>NC_142631.1:10002500-11412768 GCF_059453375.1 Lepisosteus platostomus | reverse complement strand
GTGATATTATATCCCAGCAATTCAAAATGGGATTGTTCAATTATTTTAAAGCTTGACATAAACTGATTTGTTATAACCCAGTAGCCGAAACTTGAATAGAAAAAACATATTGCTGCAAATATTAGTGGACCAATATTTGGAATTTCCTAACTAGCACTTCAGCATAGTAACAGAGGACACTGCACTGTCTTTTAGATGAGATGTTAAAGCAAGGTTCTGAATACTTTGTCCTGAAAAACACATTACGTTTAGTAAGAGTAGGTAAGAATTATATGCAAAGATTCTTCATTTGTTCTTGATTCTTCCTGTGCTGGACAGCACAGGCACCTGTCAAATGATTGAAGTGTATGTGTATCCCACTTCAACACTGGGTTGTGCATGAAGACTGGGGGCAAGCTGTTGTCTTTTTTCATGACGGTTGGCAGAACTAGTAAACGTGCCCCAAACAAAATTTAAATACATTTTCGCCATCTTTTCAATCTGCTTAATCCTGCAGCATTTTAATTCCTCTTAAAGCTCAAAAGCTAATGCATGTTTTATATCGGAAAAACAGAACATTTAAGAATGTAGTCAATCAAGCATGTAGTGATTCATTTAAAGAAAACATATAAGTAGGTTGTCTCACTGTAACAGAAAATGTGTACACTAATGTGCTAATAATGACCACATTCCCTCCTTGCTTGTGGGCAAGCAGGCTGACTAACTGAACTGTGATTCCATCTAGAGGCCAAAAGTAGTACAACACCTTATGCCTACATTCCTTTGCTGCTTCCTTTAGTTCTGTGGTTCCAAATCTTCGTTAGGAAGGGCTGATGTATGCAGAGGTTTTCAGTCCCAGAACAATAATCAACTCATGAATGATTCTGCTTAATGTAGTGAGGTAAACAGTCCTCTAGAGGCTTTATCATAGTCTGTCATTATTAGTCAGTACAGACATTCATCAATTCAGTGGTTGTTACTCAGTTTTCATCAATTGGCTTAGATAAAGCTTCAACAGTCCTGAAAAGCCTGCAGACACATCAGCCCTCCAGAACCAGGATTGGAGACCCCTGTCGTAATTGTGTTTTGTGCTTTTTCATTTTCTCTTCGATTCTGTATAGTTCTCCTAACTGTTTTAGTGCACAGTGTATAAAACCTTTAAAAAGTAAGAAAGATGTAGTTACGCTTGGAATGCTACTGTATATGCAAGCCCTTAGCCATTTACCTAAATAATATACATAAATTAGGCATACAAAACTTTAAGATGGGAGAATAAATGTTACACATCCGAATTGAACGCATTGTGAATTTAATGTGCATGATAATGTAAACAATGTGCTAGACTCCTGCTTAGCAAGAGGAATACAAAAAGTTGCAGGATACTTCTGGTCAAATGTTTTATTAAAAGCTGAGCCATTTTTGTAACAGAGGACAATTCCTCATGTCCGGAAATTGAACAGAAGTACAAAGCATTATATACAATTGGCAGAAAGCTTTAAAAGCACCCCGTTTTTTTTTTCTAACCAAGCCAGTTCCACTTGAGAGATTCCTTGAAACACTTTCCAATGTTCCAATGTGTTGTCCCAGGAGAAAGAAGCAAAGATTGCCTTACTGTCCCTCACAACTGATGTGCTGGCTGATTTGTTTAAACATCTGGTACAGTAATGTTCATATATCAGGGTATCTTTTGCATTTCAAGTGATTTTAAAGGGATACTATACGGCACATGTATGGGTCTTTTCACACAATGATCTCTGGATTCCATGGTGTACTATGGTAATCATTCCCTAGTAACATTTATAATGGCAGATTTACTGAGGTGCTCTCTTGTAAGAGCTTTATTTTTTCCTAAGGGGACTCCCCCTCATATTTTAACCATTCCCTCTTGCCAGCAGTCATATCACCCAGCAACTCACAACTGGCAACTTATCAGGTGTGGGCCTGGTCAGTACTTGGATGGGAGACCTCCTGAGAAAAACTCAGGTTGCTGCTGGAAGAGATATTAGAGGGGCCAGTAGGGGGCGCTCACCCTGCAATCTGTGTGGGTCCTAATGCCTCAGTATAGTGAGGGGGACACTATACTGTAAAAAGGTGCCATCCTGTGGGTGAGATGTAAAACTGAGGTCGTCACTCACTGTGGTCATTAAAAATCGCAGGGTGTTTCTCGAAAAGAGTAGGGGTGTTACCCTGGTGTCCTGGCCAAATTTCCCACTGGCCTTTACCAATCATGGCCTCCTAATAATCCCCGTCTATGAATTGGCTTCATCTCTCTGTTCTCCTCCCCACTGATAGCTGGTGTGTGGGGAGTGTACTGGCGCACTATGGCTGCCGTTGCATCATCCAGGTGGGGGCTACACAGTGGTGGTGGAGGGGAGTCCCCATTACCAGTAAAGCGCCTTGAGTGGAGTGTCCAGAAAAGCGCTATATAAGTGGAGGTAATTATTGTTATAAATTATTATTATTATTTTGTCAGTAGCCATATCTTTCATGTCACTAGTTGTTTCTCAGTTTCCATTTCTGATTTCTGAGGAATGTCCATCCATGAATATGGCCCCTTATGTTGGTGTCGCGCCAACTCAGAGCATATCCCAGCAGCATAGGGTGCAAGGTAGAATGGGGCACACCTGAATGCTCTCCCCTGGAATGTGATGCCAGTTCATTGCAGCCCCCCAGAGAAAAGGAGCGATTGGAAATAACCAATCAAAGCCTGACCAGCACTTGTTTGAGAAGTAGGAGAATACTGGCACACTTTGCAGAAATCCAGCTGAACAAGAGGAGAACATACAAACTTTCAATCCAACCCAAGACCCTTAACCAACACTGACTGATACAAGGAGTCACCCCTAGTGAAAACTATATTTTGGTTCAAAACAGAGTTTGTAAATAAGATTATAAATATACTACAACTTCAAATGATGCCCCTGGCCTGCCTTCTGAACTGATACAGACCCAGTTAACCTGGTCTTCCTCCAGCCTCGGCTTTCTGTTTTGGCTGTGTTAGCCAGCACTGCCTGGTTCCCTTCGCCTCTGTGATTTCAGCTGCCATCCATCATCCAACGTGGATTTGAGCTGAGGGCTGACTTGTAGCCAGTGACACCTACTGTAGATTCAAATCACTTTTCATAACCTGACACATACAGTATAAACATTGCACAAACATCCATATTTAAAGACTGAAATATATTCCGCATTTTATGTTAGATATAATGCCTTGTGTGTATAACTTTGCATACCATTTCATTACAACAGGCCAGCTATTAATTCCTTCTAAATGAGAAAATAGATGAAAACACACCTGTCATATTGAATTTTTTTCAGGATTATCAAGACTTACTATGATTAGAGAAGTCTTACCAGAGAGCTATTAATTTAGGCTGCTTCAGGTTCTTTAATTTTATTCACTAGATGGCACTCCTGATTTGTTCCACAGTTACTACCATTCAACTGATTTTTTTCTTGTTTGAAGTCAAATATGGTGACTGCTCCATTCCCGTTCAGAATCAGATAACTGAACCACTAAGATTAAACTAATCCTAACTTGATATTTTTCTCAACCAAGTAATCTTTTGATACGTGACTGCTTTAAAAAAAACGTTCCTTCCTAATTTACTATAAAAGGAGCAAAATGGGCACGGTAACTTCCATATAACAATAAAGTATCAATAACAGTAGATGTTATCATTTCTTAACCCATAAAATGTTTGAGGGCATTAAAAAAAGAGTAAACGTTCATCGCTAACACACTACTCTAGCATACTGTGTTACTTGCACAAAGTTAAAATTCTAATTACATTGGAAGTTAAAAAATATATTTTGATTTAATCTCCAATCCCAGTAGTGCAGTAATTTGTTTTGAAACCCTGCCACCTCCTCAGAAGACAAAATGGCAGGACAAAACCTCTTAAAACACTTTTATTGCCGACTAAGAAAAAAACAATTGTGAATCCTGCTGCGTTTGACACTGTTGAAATAACTGTAATGTGTACCCACCTCATATCATTACCTTGTAATCAATATAACATTTTTCACGTCTAGAATCTGAAACAGATCCAGCGAACACTTCTTAACAACTGCAAGTGCAGTCGGTGCATTCTGGAAAGCAAGCGGCTGAAGAAATTCAGATACAACAAAAAAGTCAACGATAACAAAGGCAACTAGTAGAAAGCTCAGTCTTCATTCCCCACTTTTACCAGCTGGAGCCGTTCCTCTGACAGTGGAGTTGTAAATTGGATCTTGTCACAGCAGACGTACCAAATTGTCCGCTTAAGTCAGCTGTGTGTATGAGGTCTAGTTTGACTGTAATCAAATCTCTCCAACACTGGATCTGGGCATTTTAAGATGGGTGCAGATTCTTCTTTTTAGAGAAGTCAGCTCTGCTCTGTGATGTTCCAGTGCTGGTCTGTTTCCACCCTGTGTGGAAAAGGAGGATGGATCGGCTGGTTTTGTCAGGTTCCTGCACCGCAGATCGATCTACCAGCCAGGCCCTAGCTGGATTCCCCGAGGGGCGGCGAAGGAGAATCTGTCCCAGGATCGTCCTGGTCTTCTGAGGGCAGGCGGACACGTTGCTCGTCCATCCGCTTGGCCTGGACCCTCTGAATCAGGCTGAAAAAGTCCTCGTCTGGGACAGTTGGTGCCCGGGGACCTGGATCCGGTGGAGAACACCTCTGATCGTCAATCCTGGAGGACTGCAAGAAGAGAGGTGCCGAGGCCAAGAGTGAAACCAAGAGTAAATACATTTGGGATAAAAAGGAGTGGAAGGAGAAGGTTCAGGGAGGGAGGCAGAGAAACAGAAAGGAATAATCAAGGGATGAAGATTATGTTAATGCCGTATAAAGTACAACTATTCCTTGTGTATTTGGAAGCATTCTTTTAGAAATGTTATTAATTTTGCTTCAAAGGAACACGTAAAGTTTTGTTCCCTGCTGCAAAGGGAAGAAACACTACATTTCGGCTGTGGAGCCTTCTTCGAAGCTCGGGTTCTGAAAGAGGTTTAAGCAGCTTCAGTCTGAAAAGAAAGAAGAATAATTAAACGGGAAGCCTGGGAAGAAGAAAGCTTGTTGGGCCCTTACCTGGCACTTCATTAGCATGTTGAAGAAGTCGTCACTGGGCTCCTGGGGGTCTGAATCCCCACATAGGTGTCCCAGGTTGTTCTGGGTGATCCTCAGCCCTGGCAGGTTGCTAACATTGGCACGCTGGTCATCAAGACGCCTGCTCTGTGAACTGGCGATAAGGTCAAAGAATTCCTCTGTCTGTGGTGAAGTCATGAGTGAGGACGGGTCTGCAGGTGGTACAAAATGACAACATGCTTCCACATTCCAGACACAAAGTACACAGCCACTTCGAAGGCAACGTCAACAAGATAAAAAACAATGATGACATTCGGTTTCAAGCCATGGACACTAACAACAAAAGTAGTACGGTGCTGATTAAAGAACTCTAACAGACCTTACTCATAGAGATCACATGAAGTTGAGTGAGGTACCATGAAACACAGTCCCGCATTTACAGATGTAACCATTCAGAATGTGCAGTAAAACCCTGTAACAGATTGGGGCTGCACGTTACCACGGCACGTGTTTCACTGGCCAAAGACGATTGACAGGTGGCACTTGTGATGCATTTGATGCTAGTGAAACGATTGCTTAATTTAATCTGTCTACTGTGCATGTTTAAATCTGCTTAATATGGAATATTAATATGGAATTTTACAACTAAAGGGAACTTTCGGCAGCAGAGCATAAAGATAACAGGAGCAGAACGTCTCATAAACAATATTAATTTAGGAATATAAATATATTATACATACTGTATATGGCTTGTAGTGGTACTTAAAAAAATACACAACAGTATTCCACCTTCTTTGCAAACATTTTATGCATCAAGGTCTTTAATTCGATCATGTATTTATTTTGGAAAGGTTTTGATGTGCTCGTTCTGACATTAAGTTGATATACTTTTTAAAAAGCTATATATGTTTTAACATTTTCTATGCATACTTGCTGTTGTTCTTTCTTTAAATAGATGTGTACTTTTTAGAATATGCTTAATGGGGATTATGTGTACTGGTGACTGTAAAAAAATTTTAAACTTTTTTCCTATTAGTCTCTCTGACATTTTATTAATTAATTTAATTTAATTAACAAAAACAGAAACATAACAAAAAGGGTTCAAACAATTCTTTATGCCAAATACAAGTGATTACCATCAATTAAGTACTGTAAATGAAAGTTGTCTGTGTCGATCAACTTCATGTAAAGTCTGTAAAGGTAAGATTTCTTCAGGTTATGTTAGATATTATACAGTATACCTGATAGAAACATGCTTCTGTAAGGATGCCGTTAAGAAACAAGAGTAGGAGATTCAGTGTTTTTTAGTGCCTAGAGCATTTTCTGTGGTTCTGAATATACATTGTAAAACTGACTGAAGTGACCTTCTGTATCATCACGTTAAGAGAAAGAATGTCACACATCTGGACGAAAGAAACAGAAAGGGGCAACAGTTGAAGAGGTGACAGACCGATTCGGTCATCCAGTGGAGATTCGGGACCGGAGCTTGCTCCTTCAATGCCATTCTGCTGGTCGTCTAGCTGACATCGCTGGTCGTCCATTCTGCTGCTCTGGAACTTGCTGAGCAGGTCGAAAAAGCAGTCTTCATCAGAGGGGTCGCGGCCTATCTTCTGAAACAGAAAAAAACAGATGTTTTCACCTGCTGACTCAGAGACACACAGAGTTAGACCCTGGAAGGTTCGATTGGGTCCTGCTACAGTCCTGGCTTCCGGACGCAAGAGGTCGTCTCGTTCACTCAACGATGGAAGGCGTAGACCACGCAGTAGTACTTAACCAATCAGATCTCTTACTCACACTCACACCTCCACCACTTAGTATACTTTAGCACAGTTTACCCTAACCACCTCGCTCAGTATTGGTTCAACCCTAGTGAGCTACCCTTCCAGTTTGCACCTCCCTTTCATCTAGAGTATTTTTCTGGCTTCGGATTGAGTTTACTTTTGGATTACGATTTCTGGATTTCGGCTTGGACTTGACTAAATCACTTCCTTGGCTTCTTTGATTTCTGTTTTTTTCTTTTGACTACGTTTTCGGATTCATACTTTTGATTCCTCTCCCACATAGGGTCTTTATCACCACCTCTCTCTCGACTACCAAAGCCGACTCTGTAACAGCTGAACCAGCTTGTATTGTCAGCAAAGGAACCATTAATTCCATGTTGAAAAGTTGAAAAAAAAACACAGCATGCATGTCATATTTTGAGCCATCTTCAGGTGTAATACTTTTTACTCTGAGCTTAACAGTTATCTGTTATACAATACTGAGGTGCTTAATGATATTAATTAAAGTAATTAAATATGACACTATAAAATATATTTCTTTACACAGTTTCAGAAAAATATTACATGTACTTAATTTCCCCTAAGTAATAGGTTATATTAAAGAGTTTCTCATACCTTACTTGAAGAAGCAGAAATGTCAAAGCAATAACCTCTCTGTCCTCTCTATAACCTCTCTATAACTGTCCGAAGCAACTCATAGTCCAGCATAAATCTCGTAGAACAGTCCAGTCAGTAACAGGTGGAAATGAACTGATAACTACTTTGTTGGGGGTCACATTATCCCATAACATAAGAATCTGCTGCACATGCTCCATTTCTTTTTACATCCACAGTATAAAATATTAATTTGAGAGCTAATATGGTCACTCACTGTACTTATTTATGTGAACTCAGTGGTCCATGAAAGTATATAAAATTGAACAATATTTTATGATCAGCTCTTTTTCCAGGTAAATGCTCTTTCAAAAGGGGCCCACTATTATGAAGACAGATTTGTGTTGAGAACTATGCTTTTCTTTACATTTGTAAGTTAATTAACAACAGGATTTTGCATTCTAAATTTTTTTAAAACTTTATTTTTCACTACTTTAGGGGACTCGTATGTCATATACTCACAAACTGTTGTACCAGCAGTTACATGACATTAGATGAATGTATAATGTACTACTGAAATAGAAGGGTATCATTGACTCCTAATGAGGGTCCATTAGATTCCATGGAGCCTAATTTATGTGACTTTCTAAAAGAGAATTTTGCTTAAAAGAATCATGCGTCAGTACTGATTGTAGAAAATAAAATGTACCTAGTTTCATGTTTTTAAAGATTGACATGTTTATTAGAATTTGCCTCCTATTGATTTATACTTGCCCTAACCAGCATGGTCATTGATCAGACATGGAAGTTTCCAGCAGCCTGACTCCCTCTCTCACATGTCCTAGACCCGTATCCTGGCTGTTAGATCTCCTGTAGACACAGATGAAGGTCAGAGTGACCACTGATAGCCTTGGTTTTTTATGAGAGTTGTCACTTTTATATATGGGAGCAAAGCCTCCCACACCTGATCACAGCAGTGTAAAGCTGCTTTTGCAGTTATCGCCTCTACTATTTCAGTTCCAGGAGCATTGTGGATGACGCATTCAATCAATCAGACTTTATATTCATTAATTAGGATTGTGCAGAGTTTGTCTAAAGTTCCATGACCAGGAAACACATTCCCAAGAAAGACTATAAAACATTACATTATGCCAATTGTAAAATAAACGCATACAGTACATTTGCAAATAGAGATTTTCTCCTAAGAGATTCTGAGTCACCATTTCAGTGCATCTCAACAGCATTCTCGGATGCTCTGTGTTATATTTCCAGATTATTACATTATGTTTCTTAAATGGGTCCTGTATTCAGTTTAAGTAGGTAGCTGTGTAAAGGATTATTCCATGCTGAAAGGTAAAGAACAGAAGAATTTTGGCTGTGGAGCCTTCTTCAGATGTCAATGTCTTCTTTGCTGAAGGCTGAATGATTGATGGCTGTTAGAGCTATACAATGTTTGGTAAACCAAAGGTTAGAAATCCAGGTAGATGCTGTCTAAGAGGAGAGCAGGCAGGGTTCATAGCAGGGAGACGATGCATTGATCAAATCTTCACTTTCAGAAGGATCCGATATATTCAAAAACTATGTCTATGATATCAAGGAAGCTCAAGAGGTATCTACTGTATATAGATTAACAGCACAGTTGGACCTGCTCTGCTGTACAGTGCAGTGCCCTCAGCCACAACAAAGATAAGTTGCCAGACTGGATGTCTTTACCTCTTGCTGTCTCCTCTACTTCTTACAAAATCAACAACAGCGCTGTATGCCAGAACACAATCCAGACACCTGGCAGCACAATTTAGCGGAAGAACAAAGTTAAATAATTTGGTCACATTTTGAGAATGGACAACTGCTGAAATGTCAAACAAGCGTCAACATGACACCGACTCAAAACTCAAGATAACACAATGCAATCCAGGAACTACCTGAGTGCAAGTCATCAACAAAAACCTACAGTAGGTAACTTACGACTAGATGCACCAAGTGGCCCAAGACAGAGCTGTGTGGCAGGGCAAGGTGTCTGCCTTATGTGAATCAAGCATCAGTAGATATACTGTAGGTAAGTGTAGACTTTTATACTAACATTTTCAGTTTTTAACTGGTCCTGAAAAATTACAATCCAGCTCATAAAACATCCAGTAAAAGTTGAATGTATTCTGACAATTTTTATTAACTGGTACTCATTGTACCCTGCTGTATATATGATTCATTTTGTCCTGGCGTACTAAAAGCTAAAAAGTCCTTTGTATCCAAAGTCCCACTGAAATTCATGCTGATTAGCGGACTTCATAATTTAAGAGGCTGTATCTCTTCAGGTTTGTGTCAGACACCACCTTTGTTTAGGAAGGTCGCAAGAATCTGCACAAACACTCACAAAGGTCACATTTTAAGGTGCAGAAGCTTTTATTTCAGATTCCTTTTCCTCTACCCTTTCAAAACTCTGCACACTAAAAATTATTTGATGGTAACAATCAGTGTTCGAGAGATGAGCCAAAACTAGAACCTTTTTGGCCGACAGGGAACCTGTTATGTCTGGCAAAAACCAAACACTACATTCCACAGTAAGACTCTCATACCAATGGGGGTGGTGGTAGTGTCGTGGTTTGGGGATGCTTTGCTACATCAGGACCTGGATGACTCGATGGCCCCTGCTCTGGATCAGAGAATTATATAGGAGAAGCTGTTGAGCTGTCTGTGAGCTGAGGTTGAAGCAGAGCTGTGTCAATGATGCAAAACGCACAAGCGAGTCTACATTAGAATGGTTGAAGATCAAGAAATTTGGAGGTTGGGAATGGCTTAGTCAAAGTCCTGACCTAAACCTAAGCTGTGTAGCAGGACCTGAAAGGAGCATCTCATGCTCGGAAAGCCACAAATATAACTGAGTTGAAGCAGGTCTGCATGGAGGAGTGCACCAAAACTCCTCTACAGCGCTGTGAGAGACTGATCAATAATTACAGGAAAAGTCTGGTAACAGTTATTGCTGCTACAGGTGGTATTACAGTACCTGTTATTGAGTTTAAGGAGGCAATTCCTTTTTCAGACAGGGCATTAAGTGTTGCATAACTTTAATAAACACATGAGATAAGTTTTGAAATATTATTTCTTCACTCATCTAATATTAAGCTTTGGTTGAAGATCTGATAACATTCACTGTGGAAAAAATATGCTGGAAATCAGATGGGGGCAAATACTTTTTTCACAGCACTGTACAGTATGTATGTGTGTCAGTTTTGGTTATATTTATTACTATTAACTACAGTATATGTTTTTCTTCTTTATCTACATGTGTGATCAGCCAACAATAAACCTTGTGATGATGATGTGGGACTGGGGTATCAGGCTACCTTGGGTATCTTGAGTAGCCCTGACTCTGTTATCAGAATAAAACTATAAAAAGGCTGTTTTTGTTTTCAAATTACCTAAATAGTAATTAGATTTGTAGTTTTTTCAAATTACCTGAACACTAGTCTGCATGTTTATGTGTTGGTTTGTTATTAATTGCTGTAAATAAAAACATATTTCATTTTAAGTTTGTCCTCAATCATTACACTCCTGTCAAATTATGCCAGTGAGCAAAAAAACACATGATACAAATGGTTGATTTTCATTTATGACTATAGGGGATGTTTTATCTGCATTTTATCCATGGTGTCAGGATTTTAAAAATATTTTTATATTTGCATTTACACGACAGCCTCCAATTTATTGCAGCATTAATGTGAGATATATTTTAAACTCTTAAAACACCATCCATACCTAATTTAAAATAATATAACTTTTTAAAACTACTTTATCAAACAAATAAAAATGTACTTGTCAATTTTGTTAATATTTCGTTTATTGACATTTGCTCTGTTTTGCCATTTTAATTCAAATCAAGATTATAGATAATTAAAAAGGATTCCTAGACATAAAATTGTCATACTGCCTCACGTTAATACTTGTAAATTGAGATAATGTTGTAGCACTATAAACTATATGAAATAATGATTATATAAATAATTTAAGAAGAAATTAAGAAGAGAACTTGTAACTTTATCTGATTCTGGATTTCCTTTGTACTTTAAATTGTAATGTAATAATTTAATTTGGATGATAATCTGGAATCCATGTGAATCTAAGATATCGAAGCAAGAAACCGACGGTATGGGTATTTGACATTTGCACAAAATATGTAGGTCATGGAGCATAATTGAATTAACACAAACACAAAAACGCATGCACTCTCACCACCACCATCACCACATAAGATCCATTTAAAAGTTTTCATCATCTCTCTCAGGCGAAGCGCAATGTTGTTGTTTTTTTCAAAACCACACTCACGTCTGGGTATTTCCTTCAACAGCACGGCTATAAGCCAAACCGTTCATTTCTATCTATCTATGTATTTGTTCAAACAGATTTTTGAAACAAGGTTGTGAAATAATTAATTCTACAATTGCAACTAAACACAAGTAAAAGATTTGAGATGGGAGCTGCATTGGTTTGCAAGATACACTGGAACAGGTTCAAGTTCATCACAAAATAGAAAACTAAAACTATACATGAAGAGGCTCCACAGCCTAAAAACAGTTTTTTTCTCATCTTCCTATTTGTTTAGCTTACAATTATCCTCTACCTGTTTCCAGTAAATAGATAATCAATTTCACAGTCTGTTGCCTTAATACACCAACTTTCCCTGCCAGTGCTCAAGTGCCCACCCTCTCCACAAGATGCCTTTGCCCATACGATAGCTTGTGCTGCTGCTGTGGGAAAAAAAGGTTTGTTATCAATAGAGATTCTCACACATTCGGGTCAATCCTTAAACTGGGTGGGGTGGTGAGGCTGAGCTGCTAGAGAGTGGAGCAACACAAATTAGTACACAACTAAGACAACTTAAGCGGAAACACAACACGGTGAATTAGACCTGCAGATAGGTCTATATAAGTCATGTAAGCTCACACTAAATAGTCCAGGTTCAGCTAAATGGCTTAGGTAGCTGGTGCGTTTTGTGCAGTCAGCCTAGCACTGTGCTTACCTCTTCTGAGGATGAAAAGCCCTTTTATTCAAGTTTTCCCTTCCACTTCAGCGACAGCTGCACTCTTCTGTACTGTCCGGGGCTGGATCCTAATAGGGTTTGTATTGTTCCATTTGAGAAAGAACAGGGCAAAGTTGCTCCCCTCAGCTTACATCACAGTAGCTATAGAAACCAAACTCCACTTCCAGACTGCATTGCTCCGCTGTTTTTCTGCCTGCAGTTCTGTTAGAGCTGCTTTGACACAGAGAGAGGCATTCCTCTGCTCTGCGTCTCCCGGTGCTCCGTTCCCACAGGGAAACCACCTCCCTTCTTTGGCTTTTATCAGGATAATTGGGACTAGATGGATACCCAGTGCTATGGCTGGGTCCCAGCTCTGAGTGAGCTTTTAATCCCCTGCTGGGATGGAGTGGGGAGAGGAGGGGTGTGTTGGGGGAGGTGTGCTTTCTGGTAGCCATGTGCCAATCCTTTCAGAATGCTCATGAATAAAGCATGAGAGTTTCTCTGGATTTCCAAACAGCAAAAGGCGTTTCGCTCTCGTGCTCATCCCTAAAAGTGGATAAATATTTGTCTTTAACTGAGGGCAAGTGAAGCACCTGACATACCACTGAAAATCCCACATTATCTAAATGGCTTTGTGAGAGAATTGAACAAATTTGCTACTTTTAATAAATCGGAAGACTGAAGTGTAAAGGATACATGGTAATTCATCATGCATATTAGAAAATATTTCTCCCTGTATGAATACATTCTTATTTTCCTGTGTTTCTGTGTAAAAGTAGACAAGAAGGAAAAGAAGAGTAGGCTATTTTCAAAAGCGTATGCCTTTGACACTTGCTCGACCTGAGGTGAAGGAGACGAAGATGAGCTCTTCCAATTATTAAAAAAAACACTGAGAAAGTTTCCCTGTCCAGAAATTCCATCCTTGGGGACTGCAGGTTCTTCGATAAGTCTAATTGGGCTTTTTTCTATATGTAGTTGTGCCATTTTAGCATTTGTTACTTGTTCCAGATCTTCTACTGTTGATACGTTTAAATATGCATTATACACCCATACAGCAACATTTAATTTTCCACATTAATCAAACAGGAAGGTTAAAAATTAGTAAGAAACACTAAGTCCCTTAATTTGATCGGGTTATACTCAGTTTGCGTTTAAGTAAACTACAAACCTTAGTGAGGTGTTAAAAGCACCTAGTTTAGATCAAACAGTCAGCAGATAATATCAAATTTAGAAAATTTAGAGAAAGATCAAATTTATTAACTTAAAAGGGAAATTCTTTTGCAGCTGCAGATTAATCAAGGCATGCAGACAGCAAGTTGGCTGGCCTGCATTCACTTAGTGTAGGTATAGAGATTGAACTGGAATGAACTTAAATCCAAAACAAGCATGCTGCAACTTACAAACCATACCATAATGTGTATTGTAGTTCTCTGAAATCTTACAGCTGTACATACAGTAATGTACGATCCAGTTTTAGATTACTTCTGTTTTTGTCAGAATAAGTTCTACTTATATTCAAAACACTTTTTATCCATTGACCTGTCTGTTTAGCTCTAATCGTGTTCTGAAGCAGTTGTCCAGGCACATAAACTGTGCAAAACACAGTTTTACAGGAATTAGTGGTTTGGCATAATACATATTTTTCATTTGGTTATATGCCAATCAAATATAAAATAATGCAGATTTATACATTGCTTTTTCTGTCAGAATTATCATTTTAATAAATGAAGAATGTATTGGAAGAAGTCAATACATTCTGCTCAGCAGGGGGAGGTACGAGATAGTATCTTCCCAATCACAGAATTGGGAAATCACCCAGACTCTGAAGATTGTGACCACAATCTACAACAGGATTTATATCCTATTCAAAGCATCTTAGGCAGACATTCCATTGTTATTCAGACAGAAATATTTAAGACTAGGTAACATTATGAAAACAGTAAGATTGGTAAAAAGCTGCAATGTATTCCTTTGGATACAGACTATTGTGCGAGCAACTAAAGTATATGGATGAAAGACTATCCATTTGGATTGTGTAACATTATTCATTTACATATTTACATTGTATTAACCATCTAATCAAATATTTGAGACAGCAAGTAAAATACAGCATACAGAGCTATGTCAAAGTCTTCGACATGAATCACACTCTGATTCTGGTAGTCGTGACTTACTGTATTAATCACTATGACCTGTAAGAAAGCAGCTGCTGAGGTTGTACAGATACAATCAGCTGTCAAACAGGTTGGCTGTAACAGAGCACTTGACTTTATATCATCTGTTTCTCCCTGTTATGCTGTCTCTTGCTTGCATAGTCAGATTTGTTTGATGTACTGCCACACTGTTACTGCTAGGCTGATTATTTTCCACACTAACACTAATAATCCTCCTGCACAAACAGCTGTTGAAAAGCGGGTCTCACAACTAGCTGCAAGACAGCACATTCTCTTGAGAGGTCTGGATTCAAGGCAGCTTTACCGTTGACAATTTGTTTTCTAAATTAGAACAGTGCACGAAAACTCACAGGAAAAATCTGGGGGAGTACAGATGTTACTGTACGAATTCCACTAGTGAACCCGGAGATGCCAACCATGAGCCAAACCAAAAGAAAAGATAAATCAACCATGAAGGCAGTTAAGCCTTGCAACACATTATTAATCTCTCAAATTAGTCAAGTACAGCAGTCCCAAATTTTGGTTTTCTCAGTTTGATCTGTCCATTAGTAGATGTTTATGCAGTTTTGGACTTGTAAGGTTCTGCCCATTAAATGAACTTGGAAGATCTCTTCCATTAGAGGGTTACAGAATCATCTGATGACTTCAGTGGAAATGTGTGAGAAGACTTTTTCTGAAAAGTGAAAAATCTCTCTTTCCTTTTAAAATAAAGAACCATGTATATATTGACTTTATCATAATATATTCCAAAGAAACAGACAGCTAGTTGGCCATTAAAATACTCTCACACAGTAGTGACAGGAATTGCAACTAACAAACAGATTTACTGGCTTTAAATCTGTGCTGATCATCCGCTACTTTCACTTCATAAATCCCAGGAATTGTCCATCATTGTCGATGTTCTATTTGCATTACCAGAAGGAAACTCTCTGCTGTGCAAGTGCTTAACCAGATCAAAAAGCCAGAACATTGGAAAGCATGCTGACAGATCAAAGCCCAAGGCAGCCGCTGGGCCTTACAGAAAATCAATACCATGATTGCACTGCTGGAAGTCAAAAGGCACCAGTCAAAACCTGCTGAAAAAGCAACCACAAAGCATTCAACACCATATTATGGCACTCTCAAATAAGTGCATAACTAAAGCCGATTTTGACTTGCTGCTTATCCTCCCCTAATAGTTGTTGCTCTGAACTTTGGAACTTAATGTCTTCAGTAACTTGAAAAGAGCATTAACGTGCTATTATGTCTAATCAGTGACCTTTATTGCTGATTAATGCAGTAAGGTACCTCTTTGAAAAGATGTCTAGGAATATCTGCTCTCCTTTTCAAACATGTTTTTCATATTTGATGTGGGCACATCGTTGCAAGTTGAACTTAAATTACATTGTATATACTATAGGATTTCACTTTATCAGAGAATATTGAAAACACACTGCTTTCCAACAGCAATTATTTGTGAAAGATCATCTGCTGCTTGGGTTCTCCCAACTCCTCTAATACAGTTGTGGAGATAAAGCTTCTTCTTTTTATTGGATTCCCAGCAAATAATGGAACAACCTTGAGTTCTTTGGAGCTTCTCAGAGATAATTCAAAGAAAAACTGATTGGTACACAAATCCCTTCACTGGTCAATACTGATATTCATTGACTGAATTCATTTGTCTTTGACATAAGTAGAAATGAGCTAAATGGTCTGCTCTCATTTGTAACCCTTCTCTCTTAGTTATACCGTATGTATGTATTTTAATGCAATAATGTGTGCTTTGGTTTTGGTGTGGGTTAGAGGTTTTATAATTTAAATTTAAAGCATTTTAAAAGTTACTGAACTCTCCCAACCAAAATATCACTAGTCCATGTCTGATAAATGCCAAATGTTTTAAGGCAAAGTTAATGTCACGGACGTCCAAAGGGACTAACCGTGGGGAGCAGGAGAGCGGAAAAAGACCCATATGCGTAGCGGCGAGACGGGAAAAAGGCCCGGGCTCATAGTGCAAAGAGTTCAGGAATGCCGTATAGAAACCTATGCCCTCAGGGAGCGGACGTGGGGCGCCCTGGTGCTAGGCGGGTCTCAGGACATCCGAACGTCAATGCTGAGCGAGGACAGAGTGCAAGACCCGGAAATATATAGCCCAAGGGAAAGAGAGGGACAGGAAGGACAGCAGACCGGAAACTAGGGACAGGACAGAGAAGGAGCGCCCTCTGGCTGCAGAGGGCGTGACAGTTAACTTACAGTTACATTTGAAATCGCAAGAAATTTAGCATCTAGACATCACTGTTAGAGAAGATATTAAACAGTAGTCTTCTTTTGTGTGAAGGGTGGAAAAATTCTAGTGTCTAGTTTCATTTCACCCAATTCATCCTGCATTTCAGCTTCCTAACGCAGCATTTTGATCCTCCGTTCTCTGAAGAGTGTTCCGACTGCTGAATGGGTTATATAATCTAGAAATACAACATCACCTCTCAGAACTAATGACACTGAAAACTGTGTCTGTGCTGGAAATTTATGTTGATGTTTCTATAAGGATAAAGGTCTGAAAAAGACTTTTAAAAACAATGTATATAATGAAATATTACTCTATATATATTATGTGTATATTCCTATTTGCAGTTAAAGGGCTACATTGTAAGAATCTTCTCATTTTACTGTAAAATAATCATAATTATTTACTTCATAATTCATAGAATTAAGTATATAACAACTTTTTAAGAAAATCGTAGCTGGATTGCTTCGTCCTGCTGTCTTTCTCCATCCCAGTAATAAAGCTTGTATCTGCAGTATCTCAGCGAAAAGAGCCGGCTTGCTTACAGGCTGGGTTACTTGCACCCTGATGTCATTCGTGTCAACTGGCGAGGCGTGGAAATCTAGCCAGTGCCTCTCCTCTGCTGACTGGCTGTCGGCAAACTCCCTTCTTCTGACTGGCCCAGACAAATGGTTCTTGGTTCTTTGCAGGTCATCCAAGTGGTAACTGTCCCCATTCTGCTCCTGACCCAAGAGACACAAATATGAGTAACATCATTTTGCAAGAATAGCTCACTTATGTGTACAGGTTGCATGCTTTACCCATTTTCCTTGTGGAATTCCTTCAGGTTCTAACATTTCTAGTATAAAGACATGCTGGCCAGATTAATTGGTATTTCATAATTGTGCCTGTGTGCTTGTGTCCAGTCCAGGGTATTGTCCCACTTTTCACCCTATACTTCTGGATAGGCTCAGGTTCTGCAACCTTTACCAGGAATATCTAAGTTTCTGTTAATGGTTAGAAATTGGCTGGACACATATGGACATGAAACTGCTACTAAAAGATTTTTTTTCTGGTGGAAAAACCATATTCTAGCATATCAACCATAGTAATGAAAGAGTGACTGTTTGAAATGCTCAA
Source organism: Lepisosteus platostomus (assembly GCF_059453375.1). Classification (NCBI taxonomy): domain Eukaryota; kingdom Metazoa; phylum Chordata; class Actinopteri; order Semionotiformes; family Lepisosteidae; genus Lepisosteus; species Lepisosteus platostomus. The sequence continues at coordinate 11,394,781 of NC_142631.1, read as the reverse complement.
AATGACAAAATGCTCAACCTCTAAATATTAAGCACAATTTCAAAATGGAAAAAAAAGATGGTACCTTTTCTGACAAATATTTCCACAGATCTACACTGTCCATGCTATTTCTTTTACTGTTCTTGGGTCTGGCTCCTGCAAAAAGAAATATTGAATATATTATGACATAATATATTGTTACAAATGGTGGAGGGGGAGGGGTTAAGAAAAATACAGAATTACGGAAAATACCAAGTTAAAATAAATAATCAAACCTCCAAAGTGTCAAGATATGCCAAGAATACATCTGAGCAATTGATATAGTTAGGCACCTTAGTTTGTTGTTCAGTGGCAAGGCTTTTTTGAAAGAGTTATAAATAAAGCATACAGAGTTAAACAAATATTTTATGAAGTCAGTAACATGCACACAACATACAAGTTACTTTATTTACAAAGAAGACATTTCAGAGGACTACATCCTGACCAACCAGAAAAACCCCAGACTGCTACCAAGCCTTCAAAACTGTACTGTACAACACCTGACAGGCCAACAGAGAGATAAGCCTCTCCTCCAATTTCTCTCCCTCCTCTCCTCTACCTCCTCGTCTCTGTGTCTTTCCCCATTTTCTGTTCCTTGACCTGTCAGTCCATCCCATCTTCCTGGACTGTTGTTGACTCTTAAAGATTTGCCAATAACGTAATTAACTATGGTAAACAAGCAAGTTCTTTTTGATCACCATGTCTCAAACAATGTGCCCCTTGCAGCTCAGCAAACACCAAACAGCTCCTACGTCTTGCTTTTTGCGAAGCAAATGGGCAAGTAGCAACTTTCTTCTTAAACTATCAAGACAGCAAATGGCCACAATGTTTAATAACCATTAATGTTTCTTACCTCCATCAGTTCATTAGGCCCTGTTCCTAACAATATTTAGTAGTGCACATTTAATCCACAGGCAGCTTAGAAAGCATTTAGAAACTGTGCTACTGTGTGATATGACACTGCTTTAAAATACAAATTCTGAAAATACTGTATACTGTATCTCTCACCTAAGAAGCTACAGTACATATTGGCCTCTGTTAGGGATAGTTCACTAGGCTGCGTAACAGTGCCAGTATTCGTCTGCCTCAAATAATGTTCCATTTTATTGAATGGTTTTGGTATTGTACATATCATTTTATTGAATGATATTACATATCATAAATACATATATTTACAGGTAAAAGTTGTTAAATGACAGCAAAATCTACAAAAAAGTGAAAACAATATGATTACATAGGTATTCACACACCTGAGTATTTGTTGAAAGCACAAGTTTTTTTGTGTTAATGATAGGTGAGTTGTTCCATACACATACTGTATGAACACACTGTATGTGAGCCAAGACAGATTTGATCAATATTCCAATAACCTTGCTATTACAACTGCAAGTGTAACTGGATAAATCTCTAGCCCCTTTGCACTTTATGCCACTGGTGAAATTTATACCACTTCTTGCTCAAGCTCTGTCAGGCTGGTTGGAGATTGTTGATGGACAGTAATTGAAGCCTGTCATAGATTTTCTATCAGATTCAAATCAGGACTGGACCACACAAGGACATTCACTGCCTTCTTGTTAAATCACTCCAAAGTGATTTTGATCTTGTGTTATACATCACTGGGCTGCAGGAAGTGAACTGTCATCCCACTTTTAGGTTTTTAGCAGACCTAAGAATGTTTTCCTTTAAGATTTACCTGTACTTTTTCCCTGTGCTTTTCCCCCTCAAAATTGACAAGTTTCCCAGTCCCTGCTAGTGAGATGTAGCTCTCTACCATAATGCTGCCACCAACATGCTTGACAGCAGGCATGCTTTTGACTGGGTGATGCACTGCACTGGGTTTGCTCCAGCATAATGCTTTTCATTTGGACTAAAAAGTTCTATATTTGCCTTGTCTGACCACAAAACCATTTGTTATTTGATTGTGGTATCATTTAGATGTTGTGTTGCAAACCACATATGGGATTTGAGATGAGTTTGCCATTCTGTCGTACAGACCAGATTTATGGAATGACCCAGATGTTATTACCTTTTGGAAAATGTCATCCATCTCGGTTATTAATTTCTGTAGCTCTTTCAAAGTCATTGTTGGCCTCAAAGTAGCAATCTTACTGTAACATGTTTCCTCCTTGCCCATCTGCTCACCTTAGGGGGACAGCCTGATCTAGGCAGTGTCCGGGTGATATGAAACACCTTCCACTTTTAATAATCAACTTCTCTATGTTCAAAGGGATATTCCATATATGTGAAATTTCTTATAACTTTTATTAATCTTTCAACAGCTTCATCCCTGAGATGTTTTGAAAGCCCCTTGCTTTTCATGGTTGAATATTTTCTACCTGACTAATGGAACTGACAGGTGTATTTACTGTATTTGGCAACACAAACTACTATTATTGCATGGAGACAGAGGCCACTGAACTAATTTTGTGACATTGAAGAGTAGATTTTTGTACTTGAACTAATTTAGCTTTGTCGTAGCAAAGGGGAAGGAATACGTATCCAAAAACAATATTTAGGTGTTGATTTTTCTTTGCAGTTTTTTGTTGACATTTAGCTTCTTTCAGCCATGAAAGTGTTCAGTTTGAGCATTCCAGGTTTTTTAAATGTGAACAAATAATTTATAATTCAACAAAATAATCAGAAAGGGGTAAATAATTTTGCAAATCCCTTTAAATATTGTTCATTGGTTCTGTTTTCCTGACCATGGGTTTGATCTGTTTGTTTTTGACTTCCTCCTCCCTTGTTTATTTTGATTTGAGACCATGAGATGGTGAAACACAGCCAGATATTAGAAACAACACCCTTTACCGCATTTAGCTCCTGGGAGAAGGAATCTAACTAGGTAGTGTAAACTTCAGATGGATGGTAAAAGAGACTGCATTAATCCTTGTTTTGTTTAAAAGTCTGATTCACTGGAAAAGATGTGTGCCTTTCCCTCTTCATTTTTAATTTCAGATCCTGTTTACAAAATGTGGTATATCCGTTATAGCTTTTGCCCGGAAAACATTTAGAAAAGGTATTTGTTTCAATGTAATTTTTCAAAGGGTGTCTGTCACATACAGGAAATCTGAGATTTTATTTTATTTTCTATTTTATTCAATTAAAAATTATAAGATATGCATTTTCTGGTAAAACTGTACAAATGCAAGACAAAGTTTAATAAGAACACAGAGAATACAATTTGTAAAGAAATCAATATGGGACCAACTTGCTATGTTACATGTTTTGACTAATTTGTTATGCTAGTTTTGTTTGTCTTGAAGTTGTGAGTTATGAACCTGTTTTTATTTTTGGTTCTTTTCAGTTCAAGTTTTTATATACTTGTTTCTTTTTATAAGTCCATCCATAAAAAACATAGAACACACACCTAGTAGATGACTATAATTAGGAGTCTTTATGGGTGTAGAAACGCTGAATATTATGGAGCTTTAGTAAACTTAGTTGATGACTCATCTCTATATTAAAGTATTATGAGAATAAGGCCAAACATATCTTACTATTTCTATTGTAGCTTTATGCATGGCAGATCATAGGTGATGATAACCAGTAGTAGGGAAAGAAACAGTATCTCAAGATGGTATTTTCTTTTGACTGTGCGTATATGTTAAAGGGCTTAGGTAAAGATTAACTTACTGTCACTCAGAAGCATGCTAAAAGGACCTAATAGAAAATAAGTGGCAGGAAAAGCATATTATTGGTAAACACTGTCCAGCAATTCTGAGGTATTAAAAACCATTATCAGATATTGACAAGGTGTGAACATATACTGTAGCATTCAACATTCCAATAATAACTACCCGCTTGATGACTTCACAGTTTTGCTGCAATTTTAAAGGAATGGTTATTTCAGATAAGTGTTTTCCCATTGAGTGGAATATTAAGAATATAGCAAAGTGAAATTCTTACTCATGGTTTCAGTCAGTGGGCCCTTTTTCTCAGCTGTTTGTATACTGACAACCAAATCCAAAATGACGTCACAGAAGACCATAAAAACAAAGTAATTCTGCCAGCAACACTTTTTTTTCTTAGACAAAAATGCCGGATAAAATTGTACCATATTTCTAACAAGAATGTACCTCAGTATAAAGCAACACCTTAATGCTAAAATGTACATGATATATTTCAGCTCCCTCTCTGTCTCCTTAAATTTCAAAGCAGCTTATCACTCTATACATTTCAATTCTTTCCTTTGTGCTATAATGTCCTAAAGCACTTCCCAAATCTGGTCCTCAGATTATAAAGTCCGGCAAGTTTTCTAGGCATATTGTTATAAACAATTCTGCACCTGGAAAAGGGTTAGACTCATCCATTCAAGGTTTAACTAGGTCTCTGTATCCTTTTACATAGTCTCCAACTGTTGAGGATTTTAAAAAGGTCTAAAACACCTGCTGAATTCCGGATTCAGAGAACCTGCGTTGGGAATCTTATGCCCTGAAGTGTCTACCTCTGGATGCGAGCTGAGTAATTTTCACACACTCACCACCTTCTTCAAAGGGAATCCAGAACTGTTAATCCATTAAGACTGTGAACACTACAATGCTACAGCACAACCCAGGGGTCTGTTCTTATCTAGACACTGTCTCACACTGTTAGTTCTGCTCTTTCTCCATCCCAGTCAGGCTCAGGAATGTTTCACATTGACTTTTCTTGAGTGGGCGGGAAGGTAAGAGAAGGAAGGAATGAGACAGGGGAACTGAAGTCCCATCCCACCTTCTAAAAACTCCTTTAAATGCTCAGAGGTTAGCTGTTTGCTTTTTCATGCCAGCTCCATTTTTTGGCTCCTTTTTGCTTTAAGTCAACAAAACAGGACATTAAACAAACCAGAGAAGTGGGATGGATGTGTTAACTGTTTCCCTGTCACAAGAGATCTAATGTACTTTCAGGCTTTTCAAAAGGGGGAATTTTAATAATGATGGCCAGTTGATGTACATACAGTTTATCATGTGCCCAAAATAACAACCCTGTTAAACCTGACGAACTGACTTGCTTTATCAGATTTTCTAAGACAAAATTGCCAAACGAATTACAGAAATATTATTGAGAAACCTTCAAAATCTTCAGGTTCTTGTTTTAACTAAAAGCAAATTGAATGTGTCTCCGTTGCTTGTACGATACATGTTCATCAGTGTACAGAAAAAAAAAACTTGAACCAGAATCCAAATAATACTGGATTACTAACGGAAACAAAAGATCTCTTCCTGTTTTATGGCAAGTCCAGGAAAAATAGTTAGATCAAACTTCATTTTACCTGCTTTTAACAAAATTAAACGTCAAAGTCAAAGACCAGAATTTTCGAGCCTCGTGGACAAAGCACTGCTTTGTAGTGGTATAGTCAATGTGTTCGTTAGCTCAGGAACTGAAGGAGTTCTATAAGGCTGGTGAAAAAGCCTCCCCAGTTTTCCCATTTGTTCACTTTGGGAAACCAGGATGAACTTGCTCTGAGGCAAGTGTCCTCTGCTTCCACGGACAGGCTGCTGCTTTTCCACAAGGTCATGAATCAGCAGGGACAGAGGCAATGTCAATGTAAGCAGACAGGGCAAAGAGTTAACTTCCTCCACAGGAACTGGGCCGCTGCACTGGCCATCTCAATGCTGCCACTGTCTGGGAGCTCTCCAGCACCCTGAGCACAGAGCCTGATTTATAGGAGAGGAAAGGTGTGTGTGTGTGTTTGCGTGTGGTTAGAAACGACTTCAGTAACATGCTCAGGAATTAAAAGTGAAAAACAAACAACTGATGGAAACCATTATAAGCTCATCTTTGTTTTGTATGGAACCAGACATTTTTCTTCTTCTTCCCACTTGTGTTGTAAATTAGAACAGCATTCAAAAACAATACGGGGTGAACCAAACGTCGAATGCTCTAGAACACAGTGAACCACTCAACCAGTACCTGATTAGTCAACTTGTTCCGGAATTGATCCTGAAAGTGTTTCTTGCCAGAGCTACCAAGTATTCACCCAGAACAGCAGTGTTCTCTTCCCCACAAGCACAGGAGTGCAATGACAGGATGTTAACATTAAACAAGGAAGTAAGTGTAACCTGGCAGGTGTTTGTGCATTATCTTGATAAGTGTTTCAAGCCCTGACTGAGCTTCACACCTAATACCCCCACCCCCTCCTCAGTCAACAAACATAATCCCAGAGCACCTATTACAAATGTGTAAACAACCCAGCAGGACTGTGCCTGTTTTTGTGTCACAATGGTGATAGCAAGGACATAATAGCAACCCTAGATTGTTAAACAGGGCAGAAGCAAATCATTCACATGGCACTGGCAGAAATGTGACATTTGTCCAATAAGTGACAAACAATATGATGGGCTGGAGAACCTGATGTGAATACTTAAGGCAACAAACCAGCATTTTAAGGTTTAAGTAGACTCTTTTCTACAGTTTTGACTTTTGAATTTCTTCCAAGTTTTCCCACAGGTCTGAACAATACATTTTTAGTCCTTCTTGGCAATTTGTTTAAACTTTTTTCAGCCCAAAACAGTTTTTTAGACATAGTGCATTGTTCTGTTAAAACTCAGAGTAAAATGGTCTGCAGTTATGTGCAGAAAAAGTTCTAAATGTTATCTCAAATCAGCTTTAACTTTTCAATTCTTTACAGCTCAGGATTTCTATAAGACACAAGTGGTAGAAGCCAACTTCCCTGACAACCTCATAAATAAGGATTAAAAGAAATGTGTTTAATAATTTAAAGAAATAAAGTGATCGATGCATGAAATATGTTTGTTAATCTAACACATTTGATGGATTATACTGATGTAGTGCAAGCAAGGTTTGAGGTTGCAGGGTAATGCAGTGCAATGCCACAGAGAGAGCACACAGCAGATGCTTGTTTCAGTATTACCTTGTGCCTCGAACTCCGATCCACACGGCGAAAGATCACCCTCGCACATTCCCAAAGCTTCCATCAACTGCTCCAGATTCATCCGAGCTGTCAGCTCACCATTCCGGTCACCAATCTGCAGAAAAAAGACCAGCTCATAGTATGGGAAGACTAGGTCCTGAAGTCCTCTCTTAGGATCTACTGACCCATGTTCAACTGCTGTTCACAGGGAACCCTTCTCCACTTCGTTCAGGAGTCTCTGTAAAGTGCAGACTCTTTGGATATTTGGAAGTCTTTAACAGTGTGGACAATAAAGTCCCCAATCCTCCACTTCTCAGCTAATCTAATCTTAGATATATACCATTTGCTTGTTCTGCATACTAAAGCACTGTGTGATGGAAGATGTATTGCAGCTCTTCCCTTTCCTTACTTTTGTAGTAAGCAATCTAAAAATAATTAATAATAATTGCTTACACTTATATAGCGCTTTTCTGGACACTCCACTCAAAGCGCTTTACAGGTAATGGGGACTCCTCTCCACCACCACCAATGTGCAGCATCCACCTGGATGATGTGACGGCAGCCATAGTGCGCCAGAACGCTCACCACACATCAGCTCTCAGTGGGGAGGAGAGCAGAGTGATGAAGCCAATTCATAGAGGGGGATTATCACGCCCGACATCCCTCCCTAGAGGGCGCTCCACTGCTCCCATTATTGTTTGTGTGATTAAGCTCTCCAGGTGTACCCTTTTAGCGTTATTATTTTAGACCAGTCCTCGGGGCTCATCATTAGGGTAAGATGTTGCGAGGCCCGCCTAGCACCAGGAAACCCTATGTCCGTCTCCTGAGGGCATAGGCCTCATCCCCGACACCTCCTGCTTCCTGAGCCCGGGGTCTGGAGGATCTCGCCCAGTCACCCTTGGACCTCCATGCTTTGTCTGTCCGTGTGTTCCCCCCTCCCGGGGATTTTAACTTTGTCGCGTCCCAGGATGGATTCCTTGTTGATGGACTCTCGGACTGTGCTTTGACCTCCCCTTGGACCCGTTTGGATTTGGATGCCGTTTTGTCTTCCCCGTACACTGTCTCATGGATTGTCACTATTATTTTGTACACTATTAAACCCCTGTGTGTTCCTTTTTACCACGCCTCCTGTTTTCTCCAGCTCTAACCGCATCGCATAGGGTCTTCTACAAGATCTGACACGGATTTCAGTCCGTGTTCGTGACAGATTATTAGGAGGCCACAATTAGGAGGCTACAAGTCAACATATTCCACATAAGTTAACAAATATATGGAAAAAAGGAGTGGGTGATTGTGGATTCAGTGAGTGTCAAAGTGGGTAATTCTCACTTCAAAAGTTATCCATGTTAAGGATCAAAATCTGATTGGTGCCACATACCAGGAAGTTTTTAATGCAAGTGCGTACAAGGACAACTTACTTGACTTGCTTTTTGTTCCCAGCAAACAAGTTTTGTCATTCCCCGAGAAAGCTGAGTCGTGACTCAGAATCCAAAAATGAATACAAATATTAAAAAATAAGCAAATTAGGAACCTCTGGTCTTGGCACGAAGATCACAAGAATTAATGTGATACCAATCATTAAACCAAGGGGTTAGTCACATTAGGCTGTGTGTTTTGCGAAATATGTAGTGAGACTATCCGTCTCACACCAGCGTAGTATTTGAAACGAGACGACAGCAATAGTAGCCTTCAGTGTGTTTACCATTACTAAGTGCATGAAAACAATGATCATTACTGAGTGAACCTTTCTGTAAAGTGGAGATTAAAATCCATTATTATATACTGTAATTGTAATTCAATGTATTCACTTCTCAAAACCAAAACCTTTTGTAGCAGATGCACTGACATTTTATTGAATAAATCTGACATGGGTAAATTTGTTATGTTGATTAACATTTTTGGGATAGAGGGGTCTAGTGAAAGGCACAGGGTTTCAGTGTAGCTGTAGCATACTGTACGTGGTCACAGCTGGAAGAAACACAAGCTGTATACAGCAACACCTGCTTGGATCTGGTTACAGATGCTGTTTAGTGGGATTCTGTTTTATTCCTCTCATGGAGCCTGGACAAATATCGTGCCTGTTCACTGGATGCCAAACACTGTCTCTGCTCATCCCACAAAAGTAGGTGAGTAGGGCATAAAAAGCAAGCAGTACATTTTCATCTTCCAAGAAAGCCACTGTTACACACGTACTGTCCTACTGAAAAGCAATCACATCAGGATGAGCCTGCAGGACTGCAAGACTTGATAATTGTCTCACCTTTGCTACAATTCACCTTCACCTTGTAGACTTGCGTAATGACTAGACACTACTACCTAGACCTTGCCTTTTTGTGATGTGTTGATTTTGGAAAGGTGTTGTGAGAAATAGTCTCCCAGACCTGTCATTGAGGAATTGTATTTGTATCTTGATGTCATCTGTAATATCTTGATGTCAACAGCAGCATCCTATAAACAATGGGGTTTGTAAAGCTCCATCATACTAAAAATAAGAAAAAGAAGATACTAAAGGCTGAAGTTGACCATTCTAAAAAGCTTATGTGTTAAGTGTTTTGTTAGCAACAGCAGGAGACCTTGAGCTTTGTCTAATTGCTGTAGGAAGCGAATTTTGGATTGATGGACAATCCCATTCTATCAATCGCTCATCCTGCACTTAAAGCACTTTGACTGCTTAATCTGGAGTATAAATTAGATTAAAAAATAAAGTAAAAGGGTATTACATTTAAGGAGAGGGATGTGATGTGCATTACTGCAAATGATAATTAGATTTGCTGGAGAAATCCTGCTCCGTTGCTGGATAATCTGAAGCAGAGCGGGCTTGAGTGAAGATCAGGTAGCAAATTTCTCAGTCCTGTCCAAAGTTAATCACATGCCTGTGGATTGTAACAAAGTTACAGGGAACAAACCAAGCTTTTGAAATGGTGCAAACTCCACAGTGTGTTATGGGAGAGGTAGTGTCAATTAGAGTACAATCATTCTGATCCAGTATCCCACTGCAGTTCAGGCAGTGAAGTATTAAATTGTTTCACTACAGGACACCTGGGTTATTACCTATACTCTTACAGCAAAAAACATGTTTTTTTATACTCAGTTTATTGTCTCATTCAAAGGACAGCACCCCATAACACCCCTGGTCACCACACTAGGACATTGGGTTTGGAAATTCCGATCTAGAGGGAAGAATACAAATTACTACAGCAATTTGGTTTTCTTGGAGATTCCCATCCCAGTACCAATGTGGCCCAGACCTACTGAGTTTCTGAAAGCTGATGACATCAAATTTAGAGTGTCATCCATGTCTGTTCCATTACTGCTTGAGCCAACCCGAACAATATTTTTAAAAAGGCTTGCATGGCATGCTGTTTGTCAGAACAGTATTAAGCTGAAGCTTTTAATCCAGTTCAAGCAATGATTGGATCACTGTGGCTTGGAGCTTTTTAGGTATTATTATACCAGAAATAAAGTATTGCAACTTGACCATATGATGGTTACAGTACTTCACTCTTAAAGTGACCAAACCTTCGTCTTACCTCAACAGAGATTTCCAGGTGCTTTCTAACAAAGTGCAGAGCCTGTCGGTGATTGCCCAGAGACACATATGCGTTACCAAGGCTCCAGCAGGCCCGGCCTTCTCCCACCCTGCAAACAAAAAAGAGAGTCACCTGTAGAATCCACCCATCTCAAATCAAGAACTCAACCGGAGCTATAAAAGGCAATGTTCCTATCATTGCTTTGCTATCGCATTTCATTAAGAAACAGTGATGCCTTGGAAAACTACAACTGTACAACTCATCCACTTTGTGTTTGGGCAGGGGCAACATTGACATTGACCTGTTTGTGGACTAAACAGTAAACTCTCCACTTACATCTGGCATTTCCCATTTACAACTGTTTTTGTGCAATATATGCCAGGGACTTGTGTAATATATTTATAATGTGCAATACAACTTTTTGTGTACTGTTCTGGTTTGTTCTTTGTATATTCTGGACTGTGAGCAACTCTTCTTAGTGCACTTCTCACTGACTGTACTGATTGTATTGTATAAAATCACTTTATTAGCCATATACAACTTCTTGCATTAGGAATTTGCCTTTTTCATATAGCCCAGCTTGCTCTCCATGAGACACACAGACAGGGAGAGAAGCTTGGGGTCAGAGCACAGGGTCAGCCATTGTACAGCACCCCTGGAGCAGATGGGGTTAAGGGCCTTGCTCAGGAGCCCAACGGAGTGGGATTCCTCTACCAGCCATGGGATTTGAACCAGCAACCTTCCAGCCACAGGCCCAGATCCTTAGCCACAGAACCACCACTCCGCCCCTTGTATGTATTGTATTATGGTATCATTTTGTTACACTGTGCTGTGTTTACTGTGCTAAACTGCTGTTGCACTGCAATTTCCCTCACAGGATCAATAAAGTATCTATCTATCATATCTATCTACAAATAAATTCCTGTTAAGGAGTTCCTTTTTACAGTGCTCCATTCCACCAGCCTGGGTAGCACACACTGTGATTACTCTTGAGTACCTCTTTGTCATCGTTTTACTCAGGAGTCATCAATGATGTTGGTTGATGACCTGTCATTAGATCTAAACAGAGCCCTCAATTAGCTTGACAAAAGCAGGCTCAATTTATGATCATCAGACGCATTATGCTCCTCTTCTTTTTATGCTCAGCTACTAAAATTTCCCTTTAGTTGTAAAATTCCATATAAATATTCAATACTAAGCGGATTAAAACCTGCACAGTTAAGAGATTAACTGATTAAATCTTTTTGCTACCGACCAATGCACCACGAGTGCCCCTGTCGGTCATTTTGGCCAACTAATCACAAACCACAGTATAACATGAGTAGTTGCATGTGGTAGGGGTTTGTACCGCGCATTTTGAATGGCTGCATCTGTATTCATATTTCTCTTTGGAACAGCTTTTGCTGGAGTTAGCAGGCAAATGATCTTAGCAGAAATAACACAATATAATTTACAGTACATGTGAAACAGACTGGAAATCCAAAATCAGGGAAATTAACAAAGAAAATAATAGATGAAATATCCTCTATGTGTATATGTCTTACACGGAATATTGGAAGCTGTCTCACAATAATCTTATGAACTGAAAGGAAATTGGTTTTACTTCTGTGGGAAACGATATTAATTTAGGAACATAAACATAGTATGTAAATTGTACTGTATATGGCTGATGTTGGTATTTTAAAGAAAAAATACACACCAGTATTCCACTTTCTTCCTAAACATTTTAAGCATCAAAGTCTTACATGGGGTTACTTTGGAAACGTTTTTACGTGCTCCTTCTGACCATATTAAGTTTATATACTTTGTGAAAAGTGACAATGTTTAAACCTTTTCTGCAAATACGCTCGTTATTGGAGTAAACAAAAGCATACATTTAGAATTTGATTAATAGGGAATATTATATGGAATCGCGTATCTAACGAAATTAATAACTATATAATTATATTCATTTTTTTATATTTGTTAACCATACAGACAAAAAAAACAAAGCAGACTGATTCTTGCATGACATAATCATTCTTACAGTTAATAATTGAAAATGTACAGTAGGAAGGACCGAAAGCATAAGATTATGTTAAGGGTGGAGAGCATATTATTGTGTAAGGAATGACTGTGGTGATTATGTCAATTTATTTTCCCATTGCATAAGTTAAATATGGATGCATGTATTGTAAATTTATTTTACACATCGGTTTTCTTTGGATTTTAATTAGATTTATATTAATTGATTTAAAAAGTGCCAAATGTGGCATTAATTTCTTCTGGAATGTTTGCTACCTTTCCCATATCGTTTCTTATTGCTGGGACAATTAATTTTTCTCTTTCTTATTTAAGTTGTTTTGTTAAAAATGTACTCGTAGTCTCTGTCTCTGGAACTGTGTTTTGTTATTAATAATATTATCAAGTCTTAATTTGGTTTCTCAAAGTTCTTTTTTGGTTTGCTCAATGGAATTGAGTATCGAGTTTAGTTAAAGTATTCTAGGTTCTGTTCTAGTGATTCTTCAATTTCCTGATCCATCTTTATCTTGTGTGATGAATATAAAATAATTTCCCCTTGTAGAACTATTTTAGTCATTTCCCAGAGTAGAGTGGATGAGATTCATTGAACTCAATAAAGGCTGCCCACTCTCTCTTAAAAAATAAGTCAAAGTTGACATTTTTAGGTAGTGATACATTGAAACACCACCTAGATGATAGTTTCCTAAAGTGTTTGCTATGTAAATTGAAGCAAACTGGTGCATGACCTGAAATAATTATTTGTTTCTGTTTCAGTATAAATTAGTACTAATAGAGTTCCTTGAAAGGAAGAAGTCAATGAGAGAGTATGAATGATGTAAGAGTGAGTAATAGGTGTATTCTCTTGTTAAGAGGTTTTATATTCCAATTTGAATATTTTTGGTGTGTATTTCATTCTGATATCTTGCAACATCATACCTTTTTACATATGTGGTGTAATTCAAAACCACATATGTGTATATTCTAAAGTCTTATACAGCAGATGTTCTGGTGAAGAGCATTTTCTCTTGTATAATGGCATGTGCACGGTATTCTTTCCAAGGACTCAGCAAAACAATACTAAGGCAGCTGGGCTGAAGCTCAACAGTGCTGCACACATGTAAGAGTGCCTACAGAAATTGGGTTACAACTCTTCTCCAGCAAGGAAGACAAGGATAAAAGCCTGCATGGTCTGGGTCTTTCACTTTAAGGAACGCGTTTGGAAGAGGAGAGTGAGACACACAGATTTTTTCCAAGGTTTAACTTTAACGCTGGATGAAATTGAGCAAAACGGTCATTCAGGCTGGCAAGAGTGCCGTCAGGATCACTCATCTGTCACAACCACAATTAGCCTTAACCTTTACACCCCCTGCTATATTCATTATATATCCCAGTATTAGCCATTTGTTTCCAAATTCCTGTTTAATCTTACCCGTAATGCACTTTACTCCATGTGGTGAAATTATTCCTCACTCAAGACCTGTATTGTAGCTACCCCACTACTTGGCACTAAAGCTTATCTGTTCCTGCCTAATATTGTCTTATTGCTGTTATATTGTAAATTTGGAGTTCAATGTCTTTTCTTCAATTTTTGTTTTTATTTTGTTTACTTATATTTAAAGCTAAATGTTTGCTACTAATAATATAGTATAAAGTCAGGATTTCAACTCTTGGTGCAATCTGTCTTAAGACATGGTATGTCAAGAGAGTTCTGAATTTCATTTGATAAAGACCCCTGATGACAAAAAACAACCAATCCACAAACCATGGAACCTCTCCAAACGTCACCCATAGTGAACACAATACTGTTGAAGCACAAATTAATTAGGACGCAGGCATTGAAGAAACACGGGGCGTGAGACGGAGACCTGCTGACCTGTCAGTGAGCTCCTGGGCAATCAGCAGGTGTTTGAGGTGATAGTCTATGGCCCTCTCATACTCCTGCAGGAGCGTGTAGGTGTTGCCAAGGCTGTAGCAGGCTTGTGCCTCCATCACCTGATCCTTCAGCTGTCGAGAGAGCTGTAGGGTCTTTCTGGATGAACAGAGAGATAGATTACAGCTGAAACAGGCTGCTTCCAGTCATCAGAAACTCTTAACCTAGTTGAACTGTTTAAATATTGACCCTTTCCTTACAGCATTGTAGAATAGTACAGTACTCGAGCGTCTGGGCTCCTGACTGAAGGTGTGAGAGTTGAAGTCTGAGTTGTGGATAATATATGGGTTTTTGGGCAGCCATATTATCATGATTGATCTAGTCCAACAACTTGTATTAATGGGTGCCAGTATTGCTGATGTTATCTGTGTGATGGACAAAAATCCCTGGTACAGGGGAACTGTGCAGACTAAATCTGTTTAACCAGGAAGCAGAATAAGCTCTGGCTTGATGAGCCTTTAAATGTTGAGGCAGGTCTGGAGCTCTCACTAAGGAAACATTTTTTTGTTTGTTTGTTTGCAATGACTTTGCTATGCCATGTGGGACTTTAAAAAAGTCAAACTTTCTTTCAATGCGGTGTTGTATGAATGTAAAAGCCCAGTTTCAGACTAACATCATGCATGCATGTAAGCAAAAGGAAAAAAAGTTATTTTTTTAAATTCTATATTCAATACAATATCTTATTACTGAGTTTTAAGGCTTTCAATAATCTGGATACGCCATACATACATCTGAGGAAGGCTCCACAACCGAAATAATGTGGATAATTTACAGTACTTGGGATGGAATTATGGAATAAACGTTTACCTGTTCCTTTGCAGGCTACGCATGCTGACACAGCTACCTACTTGAATTACATCATACATCGACTGAACTCTTCCATATGTAAATTCCCTCCCATAGGCTCCACTCATTTGAGGCTGGTCCTTTGTTAACAATATCTAGGACTAGAAAAGGCACAGACTTTTTTTGTGATCGTGCTTTTTCTGACACTGCTCCTTTGTTATGGAATCCCCTTACCTCCGACTCTTTGAGAGATAGTCTTTTTTACTAGGGCCGGAGTTTGATTGCACTGCATTCTATCCTGTATATATTTGTTTAATTTTTTTTTTTCTGTGACCGTTGTGAATTCAGGTGTCCTGTATTTAATGTGAGCAGTGCGTGTAGACCCTTAAACTTACCTGTAATACTCTGTGGCTGTGTTAAACTGGCCCAGGAATATGAAAGCATTACCCAGGTTACTGTAGGCTCTGCGCTCTGCTGCTTTGTCACCAAATTCCTTGGCAATGGAGAGACGCTGCAAGACACACAGCATAATCTGTTCATTGGTCCCTCAGAGAAGCAACAGTGATGACATTGTCTTAAACACATTAAAAAATCTCAGGCTACTGATTGTTATTCTGAGTGTTCATATTCTACTAAGAAGGGAACATTTGTTTTTCACTGCCATTTGGTCAAATGACTTGTTACATTGTACAGCTGTCAGAAAAGACTGCTGTTCCTTGAGAGGTCTGTCTTTAAAAATACAAAAGAAATCAATGCAAAGGCTAAAAAGATTACTTTGATCCTTTATTTGCTTATAGTATTTTCAAAGGTTATTTTGCAGTGC
Source organism: Lepisosteus platostomus (assembly GCF_059453375.1). NCBI lineage: Eukaryota > Metazoa > Chordata > Actinopteri > Semionotiformes > Lepisosteidae > Lepisosteus > Lepisosteus platostomus. The sequence goes on along the minus strand of NC_142631.1, from coordinate 11,378,843 downwards.
CACATCTGCTGTTGAGCACAGCTGGAGAGCAAAGTTAAACTGTGAAATTATCCCAATTTTTACATGTTTAATGCATAATGAATATCAGTTCCCATTATGTGTAGTACATATGAATACCCTGCACCGCAAGTGACTGCCTTACCTCTTTATGGAATTTGATTGCATCTACGAAGTTGCCCAGCAGGTAGTGGGTGTTGCCCAGGTTCCCAAAGGCTCTTCCCTGTGCTGCCCGGTCACCCAGCTCCTTTACTAGAGACAAGTTCATCCTGGCAACCAAATACCACAGGCGAGATGGGAAGAGATCATTATCAAGCTGAACAGTCCTCCTTGAACATAATGCCTTTACAAAGGTTCATAGAAGTATTTAAGTATAGAATAGTCTTTTCCTGGTCACTGATATTTTACTGGTGACACATTCATATTTATTATCAGCAAATCTTCCGTAATATTTGTGTTACTAATTTTCACCGAGCCCGTTTCAACACCTTGTCGGGCCCGGCAAAAATTAGTCAATGTGCCAAGATACGCGGCAATCAAGATAATTTATTCAATGACATCACTGAAGAGGACAAACAGAGCTGAGCCTGAGGAAACGGCTGAGGCAGTAGCTACACAGCTGAAGCAGGCAGGTCTGAGGTGATGGAGATGATTAGTGGCAATGATGACTGAGGAACTGGAAACTGAGGATTAAGAAACACTGAGAAATACTTCTAAGAACCTGAAACTGAGACAAACTCAGAGCAGGGCTAGTGACTCAATGTCTGAGGCCTGAGGAATGGTTCCTCAGGGCTTAAATACTGTGCGAGGTTCCCTAATTGGCCCCAATGAGTCTCCAGCATGTGTGGAATGTGCATTGGTAGTTGGTGGAGCTAATGCAGTGGTGCTGGAGCTCGTCGGGGCGTAACAATTTGTGCATATTAAGGTATACATTATAATATAAGCATACTATATTTTGCTTCATACAAAAATATTGGAATCTGTGACAGCCTTAAAAATGAGCACCCCAAAATCGTAAATGTTTCATTTCACTACGTTAATTCTGTATCCATGTTTAAATGCATTTTTCTGCATTTCAGCATGATAATGGTGTACAACACCAAGTCAAATGTGTTTTTCCCTCTGGAGTTCCCTTCTTAGTGTTGTTTCTGTTTCTATTATCACTTTGCAAAGGCTGCTCATTATCTGAGAGCAAATGACTAATGACCTAGAAAACCCAGCTCGGGTTTCTGAAAAGGCTGCTACTCAGGAAGAAAGTTTAAAGTCACATCTGAGCATCGTTTCCTCTAGATTCACTGGGGAAATTCTAGAGGTTGGTCTCTTTTCTCCCATCTACATTTCAACACCACACAGAATGTTTTATTATTATCCATCCATGCAATTTCTAACCGCTTTATCTAATAAAGTGTCTCGGGAGAGACGGTGCCTATCTTGGCAAACAATGGGCACAGGACAGGATACAAGATGGAAGGACACACACGGACAAACACACATTTACTCACACCATGTCCAATTTTCCCAAAAAGCCATTTAACTTTTTGTCACTTCTTTGGATGGAGGGTGGAAGAGCACCCGGAGGAAATGTGAACATGGAGAAAACATACAAACTCCACACAGAGAGCACCCTAGGAACTGTGACCAGGAACTTTGTGCTGCAAGGCAGCAATGGTAACCACTGCACAACCATTCCACCCTTAATTATTTAAGTAATATTATTAAATTAAATTTTTATTTATTATTTACCTCATGAAATAAAAATCTGTTGTTCATGTGAATGCCAGTGACAATGTAGTGAAAAAGCAAACAGTGCTGTCCAAAGATGTGGTTAGTCTCTCGGAAAACTGCTGCAAAATATACTTCAGGTGATCCGTGAATTTAAGCAGCACCTGTATGATCGGCGTATGGAAAACATTGCTTGTTTCATAAATGAAATACAAATAAAATTGTTCTGAAGTTCTTGTTTTGAAACTACACAGTGAATTCCGCTGACTTGTCCTCTGTAAATGTGATAATTGCTTGATGTTTCCAAGGGAGAAGGTAACAAACATCAGACACTGTCACATTGCAGTTAAATAGCTCTCAGTGGGAGTAATTTCTTGTTAGGTTCATTGCTAATATGGCAGAAAACTCCAAATAATATCAGTGAAGTGAAAATCACAAGATAAGTAGAAAGGAAGGAAATCTTGATCAGTAAAAAAAAAAGATGATTTCATTTTCATTGCATTTTCTGTAATGTCTTTTGTAATGTACAGCACTTTGAGATAATTGTTTTTATAGGCTCTATATAGTCTGATTATTATGATATATAAGCATTTGTGAATATATATATACGTATAAAACCGTTTGTGAATATCTGCAATGGACCAGCATCCCATCCAGTGTGCATCTTGCCTTATTCCCATTGGTTGCTGGGATAGCCTCCAGCTCGCCTGTGACACTGATTTGGATAAAGCTGTTAGACAATTTGTGGATGGATGTTTGTGGATGTAGTGGAATTGAACTACACAGCTTTGAATGCACACTCAGTTATGAAGACCATCAAATAACCATTGCTAGTTTCAGCTAGTCCTGCAGCTGGACTGGCAGTGTACTGTATGATATAATACATATTGGAAAGGATCTATAACATGGGATAAATGCTGGTATTAGTATAAAGATATCAGTATGTTTCCTAGTTAATTGCCAAAAAGTCAGAACATGGGTTTCTGGGACCACAGTAATATAATATCAACCGATCTTGGTCATTTGGTTGCGTGTAGCGAATTAATCCAAGGATCTCATCAGTTGTTTCTTGAAAGAAGCCAGGGTATCTGCATCGAACACATGGATGGGTAACATGTTCCTTTGCTCAGTCTCAAATGCCTTTTCACTTGTGTACTCTGGTTTGCGTTTCATTGTTGATTGCAAAGTCCAGTTGGTTAACTACTGGAACGCCACAACTTAATGAGTACGTAAAAGTCAGTTCAGGAGCTCATGGCATATGGAACCAGAGTGAGGTGACGCTCTTCATAAAATTACTAATGAAGCATAAAAAACATTTGATTCTAATGAATTAAATGAGATAAGTTGAAGTCTACAGTCTGCCCACAAACTTGTATCAGCATCTGGTACTATATTTTATTAGTAAACGCACGATCAGTACTTACAGTGCCATCTGCTGTCGAATAACATAAAATATACGCTAAGTAACAAAAGCAAAATCTTGACAATACCCATGAGCAGACACACAGACCTTTTAGATATGCTCTGTAGAATATCACACATCGCTTTTTCCTGTCGTGACAAAAAGCCAGACAACCTATTGATAATCAAGTTGTTTTTGGAAAGCAGTGGCCCTGTTCATCCTCTATGCTTAGAGCGTTTAAGATGTGTTTGAGTTAGACTCACTCATAGAACTCAGTGGCTTTTTGCAGAGTTTCTCGTACATCTGATGGCAGGTCTCCAGGATCCTGGGCACAGTTCCAGGACTGCTGCTTGCCCTTGGCATGGAAAACATTTCCAATGTTGTATAGGGCTCTGGCTTCCCCAACCTGGAGGAATAATAAAATCACCTTTTGCCATCACATTTTACATTCACAGCAAGAATTACAGATGAGGGGTCTTCTGAATGCTTGCTATTTCTGTTGAACGGTTTTCAGTGATAAAAAGAATTGCTACAGAGCTTACAGTATATTGACCTCTTTTGTCCTACAATGAATGTTCACACAAAATGATTTTTGTTCCAATAAATGAAAGGTAGCTCAGTGATAATCAGATCCTGAAAAGGATGGAGATCCCCAAGCAGACCTGGCGCCATGGGGGGGGGGGGGGGGTGGTTGACAAAAGGGGCCCATCACCCCCTCAACTGAATTGTCCTGCCCCTCAGTTTTGGACAAAAGGATTTTTGAACACTTTAGGTTACTTAACTTGCGCCCTAAAAAATAGTTGTACTTTGTCAATGGTCAGTTAACTACACTAACCCCGAATTCACCGTTATTACTGTACATCGGACTGTTTGACGTGCAGGAGGGCTATCCATCCAGGAACGCACCTATTACATAGTGTCTACGTTATTGGGTGTCAATCTTGTTGCTCAGGGGGACCGATTCCTTGCAGTAGTTTATACTTATACTTCCAAACGGTATATAATTTGGACCGTAGTTATATAAGTCTGTGCTTTCTGTTGGTTTTACAACTGGTCTTTCTTAACGATTCAGAACCTCGTCACCTCCGATGTAGCTACACAAATGAACGCGTGTGGTATTTTGTGGCTCCAGGCAATAATAATCGCAAGAGGGCTGATGAACGTGAAACAGTACTTCATCGCTAAATACCAGATTGCTCGTCATCATCTTCTATCATGAAGCACTAGTCAGTGGCATAGTTGCGAGATTTCACTTGGGGAGTTGCAACAGCTCTGTTTCAACTGAAATATCACTGCCACCCCTCAGAATTTCAGACGCCCCCCTATTTTTCCCCTGGTGCCGGCCCTATCCCTCAGTTTACCAGAAATCACGAGTGTTCAGATGCTCTGCTAGATCTACCTTGTCTCCCTGCTCTCGAGAGATCTCCAGGTGTCTCTGGCAGCAGACCACTGCCTCGTCGAAACGTCCCAGAACCTTCAACGTGTTCCCAAGGTTACCACTGGCCTTTCCTTCCCCAATCCGGTCCCCGATTGTCCTGGGAATAAATAAGATGCAATGAGCTACAGCTGCCTGTGAATATTCATTCAAACAGGAAAAAAAAAATAAAGCTAATAAAATGATCAGGCTTTGTTTTCCAGTGAGCGACATGTAAAGCAAGATTTAACAATGGTTTAAACTTGGAATAAATGCAACATGAAATTAAGTGTTTTAATAGGCCATAGAATAGACATACATGGCTCAAGGAAAAACTGTCAAATTCAATTGCAATTCACAAAGTGTGTTTAGTACAGTAAAGTCATATAATAATTAGACAACATGGAACAATTCATTAGTGAGGAAATGCTTTTTGATCTATATGGTATTTTTTTCTTAAGGTCTGTCTGGAACAAAAGTTCCTGTCTGAGCCACAGAGTAAAAGCTAATGGTAAAATATATAATTTTTAGTAACTTACAAATATAAATACCTTCTAACGGAATGCCATAATATTCACGCCCTTCCAGTGATGTCGCATTAGATTTAATTACTGATAATGTATACACATTTTTAGTGGATGTTTTAATCAAAACTTCAATGTTGAAATCATTTTTTGCTTTATGAGTGAAAAAACTGCAAAGAAAAACAAAAAAAAAACTATGGTTTCTAAATATCTGTTGACAAATTCTTTTACCTCCTTTTTTGGTTTTATAATAATTCCATTATTGTGAAAAAAGAGACTCTTTCTACTCCTTTAGTTATACTGAAAGATATTAAAAACACAACAGATGATTTTTGAAGCCAATCATTGAAACCAATAGTAAGTTGTGTTTTTTTTTAATTTTTTGAACTCATCCACACCCGAGTTCAGCAAACTCGTGTCCTCATGTAACTGACACAAAGTGGCAACGCGCCTTTGTATCAGTATCAAAAACTGCAGTTTTCCCTGCTTTAATTGTGGGATGTTTTATTTTGTTTTACATTCAGATACCTGACAGGAAAAGAAGGTTTCAGCAGTTGCAGTAGGTAAAGTGAGGATATCTGCCAGTACCTGGCAAGGGTGAGGTCGTGGCGGTGGTATTCCAGGGCCTTGGCATACTCTTTCAGGTAGAAGTAGGCGTTGCCCAGTTGACTGTAAATGGCACTCAGGGTCTTCAGGTCCTCAGTGCCCACCTGAACTGCAGCCTCAAAGAATGCTGTTCCTCCCTTGAAGTCCCCTGTCTTGCAGAGTCGCTCCCCCTCCAGAGCAAGCTCTAGACAGGAGGCCTCCATCCTGTAGCACACAATGAGACACACAACTTAGCATATCCCACTAAATCCATGATGTACGCATAGGCCGTCACAGAAAGGGCGTGAACCAAGTGGTTCCACGGTGACTGACACGCCCTTCACAGCCTTCCGGGGAACTATCGCAATGTTTTCCCCTTGCACACACACTCTCCTCCAAGAGTGGTGCTCTGAAATATCCCCTCATCAGGATAACTACAATTTTACGGTTTTCTCATGATTACTCTGTCCAACTGTCCGAGCACATTTGCTCTTAATGGATCTCTGGGCCCTCAGCTCTAAGGTCCAAGTCCTGTTCTGCACTCTCAGTGTCATCACATATGCCCTCAGTAGACCACACGCCTGGGTCCCTTCATGACCTCCTTCATCTTCGAGGTTAATGCACATCACTGAACCCTTCTCTCAAGGAACCCCAGGCTCAGTGAATCTCACCCCTCTGCTCTCAGTCCCTTGCTAATCCCTGGAAGTAACAGTTGAAGACTCTCGACTCTCGACTCTCGACTCTCGACTCTCGACTCTCGACTCTCGACTCTCGACTCCTCTTCGGCAGTTTTCCTTGCACCTTGATGACACTTTTCTATAGGAGCCACCCTGCTCCTAAACACCTCACATGGCCTACTCTTGTTCCAGGATATCACACCTCTGCTGGACTCTTCTGCTCCCTGAAGTAACTCACTCTCAATGACCAGTCAGTCCTCAGACTTTGTGTCCATCTCCAACTGCTGACGTCTCCACCTTACGCCACCAGGCTGGGTCACCCTCATCACGCTCAGAGTTGCTGATGGCTCAATCTTTGCATCCCAGACTCGCATCATAACTGACAACACCCTGGTCAGTGCCTGCACTTTGTGCCCCAGGTTGTACACTTGCAGCTGCCAGCACATCTCTCTCACATACTCAACCATGACTGCCTGTGGTTCACATTACTCACAGCTTTTGGCACATCTCTCTCCCAGATTTCTCCGTTTCATTCATCTTATGGCTTCTAAAGGAAATGCAATTCCTTAATGCCCAGACCTCAATGTCTTCACTTTAGCCTAAAGCCAGAGGTCAGTATTCCATACTTCTTATTCTTAAAGTGAGGGACCTTCTGCTGCACTCCTGCTCTCTGGTGTTCATTTATCAACATACAGCAGACATCTCATTCCTACAGCTCTGTTCTCTTGACTCCTCCAAAACAAGTTATCTTCTTTAATCCTCAATCCCCTCTGGACTTGCTGCTCTCAATTGGCTCCCTTTCTAGGGTAACAAACATTTTTGAACACACCAGTTCTCAACAATTAATACAATGAATTTCCTAACTAATACCCAGTTTCCCTCTGGAACTATAGCTCTTAACACTCCCCTTGCAGAGCATACATGAACATTAACACAACACCACTCAGAAAAAAGTACCCATCTTTCCCCCACCAAAACCACCACAGGAGCCGCCAGCCTGCTGTTTGTAAAGCTTTCACTGGCTCAGGCATGCAGAACGTCTCACTTGCAGTGCAGAACCTACTCTTTCACTGTGCAGACACTGGCAACACCACTAGGGCTGGTGCTGCTCTCACAGACACAGATACATTTGTCACGCCCTCTGCAGCCAGAGGGTGCTCCTTCTCTGTCCTGTCCCTAGTTTCCGGTCTGCTGTCCTTCCTGTCCCTCTCTTTCCCTTGGGCTATATATTTCCGGGTCTTGCTCTCTGTCCTCGCTCAGCATTGACGTTCGGATGTCCTGAGACCTGCCTAGCACCAGGGCGCCCCACGTCCGCTCCCTGAGGGCATAGGTTTCTATACGGCATTCCTGAACTCTTTGCACTAATGAGCCCGGGCCTTTTTCCCGTCTCGCCGCTACGCATATGGGTCTTTTTCCGCACTCCTGCTCCCCGCGGTTAGTCCCTTTGGACGTCTGTGACAACATTTACACTCCCTCATCTTCAGTCCGGCCACTCTCACTGCCTCTCTGCAGCCTGAGCTGGCAGACAGAGAACACTCACACACTGGTGCCTCACTCACTCTGCTCATCCAGCCCTTCTGCCTTACCCTTGTGCCAGGTGAACTACACACAGACCTACACCTAACATGACAGCACCAGTCTCCCTTCTTCTCTGGTCAGAGGCTAGCTCAGACTGACTCCCTAGAGGTTTCTCCTCCCAGGGAAGTACACAGGTAGTATTTATAAGACCACCCACAGCTGTTACTCATTAGATCACCATGTCTCTACAGCTGTAGTCGCTTACCAACACACGTCTCTCTGACATGAAGCTATACTTCTCTGGAATTTTACTCCATATTTTATCATAATCATTATTGTATCTAATTATTTGTGGATACAGAGATGGGAAACCTGCTTCAGATATCCAAAACGTGAATGTAAAAACAAATACATATTTTTTTCATTTTTAATTGCTCATTCAGTGTCCTAGTCTGTTAATATTGAACATGTGCCATTTGGACCAAGTTTTCTGGGTGACTGACAATTTCTGTAGGAGCTCCCACAACATTCACAGCTGCCTCCCCATAGCCTCTTTCTGACCAAAACTTCATTCCATCTCATTTATGTAACAATGCTGAAAATTGCAAATTGAAAGCACCCACATTTACTTGAATTAATGTCTTTTAATGTGGTTTAAAGACTCAGCAAAAGAATAAAAGAATAAATACAAGATTTTTATGGTGAACTTCCAGACGAAATTTTGTTTGAATAATGAGAAGCAGATTTCATGTTTTTTTTTAGTTTGAGTAAACATCTTACTTTCAGCCTTGCTTTTATATTGTAGCAACACCTTTTCCTATCCACTGCAGAAAATCACAGCTGTATCCTCGATGCCCTTGCTGAGCTTAGCTGCTCAGCTGTACAAAAAGATGTTTCCTTCCATCTGCTCTGATATCTGCTAATTTTCAGAATGTTTTTTTAAACGGTAACTTTTAGCTGTTCTAGTGAACCTATAGTTTTAAATACAGGATGGTGTCTGACAAAGCCTGTCTTTATGAATGGTATTACAGTCAGCCAGGGTTTACAGTTTCCCCTGTCACTGGAGATAGAACAGGTCAGAACACTCCTTTCCTTCAGCTTTACTTTTTCTCTCCAGCTCATGGGAGGAGAAAACAGCAAATCCTATTGCAGTGAGCATTGCCTGATATAAACACCAAGGTGCTGTCATAGTAACAGCACTAGTAAGAGCAGCCTGGTATTTTTGCTGTTCCCTAAATGTCAAATAACAACTGCCTGTTTTTGGCTTGTACTATTTTTGTCCTTTTAAAAATGTTATCCTGAGAAGAGATACAGTATCCTGAAAAAATATGGAACGTAATCAAAAGCATTAAAAAAGTAAATTATAAATGCGATAGGTCTTTAAAAGCTTCTCTTCAACAAACTATATTACATCTGTACATCATTTTCTGAAAGCAAACAATTACTGGAAAGAATATCTACATAACTACATTTTCATAGATGTTAAAAATGACTGCAACGAAAAAGGTTAATTATGAATAAACAATCAGTTACACATAATGTTAAAATAGATAAATAAGCCATTTTGGCCACTTCCACTATCCTGCTCTACTGGAAACTGATTTGCTCCAAAGGCTGAGAAAATACCAGACAATCCCGACTAAATGAAACAAATCATATTAGTGAACATAACAGGACAGGAAAACAAACCTGCCTGGAATTATTTTTAGGAGGAAATCCACAATGAAGAGTCCAATTTTACAGCACCTTTATCAATTTACTTAATTATTCTGCACAAAAGTCATGACAAGCTTGTTTTCAAATGAATTGCATTCATCTCATGTCTTTCGCACACAATCCATGTTTTAATGGAGTTGAAAGAAGCAATGCTTTGCTCAATGTCTGAATTCATATTGATACAGTCCAACCAGGGAACGAAGTTGCCATTTACAGTACCTGCTTTGAGTTGAGCTTACATTACCTCTTCTTGTGTTTGTTGCGAGTCTTTTGTACATAGATCCAAAGCTCCAAATCCAGGGGCTGCAGGAGAGGCCTGGGTCGAGGCCCAGAGTGTGCCAGCCTGCAAATAGCCCTCTCTGCCATACTGAGGGGGCATTCTGTAGGCATCCCAAAAAGTTCCCTTGAATTAGATTCAGTGTTTCTGTGACCCTTCCTCAAATGAAAGTCTTGTTATCAAGTGTCTTCTTGCTTTGCCCACTTTTCTGAACCAAGTGATAAGACCCTGTCCTAAGACATCAACAACAGTTACGACCCAGACAGCTTCAATAAACTGATTCAGAAAGCGAATGCTGCCACCACCACTGTCTGGATGGGCTTTTAGGCAACACGACAGAAAACCTAAGGCCTGATCTCCTTGTGCACTCTCTTTAATCGCCCAAGAGGAGAGCTACAGTAGATCCCTGACTGGTCTATCTCAAATCTTCTCTGATAAATAACAAGGAAAGTGACAATGAAAGTCGAAATCCATTCAAAATGTTTTTTTCTTTCAACAAATATCATATCTGCTTCTAAATGCGACCCAAGAAAAATGCCTGACTTCTCCAGGCTGCAAAAAAAAAATTATCATGCAATTCCCATATACAGGAAGTACATTTTTAAATTAATCACTTTTAATGGCAATGCATAGCCACCTATATGATACGTTGTACTGACAATACTGACAATGCCAAAACATAAATCAAGAGGTTGGTGAGTTCCTCAAAAGATGTCCCTGATAATAAAGAAGGAAGCCAAGTAAAATATCCAAAGCTTATACCCAACTTTCCACAGTCTTGAAATTCATCTTTAACTATCAGATCCGAAATACACTTTAAAAAAAAACGTGTCCAATATTACTGATCTGCAAACATCTGAACAGCAGAATCCGAAATGTCCATGCCTGTGTGCATCTTGTTAGTCGTACAGTAGTCTTTCCCTTGCTTCCCTGCTGTGTCTCTGTAGCTAATACTTTAGTGAGAGTCTCAATCTGCTCTAATTCTACAATCTGCCTGCCTCAGCAAGAACACAATAGAGACGTGCTTAATAATCCTGCACGCAGCTGACCCCAGTATAAATTCATGCCTGTGAAGGTCAAAGCAAATCAGGGTAACAGTCAGCATAATAAATAATGTCATAAGTCTAAATGACATTCATCGCTGGCTTTTAAGTTGAAATACTATGAGTCAGTTGTACTAAAGAAGGGCTGTCGCAGCACAAACATAAGGTGATTTCCAGTATGTTGCAACAATTTACAAAGTAGACATGGTGCTCAATGTATTGAGAACAAATATGAGTTATTGAAAAGAACTAACATATACAGTACTAATTTAAATATTTGTTGTGGCACTTTAGTGATTCAAGCATTTGTACAAACCTCACCCCACATTTGTGATTTATACAAGACTGACCATAATTAAAAACCCATCAAAGGCATAACCTCAAAGAAAAAATACCTCAACAAACTATTTTGGAAAACTTCTCTCATACCATAGAGCATGATTCACAAATCACCTGATTTCTGAACTGATGGTGATAGATTTCTAATACTTTAAACAATTCTTACAATTCTTTAGGACATTGCAACAAGGTAAGCAACAGGATTACAAATGGTGACACAAAATTCCACGTATTAAAAAGTTAGACTGCCAGTATAAACCTCTGGTTTTCGTATGAAACTTAACATGAGGGTGGTCATGTTACCAAAGGATTTTATATGTGTATAAATAAAGTATTTGTAAAGTACAGTTCGCTTACAAGTACACACTGAAACATTGTTTTTGTATTAACTATCTTAACAGAAATGGTACAATTTTGATTATGTTCTGTGACAAAGTAGTATTAGTAATACTAATAATACTAATAATACTACTACTACTAATAATAATAATAATATAAAAGTTAAATAGTGCTTTTCCGGACACTCAAAGCTCTTTACAGGTAATGGGCAATCCCCTTCACCACCAATGTACAGAGCCCACCTGGATGGTGCAATGGTACATAGTGCAACAGTATCACTGGGGAGGAGAACAGACTGATGAAGCCAGTTCAGAGATGGGAATTATTAGGAGGTCATGATTAGTAAAGACCAGGGGGAAATTTGACCAGGACGCTGGGGTTATCCCCCTACTCTTTTCAAGAAGTGCCCTGTGATTTTTAATGACCACAGATAGTCAGGACCTTGGTTTTACGTCTCGTCTGAAAGACAATACCTTTTTACTATACAGTGTCCCCATCACTATAATGGGGCAGGGTGGGCACCCCCTACCTGTCACACTAACACCACTTTTAGCAGCAACCTTAGTTTTTCCCAGTTTACTCCTTGCAGGTGATGCTTCAGAACCAGAATTGAAACCAGGGCCACAATTCAAGGCAGCAATATAAAATACCGTATCACCGAGCCGCCCACAAGAGAAAATAATACACAAAAATCCATTAGAGACAAAAGCAGATATAGCAATACCTGGAAAATAAAGACAATTTAAAGTTGTGCCTTGAGACCAGTTGCTAAACACCCCCTTCAAAACCAGTCTTGTCTAATTTTAGTTTTTGAACAGACCTGTTTGTGCTTGTGTTTCTGGTATACATTTACCAGAAAATAAGCAAATATATCCCAAAGGAAAATCACACCATCAAATGACACGTTCTTCCAATATATTTGTTATGCTTTCCCCTGGGATGAGGAATGTATCAGCCTCCAGTGTGTAGTTCCTTACTGATCAGAGACACTGTTGAAAGCATTTAAACTCTGTGTGTGTTCTGAGTCCCCCAAAGGGAGTGTGACAACAGATCGGCAGTCTGTAGCAGTTAAACTGATTTGCTGTGTTTCACAGCTCTGATCCGCCATCAATTATGCATGCTTCCCATACATTTTTAATGGAAAACAGTTAAACTGGAGCCAGAAAATCAAGTGAGTGTTTAAGTGCTGATGTTTTATTTAAAACGACACAACCATAATAGGAAACTGCCATGTTCAAAGATCACTGAGTGGCTGTAAGCATTATAAGCAGGCCTGGCTGGCTGCCAGACTTTCCCGAAACAAACTTTTCCACTGTGGCTGAAATTGAATTATAAAACATTTGGTAATAATAGTACATTCGAGTCAGGACATTTTAAGCAGTTTACAAGGAGTTTATAACGAAGGTCTGGGAGGGACGACAACAGCCAAGTTCAATCAGATTCAGCTGTCAGTAATTCTTCGTCATTCTTGATGTCATTTCCTCACCTAAAACACTATATATACTGTACACGATCCCCTTCTCTCCCTCTCATACATCTTCTTGCATCCCACCTCCACCCCATGTCCACCTCTACAGCTGCCACTTGGTCACTCCTCACTCTGAATGAGGGTCTCAGCTTCAGCTTCAATTGGGGCAGTGTGGTGGCAGTGTGGTGGCTCTGTGGCTAAGGATCTGTGCCTGTGGCTAGAAGGTTGCTGGTTCGTAGAGGAGTCCTATTCTGTTGGGCCCTTGAGCAAATTGTATTCACTAAAAAAAAATCCGCAATTCTTTCAGCACACTTAATTCTTGAGTGTTGATATTCCTATGGAGGAGGAGAATGTGCAGATCTGGTGACTTGAGATCAAGAAGTTGCTGGAACCCAAATGAAGGGTTTAACGTACTTCAAAGAGGCACAATTGCTAAGGAAAGCCAAGGTACAAATTCAAAGCAAGAGGTTTGCTCTCACCAAATGAATGGAACACAGAGACCCAGTTCCCTCACCTTACATGATATTGTTTTTTACATTTTATCCTAACTCATTAGTCATATTTTAGCACCAATGTAGCTCTCTGTGATGGTCAATCAACTCATGTCTGTGTTGAGCTATGACACAAAATAAAATGGATGGTGCAAGTTAAAGGAATTTTAGAGAGAAAAATCTGTCCAGAAATGTTTCTTGACAGCCCAGGAGATATATTGGTATCAAATTTGCTGAGAGGACTAGCACTCGCCATCTCTCAGAGGTACTTACCAGTGCCTGAGCCACACTGCAAGATATTCCATCTGCCAAACCTCCAGCCAATTGGTCTGGGAGATTGAGGTGCTGTCAGAGTGTGTTTTTACAAAATATGAGACTTGCTACACATGGCAATTTTAATTTCACTCTTGAATAAACAAAATGATATGATTTGCCAAAGCGTCCATGAATATTTTACCACTCTGCCTCACTTTTCAGTCTTAATCTGTTCTGCTGTGCATGTAATGGGCATCTTCAGATCAAGTTTATTGTAAAAAAGTTTCCATGGAACGTACCCAGTTTTCTTTCAATACACTGATTAATAACAAGACTGGGTCCTGTGCAGCTGCACAGAGGCATCTTGTCAGCTGCCTCTACAAGGATTAAGTTCCCAAGCAGTCTAATCTGGAATTACAGTAAAGATGAGCCCTGGAAACCAATGGGATTAAAAGGGAGAAGGCCAGTTTATTAAGATGAGAGCAAAGGCTTTTCCTGTGGGTTAGTGACTTCACTCATTTCTCCTGTTTTATCTCCTGGCACTGAAATACAAAAAGGGAATCTAAAGATTTGACTCTAACTCAGCCCCTGCTGTGCTGTGAGCAGAACTGATGTCCTTTTTTTCTTTTTCTCTCTTTGTCCTTTTTTCAAATCCTCTAAAAATAACCAAAGAGCTGTGATTTTTTTTTGTCTTAAGTTTCTTATGTAATTGTTCTGCCCCTGTTAAGTAGCAGAATGATCTGTCTTCCTAGTCAAACCATGATGCTGGGAACTCATCAAAACACAACTCTTTAAAAAAAACATACGCAAAAAAACACAGGCAGGTTTTTTGTACCTGCAAACTGATGGAAACTCAGTGTAAAGGTATTATTCACAAGTAAAGTTAGAGGTGGAGTGTAGGATTTGTGATGCTGTTTGGCATTAGGATTAGAGACTATATAGGGATTTTGTTTTAATTTTAAAGATTTGAACTCAAACGCAATCATTACATTCCACACAGTTTAGCTTTGCAACACAATACCATTATGAATGCTGCTACCATGGCCATTGGAATATGTCAACACTGCTATTTGTGACCTTGAAGGGCGATGGGTTTCACACAGGACTCAATGTCTCGCTCTACCCATTTATATCTGCTGTTCTTTTAAAGCCATAAATCGCAGGTTAAGTGACAAAATCACACTGTGAATTTCGCTGTTACAGGAAGCACAATTTAGAAATTTCCGTTCTTCTATTAAATGTCTTTCCCACAGTGTTAGGTGTTTTAAGTGTCCTCCCAAACAAAACCACATCTATGTCTTTTTTGTTCTCGCAGTACTTCAGAGAGCACTAGGCAAATTTGATTCTTTTGCAAATCTAAGATATAAAGAGGATCATATAAATGCTGTAAAATTGAAAGTAGTCTTGTGAGGTCTTATTGGAGTGGACAAAATACAGCACTTTAGGCCTAAATTTGTCTGTGCCTCTTCTAATCTGTAATACATCCAGTGCAGTAATTACCCCTTAATTGCCATATTGTGTTACCGAATGTCTTCTTTAAAAATATGAGAGCAACTTAACTAAGAATTATTTTCTGTTGTAGCTGTCTGGTGGCCAGCATGTAATTGATATCTGTAATGTCAAGTTATTGACTGCTCTGCCGATATGCTATGTTAATAAAGGTTTGGATTTTTAGCTTCTTTTTTGAGAGCTTCATTTTATGTGTTATGATATAATGCCAGCTTTGGACTGTCTAGCCAATGAACCCAATAAATGATTTAAGACACACCACTGTGCTTTATTATCTAATTGTAGACAGAAAGCTTTATCCATCCTTCACCAAATTTCCAAACCCTCTTCTTTTCAGCGCTTGGTTTGTAATGTATTTTTAACTGAATTCTGAAAAAACAGGAGTGCTGGTTACAGCTGTTGAAATTATTTCTAACTTACACAGAAATAAATAGCAGAAGTACAAGAAGTAGGAGGCATCTTTGAAATATGGGCCAAGAGCACTGTGGTGTACCAGAAGTGTTGCCCTCCAGAAAGTTTATATTCTTTCCTTTGCTTTTAGCCTCTATAGCAACACAGTCAACAGAGCCTGGCTGGCACACAGGTAGAGTGTGGCCTTAGTTTAACTGAAAAGGGAGAAGAACAGATTATACAGTACCCGGTGAGTTCATTTATATTATATAAATAGATTACCCTTTTTATTTATAAAAGATAAAAGTTTTATAATTTCATGTTTTCATAAAAAGTTGTGCTCCAGTAATTTCACATTTTAATTACTATTGCTCTGGATTTCCTACTGTGAGCTTTCTAAATATCTCTTAAACCATTGCTACTGGGGCTTTAAAGAAAACACATTTGTGGTACTTGAAGCCGCACATGGAAAGAGAATGACAAATCTGGAACAGCGCTTAGCCAAGTACAGGGAAAATATAGTCCAACACATATCATAGTGCAGAATTAAAGGCAAATATTTCCTTGTGGATCGCAAAACATATTTTGAGAAGTAAACCCAAATGGTATAACATTGGCAGTTTCTGGCCCTTAGTAATACAGTAACAGTACTTTAGCCTGAAGACGTATTAATCTTTTAACATAGTATCTTTATATTATTGAAATCTTTGACCGAAGAAATCATCAAGCACACTAAAAGAAAACTGCCCGTGAGCTTGACTGTGCATCTCAGTATTGCCAGGATGATAGACGAGGGTACAGAGGCAAGTTTCCCAACATGTCTCCGACTGAGGTTAGAAAGAGAATGAATGCCTGCGGCTCAGCTCTTTCCTTTCGGTATCGGCTCCAGCTTTAATTTGACTGTTTGGAGACAATTGGGCTATAATTACATGCCTGTGGTCATAGGAGACAGTGTATTTCTGCCTTTTGAATAAAACTTGTTGGCTGCCTAAATGACTGTACTGTAAGTGTGTTTCATTGGATCGCCCAGTAACCGGACCATAAGAAAAATAGAACGCTTACAAAGGAGGACGTCGTTTAATCTGATTTGCTCATTTGATTGGTAATAACTTGTTAATCGGAAACTATAATTCAGTCGTTTCTTAAAGATCTGGCTTTGATTATGTCTGGATTGTTTGTCTCTGGCTCCCATGGCTGTTTAAATAATTACCTTCGCATTTGGTGCTTCTTCCAGGACATGCTCAGTAGAACATTTCTAAACACGTTTAACCTTGAAAAACAATGAAAAGGTGCACTCCTGCCCTTTTGTCTTTATCAGCCCTTCTCTGTGCTACTGTGCATATCCTTTGCTCTCTTACCTTGAATTGTAAACTCCTTTTTGTGTCGCGGCGTCACACAAAGATACATTCCTCTGGTTTGTTTCTTGGTGATTCACATGTGGTCATCGGGAACTCAGCATCTTCCATTCCTCGGCATTATTGTTTCACTGTCTTGCTTGCACTACTACGGCTCCTTCTCTCACAGTCGCTGCTCTGAAAATATCCAAGTTCCACCAATCCACAGTCCACTCCCCCAACCTCTCTCTCTTGCTGCTCTGCCATTGTCGTGAGTCCAAAACCTCTATTCAATCCCCCGACTCTCACCCTTAGGCTCTCTCAGACTTTCCTCTTAATACCAGGCTAGAAATATTTTGCTCCTAACTATGAGAGAACTGTGGTCACGTTGGCACCAATTGCATTCAGACAGAGGACTGTAATTAGACAATGCTAATCCACAGTAAATTAGAGGGATGCAGGTCTGGTTGCCGTGGCAACAAACCAAGGCCCCAGAACAACCTGGACCCAAGAATCTCTCTCCGCCTTTCTCCGTCTGTTGCACTTCTTAAACTTCCAGCCATGTCTCCCTGCTTTCTTTCTTTCACTTTCTTCGAAGTTTTATCTCCCTCATCTTTCTGTTACTGTATGTCAGTATTTTCTTGTCTCTCTTTTCTTTCTGTGTATCCTCTGAAGAGTAGCCCAGCTCATTCCAACACAGCTGGAATACATTAGCCTGCTCATTGAGGCTTGGCTGGGGTGATTTTTGAAGGAGACTAACTGCATATATGAGACTACAGAGTGAGTAGTCTGGAAGACAGGGACTGAGATGTGTTTAAATCTGATGAAGTCTGAGTACATGTCAAGTTGTATATGAAAGAATTATCTGCGCACTGTTGCAAGGATTGAGTGGAGGAAAATGGTAGGCTTAAACATCTTTAAGTTTTACGTCCACATACTGTACTATACCAAAGTCTTTTTAGAGTATTTAAGTGTTTTGAATGAGTGATCTGTGGTCATATTGTCTCTAAGTTATTCAGCTCTATCAACAAGCACACATTGACTCTTAAGTCTTTCAGCCCAAAGCACAGCTTCTGCTAAAGCTTTTTACGATTTTGACAAAGACGGCTGAATCTGGAACCAAATGGGGAGGAGTTTGCCTCAAATCCAACCTGTGTTCTAGGCCAAACCCCTGTTGCCATTTCAAGATAATTAACTCATAAATTGTGGTAGAAAAGTCACAAACTGAATTAAGCTATCTTACAAAGAGGGTTCTGGAGAGATAGTTTTAGTTTAAATGAAGAGATTTTTTTAAAGTAAACATTCAAATTGCAGAAGAGGGGACAAGGTGCCGAGACAAATTAATAGTGGGTCTCCTCACCTCTCCATTCTGCTCAGACAAGGGGTGCTTCTCTGCTCCGTGGGCTCTGCAACATACTGTAGCACGCTGATTGATTCAATGCAATGGTATGCTTCAAGTACCGCCATAGGCAAACACTTTATTGATCATTATAGTTTCATAATCCTCAGACAGAAAAGGGATACATAGATAGCTCTAAGCAAAAAGCTTCATGGAATCTAATGGAATTTAAATCCTATGAATCTGTATTATTAATGCCATTCAGGTCTGCCATGTCTACTAAGATCCTGGTGTTGGTGGTGGCAATAGCAGGAGAGGTCACGGAGGACCAGAAAGCAAACAGAGCTCACATGTGCTGGCTTGTGCCAGGGGGTAGCAATTTGTGTGTGTTGCCTGGCTTTGACACTACGCACAATGAGATTGAAATTGCCATATCAAACACACATGTTTTGATACCACTGGAGCAACAAATGCTGCAACACTAGCACAAAAGAAGCCTCACATAAAAGCACATCTGGGCAGAGAACTGAAACAGATAACAACATTAATTAAAAGTCACCCATTGATGTTAAACAACATTGTTCAATGTGCTTTTTCCACAGGGATTGGCTAACTGTATAAGTATCTTGCTGCAATATTTAGACTGTACAAAAAATATCAGAAGCAATGTTTATCCGTCTGGCAGGAATACATTTTATGTGCATTTACTCAGTATCATTACATTGCAATACAGACTTGTCTTTCAAATTCAAACCCTTAAATTAACACATCTTAAAAGTCAGCCTGAGACAACTGGAATTTATTGACACAAAGACAAAAGAGACAAAATCGGGTGTGGTCATTTCACCCAGTTTTTTTCAAATCAAGTTTTGATGGCCAAATGTATAATTTCAGTGTGAATCATGACAGATGACTTAGTGTTTTTCTCAGACAGATGTACATTACTTTCTATGACTGATGCTATACTATGAATGTATCTCCTTTTACATTCTGTATGGAAATATATGTTTTTATCTCTTTCTTGACAATTATGGTAACACTTAACTTTGGCCAGGGCTGCATTTTGTTTATAAAAGGCCTTCAGAATTACTGTACTCAGAGCATAGCAGGAAAATATACATTTTTGTGGGTGCCTATTTTGTTTACTGGAAGAGGGCCTTATCTGTTAGTTAAAACTCATTTCAAAATATCACTGAGCTGTGCTGTGACCCTTGTCAACTACAGACACTTGCCAACCTGGGATTTATGCAGTGAATGGGTTTATTAATGAGGTGAAAAAGCTGTCATGGTGTTTTAATGTGAAAATATGAATTTAACATCTATTTTTATGAAAGCCCCTCATTGACTGAAAATGGCTAATGTCACGTACTGTATGTCCACAAATAGAATCACAATACTGAAACAAGTAATTACAGACCAACAAATCTTAAATCTATCAAATGTAAGGTTGTGGAGATGATAAATTGGACTAAACTGGAAAATCACCTCTATGGTAATAGTTTTATAGGAAACGGTCAAAAGGGATTTAGAAAAGAAAGGTCATAGTTCTTTGAGCCCAGGCATATACAGAACATGGCTGCTCTTTTCTGAGCATATACAAACACGCTCATTCCAGACCAACAAGTAATGTAATAATCAATATCTTAAATGAGTTCTTACAGCTGAGAAATATGCCATATAAATACTGTTTTTATTTCCAGGAATCATCCAAATGCATGCATTTATTCAAAGTCCTACCACAGTTAGGAATTCATCTTTTATGTGGAGCTTTTCAAAAACCTTTTAGTAATGAACATACTGTACACCATATCGATAGGCTCTGTTTGAATCCGTTACTGCATTACAGACCTGGAAATGTAGGCCTGAGGTCTCAACTTCAAGTACTGCTAGTGCTAAAACAGAAACAGTGATTGTTCTCAGTAACTCTGCACCTCAGCTATGCATCGATGATCATGAGTTAAGGTATGCAGTGTCCCTGGAGCTCAGGTGTCAGCCTCCAGGCAAAGGCAGATATTGGGATAAATGACATCGGCATAAAGAGCACACTTTCTGTCCGTGATAAATGGAAATCCGTTGTGAACAAATCATTTGTGTTTACCTGCACCGTACTAAGATGAACAACTACTGTATGCAAATGTTTAGCCGTCAACACAAGAGCTTGAGCACATGTTGCACTGTAGAAGGCTTCAGCTTTTTAAATCACAGGAAACATTTCCATAGCAAAGGCAGTTTGAACAGAAGAGATGGATAACATCAAACTGAGGTGCAGCATTTGTCTTGGCTTATCCACAAACAAAATTACAAGAAATCTTAAATAGCATGGAATGGCAGAGAATCTAAAGAAAATGTCAAGGGAGATACACAAGCAGCAAAGTCAAAGACAGGACCCAAGGGAAAAATTAAACATCAAAGTACCGACATAATTTAAGTATTTATGCATAATGCTTAGAGCATTAGAAAATAAATACATAATATTGAGGTGATCACGTTAACAATTGATTAGGACGTACTGTAAATGGATACAACATTTGTGGATACACAGTGTCCTGGATAAACAAGAGAGAGATGAAAGAGAAGGACATGTACTGTAGCACTACTGTATATTATAAAAAAGCACAGTTACAAGTATGCCACAGATCCCCAAATCCACATACAGTACTAATATTATATTGCATAATGTAATGTATTTTATATTATATAATTGTATTGTATAAATGTGGAAAAGAAGAAAACGATTTAATGGAGGATATCAACTTTCCTCATTTAGTCTGTGACAAAACGATATGAATGGATGTTGATGTTAATGTAAGTTCATTAATGATTGCTTTCATACTCAGTTTGCCAGAGGACCTATAAGAAGGAATCCTAATATTATTCTTTTTTTTAAAAAAAAAAAGCCCAGAATGAGAAAAGATACCCCATTACAGAACCGTGATCATTTGCTGTATATTGCTTGATTTGACATGATTGTCAAAACTGTACAGGTACAGTTAAATTAAATATTATGAATTTCAGGAAAGTGAATGATAATGAGATATAACTGTAGAATGGGACACAGTGGATATGTGATCAGTAGAAAATTAATGGAAACAGTTTAAAAGTACTATACTAGAAGCACAGGAAAACTGTATTCCAAGTGTCATTAAATCACAAATATAGAAAGCAGTGACACAAAAGGATTAATAAATCAATATATAAGGAGAAAAAAACAATTAATGGGAATATACTACACTTACACTTACAGACTAAAAGATTTTTACAGTCTGGATTGGAAAAGACTGCGAGTGAGTTTGATACAAGTATTCAAAATCCACAAAGGCATTTACAATGTCAAACCAATGATCTGCTTCAGACTCAACTCAAGTGAAAACAACAGGAAAGAGCATTTCATACAGAACAGGAGGCACTTTTTTACTCAAAGGGTTGTGGGGGTTGTAACAAGCTACCCAGACATGCTGATGAAGATGATACCCTGATCTCTTCCACGAAACAACGTAATGAGATCCTCAGATTAATTAGCTACTAAAAACCTAACAAACACTTCTTGTTTGCAAGTACAGTAGTCCTATATTAATTTATATGCATTTTTATATAATTTCAGATACAGTGCAATGGAAGGATAGTCAAGGTACAGAGAATTAGCACTGTACTCAATAGTGCACAAGCCATAAACAACACTATATGAAGAATCATATTAATCATATGACTCTATATGAAGATCATATACTATATGAAGATCAAATAATCTATTTTCTATGCAATGTTCTGTAATGTTGATCTCCTGTGTGTACCCAAAATGAGACTCGTACTGTACATAGGGGATGAATTCTGCTGTGTGGCTCAGTGAATGTGGTACACAGATAATAAGACTATCACAAATTCTGTTTCTATTGATGCATTTAAATTGGGTCTGAAAACATTGCACAATGCTGTTTAATATTTAATTTTCCTGTGTCTTACTGTGTATCGTTTTTTTTCTGTTTGGTGCTTTCGATATGTCATATACAATACATTACAGTTTTTTATTACTATTGTTAGTTTCAACAAGTAGCGATAAGAGCCGTGCCAATTTTGAACTGCTCCTTTGAGTCAGGCATTACAGATTTGTACAAGAATAGAAAATAAAATTTAAACGGCTAACTCAAGGTTTGTGCTCTATAAAAGAACATACAGTATTAAACTTTTCTTAGTTGTCTGGGGGGTGATATACAGTCCTCCTTGAAGCCTTGTTGTGGCGCATAACTGAAATAACAGCTGAAAAAGAGTATACTGTAGCACTGTACATGCAGCCTCAGAGCTGTAGCCTGTGAATAGCCCGTGGATGTCAATTCACACCTCCATCTCATTAGCATTCCCATTTTCCTCTCAGAGCACCCTGAAACAGCTGAGTGTGGAGGCTGCTGGGCTGGGGGAGGAGTGGGCATACTGTGATTAAGTCAATCGTTTTCCTTTGAGAATTATCTCGGTCTTCACCCTTCCATTTTGCTACCTTCTTTAGTACAGCTACCCCGAGCTGGAGCAAAGTGTTGTGGGTGTCCAAAACAAGCTTTACCGGTTGTATTGTTGAAACAGATTGCCGGAGGTCCTTCATTAACTTGCTAGATATGACACTTCGATCGATCAGTTACCCAAAACCAAGCAAGCACGCTTCATGATCGCTTGCTTCTACCTAGTCTTATGCATTCTTTTGAGCTGTGCACAAAAACACTCATTTGAAGGGCAAGTAATGGAAAGTACCCAGAGATCAGCTGACAGTCTGCAAGACTCAGGAGTCCGTGTGGCCAATTGTTAAAATAATTGATTTTTGCACCCTTGTCAAAGTAAGCCCACTTTGAAAGAAGTACTGTAAATGTTGTACTAATACACGTCTGACTGTGTATGCAAAACCACAGAGGATTAAATTCCATTTGTTTTCTAACTTTCATTTTGAATCATGAAATTCATTTCAGAGCTTGTTTTCATGGAACAAAGTACAGCACATGGGTATTAGTGTAAGTTTCTAGTATAGATGCATATTTACATTACACTATTATATATACATCAGTATTTGCATACAGTTCCATTTGAGTTATCTGATATCTCCTTATGTATTGAGACATTGTTTCATAAACCTAGCAGTAATAAATGGTGTTAATTTATATCTAACTTCCCCAGTAAATATTTACAGATAAAAAACAATTCAGTCAATGTGCCTAGAACCATTCTAATTTATACATTTGAGTGCTATGTGCAATCTTAATTGTAATATTATTTTAAGCCCAAAAAAATCTTTACTAAAGTAACTTTTGCACTAATGTGGTCTATGGTCACCAATATCGTTACTGTATTTTGTTTTTGTTACAGTGCATAATTAGTTACTTATTTAGCCAATGATTGAGTCTCAATTCTATACCTCTTGAAGTTTTTGATTTAAACAATTATGATACTTTAGGCTGCTGTGTATTAATCTATTCTTGCTGCTGTCCTCTATTTACGATCATCAGCAAATTCACAAATTTTATATATGAGGACACAACTCTTGTAGTTGCACACAGAGGTGAAACAGCACAAACCTGAGCTTCAGCAAAGTACCTCTTAGATTGTAGAAAACAAGTTATTTTCTCTTGTACAGTATGTGACCTCTCAACTTCCACAAGAGCAGCAGTGAGATGTTGGATAAATTGTAGGGCAATCTTCAGATTCCCACTGACAATAGGGAGTGTGGTGCAGTGCAACTTCTCCCACTAGTCATGTTTCTTTGATACGCTGCCTTCAAACCCTGTCACCTCCTCTCAAGGAAATTCCACATCACACACACATTCTGCTGCACAGGCAGCACAAACACGAGCAGAAGCGCACATAGCTCTCTGAACGAGCCTGACACTGCGCTGTGTGTGAACTCAGTAAAGCACGAGGGGAACTACAGAGGAAGCACAGCAGGGCACTGAAAGTGTGGTGGCGTAGAGTATGTAAATAGTGCAGCGGTAAAGAATACAAATTTACCACAGGTGAAAGGTACACACAGCATTGCCAGAGATTTGTCCCCTCTATAGATCCACCTTCATATTTTGAAGCATTTAAGGTGGTTTGGTCACAAAACCCCAGCTCCTTCTCTACATTTACCAGTTAACAGCCTCATAAACATTTAAACATTCCTGCCAGCTACAGCAGTTGTCCCCTTTTCGCAATTTTGTAGCCCATTTGAATGCATTACTTGTGGTATTTTAGAGAAAACAGTGTCCAAGAATTGGTTCAGTGTACTACCACACCAATCCACACACTCCCTGCTTAACTCCTCCTGTGTTCAGACAGCTTGCCGGCTAACTGTAATCAGCTCATTTCTCCCCCACCAGGCTCTGTGCCTGCCCCCTCCCTCACCCTCCCTCAGGTCCTACCTGGAGTGTAGCCTTTTGCTGGCTGGTTCCTGGTCCACACCATTAGGAGACAGAGCCATGAGCTCTGCAGAGCAAGTCCCCGGTGTGGTGCTGTTTTGTCAGCTTCTTCCTTGGTGCACTAACAGCAGTTCTGTGGCAATGGCAGCCGTCAGGAAGTGATGTATTGTACAAATAAACCATAAAGGCAGGCCCCACCTCCGGCCGTGACATCACCCAGAGGGAGCTGGGCTAGAGAAAGCTGCTACAGTAGCTGCTCACTCTGAATACAGATTTCCCCCTAGGCTAAGACATGCACACACTGTGCTCTCTCTCTCTCTCTCTCTCTCTCTCTCTCTCTCTCTCTCTGCCTTGATTACTGTACTTTCTCTTTCTTTATCAGTCACATTTCACTTTTGTGTGTGTGTGTGTGGGGGGGGGGGGTTGTTTTGTTGTTTCTTCATTCTGTATCTATGTTTTTTTGGTGTCCTTGCTAAAGCTAAAAACATTTCTCTCATAACTCTTCTTTTTCTCCACTTTGTTTTCTGCCTCCTTATCTGAGCAAGTATCTCTTATTCCAATAGCAACAACGTCTGAAATAACAGATTTCGGTTTTATCCCATTTGTAAACAATTTAGAAACTGATGCCCTACCTGATGCACTACCTTTGTTTCCCGTTTTTTGGTATGATTGTTGCGATTCTTTCTTAGCCAAAGAAAGCGTGCATTCTCCAGTTGTTTATCTTTTTAAATTATTTTTGAAGAGGCTAAGGAGGAGGTGAATGATGTGCCTACAAAAAAATCAAATCATTAATTCAGGCTATAAATGGGTACTTTTTAATGTGATTTTGTGTAGCATACAGAATGTACACAGCATGCCTCTTTTACTGTATTCACTGTATATTTGGTGTGGTTAAGATGTCTGTGTGTTCCATTAAAATCAAAGACAACACAAGTACACTGGAATTAAAAACAGGTGAGCTGGTTCACTGATTGGTTGAGTTCACATCTTTGGGGACATTATTTTGTGTTTTTTAGCACATGTAGTGTCATCCATACTATGTTTTTATATAATTTCTTCTTCTTCTATAAACAGCTTCTATATTTCAATCTATTTAAAAATTCAAACTTCTGACTGTACCTGCACGTTCAGTGTTACCAATCAGAGAAGTAACTAGGCAATTTTTAAAATACTGTAAATACCATATTCCTGGTATTTCACATTTCTAATGTTTCTAATTCCAAGCTTCTTCAGCACTTTTCCTTTTGGAAATAAAGCACAATGATCATCATAACTCGGGGAATCAGTGGAAATGCAAATGTGTTTAACACAGAAAACAGGGAGATGACTCGTCAAACAAAGCTATTGAACCAACCCGCGAAAGCTAAATCACTTGAACGATTTGCAGTCTAGCTTGATGAGATCCTTGAATTAATGTGCAGTATTCAACAAAGTGTAATGAGTTTGACAGGTCGAACAGCTTGATCTCATTCATAACATTTGCTTTCCTTTCTTTGTGAACGGAGATCAAGGACTGCAATGCCTTCCTTATTGGGCCTGTTGAGGTTCTACATAGACTTCACAATGTCAGGATTCTGTTGCTTGAAAATAACTGCAACTCCTCTGCAGTGCCACCTGCACTGACACACTGTACAACAGGCTGGAGCTTAAGGTTCTCATTGGTCCAGGCACCACCGAAACCTGCAATTTCAGCCAACCTGCTTCTAGAGTCCTCTAGGCTCACAAGATGGTGATTGTGAATGGATGAGGTTATTGGTGAGTGATGTTTGTGAAAATCATGTTAACCAAGGGTTAGTTTTTATAGCATGCACAGTGCTAGTGGGAGTTGGATCTGTGATTTTGGACAAACCACTCTCACCAGCAATATACTGTAATCAATTAACATTCTCATATGGGGCTAATTAAGGAATTAGTGAGGGTTAGGTGGTAACTCCCACTTGAATGTCTGACCTGGTGGCTCTCTGTTCAGATTGCCTGTCAAGGGTGATAGAGCTTTTTCTAGTACAATGTCACGCTTGTGCGATTCATTGTCCAAACCCGTCAGAAATTTGCTTGAACACATTTTTATCATTGCTTTTAACATGCAGTTTTGTTTATCCTTGGTTTCATTTGGAAAGTGCTTAAAAATTCTGTATTTGCAAGCAGGTCTCTATTAATAATAATAATAATTGCTTACACTTATATAGCACTTTTCTGGACACTCCACTCAAAGCACTTTACAGGTAATGGGGACTCCCCTCCACCACCACCAATGTGCAGCATCCACCTGGATGATGCGACGGCAGCCATAGTGCGCCAGAACGCTCACCACACATCAGCTATCAGTGGGGAGGAGAGCAGAGTAATGTAGCCAATTCATAGAGGGGGATTATTAGGAGGCCATGATTAGTAAGGGCCAATTGGAAATTTGGCCAGGACACCGGGGTACACCCCTACTCTTTTCGAGAAGCGCCCTGGGATTTTTAATGACCACAGAGAGTCAGGACCTCGGTTTTACGTCTCATCCGAAGGACGGCGCCTGTTTACAGTATAGTGTCCCCATCACTATACTGGGGCATTAGGACCCACATGGACCACAGGGTGAGCGCCCCCTGCTGGCCCCACTAACACCTCTTCCAGCAGCAACCTTAGTCTTTCCCAGGAGGTCTCCCATCCAGGTACTGACCAGGCTCACACCTGCTTAGCTTCAGTGGGTTGCCAGTTGTGAGTTGCAGGGTGATATGGCTGCTGGCAATTTTTGACGCAATTGTAGCAATTTAATATTGTAGCAATATTAAAGTTCTGCTGTCGATTTATTCGGACAGCGGAGCAGGTGAGGCATTAGAAGAACGCCCCGCATGTGACGCCTGGAAAATTGCTACAATTGCGTCAAAAATGTCCGCAGGTACAACAGTGACGTCGTGCAGCACTACATTCCGAATATCAGCACAAGAGATCATGAAACTGCACAGAGCCGGAGAGCCTCAACAATAAAACACACCTTGCAGAAATGGTGCTTTCTGGGATGCAGCACTCAACGGATTGGACACCTAAACCGAACATGATAGTAAAATAAAAGCAATTAAAGTTGCCGTTGCATATCCAAGAATAGAAGGAAACAGATTGATTAAATTTCCTTGAGTCTGACATGCTTAGATTGACATTGTGTATGATAAAATAATTTAATAACTTTTATACGAGAACATATGTTCTGTTAAAAGAATTAGAGGATTGTGATGAACTGTTCTTTTGTCATTTACATGTCTTGTTTTCTGTAGTGTCAATGCAAATAAAAACTGGGACACTGGGTCTTATTCAATAGCAATTATTCAAGCTACTGCAACAGCAAGGCGACCTGCAAGCGCCTTAGATTTCCTAAAGCGTTGTTACTTTTTAATTTTACAGTCCTTCGATCATTTTTGCATAGTTGAGCGAATGCAATGCATTCCTTTAGGCTTTAACAGAAATGGCCCTTTTTTTGGCGCTGCTTAGAGCGCCAATAGCTGTTACACTCGCTGAAGTCAGGCGGGGCCACAGCAGTACAGTACATGTTATCATTACCTCTGCAGTTGATTCTGTTGAGTTCAAACGCCTTACCAGAGGAAAGGTATCGCTAGAAACATTTTAACAGGTAAATAAACTGTAATGGGGTTATTCTACGAAGAGTGATGGTAAACCAGTAGTGGAAGTAGTTTTTCTTGAATAATAACTATGGTAACGATGGTTTGTGACTGACATTTATTAAAGAGCATTTTATTAGTTTGTTCAGAAACGTTTGCGGAGCGGTTGCAGAAATGATTTGGATATACAAAGAACGTCGCTGTAAACCGTTTAGGAACGTTTTCAAATAACTGGAAATTTCAATCTATTTTTTCTATGCATTTAATTAGAATTTGTTAGCAATTAAATTACTTTGAAAATGCTTCTCTTATTCAGCTTTTTCCAGTGGTCTGTCTGACCCTGAATGCCATGATAGTTGATGTTCAGTTTTTTATGTACTATGCTAAAATATTTACAGCCTGCTGTTGTTACGACCACAAACCGTACCTTAAGAAACAGTAAAGAACTGAACTTTTAAACGGCCGAAAAGCTATGGGCTCTCACTCCATCTAGCGGTGTAGTTTGTACACCGCAATCCTCTCTTTTATTGACGAGAGCGATGTGGAACTTTAATTTGTCAAATAAGAAACTTGAGTTTTGCAGAAGTATGTTTTTGTGCTGAAGTTTTAAGATATATAATTTTCAGCCAAGACAAACAAGTAATGTTTGTCATCCATTTGCAACAGCAACAGAATGCTGTTTTTTTTCTATTTTCTTTAGTTATACAGGCTTAGAAAAAAACACTTGAAGATCAGAAGAACGTCATAATCAGATTGGGTTTTTGGATATGGCAGGCTCATCTAAAATGGAGGGTGAGTGTTATATACACGCCTGAATCAAAATGATGTGAAAATACATATTTTTTTTCTGGGCAGTTTGAATCCTGTTTTTAAAGTATAATTTTCTTTCCTAGATCCACGTGTGCTTTAACGAATCATCACTCCTTCAATGCTTAGTGAAATGTCATCTCCCTGCAGCTCTGCAGACTTGGCTTTTCTTGTGCAGTTTGTAAAAACCTCAGAGGTCCTGGAAATTCCCCTCTCTGCTCTCTTGATCACAGTAAGAAAACAAGTACAACTCCCTTCTGCTTCCTGTGTGTTTATATTTCCCATCGTGATCCACCATGATTTAAATTATTTATTTAAATTGGTAATTTAATTACACAGCTAAATATTCAGATTGACTGAAGAATCTTTAGCCTTCAGATCTAGAGCAGGTAGTGGTTTAAATAGATGTGGGAAAACACGTTGGGCTGAGTAATGCAATGTGTGTGTTGGAAATATTTTGTTTAGTGCCGTGAGGGGAATTTTCTAAAAGAGGTGTTTATTTTCCCTTAGATGTGGAATGTGCATGGGAGATGCTGAAGGAAGCAAGGATCAAGGTGAGCTCAGTGTTTATTCACCAAGTGATCTAAATACAGCAGAGAACCCGTCTTTCCTCGTGCTCTCAGAGTCTATATGGATCGTGCTTTGCTGGTCTGTATTCTTCTGCAACAATCAGCCGAACACTAGTTCTCTCTTCTTCTGTTCTGGTTTCTTTCTTTGGGGTACTCCAGAGTATGCTGTAAGTCTAGAAACAAATGTGACAGGCCCCAGACAAAACAAGGTGCTGGGTCACTCCATGTCAAATCACATACTATGACACCCACCATCTTAGATTGGTCAGAAATAATTTGTTTAGTTAGAGATAGAGAAGTTTATGACTGCTCTTCGTAGTGTGATAGAGGATGCCCTGAAGAGAAAAAAAGTAAAAAGAAGAGTAGCCATGAAAAAAAGTTTGTTTTCCCCAAATTGTCAAATTTTACATCGCTAGCTGACAAAATCAAATTCCTGACCTTCTTAACTCTACATGTCAAAGTCATCATCTCTTGAAGGTAAAGCTTTAAAAACATTTGAGGACATTTTTTATCTTTCACCTTTTCTCACTTAGGAACAGTGGCACCCCATGGTCAGAAATTGGTATTATCTCTATAATGTGACATTTCACAACATTTTCATAAATCTGTGCTGGAGAAAAAGAAAAAGACCATCAACGTTTTTTCTGGGAGTAAATGAGAAAGGTTGAAGACACAATCATCCAAGCTGCAGCTCTACTGCCTGTCCTTCATAGAGACTGATGTTACAAGATGTTCATTTGGATGGGTGAGGGGTGGGGTGGGGGGTCACATGG
Source organism: Lepisosteus platostomus (assembly GCF_059453375.1). Lineage (NCBI taxonomy): Eukaryota > Metazoa > Chordata > Actinopteri > Semionotiformes > Lepisosteidae > Lepisosteus > Lepisosteus platostomus. The sequence goes on along the minus strand of NC_142631.1, from coordinate 11,348,385 downwards.
GTGACGTTTGACCATTTATTTGTATTCCTCGTGTCCTAATCATTTTCAGGGAAGAGCGTGGTACAAATTGGATGCTGGAAATTATACTGAATATTTTGTGAATCCAACCATTTTCGGTGCCATCAACTAGCTACATTTTCCACAGACCAAACTGAACAGACCACATTTTTACACAAAAACATTACAGGGATGCTTCTCTTTCTCTCCAACTATATAAATCATTTCAGAGCAATCCGAGATGGTGGGTTTCAAAATCCAAATTTCACCATTATTTCAGAGGGGATGACCCTGGTTCAAGGGGTCTGGACACATTAAAAAATTCAAAATGCCTTGAATACATAAGGTAAAAGGAGACTTTACTGCAATACAGCTGCTGTAATAATACAAATACTATATCTTCTATTTGAAAGGCTTTTACTGTTTGTATCAAACATTCCTTTAATCACATACATGTGAGAATGACTGCCAATTTCACCAATTAGCCAGTGTATTACTGTTCACCCTGTGTGTCTATTTACAGATATCAGAGGTCTTAAAAGCCTCGTGTGATTTTTTTTTTTCTGATGCAGCCAACTGATCTCCTCTCCCTCTACTGCTTTCAGCTCCATTTAGTTGAGGACGGTCTGGGTTTACAGGACAGGGTGACAGAGGAGCCCAGAGCACTGATGGGAGCAAGAGAACTGGAGAGACAGAAAGGTATTCCAAGGTTATTCTGATCTGATCCATAAATGCATTTGAAATACAATCGTTTCTTAATATATCAATTAAATACATGTTCTGGAACACTTCACTACGGTTGCACTCCTAATAATCAAGAAATGATAAAGTAACATCTTAAGTTATGAAGCTATATTGGGGTGGTGTGGTGGCTCTGTCACTGGAAGGTTGCCAGTTCGTATCCCATGGTTATTAATAATAACAATAGTATTAGTAATAATAAGAACAATATAATAATGATAATATTTGTCAATGCAGGAGTGAGTGTATACAGGAGAAAAATGATAATTGAGTTTAGAGTAAGGGAATAATAGTTATTTTGGTAAAAATACAATGGTTTAAAGTGATGAAGACCACCTTAAGGGAGTGATATACTGTTGTGGTGACAGTCTAAGACCTGTGTTTCAATCATTTTTACACCACCAAATGAAACCAAATACCTTGCTCTTTCAACATAGAAAACGTGGAAATACCTGAAGATCCCTGTGTGTGATATCTAACCAGTGATGAGATTCCTTATGTGTGTCATTATCTTTGTGTTAATGGTACTTCTTAGTCCTGTTTAATTGTTAGTCAGACCTGTTGGATTCCAATTAGGAACACACCATTTCACTTTCACACAACCCTAGCACAGTTTTTAATGCTGCATATTGTATTTGTGTGACACTGGAAAAAGGTTTCAGCAACAGAGGTGCTGAAGATTGTTTTACATTCCATTCAGAAAGTTCCCCAGAGATGGATGGATATCTTGGCGCAGAAAGGAGTAGCCTGGATATTGCTACAAATCCAGAAACAGCAGACTGGTCTTTTCTCAGGTAAAGAACTTCTTCCTTGGCCTCGGCTGTAGATGTTGGTGCTGTTTGCTCGTATCATGAGTTCTTCCAGTTCCCACAATGCTGTGCACCTGTGTCTACTCTCTTTCTGTTTTTATAGAAAAGGTCATGGCAGACTTCAAAACTTACAACAACAATAGTAATTTCTTGCATTTGCATTTTAATTTCCAAGTACTTATACATACAGTAGGAGGGACCCACTTCACCCACCACTAAAGTACAGCACCCATCCGAGTGGCACAAGACAGCTGTCAAGCACCAGCAGCCCCACTACAGAGCACATCAGGTGGAGAAGTGAGAAACTGTTTCTCCTATTACCTCTACATTCCCCTCATGGATAACTGCAGGACAATGCTGATCTCCCATATCATCTAATTCCAGCTGCTAAATATGTTTTCACAGCAGTGAAACTAGTATTTAAAAATATGAATGAGGATGAACTGACCACAAGAATGTGAAAATATACTGCCCTGCCAGTAGCTTTCATAAAGGTTTAGCAGCCAAATCAAAATGCAGCACAACAGACAGACTGCAGGAACTGTGCACTGACCTGGTAAGTAGACCAGAGGCTGAATCCAAACACAGGCTCGAGCCCAGCAAGGTGCAGCAAGTTGGTGGTAGTGAAGAAGATACGAAGCGTCTTTCAGGACCCTATGCAGATGACACAATCCGGAAAGGATTGAACACACACAGGGAAGAGACGAGGAACAGGGCTGGTAGACGAACAGGGCGGGGTGTGTGTGGTCCAGGGCGAACAGTCCAAAAGGGAGTCCAAAGGGAAATCCGTGGTGAGGCAAATGTCCAGAGCCGGGTGATCAATCCAAGACGAACAAGACAAAGTTAAAAGCCGGAGCGGGATCCGGCGAAGGGTCGGGGGGGGGAAGGGGGAACAGAACCAAGTGCTCCAGGTCCCGGACTTGGATGGTTCAGGAAACCAATGCAGAGCCCGGAACAGAGTGAGCGTCTGAATTTTGTGGGGAGACAGGAAGAGGGAGAAGGTGCACAAAATCAACTAAAAAGTGAACGAGCTGGAGCACCCTTAAGGGCACAATCTGATAACAAATCGAAAGGGATCGGAGCAGAAAAAAGTCAGTCAAAGCATGGTCAAACAAGCAGGGTTGGTACACAGGATGGCAGGCAAAAAAACAGGAGTCATCCAGAGATGTAGTCCGAGTAAAGAGGAGTCGAAGCTGAGGGAGAACAGCAAAGCAAGCATGGAGCCAGGGAACACTAGAGACAACAGAGAAGACTTGATGACTGAGCAGGGAGCACAGTCATCTCGTGTCCTAAATCTCATAAGAGGTGGATAACTGAACATGGGTGGGATAGATTTTCATCCTGATCTTTTTGTTATGGTAATAGATGAGTTTAGAGGACAGGTGGAGGCTTATCCGGTTGCATCAGTAGAATGGGTTATGACACAAACTATATATCATAAGTCACAAAATAACCTCTACTTCAATATGTAATTACGTAATGTAAATTATATACGTTTTCTGATGGTGCAGTATGCACAATGTTGTTAATGAACAAATGATTGCGAGTTTGTGTTTTTTACAGGGAAAATATTACAATAGCACAAACTTACCAAAATATCACAAACCCTCCATCCTTACTGTGGAAAAACAAGGAATTTGTCAAGTGCACAATACTGTTGCTGAGACATAGAGACTTTTCAGTGATCACAGTCAGGTCCAAAAAAAACTACAATAGATTAGCTGAGTGTTTTGCTCACTCAGTGAAATCTGACTATTAGAAATTTAGTGGATGTTTAATGCTGCCTAAAGACGATGTCTCTTCCTTTGTTTGTCTATATGTCTATCAAGTGGAGATCAAAGAAACTACCAGACAGAGTTAGAGAACCTATGATAATAATGGAAAATGTATTCCTTTGTCATATTTGTTTTCTGGTTTTTAGCTAGGAAAACTGTGAGGAACTGTATTAATCCTCTTGCAGAATTTTGTTTTTTAGTAGTAAACATATTGGAAAAGCACTGAAAAAAATTTGACTTGTAATGAAAGAAAATGATGAGCATTTGTTATTTTTTTCATTGTTTTGGATACTTTTTCTGTTCTGCACTGAAAAGGATGTGTAAAAAATCTAATGTTTAAGGTATGATGCCCAAAGGTTAACCTTGAATTTGAACCCTGGAACAGGCCTATATTGTCTATATTTTCCAAGATTGTACAAGACGTTTAAGGGCATGTCCATCCCAGGCACAAAAGGCCTGTGGAGGGCTGGGGGTTATTTAAATTTAAATTTGGGGGGCCAGCTTGTAAATGCCCAACTTGGAATGTATCCTAGATACTGGGCTTAGCACACTTGCTCTTATGAACAGTGCTATAGGTGCTATAATACACAAGTACAGTAGTCAGGACCACTGTTCCACGTCTTATCCAAAGGACAGAGCTTCTACAGCATGGAGTCAAAGGTCACCTTACAAAGACATTGATTTGGAAATTCTGGTCATGAGGCAAGACTGCCACCCAGTGGTCCATCAACAGACAATACATTGCTCAGTGGAATGTTTCACATAGCAAAAAATGGATTAAGCTAACCCAGGACCTTAAATGTTATGAAAATAAATGAATAATTGTTAATGGTTTGATATTTCCAAGCTTTTGGAAGCCGGTATACCCATGCAGCTTGTCAATGCTATCCCAGCTGCTGTACTTTTACTTACATCCTGGTATGATGTCTCACTTCTTGACAGCGGTGAGATCTTACACAAGAACCAGGCGCAGAAATCCAGGGAGAGCCAGGGCAGCCAGGGCCCAAGTCTGGGACAGGAATCATGGAATCCGAGGAATAGCGCCTTGTCCCTCTCCTCGCTCACACAAGACCGCCGCAGACAGCTCCTGAAGGCAGGGTCACCCAGAGGTCGCACTCTTGACCGCCTCCAGCAGCGAATCTGCCAACAGAAGCTGAAGCACCGGAATGGGGAGGGAGATGAAGGCCCAATTCATACACCTGTGGTCACCCAGAGAGGCCCTCTTGTTAGGAAAGTCCGGAAGGTCGCTTTTGCGCCTCGTCTGCCAGCCTATAGAGGTCAGTAAGCAGCCTGGATGTCACAGCGGTCAGAAAAACACTAGGAAACGGAGTAATGCCAGGAAAGCCAGTGAGAAAGGAAGATGTTGACAATTTATCTGTCTTCAAGAACAAGAAGCAGGCTTCCAGAAAACTACAGTGTCATATTGTGCCTTTTATTGCAAAAGCTGTTTAATTAAAAAAAAGGCGGTGGCTTTCCTTTGTATGATTAGCCTTCAGTCTTCATTCACACACTGTGATATTTGGATTGAGGGCATTGCAAAGGTGAAAAATGATAAAAAACAGCTGTAGCTATAGTTACCCCATAAACATCTGGAATTATGGGTAATTGTTGTGTATGACCAGTCAAAGTGTTTGGGCAGGAGCCGTTTACTACAATTTTTTTGTAGCTTTTTGTTTTATCAGTTTTATTTCTGAAAGAGACTACACCAGAAGACAATAAAACGCACTGTCTTAGAAAATATATCTATCTTTCATCATATGTTTTTCACTAACATGTAAGTTACAGTAGTGCTGTTCCCAGTTGGGTCTTGAGTCTTCAGAGGAGAGCTATTAATCAAGCATCTAAATAAATACAATACTAACACAGGAGTAATAACATTTACAAAGACAGGAGTAAAACAAAAACAAGTAAAAAAAAAACGTTTACAATGAAACTGTAATAGATGCCTAATCTGTGTTGGTGCAAATCAAATGATAATGTAGATCAGAAAGCGTTTTCTTTTGGAAGATTCTGAGCCTTTTCATGAAATGTGAGTCATAAACATAAATGCAATTACACTGTCCAATTGTTAGATTTCTTCTTGGAAACTTTCACAATTTACTTGGATAACTAGAGTTGTGGAGGATAACTGTAGCTTTAGAGCACAACATTCTCAGATGGCCTCATTTTACTTTTCATGGTTCATTTGCTGTCTCATCAGGATTAAGTACAGGGAGGGAGAAAACGGACAGATTGGAGAAACCTCTATTTAGTGATAAGTTGTCTACACTGAAATATGGACCTCGCAGATTGACAGGTCAGTGCTGAGCTAGCTAGCTTTTTAGCCACGGAGTTCCAATCAATTCTTAGGCCAGTATTGATTGTTTCTAGAAAAGGTGATGCATTTATAAGGCAGTATTAATATAGTTTGATGTAGGGTTAAGAGATGATGGATTACTTGCACGAAGAATTAGTAATGCTAAACTATGCTATGTGGCATTTTCTAGTACTAGTATACAATTTATTGAGACATGGAACAAAACAGAAAACCACTTTGAATGCTTAGAAGACTAATAAGTACCAGGAAAGACTTTTCAATATCTGTACTGTTACTTCAAGACAAACACAGTGTCTAATAATCAAGACGTGAACTATTTCTGAACTAACCTGAGCTTATAATTAGTACTACAAAAATAAAACAGCTTCTTTTGGCAACATCTTGTTGAAAGTAAATGTTCATGCCCTAGAATCACGCCTTCGTTGCTTTAAATCCTTGAACTGCACTTAATGCCATTTTTTAATGTCCAGTTTCCAAGTAGCTTCTATTGTAATACCACAAGCCTGATAGAATAGTAATTATACTGTTGAAATATATTCACTAAGCAGATAATTGCTAAAGAGTCATGCAGAGCAGAACCTTGGTTTGGCATCTCATCCAAAAGAAGGAAATCTTTTACAGTCACTGACAGAGGATCAGAAGGAACTTTCTAATAACCTGCTCATTTCCTGAACTGCTGGACCTGCTAGACATCTGTATGGCTTGTACAGTATGTCTCTCACTTATGCCTCTCTGTCTCCAGGGGGTCAGGAGACAGCAGACAAAACGGTGGGACCTGTGCCTCTAAAAAAGAATGCTATCACAAATCCTTCCTGTTTGAGGATCAGCAATGCAAAGCCAGGTACTGTTTCATCTTTACTCTAAAAAGTATATTCCCTCAACAGAAATAGTCCTAATAGCCCTCATGAAAGCAGTGTAGACATTGTATCATTTCTCCACTGTTACACATTTTGCTGAAAGACTAGGCTTTTAACGATGCAAACATGTTCAATCTTGACAATCCACTGCAACAGAACACATTTATTTTCGATCCGTAATAAAAAGAAAGAGAATAATATAAATCGATGATTCCATGTTCGCAAATGTGGAATACCGTCGTCACAGTATTCCAATAAGTTTAATATCAGTGGTAAGCAGCATCTCGTGATGCGTACTGTACCGTTTCCTGATTTTTAACAGATAGATCAGTATTTTAGAGAAAATGCAAATAGCACTCTGCTGAGCAAAGCCACACTTATGATACTTCTTTATCCTCATTTCGTAGTCTGTAGTAAAATTCTGTAAAGATGTGTTCTTATTCATTTTACCCTTTTACATCAATCTGTGACAGCTGTTCATTTGGCAACTAGGCACCAAGAGGCAGTCCAAGGTGAGGCCTATTTTGATGAATACTGTGTTTTATCATATATCATAGGAACTGGGTGCAAGAGCATTGAATATTTGACAAACTATCACAGTGACCCCATGTAGGCTCGGGCAGTAGGGTGGAGCTCATTGAATCTCCAGAGATCACCCATCATTCATGTCCTCCAAGCAGGGTCAGTCAGGGCTGGAGGAGATGGATGAATTCAAAGGTCACCTCTGACGTTCTTCAGTTAGTCATAATGTCTTCATGTCACCACCAGGCAAAACGAATGTCTTGCATTAGTGTAAAATATCTGTATTAATACATGTCAAGGGTGTCAACAGGGAATCCTTATCTGGCTATTTTAATAATCGTCACTGTTTTTAGAAAAATCCCACTGCGATATTGTTTAGTAGAAGCTCAGGCTGTTTATTTGATACCATTACATAATAATCTGTTTAGCAGATAAGTCATTTCAGAATACATTCTATTCTATAATAATGACCTAGTCAACAGGCTATATCTGTTTTGCACAGAAGACCAGAGAACTAATAGAACAATAATAAAAAAAATGCATAACAGCTCATAATATAAAGCGAGGTGGCATATGGAAAATTATTCTCTAATTTTCCTTAATGCAGTGTTTGTGATCGGTCCAAAGCACAGATTACAGTTGGATGGCCACTGTGCTTAGAAAATCTCTATGCATATGCTTTGAGTACCTGTGACTTATGACACTGGAGTATTGATGGAAATATTTTCAAATTTCAAGTTGTACTATTTACAGTGCCTTCGTACTATAAATGACTCACCCCCTTTCACATTTTGTGATGTTACAAACTCAAATAGAAATACATTTATGTGATTGTTAATGTTTAACAAAATGTTTTTTTATACGTGATGTAAAAAAAATGGAAACGTCTTGAATTGATCAATATTCTGCCTTTTTGCTATACCAGTCAAAATTGATCCCAGGCACATCTCATTTTCCTTGTGAAACCACTCCAAAACTTGAATGGAGACCACCTGTGGTCAGTGCAATTGGTTGACATGATTTCAGAAGAAATACACTTGTCTATATACACCTGTCCCTCAGTTGACAGAGCAGAAACTCCACCAGGGGCTGTCTGTACAAGAATTATGAAGGGGCACAGATCTTGGGGAGGAGTATAAAAATATATCCAGGGTGTTGAAAGTTCCCAGGGGTGCAGTCAGGTTCATCATAAGGCAATGGAATATGGAACCACCCAAACTGTTCCTAGAAGGGCCTTAGTCAGAAATGTGACCAAGAACCCAATGACCACCCTGACAGAACTACAGAGGTCCATGGCTGAGATGGGAGAACCTGGCTGTGTGACTCCCGAAGGTCTGAAGTCGTAGGGGTAGAGTGTAAGTTCACAGCTGGGATTCCACAGGCAAGCAGTGCACTGCAGACGTCTCCATGTGTCCCCGCACAGCAAGCCGCGCTCCGGGGGTGTCGGCCTGGAAGGACGCTCAGCGTCTGGTGATGCAGATCCTCGGACCCCCTCAACAGCACCCTGAAACACAGCGAGAAAACAGCGCCCCTCCCTGGACAAGAGGCAAGTGATCCCTCCGTGTCACTGCATGGCAAAATGTAATTAATAATTAGCGTTATTGTAAACAGCAGTAGTAGCTGTAAATACTGTAGCAGTAGTTGTGGTAGCAACACTAAGCTCTCTGAACTGCCATTCCTCATTATTAGTCAGTAAAAGTAATTGTAGGCCAGAAAAGTGTTGCTTCAATGCAGAACTCGTTTTTTGTGCAAAATATGTTCTGCTATGATATGCAGGTATGTTTTATGTTGCTGACATTGACATTTTCAGTCTAATATGGTTGCTTTTCTTTTTTTTTTCCAGACGCTCAGTTCCCATGTGGAAAAACGCAAGGGGTGAAGTTTCCAGGAGAACAAAAACGTAGCCCATTTGATGTCATTTCCAATGGAAAACTTTCGGCTCCCCCAAATAGTCAAACGTTCGGTAGAGAAGGCCACACCCCTTCAGAAAATCTCAACTCAAAGACTCTCTTGGAAAAGTGCCCCTCTCCCTCCGGCAGGACCTCTTCTATCTCCAAGGAGAGACCACCACCTCTAAAGAGTGTTCCCAAATCATCTAGCGCCTCCTCTTTACACACACGTCATGGCATCTCCAACAGCTCCTCCTCTCCCCAAGGAAGCACTTTTTCTGCTGGTCCCACCTCCCTCAGTAATGACCCCCTCACCCCACTGAGAACCCTGAGGAGCCCTGACTCTGCGTCACCCACCTCTGCCCTTTGTAGGAACCTATCTGGTGGAAAGGAAAATGTGGGCGTACGGCGCCCCGCGGTATCTGGGAGCCGCAGGGCAGAGGAAGTGCAGGCCTTCATGGGGCAGCAGGAGAGAGCGCGGAGGAGGAAGGCACAGCAGGAGAAACAGGAAGCTCTGAGAGAAAAGGAGAGGAGGAAGAATATGATGCAGGAGGTACTGAGGAAGCAGCAGGAAGCCTTGCACAAGGCTCAAAGAAGCCACCGCGATCGTGGAGTAAAGGAGAGAAACAGGCCCACAAGCTCCTGCAAGGTCTGTGAACACAGGGCAGTGTGTTTGACACAACCTGAAATTAACATCACACCTTCCCCCTTCTCTCAACGACAAATTCATTTCCTTCTAATCCTATCTAAATCTAAATCTCTAAATCTCTATTCACTTGCCCGTTGTACCTCTCTTCACCTCTTGACCTCACACCGCCCGAGTGTCGATACTTCTTCTCTCCTGCTCCCGCCTTCTCCCCACTCCTATCTTTGCCCTCCCATGGTCTGTCAACTGCCTGTTTTCCTCTCTCCCTCACACCTGAAGAGGGCCGAAACGTTGCGGCTCTTTTCTTTTCTTTACAGCATGGAATAAACCTTTAGTTGTTCCTTTGCAGCCTGTTAAAGCTACTGTACCTACTTGAACTTCTACTGCCTGGTTAGCAGCGTTCCTGTCCATCCTTATCCAACAATATTTCTAGTAGCAATCATACATCCCAGACCTGTCAAAGAACTCTTATTTTGTTCTATGGATGATTAGTGATACCTTATTATTATGACATCTTGACACAGAAGCTTCAGTTAATGATGAGTGGTCCTGATGGAATTGATTTATCTACTGATATATTTGATACATTTTCACTTATTCACCTTTATTATATTAAATGATCATTGCTCTTACTGTGAAGTAATTGTTATATTTGGAGACTTCAATGGGATACAAAAATGCAGTAAATACAGAAATCGTAATGGAATAGAGTGTCTATATAATGCCCTGTAAATTAAAAAAGTGGAGTTTGAGTAAGAATTTTGAATTAACTAGAATGTTGTGGGTTTAAATACCATATGGGATGTTGCTATTGTACACTAGAGCAATGTGCTTCACCCAGGATGTTCCATTAAAATGTACTAATGAGTGCAAATGTAAGTTGCTTTTGGATAAAAGCATTTGCCAAGTCACGTAACAACAGCTTTTGTGTAAAAATGAAATGTTACTTAATACAGTATTGGCATTCTACAATAACCTTCAGCGTTATACATATATACAGTACTTACTGTACTGTTGTCATATTTCATCATTACTTATAACTGGCCCCATCAAAACTGAGCAGGCTTTGATAGAGGTTTCAGTCTTTGCAGAAATACAGGACCTAGGCATTTCTATTTTGTTTTTCAGAAAGAAGAGCCTGCTTCTTTGGGTCCAGGTGAGAGAGAGCAGAACGTGAAGAAATCCGGAGAGCCACAGCAGAAAAGAAGGTGAGAGCTTACTGTCCTGTTTTATTTTCATCTCTCCAGGAAAGAAAGGCCGTTCAAATCCAGTCTTTCACAGGCACAGCTCTCCAGGTTTCATCTGTACCTTTAAATCAGGGGTGTGTGACTGCAGTCCTGGGGGCTCACTAGTCCGGTAGTGGAAAAATGTGTTAAGCCACTTCAGTTAGGCCAATATATATATTATATGGCTCTCCATACAGATTCAATCGTGCTGACTATGGCAGTGCCCTAATGCCATGATTTCATGCCATTTTAGGAGACTTGATCATAGTATTCAAAATCCTGAAAGGCAATTGCAAACTCAGTTCCGTGTTCCTCTTCAGAATTAATCGCAAACCAAGGGACACAAGTGCAAACGATGGGAAAGTGTATTTAAACCATAGAATAGGAGGTACTGTACTTCTTTACCCAAGGGTTTGTGGGTGTATGAAACAAGCTCTTCAGCTTTGAAGCCTGTTCGCTAGATTCTGTTGAGAAACAGCTGGATGAGACCGTTTGATCACGTGCTGTAGGTACTGTACCATCTACTGAATGGGCTGGAATGGCCGAATTGCCTTCTATAATTGGTAACAATTTTTATGTTCTTATCCCTGCTTTAGTATTAGTTAAATAATTATCTGCTCCAGGGAAACACTATTTAGCATGACCAGTTAAGCAAAATATTTGTTTAGTTAAAGGACCAAGAACTAAACTAGAATAAACGCAAGTGCCTCAGAAAATTGAACACTGCCAGATAAAAGTAAAGATAAAATGTGAAACACCAAGAAACACCAAGCGTGGTTATATTGCAAGTAGTTGTCACCATGAATTATGGAATGTATCGATATTATTCATTTTCATTGCTCTGAATGTCATGGCAGTTGTGATATCATTCATAGCTGCTGCTGCTTTCTTTGGAAAACTCCATGATCCTGAATGGGTTTTTTTACCAGGTGCATATTAACAACTTTCAGTGACCAGCATAGAACTATGCAATGATGATGAAGCCCAGTAAGGGTCAACAAGTCGGTTTGTATGAGTGATTAATAAAGAATGTCAAGGGCTACGTACAAAGTCACAGTAAAGTCCAATGATTGCAGTAGCAATGATTAAGTAGCAGTAACTTAATTTGTGTTTCGTAATATAAGTTACCAAATGCATATAGCAAGTATTCCACTAAGCTGATGTACAGTCTAATCTAAATCAATTCTACCCATTACCTTAGAATGTCTTTGTGGGTTTTACAGTATGATAAAAATGCATGGCTCACACAAGGACAAGGAAGCTGTGCAAAGTAGTTCAGTTGCTGTGCCTGTACTTAAATAATTAAATAATCCTGTCCATCTGGGTCCCCTCCTATGTGTTAAATGCTTTGGGATCCCTTGTGATGAAAAACTTTATATAATAGCAATTAATCATTTTTATTGTTTGTGAACACCAGCGTTGATGATGACACTGAATCTAAAATTCAATCAGAGCTTTATTTACTGTTTTACAATCAAACAGCTGAAGGCATGTGAATCATGTCCAACTAAACAGTACATTCCTTCCCAGTTTCTCTTATTGGCACGTAAATGCAAAAGGGTGTCACAAATCCATATTTATTTCACAAGAAATAAAATTCTTGAGTAATGGGTAAGCACATGGCCCAAGTCTTTGTTCTGTTATAGAACAAAGAGTTCTATAACAGGGCTATCTCCCCCTGCAACTCACAACTGGCAACCTGCTGAAGCTACAGTAAGTACTGTAGGTGAGCCTGGTCAGTACCTGGATGGGAGACCACCTGGGAACAACTAAGGTTGCTGCTGGAAGAGGTGTTAGTGAGGCCAGTAGAGGGCACTCACCCTGTGTTCTGTGTGGGTCCTAATGCCTCAGTATAGTGACAGGGACACTATACTGTAAAGAGGCGCCATCCTTCAGATGAGATATAAAACCAAGGTCCTAAATCTCTATGGTCAGTAAAAATCCCAGGGCGTTTCTCAAAAAGAGTAGGGGTGTTACACTGGTGTCCTGGTCAAATTTCCCATTGGCCTTTATCAATCATGGCCTCCTAATAATCCCCACCTCTGAATTGGCTTTATCATTCTGTTTTCCTCCACGCTGATAGCTGGTGTGTGGTGAGTGTACCGGCGCACTCTGGCTACTGTCACAAGTAGATGCTGCACATTGGTGGTGGTGGAGGGGAGTCCCCATTACTATAAAGAACTTTGAGTGTCCAGAAAAGCGCTATATAAGTCTAAGCAATTATTATCATAGTGTGTAGACGAGTGAACGGCGGCAACCTGCACATTTTACTAGATTATATCATGAATGGCCAGAAGAGGGCAGCATATCCTATGAAATAAAAATGCCCTTCTATTATACCACTCAGAAGTCCCCAGCTCTTTCTGCAAGATCAGAACTTGTGATCTAATAATTACACGATAACACTTTTTAATGTTTATCCATAAATACTTCCTCCCTCATTAAAAGCTAAGTTGTTTTTATCAAGGATGTATTATTCACCTCACAGAAAAGCCGGTTATTATATAATGAAGGAAGTGGATTTTAATTGACTTTTTCCTAATATTGGCTCATATAAAACTAAGAGGCAGTAATGGCCATAATGCTCAAGATGCTAGAAGTATTGTACCAATTGCACTTAGGGAAACAGTGTTCTTTCTGAGACATTAATTCTTCCAGCTGTTACTCAAAAGAGTTTTATGACTTGAAACTGTTGCAGTTCCAATTCACATGTTAACGTAGTGTCCAATTAAGTCATGAATACTTCCCTTTTCCCAGACCTGCAGTGAAAAAGCTGAAGATAAGGGGTCAGCCTATGGAGGGAGGCAGCCCCCTGAAACTGGTAGACCTGGCCTCCTCCCCGAGGAAGGCACAGGCCAGGCGAGTGGAGGCCCTCAGACAGGCGGCGGCAGCCCTGGGCAGCCGGGTGGAGATGCAGGCTGCGCTCCTCGGCGCAGGGAGCGGCCTGACAGGACGCCCAGTGGCAGAGCCCACTGGGCCCCTGAACAACAGGAGTCTCGCCTTGGCACTGGGAGGGACGTCGGCACAACCAAGAGACCGGGATTCCACCTCCATCAGCGAGGACCTGCCCTGGAGCGAAGAGGCCCCAGAGTGTATAGCGGCACAGCCAGGTACACACTATAGTATGATTTAGTATTTGTTTTGGTGAAGCATCTATCTTTCTAACCTCTTTGTCCAGTACAGGGTTGCGAGAGTACCAGAGCTTGTCCTGGCGCTGGCAATCATTAGTGACGAGTGAAGCTACTGTTCCAGGAACTGAAGCCACAGTCTTTATTCAGTTCTGTTCTGGTTTAGAACTCATTTTGGGTCGCTAATAAAATGAGTGGCTCACCAAAATGGGTGGCATGGTGCAGTGGGTAGTTGCTGACCTGGGTTCAGTTCCAAACCTCGGGTGCTATCTGTCTGGAGTTTGTTCTCCCCATGTTTGTGTGAGTTTTTGCCGGGTGCTCTGTTTTTCTGTTTCCTCCCACAGTCCAAAGTTATACTGGTTGGTAAACTGGCTTCTGGGAAAATTGGCCCAAGGTGTGAGTGTGTGCGCATCTGTGTTTGTGGCTATGTGTCTGCCCTGCGATGGACTGGTGTCCCATCCAGGGTGTACTCTGCCGGGTGGTTGTTTTTTGCCAGGATAGTCTCCAGTTCCCATGTGACCCTCAATTAAAAGAAAATGGGAGAATGCCTGGATGATTTTACTGTGATTTACTTCGCTTTCCTCTGTTGCTACTGTGTTATATCACAGTAAATTGAAAGTTATGGATGGATGGATGGATGTTTGCCCATTATGCCTTCCAGCATGAAGGGGCAGCAACATCCTGTTGCTGTTTCCATAACGTTAGTTTTTTTCGGGACAGGGTTGTTAGCCTTGTGCCCAACCTCCAACATGGAGGACCTGGTGCCTGACGTTGGACACAATCCCGCTACCCTGAGATTATGAGTCTCATGCTCTACCAATAGAGCTGGTCGGGGCCAAATTAAAAGTTATAAGGATGGTAAAATCGCAGTTGTTTCTTTACTTAATTGTATTATTCTGTACCTTGACTGGTTTCTGACATACAGGCCTCTTTCTGATCTTTTCAAACTTTTTCAAACAACAAGCCAGCTGTAAATTTTTCCTCCTGTGTTTCAAGTACCTGATGCTTTCATCACACTATTATCACAATACTTAGATGTGGACACATATAATGTCAAGACCTGAAGTGATCCAATATATCATGAAATAGGTTATCTACTCTTGAAGTACAAAAGAAAAATGCAAACCTTATAAGATAGGCATCCATTTTGTCATGGTTTTTGAATGATAGTTCAGTTCTTCTTGTAATATTACTCCGGAAGGGTCCTGAGTTGTGTTTACAATCTTTCCACAGGTTTCCTTCAACAGACTGCTACTGTCAGAGGGGCAGAAAGTCGAGGGGAGAAATCCACCGAAAATGCAGGACCAGCAACACTCAGCATCTGGAAGCCATCAAGGTATGTTAAAGTACTCAGCTTCACTGTGTACCAATTCAGTCTTCAGTGAAAGCTCACATTTGAGAGTTTTTAATATTGCTGAGGTATGAATTCAAGTAAAAGCCGTATCACAATTCATCTTTGCACTTTAAACCCTGCATGTAAGAATATTGCAACATAGAAATACATAATATCACTTTTTTGGGAGGGGGGGTTTGTTTTCTTTTGGTACAGTATATTACAGTAGGTAAGGGGAGATTATATTGAAAACAAGTGTCTTGTATTGAGGCAAGTGTTTTCGTATTGACTTTTCTTGAAGTCACTAGATCAAGTTAAGCTAAAGTTATACATGTAACGCAGGTCAGCATAAAATTATATCAAATACTTCTTAGGCTTCATAATAGTCGTTTGCTCTTATTGACCTAGTTAGTACAGTATGTTGTATTTTGGGTCACATACAATTTATGTAAAGGAATGTTACAATATTAAAAGTTAAGTTAATCAGAATTTCTATATAGTGATTATAAGAGATGTATATTTTGCCTCGATTGTAATTTAGCAAAATTACAGTAGCTTGTAGGCTACTTCTCTTTGGAGTGCTCGGGGATGAGAAAAAATATTTGCCTCAGTAAACCTTAATTTTAATAAAGATGACCTATTCTGTCTCATTTATTTAATTTACAGCAAATGCTTCCTGCGCATATATTATTGCAGCCTTAAGTCTGGCTGGCTGTTTTAAAAAAATTGCTTGCCACTTGCACAATCCCGACAATTGAGTTTCAGTCTGTTGTAGTCCTGTCAATTCTATTTTGGTGCTATTGTTTCCACCTGCTACATGCTTTTTGTAGTGGGTTTGCTCTCTGGCATTAAATTACAAGTAAGTAATTACTGGAAGTTTTAAAAGCTGCATTAGTTTATGAGGTGACACAAGCACAGCAGGAGTGGGTATTAGAAGTGTTTATTAAATGAAACACAAATCTTAAAAATTCCATGGTTAATAAAAAGAGAAGGGTCGGCTTTAAGCATTGGTGGATTAAAGTGAATTTTGATACGTTAATGCCCCCCTTAAAAAATAAAAAATGGCTTATGGGATTAGTACTTTGTTTGGCTCACGTAAGTGCTGAGCTTTGCTTTATTAAAAACGGTAGACATATAGACGCTGTCCTACATTCTGTTTTAGTAATTTAATAAAAACACAAGTTTTTGATTTCCTTGTTTCTATCCTTTCCTTGAGAGCAGTTAGCTTTCTCTTTTAAAACATTTCATTCTGGTTCCGCACACATTTCTTTTGGGATGTTACCTAGTTCTCTTTGTACCCGACCTTTTCACTTGGTTCAAATAACTTTCTGGGGGTCAGGCAGACGATGAAATACAGTATCTTAATTAAAATTCCTGCAAGACGGGGAGAAACGATTTGTGGAGAACTGCTGCTGTTCGATCCGCAGCATGGCGGTGCAGTGGTTAGCCCAGGAGCACTGGTACCCTGAGTTCAGTTTCAGTTATATGTTCCCCCTGTGTTCAGATGGGTTTTCTCCAGATGCTCTGTTTTCCTTCCACTGTCCAAAGACAAACGTGTAGGTTAATGGACATCTGGGAAAATTGGTCCTGTTGTATATGTGTGTGCCCTGCAATGGACTGCCACCCTTTCCAGGTATACCTGGGAAAAACTAAGGTTGCTGCTGGAAGAGGTGTTAGTGGGGCCAGCACGGGGCGCTCAACCTGCGGTCCATGTGTGTCCTAATGCCCCAGTATAGCGACAGGGACACTATACTGTAAACAGGCGCCGTCCTTCAGATGAGACATAAAACCGAGGTCCTGACTCTCTGTGGTCACTAAAAATCCCAGGGCGCTTCTCGAAAAGAGTAGGGGTGTAACCCCGGCGTCCTGGCCAAATTTCCCATTGGCCCTTACCAATCATGGCCTCCTAATAATCCCCCTCTATAAATTGGCTTCATCACTCTGCTCTCCTCCCCACTGATAGCTGATGTATGGTGAGTGTTCTGGCGCACTATGGCTGCCATCGCATCATCCAGGTGGATGCTGCACATTGGTGGTGGTGGAGGGGAGTCCCCATTACCTGTAAAGTACTTTGAGTGGAGTGTCCAGAAAAGCGCTATATAAGTGTAAGCAATTATAATTATTATTATTATTACCTCTGTCTTAAGGTACTGTTGGAAGAGTTATATCAATGACTTCTGAATTATATCTGTCATTTCCTTGAGCACAATTGGTAAGATACCATCAGGCCCTGGGAATGTCTTAATCTTGAGTATTTCTATACTAATTCTGTCTAATAAGCAACCTCTATTCCTTAGTTAACACCTGTTAACTGAAATACTTGTTTAGTAAATCAGTCAGTACCATGTCTTTGCCTAGAAGGTTGCCATTTTTGTTTCATATGCTTTTTATTTCATCCTTGATGGTTATTGTACTGGAAAAAAGGTTTGTTATTTAAGCCTCAATTTCCTTTGCCTTTGTGAGGCAAGGCAGTGTCTGCAAAGTGCAAAGTGATTCAAGAGACATACAATAAGGCCAAAGAGTTAAGGGAAGTGCACTTGGCTTGGTAAAGAAGTTTGTGAGTTGATATAATGAGAAAAATAAGAAAATAGACAGATGGAAAAAAACACTAGAAACTATGGGTGTCTTTTTCCAGAGTTACTTGCTAGAGAATGTAAAGCTTATGCTGAAGCTAATAGGGATCTGCTGAGATGTCATAAAGGAGCTGGGAACTTGATAACCACTAGAGAGAGCAGTGAGCCATGATTTCAGCCTGAATAAAAAAAAGATATTTAAAACACAGCATCTAGACCCTCAGACGTAAACTCCCTCCCCTTTCTTCTCGGTTTTTTGGGGAAAATATTTTTTATGAATTTCACTTTTTTCCAAACAGAGCAGTTAAAAATAGGGCAATATTTCCACCCCTCTCACATTCCCACCAAAGTGATGCTTTGGGTATGTTGGCAATGCTGTACCACCTTCATGGGGCCATGCTTTGCAGAACAGAGAAATTACAGAAAAAAAGAGCCAGGTAGTTCATATTGAGATATCCTAATATGATAAGTCCTAGAATGAAAAAAACGTATCTGTATGACGTTTATGATTATGGAGAATGAGTATTGTGTTTTCACACAAAGGTTTTCAAGAATCTACTGAACATCAAATGCAAGTACATAATTACAGAACCCAAATGCAGTGTACAGTGAATCAGGCAAAATAGAGCAGACTACCCCTAATTGTCACAAAACACGGGGGTAGAATTGATTTGTTTTAATTTGGCATCCTCTGGAGATCATTCACACAGTGAAATGAAGTAAATACACACTTTCTTTCCATGTCAATTTAGAATTGTCGGTATGCGGTTTTTCCCATCATATAGTGAGGGAGAGAGACAGTTATAAAACGAGAATGATTCAGGAGAAAACACGCATTGATTTGTATTATGCAAATATGAGTGGGAAGAGAATTGAGTGTTTTTATCTGGTCATGTCTATGTCTTTGTTTTTCAAAATGTTACTTAAACTGTTTACTGTAAAAGCACATACAGAAAACTACATCTCAGTTCCAAAACCCTTTCTCCATGAAAAGGTTTAACCGGCAGTAATGATGTCTTGCACTTGTATTTTACAACCCGATGGCGTGCTAAAATCATCAAAAATAGCAGAGGGGAAAGGCCCTGGGAAATGTAACATGTTTTCAGGCTAGAGAGATGTGCAATGTTGAGTATTGTTAAAGGAAATGGGGGCAGAGGGAGTCAATTGACAGACACCTTAAAGAAAGGGTGCTTTAAACAAGGCACACAGGGGTTAAAGTGGGAATCCCTGACAAATGCCCCTGGAGGCACTTTCTGCCTCTAAACGCCTTTGCTTGAAGGGCTGGTGTATAAAATTTTAATTGTATTAATGAAACCTGATCTCAAGCTCGTATAATCTTGAGCTAGCACTTGATATTCCCACTGCGACCAATCAAAAGTGTTCTGGGCATCCAGTGAGGTAAGGGCATGTACAGTATAAAGTGTAGGCAGAGGTGAGCTTTAGTAGAAGCTCTGTGATACAGCCTGCTTGATTGTGATGTAGGGCTTCAGCCAGAATGAAAGAAAAAAAAACGATTTTATAATAGAATCATTTTGACTTTGCAGTCCCAATATTTTTGGAGGGCACTCTAAAACGGAACTGCTAACATCACTAAAAATATATATTATTTTTTTTACGTAATCCCCTGCAAGACCCCTTACTGTTCAGTTCACTGAACCTTTTGTAGGCATCTCCAGTACAGCCGCCTCTGAAGAAGACAAGGTCCATGAAGACTTCACAAAATGCCCATTCAAATCTCTGAACTGTATAATGTAGAATACAAAGGGCAAAATGTGAAGATTCTGGTGGGATTAGACAGAAGCATCCTCTGGTTCAATATATGTTAAAATGAAAAGGATTGCCTCATATTTTGTATATGAAATTTGGCAATTAATTGTCTAACGAGGGTAATTTTTAATGCAGTAGCATCAAAAACACATGCTGAGTTTAGTTTCCAAATCAGTAATTTTACTCAAATGAGATTAATGCAGGTGTGTAGTAAATACAGTGGAATTGCCTGTAATGAAGAATAGTAAATTCGTACAAATTTGCAGAAATCGGCAAGGTCATCTAACAGCTTCATGGGTAGTACTTCACTGTGTAACAGAACCCATAGCTCGAATGGCAGATTAAAGATAACTTCCTCTGGAGCAAAAAAAAATAGTCTTCAACTGAGGACAAACAGGTACCATATATTTATCAAACCCACATTAGAGACAGTTTCTCAGCGCAGAACGTGACACACCACGATATTTGTCTCTTTTGCCTTCGATCAGTTGAGTCTGTCATTCATTGATTGCATTCATCTGGTCCCAGAATAACCTCATAGACAACAAGTTCTAATGGGGATTTGGTCAGGAGATGAAAGAAATTAGGTCAGGCGTGAAGTAAAATACTTTTTTCCAAAATATTGGTTGGTCACACCCTGATTAAAATACAGGACACAAATTACTTCATAGTACAATTTAAAGCGCTCTTTGCCTTTTTTCTGCACAGATTTCTTTATCGTTGCAACATGTTTTCACCTTTTATAATAGATCTAAGCAGTATTGTTCTTAGAAGTTGACCCTGCATATGTTTCAGTATAAAATAGAAATACTGGCCATGGGTATTGGAGATCACATCCAGTGTCTTGAGACCTAAAGATGTGGCTTGAGTATGTACAGGGTAGTGTATACTAATCCTTACCATGCCCCTTAACAGTGTACCACCCTGCCTCCATTAAAAAAACATCCTCAGAACCCCACCCCCAAAAGACCTCAATATAAGTCAAGGCACCCCATCTCGGAACTCCTCTCAGTTCAACCCCATCTGCTTGTCAGATCTGTCACTCTTTTACTGCTATAAAACAAAATTGGATTTATGTGATTACACATAATCTGCGATGTGCCAACTTTCTGTCAACAGCCTTTGGAAGAGAAAAAAATGTTTTGGAAGCATTCAAATCTATAACAAACGTTGCAAGAAAAAAATCTAGACCACATCAGAACAAATGTATATTTTTATATATTACACTGTGTAGAGGGGTGTACAGGAAAAAGGATTGGACACCTGCCTCCTTCATTTCTTCTTACTAAGCATGTCCTCAGAAATATCAGAGCTGTCAAGGAAAGCCCTGAAAATCTTCGAAGATTATATAAAGTTAAGGTTCATGTTAATATACTGATAACTGTTTTACGTTTGTGCTGTTTCTAATAATTGTGCTTTTGCAAAACCTTTGTGTACTACCAAATAATTAATTATTGATTATATTTTCCTATTTTCTGGACAAGTACCTAATTTACTAAGTGTTCAATATATTTTAATAACAATAATGCTCTTGAATTGCCAACAGCAGAAAAGTAATTAAAAGGAAATTAATTCAAAATTGAATAATGGGTCTCAAGGCTGATTCCCATACTTAATCTGGGTCCCTGCTGGAGAAGGTTTAGAAGCCCTGTTATGGGAATGTATAGCAGAGAAAGAGAAATGCTTCTTACACAGGGTTGTATATAAAGTATCTGGCTCAAGCTTCTTAGTCAGGTGGCTTAGTGCAAACATGGGGCTCTTTTAAGAAATGCTTCAATAGCATTTGAGATTTAGAAATTTCAGACTAAGCTCGTAAATCTCAAAACAAGCAAGACTGGTCAAAAGCCTTCCTGTTGTTTGCTACCTTCTTACGTTTCTATGCTCATTGTGGTAAAACAGTACTATTTGTAATAGTGATTTGTAAATCCAGTGGGGTGTATGAATACAGTTTCAGAATGGAGGTATAAAGAAGAAGAAATCCCATTAGCAAGTCTTGTTTACACCAACATAATTCACAAGTCTGATTGTATACTGTATCTGTAATGAAATTTGAAAATTTTTGAGTGCCCCTTGGTAACATTGAAAACATATAAGTATCCTCAAGTGGTTTTAGCTGAAGTGTACTGTTTCTTGTCACTTGGCAGTACATGAGATGTTTCAGTCTGCTGAGGTTGTTTTTGTTGGTAATTTCCATGTTTAGTTCTGTTTTTCATTTTTTTTTTGGTGCGTGTTAGGCACGTCATCTCAAGGTAGTGGATCAGAACAATAGCCTTTTCAGAAAGACGGTCATTTCTTTAAGTTGTTTACTACAGGAACACGGACAAATAGAATGAAGAAGAAGGCAATCTGTTTTTGAAAGGACCTCTTTTGTTAAGCTGGGAGTAGGGGCTCTAAGGCAGACCTCTTGCTGTCTGAAACAGAAATGAACAGCTTATTACTGTGTGAAGAAAAACAGATGAAATGAGATTTGAGTAAGCTGATTGCAGATTAAATGCCAATTGACATCTAATTCATTTTTTTCTTCTCACATAAACAAAAAACCATCTGTCCTCATTTCTCAGTTATTATTTTTTTCCACTCTGTATAACTGTTGTTATTGACTTCCATACTGGCTTGGGTTTCAGTCTTTATGAACCTTTTGGGTTCTTAGAATATGGGTTATGGTGCCCTCTTAGATCTGCATGCTAATGGAAAACCTTAAAATTAGTTTTGCCCCTAGATCTGTGATATTTTAACCATAATAGCTGAACTTATCCCGTTCCAATGATGAGGTTCACTTCTGAGATAAGAAAGCTTGAGATTAAGACTATTAAAGAACTCTGCAGCCCAAGCAGGGTATCTAAGAAGACATCAGAAGCCCAAACTATGCTTAAAGTAGGATCACACCTTTCCACAGTTCTTAATTAAATCTTTCTAAATCTCCCCATTTATTTACCAGTTTAAGAATGTCACACCTCCTCTGGAAGTTGTCTCCTAGATATCCCTCATTTTAGGCCTCATTTCTCACCTTATCGATCTTACCCATTTTCAGATTCTTTCTTTTATCCTCTTTGCTCAGTTCTTTCCTTCACATTCCTGTTCATTTTCTCTCCTTTACACCTCATGTGGCTGCACAGCCAAAAGTTTTGGATCTGCTTTTCACAAGCTTACTTTCTTGTTGCTTTTGATTGATTTGTTTTTGCATCTATAACTCTCTCTCCTAAAATACTGCTTTTCAAATTTAAAGATCATTATGAACATTAATTCAGACTCACTTGAAGTTTAATAATTAAGGTCCATCCGAGCTGATTATAATGATTCCTTGACAAATGAGGCCTGTATTAATGGGTTGCAAACCTTATAATAGATGAATAAACAACCAAAGACGTGTCTGATAAACACAGTTCTCCTATATATTCTTCAATTAACATATGCATTATCGGAAATTTTATATTCAGCTGATGTTCATTCTTACCATCATTACATTTTAGTAAATGTAGGCTTTGCAGCATCTTCAAAATTGGTTTGAGGGAAAGCAGTAGCTTTTAATTTTTGTCTTATCTTTTTGGTTATTTTGGTGTTCTGCATTTCACAATTTCCGAAACCTACCTGTATTTGCACCAAAATTGACATATTTAATTTCAGTCTTTGAAAATTGACCATCAGATTGTAATGTTTATTTTTTGGCGAATTCTCAAATTCTGTAATTTTACATACAGTACAGAAATGTTATGTATATACATTTTTTTTTTATTTTAGTGGGTGGTTGCACAGTGGTGGTGGTTATCGTTGCTGCCTCACAGCACTTGGGCCCTGGGTTCAATTTCTGGGTTACTATCTGTGTGGAGTTTGTGTGTTCTCCCCTTGTTTGCATGGGTTTCCTCTGGGTGCTCCAGTTTCCTCTCACAATTCAAAGACATTGGTAGGTAGTGTGTACCCTCTGACGGACTGGCGTCCTGTCTAGGGCATATCTTGCCTTGTTGCTAGGGTAGGCTTCAGCTCCCCTGTGATCCTGTATTGGATAAATATATCAGCAGCCATATCACCCTACAACTCGCAACTGGCAGCCCACTGAAGCTCAGCAGGTGTGAGCCTGGTCAGTGCCTGGATGGGAGACCTCCTGGGAAAAACTAAGTTTGCTGCTGGAAGAGGTGTTAGAGGGGCCAGTAGGGGGCGCCCACCCTGTGGACTGTGTGGCTCCTAATGCCCCAGTTTAGTGATGGGGACACTCTACTGTAAAAAGGAAAAGGTGCCGTCCTTCAGATGAGACATAAAACATTAAAAATCCCAGGGCATTTCAAAAAAGCTCTTTATAAGTCTAAGGAATTATTATTAATTATAAACCACTAAGAAAATGTTTATTTTAGTGAGGAAAGTTGAGGAAAAAAAACATTTAAATTTTTGTATACTCCCCACAATTTTTGGAATCGCCACTTCTGTGTGTTTCATGCCTGAACCCTCCACAGATACACAAGGGGACCAAAAGCCGTGTGACTGCATACAGGAAAATGTGGGCAAATTCTTCCGATTATTTCACCTTTAACCCACTTGTCTTTTAACATGTACTGGGTATCAGAGCCCTGTACAGGACGTTCAGTGCCAACTAGAGTAGAGGCACATGCCTCATTGCCAGCACTGTATTCCTGCCAGATCGACTAATCCCGCCCTCGGTAATGTGTAGCCAATCTTGCTCACAGCTGGCAAGGACATGACCCGGACTCAAACTCGCAAACCCCAGGGATCATATAGTCCAACCAAGTTAGCACTCAGTCAAGCACCTTCAGTATTTGATCAACTGGAGAGGTCCATCTTTTGTTCAGTCTTATATTTGACAGCTCCAGTCTGACCCTGCAGAGTCATAGTCCACCAGTTCGTTTGACTCCCCAGCACATGATTAAAGAGCTCAGAGGACAGTGTGGCCCTGGAGGACTGGAGCTAAATGGGTCTACTGATCCAGATCTTTATTCTCCAGCTAAGTAATATTATACCAACAAGTCGGGAAAATCGACAGTGTACCAACCAGTACTGTCCTGTAAGTCAGGATCTCTGTCCCCAGGCACAGTACTTGTTTGTCTCTCTGTACAGATTTAAATTATGTGTTTCTTAGACTCCTGAACGAAGATGACTTTGGCCTGTCTTGAAATGGGAGCCTCTTTTTTTTCCCATTTCTTTTCACTTAAGCCTCAGTTACAGCCAGGAACATGGGCACCGACTAACCTGTTTGTAATCTGTTTACAGGACCCAAAAAGGAAGTCGCAGACGGGAAGAGGTTATTGACAAAAACCAAGCAGGAGCTCATGCCAGGAGGGAAAAGGATCAGAAGACCTCAGGTACACACTGTACACCAGGGGCTTGGTAAATTTCACAAGCAGCCTGCAACGTATTCACTTCTCTTTACACACCTGAATGCCGTTGATACTTTAAACATCATTAATAGTCCAACTGACAACTTGATTGGTTAGTAAGAGTGCAGATCTTAACATGTGGTGTGGTCCCTGCCCTTGTTTTCCCCTTGCTAAGGTCTCCGAAACACTAGCTCATTGTTTGATACTTTAAGCAAAATTCGAGCATTCCTCAGTCTTTTTCATACCCTAGACATAGCTACTGTATGTACAGACTCAGATGGTACCATAACTCTTGTGTTAAGAAAATCAACAGACTTAAATATATTTAAATTTCAAACCAAAATTCAACCCCCCCCCCCCCAAATAAAGACCCAAAGTTACAGCAGGTACTTTGCGTTTTAAGCATGTAGGAAATTAGGCATTCTAAATTGGCTCCAGGAGTCTAATGTGAAACAATCTGGTTACATAGTTTTGCAGTTGCTAAAAAAAGTCCAATTTCACAAGCAGAAGCTTACTGAACAACAGGACCCCATAAAGACTCCATGATCTGGTTTGATTAAAGGAAAACATCAGGTAAAATTGTTGGAAATCTTGGGGGGAAAAATCATTTCAATTCAACTGCATTCTCTACCTTTTTTTTATTAAAATATGTATACAAGTGTTTAAGATTAATTATGTTAGCAAGGCCCCTTTCTTTACCCTCTTAAGTGCACATCAGAGTTCAGTTCAGATCAGGTTGATATGTACCCCCCTGCTGGCGCTATAACTGAAATCCTGATTTGTCCACTTTGCTGTTTTGTTATCTCCGTTGTAGTAATTAAAAATTGCAACAAATGATGAAAGTCCAGAAAATGTGACTTTGAAACCGTAGCACTTAGCAAGGCTTTTAGGGGGATTTGTCCCTTTGGCTTGTGGGTAATGCCCAGGCTGAGGCCCTTAATGGGTGTGAGAGAGTGAGAGGAGACTCAGGAGGCCCGAGTAACTGAGAAAAACAACATCCCTTTAAACTGGTCGTAAAGGATCATACAACAGGAAAACAAGGAGATTTCTTTATGAAACCAGAGGCTTTCCTTCAAAAGTCAACAGGCACTGAAGTTTTCTCTCATGATAATTACTTTATTTCCGTGTTATATATATTATTTAGATTTCCTTTTTGTGTACTTTTAGGTAGAGATGACATACAGTGACATGCAGAGTGGGGTCGTGTTGTTTTACTAGATTTTGGACAATACTGCCAAATGCAGTTCTCTTCCTCACCAGTACACTTCTAGTACCTTGCTAGTGTGATAGAGAGTCCTCAAGAATGCTGTTCTCCTGATATGCTTCTTATAAAGTATCTCCTACTACTACTGTATCTCCATTTTCTTGGCACAGCAACAATGCAACCAGTTTTAGAAGCAGATTTCTACAGTCTTTTCTTAAAATGTCCAGAAACCTTCCCTTTCTATTGCTCATTTATTATTCTGTCTGTTAAGCTGACACATTTGATACACACTGTATGTACAATAGCGAATAATATTTGAGCAGTAACACATGTAGGCATGCAATGTATTCCTGCCACGGTGAGCTTGCAGAGCAATGAAAATATCTGAAGGACAAATATTTATTTAAAGTTTATCATTGTTAATGATGCACAGAAATACATAATATTTACTTTTATTCCGGGTTTGAATTCATCCAATTCAGGGTTTGTGAGGGAGCCAGAGCCTATCTCAGGTAGTAATGGGTGCACACAGACACATATACTGTAAGCCCACACTCGCACCGGGTCCAGTTTTCCCAGAAGTTAATAAACCTACTGGTATGGCTGTGGACTGCAGAAGGAAATCAAAGAACCCAGGAGGACCCCCACATGTACACAAGGAGAATGTACAAACTCCACACAGATAGCACCCCAACTCTGGAACTGAACCCAGGGCCCCAGCACTTTGAGTCAGCAATGCCAACCTCTGTTGCCACTATGCCACCCTGTTCACTACCGTTATAACTATAAGTACCTGGTCCAGCTTTTTACAAAACCAGGAAGCAGATCTCAACCCTGCAGACACAATGGAGGACAAAATCATTTTCAATTGGTCAATTATTCACCATAACTTGTATCCATACCCTTCCAATTTAAAATCATGCGTTCAAATGACAACAGCTCAGAGGAGCAAAAAATACAAGTGAAAGAACGAGAGACACCCTGAGCTGCTATTAACAGGGAAAGTTTACTCATCTAAGTAAGTACAATATGTATGTGTGTTGCTTGTACATGTAAGTAATGTGTACAATGTGATTAATGAGGGATGAATGTATTGACTTTTTTCTAAAATGAGAATCGCCAGTTATTTTCTTTACTCCCAATACAACTGGGACAAGCAAATTGCATCTTTCACATATCTGTTCATGGCTACAAACCCCACAGCCCCCCAGGGGGGAGAATGAGAACGTGGAGCCGGTCTCCTCCAGTCCACCCACCTCTGAGCCACTCATCCTTTAACATCACAGTTCACCTGACTGAACTATTATCGCCCTACTCCCCACCTCGCAACCTTCGCTCTTCTAATTCTGCTCTCCAAACTGTCCCCCAAGCCCGTCTACATTGTATGGGTGACAGGGCCTTCTCCTGTTATGCCCCCAAGCTCAGGAACTCTCTGCCCAAGGATATCAGAGAGTCACCTTCTCTAAACTCCTTCAAATCAGGACTCAAAACCTTCTTCTTTAGAAGAGCCTTTACTTAACTGGTTCCATTCTTCACCCCTCTGTTTTTCTTAGTACCGCCACCCACGGTCTCCTCTGTATATTGTAATTGGGTTTTATCTTGTGTTTTCTTTTAATTTATTGTTGTTGTCATTCTGTAAAGAGCTTTGAGAAGCCACCTTTAAAGGCACTATATAAATATAAATAAGTTTATTATTACGTTTATTATCACAGGCAACACAGACCCTGTACTGGCCAGTGGAAAAGATGTACAACCTCACTAATAGCACTGAACACCTGCACATGTCTGGAAGGGGGCCCTGGCCAGCTATTCCATCCTTGCGTTTCTCTGATTAGGAACTTCCAGTTAGGTTACAGTCAGTTAATGTCTTGACCCAGGTTCAAGTACATGATCATAGAGCTCAAACTGCACTCAAAGAAGCGTCTTTAACGATCCAGACAATTGTGAGGCCCTAACTATTGATTTCTGCTTGGAAAGGATCACTGCCTGACCTTGTATGTCATAGCTCTGCCGCTCTTAAGCCTATTCTGCTGAAAACATACTGCATGTGTCAAAACGGACAGAGCAAGAGAGGAAGGTGGGGGTTGGAGGAAGTTGGTGGCAAAAACCAATTTGACTAATGAAGGAGCAGTAGGAAAAAGTATGGGCAAATCTTCCCAAAGCCTGCCCGGAGATCCCAAGCTGGTCAGGGGATCAGCCTTAAATCCAGGACATTGTCTTCATTGCATTCGGCAATATCTTAGGGTTACAGTGGGGCTGAAGTCTCTTAGCCCTCATCTAAAACCTCTTAAAACTCCAGCACTGCACTGCAATCCCAAGACAATGCCCGTAGCTCTCCCAATCTCCTTACACTAATGGCCATTTTGCTTTGTATTCTGCCTGATTTAGCTGCTCTGTAATGCTTTTTTTTGTTTTATAAGCTGCTCACAGCAGTTTTGGCTTAGCCTCGGGATTGAAGAAATTAGAGTATCTTCCTTACGATTCGACACTAGAGGAAGACCTGGGTATAAAGTGCTGTGAAATAAATAATCGAAGTGTCATTGTCCTGATTGTCTCTTTAAGTGCTCGCGCCTGAAGGATGTTACAGCTTTATTTTTTTAAGGAGTTTAACTTGTTTGTTTTTTTCTTTATGACTTGGCTTGAGCTGAATATTATTGTGCAGCACTGTGCCTGTGTTATGGCCTACATGCACTTTTTTTAGTGAGTAGTTTAAAAAAAAAACCTTTTGTGAGACTCTGGTGCTGTTTCCTGTTGTTTCATGGTCTCCCATGTTTGTATTGTGCTTTACCATATGTTCTTTTTGTTATGACAGTTTCATTACTACATTTAACTCTGCTTGCTGTGGAACAGCACAGTACCATTTCATAGTTATCAGACAGATTAATCTAAAAAGAATGGTGTCTTTTCAATTTTTGTTTATGCAACCTCTCCAAACCAACGTATAAATATTATACTTGTGCATGATTGTTGGGGTTCTGCCTTTTATCGTCTGATTGTCTGAAACTATCTGTTACAATTATCAAACTTGCTCCGGCCGGAGAGCTGAGAAGCGGGCTAGAATTTCCATGACAACCAGCCGAGCCTCAGGTAGAGGCTAAAGCTACAGAATACAATTTGGTAAATTCTTCAGATCATGCTGAAGGGTTTTTAACCCTCTCATATTGTCTGGACAAATAAATTCAACATTGATAGAAGTAGCAACTGAGTGCATATCTTAACGTAGTATACAGTATGTTTTCATCCCAGGGGGATAGCAAAACTTCTAGAAAAAAGTCAAATCCAGGCTGTCTTCTACACCATGGCCTACAGTGGTCAGTTAGGCGCAGTGCTGAGGGATGGATTCTGATGTAGCTGTATTGTAAACTTCACAATGTATGCATCCATCTTTCTGCTAGTAGTGGCACCTTTACATATGCCTGTATGCGATCTTGTCAGGATTCTGGCTGCCAAATTCTGGACATACAGTACCAAACGTTGTTTTGTATGGATAATGCAATCAAATTACCTGCTTGCTTGTCATTTTTAATACACGACTGAACTGCAGAGTTTGAATATTTTACATACAAATGACACATTTAATACCATCATAGTTGGGATATCTAGCAAGCAATAAATCATAGTGCTTTACAGTAGTAGTGTGTTACAGTAGTAATGTTAACATGTAATATGAACTGTAAAACAGATGAAACTTTGTGAAGTGGGGAATTATTTCCCATAATAAATAATGGAAGTAGGGGTTAATGGGGACAGGGAGGACAGAAATATTCTCCAGAGGATAAATAGGAGTTCAACATATTCCTCCATAAGAATCAATGTATTTCAAGAGCAATAGGGATCAGGACATGACGATGAAAGACTGCTGTAGTGTACATTCATGAGTGACGAACAACATTTTTAAACATTACACTCATTTAAGCATAAAACTTAAAATTCTGATATTGCGTACATACTGTACACTACACACAAAGATGAAAGCAACACGCAGAAAAATATTTTTAAATTCTACTTTTATGTACAGTATAAATATTATTATTTTTAGTATTATCATACTACATAACATTACATACTGTACATATGATAAGTAGGGAAATGTAATGATGGATAGAGTAAAAATACTCAATTTTAACTTCTAGTAATGTGTTTTGCTTACTCTTGTTCGGGGCATGGACACGCATCTCAAACACTTACATTTATATAATAACATTTGTCATGATGTTACTAGAAGTTTACTAGAGATGTGGCATTTGTTATCATCCTTTGGATGTATTTTGGGGAATTTTTACATCCACACACCACACACATCCACGGTCACAAAACATCAATTACATAAAGTGGAGTGTTCAGCAGGGAACCCTTGTGCAACATTTGTTTTCAGTAAATTAGACCTGTGTGGTTGCCTTTCCTCCAGGCAAAGATTCTTGTCATATACCATATACTATAAAAGGAGGTTCCCGATTGTGGTAAGTCCTTAGATATCCAGGGTGCCACAGATCAAAGAGTGATTAATCTGGTGTAAAATCTGAGCATGCAATCGAAGGTCTAGCTAAAGTTGTCTTTCATCAGTGATCTGTCATCATTATCATTTTGGGTCTTATATCTCCGTTTCCTGAGTCTAGTGTGACCAGTCACCTGACCCACATTGTGAGCTGTTGGCCTTACTCCCAGAATCCAATATATACCTGTAGATCTTGCTTGTTCTCAAAGGTACACTGGACCCTGCATGGGACACCAGTCCACTGCAACACACTCGCCAAATGTTTCCCGAAACCAATTGATCTACAGTACCAGTATGACTTTGGGCTGTGGGAGGAAACTGGAGCAGGAAGCATCAAAAGTAAAAACTTTTGGTGTAGAAAGAGGGGAAAAATCCATTTTCCATTGAATGGGTGAGAATTATGGACAGGCTGTGTAAACAGCAGGATGACGACTCTGTCTGAAAGTGAATTGCTGGTACACATAAATTATTTTCAGAGTTACTAAAGCAAATAGCAAATAGCCTTAAAGGCATGCTGGTGTGCATAAGAAGAACCGGGTCTTTACATCGATGTGATAGTGGCGTCTGGTGTTGCAGGTCCCCTGGGCAACAGTGCCAAGACCTCACAGGAGTGGGGGCAGGATGGTGCACGTTCTTCTCAAGTGATGGGTAACACCAGCCCTGAGTCCAGCAGCAGTGAGGCCCACACTGACTCCACTAGTAAGGTAGTGTTGTCCTTTGGTTTTCATTGCACTGTAGAAATCGGAGTGGAGCCATCCAGTCAGCTAATATCAGTCCATCTCAAGACCTTTTTCTGTTAAGGTATTCATCAATATCTGTCAGCAGATGTTCATTTTTTTCCATTACTATACACCTCTTGTTTTTATCCATGTACCTTATGCTCATTATTTCTTAAAAGTGACAATACAACTTTCGGCAGATGTTTTTTCGAAGGGATGTATGCACCTTGTTTATCTGTCGGAAACTGCAGAACCATATTCTGCAGTGTAAAACACTGTCGGAGGTTTTAAATCCAAATAAAAGTTTACAAAACATGCCAAGAGCTATAGCATGCATAGGATGGTTTTGCTGCCTTTTGCCCAGTGCCTCACTACCTGAGGCAGTCTGAATATGATTATAAGATCTGTTAACTGATAAATAACTAAAATCACATTTTAAAAGGTAACTACAGTCCAGTGAACAGCAATGTATTATAATAATTGGTAATTTCTTACACTTACAGTATATAGCACTTTTCTGGACACTCCGCTCAAAGCACTTTACAGGGGATCCCCTCCACCACTACCAATGTGTAGCCCCACCTGGATGATGCGACAGCAGCCATAGTGTGCCAATAGTCTCACCCCACACCAGCTATCAGAGTGATGAAGCCAATTCATAGATGGGGATTATTAGGAGGCCGTGATTGATAAAGGCCAATGGATAAATTTGGCCAGGATGCCAGGGTAACATCCCTACTCTTTTCGAGAAACACCCTGGGATTTTCGTGTATAATGCTTGGCGAGGAGTGTATAATGCTTGGCGAGGAGTTCAGTTTAGCCACAGGGCTGAGGTCTGTTGTGCTTGCTTTCAGTGGAGTGAGGTGAGCCAGTTCTTTGGCTGTGGGGACATGCTGAATCGCCTGTCTCTGGAGCTATCCCAGCAGTCCCTGCGCGATGCGGAGCTCCGGGACCGTCAACATGTTGCCCTCTTCAGGTTACGGGAGGAGGCGCTGAAAGAGAAGACACAAGCCGAGCTGGCTTGGCTGGAGCATCAGAAAATGTGAGTCTGGCTTCTGAAGTATTGATCTTGTTTAAAGGACAGGACTGGGGCTAACATTGTAGATTTTATCTGAAAGATAGAGGACAACTGCGACAGGGAATGTTTCAGCTGCTTTATTTTTAGGAAGCTGGAGCTGAAGACTAGAAGACAATAAGGTTAATATTACATGCTGAGCTGAAAACAGAAATGCAGTGTTGGAATACATTTTGGAAAGAATGGACACTACTGAGCTTCATTGACAGAGGCACATTAGGACTGTGTTTACGTGCCAAGTAACTCGTCTCTAAGATGGCCTTTTATATAAAAGGTATTGCCTTCAGCTGATTAATTATGCAGTGTAAAATTGTCAATAGATTCTATTTCAGGTCAAAGGAGGAGAAGAAGTCCTAGCAACCTATATTATTCAGCAGGAGAGCACTGCACAGTACACATTATGGAGCAGCTACAGAAACTAGGAGTATGCAATCACTGTGTTTAATTAATTTTTTCTGCAGTGTAACATGGGGTAAATCTTATCTCGGTGCTCAATTTAAACTTCATTAGTTTTCAATAAAATAAAACAGGCTATTTCTTCTTCTTTGAAAATGATAAGTTGTGACAAGAGCCTAGCTTAGACAATTTGGTTCTAGGCATCTGGGCACATAGAAACTCCCAAGGACCTCTTATAAGGTGCTTTATTGCTGAATTTGAGTTGGTTTTAGACATGAAAGTCACTGGGCCTCCCCATCCTACTACATCGCAGAGACATTTTACAGTCTCCCTTCCCACTTCTAAAAACCCAACCACTCTAACACTGTGAAAGCTCTTTAAATACAGTACTTTCTAATACTTTTAAATACTGTCAATCTCACTTATTACATTGTGTGGAATGTAACACTTTGTCAATAATATGATTAACTAAGTGACACCTAGCAAGTTCACTCCTTCCATGCCAGATCTTAATGCCATCCCTCCAAAGTTCAGCCTGCCACAGGTACTGTATTATAAATCAGGAAATTTCCCTCTTGCACATATCCTGTTTGGTCTCACTTGTTTGTTTTTTTTGATACTATGAGGTATTGCCTCCAACAACATGACAGGGTGATTTGCTCCATGCCCCTCAACTCTTTGTGTAAAGGGGTGTCTCCTATTCTCAGTTTTCAGCACAGGCAATCAACAATTCCACACAGCACTCAATCTTCACACCGTCCTGACCAGCAGGGAAAGGGGTTGATCAATCAGCCCGCCCCTCCCTTCTTCCTTACAGCTCAGGGGAGCAGCTGAGTCTCCATCTGTCTCTTCTCTCACTCTCACTGTGATGGGTGGCCCCTCCGGCTCACTCAGAGCCATTCACTCATTCAGTGTGAATAAATGTGACACTTGTGTTTTCTGGCATTCAATTAATTACATATGAGAAATATGAGTTTGATCTTTCCTATAATATCAACTTAAAATTACAGTATAACATTTTATAATTCTTTTAAGCAAGAATGATTCCATAATCCAATCCATTACCCAGTGATAGAATGGATAGATCTGGAGTGCACTGTAAACTTTTTAGAATACTGTATACTACTCTGAAATTAACATTTGAATGCTTTCCTTCTCTGAATGTGTATATAATGACCCAATCTCAGCAAATGACAGTAATCTACTATATATGCTATCTCAGAATGCATGAAAAATTATAACAGTGTAATCAATTGATTGTCATGTAGTTTACATATGAAGAAAACAATAGAAAAAAGGGTACATTATTTTAAAAGCCTTTCCTTAGCCCTACCACAACTATATTAAAATTGTAATTGGCACCTTTGTCTTTTGAATCTTATTTGCTTCTTCTCCTATTCAGGTATCATTAGTAAATTTGAGTAATAAAAATGTGACTAGTCAGATTACCAGTACTAGTTCTGATTTACACTAACTATAATGTAACTTAGCTGGAATGAAAGCCTGCAAATATATCAGCCCTCCAGGACCAGGTCTGGGGACATCTGTTCTAGATTTAAAGAAATTAAGAATTGATGTGAGTCTAATGCATATTCACGTGGTGCTCTACACGTTACACCAACTACAGTATGGTTTTCTTAATGCTGGATAAGTGATCCAGACTCTGTTTTCTGGCAGGTCTCTTAAGAAAGGTGACGAAGCTGCTCTGCTGGACATCACCAGGAGGCAGAAAGAAGTGGTTAACAGGCTGCAGCAGGAACAGGTGATTCTGGATTTAGATAAAATAAGATAAAGCCATAAACAATTTCTTGCATTAGGAATTTGTCTTTTCGCATACCCCAGCTTTTTCTCCATGAGGCACACAGGCAGGGAGAGAGAAGCTTGGGGCCAGAGTGCAGGGTCAGCCATTTATACAGTGCCCCTGGAGCAGCTGGGGTTAAGGGCCTTGCTCAGGGGCCCAACGGAGAAGGATTCCTCTGCCAGCTGCAGGATTTGAACCAGCAACCTTCCACCCACAGGCCCAGGCACAGATCTTTAGCCACAGTGCCACTACTCCACCCTGCTTTGTCTCTCCAGGGATATGATTTTCATGCAGCAAACAGTAACAGCCACTCCCCTGTTAATACCTGTGTGTCATAGTGAAATGTGCCACCAGGGTTGCACCTTGTATCTAAAACCTTATTATTTGCATATTTATTGAGTATAACTGTTTATTCCGCTATGATTGTTTTAAAATGATTTCTCATTTTCCTTCAATGACATTTAAGATGATGTAGTAAGGTTAAGAACTAATTCATGATACGGGGTTCCAGAACTCAGATCTGCAACTACATCTACATGTAGGATTGCATATATTCTCCAGCTTATTTTGGATGTTTTTTTCCAGCCACAGAAAGGAACATTTCATAGCATGTCTACTGACCACTCATCCTTTGGATGAGACGTAAAACCGAGGTCCTGACTCTCTGTGGTCATTAAAAATCCCAGGGTGTTTCTCGAAAAGAGTATGGGTGTTACCCTGGCATCCTGGCCAAGTTTCCCATTGGCTCTTACCCATTATGGCCTCCTAATAATCCCCATCTATGAAATGGCTTCATCACTGTGTTCTCCTCCTCACTGATAGCTGGTGTGTGGTGAGTATGCTGGCGCATCATCCAGGTGGTTGAGGGGAGTCCCCATTACCTGTAAAGTACTTTGAGTGGAGTGTCCAGAAAAGCACTATATAAGTGTAAGGCTTTTTTTTTTGCTCAGCAAAACATTTAAGTACTCTCATCCTGTATCCCTCGGTGTTTCTCTGTTTACACAGGCAGAAATCTGGCACCTGAGGAATGTGTACAAGGCCGCACGGAGGCAGAGAAAACTCCTGCTGCAGCACCAGAGGGAAATTCTGGGAATCAAGAGAGAGACTGCCCAAGTCCAACATGACCTCCAGGTGTGTAGGGCAGCTGTTCACTCCAGTAAACAAGTGGACAGCACTGCGAGCCCTGCTCTGCTCCCCACTGGAGGAAATCTGAATGCATGCAGCATTTCACAACAAAATACTAATAACAAACCTACGGTGCTACTGAGGGATCCAGGCCAGTATGACACTGCACCAGTTTTGCAAGGGCATTCTAAAAAAGATACAAACCTGCAGAAGAGTCATCCTGGCACTGATCCTCCTCAAAAGAAAGTGCCAAAGCTCCACGTAGGAAAAGGTGGCACACGACACCAGACACAGGGGATGCCTGAGGAAGATGCCCTTCCATCAGAGAGAGGAGGCCAAGGACCTGCTACTGAAGCCCAATTATGCAGTGCACCACAGGAAGGTGCAAATGGGGATGATGGGACTTCTAAGAGAGGAATCAATCCACACCCATTAAAAAGCAACACCCCAGGAGATACTCCTATGAATCCGATTTTGGAGATTGGGAAGAAAGATACCACTGAGCCGGGTTTGGAATGCCAGAGGGACCATCCAGATCCCCAGGTAAAGAACCATGTTCCGACCTATGAAAGTGTTGCAATTTGTATCAGTTCTACTAGCATCTATTCTGTTGTGAATCGTTAAACTCATATATTAATTTAAAATATTTCAAACAATTCAGAACTGGGACGTTTCTGTATTGGCACTGTGGTCTGGGTTGTGGCTATGAACTCCTGTGTTTACATTTCTTGATCTGACAGAAATACTGACACACTTTCTGAGTTATTCTGAAAACCAACAGTCAGTGTGGTCTATGGTGTGTTAATGGACAAATGGCTTGAGAACTGGGTGGGTTTGGAGTCTACCTATATTTTCTCTTTCTCCCCTCTGTGTGGTCACAGTGTTCATTGCCACAAGCCAAGATATGACAAACAGTCCTAGTGATTCCAAATCGTGTGGATTTAAAATAATTGGCAACTCTGAATTTCTAAAAAACTGTTATAAAGCTGTGACAGTGCTGCAATGCTGCTGTTTGAACAAAAAGTAAAGACTATTCCTCAAAGACTAATTTTTGAAATAGCTCTGTAATTAAAACGTTTAAACTGATAGGGCTCCTCATATTAAGTAGAAAGCTTTTGGGAAATTAATAAGCCGCGATTTCTTAATCTAACACAGCCTTTTGTTTAACACACTTCCCTGTAGAGATATGTACTTGTCTAGTCTGTCTTTATATTGTCCTCCCACTCCTCTGAATCTGGCTAAGTTGCTTTTTATACATTGAGCAAAATGAGTCATGTCTTGTGCAGTGTCCACACAGGAGCGGAGAGGTGCTGGGTGAATCACTTGATGAAGGAGTACCAGAGAAGCAGGGTCAGATTTCGGCCAGCATGCCACAGGAAAGCCCAGAGGAGCTACAGGGCAGGTGAGTGACGGGGTTGCTTGTCCGTGAAGGGAGAACTGACTCACATTGCTGTACAAAAAGAACCCAAGGACATTTAAACTGAGACCAGACAGAGTTAGAAGCTCCTGGTCTGGGATTTCATATCCTTCACTTTTACACAAGGTCCCGAATCAATATTGATGAAAGATGAAGAGTAATTATTTTTGCATGCATCATGTGTCCGTGAGCTCAGCATACCCATACTAGAACGTAATCATCTTACATCATCATGCATAACTTTAATTACTATTATTAAGTGAATTAGTACTTCAGATGGGCCATGCATATCATATATTATAGACATACTAGACACAATCATTGCATTAATTTTTTTGTAGTGTTTTGTGTTTTTGGTGTCTATTTAACAATGATGTGTAGTTAAAATGCAACCAGCACTCAAATTTATTTCCACCATTTTTGTGCACATAAAATGGGGGAACTGCAATTGAATGAGGTACAAGCACATGGAGTGCTGTGTTTGTGTAAGAGCTGTGTAATAATAATAATAATAATGATAATAATAATAATAATTGCTTACACTTATATAGTGCTTCTCTGGACACTCCACTCAAAGTGCTTTACAGGTAATGGGGTCTCCCCTCCACCACCACCAATGTGCAGCCCCACCTGGATGATGCAACAGCAGCTATAGTGCACCAGTACTCTCACTACACACCAGCTATCAGTGGGGAGGAGAGCAGAGTGATGAAGCCAGTTCAGAGATGGGGTTTATTAGGAGGCCATGATTGGTAAAGGCAAGGGGAAAATGTGGCCAGGATACCATGGTAACACCCCTATTCTTTTCAAGAAATGCCCTGGGATTTTAATGACCAACAAAGAGCCAGGACTTCGGTTTTATGTCTCATCTGAAGAACAGCCCTTTTTACAGTATAGTGTTCCCGTTGCTATAATTGGGCATTAGGACCCACACACACCGCAGAGAGAGCACTCTCTACTGACGCCATTGTGAGTTGCATTTGTGATATGACTGCTGGCGTACACATGAACTCTTTCGGCTGCATGGCATGATCCCAAGTACTCTTTGTAGTATGCAGATCTTGTATTCGTCGTGTGACCCTGCTGTATCTGAGGTAGTAAACTGCGTGGAGCAACGGTGTCAAAAGTGTTACTATCTTCTGGACTGATATGATCAGGTGCTAAGAAGTCTGCCCTGGTCAGCGCTAAAATAGACCCTCAAAAAAACAAAGCTGTACATGGTGTTAGTGGACCAAAGCCTTCCATTGGGGCCCTGATTTCCAAACCAGTGTCACCATATGAGACTTTAAAGAGATGCTTTTAGATGCTTGTGTATGTTAAACAGAGGTTATGACTATTAAAGCTAATTAAAGATCTTTATCAGAGTAGGGGTCTGTGGAAGAGCCCTCTTTTATTGGGTAGGCTGGCCAGGGGGTTTCCACATGAACCGTAACCTTATCTTTCCATAACCTCTGAAGTCTCAACCCAGAGAGCAGTGGCAGTAACCTCTCTCGGTCTATTCCAGTTGGCCAGGTGTGCTCGTTAACTGTCTTCCTACTTACCGGCGTCCCAACCCAGAAAACAACCGAAGTCGCTATCTTAACCTAATCCCACCACCTGCTTCCTGCTCCATAATCTTGAGGGCTCTGTGGAAAGACAACGACTCTGGCCCTTGAAGACTCACCCATGCTTCCAATCTCAGCTTCGCTACAGGGTCTTAACTGATCTTCTGACTAAATTTCTCACTTCCCCACCTGATCCACTATGTAGTGGGATTCCTGTGTTGACGGCTACTGAGTGTTTTAAGTTTTGTTCTTAATCAGTCTAAAGAAGACTGTCAGCAAAAAGTAGAAGGTTGAAGTGATCTGTTCACTGAGATTTACTAGTATTCTTGCATTGCATTGTGTTTTAATTAGTCATTGCTGAGATGCATCATTCAAAGTAAAGCAGATGTTGAATGGAGAGTTAATATATGTCTACTGTATGTAAATGCTCACAGAGTGTGCAACACTGGATCTAATAATACATTGACCCGTAAGAGGAGGAATATGCCCAGGCAGAAAGCACAATAGGCCTCTAAAATAAGGAATGCGTTCCTCCAGGCCTAAGGGAAATGTGCAGCAGCCTGCTGTGAGATGTCTTAATAGTAATGTGACAGTCAAAGCAGCTACTCAGGGAAGGAGTTAGACGGTAGAGGGAGGGAGTGGGGCTGAGACAGAGGCTGGCATCAAGATGAGGATGCACAGATCTCCTTTCATCTCTCAGACTTGGCTTTTTAGATGGGGCAGAGAGCTGCAGATATTGAAGGGATCTCATTCTGGATTAGGAGTTTATCGAGGGAGCCAAAAGTCGCATGTCCTGCTTGTGAATTGGAGCTGAGTCAGAGTTAGCAGCACTTGCTAATATGCCGATCATGAGCAGATCTGGGTAGGTACGGAACACTTTTCTGAGATTTCTCATGCGTTTTTTGGTTTCATTGCATATTCATTTCTGAGGATGTCTTTAAATGTAAAACAATACTTCATTGCCGTTTTACCCTAGGAAAACTGCAGACTGCTGATGCAACAACAATACAAATTCTCTCTGGCTAGACTTACATAAGCATTTTGTTTTATATAGTCTAACCTGTAATTGCTTTAACACGATTAGGGAAGGAACAGGGAACATAGACACATAATTTAGAATAAGATATCTCAAGGGATTAGAACTGTTTCGTTTATAGGTAACTATTGAGGAATATTTTCATGTAATGTTATTATTATTTTGACTTTTTAGTGTTGACTTTTAGTTCATGAGTGTGCATGTGTGCAGTGCCAGTTTTCATTTTGTTGTTGTCATGATAATCGTGCACTAATTCAAAGCAACATCTGTTTGATTCATATTTTTGGACTATTAAAAATACACCTGGCAATTGAAATGCTTTGAAGTGATCAATCTGTGAAATAACTTGCAAAAAAAGTTCTGCCGGTATTATTTGTAGTTCAGTGATTTGTCCAAATTTTCAGCTGTAATTTTAGCCTTTGATTTACAGAATTCTTCTCAGAGCAAGCATATTGACGGCTTGTACTATAATATGAAAAAGGTTAATTAAAAAGAAATAGTAGATATTGGTTGTGTCCTACCGATTAAAGGTAGAAGTAAATAAAACTGGATTTTGACCAAGTTAAAACTCTAACCTGGGTGGCCTGATGCAGTTTTGGAACTTTAGATGGGAATTGACACACCCACTGCTGCCCTGGGAGACACAACATTCCCCAGAGCGAGCACATTTCTCCAGGTGCTCAATTCAACTATCCCCCTATCAAGCTGGCACGCTATCATCTGATTAATCCAGATTTTTTATTTAATTCCTGAAATGCTACAGGAATGGTGCCCTGTCATTGAGATAACTGTGCCAGAACAGCACTCTGCTGTGCTGAATTACTAAAGACGTACAAACCAGCAAACGTGACACCCCAGACTCTGAGACCAGAGATCCAAGATCTGAGACGTGGATTCTGCCTGCCTCCATTCTGAGGGGCATCCTTACCCTGCTTGTTTCTGTCTGCCACAGTTCCCCTTTGTCTCTTGGTTAGTCATTCCAGCTTCTCCTTGGCTAACTCCGCCAGCCTCCGGAAAATACAGAGCCCCTGCAATTGGATCTACACAGACTACCTGGAATATGTCCAAAAGGCAAAACGACTCAAGCCCTCGACAGGTGCGCTGGGTAATGTTCTTCTCCCAGTTCAACTTCACATTCTTGTACCATCCGGGAATCGAGAACAGGGAAGGAGATACCTGTAGAAGATCTATGCCCTGGACAAGGCTCTGTTGTAACCCACAACCATGATCCCACAACACCAGTTTGGGGGGGGCAACTTGCTAGAAGTAGACGAGGCTATGTTGGCAGCACTGGCCTCCAACCCAGCTCGCCCAGGCACTCTGCTGGACGAACAATTTGTGCCGCAGCAAACCAGGCAAGAGTTACGAAAATGAGGCATTCCTCCATACTGGCAAGACACCCCGGAAGCCAGAGATCTCTGGAGCTCATCCGCCACCGCTTCTGGTGGCCATCCAAGAGGGCCAATGTGGACATGTACAGTATTTGACAGCATGGCATATCTGCAGCTGGGATGAGAACTCTCGCACAGGCTTAGCTGGTCTGTTACTTTCCCTGCCAGTACCCGATCGTCTGTGGTAGGACATCTCCAGCTTCACGGGTTTCCGACCTCTGTCATCTCCAATCAAGGCCCCCAGTTCATCTTCACATTCTCACAGTCAGAGACATGGTATCCAGATTGATATCTCCCCACGGTACCACCCTGAGACTAATGCCCAGATGGAGTTTGGGAATCAAGACTTGGAGACATACTGTACCTGCACTGCTGCATATCAGCTTTCCAGGACGAATGGGCTCCTCTGCTCCCGACAGCTGACTGGTCAGCTCACAATAGGTATTAGTGAGCTTTGAATGCCAGTATAGGTTTCAACCCCCTCTCCTCGGGTGGCCTCGGACCCCACGGATGTCCCTGCTTCCTGCAGGGCTGTGCAAGATCTGAAGGGGGGTCTTGTGCGTTGTATGGGCCAATCTGTGCAAAGCCACACAGTGCCAGGAAAGGATAGCCAACCACCACCAGAGACTTGCCCCTCATCAGAGACCAGGACAGTGTGTGGCTTTCCACCAACCCCCTCTGTCTCCGCCTGCCATCGTGGAAGTAGGCCTCTTACAAAGTGGTGAAGTGCATGATCCTAGAATACTCAAGCCCCTTTGTATCCTGAGTTCACTCTGGGTCTGAAACAGCCTACAGTACCTGGTTCACTGGGGGGCTGTGATATTATCAACAGTAATGTTGACAGTGGCATTATCAACAATCAATTTATTACAGTTTTGACTACAGTTTACACTCCTCAACAACTTTAAAGATCAAAATGTGGTTCGTATGGATTTGATCACGACTCGGGACATCTGACATTATGTGCTATTTATATGAAAATTCTTCTCAGTATCTGTGGTCATTAGCTTCTTTAAGAACTATTTGACAGGATATTCAAAAGTAAAACATTTGAACATTTGAAAGTTGAATGTCGCTTTCATTTCTGTCACATTTTGTTTTGTTCATCTCTTCAGATTCTAATATTTTTCACAGAATATTATTATAGGAGAAGTGTTAAGAGGAATTTCTTGCACAAATATCTCCACATTTACAGACCTACATAACGTGAAGTTTTGCTGGTTTCTTCAGATGTTTGACAGAGACAGAAAGGCACCTAAAAGGACTCCTTCCCTTACAAGAGATGTGGAGCTGGAAGAGGAAGAGAACTGTCCCTGAGATCCGGGTCAGAGGAATGACGTTGGAAGGGGCAGACGCTGATTTCACCAGTTTGCATCACGAATGTCAGACTTCAGAACTGGAACATAGCGTCTCTGAAATGCAGGATAGAAACAGACAGAACACTGACAAGAGCCCTGAGTCATCGACCAAGTGCAGCCCTGAACAAGGTAGGTTGGAACATGTGTTATGTTGAGTTACGTTACAACCAGAACCACTGGAGCAGCTCTTGTATGTATTCGCAGTATTCTGAATGTTGAAAACAGTCTCCGTTACTTGCAGCTTTATGTGTAAAGTGGTTTTATTAGCTAATATCTTACCGTATTCTCCATAGTAAGCTAGTAACCACTAGTCTTGATTTTTCATGACAGTTTTCTGGGGATTCTAATAATTAATTTAATAAAATATATATTTTTTACCAAATGCTGCCAATAATATTCATGTTTTTTATTTTATTCGTTTCTAGAAAACAGTTGCTTTTAGTTGTAGGACCACATGAAAGACAGGCCATTGTACTCATTTGGTAGTTTAGGAGCCAAATGATTCAAAACTTTTGTTTAGCCAGTTCTTGAAGAAGTATAGTTTCTCAACCATTTCACTGGTAGCATAAAGACATAGGAAAACTTATAAACAAGAGGTAAAATGGATCAAGTGGCCTCTTTGGTTGTTAGTAGCTACAGTAGTTTATTAATTTCTTGAAAGAACCCAGAACAACATGCTTGGTTCTTTATCCATACTCTTACAACACTTTGGGTAAAGAAGTGAATGTAGCATAAAATCTATATTTGATTCATTTTTTCTGAATTATTGAAACAGTAGCAGTTTCCTGTCTTAAAATTGTACACACTACTATATTGTAAATGCACAAGTAAGGCCTTGAGCCATGACGTTTAGTACATTAATTTAAAATCTACACTTTTAACTTTATCCTGGAATAGTATGTTTCAGCATAAACCCTTAACACATAAACATATCACTATCTTGTTTAAAATTAACTTTTTGAAGCCTTTCATTATGGTTTTCAAACAATTACATAGCATTAAGACATTATGTTTCGGTTGGTGTTTCCGAGATTGAGTTGATTACATCTGGTGTTCCCCAAGGCTCATTACTGGGGCCTTTGCGACATAGCATTTATTTGCTTCCTACTGCCCAAAAACATCATGGCATTGTTTCAGTTCGGCCGCAACCCAGTTTGATAGAGAGGAGGGTGACAGAGGACAGGCAGAAGGCAGTTAGGCAGTTTCACAAAGATAGGTGTGCATTGCCCTTCTTGGTTCCATTTACCGAGAGGAGATAAGGAGAGAGAGATACTGTAGG
Source organism: Lepisosteus platostomus (assembly GCF_059453375.1). NCBI lineage: Eukaryota > Metazoa > Chordata > Actinopteri > Semionotiformes > Lepisosteidae > Lepisosteus > Lepisosteus platostomus. Next base: position 11,304,641 of record NC_142631.1, on the reverse strand, counting down.
TGTGGACAAAACGGGAATGCAGTTTCCCACAGCTCTCCAGCTCTCACTCTGAAAGAGAGTGAGTGCTCATGGGACCCCCTTTTATAGAGTACAGTAGGCGAGGGGAGGCTGCTGTTCAAAGTCATGGGGCAAGAGTACAATCCACATCTCCAGGGGGAAGAGGAATGCTACTTAGCCCCTCCCTCCGATTCCTCATCCCCGAGGAACATTTGGAAGTCCCGGAGATGGATGGATTAGTGACAACTGTGTGTAGAGGCACAGTCTATAACTCCAGGGGAGAGTGGAATGCTACAATAAGATTGATCATTTCCATGGAGTTGATATTTAAATTTAAGTCCACAGTAAACCAGAAATTGAGTTTGTTGTACTAGTACTTCTTGATTACACTTTTAATAGAATATAAATACTCAAAATACTTTGTGTTTTAATAATAGGCATGTTATAAGTTTCTTCCACTGAGTTAATAAACCAGTTGCTGTAATCTACTGATGCTCCGTGCTCATGTTTCAATCCAAAATGAAGAAAGTGGGGTGATCTTCCATTTTGATGATCCCCAATTAGTTTTGAGCCTCATGTTCAGAATCCTGACTTAAGGACTTAAGGTCATCACTACTACACTTTATATTGACTTCCTAATGGGTTTTATGTTAATTTTAAATAAGATGTTTTTGCTTAGATTCATACAACATGTATATTTGTTGTATGGCTTCTTGGTATGTTGCTAATATGTTAGCTGTTTACACCTCTACTTGTGACCTTCACTTGACTGATCCTGGTTTATTCTGACTTCCCTGTTATCGACACTTTGTGGGTGATGACCTTGTGTTGCTGTGGTCCAAAGCTCTGGAACACCATCCCAAGGGAAGTCAGAGACTAAGTCACATTGTATGCTTTTAAATCTAACCTGGCTTTTTAGGAAAACAAAGTGCATATTTTATATTTTGAGTTTGCTTTTTTAGCTTTGTAATGTTCTTTAATTATAATTTTTCATGAAATGGGGTTTTGTGTATTATAAATTGCTTACAGATTTTGTTTCATGGAGCTATATTTATTCTTTACTCTTAGCCTTGCCCTGTGCTTTACAGATCTGCTTTAATATTAACGGGATGTGCAGGTTTTTCAAGCCCTAGTGCCAGCACTCCTGCTGAGTCACCAGATCTGTTAGATGAGGCTGCTGACTCATGCTTCCCTTCAGCAACTAGACACACTATACAGTCAAGTGATATAAATAAAACGGACTTCTCCCTGCCCTTTAGAAAATGTCACTGTCACAGTAAGCACTGGGATCCATGTGTGAAACTGTTGCTTTACAGTTTAAAATGTTATTTTAAGCTCTTGATCAGTTTTACATGCTATCAAAAAAATGTCTGGAGTGCAGAAACCTCTGTACAATAGGTAGTTGTAAAGATGGGAGATAATGATCATTATTATAAACATAACCTCTCATGCCTAATGAGACATAAAAGAGGCCTTTTCTGTTAGATTTTATATTTAAATGTGAGGCACACAGGGGTTGTGTGACCTGCATGTTCTCACTCCCTTGACTATATTAAAACATGTTAGTGTGGTGAGACTAAAAATAATTTCATTCATCTTGTTTATTTTTGTGAATTTATTGTTAGATTTGTACTTTGCCGTGTGATCTGGACTGTCTTGCTGGGAAGCCATATCTGTTGATTTTATGTTTCACACACGCTCTGATGTGGCTTTTTAGTAGGGCCACTGCCTGAACTGTATCATGAGGTAGGGGAGTGTGTCATGATCTGAATCATTCATTTGTATTAATAGTGCTCAATTTTACTTCCACTTGTTTATTCTGAAATCCTGTCCTATCTGTATTTAATTTTGTTATTTTTGTTTCTGGGAAAGGTTGTGTAACTATATTGATGTTTGCTGTGAATCCCTTTGTGGATCATTGTTGAGGAAAGTTATGGTTATTGCAGCTTAAACTCAATTTTCTCCCAAGATGTCATCTTGCTATGGTTTAATAGACGGGTCTCAGGAAAACAGACACAAAAGGCAGCTGTAACTCACATTACGAGTGCTACATTTATTTATTTTGCGAGAAAACATAGCAAACCAACAAAGAAAACAAAAGCTTAAGCTCTTCTTTCAGATTCTGCCTAGACATCATCCTTCTCTGCCTCTCTGTCATTACTTGAGCAGCTGAGCTGCTTACCAGCTTCAAAGCAAACTCTCAGAATGAAACCTCAAAGCTCAGACTACACAAACTCCCAGTCCTCCACAGAATCCTTTTCTTCTCTTTCTAATCTTCTCTTTCTTCTGGAAGCCTCAGCTTCCTGGTTTTTAAATTATCATCTGACCTTTGTCTTTCAGGAATTTGTTAGAACACTAGGGGTGGCAGGACATTTCCCTCAGCTTTGTGGGAAATGTAATAGTTCAGGCCAGAGCTGAACTATTAAGCCTTCTTGCCTGAACCTGCTGTCCTCTCACTAAGGTTGGAAATTGTTCTTTTTTTCTACAACAGGTTGAAATATCATCATCCTAAGATCAGTAATATTGAAACAGTATTCTAAATGAGGTTTCACTAGTATATTGTTATTATTTAAAAAATAAAATTCCACAATTTTTTAAAATTTTGAATTTCTATGACAATAACCTTTCTTATTGCTTCTCTGCATTGTCTTGATGAGACCATAGAAGCATCTATATAAACGCCCAGAATCTTTTCATGTATAGCTACCTGTATCTCTGGATCAAACATGTGATATGTACTGTACAGTACAATACATGTTCATATTATTAGTGCAGATCACTTAGTATTTATTAATGTTAATAATAATTAATCTTTAATTTTTCATTTGATTTTGTACTTTATTTCTTGCTTCAATTTCTTTGCCACTCCCTCTATTTTTGTTACAAGCAAAATTAACTACCATTCTAGCTTTATCAGAATGTAGATTGTTAATATAGAGCAACAAAACAAAGCAGATCCCCACAGCATGCCAGTACTTACATCTATCCAATTTCAAATTGTTCCGTTAAGGTGACCTGATGTTTCATATTTATTAACCTGGATCCACATACGTTTGTGTTCCTATATTTATAATTTAATAATCAGCCTTTCATGGGGTATATACTTCTTCCAATACATAGAAGAGTTAGAAATATGCAAGCTAGGAGTATGTACAGTAAATAACATCCCCCGTTTCTTTATGTACAATATAACTGTGAAAATACAATTGGTTTATAGTGATTTAATGTTTTAAGGACCCAGCTCCTTAGAACACAGTGTCAGATACAATATGTGAAATTATGGGACATGTTATTGACATCTTATTTTGTAGAAACCTATGTGAATTATTTACTAGTATGTTGATCAATTTTTTAAATCATTTTCTTTATTAACCATCTATCATTTCCTAACTTATTAAATCCAATTTTTACAGTTTGCTTACTGTTGTAGTATTGGACAAAGGTTTTCATTGTTTTGTGTCTCTAATACTGTATTTGTATTATTTTCTGTCTCAAAATATCTCCTGTCCATCTCTTTATACTTTATGCTCTGCTTTTCTACAATTCCAAACCCCAGTGTTTAACTCATAATTTAGAGATTGAAAGTATGAATCAAAACATACTGTCACGACTATAGTCCCCCCTCCTTAAGGGTGCTCCAGCCCTTTCACTAAAGACTTCATTCCATGCACCTGCGCCCTATTCCCTGCCCACCTTATAAGCCAGGCGCTGACGCTCTTCCGGGCTCTGCATCTGATTTCCATATCGTGCGAGTCCGGGACCAGGAAGCGCCTGGTCCCGTTAAGGTTTTAACCTCGGTTCCCGTTCCTGTTCCCCGTCCGCCGGTTCCGACCCGGCCTTCGTGGTTTTTAATTCCTTCGTCGGATGGATCTCCTGGTTTTGGACTTACCCTTGCGTTTTGGATACTCTATGGATTACTCTTGGATCGTTCGCCTCGGCCACACCTCCCCCGTGCACCAGCGCACCTTGGACACGCCCCCTGTCTTCTGCCCCGTTTTCCTGCATGACATTTCCCCAATGTTTCCCCACTCCGTCGGACTGTGTCGTCCGCATAGGGTCCGGAAAGAACTGTTCGTTACACATACTAAATTGTGACTATTTGTACGAGTGTATCTACATTGAAAAGATGTCTATAGGTCAATAAGATTATTTTCCTACTTGATGCTGTTGGGGAAAAAATACCTGAAAGGGTACAGTAGGAAACTTAAAATTAGCTATAGTCTATGTGTGCAGAGGTTAATGATGGAGGTACTATATCAGCAAGTCTGTCCCTAACTCCTCAATAATACAAGCCTATTAATAGATGTTTCGGTATCTCCTTAAGGACACTTTCCATTGCAGCAGGAAAAGGGTTGTGCCTTGATTGATGTCTTCTTTCCATCTTAAACTTTAAACAGCAGTTGCTGTAACGAGGCTCTTTAAAAGATTCTCAAATGAAATAAATGTGCCATAATCATGAAATGTTTTTTTTTTTTTCTGGTAGTCTTGCATTACTACAGTACAACAAGCCCATGCAATAACATCACTTGCACATGCTTTGCCAAAAACTGTTCAGAGTATTGAGATGAATAGCCCGTATATGCTGAAAGACTAACCCGGGCATTTAGACATCAGGACCTACTCAGATATTAAGATGGACCATGTGTTTTATGAAAACGTCCTTACTACATGTTGTTTTCTTTATGACAGATGATCAGACACAAAAGACAATAACAATGAGCCCTCAAAAGAGGAAGACTCGTCTTCTAGAGCAGCTTTGAAGGCTTATCACTTATCACTTCCTATAAAACATTTCTGTGAGAATTCCTATCTTTCTTTTCCAGAATTCCAGAGAGCATCTGCAGTCCATGTCAATATCTCTGATGTAACTGTTTCAGCTCTAGAAATTGAGAAGGATCTTCCCTTGGACTTGGAGAACAGTAATTGGGAAATAATGCAGTTTGGTAGCCCAGAATATCAGAATACAGTCAATACTGGTTCACGATTGCTCTCTGCTAGATATCCTGTAGGCTGTAAAGAGAGTCACACATTAATTAACAGGGCAGTACAAGATTCAATGTGGTACAAAGCTCAAATTGGCCAACAAGCAAAATGTTTGCTTACAGTTAACAGCAACCCTGAGACGATACCATCTTCAGATGATACTGGAGTGAAAAATAATCAATCTGTGTCCCTCCAGGCTTGTACTGAGGTAGAAAAGAATGAGAGAGAGTACCAGCTTATTAATCAACCCGCATATACTACTGAAAGCTCTCTTATTGAAATCACAGCTCCAGTTAAAGAAATTGCTACAGACAACCTGAGCAAGGATAGTCTGCCCCTTGCTGCTGACAGTGGAAAGGCAGACAGCAGAGGTTTTGGAGATGAACCTTTAGAGAATTATGGAAAGTTGACTTACCCCCTGAGTTGTGAAGGTCAGAAATCCACAGAAAAGGACAAGCTGCCAGAGAAAATACTTGGAAGTATGATGTCTTTAGCTGCTGAAGACCAAAAAAGTTCAAAGGTTTTAGATTATGCAAAAGCCGAAATACATACCACCTCACAATCTAATAAAACAGGAATCCTTGAAACTTGTCCAGAATTGTGTTCTGAAAACCTAGAGGTGCAAATGCTACACAAAGAAAAGCATATCACACAGAAAGCCGAGGCTTTTACAGCCTTAAAAGTCTTAGCCTATGAGGAGACTTTATCTGAGATATTGTCCCCTGTAGATGAGGTTCTTTCATATGGGAGTGCTGAACTCCCATCCATAGCAGGAGCGCCTAAATTTGGGTACACTGAAGCTTCCCTTACGCCTCCTCCTTCTACGGATAATATTACAATGACTAGTGAAGATGATTTCCCTCCACCTCCAGCAGAAATAGTTCAGCTCCAAGTGGGCAATAACTCCACTGAAGATGACAGATCTATCAAGAGCGAAGACTTACCTTCTCTCTCAGAAGATCTGTCCGTGCCTGTGGTTGTGTGTGACGCTAGTGAGAAAAAGGCTATCCCTTGTGTGGGAGAAACTGCAGGGTCAACAGAGAGAGAGACTATGAGAGTGAACTCTGCCAAAATAAAAGGTCACTTCCTGCTGGACAAAGATGAAGTATCCTCCTCTCTAAATAATAATAAGATATTAAATGAAGAGCAAAATAACAATGAAGACCAAAAATCTAAGCTTTTTGTCTCTGTTTCTGCAGAAGATGACAGTGATGAAAGCTCTGACCCATTGTCTTCCTTTGAAATTGGCCATCGAGTGTTAGTTTGCCACACCAAGCCTGGTGTATTGAAATATAAGGGTCCTACCAGTTTTGCAGCTGGTTATTGGGCTGGTGTGGCCCTGGACAGCCCAAATGGACACCACAATGGGACATTCAGAGGTGTCCAATACTTTGAATGTGCAAAGAACTGTGGTGTGCTGGTCAGAGCTGAAGATATTTCACATCCGCTTGGGGAACAAGACAGTGACTTGGAAACCAAAGCAGATGACGATCCCTTCTCAGATGATGAGCCACCAAAGAATTTCAAATCAAACCAAGAAAGGAGTAAATGTACCACATTGTCTGAAAAAACATCAGATGGAAATACAGACAGAAATCAATACCATGGTAGGGATGGGTCAACAGCCCCAAAAATGTATAGTAATAGCCTTTATATGGTGGAGATGAGGAAGACACATCTTCAGATGTCTGCAGACCTTATTGAAGAGGAGTCTATCTACGAGGCATCTACATGCTCAGTATCTAAATCCAGTTTAATAGAGATAAACCCCCTCCAGCAGGTAATTTATGAAGCTGCCAGGGCAGTGGAGGAATTTGCACAGTCCAACTCCCCACTAGAACATGGTCCAGGCCTGGATAATGTTGATCAAACCACAAAAGCTGTTTGTGACCCTTCCTTGTTTTCAGCCAAAACTCCAACAGAAAGATGTGGTAATAAAGGTCCCTGTGATGACTGGATTGATACCAATCTCATCCAGTCAGACAGTCATGAAATTCCAATGATGGGACTTTCCAAGTTGAGAGACTCAGAAAGTGGACTGGCTGTCTTCTTGCCACAGCATACAAAGAATGTGGAATCTACCAATGGTCGTGATCTGGATCTTCTTGTGGACAGACTGGCTGAGAATCTGGTAAATGAGGCTGTAAGAGATGCTCTGGAGATTAAGAAAATGCAAGACACCAGTGACAATCTGAAGGATAATCCATCCAGCAAAGATCCTGTAAGTATGAAAGCCATTTTTTTCCACATTGAGCTATATGTATTATATGTGTTATAAGAAATGTTGCAATTGGTAATTGTGCAACACCAAACATGACACATTCAGTGTAGTCTTAAAATACTCTTTATTTTAAGATTTTTGCATTCTTTACTCTCCTGTAAAGAGTATCCTTTCTCACATACTAAAACAAGGGCTAGAATGGAAAATGCAGAAGACTGGCAAATAGAAGTCAAAAGGTTTATTGATTAACCTTTCTGGCCTTCATTTGCATGCTGTAAAATTGATTTTGTTTACTGTGGCATGACCAGAATGACCTAATAGTGATCCTTTTATAAGGGAGTCTTGCTAAACAGACACACTAGCACAGCCATGAGGTAGAAATAGTGTTCTATTATTTACAGTGCTATTAACAGAAAAAACTACAAAAAACCTAGCTCTCTTCAAGCTCTAGTTGCACTTATTCTCTGAAATCCTTCTCCATCCATCCAGGCAGCTACGGTGCTTATTAATTTCCAAACACAGAATTCTCTTCCAAAGATTTCACACTTCAAAAACACTCATTCCACCCATGTCCAGTTGCCTCCCTCTAAGAAATGAGATATCTGAGGATGGCAGGTAATTCTCCATTACTTTCTAGGGAATGTGGTTTAGACAAGAACCTGTATCTTGTCTCCAACAACCATTGTATTAGATAAAACTTTGACTGGAAGGAGTAAACTTCAGAAACAGGTAGATCAAAAATAATCAAAGTATATTCACCCTCCAGGGGAGCATCGTGCTTGGTAAGATCGAGGAGAATCAGAAGAGAATAAACCAGCTGTGCTTCAGGGACGTCTGGTCTTGTGCGATATCTCCAGAGCCTGTATTGGAGAGTAGCGTCCCACCCCACAGCCCTGAGATTGTGCTCAGTTTGGTGGGGGCTGCTGTGGAACAGCTGTGGAATCACAGAGAGGGTCCGGGACTCAAGAAGTACCAAGTGCCTGACATGGGCAGAGTGCCACCCCATCTGGTGAACGAGGAAAGCCGCAGAGCCTACAGACAGGTATGTGTGCTACCCCTTGAGACTGACAACGAAAAGCAATTTCACAGACGTATAACCAAATAAATCCATTTGATATACTGTAGGTTTTAAGTGTACAGTATGCTTCAATTATGAATGCCCCACACTTTCCAAGACTTACAAACCTTAATTTTAACAGAACATCCCTTGATTTGAATTCTGTGCTTTTAACTTATCTGTTCTAGCATTTTGTTTACCTTTTTAATCACTTCCCCATATTGTCTAGTAAATAACATGTCAACGTAAACACCTTCTTTATAAGTAGCCTCTTCTAGCTGAGCATTTTCCATTTTGTATTTATAGTTTGCTTTTACTGTACTACCCTGCACTTGTCTACATTAAAAATCATCTGCCCGGTGCTTACCCAGGCAGGTAATCCTCCTAATTTGGTATCATCTGCATACTTGACTAGTTTACTAACTATTCTAGAAAATAGATCATTGACATAATCTAAGAGCTGTAATAGTTGTAGTATAGATCCCTGTGGTACTCCACTAGTTGCATAACTCAAATGTGAATGCCCATCACCTGCAATTTGAGAATTAATCTCTTATGGGGAACTTGATCGAATGCCTTCCGAAAATCTAAATACACCATATCTTATGCCATATGTGTATTTATTACTGTTGTTGCTTGTTCAGAGAACTCGAGCATGCTGGTTAGGCAAGACCTACAGTAGCTTTTTTAAATCCTTGCTAGCTATTTTCCTTAGGATATTTCCATATAGGGTGATCCTCTAGTTTAGTTCTTATAATCATTTCCATTAACTTTCAGAAGTCAGCTTTTTTAATCTATAATCACGTGGTTCAGTTTTCACACTCTTTTTATGAAAGGGCACTATATTAGCAATTCTCCAGTCCCTAGGCTCTAATCCTGTCTTAAACGACTGTTGGAAGAGTTGAATGAATGGTCCCTCATTTCCTTGAGTACAATTGGTAAGATACCACCAGACCCAGAGAATTTATTCGTCTTGAGTGAATCTAGTACCTGAAACACTTTTACGTCTTCTATGGAGGATGATTGAACTAGTATGCAGAAGATACCAAATTGAAGTTCCCCAGGCATCTCTGATCAGTACAACAAGACCATAAACAAGTCTCTCTTTTCAGGTCATATTCGATCTCACCTCGGACTTATTCCACAGTGCCTTTAAAAGTGACCAGGTACCCAGTTATCCATTTCCTGGGAAAGGAGGCTCTCCATTCTCGGCAGTCCTGTACGCCAAGACTTCCCTCTCGGATATCAAGGTAATATTAAAGGAAAATAACTCTTCCGTCCATTTTCCATCCACTTCTTCCACTTCAGGGTCGGAGGGGACCCGGCAAGTATCAGGCACAGGGCAGGGTCCACCTTGGACAGGACGCCAGTGTGACTGTCGCGGTTCCGCGCGGGCTCGTGCCCTCGCCGCTCCACCCCGCGGGCTCGTCCCGCAACACCTGGGCGTAAACCCGGGTCTCCGGCATAACGCAACAGGGAACCAGCCGAGTGAGCCAAAGGAGACCTCTCTCCCTCAGCCCAGGCAATGACGTCACCATGCCCAAACTAGCTCCGCTACACCAGTCTATCGCAGGGCATACACACACAAACACACACACACACTCACACACAGAGCCAGTTTTTCCCAGAAGGCATTTACCCTACCAGTATGTCTTTGGGAGGAAACCCCCTCAAACACAAGCAGAATATACAAACTCCACACAGACAACACCCCAGGTCAGGAATTGAACCCAGAGCCCCCACGCTGTGAGGCACCAATGCTAACTACTGCACCACTGTGCCGCCAGGAAAATATCCTTCAGGCCTTCAAGGGAAAATCATTCACTACTTGATGGAGTCAAGGAATTTAAGAATAAAACAGTGTAAAAATAATGGTGACGCTGAGTGGGAGGTGATTTAAAACATTGACAAAAAATTGTATTTTGCCGCCTTATGTTGAGGTTGAGTAGTTTCATGTGAGTACAAAGCCATTCTTTTACAAGTAGCCATGTCTTAGAGATGAACATTCAGTTATTAAGCGTAAAAATTGGCCTGGTTATTAATCTTGTATCTTCCCGTCTGAAAAGGGTTGAGGTTTGTATCGTTGATTACCATCAAATCATTGAAGAGCAGTCATACAATTTCCTGGGTCAAATCTTACGAACTGGAAGGCCAAGACTATTTGTTTATATAAAATAAATTAAAAGACAAAATCACCTGTCTTTCCATACACAACAAACAAGCCATCAGGTGTCTTGTGAAGCTTATTCTTTTTCTTTAGAGCACCTACACTATAGTTAAGTATTCTAGGACAAGCTGTATTGGCAGATTTTTCAGTATCCCAAATTCTCATACATTGTGGTTGTAAAATAGTGATGCGTCCCAGAATGTTTGCTTTCAAACACATATTTCATTTGTTTTGTACCATCAACATCACTGGCAGCAGGTAAATACTATTTCATGAGATCAGCAGCTCATTCTGAAATGCTTTTCTTTGTCTGCTAAGACAACTTAGAACCAAATACATGCCACAATGTCTCGATACTGCTGAACAATGCAAAAGAAACTCACCTTTATTTCAAAAATCAATAAAGCATTAATGCAACTCAACCAATGGGTTTCCAGTTCATTCACCTGCAGCAATGCCATGAAACCACAACCTTCATTGCTGTGTTGATCCTGTACAGTATATTACATATTATTATTTAATTGCAACATTCTGCAGTGTGCTTGAATCACAGGTGGACCAGAGCTGGAGTATCTGAGCAATTTCTTGGATTATAGGGGAATTGTCTCGTCTCTCTCAGGGCTTCATCCAGTGTGAAGTGCAGAGGCAGCTGAACCTGGGGCGTAGTGAACATCAGATGAAGAGGCTCTTGCAGACAGGCTCCACGTATGGGAAGGTACAGAGGGACATGGTGGATTGCATTCTGGTAAGCAGGAAAGGGCAGGATATCTGGTGAAAAGCTGGTTCGCAACATGTGTACAATGTGCTGCAGTGTGAAAGACTGCTTCAGTGAGCTTGTCCAGCAGCGAGACTGGGTGTTTGTTTTAATGTAAGCTTCTCCTTCTAGGACAGAAATTAATGTTCAAAGGCTTCCTCAATTACAGTGAATTAATTTAGCATTCTTCCTGTTTGTACTGTATAACAAGCATAACACAGTCTTCTCTGTGCTTTGTAAAGAAATGTATGGAATTTCAATGCAGACTGAGTGGCAGACAAATGCACTTGAAGTTGTCCATCTTCCAGCAGATGTAAGGAGAAAAAAAGAGTATAGTTTTGCTTCCAGCTGCGTAATTTGGAACGTCACTGGAAAACACTGAGCCCCTTTCTGTCATTTGGGTTTGCTTTCTGTGGTGCAAAACGATTTCAGTTATAGAAGTGGAAGATTGTTCCCGAGCTGAGGTCTTTAGAGAATATGGGGTTGATTTTTTTCTTAGCCTGGGTCGACTGAGTGAGTGTGTTTGAAATGATGTGGGAGACTGGAGGAGGGAGTTCCATTCACAGGGGACTGTTCAGAGGAAGGGGGGGTAGAAATTAAAAGGATGCTTGTCCTCACTTCTCCCACATCTGACTGCTGCCCCAGATACAGGAGCTACGAGAGGAGGAGCCAAAGTGGCTGGACTACAGCTCGGATGAGCTCAGCGTGAAGATGAAACTGACGGAAGAAATCTTCGACGCGCTCCTCCAGGATACCATCCACATACTTGACCACATCTACACAGGTCCCCTTGGTGTCACCTCACCAGAACCTTTTCAACCAGAATAAACACATCTTTCTGTCCTGTCAGTGAAAACGCAAACACTTTTCTCATGTGTTGATGTATATGTTCCGGTGGCTTAGCCTGTGTTTGCCTAGTGAGTGGGAGATTTTGATATTTTAAATTGACACAACTTCAGATTGCCTGTGAGACTTGCGATCATGTACCAGATTTTAAAATAAATAACATTTACATGTTATAATGGATTTTTTAATAAAAAGAAGGCAACTGAATCAGGTACAGATGTGAAGATTTAGCTGTCTGCTAAGATTGTAAGAAAGAGGCATTGCTTATTATACCAGGGAGTGAAAATTATGTTTGTATTTTTACAGGTTATTTTTGTGAGTGGAATACTATAATTCTTTAACAATTAATAGTGTAAAATGAAGACCTATCCCTATACCTGCTAATATTTCACAGCATCTTTCAAGTCTTCCATGTTTCTGAATTGTTCCCTGAATTGTTTGACAATCTATATTGTTCATATGATAATAGCCACCTCAGGCAAATTTTATATGTTTGTACCAAGGTATGCACTATTTCTTCACTAAGCAAAATGATGCATACATATTTTTCAACTTAACAGCTCATGTAAAACCTGAGCAATCCCACTGAAGACTTTAAAGAGTAGGCAGAGTTGCAGTAAATGCTGGCAAAATGTGTACTGAAATATGTTGATTGCATAAGTATTCAGACCCATGAGCTCAATATGTGACCTTTGGCAGCAATTACAACCTCACATCTTTTTGGGCAAGTCTCAACCAGCGTTGCACATTGGTTTGGTGCAAGTTTAGAACATAAAAACAAGAGATTTTGCAAATCAGAAGAGGGCCCTTCTCTCCTCTAACTTGCATTGCTGTAGTTCTCAGGGTGCCATCCCTAACCACATTCCTCCTTACCCTGCTCTCCAGTTCGATGGACAGTCTGATCTAAGCACTGTCTGTGTGCCTTCTTGATGATAATGATAACTACACCATGCTAAAGGAAATATTATATATACTGTAAAAGCCCTTCAGATGTTTTTATACCCTTCTCCTAATCTGTGTTTATACAGCTTTACCCCTGAGTTTTTTTGTAAACTCCTGTCTTTTTCTGAATGAATCTTTGCTTGAAATGTACAACCTGACAGTGGAACCCTACAAATATAAGTGCATTTATTAAGAAATCATGTGAACCTCTATTATTGCACATAAACACAAGCCACTCAACTAATTAAACTCATTAAAGTAATTGTGTGCACCTACATTAATTTAGGTTGACCAAAGCAAAGGGTTTAAATACTTATGCAATCTTGATTTTTATTTTTTCTTCCATATTTACTTTTACTTTTGTTACTTTGCTTTGAATATGTGGAGTAGGATGGATATACAGTATACTGTAACAAGTTAATTGCTACTTTAAAATGTTATGACTGAAAGCTTTAAAGCAACAGAATGTGAAACGAAAGTGTAAGGGTATGAATGCTTTGAAAGGCACTTTACATCTTATAATCTGAAGGAAGTTATTGAATTAGCCTAGTTAAGGTTTAAATGGACTATTTAGATATTGTCTGTGGCCTTACATTTTTAATGATCTGCAGAGGAATATAAAAAAGCTTGGATAAAGATATAGATCTATAAATATAATATATATATATAAATAATGCATTTGAGTGTTTATTTTCCATTACTAGTTTCTAATCTGCTATGTTTTTGAAACACTATAGAATTGGTGATTTAAAAAGCATGTGCAACAACTATGTGTATTTCAGTACAGCTGGATGTGGGATTTGATTAAACAAGACAGCGTGGCCATCTCCTTATGTAACACCGAGTCTGTGTTCATTTCACGTAGAGCTAATTTAGTGTGACTGCACTGTATTATGGGGACACTGTAACAGCTGTTAAGGGGCTACATACCTTAACTGTGAAAGCAATAATGCATCTCTACAGCGGCAGCTACTGTAATACCCGCGTAGCATTCAGCAATGGGTCAGCAAGAGCACTCATCGGTGTATACTGTAGTTGGTGAGCTGTATTGGAGTCAGGGGTAGTCCACTGTTGACGAGCCTCGCAATAATTCTGAGCCCATAACTATGTTCAATTGAAATTACTCCTACGTCAGTTTCTTTTTCATATCTGTTTATAATGAGATTGTTGTGTCTAAAAAGTGATATGATAAAAAATACACGTCATAGGTGAAACTGAAGTGAATTTTGCAGTGGAACCATTTTTTTTTAAAACGGGTTGTCTCCATCATCTCGTATATATTAATATATATATATGTGTGTTAGTTATCAGGAAGCCGGTTTGTCCAAGAATTGGAATGAATATACATGATGAATGCAAAACAAGACGTTAAAAAATTTATACAATTTTAAAATTAATCGATTTACTGTACTCTCAGCCTAAGACATCACTTTAGCTACCTATTCAGAGATTACATTTATTGACCATTTAGAATCTTTTACGTGTGCACTTTTCTGCTTTTTTTGTTAAATGTATGACTGTACACTGTAACTTCTATTTTGAGAATGTATTAAATTATATTTTTTTAATAAAGTTTGCTGTGTTTTACACAAGGGTGAAGATCTTTTGCTATCTTCTTGTCTCGGGAATTGAGCATTTGAAAATGCAACATCATTCCCTCGCCTTCACTGTTTTTAGCTTTAATCATCTTATTTGGACGTTCCCGCGACGTAACTCATTGGCCGCTGTTGCGTGCGGTCGCTCGCCTGTTCACGTCGTCCTGCGTGCCGCCTGCGTTGCTAAGCAGGCCGTTGCCATGGCCGTTTCCTGGGGAGTTTGAGGCCGCCCACGTCCAGCTCCGCCTCCTTCGCGGTTTCGTTCCTGTCTGTCAGAGGCGACATGGCGACTTGTGTCTCCGGCAGCTGTTCCGCACTTCGCTTACCGGCTTGGCTCGTCGCTGTTATAAGCTTTCTGGGTGCGTGTATCCTATGTCGAGCCCAGGCCACTCGGCTGTACTCGGCTGGGGACCCGCTCACCATCCTCGCCAGCGACAGTCTGAAGGAGACCTTGCACAACTCCTCTACAGCCTGGCTGGTGGAATTCTACTCGTCGTGGTGCGGGCATTGTATCCAGTACTCTCCGACCTGGAAAGCGCTGGCCGGGGACGTGAAAGGTACTGTGCACATTCTCCGATCAGCCAGTCTTGTCCGATATTCGTTGGCTTTACAGTCCCGTTTTGTCTTGTGAAGCCCTGGTGGTGCAAAAACGATTGCAGCGCTCTCAGAAGCGCAGGGCTGTGACAGTTCCCCGCGAGTTCGTGCTTACAGCCACGCTGCTCCACAGCGAAAACTTGAGCCCCTCAGCCTTGTTTTTAACAAATCTGTTCACCCCGTTACCTGAATCGACGTTGTATAACTTAAAGTAGGCAGTCGAACAGTAAAACCGTGTCTTTCGACACTAATGTTCCCGATTCCGCTTCTGTAGTCTGGACAGAGTGGTATTTGGTTCATTTCAATTCAGTTCATTTCAGTAGAAGCGCCTTTGAGTTTTCAATACGTACTGTGTACGTGCAGAACATTTGAATCCACCCAGGACTTCTTCCAGAGTTCTTACAGAGGGTCAAAATCATTAAAAAGTGGGTTGAACAAGTATTTAGAGCCATGAACTCAATCTTTAGTGGAAACACCTGTGGCAGCACATAGTAGCAGATCTTTCCAGGTAAGGCTCTGTCAGCTTAGCCTGGTATACTTCGTGCTTGTTCTGGGCAGATCTCCTCAAACACTCTCAAGATGATTGGGGATCATGTCAGTCTTTCATTCGTTTTCTTGTTCTTGAGCCACTCCAGTGTCGCTTTGGGTCTGAAAGCTGAATATTTAGACCGGTTTTACAGTATGTCTTCAGCAGGTTATCCTTGAGGATTGGCCTGTACTTTGCTCTTCCATCCTTTTTCCCCTTTTGTCTCGACAAGCTTCTCGGTCTCTGCTGATGAAATAACGCTGCCATTGTGCTTGATCGTAGGGACGGTGTTGGCAGGGTTATTTGCTGCATTGTCTGCACTCGATGCACCGTTTTGCATTTAGACCAAAATGTTCCAGTTTTGTCATGTCTGACCACAACACAAATTTTGCTGTCTTTTTTGCTTGAATGGCTTGAATATGTTTAAGAAGTGTTTCTGAGCATTATCCCCTGTTATTTGTGCAATAATCATGTATTCCTGTCCACTTAATGAATTTCTCCACAGCTGAAAGTGGCTGAAATTGCCCAACTCTGGAAAATGCCTTGCCGAATCAGTCAGATGTTTCCATTTTTAGGCCTGTTTCAAAGTTGCCGTTTGTAGCGAAACTACTGGAATGCGCAGTAACATCTTAACTGGTTACATATTTAAAGTCTTTATTTATTTGGCACCTTTTGCTGCCAGGTGAAAGTTGTTAATGACCTTCTCATTGCTGCAGATGCTTGCTTTCCCACAGTTATCATACTGTTAGACCTTTTAAGCAGCCTTTGATCCTGTAAATTATAACATTCTGGTTAATCGACTGGAGCGCTGTACAGGTTTAAGGGCCATGTTGTTGTTTCTCTCTTATTTTTCTGACAGACAATTTGTTAGCTTTGGCGATTTTAAATCAGATCCTAACCCTGTCTTCTCTGGTGTACCCCAGGGCTCAATCCTTGGCCTTTCCCTTTTAAGTATTTGTATGTTGGTAGGCCAGGCTATAAGAAAATAAGGTGTCAGCTTGCAATGTTACGCTGCTGATAATCGCCTCATAACGTACCTGTTTTCAGTGGCCTTCAATGCATAATCTGTCTTTTAAGCTTACAGTTATATGGGGTTTTATTGTATTTTTTTTTGTTCACTGTATTTTTAAACTGTAAAGGAACAAGTAAAGGTTTATTCCGTGCTGAAAAGAAGAAAAGAAACAGAACGTTTCGGCTGTGGAACCTTGGTGTCATCCAAACATACTATATGTTTTATTTATGTAAAGTGCCTTGAGATTGCTCTTTATTGAAAGTAACTAAGAAAAACACTGAATGTTTTATTACAAACTCCATGCAGGAGTTGAGATGGGTTTTTTTTTTTTCAATAATGGTATCCTTTTGTGTGTCTAATGGAGAGAAAGCTGGGGTATGTGAAAAGACAAATTCCTACTGCAAGAAATTGTATATGGCTAATCAAGTGATCTTATATTACCTAATCTTTAGCCACTCCGTCATAAAGGCTAGCTTTGGGACATTTTCTCCCATCTCAGCCACTGAACTTTTCAAAGAGACTGCTGACCTCGCAGTGACTTCTCCGACCATCTTCCCTCCTTTCCTGGTGCTCAGTTTGGAGGGATCCTGACCTAGGCAGTGTCTGGAGAGAATGACACAACTCCCACTTCTTCAGGATCGAAGAAGCCAAGCTCCAAGGGATATTCACTGTCTGTGATTTTTTTTTTCCTTCTCTCGGACTGTTTTTCTATATCCTGGAGCTTGTTTGAAACCTCCTTTGTCTTTATGGTTTGAATCTTTGCTTGAAATTCCCTACCTGACTGAAAGACCTTGCAGAGACAGGTGGCGTTATTCAGAAAACACGTGAACCACTATTTTTCTACACAGAAAGACGCCACTCGACTAATGTGGACTAGTTTATATGTGTTTTACAGATATTAACTTTAAAGAATCATGAAAGCCAACTTTAAAGCCACATAATGGGAAAACGTAATACTTTTGCATGGCATTGAATGCAATTTAAATTCTGTACATCAAATGTCCTGCATGTGATTAGGACTCCGTTCACTGGATGTTTTTATTTAACTCAATCTTCAGAGATGATGTTGTTTGCTGTTTCTGAAGACCTTGAACTATGAATATTTTTAAAGACTATTCTCGTCACCTTTACACGCATGTCTGTTGTAAAAAATAACCTGGACTCTAGTACGTATTTAATTCCCATTGGAAAGTAGTGGTTGTGAAATATATCAGTTGAGTCATTTCATGTATCTTCAGGAGGGACCCTGATGTGTACCTGCCTTTCCACTCCTGGCTGTCTATATTTGTACAGCTCTTAATCCGCCTGTTGATTTAAACACAGAGCGTCTGTAAGCACAGCTGTGTGTGGCTGAGCTCTACCAGCTGCTGTGTATATTGGTGCCTTCAGTTCCTCAGGGCCTCACATTCAGTGTGAGCGCCACGTGGCTTTGTAAACAGAAGAATACTAGTGTGGTTTAGTTTCAAAGGGTGCACTTTCACAGGAGATAAACTTGTTTCCGTGCTCTTCAGTCAGTGATGGGGGTAATTTAGATGACTGTGTTTTTAATAATAGATAAAATAGTCATATAGCTGTCTTTTTGCATTTCTGCATTTTGCAAAAGGTGCACTTGAACTTTTTCTTCTCTCCCTCACACTTTTGTAGTTTACCCTGATTGATTTTTTGTCCCCTGAGGGAATTTTTTTGTGGACACATAGAACTTCTGTACATTTAAATATAATGCAAATATAAGGAAAAAAACATTTCACATCACTCTGTTGCACATGTATAACACATAACAACAGGTAACATTTATAACACATTACCAGACAAATTGCACACAAGTGGATTGTAAAGGTCAAAAATTGTGTTTATCCTTGCCGTTTGCATTGATAGCTTTAATGGGTAGTGGAATGTTTGTATCTGTTTGACTTACATTTGGGAACCCTAAAACATTTGCCAGAAGGAAGACGTTGGTATTCAGAATGGAGGATGTGGGAAGGATCTGATATAATTTTGAAGTTAAGGATATATGCTTCAGATCAACTGCTCCATAGAATAATTCACTGTATTAACAAGGCACAAACAGCTTACTTATTGTTTGACCATCAGTTGGTTGATGATTGTTTCAGATGTGTTTGAACTGGAATCAATTTAAAGGACTGTCAGTGAACTTTTCGAGTGAGTTTAGCACATAGCTGAATCCAGATGTGTAAAGTTTTCATTTAGGTAGGCATCGTCATGCTTGGAATTAAGCCGTTGTTGTGGTTTTTACCACAAGGCATTTTCCTAAAGGATGTTGAAGAATCCTTTCTTGAAAAGTTCACTTCTTTGCATTGTCCAATGATAATATGAATCAAATGAGACAAACGCAATTAAACCGTTTATTTGCCTTTTTAAATAGTAAGTATATGGTAGGTTGTTGTCCATTTAGCTATTTTTCTGGGAGGTTTTAAGACGGCTATAGTTGTTCAGGAAAGGCCCCTGATGAGAAGAGGCCATTTCGTCCATCAGGTCCATCGGTTTCCTCTTTCTCTAAAGTCCCGTAGGTGGAACTGACCGATCTAGAAATAAATCCCCAAGTATGAAATCAGCCCTCACCTGAATGTCTTTGGGAGGTGGGAAGAAACACAGAGAAATGGGAAGAAAAGTCTCCTCCCCACGAACAGGGACCCTAGCCTGGAATCACACTGTGGCCCATGGTAGAGGTCACCAGCATGCTGCTACAGTATGCCACTGTTTTGTGTATTCAGACACTGATAGGGGCCGTAGGTACAGTAAATTCTCCCTCTAAGCCTTGGTGGAACTTCTCTCCACCACAACCAGTTTGTGGGGGCTGCACATTGGTGGTGGTGGAGGGGAGTCCCCATTACCTGTAAAGCACTTTGAGTGGAGTACCCAGAAAAGCGCTATATAAGTATAAGGAATTGTTATCGTAATAATAATTATTATTAATTTTTTAAACTATATGGAAGTATTGATGAAGCTACAAAAACTCACAACACACTTTTATCCTTCCTGTCATTCCATAAAATCAAAATGCCGGTAGGCTTTTTCAGGATCAGGCCGGCTGGCCAGCCTCATTCATGACACAGCAACACATGAGGAACATTGGCAGGGGAAGGAACGAGTTAAGGTTTGTGCCAACGGAAAAGAGAAGAAAGGAAACGCAACTTTTCTTCTCCTTTCTTCTCCTTTCAGCCTGGAATAAACCTTTACTTGTTCATTTGCAGCCTACGCCTGCTGACGCAGCTCCCTACTTGAACTGCTGTTGACAGGGGAATGTGTGAAGACATGCTGCCATATTAGCCAGCAGCCATATCACTCTGCAACTCACAACTGGCAGCCCACTGCAGCTCAGCAGGTGTGAGCCTGGTCAGTACCTGGATGGGAGACTCCTGGGAAAAACTAAGGTTGCTGCTGGAAGAGGTGTTAGTGGGGCCAGCAGGGGGACGCTCACCCTGCGGTCCATTTGGGTCCTAATGCCCCAGTATAGTGACGGGGACACTATACTGTAAACAGGCACTGTCCTTTGGATGAGACGTAAAACCGATGTCATTAAAAATCTCAGGGTGTTTCTCGAAAAGAGTAGGGGTGTAACCCTGGCATCCTGGCCAAATTTCCCATTGGCCCTTACCAATCATGGCCTCCTAATAATCCCCATCTATGAATTGGCTTCATTACTCTGCTCTCCTCCCCACTGATAGCTGATGTGTGGTGAGCATTCTGGCGCACTATGGCTGCCGTCACATCATCCAGATGGATGCTACACACTGGTGGTGGTGGAGGGGAGTCCCCATTACCTGTAAAGCACTTTGAGTGGAGTGTCTAGAAAAGCACTATATAAGCGTAAGCAATTATTATTATTATATTGAGGCCATAGGGAATTAAACATCTTCAAGGTTTCTGTCTGTGCTGTTTTAGAGTTCATTCTTTCATTGAATGAGACGCAAGTTGCTCTACAAACAACCTTGCTTTCAGTAAACCTTAAACTTGAAGTGTGACTCCATCAACATGAGCTGCTGTCATGTAAAAACATGTTTTGTGTGTCTGAATTCTGCATGGGGATGTATATACTGTAGGATTTTTTTTCTCCTTTGTTTTAACCCCTTCTTTGAAAAGCCAACGTTGCTCTGGAATATTAGACTGGAATATTTACAGTGTGAACAGTGAAAACATTGTCAGGATACTAAACAGGCAGTGTAGATTTATGGTACTTCTCTGCCAGGGAATGTAGGAGGTGCAAACAATGATAAGACCTATTTCTGGAAGCGTCTGGTATTCAATTTATAGTGTTTGCACTGTGAATCCAGTTTTTTACGACAGTTAACCTAATTATGTTATGACCTGATTGTGATTTAGCACAATATTCTTGGCAGACAGAAGCTCATAAATAACACAAGTGGAAACTCTTATTACTGTACCTAACATGTTAAAGCTGATGGACCTAAATATGACGAGTACTAAATTCAAATGAAAATATCAGAACATTTGGTTGTTTACATTTAAGTGCAGTATCCATGAGTTGTAGCATACTTAAAGGCTCATTAAAATTGTTGTTTTTCTTTTGCTAGAAGATCATTCACTGGTCCTTCCATACCTTGAGAAGCAAAGACATTTCATAATGACCCTTTACTTGTTTTTGCCGGAATTATTCGTCTCGTCAGACTTTATGAAAGACTTGTGTGTTTGGAAGAGATTGCAAGTTTGAGCAACTCTGAAAAATGCCTGACATGACACACAACATGTCTCCATGTGCTAAATCTGTTGAGTATGTTGAGTGTGCCAACCCCTGATACAGGCCTTAAATGTCGGAGAGCTTCTTATAAAACAAGCATTGGAACTCTTTTGTCCTCTGTGTATTGATATGATGAAATGACCATCCTTTTTATAGCAGTTGCACAGACAATGTAGTTAACAGAACAACACACAGTATGTAAAATCATTATTTCTGCTTCATATTTGTCCTCAACAGAGCTGTTCAGCAAGAGTTCGGCTGTAAACGTCATAGGCTAGTCGCAAGTGTGATCAATACTAGAAGCAATGCAAGCCGTGTGACTGTGGCTCACGCTTTGAACAAGGTTACGGATGCAGTCTTGTGGTATTTTGTCCTGTTCCTCTCCTATAGCCTGGGCAGGCTTGTATCGGTTCACTGGTCCCTCAGCCCTAGATACATCAGCAGCATCCCAGCCCATCTCTCAAGTGTTTGACCTTGAGTCTAATTCGGTATATAGCATTGTTATCAGTCAGAGTGCTTTACAGGTAATGGGGTCTCCCCTCCACCACCACCAGTGTGCAGCCCCCACCTGGATGATGCGACGGCAGCCAGAGTATGCCAGAACGCTCCCCACACATCAGCTATTAGTGGGGAGGAGAAATAAATATTAGAACATTCAATTATTCATATCCTGACAGGAGAAGTTTTCACCAGCAGGGAGCAAGACTTAATTTGCTTTTTAAAGCCATTGAATGTTTTCTGAGCCACAGAGCCAGTATGAAGGCAGGAAAAAATCATTTTAGTTCCTTTATTATGTTCATATTAAGGATCATATTTCATATCAAGGATCAAAAAACAACCTTAAGGCCGATATTAATTCTGAAAGGCCTTGACGTTAACCAGGTTTAGAGTATTGTAGAATCTGCTGTACGTCCATGAACAATGTCTCTTAGTAGGGCTGGGCAATATGGCCAAAAACATTATCACGATAAACAATTTCATATCAGTCAATATTGATAATTATCACGATAAATGTCAAATCATTTTTTCTTTCAAGTTTAAAGGCAGACTTTTTCTCCTGAGTGAAAGTTGAAGAAACCAGACAGTTATTTGGTAAATTAAACAACTCTTTATTTTAAGAACACAACAAACACTTGCCAAACAGCAGAAACATTAAACAAATCTGTTAGCTGCCCGGTCTGCAACACGCACGCGCACTCGCACAGTATTTTGTGCACATGCGCAAAGCATAAACATATTCATCGAACTTTTGTTAAAATTATAACAAGGAAAATTATATCGCGATAATTATCGTTATCGAATTATCGCCCAGCTCTATCTCTTAGCATCCAAAAATGCTTACTTATCATCATCTCTATCTAGTGTGGAAACTGCCACAGTAAAATAAGCCTTTCAGAATAATGTTTTTTTTTATCAAAGGGGACTGTTGTTCATTTGTATTTAAGTTTGTATAGCAAATACTGATTAAATTCAGTTTAGTTTTGGATGTGCTTGTGGTTTTTCAAACATTCAATGAAAGCCAAAGCCAGTTACTTGCCTTAGATTTTTAATGCCTTTATGGGTGTTACTTTGAGCTAGTTATTCTGAGAAGAAATCATCCTTTCTGATGCCTGAAGCTTGTTGGAAGCCTGAAAATGTTTTTTGAGCAGCAGCTGTAGAATTAGCACAACTGTTTTCTTTATGCTGACTTAACCTATGGCATCAATAAATGGCTTCAATGCATTAAAAACTGTCTAATCTTAAAGTGCTCCCCAAATCTGCACAGGTGGTAAATCGGTTGTTGTATTACGGGTAGTGCAGTGTAAGTACATCATAATAAGCAGAGTTTTTAGGTTACTGTTATTAATGTTGGCTTGTCATTGTTTTACATATTAAAGCTTTACTGTATTTAGTTTTCATGAGTAAAAGACTGAGTAAAAGAAATAATTGTTGTGTTTCCACATGGATTCAGTCTTCTACAGAAAGTGCTGTAGGTCAGGATAGACTTTTAATGTGCTGAATTACCTCTTGGGGAAATGATGACATTGTTATTTCATATGGGCCTACAGAAAGGCATCCATAAAGAATTGTCTGTGTCATAAGCAGAATGAACATCCGCTTGGCTATAAATAGAAAAATAGATACAAACCAAAACTTGGGTAAGTCTGTAAAATACAATATTTCTACATGAGGATTCAATTAAGTGAAAACTGCAGGACGGATCAGAATTGATTTTTGACATTTGTGATGGATGTCAGCATAAAGAATGCTAGCTGGAATACAGTGCCAGCCTGCAGCAGTTGGCATTCTCTCAGAGAGTGCAGCTATGCTTTCCTGAAGCTCTGCTGTCCACGCACTGCTGAAAACATTCCTGTCGGATCAGTCACATATTTGAAGAATCACAAGATGGAAAGCCACCTGCCTTACACCTGGTGTAATAAGAACTTTAAACACACTGAGGTCATATTAGTTATTCAATAACTACATATAGAAGGGTAAAATGTAGTTTTAGTTCTGAATGTGACTCAGTGCAGCATGTGTTATCCAATGCATGCTGATGGTGTTTAAGCAGTGGAATTTTGTAATGGTTGCTGGTTTATTGCACATCGGCTTATTTGGCAAGAATCCTGTAAGAAGACAACTGTAGCAGGTCAGGATGAAAGTGTGACAGGGCAGAGAATCCAGGAGAGCCAGAGAACTGAGCTGCAAGATCACAACAGCAAGAGGATCTGTGACTTTGATCTGCCTGTATCCCACTTTTCCACTTTAGCAGAATTATTTATGTCTTCAGATTATGGATACTGTCCAATACAGAGAAATATGCTATGCCTTTTAAATCTTTAGCCTCTTATTTTTACTGTCTCCATCATTGGTTGTGTGTCCCCAGTGTCAATTCATTTGATGATAATCTCCCATTTTACAGCACCGGTCACAAAACCAGGCGCGCGGGTTTTGTAACATTTCTAAATGTTTCTTCATTTTCAGATACGATCTCTTGTTGTTAGAACAGCTTTCATTATGTTCCAATTAATTCGTTTTTTTCCCCATTTACAAATAGTAGTAACACATCAGCAGTTTGAGTTTTACCGATGAAGTTTGTGCTCTAAATGTGGTCTACAATTTATTTTAGTCTGATTTGTTTAGGAATAAAATATTATTCTGCGTACTGTTTAAAATGTATTTACGGCGTGAAGACACCCAAGATAAAGATGTTATTGTACAATATTATGTGGAAAAGAAGGAGTATCATGGTTTAATAAACACAGACTTGTTAAACTGTGCAGGTTTCCATAATTGTATGTTCTTGAGTAAATAAATTCAGCAAAGACAGAAGCACACAGTGGATGTCTCAGCTCGGCGCAGTGTTCTAGTGTCAAGATCGTCTCTCAGTTGTTCATTTATATAGGAGCAGCTGTTAAAAGGCTGCCTTGTGAGGAGTCACCTCCCATCTGCTGCATTCTCAATGGGAGGCAGTGAGGCCTCATTGTCTGTCCATGCCCTGGCTCACATTTCCATCACAGAGCCCGGTCTCATTGTTTGCCTGCGGAGAAACGAAGAGACAGACAGGTGGGAGGCAGGAATGACACGGTTCCCGAAAAACCGTGCCCTCCACCCCACACCCTTTTTGTTCCCGAGTTTGTCCTAGACGGAGAAGAAGACCACCCTCGCTCATTGTCCTCTCCTGAAAGCCCGTCCATCTGTTCCCCCGCATGCTTGCAGTGGGCTGGGTGGCTGGCCAAGGAGGCCAGTGAGAATTCATCACAGTGTTCAGCCTTCTTCTAGTTCTAGCAGGGAGTTCTCCCTGTTTGTCCTCATGTGGTGGAACGAGAAGCTCCATGTCCATTCTGACTTGAATTCTGTTTTTCTTACCTGGCTTACCGAGGAAGTAAATTCAGCAGGTGTCCACTTACGGGGTCTGCTGAGATGGTACTGATTTATATCTGAAGAGACCTGGAGCCATTGAAGAAAACCACCAAGGGTAGCAGTGTCTCACGTGGGATTTGAACCCTGTCCTAACCACCCATCCACACTGCTGCTGAAGGGGTTACCTCAGCCATTCTTCATTGTGTGAACTTGTGTGTTATTTCCATGTCCTGTTCTCTAAACCACAAAATAATATTTAGGTAGAGTTATTAAGTTCTATTTTTTATTAACAGCCACTGACCCGTGTTTTGAAATAAACCAATATCTCTTTCAAAAAGAATGATTTGGATCTGTACTGTGATTTCATCAGACATCCTAGTATATTATGGAATAATGTCACTCACTATAATATTTCAATGGAAGGCATATTGAAGGCCTATCTGTCCTTTGAGCTGCATTATCTGTTTCATTGTGGTCCTCTAACTCCATAACTGAATATCAGCTCCATTGTGTTAAATCATAAAATGTCCACACTTTAAAAAAATTGTGCCCTGAAAGTCATAATATGAAGTTGCCTCTCATCCAGTGTACAAACTAACAATGCTGTGAGATATAAAGAAAATTCAGAAACTGCCTTTTCAAACAGACCTATTTACAACATTCTGAAGTACATTTCCGTTCTTTGCAGCAACTTAATTAAAGTAAATATTAAGCTTTTTAATAGTGTATTTGTTCATTTATTTACGTACTATGATGGTTTATGGACTCTAGCATTAACTTTATTTCCAATATTAAATAGTCACTCTAGGAAACAGTTTTAGCTCCTGTAGATTTTCTGAGGGTTGTACTATACTGCCTCTCTCTGACTAAACTATTTTGTTTTGTTTTTTTCAGACTGGGACCAGGGTATCAAATTGGGGGTGCTGGACTGTGCATTTGAGAAGAACTTTGATATCTGCAAAGAGTTTGGAATCCATTTCTACCCCACATTTAGAGTACGTGTGTTCCCAAATGGCAATTCTGTGTATGACGTGTACATACTGTATGTATAATGCTTCTAGTTGCATCAACTTGAATATGGATCATGACTGTATTTGTAAACAGTGTAAAATTGTTCACTTTCAGGTGTCATAACATGCAGCTTGAGATGTAAAGATGTTTTCTGTTTAAAGTTATCACTCATTTGTATTTGGCTCTACATTATTAAGATGTAACTTATGTTTACGCTTGTTTTGTGGGTTCATCATGACAGCTTGTAACTAATGAGCTGTTTATTTTAATATTTAAAACTTTTTTTCATTAATACTTAATGGCAAGGCAGGTTTAATGCAAAATAGGCACTCTTGTACAAAGGATATATTGGGCGCGGAGATTATCATTGCCATTTTTTAGTCATCCTTTTGATGTGCTTAAAAGCACTTCTTTCAGTGATGGGAAGCTCCATTGTTTCACCGTCAAATGGGATTTTGAAATAGTATGTTTGTTATGACTTACTGGCTGGTAGGTAAATGCATAAATCTGTTACATTTTTTATGGCACTTTTTTTTTTACAGTGAGGATAAGTCTGCATATTGATGGGTATACTGATTATGCCAATGTATTCTGAGTGGTTATGCCAATATAATGTGAAACAGCCATTTTGCATTCAGTAGCATTTATCCAGAACAGGCAAGAAAACAATAGCGGGCACACAGATGGCTTGTTAAAGCCATCTGTTCAGAGCTTCCACTTTGTATGGAGAGTTTTGCTGTTAAAGAGTCAAGCTTGGAGGGTGGCTTCTCCAGGTTTTTTTGAGTGATCCCTGAGAAGTTTTTTTTTATCCCTGAGTGAGGGAACTAACTCACTGATAACAAGAGCTAAGTGATACAGACTTAAATATGTTGATCATAATACTCAGGTGAGAGTTAGTCAACTTCGTAAAATCATCTCAAAATGCCAACATCGACACATGGTTGAAGATCACAAGTACAAATTCAGTTATCACGAGTTAACATATTGTCAAAAGTAATTAAGATTTGTTCTCGGTTGTTAAAATATGAAGATTGAATGTTCAGTAAATGATCATGCTTCTGTGACAAGCACTTCTAAAATGCAGCTTAAAAAAAATAAAAGGTTCAGTTGTCATTAATCTGACCTTCATTAGTAAACCGCATGCTATTTTAGTTATCTGCCAGCAGGTGGTGATAGCAATGCTGCTTTTCACCCAAACACACAAGCGTCACTCAAGAGGCAACTTAAAGTAAATCATTGTATATGTACAGAACCATTATACAATATATGATGCACGTGTCGAATACCAATGAGACACTCCTTGTCCCACACAGTTATGGATCAAGCTGCACAGCCATGCCATTTAAACAGATATTCTAACTTCTTTCAAGAACTGGCTAAAAGAGATCCTTGGATCAATTAGTTATTAACTACCAAATGAGCTACATGGGCTGATTGGCCTCCTGTCATTTATAACATGTATATTTTATATTTGAACATTTTTACAACTGTTTCCTCCTTGACAGTAAATAACTTCCACCATCAAGGAACTCTACTCATAACAGCATAATCATATCTGATCATGTGCTCCTGAATTTCCAGCTGAGCTTCAATAATTGATCTCAATCTCTCCACTTCAGTAATTACCTTATTCTCTAGCAGAGACTAGGAGACTTTGTGGAGTTTATGAATAAGAAGATTAAGTCGTTATTAGATACTAATAGCACCCCTGATATTTACCTCTGCTTGCTTTGGGAGTCCATAACAGCTTACCTCGATATCAAATTATTTTGTTGCAAAGCCTGACTTAATAATGGTTGAGGCCCAGCCTCTGGGGACTTTGAAGAAAGGGCTGGACAAAATTTAAGTTTCACTTTGTGTTTTCAAGATAGCAAGTTAGGCAGAATGGTTCCCTTTCATTATTATCCTTTCTTATGCTCATTTGTCTGAAATAGGGGCACATCCATCCACAATGTCATGTTGTGTGTAATCATATGGACATTAGGACCATTAGATCCATATGTAATGCATATAGCATTTTCATTTGCTACATTTATAATCTGTATAGGCTCATTAGTATAGTCTGAATCGTATTGCTGGTGTGAAGACTTCAGCTCTTGGTTGTAATAAGTCTGATCCCACACTCCTGATGCTGTCCTGTTTTTCCTTTGTAGTTCTTCAAAGCACACAGCACCACATTCGATGTTGGAAAAACATATGGAGGTGGGTATTATCCACTAAGGATGCACCTAGTATTGTCATTGTATGAGTAATTAATGATAGATGTATGATTTCCATTTACACTTCAGTGTCTTGTCTCAATAAGATTATTGCCCCCTTTTACTTTGTACACTCCTGGCAATTCACATTTTGTGTTAGTAAAAATACTCATTTTTTAAGGTAAACAATATTCCATTCCAGCAGCTATATCACCCTGCAGCTCTCAACTGGTTACCCAGTGAAGCTCAGCAGGGTTGAGCCTGGTCAGTACCTGGATGGGTGACTCCTGGGAAGCTGTGGTTGCTGCTGGAAGTGGTGTTAGTGGGACCGACCAGTAGGGGGCTCACCCTGCGGTCTGTGCGGGTCCTAATGCCCTGGTATAATGGTGGGGACACTATACTGTAGTGGGCGCCATCCTTCGGATGAGACGTTAAACCAAGGTCCTGACACTTAGTGGTCATTAAAGATCCCCGGGCATTTCTCATGAAGAGGACGGAGTTATCCCGGTGTCCGGGCCAAATTCCCCCCCTCGGCCTTTACCGTGGCCTCATGTATGATTGGCTTGCACTGGCCCTGCGATGGACTGGCACCCTGTCCAGGTTGTACCCTGCCTTGCGCTCGTTGCTTGCCGGTAAGGCTCCGGCTTCCCGCAGCACCATATGGTATAAAGTGTAAATGACTTGACATGATGATGACGACAATATTCCATCTTCAATTTTTACAAAACTGGGATATGTTTTCAAGCACAGACTACTTTAATCCCTACATCAGCTGCATCACTAACAAGTTTTGTTTGCTCGTGCATGAAGAGTGGTCGTAACAGTGCCTCCTTTTGCAAACAGGTGCTGACAGGGAGCTGCAGACCATGAGGCAGCTGATGGTGAGCTTCCTTCAGAACCACAGCAGAGAGGAATGGCCAAGCAAATGCCCCCAACTGGAGCCTTCTGGGTACTGAACCTCCTCCCACCTCAAATATGCTTAACAGTGTTGTGCATTCTGCAAGCTAGAGTTTTAAATAGCACATGTCCGTGGATTATTTTGTTGTAACTTTTGTTGTAACTAAAACAAATAGTTACAACTTTTACAATTTATGTAACAAGCTTGTGTAACTTTTGCTACAACTTTTGTTGCAACTATTTTGTTGTAACTAACAACAACTTTTTTCGTTGCTTAAATCAAGTGATCAACTGTTCCGTAATTGGATTGTTGCACTAGAATCCAGCAATTAGCGTTTGTCTATTTTAAAGGCCTTGGTTTCTTTTCTACTGAATGCAAAAGTATTTTTGGCATTTTGAAATGATTAAGTGCTCTGAATGGTAGTATGGGTGGAATAGTATTATAAATCGTTAAATTGTGCCAACAATGTTTGAGATTGGAGTTGGGTACCAAAAATTGAAACAATAATTTATTGTTAAGCAGAACAATTTTAAGAATCTGCAATCAGATTCCTAAATAGCAAAAAAAATATATAAATAATAATTAAATCACTAAAAAGTGCATAAAATGCGGAACATAACTTGCATAAAAATATAATTCTTCATACTACATACTAATGTGTAATACAGTGCACTGTCGTTAGCTGTCATGTGTACAGTGCACAGTGCCATACTTCTATAACAATTCTAAAAGTGTAAAAGGTTATAGCATCATGGTAGATTTGTGGTGAGCCTTGTGGCTGCACATACACAATGTATAAACATTTTATGGGTCACATATTAGTAATTTTATCATGCAAAACATTGCTCATCGGCATGGATCAACCATGAAACTCCCAGGTTGCAGATGTTGTCTTGGGGTTGTATTCCATTCCTATGATAGTGCCTGGACAAGCTTGTCCACTGGCTTCTGACTTGTCCACTGGCTTCTCAATGTTTTCAGCCATCCCTGCTCATCCCACAAATATTCAGTAAGCTTTAGTCAGACATATAGGGCTTCCATGGCTTAAACGTCACATTCTCATTTCACAAGAAAGGCTTTGTTACTTGAGCAGCATGAGGGTTTTCATCCTTCTGGAATGTTGTCACACCAGAATGAACCTGCAGGCAAAGCAGCAAGCATTTGTACCTTCCTATCACAATAATTAATATACTGTTCTGCATGCTTGCACTTGGCTCACATCCATCAGGGTGGACAAAGCCAAACCTTTCTTCCTCACTAAAGACAACTTGCCTCTGATGCTATCAGGTTCACTTAACCCAATCTCAAACACTCATGTTGTTTGGATAAGCAGAGCATATTACTTCATTTCTGTGCTTGAGCCCAGACTCTTCCAGAGTGAAGTTATGTCCATCATGTTCTAATAGCCTTGTAGAAAATACAGTTGTTACTATTGCCTCTAGAATATTAAGAAATACTTTAGTGCAAGGTGATGTCAGTGGATGTTTCATTTCAGCTCTTCTGTGTGGTTATATATCTTCAGCAACAGGCATCTGCACACCCATTGAGACCACAGATTTTCTTTTCTTTGTTCACATCCTCATTTTTTATAAACCTGTAGGTCCTTTGGGCTCACTTGTAAGGAATTAGAATTTTAAGCTGGTGTGGTTACTGCCTGTCAACTGCATTATAGAGAAATGCCATTCTCTAAGGCTTGATGTGACCAGCAGACCTATATCCTGCGGTTGAAATTGAGTCCAAAACCCCAGTGACACTATCGCTCTTTCTCTAAGGTCTGCTGACGTGCTTGCCCAGCTTGGCCAGAAGGCTGAAGAGTACACTGCTATCATTATTGAGGAAGAAGACTCTTACGTGGGACGAGAGGTAAGATGCTAGAGCAAGTGTTTCCAGCCTTGTTCCTGGAGACTTTCAATTTAATAAGTATTATGCCGTAGTTCACAATAAATCAACTAGTTATGATGTTTGGAAACATTCAGAAGTTCTGAATTGATCAAGAAAGTAATCTGTTTAATTAAGAGATTTTCATTCAACCTTGAGAGTTGAAGGGTGTTCTAACTATTGTTCCAGTCAATCTGTAAATTAATCAAACACATGACCTGCATATTTGACCATTAAAAATAAAGATGTGGAACAGTTAAATTGTTCTGCATCTTAAGAAACGGGGATAGTGGTTATCTAGAAAACCTGGAGGACCTGGGTTTTCTAGTAGCAATTCGTTGTTTTTATCTTCATTTGATCTCAGCAAGTTGTTGAGTTGAAAGCATGGGCTTTAAGCTGCTCCTGTCTCTCAGGTGATTCTGGACCTGATGAAGTATGAGGGTGTGACTGTGAAGAGAGCCTTGGGCTCAGAAAAGCTCCTTTTGGAGAAGCTGGGGATCGCTGCTCTGCCCTCTGCTTATCTCTTAGAGCCCAGTGGAAAGCATGGGCTCATGAATGTGTAAGTGTTGGACTCAAAAGGCACACTCCCCATATATCATTCCTGTTGTCGTTTTTCTAGAAGGATATGTGGCCTCCTTTATACCTCAATTCCTTATCTTAGGCTCATTTGCTTAGTAGAGCCAAAAATTATTTAAGCTAGACGCGGCACACAAGAAGATGGTAGTCATGGAGGAAGGGGAAGGGTTTCACACTAGTTAAAAGAGAGATTGTTGCAAGGGAACATTGATATGTGTGAATTGATGGTTATAAGGAAAGCAGCTGCAGGAACTGAAGCCGAATAAGGGATAGCTCTTGGAAGGCAACCTGGGGAAAGGAAAACCGTGTTTCATAAGGGAATTAAGACCCTTTCACCACAGTTATCAATAATCCCAGAAATTCCCCTAGAACCCAGTGAAACTCAGGTGTCATCAAATACTTAATGCCCAGTGTTGGAAGTACAGTAGCATTACTCTGTCTTAGAGTCTTCGAGAAGTATAATGAACAAGTACAGCAGCAATAAAGCCTCAGGCGGTGGAAGGAACAGTCTAGCCCTCAGATCAGCTAAAATGCCACATACAAATTTGCATAGCTGGAAAACCATGACTTGAAGGCAGTGGGTAACAGGTGGAAGGTCGCCAAAGCCTTCACCCCCGAGACGTGCAGCACGCCCTGCCGCCGAAGGCCTTGGGAAAAGACAGTTCATTAAAGAAGTGTCTGATCGTCTGCTCTCGCAGGGAGAAGCGCCTGCGATTCTTCTTCTCGTCCTATCTCAAGCTGCTCCCTGGAGTCCGGAGGAAGCAGGCCCTCTCCGCCAGGGCCCTTGGACCTGCCAGGATGTCGGGGAGTGCTGTCGCTGTGGTTTGGAAGGACTTCGACAAGTGCGTCTTTTCTTGTTCAGCAATAATTATACCGGAGAACGCATTATCGAATACACATTTAAATCAGCACCTGACAAAATGCACTGTTAAGTGTAATTATTTTAGGAATGCACTACAAAATCCAAAGAAATGAGACTGCAGAGAGATATGATCTGATTTGAATATCAAAATGTTGAATTCTTCATAATTGGAGAAAGCCATCGCTGGTAATCTTTTTTTCAATGAAGTCAAGAGCTTGTTCAGGTGCCAGAAGATCTGTTTCTTCAGCAGCTCCCATCAGATCTGTATTTTAAATTTCCCTTGTGATGCACTCTTTAAGGTACGATTTAGTGATTTGGTACTCTCCTTTTTTGATAGTTTATTAAGAATTCTGTCTGTGAAACAGAAATTACATGGTAGAAATGCTACTATCATAGCACTATTATGCTATTATCATACCATAATTCCTTGCATTTGTGTAGTGCTGTACATTCCTAAGAATGAAAGGGTGATGTCCTGTAGCCATAACAGCCTTAGTAGACAGCTGGAGGAAAAAGAAGAACTTACTGACTTGGCCTTCTAAGCACTTACAGTACAAGAGTATGGAGTTTTCAGACACTTGTGGATCGTTAAACATTTTTTGAGACAGTGGTTTCAAGTAGCACATAGAAAGAATTATATGGTTAGTTTTGAATTAGAGAGATTAATTATTGTGTCACGTTTCTGTATTTGTGCATATTGACGGTTACAAAAAATTGTAAGCAGTCCTTATGCCGTTTATGTGCGTGATATGTATAAATATTAAGTTAGCCATTGAAGAAAAGGTAAGCTGTCTGTTAAACTAAGACCTGGAGTTTTTCTGGATAGATTTTCGAACCTGTGTCTCCAGCAGCAAGCACAGATTAACTATTCGCTTGAATAACTGTCAGTGCACCAGTAGTTTATTGTCCTTGTGAAACAAAATTGCAAATTATAGAACTTTTTTGCTTTTAAATTGCTTCTGTAATTTATCTGTAACTGTACATACACTATTAGGTGTTTTGATCAGTACTGTAATTTTGATTTTGTGCAAGTTAGAAGTCTGCTATAAATACTTATTTCGCTGCTGGCTTGAAAAAAATGCACATACTTGGGTTGGCTGTCTTTTCCAAATATGCCAGTTTTCCAAATTTTATTTTCCTTTGCTCATTCTGAACCTTTTGCTTTACGTTTTTAGAGATCTGTTGGTCTGTTGCAAGCCTAGATATTGTTGTATTAATTTGTTCATTAATTTGTAAATTAATTTGTATTAATTTGTTCACTTGGTGAAAGGCTTTTAATATAATATGCAAGTCCATTTTCATTATGCTTCTCTTTAATTGCATCATTTATTGATTTCCACCAATAAACTCATTTAATTTCTAATTAGATCATTAATCACAGTTACAATGGGACGCTTAAAACAAAATGGCTTTAAATTCATTGAGAGATCATTACAGAATTGTAATGGAACAAGTGG
The DNA here is from genome assembly GCF_059453375.1 of Lepisosteus platostomus. NCBI lineage: Eukaryota > Metazoa > Chordata > Actinopteri > Semionotiformes > Lepisosteidae > Lepisosteus > Lepisosteus platostomus. Next base: position 11,270,507 of record NC_142631.1, on the reverse strand, counting down.
AGCAATATCAAATGTCTTAAAACTTTTACACAGTAGTAGTATGAAGCTGTGCCACAAAAAAAAACGTTTTAATTGCTGCTTTCCTTTCCCTGTTGGAGTTGTGATGCCATCTGCTGGGGTTCTTTGGCTTTAGTCCAGTTTTGATGATCTTGGCTTTTCAAGTTACTTTGAGCAACAGTCACAGATCTTTGCTTCCTTACAGCTAGGAATGATTCTTTTTCTGTGACTTCTTTTAAATTTTTGGCTTCTACTTTGAAGCCAAAATGCTTTTTTTTATGTTTTACTGTCTAAGAGCATCTGCTAAGCAAATTGCAGTGGCTTCTTATCCTGTTTACTGGTGCAAGGCTGCCTGTTCTAACATCAACTTTATGTTCCAAAGGCCGTGTGAACATTCAACAGCTGAACTGTGCCGTCACACACCACAGCTTGCCACCAGGGGGCTCTCTTAGTAGTATTTTTTTTCGCCTGACAGGTGTTACGTCTGAACTAGCAGTATAAACTGTGGGTATTAACTCTTCCACAGCCATGACTTAGCTGAACAGTTGTTAGTCTTCAGAACAGTTAGTGGCGTATAGCAAAGCAGTAAAGACGTGATCTAAAATGTATTCTACTGCAAGTCAAATAGGATGTCGGCACCTTTTAAGTACAAAAGGTTTTTTTTTCCCAATCTGATGGATAATATAGTTTTTCCTTTAATTGCTAAATATTGTGTTATCTGGCAATACATTTTTTCAAAGTACAATGAATATCAATTGCAAATTGAAGTTTTCAACGGATGAAAAAAGCAGTGTTTTTTCTTTAATGAGGCGAAAACAAATGAATGTGAAGGAGGATGACATGAAAGCTTTCCTTATTTTGAACAGATTTGGCAACTTTATGTAATTATCACATCAGCTTTGCCTCACACCACCAGAGTTTGCAAACCTTGTCACAAGGACGTTCCCTGTAGTTTTGAGACGTGTGTTTTCGCTCTGTGTATTTCAGGTCCAAAGTGTACATGGCCGACCTGGAGTCGGGATTGCATTACCTGCTGAGGGTGGAGCTGGCCAGCCACCAGACACTTGAGGGAGAGGAGCTCAAGACATTTAAGGATTTTGTTACAGTCGTTGCTAAGGTAAATCCAAAGGCTCATGTTTCTCGGGCAGCTCCCTTCCCCTGCAGGACAGAAGTGTCCTCTCATTCCCACCTCACTCCTGCTGCACAGGGATCATTTAAGTGTTATTGAGAAGCCTTGAACTTAAAACTATACAATAAGGACCAGGTGGCAGGTCCATTAAACTGACTGTCTGCTCCATGATGACTAATGTTATGTATGTGAATCTCATGACTTGCGTAATTTTATAGTATATAAAAGTTTATAGTATAGTAGGTTATTTTTTATTTTGTTTTTAAAAAGACAATTAATGTGGCTGTGTTTAAATTTAATCCGTATCTGAATTGTTCCTTAACTGAATCCCTTATGTTCTTATTTTGTCTGTTTTTGAAAGGCTTTTGGCAGCAGGGCCAAAAGTTACATCTTCCTTTGTTCAGGGAAATACACTAATTCATCTATACTGTAAGTGTAAACAATCTTAATAGAATCAAGTTGAAAGGTAGTGTATAATTAGTTTGAATAATCTCTTTTTGAGAATGAAGCAATGGATCACTGCAATCTGATCCCCCTTCTGTCATTTAGATTTGGTTGTTTATAATGCATATACTGTATATAGCTGAAGATATTCATAAAGAAAGAAAGCCCACCTGCAGTGGCTGATGGAAGAAGGAACAAATTATCATAAATCAGAGTAAAAGGGTCTGATCCCTAGAAGCAATAATCTGTTGCTGGCCTCTTTTCCTTAAAGAAAGTGCCCTGCCTAATCTGTCCGGGGCATTAACCTGGAAAGGCTGTGCATGGTAGCCACCTCATAGGGCACCAGGATCAGGAAAGTGGAAAACCCAACTGGTGTGATGCTGAGGGGATAATGCTACAGGCACAGGAAGGTTTAGCCATTGGGCTTGCTTCCCTGGTTCTTGGCCTACTTTGGGGTGGGTGAAATGAGGCCGTCCGGAGTCTAAGGCATGGATTAAGAGCCTCTCGCTCTCTGGTTTGGGATTTTGCTCTAATGCCAGACACTTTAAACTCTGCCAGGGATTAAATGGAAGGGGGAAGTAAGAATAGCATGTGTGTAATGAAAACATAATAATGATAATAGGAGCTGATGTCTTGTTGCACAGCCCATCTATATTGTCTGAGCAGCATCTTAATAATGGACAGCCAAGACAATGGATTTTTTTTTTTGTTCGTTTTGTGTGTTTGATCTGGGGTTCACCCGATTTTCTGGATTGTGACTACTTAGACGTTTTTTCTAAAGGACCCACCCAGTCATCTTACCTTGTGTCTTTTTATATTAAAGACAATAAATCCTGCAATGTAACTGGTAGACGTCGTTGGTGATGTGCTTTTTTATTTTCCTGGGTTTTCTTGATTTTGTTTAAGTATTTGACTTTGGGTTCAGTTATGCAGACATGGTTCTGTGAGGGACTCTCCACATGACTCGCTTCATTTTGGTACTAATTGAATAGTTATGGAACGAGAGCAAGTCATCGTGCAAAGACGGAACGGGTTGTAGGCAGTTATAAGTAATTCTGTAGGATCCATTACTGAAGAGCAGCATTGTTTGTACAAGTCTCTGCTTAAGGAGAATCCATGTCCGCTTAGTCTCTTTCTCTGTTAAGTTGCTGGGACCTGTTGTCAGTTATGAGGCGTCAGTACAAATTGACGCTAAGACGACTAGTTGTCCATTGCATGTAGCTGAGTGTTGGGGGATTCTCTGTCCTCAGCTCTTCCCAGGGCGGCAGTCTGTCGTCAAGCTGCTGGAGACTCTGCTGGAGTGGTTGGTCAGCCTGCCCTTGGAGCGAATCCCTTATGATGCCATCCTGGATCTTGTTAACAATAAAATGAGGGTGAGTCCACCACTCATAACCATAAGGAGGGTTACAGCTCAAATGTAGGCCACTGAGCCTGTTCCAGATACCCACTGCTCTTTGAGTACACATGTGTTGCCTGTTCTGTGTCCTTAATTCCATTTTGTTTTCCAGTTGTTACCCCATGTCCTTGTTTCACTACTGAGGGTGGAACAGTCCCCCAGATTGATCCTATCTATACCCTTAAGGATTATGTATACTTGGATCAAATCTTTCAGTCTTCTCTGTTCTAGACTGAAGACATTTAGGTCCCTCAACCTGTCTGTTTACAACTATACCCTGAGACAAGAAATCATTTTTGTTGTTCTTTGAACTCTTTCTAAACTTTAATATCTTTTCTGTGTTACACTGACCAAAACTGCACACAGTATTCCAGATCTAGTTTCCTACTGTAGAATTTAGGCATAGCTTTTTCTGATTTAAATTCCACATTTTCTGCTATGTACCCAAGCCTTTTATTTTCATTTTTATTGCTTTTTATTCCATGTCACTTGTTTGAACAATTCTAGCATTTTAATTAGACAAGATCTTCCTTTTCTAGCCCATGTTGGCTGTCAATTAAAATGTCCTTGTTTTCTAAGGATTCTTCTACTTTCGTTGTAGCTATCCATGATTTTAAGTAATCCATAAATGTATTTCCATAACTGTACAAGTGACAGAAGTAAGACTGGTGTTTTTCCTGGTTGAATTCTGTCACCCTCAGTGGGCTTCCATGATCATCGCACTTGCCAGGTTCCAGACCAATGTTAGATGAATGGGTCCCTTCAGTGACGTTTTAGATTGTATTGTTCAATAAGGTCTTCTGTAACAGCTGTGTTGCATAGAGCCATTCGTGGTGGTAACATTTTGCAATTGAAAGGGACATGCAGTACTTTTCATAGCCCTGATCCTGTGAAATGTAAATGTTACCACAACTCTTAGAGGTTACTACGTACACTAGAGCATACATTGAAAAAGACAGGAATTTGAATATACTAACCTTTGATTTCAAGGTGGTAGGTTCATAACCTGTTTGTCATGATGCTGTTCCTATCTTAGGAAAACCAGGGTTGATGAAACAATGGTAAGACGCTTCGTAGCTTTGATTGGGTGCATTACACATTGTTTGAATCCCATTGTCATCGGTCTTTGCTGTATAACTGCAGATTTCGGGGATGTTCCTGAGCGATCAGCTTCAATGGGTGGGCTGTCAGGGCAGTCGGCCCGAGCTGCGCGGGTACCCATGCTCTCTCTGGACACTCTTCCACGCTCTGACAGTGCAGGCCGCTCAGAGACCTGACGCCCTGGCCAACACGGGTAAGTCCACTATAACGCCTGCATTGGTCGCTATGTCCCTGAGCTCTCACAAATATACTGAGAATGTGGAATTCTATTCGGAAGCTAAGCAGGGTCGGGTCTGGTTAGTACTTAAATGGGAGACCACCTGGGAATACCAGGTATTTTAAGCTTTGGGGCGGAGTGGTGGCACTATGGCTAAGGATCTGCGCCTGTGGCTGGGAGGTTGCTGGTTCAAATCCCGCGGCCAGCAGAGGAATCCTACTCCGTTGGGGTCCTGAGCAAGGCTCTTAACCCCAACTGCTCTGTGTAAATGGCTGACCCTGCACTCTGACCCCAAGCTTCTCTCCCTGTCTGTGTGTCTCATGGAGAGCAAGCTGGAGTATGCAAAAAGACAAATTCCTAATACAAGAAAATTGTATATCGCCAGCCAAGTGATCTTATCTTATCTTATATTAGAGTGGCTCAGTTTTTTCAATGTACAAAACTTGTTTTCGCCGAAACCGATGAAAATGCAGCTCTGAAACTGCATTTGTGATTTTTTTTTTCAGGACTGTTCCTTTGGTCAGCACAATATAGGAACTATCAAAAATGACATTCTCTTTGTATACGTGGCGGACAGAAACTATTTGGTGTGTGCAGGTTAGAATACATTCCCGCTAAACTTTGCTCCAAACACGTTTCTACATGAAAACATGTGGCTGCCATGAGTTAAAGGGTGTGTTTGATATGGATGTCTTGTGACATCTTTCAGAGACATTTTGGGAAAATATAAATGTTCACAAGTATATTGTATATATGTGGGAAGGCTGTTGAAGGCTGTCGACTATTTTTCTATTCCGCAACTGAATATAGCTGATTGGCCGCATTATTGTATCAGCCATTAATGACATTTGATCTTTCCTTCCGTTGAAATAGAAAAATATGGAGTATAAAATTCGAATATGAAATTATGCACAAGCTAATAAGTGCTTACTTGTGTTTGCTTTGGAATTTGCTAAATAAATAGGAATCCTTACGCATTGTATCAAAAGAAACTATCTGCCTTCAACATTTCCTCACAGGCAAAATCTTTTTATAACACTTACATAGTGCACTAGAAATACATATAAACATTGCTTTCACTTCTATAGTGCTTTTCTGGCACTCAAAGTGCTAGACTCCCCTCCACCACCACCAGTGTGCTGCCCCACCTGGATGATGCAACGGCAGCCATAGTGCACCAGAACGCTCACCAAACATCAGCTATCAGTGGGGTGGAGAGCAGAGTGAGGAAGCCAATTCATAGAAGAGGATTATTTGGAGTGCATGATTGGTTAAGGCCAGTCAGAGATTTGGCCTGGATGCCAGGGTAACACCCCTACTCATACACTATAAGAAGACATATGTACAGTATGTCACACTTATAATACTTGTCATGAGTGAATGTTTTTGACACTGTTGATCTCACAGTGGTGCATATTTGGTTTGGTTATTTTTAATATCTACTATTGTACTTAGTATCTATTTTTAGTATGTTGGGGTTCAGATTCTTTATCATAGTGGCATCAGCATTCCATGCTAATAACACAAATTTGTGATCTGTCTTGTTGCACAATATAAAATGAAAATTATTATTTTATCCTGTATCGATCAATGTTTTTGCTGAGGAAGAAAGTGGCTTGGCATGCAAATATCATTGCTTGCAACTACAGTTTCTTTGTTTTAAGCAGCCTAGCAATTATTAACAAGTCAACAGAGGGAAAATAAAGTCTTGTATTTTTCTCAACATTTTTCTTTGATATAAGAAGTCATGCATAATTGTAATGTCTGGTTATAATACAGATATTCTATAACTACAGAAATCAAATTTATATTTATAAAAATATCCTTTAAGCATATATTTATAACTGTGCATTTTTCTAAATTTTTGCCTGTAGTCATTTTTTGACAGGTAATAAATCCCACTCATATTCATTTCTCTCTGAAGTTAAGAGTTAGAATTTCAGAACAACAATTTCTAGAGAAACATTTTATTCCTTGATGTTTATTTTGGTGATTTTACAAAAATACAAAGACATAAAATGTGCTCATTAGATCAATAGATAATAACAGACATGCCATGTTTAGACCCAGTTCCCTTGTTTGCCAGACTGGTAGATGAATTGTTTTCTAATTTATTGAATCAAGACCAGCTCAGCAATAATGACATATAATAATGACACAATGATAAATGCAGGCTTTTAAACATGTGACCTTTGTGCTCTCAGTCGGAAGCCCGTTGGAACAGCACATTCTGACAGAGTATGATTAATAAGTAAATACATTATAAATAATAAATTAATTAATTTTGGAGTTGAGTGATTACATCCATCAGTGAAATAGATTTCAGTATTTATACTATTCCATTCCCCTCTGTGAACAACTTTCTCTCATGAGATGCATTAAGCTGAGGTGCTATCAACACACCATAGCAAAGAGCCTTTTTCATTTGGCATGGGAGCTCGGTAACACAGCATACAGAGAGTTTACGTTCATTTTCAGTTTATTGCGTGTTACCGCATCTTATTTTGCTGTTCAATAATGCAATGCGCTGATGTCTTACGAATATAAAATTGTCTGCGGCAGATTGTAGAGATTATAAGCAACCAGAACTTGGTTGCAGATGAGGTCAGGTTTTGTATTGTCTGTGTGCCTCATTGTGGCCTTTTCTCTTTTGTACAGGACTCGAGGAGGACCCGCAGGCCGTCCTACAGACCATGAGGCGCTACGTGCACACCTTCTTTGGGTGCCAGGAATGTGGCCGGCACTTCGAGGAGATGGCCAAGGAGTCTCTAGACCAGGTGAAGTCTCTCCAAGAGGCTGTGCTGTGGCTGTGGAGGAAACACAACCAGGTCAACAATCGACTTGCAGGTCTGTCCCAGCACTCATCCCTCTACAAACCTTCATAACCTCTGACTTCTCAATGCTTAGCATACTGTATATGATCACTTCACTACGTTTAGATTAGCATAATGCTAACCCACTGTCAAGATCTCAAAGCACCTTTAGAGACACATTTATGAGAAAGCTAAAATGAAACGTACAGAAATAAAGGTGTTATATATTACCTGGAACAAGCTAACATAGCTCAGGAAACCCCTATGTTCCCATATGGCTTTGAGGTACCTCCAGTGCCCATATCCATTCAAGGATTAGACTAGGGGAAGAGAGCATTTTCTCCTCTTGTCTTGACCTGCAATTTATTGCTGAGTTTGTGTCGAACCCTACACAGCACATTGCTGTTACAGTACATGTTGAGACTTCATTCAAGTCTGCCTAATAAGCATTTCATTGCACTTGTGCATATGATAAATAAACTGGACTCTGAACCTAGATTTGGTAGATCTGCTCCTTAAAAAGCAAAAGGGGAAAGGATCCCCAGATGTAAGACATTCACATTCCTAAGGTAAGCTGCTGCTCTATCAACTCCAGAACCTGACTTCCTCCAGCTCGCAGCAGTCAGTTAGGGCAAATACATTCTGGGCTTTCCTCTCCCTAGTGTAGGTCTACCACAGTATTAGGTTTAAAATCTCAGATGTTTTGTTCTAATGTTTAATTTATATGTCCAGTTATTACTTTAAATAATGTGTTTTCCCCAGTTTCAAGGCTTTCAATTTTCCTCCAATTTTCTTGTCACTTATTCAATCTAATCCTTCTGCAAGTGATTTCTTTGTACCATGTTTGATTAGAGAGTGGTTTGTTCCACTATTTTTTAGCATCCAAGGGTTACTGTTGGTTCAGATTCTTCAATGATGTGGCATCAGCTTTCATTTCCATGCTAATGACACAAATTCGGGTTCACATGAAACTTGGCATTTATTAAGCATAATCCTATTCATAAGCACAAGCCTTGCCACACTGCTTAGATCTTTTAAAAAAATGAATGCAACTTTTTTTTTTCTGTACACAGCTCTTTGATTTCTTTGTAATTCTGACACTTTGTGTTTGTGTTAGTGAGGGTTCCATCTTTGGTCTTATTCACAGTGCATGAATGGTTCTTGACAAATGGCACACCCGTCAGCTCAGATGTGTTAAGGTGTGACTCAAGTTGCCATCTTTATGTTGATGTTTTTCTCTGAGTTGAGAAGGGTGACCTCAAGGGCTGACCTGTGACCTCTCTCACCCTTCTCTGAAAGCTTCATCAGATGTCACAGAGAAGGTATCAGGGGCAGAAACATGCCATGATTTAACAACAAAGCATTGTTCCTTAAGGTCATTATTGGTGATGGCAGAAAACTGAAGAGAGCAGAAGATAATGTCACTGTCCTTTGAGGTGGACAGTTGCGATTCCTCATTGTCCCTCTTCGAGAAACAGGAGAGCGCTGAAGCAACACATGTTAAGCTGTAAAAGTGTCGGCATGAGTTAAGACCCATTGTGGTAGGGTTCACTTTTGTGTTGCTTTTGTCTCCAATGTTGTACCTCATTAGCATCTGAATACACTCAAGTTGTTGCTTATTGCAGGAAGCAGCTCCTTTAAATCCTAAGGACTGATCCTACACAATTCTGGGACCTGTGCTCAACTCTAAAGGGGCCTGCTGTTGATTTAATACGAGACCCTTTGTAGCTGAGAGGAAACACAAATCTGTTACACTATGATACACTACTGTTGTTTCTTAGATCTTGTTGCCACACATATTATTATGTTTATGTATTAAGCATTGAAATTATTTCAGCTAAGATACATTCTTTGGACTGAACATGATGCTTTTCACGTTAATTGGAGTTTATGTCATCCCAAAAAAACTTTTAGCAGTTGAGTTTATTAATCAGTTTAGAAAAATTATAAAAGTCAGCCTTATTAAAATCCATACCCCCCTCAAACATAGTAGAATTGCCTAGCTTTCTGGTTACGTTTGTGTCCACAATCTGGTTTATATGCCTTTGGCATAACTGTGACTCAGGACCTACACAAATAACACAGAGGGAGAATCACTTCAGAGTTTGTGTTTTCCCTGTTTTGGTCTTTTCATGAAACAAGTCATGTTATGTTCAGCAAAAAATAGTCTTAGCCTCGACTCCTTATAGTTTTATAACTAGATATATCTTGCTATTCTTTAATTTTCTTTAAGCAGTGGTTACCACTCCTGCCTCACAATTCTTAGATGTTGGGTTAGCTTCTGACACAGGGCGTCTTCTTTTTGGAGTTTAATTGTTCTCCCTGTGTTTGTGTAGGGTTTCTTGAAGTTGTAGTTTCTTTCCATGTCCCACAGATACACTGTTTATGTTTGATCAGGGTGAGACTATCATTTGCTCTCAGTACTGTCTATTCCTTCTTCAGGGATAGGCTCTGAAACTGCAGCTTTTTAGTGGCTTTTCTGACCATGGATCTATGAACAGTTGAATGTCTGCTTCATTAATTATATTAATATAATTAAGTAGTTCAGGTGGGTATCTGCGTCAGCATGCGTAGTCTGCAAAGGAACAAGTAATAGGTTTATTCCATGCTGGAAAGAGGAGAGAAAACACAACGTTTCGGCTGTGAAGCCTTCTTCAGGTTAGGGACAGTGGTCATTAGCTACCGCTGTCCCTCACACCTCAAGAAGGCTTCACAGCCGAAACGTTGTGTTTTCTCTCTTCTCTTTTCAGCATGGAATAAACCTCTTACTTGTTCCTTATTATAATGAAGCAATAGAATCATATTAATCTCTACTCAGTTATAAGATTTGCCTGTTTCATCACTTCATTCTCAGAAAACAATAAAAGAGTCTATGGCATGATAGTTCATGGTTTTTTCTTCAGTCCTCATTGATGTTTTGAAAGTAAGGCTGTAAACAGTCCGTTTTGACAGGCCTACTAAAGAATCAGTTGAACAGTTTGCCCTGCTGTTGTGGAAGCAATTCTGAGTTAAACCTGGCAGATGGGGTTTAAAGTGCTGACACTGATCAGGACACTGGCTAAGCTTGACGTAGCAGCTCCAGTTCAGAATGAATAAATGCCTAATTATGCTGTTGGGTTAACTTTTGTTGTTACAGTATTTGTGGATACTGATAGAAATGTAGGTGCCACACGTTAAAGGAGTTTTGCTTAAAGACTTTGTCTTGGGACATTTTGTGAAGAATCGCGTAGTGCGAGCATCTTTTCTGGAATTGTTTTTTGTGTTATGGACTGCCCTTGTAATTGTGTGAAGCACTTGTTATAGGACTGAGCTTGAAATGGTCATGATAACTGATGGTCCACTTTTTCTCCACAAACTACCGATGAAGACTTTTTGATATTTCAGTTTCCTTCTGTTTTATGGGAAGTGGGTACAAAATGTAATAGCCTCCCATTCAAGCCAGCATGGGCTTTGAGGTAGCAGGAATTTTATTTATTTTTTAATAAAACACTTCCAACTGCAAAGAAAATTATTTATTGCATTGTTAAGAGGACAGTGGTCATTAGCTATCAGACATTGAATACCTAATGAAGACGACTTCTGGTAGTGTCTAAAATATTTTAATAAGAAACCATATAGGCATTACTAGTTGTATTCATGTTCCCTCCTCAAAGGAGCATAATTTTTAGAGTGATTCACCTGTAGATGTTATTCATGGTCAATGGTGCCACTTTAAAACCTAGCAGATAACTGTTTTTAGGTCTCAGCCTGAGCTAAAGCATTGGTCTGGAAGGTAAACGGCTCTTTGCATAGCATGTCTGAACCACCAACCTTTCATTTGAGACCAATGGCTTATCCTTAGACAACCCTACACTGAATAACCAAGCTTGTGTAATGAGGCAGATAATTGGTGTCCCTTCTCCCAGCACAAGACTGAGCTTTTAGTGCAGTGATTGATCATGACAGCCATACAATTGGGCCTGTTTTTTTTCAGTGGGGTGGCGTGGTCTCCTCTCTGACTCAATGCATATACTCAGGAACTCAGATGGACCCACAACCAGGCTGTAGCAGCAGCTGTGTGGGACTTTGTAACTGACACTTCTGTTGGGAGATTTCTGCAATCAATGGACTCTACATGCTTAAGACGAGGTCGTCTTGAATGTGACACCTGTTCTAAGTTACAGTAGCTTCCGCGGTGTCACAGAACATTGCAAACAGTTCTTTCTTGCATTTATGAGGTCCTTGGTTGGAATTTGTGACTTAATGTTAATACAGGAGAGATGTGTATTAAACACTATTTAAACATCTAATAAACACTAAAAAACACCATATCTTCAATGCCATGCAGTTTTGAACATTGCCCTGTATTTAAATCATAACGCCAATTTGAAGTGCCATGTGTATATATATTCATTCACTGTTCTAGTTTTGGGACTGAAATTTTAACAGCACCTTAACAATACTGTGACAAGACAAATGGTCTTATTCCTAATTCAGTAATATCTTTTGTCATATAAGGTGCAAGATTCCAACAAGTTATTCATCACATCCCTTGAATTTTTTTGTTCAGCTCTTGCAGTTTAAGTGATTTCTGTTTAGAGTCATGGCTGACAACAGCATTTTAAGCTTACTCAGCCCAAAAAGAGATACAGTAGCTACACTTTGCAGCTGATAGATGTTCTTAGTTGCACTGGTCAAGTCTTGAGGGATAAACATTAATTTTCCTTTTGCAGAGAACTTTAATCCAGTCTGTCTAGTTTCTTGTTTATCTGATTTTACGTAGCACTTATTAATAGTGCCTTTCACTTTTTGTTGCAGTCATTACACTTTGAAGAGACAATTATTGTTATGCACAGTACACAACCTACTCCAAACTTTCAAAGCAAAAAAGCAAAACAGAAGTAAATAGATATAAATAAAAAACGGGAAAGTTGTACATGTATTTAGACCCTTTACTGGGGTAAACCTCAATGCATTTGGGAGCATAAAATGAACCCACAAATATTTGAGTGACCTACAGGTATGTCTGTGTACCGTAGTAGTAGTTCTCATGATTTTTGTAAATACACTTATTTCTGTAAGGTCCCTCAATGAATTTCAAGTATACATTAAACTTTCCAAACATCTCAGAGATAAAGGCATAAGTAAAATGGCATAAGCACATATCAGAGACCATTAATATCTCTTTTACCATGGTAGAGTCAATCATTAAGATGCAGGAAACACCCAGAACTGCCTAGATCAAGATGTCCCTCCAAACTGAGCAGTCAGGCAAGAAGGAAACTGGTTAGGGATGCCAGTGTGAGGCCAGCTGCAACTTTGAAAGATATTAAGAAAAACCATCAAAGGAGCTTCTGGCATAGTAAATCTGAAAAGAGAGAGACAAACAAGAATTTTATATTAGAGGAAAAAACTCGGGAGAAAGTACACCTACGTGATTGCACCTTATGGCTTTAATTTGATGACATAACCAAGATCGACTTCTTCATAAAGTTCTTTATGAAGTCCCAAAGGGTGACAGATGTATTCTGTTTGGATAATTGGCTAATAAGTCCAGTGTGAGTCCAAAAGGGAAAGACAGGGTGCAATCCAAAGTCCAGGTAGCAGGGAGATCAATCCAAGACAAACCAGGAACCGGCTCAGAACCAGAACAGGAACGGGAGCAGGAAAGTTAAAAACACGATGACGAGGCCAGGCGCTTCAAGCCCCTGACCCAGACGGTCAGGACGCCGGGGAATAAGACCTGCCCTTAGGGCTACCTGCAAGCCCGGGGAATGGGCAAGCCTTGTGGCGTCCATCTTCCAATACTATGCCAGGAATAGCAAGAGTGCCAGGCTTAAATAATGTAAAATAGGAAAGGGTCGGAGCACCCTTCAGAGGAGGAATGACAATCGTGACAATTGGATACTGTGCAGTCATATTTTCTACTTTACAGTCCAGAGCAGAAGCATGAACTGTAAACAGGAGACACTTTAAATGGCCAGAGTCCAATGCTGTATGCAGAAGGTTTTATGTATCAAGTGCGAGGACAGATCCACCAACATTAGTGTTCACTCTAAAGCAAGCACCACAATCATTGAAGCTATGATTGTCTGCCGTCAGTCCTGCTGGGCTGTTCATGTTGTCTGATATTGGACTCCAGGACCCCAAAGAAGGTTATCTTCTCCAAGTTAGGCTTAGGCATTTTCACCAGAGGAAACCAGAAGAAGCTTTTCAAAGGTATAGTCAAGTCAAACATGAAGAAATGCAACATTGTTATCAACTCCTGGGAGATTATTGCCGTTGTTCAAACCAGATGGAAGGATATCTGAGAAACTGAGAAACCCAACACTTTGAGACCTTGCTGGAGCAAAAAAGCAAAGCAAAAATGTTGAAAGAACAAAAACAGCTCAACCTGCCAAAGTGAGCTAATCCTGCATCTTCTACATTATCAGTTGCCTTCATGTTGGTGAAAGACTTCAACCTCAACACTGAGGGACAGCCAATGAGAACAGAGGCCAGGACAACTCTAAAACAATAACTACCCTGGTCCAATTCCCATTCGTACAGAAGAAAATTAGGGGTATTTTTCCATAGGATATTTCGACTCTCACTTACCATGAATAGTAAACATAGTTTGAGCTCTATGATCGCGGTTCAAGGCTGAAACATTTCACTAGCAAGCTGTGACAAAGTGGTGATGCAGACGGATTAGTTGTTCAGCTTTCAGTGACACAGTGACCTCTGTAGTCTCCCAGGCACTTGCAAGCATATAGTGTTGTCACAGGGGAATGAACACGTCCTCCAGCTGATGGTGAGGCTCTGGTACGGGGTTGTGTATGGCATTTGACATTAAAATAGTGGCTCATTCACCTCTGTGTGCAGTTGGCATGTTATTGGTGTAGTTGTCGATTACAATGGATGGCTTTCAGCATCTGCTCCAATACCCATTAATTTTCAATAGCACAAAGTTTGAGGAGGAATTGTCTCTTGTCAACAACAAATCATACTCATGGTCCTGTCTGCTAAAACTGTTCCTTCACAGTTTCACTCGACATAGATTGTCAAGAGATGTGTTTCGTACAGAAAATGAAATGTTAATTTAACACTTCTTAGCAATGACTGAGTATATTATTCACCAGGAAGTCCCATGGCAACCAAAGGTTATAGTTGATCTTTGGGAAAGTATCATTCAAAGCGAAGGGGCCATGTTTCAGGCTGACATTCAATCCTATGAGCTCTTTTATTTTGCTACTTGGATGGTTTGGCACCATCTGCTGGAAAGAAACATGATGCATCTCTGCCTTTTTTCTGTTTTTGAATAAGCTTGTCACCACAATTAGTGAGCGCTTACTCGCCAAATTTAGCACAGTAGAAGTCCTTTCCCATTTCACAAACAAATTATTTTTTTATGAAACCAAGAAGGGAGTGATTGTCAGTAATTAATTAACTTGGGTAAACAGATGAGAAGATCAGAAGATGTTGTCTGATCCGCTACCAGTGTTGTTTAAAAGTACAGTCCTGAACTTGAAACAATTGGCTTTTTAGCAGTGTCCTGTTTGGATCGACAGGCCATGCTTTTCAAAGAGTGAGAGTCCATAGCAGAACAAATAATGAACGCATTGCACAGGCTCTTGGCAGTGCTACTACAGTCTATACCACTGACTCAAATGGCGATTTCACACAAAGGTGTTATTTACTACTACTCTCTATTTAAAAACAAGCAAAACAAATTAAAATATTTAAGTTTATTTACTTTTTTATATGACTTTTCTCATGTTTGTAAATGCAGAAAGAAAGCTTTTTTCTTCTAGACTCTCACCTACAGACTACATAAAAGAGCCCAAAAATCGAAATACAGAACAGGTTGCTTGCTGCCAGATGCAACTGAAAAATGATATTAGAATCTCAAAGATGCAGAAATGAAAACTGCAGTTGAAGCTAACATGTTTTCAATGCTAGAACAGTAAAAACTGTCAACAGTGGAAAAAAGCAATTTAAAAAATCATGTGGAATGAATACTCAATTTAAAACATAACCAGGAGACTATACACCCATCTTACTTTGGTTAATGATAAAATCATGCACAATATTAGTCTTAAAAGAATAAATAAGGAACTCTGATCAGTGTTTAACTAGAAAACTGCAATGGTGCTTTATCTTCTCATTCTTTCTACCCTCAGGTGCTCTCAGTGATGACCCCCACTTCCCCAAGACACAGTGGCCCACCCCCAATCTGTGCCCGGTGTGTCACGAGGAGAAAGATGGGCTGCACGTGTGGAATGAAGAAAAAGTGTTTCATTTCTTGATGGATTATTACGGGGCAGCCAACATCTCGCCCAAATATACCCTTAGTCAAGAGGGACCAGCGCCCGGCAGAGATGGCCCCTCTTATAAGGACAAGGGCCAGCAAGACCAGCAAGATATCCCCACCACCAACCCCTCTGATCCGTCAAACCAGCGCAGCCTGGTGGGTCAGGAACAGGGGGGCATTGGGGTCTACAAGGAGGCTAAGCCAGGGGTGACTTTCCTGGGCCTTGGCTTCTCCAACATTGACATGAGCCTTTGTGTGCTGCTCTACGCAGCCTCCTGTGTCTTCATCATGGTCATGTTCTTCTTCTTCCGGATGCGCTCCAGGAGGTGGAAGATCAAGCACAATCGACCCTACGTATAGTCGACAAGCGTTAGACCTTTGGGATGCCTCCCCTTTGTACGGTGGTTAAACACATGAACCGATTGGAGAAAACTGCTCGATTTTTGGGAAAAGGCCCATGTTTACAGATGAAGGAACTTTCAGAAACCCAGATGTCATTTACCGTAGTGTGATCCTTGTTTTGGAGTCAACCGTCAGGCTCAGCTTCGCGTTTTACCCCTCAGAATGTCGGCACCTTCCCCACCATGGCGATCCCAGGAAAAGATTTGTCCAAGGGTAAAGACGTTTCCACATCACCGGACGTTAAATTGGGAAAGCAGATCTACAGAAGCAAACCTTTCCTGACATTTTCTGGGAAGCCTCAGTGGTTTATTTAAATCTCTGAATTTATGTTTCTCTCTACTAGAAGTGATCACTTCGTGGTTTTAGTCCTGGTGGGCAAGTTTATTACTTGCCCGTTCTTCATCCTTGTGATTTTTGTTCTCTGCGGCATTTGGAACAGTATTACCACAGTAACCAGTCTAATCATATAAATTCCCACTACAGCCTCCCTGCTCCTGCCATAATGTTCTTTATCCACTGTTTATTGTGACTTGCAACACACTTCACATTGATTCGTGAAAAGCAGCAGGTCCCTCACCTTACATGCAGAATGAAAAACACTGAAACTGAAGGAATATGCCCACTTTGTGTGAATCCTACCAGTTCTCCATAGAATTGTGTGGGATTTCGTTTTTATTTCAATATCATATATTTGAAGATGTTTCCCACGTTTTTGAGTGTCTGTGCTCTAACAATGATCTGAGTACAGTGAGTTCGCTTACAATCTGGTTAATTCTTTTAGGAGTACTGTTAAATGCCCAGGACGGGGCCTACAACAGTAATACAGTAATAGGTGATTTTTTTAAAAAATGTATAGGAGAAATGGCTCCGTCTTGTTTTCTGAGCTCAGATGTTATGGCCATTCATTGGACTTTGGAGAACTGTCTTTTTAATCAAAACGAAACAATTCTGTGTCTCATCCTGTCTGACATTAAATAGTCAGAATAACCAGATATCCAATCAATTTAAAATAACGAAAAGGAGGAGGGTGCTAAAAAGTCCTTCTTTTTCAAGGATCTTATAGATTTCAAGTTAATATCGAGCAGTTCAAGCCTTTAGGAGGGTACAGCGTTGAGCTGGTTTTCTTATTTAGTTCAAAATGATTACGATGAAGACTGACAGCAGAGGAGTGAAATCTGCCGATACAGACATTTCCACAGCTATGGACTGTATGTGAAACATCATAACAAAGCGTCTAGTTGTGTATTGTTATTTTTCTAGCTCAACAAAGGTAAAAATATTTCCATGGAATAAAGCGAGACATCTCTTACGCTAGGCACAAAAGGAATTGTGTGCTGTGCATGCAAAAACAAATCCTTATGAAGTATTTTATTTTCATTGTAATTTTAATGGTTGTTTAGGAGGTGCAATTATAGTTTTTAACTGACTTTAGGGTTGAATTTTGTGCATCCTGTTTGTGTGTGTGACTTGGACACATTGTTGACTGTGTCTGTTTCTATGTAACTCTCACAAACTACAGTACTCTACTGGTTTGATCATGTTTCTTATTCTTCAGCTGTGTTTGTCGCTTGAGTTTTTTAAGATGGTTTCTTGGATCATGGGACAATTAGATGGAAGCTGCCTACTTTTCTCATTCCAAATCCTTTCAGACATAATTTTATGCTGCTTATTATGTTGGATTGTCAAAGCTTCATTTTAAGATTTACATAATACCACTGTCACTTAAAAGATGGTTTATGTTCTTTTCATCAGTGTGGAAGTTCATCTTAAAGCAGTTTGGTAAGGGGCCTGTTTAGACATTGTCATGAAAGCTTATTAGGCATGTGTATACACAGGTTTCCTGTTGAAAGAATTGAAAGGTTCTCCGATCTGAATCCAAACCGTGCGTCTCCCCTATTCTATGGAATTAGATTTCTGAAACCTGGAGTGGAGTGAGCGATTAAGATCTCAGGTTTGAGCCCCGAGTTGTTGGGACAATTTTTTATTCCTGTCTTTGAAAATCCCACCTGGAACTCATGTAGTGACTGCCCAAGATTAAAAAGATTATTGTTATCTTGTAAGATTATTGGGAATTATTGTTAGTACACATATAAAGGTGGTCTCTACACTTTTTGAAGTATTTACACACTGAAGCTATAAAGCAAAGTATAAAAAAGAGTGGAGGTTGACTATAACTTCCATTGATCTCTTCCTTATACGGAGAGGGTTAATTATTCTTTGTCAGTCTGAAGAGAAAAACGAATTTCATTTTACTAGTGGAATTTGTAAGGGGCCACATTAAAGTGGCCTGTTGTGCTGCTGAAAATAGCTGTATTGGAATTCATTTCTGTTTTTTTTGTTTTTTTTTGTTTTGTTTTGTTTTTCAAATTAAGAATTCAGCATTATATACTGTATGTGAAAACTATATTTTTGACACTGTCACAGTTTGGCTTCAGAATTAAAAGCAATGTGAACATTAGTGGTCTCTCCACTTATTTTTGCTTCCAGGCTTCGCAAACAAAAGCTAGTGGAGTGAGATTTCCCAGTTTCTTGTAGGTAACTTCATTAACTGCAATTTTTCTAAACATTTGCAGTGTTTCAGTCTGCTGATTATGGATTCCTTTAGTTAGCATCTTCCTCTGCAAATAAAGCATTCTGTATAAAGGATCAATTAAGTGAACTATCAAGTAAATTTTCCTGCCATAGAAAATCTAATGCTGTTATACTCTTATGTAGCAGCATAAATATTTGATGTGTTTACTTTAAGACTATCTAATGGTAACACCAACAGTAAAATCCTTTTACTACAGAATGATGTGAATGCTTCATATTCCACAACAAAGCCTTACTGTGATTATTGCCATCAAAAGTAATTCATTTGCCGGCTTAATATCAATTGTTAAAATTATTTCCACGACTATGAAAAGTCAGGGTTTTGTGCCTAATTATGAACATACGGGCAGCATGTTGGGTTGCATCCAATCAAACGTCTGTGGGTGTCAGATTCCATTTCTGCTCATTTGAAAGCACAGCAGCCCTATTGTAATACAGGCTCCTGCGGTCTTGATATGTCATGGCAAAGGTGTCTACCTGAAGCTATGAGTGGCGGAATTGAGTGAATCTTAGCTGCAAGTGTGGAAGTTCTCAGGAAAGAAGACATTTTCTTTGGGAACAGCTGTCATTTTTTGAAAAACCATTACTTTAAAACCACAGACGCTAAGAGTGCACTTGTGTCAATGCAAAGCGGAGCAGTATGCCCAATCAGGTAGAAGGATGAAAACAGATGACACATATGGAAGCTGCACTTTGAAAACCTGCTTGTGTCACGATCCAGCTTGAAACTTTGTCTCTTAGTAACACGAAGAGTGCAGAACAAGAACAAGGGGCTTTTAAAACTCTCTGCTCCTTTCACTGGAACTGGCCTATTAGATGCAAACTGCAAATGAGTCTTAAAAGCTTTGCAGTCCATGTAGGTACTGCTAGCCACTCTGGCATAAATATTCATTGTGTTGAATGTCAATAACACTTTCAAGAAAAGCCAAGGAGACAGAAAGCTTATATTTGCTCTGGACTGCAGAGCTGTAGAGATGAAAAGAGACCTTCAAGCAAACGAACAAAACTCTTCAATGGAGTATAAAAATGAGCCTCAAGTGACACTTGGATTTCGAGAGCCACATGCGTCAATGTTTTTGCCCCCACTTCCCAAATCGTCTCTCTGAAGTTAGACCTTCCGCTCTGAAGACTCACATGCGGGTTTAAATGCCATAGGCTTTGTTAGCAACTATTTCAACCTGATTGCAATGGGTCTCTGAAGTGGGCCCCAGATGTGTCAACACTTAACCAATCTTCTCAAGTGGCAAGAACAGTATAGCTGCCCGCACAATTTGAAAGACCCAAAAATTGAGGGCAGATTACATTTTTTTTTTAATGTTAGTGCTTATTAGCACTGAATTTCTGGTAAACGTTGCTTGTTTTTTTTTCCTTTTTAGATTGTCATTTTAAAACTAACGAAAGACAGAATTCCTTCCTTACTTTTTAAAATGAGAATTGAAAGAATTATTTGTAATATAACAATTACCATTCCTTCTCACTAGCTGTCCCTAATTCGCAAATAAGTGGGTTTGTTCCGTGCACTGCAGGATCGGAGTCTTTATCTGGGATGGAGGCCTTGAGCTTATCCAAGAAGCTGGAATGGGGGAATCTTCATGTTTCATGGGTGTTCGGAGTTCGTCAGAGACCGCGAGAAACATCTGTAGGAAAACAGACTACAGTGCGCTTGCAGTCCTGTCACTTAAACCGCGTGGTGGTTGTAAATGAATCTCTGCGCAATTCAGAGAAACACAACACAATAAATGCTGAGCCGAAAGAAGGTATTGTACGGCGCTAACATTAAGAAAAAAAAATGTTTTCAGATGATGGTTGACGTCTGCTCGTTTACAGGTGCCTCAAAAATAATAAAAAAAAATAGATTTAATTATTGAAATCTGTGAAGATTGGCACAGAAACTTAGTTAATATTTACAGATTTCAATTAGTATTCTTACGGAACAAGTCCTCAAGTGGATAAAAATACTGTACATCAATATCAAAGAACAGCATTTATAACAACACATACGGTCCTACTTCAGAGAAAGCGATGTTCTAGAGCGATCCTGGAGTCTGTTTTTGTCTATAAGCTCCTTTGAGGCTGTTTGGTTTTAGAATCCTAGTTATGTGGTTCCTTCCAGACTTGTCGTTTGTCCTTATAATCTTTATCAAAGAGATCAGACTGACTTATTGATGGAGGATTAAGGCTAATAGCAACATCGTCTTCAGTGATGAAAACAAGTTTCACAATAAATTCGGACATCTATGCTAGAAATCTATTGTAATCATTCGACGGTATCCGAGTTGTTTAGGATCCTAACGCGTACATATCTTCTTATATTAGTCTTTTTTTTTCTTTGTTAGGCATTACAAATTTAAAATTCCCCAAATGCAAAAAAATGCAATCAGGAGACTTATGTTCGGCATATTTTTCTCGTTATTCTTATTATTGTTATAATCGTTGTTGTTTTTTGTACTACAGGCAAGAAGCGATGACTACTGAACGAGAAAATGCACGAATTTAAGTCTTTTGATGTTCACATTAATTTATAGACCCAGTGAAATAGCATTATTTTCACGTATTTAGCTCAACTAATTAAATTACTTGTAAAATCAAGTTCTATACAATATGAATGTTTTTTCAAACCCAAGAAACAAATACTTGCAGATAATGTTGATTGTGTTAGAACACTATTATTGTTTTTTTTTTGTCTTCACGTTGCTAAACTATTACACTATGTACATTATTTTTGCAAATGACTTAATATCAGGCGAGTTTGTATAACATACAGTGTATGTTCACTTTAACAAGGATGGTGTACTGTATGCACTAGTATTATACAGTTTACTATAATGTTATTAAAAAGATAGCAAACTACATCTTTGTGAGAAAATAGAAAGTGGTTAATAAAAGTGAAAACTATTTTCCCTAAAAAGTGAAAACTGTCCCTCCACGCCTCCAGGCCAATTAAAGAAATTATTCCTCATAAATATGAACTAGTGGTAGCCTCAATAAAAACAAAATAACGCTAGGTAGGGTATTTCATTTATTGCAATTTATGATTTTAACCCCTAACGTTAATTGTATAAAATGTCATAATGAGAAAAAAATGAAAGAATACGCTTTTTACGCCATTTATTTCTATTATAAACGTACTGTAACGTAGGAATGCTATACACTGTACATAGCACAGTAGCTAGAAGATGTTTCCTTCTATGTTTAGTTCTATATCTGTTCTAAAATAAATTTTAGACATCAAATCTGATAAAAACGATACGGAAAACAAGGCAGTGACGATGATTACGTTTGAGAAATAAAATGCATATAAAATGTATAAAAAAAGTGAATTCGTTCAACTGAAGTACGCATACTGTATGCTTCGGCTGTTCCGCGTCCTGAAGGTGCGACGTTGCTCTGTTATTTTCCAACAAGTGAAAATTCGGTCACCTTACTTTTGTAAAGTGATTTAGACATATGTGCTGACAGTCCGTCTTTAAAGTGCTTTTATTAATTTGTAATCCTCTCGGATTAGGTTTAACCGGATTCATTCCGATTAGTGGCTCGCAGTAACTAACATTAATTATCGCCTGAAACGGAGATTTGGATTTCCTTCCTCTGGCAGGCAAACTTCCAGGGTTCCTGTCCGAAATCACAGTCTGTAAAATGTTGGGTGAAACGTCTTAAATATTAGAGGAACCACAAGCTCGGCGCCGCTTTGCAAACACTTTGCTCATAGACAAGTGTATGCAATTGCACGCTGTATGTGTTTGGGGTAAATTGTAAAACCCTACATTGGCTTCATAAATGAATCGTTTCTTCTGTACCGGTTTGTCGATATACTACTGTATGCCCTCGCCCGGCCATCATTCTTGTATACAGTAGATGTAAATTATTGTACAGTATGTACCGTGTATCTGCCGCATCTGCAGTGTCTTTTTAACGAAGAATGCCCAATATCCATCCCCACTGCAGTCAGATGAAGATGTTATTCTAAAGGAAGATTTATAATAATTGTGTAATGACCATTTAAAACTGCAGGTTGACGTAACCCTGATTTTTAGGAGGATTATACGTATGAATACGTTGTCTTACTCAATGCTATAGCGCTCTGAATTCTCACACCCCAGTAATTAACCCACCAGCCAGAGCCCTCCAGTGACCAAAGAGCACCCTGCCGCGGGCAATCGTTATTCGAGCGGTAATTTTGGCTATAACAACCAATAGATCAATTCCATGTTTCCCGCTTTATTTTTTACGTAGCTGATGAGTTGAAAACTAACGCCAAATGTATAAACGCAGTCATTTTCATCCATTATCCCGACGCGTAAAGTTCGACAACCCAGAAACAGACCTTCAAGAGCCGGTCGCAAGGCGTGACGTAAAACGCCTCAATACACTCAAGTATTTACACATTTCAGAACATTTAAATATTTACATTCCACTTCACGTAACTCTTTTTGTCCGCATGCAATGTATTTAAAACTGGTATGAGCCCTTGTGTTCATCAGTCTTGAACAAGTTTACCATTTAATTCTGCTATGGTGATCAAACAAATCGAGTCCAAACATTGAGAAAGCGAGGTAATAGTCAATTACTGTATAATAGCACGATGTTTACTAGTTTAAGCATTAATATATATACATTAATGCGTCATCAAAATCCATGGCGGTTTTGTTTTGAATCCATGTAATCTTTTAACTGATAAGAGGACAGAACATTTCGGTCCTGAAAGATTCTGATATTAGGTAAAAAACTAAACGTCTTTCTTTAAAATCTTTGTAGCAGTTACTTCCACAAATAAGCTTCATTTTTACTCTCCCCCCTCCATCCACCCAACCCCCCCCCCCCAACTCGGTGGCAAATTTTACTTTTGTTATAGGGAACAAAAGGAGAACGGGGGTGTTAAACGATTTTTTTTTTCCTTTTTCTCATGACTACAATGTCTGGACGCGGGCTGCCTAGTATCCTATTGTGTACGGTGAAAGACAGACACGTGTATATTATATGTATTGGGGCACGGCAGGGAACAAAACAGCATAAACACGCCTCCGGCATCGCGTCTAGCTACTCCCCTTCAGCACCACGGACAGGGCAAAATGTCAACAGCGCCGCATCCCCGCTCGCCGCTTTTGTTATGTTAAAGACCGGTACTCCTAGCAACTCTAGGTCAGCTGACGGTATTAATTGTCGCTGTAGGAATCCCCGTCTTCACCCACGGAACAAAACAGCTAGTTACACTGTAGCTTTCTAAAAGTTGACATCTCACCAGGAAGCGGCGACTTTGACGTCTGTTGTGTACACTGATTTTAATTCGCCGATTCGAAAAATCTGAGGCAAACCCTGCCTTTCCTTTTCGTTATCGCCCGCGAAGCCGCTTTGAAAATTAGCGCTACAGTTTGTTTTGTTTGGTTGTGTTTTTTTTTTTACAGTTAGTGTATAAAAGGCGCGTTAGTCTTTTTTCTCCTACAAGACGTGCCTTTTGTTTCAAAATACCTTTTACGGTTGATCACAGAACACCTTCCGTATGCATTAATTTCCATTTAAAACCTTGCCACTTCGACTAAACATGTTGCTTGAACACTCGGGATCAAGCTGTCAGAATCACAGTAATTTATCCAGATACAATTCCAGCCAAGGTAAGAAATATTATTTTATTTCTTAGGTTTGACATTGCTTTTGAATTGTGCTTGAGTCCTGTTAACCGTTGCTTCCTTTACTTTGAGTGTCTAATTGCTGATTTCACGCTCTTTAACTACCTTATGTTCGTCTGCTGGGCATAATTCGCTGTGGAACAGTACCTGTTACACTCCCTACATCGAATAGTCTTTATAGGGATTAATTTCAAAGCCATATAAACACAACTTATTTTAAACGGTAGTATCTGAAGTGCATTACGACAACTAACAGTCTTTATAGGGATTAATTTTAGTGCCGTATAAACACAGCCTTCTTGAAACTATCTGGTCAACTTGTTTTAAATGGTAGTCTCTGAAGTGCACCACGGTGAAAATAATGTGTTTCATGTGATTTATATATGAAGCCATTTTACTAGTCTAATGGGAAAAAAAAAATGTTGTAATAATGTCTAGACACTTCAATTATTTCTTTAGATTTCACAATGGCAAAAAGGTCTCATTGCTTAAGGTTATAATTTCTTTAAATACTGGTACGGTAGATGTCGAATTATTTTAAAAGCGATGAAAGCAAAAGACCAAGCGGTTTACGACTTGCTAACGAGACGCATTGGTCCGACAGAGGGGCAGCTACGTTTTCTTTTCTTTCTTGCCCAGTTTGTAGCGGACGTTATGAATATGTAATGAGCTGCATTGTTAGTAAATGATATGAACAGATGTTAAGCGCGTGCTGTCATTTCACACCATTATTCATCGCTATTGTGAGACCACCGGTACACTCCGGGCCCCCGGAGTAAGACTGCACTCCGGCGGGACCACAGCGCAACAGCCTGCCTGCCCTGAGATGTGCACCACACACTTCATTGCAAAACTTCCAGATCTCGTCTTCTCACGACAGGTGCTGCACCTGAGATATTTGAACATAAAGGACGTCCCCGTGGATCGGTCACAAACAGTCACCGAGAATGCAGGGGTGAAAAGCATGTTATATGTTGTATGTACATTAGCAGGCATGTTAAAAAAATAAAACATTCCTGCTAATGTACATACAGTAGGTACTTGCAATCCGAAATGAATTGGGAGGAATTGTAAAAGCAATTTAAAGGTTCTCTGGTAAAGCGCTGTCTTTTAGTGGTAGGAAACAAATACACTTCAATAAGTAACGGTGTTCCTGAACGCAAAGCACCATGAAAAGTGTTAAACAGTAATAGTATACAATTTCCATTCTTTTTTCGAGCAACAAATTTAATATTGACTTAAATACAACTTAGATACATTCAAACTATTAACCCAAATCGATTTTAGTACTCATTGCTGGGTCCTGGTAATCATTTCAGTGCATTGAAATATTCATTTTTGCATCAAACCATTAAAATGTCTTTTAAACTCAGTTTCCAAACTGGAGGACGTCCTGCGGTGGACTATGATTCGCTTACCGCTTTGTTAAATCGAAGATGATTGTAGTTTTCCAACAGGCAGTTAATTCAAGAACATTAGTCATTCATTATTTAACATCATCAACCCTGGAGCACTAACTTGCAGCTTGGTATATATTGGTTTATTTACCCACGGTTCACAGTGGTCTTAATGAACTCAAGGTGAATTATGACAGCAACAACAACCGATTGATAATATAGGTGAGAATTATTTGAAAATATTAATTTCTTAAAATCATGATAACATGATATACTGTATTTATACAGGAAACGTAGTATACAGACCTCCGTGTTTCAATTCGATTTTCTAGTTCAAAGTAACGTAAAATAGTAATTTACAATATTCAGTATCCAGATATAGATATTGCTTGAGCTAATAGGATAAAAATGGAAAATGAACAGTTTCCGCCTGATGAGTCAATTTGTGAAAAGCCCGTTAAGACCCAGCAGTTTCTCTGTGGATGTCCCTCACTTTTTTTTCAAGGCCATAGGCGCCGCTCATTTTATTGCGCTTCTGTCGCCCGGCCACTCAAAAGTGCCCGATCAATAACGCATAAAAAAATATTATTAAAGCTTAAAAGTAAGGAAGAACATTGAAACATTACGCACCTTTCACCAAAATGTGTTTCGCCTGCTCTGAAAACGCAGGCAAATGGGGCATTGATTCTGAATTCATCAGAGAACCCGGCAGCGGTACCACTACGCCTGATTTCCCAAGGCGCCCTTTTGCACTAAGGATCAGTGTCAATAAAATTTATCTGGGTGTTGCCTCGCTTAACATTTTATTGAGCGGCCCATCTTTCCCAAAGCAAACAGTTGTCTTTGAGAAGTCATTGCATACTGTAGACCTAGCGACGCGCCTTCATTCTGACCCTCACGACTTCTCTTACTAAAACCTACAGTATTTACCGATCCTACAAATGCGACCTGTTCTGGCTGCTGCTCTTGTGACGCCTGTCGTGAGCGCCTTTTATTTCTTGATCTTTGTTTCTAGACACAATTGCTATTGTGTATTGCCTCGCAATGTTTGTAACATGAAGACTTTGATACGGAATACGCCTTTTTATTAAGAATGAAGTTTCTTACCTCACGAACAATTTAAATAATGTATGCCTATATCACTCGGCAAAATCACTCGGCAAGAATCCCTCGACTAGAATCTGCAAGCGTGTAGAATGTTTCTGATGATTACTGCTTTCGCCTTTCTTAAGTTATTCAAATATATATATATATTGATCTATACTGTATTTTCGTTGCGATCTGGAAAGAAAACAAGTATTTAAATATAGGACTTTTCTGAAGACTAGTTAATCCTACATATCTGGTCTCTTGCTCTTTGGAAAAGTGATTAAAACAGAGCTGTATCTTTCAATGTAAAAAAAAAAATGTACCTCAGCAAACATAAGGACATGTGGAAGAGCGCTACAGTTATCCCCAGACCCAATAACACCTCAAGCATATACGGACTTGACAAAAATTCGGTTTTCTAAAATGCATGGCGAAGAACAATGTTCATCCCATTATTTTTTGGATGAAATAGATCGGTAGTAATCAAATAATAACGATATTGCCTCGTGTATATTTCTAAAATGAATTTAAAAATGGAATGAGAATTTAAAAGCGACGCTTTAATAATGTATACTGTACATCATTCCCTTTTTGTCAAATGACTTTTTTTGATCAATTAACAGATATTAAAGACATTTTAACGGAATAACGGCGGCTTATCAGCAGGTACATTTTGAAAATTATATTTCTCCTCCATATTAAATGTACACACAGCGTTCGTTTTAAAGCATTTCGATTTTTGAACGTCCTGAGATGTTTGTGTGTACTCGGGTGTAGCACTACATACTTTTTTTTGCATTCCAAGACAGCTCCGCATTATTTGTGATATGGGTCTTCGGCTTCTCGTGTTTACTGAAATACTAAAGGATTTAGATGTTTTAAAATTACTTACTTGTCACATTTAGCTTAATTATCCTCAAAGAGTTATATAAATCCTGGACCCAGTTCAACGGAAAAAGTAATTTGGTACAGATAATAGAAGACGGAAAAAGTAATTTTGGTACAGAAGAAAGGTGTTTATTTACAGAGCGGCACTCTGAGCTACTCTGAAAAGCACCGAATTTATACTACCTTGTGGGTAACTACAATTAAAATGAATTACTTGTCAATATAAGTAGATATTTTATTGTTACCATAACGTACAGTAGTCTGACACAAATCTCATTTACCTGTAGGAGTAGTGCTTGGGGCACAAACTAAAACTTTAGAAGTGTTTTGGAGGAACTATTGCGATTTTAAAAACGCGAACATTAGAAACTGAAATTAAATTAAGGGAAATTTACTTTTTAAGTCAACGAATCAAAAGTGTAATAATATTTTCGATTCATATTCTAAACCCTACAATAGTTATCAAGATCTTTCTGCTACTACTAACCCTAAGATCCTGCTGGCTTTTTTTTCCCCCGGAGAACCGTATATTTTAAAATATTTTAATAGTTTTATTTAACGTTATACAGCTCCTAACCGTCCACGGGTGCATGCCTTTCAATCTGGTTTTTATTTGCGTTATGTGTTTTTGATCCGTGATAACGAGTCTATTATAAAATCAGAGAAATATATTCAATGACTGTATTTTTGCCTAATCTTTATGCAGCCTAAATAAAGGGTTTTTTTTTTGTTAGTGAAACACCCTACTTGTAAGTGAGCGTTAAAGAATAACGAAGTCTCAAGTTGTT
The DNA here is from genome assembly GCF_059453375.1 of Lepisosteus platostomus. Classification (NCBI taxonomy): domain Eukaryota; kingdom Metazoa; phylum Chordata; class Actinopteri; order Semionotiformes; family Lepisosteidae; genus Lepisosteus; species Lepisosteus platostomus. The sequence goes on along the minus strand of NC_142631.1, from coordinate 11,242,358 downwards.
TAAAAGACTTTAACACAGGAGTCAACATTAGAACACGCGAATTTTTTTTTAAATACCTAGGTTTCTGTGTATCTTCTTACTGGGAAAAATCGCTTGGTGACCCGTTATTAAACTATTCGCTTAACCATAACAGTATTCCCGGCATCATACTAGTTGCATTTTTGCCAAATGTGCTCCCGAGAGTCGTCTGGGAGCGCTCAAGGTGATAACAGTACACCTGCACCGCCTCGCCCTCACTGCCCGGTCTCTAGGGCAACCAGGCGGCGCTCTCCGCTCCTGCGCACTCGGGTTTCTGTACTCGAAGCACCAAAACGCTCCACAGCTCGGAGCCCTTCGCGTTTCCAGAACGTCTGGCGCGCCGTTGTGAATCACACATTAATGTGAAGCTAGAAGACACCACAGAAGTTTTTTTTTTAATTCTTCTTCTCAACTGGCCCTGATTTTTTTTTTTGTTTCTGCCCTGGAAGTGGATATAATGCGAAATGGATGTGCTTAACGACTTGAACGCTCCAAAAGAAGCCCCCGGTAATACGGATATGCTGTTTGCCTTGTTAGCACAGAACGAAGAACTACGTAAAGGTATATAATAAGACAGTGATTTGTTTGAAAATAGTCCGAGGCTCTTCGCAGGATGAAATGTCAGAAAACCTCTTTTCTTACAAAAGATGCCAAGCCCGAAAAGTGAACGTGTTCGAATCTTGTTTCTTTGGTGATGGGAATATATGCATACATACCAAACTATAACAGATTTGGAGGCGCTTCCGTAGAATTAAAAAAAAAACTCTAACTCTTCTAGATTATATTCTCTCACGGATGGTTACGAAACCCAGTGTTTTGGATGCCTTCACTTTGTTGTTATTTAAGTAAAATGCTTCATATACAGTACATATTTAGTGTTTCTTGAAGTAAATTTGTAAAGGATGCGTGTCTGCAATTGTTATCATCTGAGTAGTTATTGATCAGTTTACATTACAAATTGCAATGGGACTTTTTATTAACAGTGGATGCTGCAGTCTAAGTACACTAACGTCGTTATCTACAGTACCATCACCCGAGTGAGCTCCGTTTTACTCGATGGGTACCTACACTGCGTGTCTGATGATTCTTCTACAGATTTCCTTGCCTCTAATACTCTTCGCTCTCTTATCTCTGCTATACACTGGATTACGGATAAGATTGAAAGGCGCAGGATTAGGGACAAGGATGGTAGATCTGCGAATTGACATATGTCTCATCTTTTTATTCTTGTACTTCTGCTGCTTGCTTAAAAATGATTTTCAGTCTTTTCAGCTGATAACCCACAACTACCCACTGACATTGCATGAACAAGGGTGTGTTTCTTCAGTCAATTTAATAGGATATATACCCGTTGAGTTCAAGCACGACCATGTGAACATAAGTGGATTGATCAAGGGACATGACGTCTGATTTTCAAAGGTTTATTACTGTTTGTGTTTGACCGTTTAAGTAAATAAACACAAACACATTCCAAGTAAATAAACACACCCAAAAAAATTAAAACCGCTTAAGCACACAATTGTACACGCGCATGTTGGAAACACATAGTAAGAGCTCATGTCTGCTTCATTCAACATACGTAACATTGAGTGATGTTTAAAACTTTCTTTCGTGAGTTTCGAACATTATATTCTAGTTTTACAAGGTGCTCTGAATAAATTATAAGAGCTCACGGCACCTGTTCATGACGTGGCTTTAGTAGCTATTTGTAGCTGGGTCGATAGGGCTGCCACAGAAAACTTCGCATTCATTTTTTATTGAAGGCCCACAAAACGAACAAAAGGAGAACCATTCCTTCATTAGACGAAGAGCTGCGGCCCGAGTTCATTAATCAATTATTTACAGGTAATACCTGTAGGCTGCTCCTGCATGGCGCCCTGCGGCTAGTCTTAAGAGATCCACAGGCCAAGTCGTTGTTTGAAACAACCAAACGCCATTCTAACATTATAAATTGTCGAAGAAGTGCTACAGTAACATCCATTAGGTTTGACACAAAGTATATGTAACGTGAGTTATAACGTGAAGAGTACGTCTACAAGAGATTTGGGTTATTTGACGTTTGCATTAATTTTAATAATCTAGAACCTTAAAAACCTGTCATGCTCTATACATTTGGGCTATTGCATAACAAAAACAGTAAGAGTCGCGATAGTGTTGGTATTAACAGTAGCAGTGATCGAGCAAAGCAGAAATATCTTATTGTGTCTATTGCACAAAGTGACATTATATTTAATTCATTGCTCTATTTTAATATTTTTATAGTCTGTGTCCTGTGGAGAAACTGTTTCCAATAATAAAAAAAAACAAATGAATTTTGTTTTATAGAAGAGCTCATGATGTTACAGCTGTTTTTAAGCTTAAAACACATGCAGAAACCTGCACTGAAAAGTCTGAAGTGAACTGAAAAGCTTGGGCGAATGTTTTCAACATGATTCAACAACATGCAACACAATATGCGTGTCTTTGCAGCAACAATATATGTAACATATATATAATACATGTTTTCAGATAAAAACGTCTGAAATACGCAGGTCTCTTCCGTTTTTAGGATGCACATCCTACTTTTTTTCAAAATTATATATATACTTGAATTTAAATGTAAAATGGGTATTATTCCATGTAGAGCCTCTTTAAAAATAAAAATAGATGCTACAGATTAGGAAGCGGATGGATGGTTATTATTATTTCCTGGAACAGCATAATTCACCCAGGGGTGTTCAGCAGAATAAAGTCGCTTATTACCTGGGTTTTTAAGTTTCACGAAATAAGATTGTTTAAACAACAGATCAAGCACCTTGTACTTCCTTGTTCTATCCTACACGCCTATTCTATGGAGATGAAATGTAAAATATAAGCAAGCGGCAGGCTTTGGCCGATAATGATTGGCCGAGGAACTGCTGACTTAAGTCATTATAGGCTCTTCAGTCGTGTGGGGATTTGTCTGGTTCGGTTCCAGAAGGCACTAAAAGCACGACCGTGCTTGATCCTCAAGTTCTTGGGCAGCCTGGAAGCGTGCATGTGGAGGAAGAAGATCGCGCCATTTTACAATTGGCCTCGAAGGGGTGGTCTTCCGGCACAGGAATTAATGGAGACTCGGGCCATCTTATAATCAGGAGAGGAGAGCGGCTCTAGAGTCACGATTGCTTGGATTTCAGGATTTCAGATCACCTGCCGCTGGTCACTATGCAGAGTAAGAGCCATGTTCTTAAGAGTCTGCTCAAGAGAGTCGGACTAATTGGGGCAGAAGTGGGAGGGGAGAAGGGGGGGGTGGGTGTTCCGTGTGACATTGATTTTTTGGGGGGAGTAGATGTTGACATTAAATTAAGAGATTATACCACAGCGTGTTGTGATTGATACATCGCGATTCGCAAATATTCCTGGTGATTTATTTGTGTCGGAATTGTAGAACGGCGGAAAGGGGTGGTGGTTTTGTCTGGTTGTAGGGTGTCGGAGAAAGCGCTGTGTGTCCGGTCTTGACACATGTTCTGAAACTCTTGTAGACCAGTATGGGTTGCCTTCCTTGGAATCTCGCAGTAGTGGGCAAGTCTTTGTTTTTGAAGTAATTCGCAGAACCAGTATTTGAAAACGAAATGAACTCGATCTCTATTGATCTAAACTGATGTATCTGTATTATCTGTACTAATCCGGCTCTGGACATCTAAGTTTCAGTTTTGTGGGTGTTTCGTATTTACTTCTACAACTACTTCTGCAACAATAGCAGCAACAACAACAAAAGCAACTGCCACTACTTATACTACCACCAATAAAAACAAAAACAAGAATTGTATTATAAACAAACACACGTATTACTTAAAATGTATTACATGGCTTTGCAGTGATTTAAAGTTTTGTATTTACATTATAAATTCGAGTCAATAATTGTTCCCGATGTTATATAAACAACAGTAATAGTATACTAATATATACAGTACTGTAAGACGTTCAACCATGTATCACCTGTACTAAAACGAATACTTCCCACACAAGCACCACAGGTTTCCAGTTACAGGTGAACGCATGAAAAAGCATTTTGGCCAAAAATTAACAGTCACATATTTTCAATGTATGGAAAACCTTTAGATACACACCAAGAATTCCTATTTTTTCAATGTGGATGTGGATGTGATGAATATGGTGTATTGTGTTTAAACAGTTTGTTCACTTATTGCAAACCTTACTATTCTTGTTTTAATATATACGATATAATATTGTAAATACTAATAATAAGAAAGACTGTATTTCAGGTAGTACTACTGTACTACCGACTAGCAGTAGTTGTCATAGATACCCCGCAATTCTGTATTTTAAAATGACAGTACATGCGGCATATATCAGTTCTGCAAGTGCACGTATTTGTATTTCATTGTTAACAATTATCATCTAACAGATACCGATAAAAAAAAATCTGTATTGTTTTAGTTGTGAAAATCCGAAATGCAGTAAAAATATTTTGTTTTTCTTTCACTAACGTCCTGAAGGTATATGAGTTATGGTGTTTTTATGCAATCAACCTTAGTTTTTTTTTACAATATGTACTGTATTTAGTAACTGGAGATGTTATGATTTTTTTATGTTTTTATGAGATTTTAATTCTAGGTGAGATAGTTTAGAATTTTTAACGAGGCAGAAAGGATAACATGAATACGTAAAACGGCACTTTAATTTCTCGTTACCCAGAGCTCGTTTACTTTATAGTGATTTGCAGCAAACTGCAGCCTAATCCGGCAGGCACAGGGCGCAGACGGGACTATTCCAGTCCAGTACAGGGCAAACGCAAACAGGACACTTCAGATACCAATTAACCTTTAAAATGGAAACTTAAACGAAGCCGTTTGTGCTCATCAACGAGTAAAACGAGATGGCTAAACTGAATGTGCGTTGCTTTGTTTTCTTACAGAGATCCCAGTGTGTGCGGGCTGCAATCAGCACATTGTGGACCGCTTCATTCTAAAAGTACTGGACAGACATTGGCACAGCAAGTGCTTGAAATGCAGCGATTGCCAAACGCAGCTGGCGGATAAGTGTTTTAGCAGAGGCGAGAGCGTCTACTGCAAAGAAGACTTCTTCAAGTGAGTGTTTTTCGATCTACAACAGCAGCTTCTCCGACTGCTTCTCGCGCGCCTGATACATTCATTCTGTCGACTGAGCACTGTTTAAGTGTCCCTTCAACAGATCAGTATATAAAAAGCGCAAAAAATGTACCGTAAATTCACGATTTAGAAAAAGGCTATCACTTTTTGTTCACATTTTAGAAGAAATGTGTATTCTGGTCGAGATGATTTAATTAGAAAGTAGTGCATACATTTAATAAACTCGTATTTTAAAGTTACTTAACGAGTATTTTGTTCGGCAAGATAGCACTCTGCTGGATGTCTCTACAGATGTTGGTTTATTATATTTTAAAAGAGGGAGAAAGTTTCTGGGATACCCTCATGGCGTCATAATATCTCCTCACCTCTGCACTTATGATTTGTAAATAATGTAAATTACTAATGTAGTTGGAATGTTTTTTTCTGAAATGCAGATTATTATTATTATTATTATTATTATTATTATTATTATTATTATTATTATTATTATTATTATTATTATTATTTCCCCTCACGCTGATAGGTTAATTGGCATCTAGGAAGATTGGCCCTGTGATGGACTGGTGTCCCGTCCAGGGTGTACCCTGCCTTGTGTTCGTTGCTTGCCGGGATAGGCTCCGGCTCCCCCGCGACCCTGAATTGGAAGAAGCAGTTTGAAGATGGATATAATAATATTTAGATAACTGACTTCGTTTTTCCAGGATTCACCTCTAATAACAGCAACGTGGTATATGACCTGGGTATATCCTTATTTTTATTGTTATTTCTAAAAGGAGATTTGGGACTAAATGTGCCGCCTGCCAACAAGGTATTCCGCCGACTCAGGTCGTACGAAGGGCGCAGGACTTTGTCTATCATCTCCACTGCTTCGCCTGTATAGTGTGCAAGAGACAGCTCGCCACCGGTGACGAATACTACCTAATGGAGGATAGTCGGCTAGTGTGCAAGGCCGACTATGAAACCGCTAAACAGAGAGGTGAGAGGCCGGCGCTCTTTCAATACCATCAACATACAGTCACACCGCTGTATTACTCACAATCAATATCGGTGCAGAGCTGCCTGAGGACATCGAAATGCAAAAAGGAATGATCTGCTATTTTGTTCTTTAGCTGCTTTCAGTTTGAAACCGTTAGGATATCTATACGTCAATAAAAAATCATTAAGTACCTTGCAATCCGCAGCTTCAGCTAAAACAGCGTTTGTTTAAAAAATCTGCAAATTACTAATCCTTTTAAAGGTCCAATTGAGAAAAGTAAGAGCGTAATTGAAACAAAAATCCGGCAGTGAAAAAAAACGAAATATTTGCTGAGAAGTTACAAATTAGAGGCCGTGGTGCATATTATTCTGTCTTATTATTTGTAGAGTCCACTAGAGGTACTCAGCAGTGTGAGGCGAAACTGAAATTGACTTTGTATTTTATCATATTCAAAAGATAATGTTTAAGCGACGTGGGGAAGAGATAGAAATTGGAATATCGCAGAGTGTCTACAAATGAAACGCGTAACATTAACGCATCACAAACTTCAGCACGAAATACAAATACGATGTTTCCTTTCCAAAACCCTGTATTCGCTCTTTTAAAGCAATCGGTTACATACTGTGAGTGGTTCACCGAAAGGCCACAAGTGCTTCTTCATGAACAGGGCAACACCAGCGCGTTGTGCTTTTCATGAGCCTTGCTTTCGTTTAATCGAAACCTGTGATTAATACATGTGATAATACATGTTCATTAATGTATGTGATTGACCCCAAGGAGGAAATGGTCTTCTTATTCACATAATTTTTCACATTGACTAACATTTAGGTCAACAGCTCTGAGTGAGCAGTGACCGTATGTGGATAAGTAGTTTTATTTATATTATTATGTAATATTAGAAAGAGCTTGTTTGCAATCTAAAATATTATCACTCCAAAGTAAATGCAACATCGTATTAATTCACAGCAGACCATGTAACACATTTACATCAGACCTAAATCGTCCTTTGGATATATTTGCGCTGCTTCCTTAAAATGAAAGAAAACAAAGCCCGTATATAATGTATTATAGTGTGATACAGTATATTGCACCGCTCGACAAAGCAATTTGTACTCATATATCCTCAATGCATATTTCTGGTGAGTGTTGAAGAGTGTAGTCAATAATGGTGTGATATGATAGATCAGTTTCATGGATATTTCGGATATTTCAGTGACCCTGGCTGTGTCTGATAAGTGTTGTACTTCCCTTCTGTCACATGTCTGTGGTTGCCAATAGACATGGAGAAGGGGAATATTTTTCCTACTGCAATCACCGGTACACATTGAAGATTCTGTGCCTTCTAATGGCTTTTGTGACACATGGAACCTGGGCATTTTACAGTTTGTAATTATTAGTTTGGGTGTGAAGGTAATTTGCACATTTAATGGATGATAAGATGTAATTTTCGACGCGTATAATAGTTGCCTATTCATTACTCTTTGGTGCACTTAACTGCATTTACGCCGTGCACTGCTCCAAACAGCGTTCGGAAAATAGCTTACGGTTACAGCTTATTGCTGGAGTGCAGCTATCTTACAGTAGGCGTTTAATGTATGGTGTACAATTTTTAAAAGCAGTGCTTTCATTTAAAACCCATCGGCACACTGATGCTTTGATCATTGTCAATGTGCCGCTAAATACATTTGGAAATTAACTACGGGCGATGAATCTCAGGGTAAGTCATGTCTTGAGCTCCGCGCACACAGTGTGACGTTTGTCTGCCCATAAACAGCCGTTGGATATACAGTATCCCCTGTTTAAATGGTACTTCACTATTTTTACTAGGTTTTGAAATTTGTACTACCTCCCTGGTTGTGTATGGCTACTGTATAGTTTTATGAGTTAAAGCCAAAAAAGACAAGCCACTGTCTTTGTTTATATGCCAAAACCGAGCTCGTAAAAATAGAGCAGGAAAGATGATAAAATTTGTCAACAACGTTATTTGGACATTTTTCCCATTTCTTACTATCAGGTATTGGTCCTGTCCTAAGTCATTAGCATTGTTAAACTGTCATATCCCAACGATACACTGCATTTCATTGTTGTTTCTCTACACAGTGTTTCTAAAATAATTATTAGATTTGACGGAATCATCTCAGAGACATGAACCACTTCTGTCGAATAATTAGTAAGAGGTCCTCTCTTCAGGAGCAAAACAACTGTTTTGCGTAACAGATGTTTCACGGGTATTTTCGTTCCTCATAATATCATATTACCATCATCACGTAAAGGGATTTAACCAAAGGGATGTTTTCCGGTAAAAAATAAGGAAATTAAAAAATTATGTTCCTCTTATCACAAATAAAAGGGCATTTCCTGTTTGGGGGGGATGTTGTTTTATTTTAGATTTTATACAACGTTTAAACAGTTAGATTATATTAATAATAGCACGGTTGGCACTTTTATTATTATTAGTACTGCTGCTGCTGCCTTTGCTGTTGTTGTTGTTTATATAATACTCTACGTATTTTCAAGAGAAGATGAGAAACCTTATCAATATTACAGTGGCGTTGCCAAAGCAACAACATTGTTTAATGTTAAAGATGCTCATGATTTCCAAGAGGAATCTGACTGAATTATATTCATTGCCTGGCTGCAGAGTTCCTACCCATAAAGCACTACTGTATCTTCATACATACTTCTTCCACAAAGGCACTTTCATTATATATACAGTACATTATACACACAATTGATGCTGTAGTTAAATTGGAATAATTCAAATCAAGCATTCTAGTTAATACTTCATATCTGTTTTTTTTTCCCCCTGAAACCAGAGAAAATCCCTCCCCTTCTATCTGTGCGCATTGGATCACTGTGTACATCTTGCAATTTATATAATTAATAGAAATGAAGGATTAGTCTCGGTGTTGAGATCGCCGATGCGTTCTCTATTTTTACTCAATAACCTTTCATTAAACAGCCGCTTTGAACGGTGAACTTCATCCCGGAGGTCAACAGGTCATGCATAAACATTTGACCCACCTGCACTTATAACGCAGCCCAGGAATCGACAGTGCGCCTTATATGTACTGCAAATCCAAGTGCAGTCGAGAAAGAGAAATGGGCATCCCCCGCCGAATACCTAATATCACTTCACTTGGCAGGGCTGAGAGTCAGCACAATGCACAGCTGATTAAACTGTGGGCCGGCTATATCGTGCGCTTCAGCAAGCTTCTTCAAAAGATATAGAATCGCCATTAGCTTATATAAAGCAGTTTTACATTTTCTTGCTGACTGTAAAGCTGATAATTGCTTCGCTGATGAACCGTCGGCGATATAAAATTGTTCCGACTGCCTGATTAGGTCTGTCCTTTTCACAGAGCTAGAAAGCAGGGCCGAGCCTCCAATTCTACTTCGCTTATAAAGTCAGTCTTTAGAATGACGTAAACAATTAGTCGTAGGGTAAAAACAAATTGCAATGACAAATCATCAGTATAAGAGAAGGACAAATGAATACTAACTCGGGTCCGTTTTTACCTATGTATTTATCTGTGCGTGCGTATGTATCCATTTAGAACTTTGTACAAGTAAATGTGTTCTACTGAAAACTACAGAACAACAGTCGTGTAGCACATTGGAGATGTCAACTGTAATTGAAATATGCGCACTAAGCCTTAGAGATATACCGTATCATTTGAGAAATAAAGTGTTTTTTTTTCCCCCAATGTATTGACTAACATGAGCATATTGTCCAAAAAAAATCTGAATTTTACGAAAAGACTGCTGGCAGCGATAACATTGTGTTGGTTTTCATTTCTTTTGTTTGTTTTTGCTTTAGTAAAGAATAGGAAGAACAGGATGAAATCTCGTTTTTCCCTCAGTGTCATAAACGTATATGAGGGAATTCGTTATTATAAAATAGTCAAATTAAATCAATTTACTTTATTAGTCCAAAAGTAACATTGGCCAGACATTGTCAGCGGATGAATTTGTGCGACACGCTGGGCACAGTCTACAAAAGTACATTTAGCGCCTGTGTGAATTTACAGCGCTCGTGTGCACTTGATTAACTCAATTTGATGAATTATCATAACAGTTTTCAGGAAAACACACAAGTTTGTTTTTTCTTATGAAGAGGGCGCCATTAGTTATGAGCAGTGTAGTAGCCACAGCAGGCGAGAGCTTTATTGCCGCATCTTTTTGCAGAAACCGATAAAGATGACTAGCAACATATTGCTGGCCCATTTCAACAACGTTTTTAAACAGGCGTCTTTGCTGCATCGAAATAATTATTTTCTTCCCCATTTCATATCCGTTTTTTAGAACGTCCAATTTATTGACGCTCTCAGCATGCTTGTTAAAACTCAAACATTTCGTTGATATACCAGAAATTATTCATAAGGTTTGAGTTTTCAACTACGTTATATTATTGTGTTCTAACCACATTACTTTTATTAGTTTTCTGCAATATAATATAATTATTCCCTGTCTGTATTTATAAATAGCAATTTATAATTAACATTTATAAATTAATATATATTAATTAATTTATATACAGTATATATATAAGTGGTTGGGGTCCAGACAATATTTTAAACGACTCAGACGTCTCAAATTGTATTGTTGGTTATACTGTACATGCAAAAAGTGGAATAGTCAATGTATTTTAGTAGAACAGAAATATGGGTGATTTTAAAAGAAAACGAATTCATACAAAATTCACAACAAAACAATGTGCTCTAAATTAGTCTCTTATGTCTGTGCACGTTGGGCGTGATCTTTCAGTTTGCATGTACAGTATATTTACATTTTGTCAGTTCTGGATTATAAGTGGACTGATTTTACAAATGACTTTTCTAACAGTACCGTTAGGTTTCGGCTTTTCTAGGTGTCTACTAGACACTTGTCTACTACTACAAGGAGACGGCAAGGAGAAACCGACTTTCAGCTGAAACTCAATTGTTCGGGAGAAATGGCTGGTCCTGAATGGAGCGGAGTTGTGCCCAGATCCGCGCCACACCGTTGACCTCAATCATTCCTCATTTCTTCCAGAGGCAGATTCGACTGCGAAGAGACCACGTACCACCATCACAGCCAAACAGCTTGAAACCCTGAAGAACGCCTACAACAATTCTCCTAAACCGGCCAGACATGTTAGGGAGCAGTTGTCTTCGGAGACCGGTCTGGATATGAGAGTCGTGCAGGTAGCGTACGCACGTTTCAAACCCAGGCTACAGTGAGACAGGAGCACATTACTGGGACCAGTGCGGAGTGTTTCACATGCAGGGCTGGTATAATGGGCTTAATTTACGGAGTGAAACGAAGACCACGTTTGAAAGTCAGGGGTCATAAGAACGAGGTTGGGAGAAGCTCATTAACGGATGTACTTGTGGGAGTTTTCGCGCTGTCTCCAGATACAGGGGCTGACTGCTGCTATATATATTTTTTATGGATATGCTGTTTTTGCAAGGACAATAGGACTTCCCGCTGTATTTTATTTTACAGCCACCAGAAAAGGCATGTCTGTCCCCTTCATTGCATACCGAACGTGCAATTGTAAACGATAAACGTGTGACATTAAAAAACAAATTTACTAAATTCACTCAGGTGGCGCTGCGGGTAGACACAGTACATGGCTTCACAGAACTGTTGTCTTTAAAAACGGGAATGGGTTTCAGGAGAGCGCGACGCAGTAAAAAGTGAAATTTAATATCGGCTGACAGGGCCTTATAATCGACATTGCGGGAAAAGGGTCATCTCTTGGAAAATAACATACCGTTTCCACAGGTTGAGGACAACTTGCAGGCTTTGCGTTCTGAAAGATAATTACTTCAAATAAATCTCCTTTTGCTTACTGCAAGGGGGAGTAGGGTGTGTATGCTTTTAATAATTCTCCTAACCTTATATATTATATAACCCCCTATAAAGTTTAGATTTAGTCTATTTGTAGCTTAAACTGAATATAGTGAATTTAAAATGCAATTAAAAGCGTTTTATAAGACCCTTGGACAGTTATAACATGTAACAATGAAAAGTAGGTCGCATCTTGAGAACGACATCTGCGTGTTTTAAATCGCATGACACTAAAATATCGCAGAAAAGATCCATTTGCTCAAGGTTGTTCGCTTGTCGTGGGAGAAAAGACCTTTGCCCTTAGACGTTTTTAGCATCACGACAAAACGTTTGCTTGTTCTTCTTTTGAAGCACATCGATGTCCATACCAATTATTTAATTAGACCAGTCAATATAATATAAAGTAATGCAACAAAAATAAATATTGTACGGCGGTCGCCATTTAGTTGCCTGTAATGAAATTTATTTCTTTGTTTTTTTCTAACAAATTCAAAAAAACACAAATTAAAATATAGAAACATATTGAGGAAACGTTGTATGACGTACTGTATGTAACATTTCAGTTAGATTTTGCGATCCATCTACAATAGCGATGTAACACATTTAAATGTTTGAACAACAGGTGTTAGTAGACACACCTGTAATAGAAAAAAGTAAATGGTTCTGTCAAATTACACGGCATGTCCTTAATGATATTGCCAAAAAACGCATTTGTTGTGTTGTATTTTAATCCCGATTTCGTTGGTTCAGCTAGATTCTGTCCTCTGAAGGCTATTTACTATGTCAGTAAGCCTGACATTCTGGTCTCGAATGTTGTTTTGTCTATATATTCGCTAGAAAAGACAGAGTTAGAATCCAGATTGAAAACACGGAATTTCTAGTCATTAAAAAAATAACATGATCAAATAATTGTTATGCATTTTCAATCCAGAAGTGATCATGCTTGGATCAGCTCCTAAAGGGGAAATCGGGCATTGTTAAATACTGTGGCATAAGAGGCTTTTTATGTTTATGTTTATACCACATATATTGTATGTTTTTAATGCAGAATTGCAGACCTTACATTTAGTAGCAGAGAAGAAAAAGTAGAATAGCTATATAAATTGTGTTGAGGCTAAAAAGGAAATGAACAAAACGAAATACATTTCATTGTATTTTGTGGGGCTTTTTAAACACTAGTGGTGGAAATGTCAGTGGTGGATCTTATTGTAGTTGGTGAGCAAAAGGAGAAGGTAGCAAAAGAAAAAAAAAACAGAATGTTTGCATCTCTTACCACACTATCTTTTAGAAGTCCATTTCTTTTACTATCCAGCCTTTCCGTGCAAGAAATGATCAAAACTCTGGGCAAAAGAGAAACTAAGCTAACCCACAACAAATTGTGCTGCTGCAATCAAATGAACATACTAAAGAAACAATTACATCAGGCAATAAGAATAAGAATAAGAATAAGAATAAGAATAAGAATAAGAATAAGAATAAGAATAAGAATAATTATTTTTCCAATTCACAGAGAGAAAGCAGTCTGTTTGAAGATGAAGCATCGTCTATTTATATAATAAAACATCTTTTGATATAGTAGTTTACATTGATTCCCTGTTCTCCATGAAGGTGTGGTTCCAGAACAGAAGAGCAAAAGAAAAGAGGTTGAAAAAGGACGCGGGCCGGCAGAGGTGGGGCCAGTACTTCCGCAACATGAAGAGATCCAGAGGAAGTGCCAAATCGGACAAGGACAGCATACAGGAGGAAGGGGTGGATAGCGATGCTGAGGTCTCCTTTACAGGTACAGCTGAGAAGAACACGTTTTTAGAACAATTTATTAAAGTATATTACTGGACACTGATGCAAATTCCAAGCAAAAAAATAAACAAAGTGAACTGCCAATATTTTAATAAGACACTAATCATCTCCATAATGGTATTTGCCTTTAAGGAAAGCAAAACCTGAATTTGATTCATGTTACATTCATCAATTTGGAGAATATATCATATTTCTTGTTCATGTCCTGTGACATTCCTTTTATCATAGATGTTGTTGTCTGCTCTTGTTCTTCCCATCGTCTTTCAGGTCTCAGAAATGGAACCAAAATTTAGATAACTGAATTTTTTCCCCTATATGCATGATAAGTCAATAAAGATCTTTTAAAGTGGTGGCTTAGAATATACCCATTTACATACAGTACCTTCCTACCTTTTTGCAGCAAAAAAAAAAATCTGAAGTCATTATAAAAATGTGAGAGAGTATCCTGTAGTTGTGGTAGTTGTGGTAGGCTTATCATTCTAACTGGGAATGATGAGTAACGACTGAAATTAAATTACAGTGCTTTCTACGCCAGAAAAGAGCAAGGGCAAAGCTCCACTAATATTTCAACCGTACAACTTGCACATAAAGGAAAATGTTGTCCCTGCTTTAGAAGAGAACATGTAGGTTGATTATGGATTCTCTCCCCTATTTCAGATGAGCCATCCATGTCAGAAGTCAGCCACTCCAATGGGATATACAGCGGGTTGAACGAGACCACCTCTTCGATTGGCAGGCAGACTGGGACCCATGGTCCGTTCCCTCTAGAGCATGGCGTGATCCAGGCCCAGGACCAATACCATGACATCCGTTCCAGCAGTCCCTATGGCGTGCCCCAGTCTCCAACCTCCCTTCAGGCCCTGCCTGGACACCAGCCTCTCATCTCCAGCCTGGTGTATCCAGACTCTGGCTTGGCCATAATGGCCCAGGGTGCACCAGGTATGACGCAGGCCATGCGTGTATTAGGTGGTAACGGACCCAGCTCAGACCTGTCGACTGGCAGCAGTGGAGGCTATCCGGACTTTCCTGCCAGTCCGGCGTCATGGCTGGACGAGGTGGACCATACCCAGTTTTGATGAAGCCTCAGAGGTCTTGGTTTAGTCTTTCAAGTTATTTTTGGACATTCTTCTGAAGATCTACAGGGTTAGAAGGGCAATTTGTCCCAACATACTAGAAGAAAAGCAGAGCGAAGGGTTTCAGGTCTGTTGTTGTTTTTTTCCTCTCTGAGACTCTGCGCAAGCTGAACTTTGAACAATTCCGAAACTTTAAAAAAACAGAAAGGACTGATCGGTCTAGGATGGGAGCTAGATTCTTTTAAATTTTTTATTATCCTACCGCGAGAGTTTATCCACGATATGAAAGATTGCCAAGAGGCTTTAACGTATATGTTTTGATATAATCTCAGTTTAAAATCTGGACGACTAACATGAAGCTGAAGGACACAGATGTTACTCTGAGGTCTGAAGTTTGTGCATTTCAGAGATGGACAGTGACTTTTAACCTGGTGTCTGCTTGCCTTCGGATGTTCATTAAACAGCAATGCTCCCCCACCCCCAACACACACCTCCATTATGTTTGCAAGCAAGTTTTACTGGAACTATGATATTGGTCCCTGCCGAAACGTGGGATATTAGTGAAATGACTTTGTGAGACTCCACGTGTGGCATCCATATCTGAACAAACATCGGGAAACGAACTAAAAAACAGTGAGAACCTTTCACGACAAATTTCAGATTTGTAGACCCTTTCCTCTCCCAGAAGTCCATCAGTGCCATATTTGCACTAAAGAGGCAAATTCATTTCATGTTACAGTATATTGCTGCCATGGCTTTTGAAGCACAGGGAAACCACGACAGAGTGATAAAACTCCATCAAAGTAAACAATGACATATATATTTGATTTGAAGGATTTTTTGCAGAGTTTCTTTTGTTGTACTCGGTATAGTTCATTATCTGTGCTTCATAACCCACTGCAGTGTTGTGACAAGAAAACTGAAAGCAATTTAGTGTTAAATATATAGGGCCCCTTATTTTTGGTATTTCCAGATAAATAATTTGCAGGGTAAAACAGTATAAATTTATTCATTATCAAATAAGTCCATTTGCTTTTCATGTATGTAACATCATAGTGATACTAACGCCACTGCCCTCTCTCAGTTTCTCTCTGGTCTTGCACAAGCAGTTTCTCACGTCTCCACCTGATCACTCGTGTATGGGTGTACAGTGACAGCCACACATGACCTAAATGGGGGTTGTATTCCGTGGTGGGTGAAGTGGTTTCCCCTTATATGTCGTGCACTTTGGGATCTTTTGGGATGAAAGACACCACACAAATGGCAGGAATTACTATGATTGTAATCATCATCACAGCCACTGAGCAGTTTCTTAAGCACAGTTGACAAACTAATCCCAGAGCCTGTTTAAGACACATTTCAGTCCTGCAATTTCAAAACTGAGACTCATGTGAGATCTTTATGGTTGCCTATTTATTTTTAACCAGATTTTAATTAAGGCATCTATACCAATAATCCTTCCAATAAAATGGCGATGTTCTGCAGTATTCTTTCACATGCACCATTTAAATTGCATGGAGTTATTAATAAGAAGAATCAAGGGCAAGGAAAACTTCTCATTGGAGTCAGTTACCCATCTGCTATCCTAAAGTAGGAATGGTTGGAGCAGCCTGGAGCCTGTCCAGCAGAACTATATCTTGAACTGGGTGGTAGTCCACTACAGAGCACACAAACACAAGCACACAGGTACAGTTCAGAAACACAGATTAACTCATCCAGCACGTCTAAGAACATAAGACCAGTTAAGAAGAGGGGAGGCCGTTTGACCCATTGAGCCCATGTGGAAGTTAGTAGATAATTGTTCTGAAGATCTCACCCAGCCACATCCCAAAGGAAGGCAGGTTATCGGCTTCAACAACATCGATGGGTAGCATGATCTACCATGAAACTATAAATCCAGAGAATAACTTTCAGTAATTTGAGATTTAGTAAAGCCTTCAGGTAGGCAACAAGACAATAAACACTTAAAAGAAAGAGCCATACAAATGGAAGCCCCATGGTTGTGATCCAATGCTAGCCTTTCTGTTTCTGCTTTTTCCATGTGGAACACTGCAGAGCTTCTTTGTCAGTGTCTCTGTTTTACAGTGTCTGGTTGTTGCCAAATGTCAAATACGACTTTATATTGTGGAGAGTATTTTATGACTAAGTCCTCTGTGAGCTGAATTTCCTATGTGAACACAGATGGTGGACTTTATCTCAGAACTAACTTGACAGACTAGTGGTAAATTTTGACTCCCCTGCTTATTAATGGTTGTTCTATGCATTTGTGTGTTTTCAAATGTATCTTGTATGTTTCATTATACTGAATCACCTGGGTGTGCTGGACCCAGCGTGGTGTAGTTGTTTGTTTCTGTGAAAATGTTTTATGTCTCTTATTTATTCTCTCTGATAATGAAGCAGTGCAGAACTTTAATAAATTTCTCCCCTAAATTGAACGTGCAGTGATTCTCAGTGGAACCAAAAGGTCCTATGCTTTTGCTGTTGAATTTAAACCTGCTTTCGTGCAGAAAACCCTCTACAGATACTAAGTGGATTTTCTCACTTAGTTTAAATTTGAAGTTGAATTGAAGGTTAAATGACTACAGTTATTTAATGTAGACATATTCCTGATTGTGTATCTAATTATTAAGAGGTTTTATAAGATGGTTGCTGCATCATGCGCTTCACCAGAATGCCCTGAGACTAGAATCAGGGAAAGAGAGTATCACAGAAGTGTGGTGCAAGATCAGAGATAGATTCATTTACACAAAGGGCGAAGTTTAGAACTACTCTGACATCTTGCTCTTGTTTCATATCACTGTCCTATGGGCATTTTGGTGGCTTATTCTCACTCACAGACCTGTTGCAGCTGCTGCATTTTCGAACTCATCGGTGAGTGCAAACGTTCGCCGTTTGACCTCTTGAAAAAAAATACATTAACAATGTATGTGTTTCTCCAGTTTCACCCTTCAGCTTTCTGTCTCTGTGCTTTTGTTTAAGATTTTTAACCAATTATTTTAATCATTTGTGAAAAGCAAGAATGCTTGAGCTGCAAATTAAATTTAATACATGTTAATGTTCAAAGGGTGAGAAAAGGTTGACTATATTTATGTATAACATAAATGTTAGAAATGCATGTCTACAGTGATACAATCTATATCTAGTACAATATGTCCTAGTGAAAAACAAATAATACCATATTACATATGGTTATGGCTCTGAATCAGAATCCTAAGAAATTGAATTATCATTTTGTAGAATGTGCAGAAAAGAAGACAGTTACAGTTGCAAATGTCCATGTCATAGCAATACTTAACCAACATTTCCTATATTTGCATATTAAACAGATAAAAAATAACTCCACATTCCTGATCTTTGACATTACTGTGATTTTTATTTGTTGCTGGTATCTGTTACACAAATACTGTACATTTGTGGTTAATAAAGTAGATGGATACCTGAAAGCATAAATATAAATATAAGTATAAATGGTCAGTTTATTAGGTATACCTGCCTTCCCATGTAATTGATTGCTCTATTATTGACAGCATCAAATGTGCACAAAATGTTACTTAAACCAAATTTTAATTGGTACTATTACCCAGGGTATACAGTAGCTGTTTTATATACAGTATAGCTTCTGCCAGTGATCTATCACCCAAAACATTCTATATTGGAAATTCATCTATAATCAGAGACTCCATCTACTCCCACTTTGCACTATAATCATGATCACATCAAGATTTTAGATCCTTCTCCTGGGCTAAGTGGAGTGGAGTATTCCAAATAACTGTCAATCTTGAAATCAACTTACCCCATTCATTACATTGTTCTGTAGAGATCTCTACTGGAAGAGATTGAAAAAGGTATAAGAATCGTGGTAGAACATTGTCAGATTCATTTGAATAACTTCCACTCTAGATCCCGATGAGAGATGTAGCAAACAGCCAGCCAGCCAGGTCCTCTTTTATTCTACAGGTTGCAGGGTTAAAGTGGGTACGGTAGCACACACTACCGATCGCATGTGTGTGATTCAGAGGGAGGATGGGCAAGACAAAAGATCGAAGTGACTTTGAACGTGGCATGGTAGTGGATGCCAGAGACACCAGCATGAGTTAATCAGGACCAGCAGCCCTGCTGGGGTTTTCACACACGACAGAGTCAGCGGTGTATCAGCAATGGGCCACCACTCAAATGGGCCCACTCAATGGGCTCACCACTCAGCTGTCAACCCAACCCAACTCCTGTTAATGAAAAACAAGAAGGTACAGTCGCAGTGGGCTAAGGGACGCAAACACTGGACGACGGAGGATTGGGAAAACATCGTCTGCGCTGAAGAATTCATTTTCTAGGACTAAGACTTGGCAAAAATGGCACGAATCCATGGATCCGTCCTGCTGGGTGTCAACAATGCAGGCTGGTGGCGGAGTTGTGATGGTGTCGGGGGGGTGTTGTCATGGCACACAGTGGGTCATGGCAATCAGTGTGGCCAATCTGTGAATGAATTTTTTCAGCAGGATCTGGCTCCATGCCACAGGGATAGGCAGGTCCTAGTATTTGGAAACATTTAGCTTGCCATGCTTTGCAAGCAGACATCAAGGTAGGCAGAATCATCATCATCATCATTCTAATTTTACTGCAGTGTACCAAGCTTTTGTTTTCCATGGATATTTATACTCATAGAATCCTACTGTAAGTATCACTACTCTACAGTAGAGTATCACTACCGCTATGGCCTTTGCATAGAAAACCTGTGCACAAGATGCTTCATATAGTACTTTGTGCCATGGCTGAAACATGTTTAAATGGTGGTTGCAGGTTATTCAGTTGTTGTTTTTTTGTCACGGAAGTATGTGCGTTATGTCTGTCTTTCTGTGCTTACACCACTTCTAATAATTGCTTTAGAGCACCACGTACAGTACAGATTCGTTTTGTATGGTGGCTAAATGCATGGTCCTTTTAAAAAGATTTATAAAAAAAACCCACCTATATACTGCTGTGAGAAAAAATAGATAAGGTAGCAGCATATACAGTAGATAGGACATCTTGCTCTTCAGGAAAGGGAATGTTCAGATTTGGTGTGATTCCTGGGACCTAGGTTCTGCAATCCATATATCCCAGACCCTGTTGTTGTGTCATAAAAGTAATATTTTTCTATCGACAGATGCACACACACACATAAACACTCCTGCCAGGCCAACAATTACCGCGAGAGACTGTGGCTGTATGATTAGCTTTTCATTGCCATCATTCTTCTTTAAACAACACCTGCAAATTTGTTCTTCACAATAAATGGCAATTTAAGGTCTTATACTTGTGAACATTTAGTGATTAGAGTTGTGAAAACCACTGCAAAAACAAATTTAAAATAACCTGAGAGACATATGACAGAAGCTTCCGAAGACTGGTCTTAATTAGCCAAATAGGATGTCTGGTAGATTTGTTTTCAGTTTTGTGCAGAGTACCTCCAGGTTTTTTTACACCTTTCTGTGAGTTCCTGCTTCTCTTTCAGCTGATTCCCAGGAACATCCCAAATTGAGTTATTCCACCTCACTGAGCACCAACACTAAGACCTGTCGGCCTCTGGGACAGGTGAGAGACAAGAGGCGTGTGAACGCTGGTGAAAACCAGAGCAGCACCCACAGAATGAGGGACACATCGACAGTGCTACTAATCCCAACAGATCCCCTTCTGCTCAGCAAGCAAGCAGTTTCCTAGTGAGTTAATCTCACCAACTGCCAGTAGGATGTAAACACAGAGCATGTTTCCACAAATCTAACATGCAAGAACTGTTTTCTTTTCTTTCACCTGTTATTGTTCCCACAGGCCCACAGAGGAACAATGGGAAAATGTAGGATCTAAGTAAACAGCAGCCTGGACCTTCAGGTGAACTGTATGACTGTGCCAGGTGTGCTCATTTAACACAGCTTTTCTTCTTCTAAGTGTACTCCAGCACTCCAAGGTAATTTCCGCCTGGAATATACAGTATGTACCCTTAACATCTTGAAATATCTTGGGAAATATAGACAGTACAGGCTGGTTCAGGGTTTCAATTCAATGTAAACACTTGGGTATCAAGTCTGCAATATCAGATTTTTATGTCTTACTCAATAAGCCCCCCCGCACCCCTCAAAAAACCCCCAACAAACACTCATTATCATTCTTCAAAGTATTTTTTTTTGTAGCGTAGGTACAATTTTTTTCCAGGCCCTCCTCACCAATGTATCTACAGCACTGCACTTGAGATAAAAATCTGAGACTGATGGAACAACGACAAAAAAAAAATCCACACAAGGGTTCATAAAGCCAGGTTCTGACATGGTTTTCATAGCCTTTCACAAAAAGATTAAAATTAGGAAAAAATATAGAAGTTCCATTATTATTATTATTATTATTATTATTATTATTATTATTATTATTATTATTATTATTGAGTCATGGGGAATGCTAGAGAAACTATTTATACTGGTTAGGCTCATGTTTACAGCACCTCTTTCAAGGCTCCAGGAGTCAAAAAGACGAGTCCTGGAGAAAGAAGGTGATAAGAATCGCTTTGATCTTCACTTCATTGACAGGCAGACAAACAGTACAAAGTAGAGGTATTAAACCCGTCATCAACTCTAAACTTCTATAAGCCCTGCCCTATATCTCTCAATGGTCAGATTTCACTGATAGACAGCTAGATGTACCTATCAGAGAAGCGAAAAGCTAAACTTTCATAGTCTGAAGTCAGGATGAGGAACTTCTTTTATCGTCTTTTTTTTGTTTGAATGGAATACTTTGGATATTTCTTTCCATCTTCAAAGTAAGCATGATGGGTTTCTTATACAGTATTTCAACAAGGTTTTACTTTGCAATTATATTTTCCTGTAAAAATGGCAAAATATTAGTTTGCAGGCTTGGGACACAGCAGAAAAAGGTTCTTCGATAAGACAAATGCGTTGCTGAATTGTGATTTGGAATACACCGTTTTTACAATATATACAGTAGGCTGATGTGGTGTGTTGTGAATTTGCTGCTTGAAGTTTTTGAAAACCGGTCAGAGGGCTGTAGTTTCCATTGCGGTTTTCTGCATAATTTGCATTATTATTGTTGGTTCTGTGTTCTCAATATGTCAGTTTTAAAAAAATATTTTCGTTGCTTTGAAAACAAGTTTAATCCTTGTATTCATATACGGTTATGAGTGAGGATATTAATGATCACTTGCATGTGCACTATTTTGTGAAACGATGACATAATATCTTGTTTATCACGATGCAGGCTTAATTTGAGGGTGCAAAGGAACAAGTAATAGGTTTATTCCATGATGAAAAGAGAAGAAAGAAAACAGCGTTTCTGCTGTGGCGCCTTCTTTGAGTGTAAGAAGGCTCCACACCCGAAACATTGTTTTCTCTTTCTTCTCTTTTCTGCATGGAATAAACCTATTACTTGTTCCTTTGCAGCCTGCGCATGCTGACGCAGCTACCCACCTGAACTACTTAATTTGAGGGTGTTGTGTGCTTGTACCTCAGACAGACGCTGGCGTCCGGATGTTTTCATCTTAACACCTTATGAGCTAGATGGCTTCTTGTTTGCAATTTTTATTACATCCATAAGCCTCTGACTGGGCACTTGAAATATGTTGGTGGTTGACGCTGATGATCAAGGAGTAACTATCAATATTATTATTAATATTTTTATTCCTGACCTCATTTCAATAAACGCAAAGCATTGTATAATAGCACACACAGAATATAAAACAGAAGAAAATAAGTGGGTAAAAACTGAATTAAACGTTAAAACTTCATTGAAAAAATAGGTCATTAAGGTTTTCCATTTTAATTTATTTTTACCTAGCACCCTTCACAACAAGCTTTCACAGTTATTTACACTCCTAAGTTACAGTCACAGTTGAGTAAATTTGGAAGTGTTGACTTTTGCTAGGGGGTCTCACTGAAATTAAAACGTGATTTCCACAGGCATGGTGCAGAACCTGAGAGTCTCTGTTGTTCCTTGCTTGGAGTCTGCTCTTCAGCTGAATAAGAAGGCCTGAATTTATAAATCTTTAATTAATTCCAATCAATTTAATTCAAAATACTTTTGAAAGTGCGGTGGCTCTGTGGCTAAGGATCTGTGTCTGTGGCTGGAAGGTTGCCGGTTCGTTTCCCGTGGCCAGCAGAGGAATCCTACTCCGTTGGGCCCCTGAGCAAGGCCCTTAACCCCAACTGCTACAGGGGCGCCATATAAATGGCTGACCCTACGCTCTGATCCCAAGCTTCTCTCCCTGTCTGTGTGTCTCATGGAGAGCAAGTTTGGGTATGTGAAAAGACAAATTCCTAACACAAGAAATTGTTTATGGCTAATAAAGTGATCTTATCTTATCTCTTTATTCATCACCAGGAGGGCAAATAAGTATTTTGAGTTGAATGAATGGGGTGCACTATACTCATGCAATAGTGCAATCTGTAGCTGGACCTTTCTGTGCCTTATATAGTATGTGAACTGGATAACCGAGACGTAAAACCGAGGTCCTGACTCTCTGTGGTCATTAAAAATCCCAGGGCGCTTCTCGAAAAGAGTAGGGGTGTAACCCCGGTGTCCTGGCCAAATTTCCAATTGGCCCTTACTAATCATGGCCTCCTAATAATCCCCCTCTATGAATTGGCTACATTACTCTGCTCTCCTCCCCACTGATAGCTGATGTGTGGTGAGCGTTCTGGCGCACTATGGCTGCCGTCGCATCATCCAGGTGGATGCTGCACATTGGTGGTGGTGGAGGGGAGTCCCCATTACCTGTAAAGCGCTTTGAGTGGAGTGTCCAGAAAAGCGCTATATAAGTGTAAGCAATTATTATTATTATTATTATTGCAATAGTCCAGTCAACATTTGGAAAATATTTCAACATTTGGAAGAGGAAGCATCTCAACTGACCAATATTACAAGCATGCGAGAAAGAAATCCTTGTAATGTCCCTAACATGAACAGCACATAAAAATGTGGAATCAGCAACACTAAGGTTTCTAACTTCCGTCAAAGGTTGGATTTCAGCACTGGAGTCACCAACTTTGTGAAACAGATATTGGAAGGCTATCGGCTCAGTCAGAACATAAGCCTTGTCACTGTATCCTTCCTCTCTGAATTTTAAAATATTTCTGTTGCATTTATTTCATAGGTAGCCAACATCTTTGCTCAAAATACTGTGTGTCTTTTAATGGAGATGGAGTGTAGAGGAATTGGAAGCATACTGTATATTGAATAGGAGACATCTGGTCTTTGTTTGCCTCCTTATATCTACCCAAGAGCATACTTTTCACTAGGGCTGGGTGATATGACCTCAAATCAATATTGTGATAATTTCCCACATTTACCTCAATAACGATAAATTAACGATAATTTTTTTAAACCCTTGAAATTATATGATTACATGATATGCTGAAAGATCACGTTTTAAATATGTGAAACTATTAACCTTTGTAAATGTCAGGCACCACAGTGAGAAAAATATTTTCTTGAAGGCACCACGTATCTCTTGTCAAGGGCTTGAACAAGTCTTTTGAAGCCACTATGCTCCACTGTAGCTATGGGGACCATGTACTTCGCTATGTAGTATGTAATGGCGTTAGCTGTCTTGTTACTTCTGCATAAATCTTTTGCATATTGAGTGGCATTAGTAAATGTTTGTGTTAGAGACAGCTGTTTGGGGGGAATCACTTCGGCCATGAGTGCGTTTGTCAGTCTCTCTCTTTTTTTTGGCTGTGCACTCTTCGTATTCCACTCACGTTACTTTTTGGCGCAGAAACGGTTTTCCGACACATGGACCTCATCCTGTGGTCCATGTGGGTCCTAATGCCCCAGTATAGTGACGGGGACACTATACTGTAAACAGGCGCCGTCCTTCGGATGAGATGTAAAACCGAGGTCCTGACTCTCTGTGGTCATTAAAAATCCCAGGGTATTTCTCGAAAAGAGTAGGGGTGTTACACTAGTGTCCTGGTCAAATTTCCCACTGGCCTTTACCAATCATGCCCTCCTAATAATCCCCCTCTATGAATTGGCTACATTACTCTGCTCTCCTCCCCACTGATAGCTGATGTGTGGTGAGCGTTCTGGCGCACTATGGTTGCTGTCGCATCATCCAGGTGGGGCTGCACACTGGTGGTGGTGGAGGGGAGTCCCCATTACCTGTAAAGCGCTTTGAGTGGAGTGTCCAGAAATATATATATATATTTATATTTATATTCTACAGATATATAAGTGTAAGCAATTATTAATTATTAATTATTAATATGCTGTAACTATAATCTATTTAATATACTGTAACTAATGCCACACTGCCGTTGTTTGTCAGACAGCCCATCTTCATCAGCCCATATTTGTATAACTAATGTGCTTTGAATGCCAACTTTATTTTCTTTTATCCCTCAGTTATTTCCCTTAATTAATTCCCTTACTTATCTCCAGTGCTGTATATAGATACAGTACCTCCCATTCTTAGGTCTTCATGGTTTCCACTGTGTGATGCTAGAGGGAGTGTGCCTGTCTGCCTGTCTCTATTCATCCCAGAGCAGGCAGTCTGTGTCAGCTGGCTAGAGTAAATCAGCCCTGACAGCAACACCTCCCTTGGGTGCCACATGTTAGAGCTCCAATTCAGCGGTATTGGAGCAGGAAAGAGTCCCACTCATAGTGTATGTGAGGTTTGAGGAGAATGGGGAGAGTCCAAGCAAAAGATAGGAGTGCAAGGCCTGATTGGTAAACACACCCCGTCATTTACTGTGGCATGTTAATGAATAACTTCCTTTGTCCGGCACCGATTGTTATGCAGAGATGGGCAGATGCATTGTCTTAGAGCTGAGGGACTGGGGAGGTTAGCTATGTGGTATAGCTGTTGTTTGGAGCTGAAGGCCTGGAAGAGGTAGTCAGGTTTGATGGAGCCCAGAGACAGTGTGGCTCAGGAGCTGAGGGCTGGTGTACGCTGGGTTGCAGAATCCAATGCTAATGGATTGATTGACTCTTTGGGATACCGTACATAAGTTTTTCTCTTACTTTTCCTGCTACTGTTACTGTTAAGCAGCTTGTCTAGCTCTTTGTTCAGTACTAAAATCAATCTGTGTTCTTTACACACAGACACTAATGTGTGTCCATATTTTTCACCATATACAGTACTACAATGGTGTCTGTGTGTTAAGAAAGGAAAATATGAAGTAAACAGTGAATTTAAGTGCATATAGTATCTACTAAACTATTAAACTGCCTTACACAGCTTCCTCACCTGCTCCCTTCACCTTGATTTTGAATGAATGAAACAAAAATCCTGAAGCTAAATTCCTATTAAGATCATTTTAAAATTGTACATTTTTTCAACACAGTGTTCATTGTGGTTGGAAAGGGTTGGTTGTGTAGAGTCGATCATTATCAGCTGGGAATTATTCAGGGGAGTGTGTGTGTTTGGTTTGAGAATAGTTCTAGAAAACAAACAAGGAGAAAAGTTCAGACCGGGGTGCTGTAATTAGCAGAGTACTACAGGGATACTAAGCCAACTGCTAGTCTTGATTTCTATCAATAGTTAGTAAACGAGTTATGTTGAGGAGGAATCAAAAAACACAGTCGAAGCAGCAAATTAAATTTTTAAAAGATCACATTCAAGACTGGGAAAACATCTGGTAGAGGTTTAGTGCAGTGTTTTGCATGCAGGTAAGTAAAAACATTAACTAGAAGTAGAAAATGGGCAACACTGAGCTAGAACAGGTTACTTTTGAAGAAGACTTTTCAGGTATTTATGTTGACTTGTCTTATAAATCTTCTAGACAAGGTCTCTCAAAATCAATTCCCGGAGCCTCTAGAGTCTTCTGGTTACATTCCCGATAATATATTCGATCTGCTTATTTGACTTGCTGCCTAAATGAAGTACATCTACCCAGGATCGGAGGTGATTTAGACAGTAGGTAAATGTACCTTTAACGAGGGTGACATGGTGGCACAGTGGGACCCTCATTTCCACTCCTGGGGTGCTACCTGTGTGGAGTTTGGATTTTGGATGTTCACCCTGTGTGTGTGGGTTTCCTCCAGGTGCCCCAGTCTCCTCCTATTGTCCTAAGATAGGTTAATAGGTTTCTGGGAAAATGGGCCCGGGTGTGATTGTACAGTATGTGCCTGTGTGTGACCTGTGGTGGACTGGCATCCTGTCCAGGGTGTATCCTGCCATGCTGCTGTTGCTTGCTGGGATAGGCTTTGGCTTCCCTCTCACCCTGTATTGGATAAAGAGGTTAGAAGAAGGATGGAAGTAACTTTAATGAAGTTAATGTCTTGTTTAATCGACTGTAAAAGGAAGAAAAAATGTGCATATGTCTAATTTAGAAAATCATGTAGATAATGTATAATTGCTTGTTTCCTATTCAAGAAGGTTCAGAAACCAGAACGGTCATGTCCTACACCAAATGAGTTTCAGACCCCTGTTCTCTACAATGTGTAGAACCAAGATAAAAGGCAATTGTAATTTTAGGATATCTAGTCAGAAGTAATAAAAAAAACAAAACAAGATCTGTTCTGTTAAAATTGTATAATGCCCAAGTAAGTGCAACCAGATTTTCCTTCCTCTGACTGGTTGAAGGAACCAAACATTTCAGTGTTGAACTGACAAGACTACAAGGTGACCTAATCCAAATATTCAAAATCCGCACAAGCATTGATAGTTAACCCAGTGGACTTTTTCAAACTGACGCACAGACCGGGGGACACGTGGGAACTATAAGGGAATGCTTTTAAAAACAAGAACGAGTAGCTCCTTTGCTCCAAGGGTTGTGAGAGTATGGAACAAAACGCACAGCCATGTCATTAAAGATGCTTCTCTGTCCACTTTCACAAAATGTCTGGAAGAGATTCATGGATCTATTAGCCACAGAAGATCAACAGAAACTTACACATTTTCCAAACGTATTCTGTACATTAAGGAGACCATAAAATTCATGTCAAAAGGCAGCCATCATTATCTGCAAGTATATTAATTGAAAACGGGTAACAATGGCAAATCGTTTTCTCTCCTACTGTCCGGTAAACGGTATTGAAGCGTTTGGTGAAAGTCCAACAGATTACGGAACAGCTTCTACCTCCAGGCAATAAGACTGCTAAATAGCCAACCTGCAGCTCCTTCAGCAAATCACCCGTAATGGCTACATGGACATACAGTTTTCATTGTATTCAGCATACTGCAA
Source organism: Lepisosteus platostomus (assembly GCF_059453375.1). NCBI lineage: Eukaryota > Metazoa > Chordata > Actinopteri > Semionotiformes > Lepisosteidae > Lepisosteus > Lepisosteus platostomus. Next base: position 11,214,403 of record NC_142631.1, on the reverse strand, counting down.
TACTTGGACATAATGTATTGCAGACACCCTGGACACATAGCAGCTCTATTTATATAGAGTTTTGTCCGAGTTTATCTTATTCAATTTTTATTGCACTATTATCTATCTTTATGTAACCTTATTTTGTAACTTATGTTTATCCCCCCCGGTGAGCTCATAGAAAAGACATTTCATTGCCAACAACTACTGCTGCACGCCGTATTGTTGTGCATTTGATAAATAAATGATTTATCAATAAATGATTGATGGATTGAACTGATTTTGGTGTTTTTTTTAATGCTGTTGTTATTTTTAGTAACTCAAGTTATGCTTTCATCTGCCAAGGAGAAACTGAAAATACACACTCTGAAACAGAAGTTTTACCTTTCTAGTCAGGAATTTTCAGTCTGTTTGTTAGAACCACGCAGTATGAACTAAGCTTTTCTGGTAACATTTTCCTGTGTCTTGAGAAAGCACTGCAGTCAGTCTTTTGAAATATTGTTGCCTGACATCATTGTCTTTATGCCATCTGAATTTTGAATACCGTCAAACGTTGATACTTGATGTTTTATGAAATTGATTAACTGTGAACTGACACAGGTGGAAAAAATAACTAGTCATTGGCTATTGTAAGTTATCCTTTGACAGAATAATGAGATTTTGGTCAATTGGGATACTTTTGTAAGTGAGTTTTCTGAAATAATACAATGATTGGGACCATCGTTCTGGTTTGCCAATTCTATCCCCAACCCATGTAACCCCCCTCTTTCTTTCCTTTCCATGCAATTCCCAAAGGCTTCTCATGTCTACAAAGTGTTAACAGCTCTCCTGAGACCCTGTCTGGTCTTATAAAGCTATAGAAAGCCCACAGACCCAGATGGTTGCTTGAAACATCAGACTTTTCAATTAGACTGTGAGAAGAGGCAATCCTTCATAGCTCAATAGTGTGTCAGCGAGGAGAAAGGAGATGGAGTAAAGTGAGAGTCGGAAAAGAGGAGTTAAGAAACAAGGAATGTTCTTTCATTGTCAAAATGATAACTTGTTGGCGTCTCAACATTTACTGTAGCTCACGGTTACATATATTAAAGTTACTGAAAATGCAGGGCTCTCAGATTTAAGAGGGATACTGAGCTATTCTAATAGAATATTTTACATTCTCTAAAGTCACTAGAGATTTTAGCAAATGCATACATTCTAAACTACAAAACGAGCAAATTCAGAGATGAGGTCAGCTGGGACAGACAAATATCATTGCATTGTGTTTCTTTTTACTCTTTCTGCATCTGAGCATATTTCTGCACTATCTATCCTATTTGGTTGCTTGGCTGTAAAGGAAGGACTTGAGCTTATTTTAGTTATAACAATACTGTCCGTCCTAAATAATTTTTTGCTTTCATTTCCGGCCTCTCTGTTGAGGAGCAGAGCTGTTGCTCTTGAAGGAGATGGAGAGGCAGGATGGTGCCCCAGTGCACGCTTAGCTGATACCCCCATGTGTGCTCGTTAGGATTTAATTTAAATATGGCTTTATGAGGCTCAGGGGTGTTAAATCTCCTTAAGAGTCTTATTTATTCTGCCTCCACATGATTTACGGGTTTTGTTATTTGTGACTACACTGCAAGCTGTTTGGCAAGTAAATGCAGTGCAGTTGTGAGGAAGGCTGTGCTAAAGGCCAACCAGAAAAATAAATACCGTTGTTGTGTTTCTCAGTGGCAGTTTTTACAGTTGAATATTTATCCCAGTTGCAAGGTTTTTTTTGGACAGATTTTTACTGAAAGTGTATTTATTAAAACCATTTTTTTTTCTGTGCAGAATATTTACACAGCCACACAACAGGTTTTTCGTAAGTATCCCACAAAAAATTAACAACAGAAAAATGCTCAGAAAGCAAAATAAATGTGTGCTTATTATTTGTATTTTTTGATGGATCATATGTAAAACATAAGTTACAATGACCCTCCTGACATTGGTCGGCTGTTCCTTTGGTCTGATCGTTTGCAGGGGAGTTTTATGAGTTTAATGCACATAACTACTAAAAGCGCCGATATTCTCCTCAACTGATGTAATGTTGAGCTTGCAAATTTACATCATTCCATTCCACTTGTCCCCGTGAAATGGGCATCCTAAAAGGTGCATAACATTTGCAACACATCGTTTTTTTATTGGATGATCTGGTTTCCTCCCACAAGAGATAGGGTAGGTACAGTAAGTTAATGTGCTTCAGGATTGACTGGCGTTCTGTCCAGGATGTATCCTGCCTTCCACCCATTACTTGCCAGGATAGGCTCTGGCTCCTCTGTTCCACTGTGGATGTGGACCTACAATGTATGATAAAACATAAAGATCAAAGTGAAGTTCCCACTAGCGATGATTCCAGTGCATTCAGTGTGTATTTTGAGAGAGCTTACACATCAATACAAATAGACTCATGGAAATAACCATCTCCCAGACAACAGCACATTTGTATTACTGTGTTGTATACCTGGGCTGTGTAGATTATATTTACTTCTGAAACTTTGAGCTAATGCAGAGCCACATGTCACGAATATAGTCCCCCCTCCTTAAGGGGTGCTCCAGCCCTTTCACTTTAGACTTAATTCTGTGCACCTGATCCCTTTTCCCAGCCCACCTTAAAAGCCAGGCGCTGACACTCATCCTGGCTCTGCATCTGGTTTCCAAACCGTGCGAGTCCGGGACCTGGAAGCGCCTGGTCCCGTTAAGGTTTTAATCTCTGTTCCCGTTCCCTGTCCGCCGGTTCCGACCCGGTTCATGGTTTTAATTCCTTGTTTGGATGGATCACCTGGCTATGGATTTATTTTTGTGTTTTTGGATTCCCTCTATGGATTACTTCTGGATTGTTTGCCTCGGCCACACCTTCCCTGTGCACCAGCGCACTTTGGACACGCCCCCCTGTTTTCTGCCCCGTATCCCTGCATGACCTTTTCCTAGTGTTTCCCACTTCTTCGGATTGTGTCGTCCGCATAGGGTCTGAAAAGAACTGTTCGTTACACCACATTTCTTGTGCACCACTAACACTGCTTGTGTTGCAGTGTTACTTGCACCTTTACAACATGTGTGCCACATTAACGACGGTGTGTTTTGCTTCATCCATCGCCAAAGACTAATTACACCTCCTTATTGATGATAAATCAGAAGTGTGGAGTTTTTTGCACCTTTAAAAATATCAATTAATCCTGTTCTTTAAAAAAAGCTTACCTTCTCTTTTACCTCCAATGATATCATAAATAATAGTTGTTTCCTTTTTTAAATATAAAGAAAAGAAAAAACAGGGGCATTTTAATGTGAAATACAGTGATACACAACTTTTATGTGACTAATTTGAACCAGAAGAAGAGCATAGCAGTAATTACATAATTTTGTATGCTGTCCATTTTAAATGGGGGGCAGAGAATATTCTCTTTTGGCCTGGCCACTGGGGGGAGCCAGGGGTGTCTGAGGGTAGAAGGGGCAGGATTTATGGAGATGAGAGCTGCCTAAACCATTTGCTCACAATTAGAGCTCGTAGAGTAATCCAGGAGGCATATGTTAAGCTTGGCAGTGTCTCCCAGTTTCACACCACTGCACTGGATTGCTTAACATGAGCCTGCTCAGGAGACAGCCTCACAGACTCAACTGCTGGCTTGCCTTAGATCTGCACCCCTCCTATTGTGACAGTGTTAAAGGGGATTAGCACAGTCATCTCCACACAGTTACAGCAATCATAGGCATTGGTGCTCTTTGAGTTATTAGGAAGGTATTCTTTGTTATCCACCCAGACTGTATGGCTATTTGAATAGTGGAGCTACATCTTTTTGAAGCCTGCATTTTATCAGCTGAGATGTTCATGACAAGCGTCTAAGCAGCCATTTCACTCTGCAACTCACAACTAGCAGCCCACTGAAGCTCAGCAGGTGTGAGCCTGGCCAGTACCTGGATGGGAAAACTAAGGTTGCTGCTGGAAGAGGTCTTAGTGGGGCCAGCAGGGGGCGCTCATGTCCTAATGCCCCAGTATAGTGACAGGGACAATATACTGTAAAAAAAAGGCTCTGTCCTTTGGATAAAACATAAAACCGAGGCCCTGACTCTCTGTGGTCATTAAACCACAAGGTGTTTCTTGAAAAGAGTAGGGGTGTTACCCCGGCATCCTGGCAAATTTCCCATTGGCCCTTACCAATCATGGCCTCCTAATAATCCCCATTTATGAACTATGAACCATCTATGAACCCCATCTAGGTACTTTGTGTGGATTTAATAATTGCTTACACTTATATAATTATTATTATTATTATTATTATTATTAATAATTAGATAAAGAGGGATACTCCTGGGCAAGTTGCAGCTGTAGGTGAATAGGTGATATTATTATTAAAACACAAACTTTAAATTCTAGCTTTTTAGAACACTTCATACAGAAAACAACTGTAAAACCAGTTTGATCAGTTATCAGTTTTATTAAATCTACAAACTCAAAAACAAAGTTTGAACAAATGACTAAGAAATAAAAAACGCATAGTTGATTTGGAAAGATTACCACTAGTATAACCTTCTAATATCTTATACAGATCCTCTAAAATCTGAAGTTGATCCTACTGTAAATACCAGCCCTCACCTCAAATTTAAACCGAACCAAACCCCTAGCTTCCTGCTTGTGAAGACCATAATTCAGGTAAAGGAGAAAACTTACAATATGTTATTTGAATAAACTTGAGTATGTCTGTATGTGTATTCAGAGTCTCTTCATCTTGGATTTCCCAGGAAGAGCAATTAAAAGTTCATGTGTGACAAATAAATGAGCATCCTCCGAGAGGAGATTGCTTAATTGATGTGAAAAACAATGTCACCTGGCCCATCAAGTCTTTTATTTCTCTACAACACTCTCAGGACCATTTAGTCATTTAAATTTACCTCGAAACTGCACACGAACAGATTTTTAATCAGTGTTGTAAACTGTTTTACTTTCAGGAGCTGGCCTGCTTAAATTAATTTGTTTAATTTTATCCATCAATGACAGCAAATCGATCAATGGCATGCTCCTCATATCATTCAGGATTATTTGTTTGATTTAGACAGACTGTGCCGTAGGCTGATGTGATGATTAAACTCAGTGGTAAAATAAAAAAAAGGCTCACAGGAAAAAAGAAGGAATATTTAGGCTTTCTAAAGGTGCGTCCTTTTGGCTGTTTCCCAAATAATTCATCAGTAGTCTAAAAATACCTGTGAAATCTCAAGAGGAGCAACAGCAGACTTAACAATCCCAGAAAATGTTACGCATTGTAAATGAACAATTATGCACCAGAAACCTCACGATACTGCAGTTCTGGTGGAGAAAGAAGAGGATATTTTAATAAATTAAGAAGGAACTTAAGTGGAATTAAGTTAAATTTAACCAGGATGCAGTGTCCCTGGTCACTAGAGTGGGGCATTGATTTTTTGGGAAATTCCGGTCAAGATATAATAGAGTAACGTACTGATCTGATAAGAAATTAGATCAATTGGTCTGTACTTCTCTGGTTCAGTGCAGTGCCTCTTTTCATATATTGGTGTTGAACACGCAGTTCTTTTTTTGGGTCCTGTTCCCATTATAAGTGAGAGTTAAAATATCTTATAAAATCTGTATAATACAATGAGGATGTTTTTTTTGTTGGGTTTATAGCTGCCCAAATGCTCGTAGAACCTCCCTATCAGTTATGAGAAAATGAACCAATACCAATGGAGCTTGTTGTGTAATATGCATTATGTATTTGACGTCTCATTGTTTACAGCTCCTGATATTCCACAGGCTGCTATGGGAATTAGTCTCCATCACATTTACCCCTTGCTCCGTTAGTGTCGGACTGATGCAGTGTCGGTCTTTGACTCTTCTCCATCCTGAAGTTGCAAACCCACGGATATAGCTGACATTTGTCTTCGTCTTTTGGAGGTTCCACTCGGACTACATCCTCATCCATTCAATTCTAGCAAATGTCAGCAAACAGTAATTCTTTTCTCATTCCTTCCTACTTGTGTGTCAGTACAGTTCACCTCAGGGTGCTCTTCCAGGCCTCTGCAGTGTATTCTAGTGCTCATCACAGAGTAGTTCAAGTAGGTAGCTGCGTCAGCTAGGTAGCAACCTCACACCCGAAGAAGGCTCTACAGCCGAAACGTTGTGTTTCCTTTCTTTTCTTTTCAGCATGGAATAAACCCCTCACCACAGAGTTGCAGTTACAAGCTAGATAAAGTCTGGTGACTGTGTTGCCACTCTTATTTTTTCCATTGTCCATCAGTGTTCCTTCAAAACACTGCATAAATGAATATACTCGATCAAACAAGGCTCAAGCCTGCATCATACCCACTTCGCATTCATTCCACTCTAAGTGCAGGTTCTCCTCAGTTCCTTTGCAGCTGAACTGACTGGAAATCTGCATTAATATTTTGGAATTCTTTTGATAATTAATAATAATTCCTTACACTTATGCAGCACTTTTCTGGATGCTCAACTCCCAGGTAATGGAGACTTCACTCCATCAGTGAGCAGCCCCACCTGGATGATGTGACAGCAGCCGTAGTGCGCCAGAACTATCACCGCACATCAGCTCTCAGTGGGGAGGAGAACAGAGTGATGAAGCCAGTTCAGAGATGGGGATTATTAGGAGGCCATGACTGGTAAAGGCCAATGGGAAATTCTTCTCTTTTCGAGAAACACCCTGGAATTTTTAATGACTACAGGGAATCAGGACCTTGGTTTTACATCTCATCTGATGGATGGCACCTTTACAGTATCCCCATATCAATACTGGGGCATTAGGACCCACACACAGTGCATAGTGGGCGCCCCCTACTGGCCCCACTAACACCACTTCCAGCAGCAACCTCAGTTTTTCCCAGGTGGTCTCCTATCCAGGTACTGACCAGGCTCACACCTGCTTAGCTTCAGTGGGTTGTCAGTTGAGACTTGCAGGGTGATATGGCTGCTTGTCAGTTGATCTCTGTGGGTCCCGATCTTTTGCCAGCCCTGCCCAGGTGAGATCAAGTCAAAAGTATTACATGTGCTCACCCTTTATATTTGTCAGCTCATTTCATGGTTACTAGGATTTGACTGAGTTTCTAATATGGTTTTATTTAACAGAAGTTTGAAAAGGGGTTCCAGTTCTAATTTTGCACTTCCACTCCTAAGTATGAATACTCCCTGGGAGTATAAAGGCTGGTACTGTGAAGAGTGAGTCAGTTTGAGATCGAGCAGAGGCCAGAAGGAGCAAAACGTGAACTGCAACAAGCCTTTCAGCTGCTTTAGTCTCGCCAGACATGAGACATGAAAATACAACTTTCCCAGGTTTGAACATTTGTTCTTCCAATCCATTGTTTTATGGCAGTTCATATCAGGAGATTGCCTTATCTGAAGTAGAGAGTGCATGCAGTTAATCCCTCACCAAGATGTATTTATTGAAGATTAATAGTGCAGCAGCAATCTCATCATGCCGTCTATGATTTTATAATTCTGTCTGAGGGGATCAGGGGCAGAGATTCCCTTGTGCTTGTTTGAATAGGTTTAAAGCCAAACTTGTTTTTTATGCAAATGTATATATATTTTAGATGTTTTCTCTGCTGACCATGCGTGACCACGGTGTATATGTTTGTGTGGGATTGTGAGATACTGGATTTGAGCAAAGTCCTCAAAGACCTTCAGGAGCTAATACAGCTCAGTCTTTTGTGTTATACTGTGGTTTTAGTACACAGCCTTCATTTGAATGTATCGGTAGAAACCTTAATGAAAGTTTTATTTGATTTCAACAAAAAAAACATCCATTCATACATTTTTGGAATATCAAGTATTATTAGGATGAACTTGGAATTTCCATCTTCCTGAAGTATCATCTCATTTTTCATTAGATCCCATTAGCATACTGTAGTGCACAACTGAATGTACTTTTTTTCCTGAGGTAAACAAACAGGCAACAAAATTATTTTATTTGTCATTAGATATTCAACATACAGTATTATACATCCATGTGACTTCAATTCCTGCTATTTACATAGTGCTTTTCATCCCAAAGGATCCTAAAAGCTCATGAACTGGACCCACTTCATCACAGAGGTGTGGCATCCATCTTGGTGACACACAGTACCGTTCTCCAGTAACAGCCCCACTACACACCTGGTCAGGTGAATTACCTTCATGCTTCTTCCCACACAACTTTAAACACGCTCAAGGATTTTGTGCTGATATTTCCTATTAAGATCTTCCTTACACTGAATGCAAGTTACGCAAACTGACACATGTATTTTATTTTCAAATAAAATAAAACAGCATCCACACTCAACAGTGCTGATTTGTTTCAAATTCAACCGTCTGCCCATTCCAACCCCTGACATGTTCGAGACCCTATGTCTGCCATAAATAATGGCGAATTAATTTACTCCTGTTGTTGGCTTTAAAAAAAAAAATAATATTCCTTTCTTCTCATCTCCATAACGAAATTGTATCTGAGATCATTGCATATGTAGAGGGAAAGTGTTCTCATTGTCCTAATGGAATTGCTGTCCCCCAGGCTAGACTGTACACAGGACAAGAAAAAAAAACACTTAACCAGGGGTAAAAGGGGAAAGTTCAAGGTTCAGTTCTCGTACAAATTATTTATATCCTCAATAAGCGAGTGAATTGAATAGATTGGTTGACCATGACCTTGGTGATCAGAAGAAACCCACTCCCAGTATATCAGCCAAACAGCAGTGATGGCTCAGCTTGTCTGCAGGAGGATGGGGAGGGTAAGTGGGGCTGGGGGAGGGAGTTGCTGGGGGGGGGCGCCTTGTTTGCATTCCATATGGAAATGAGACAAACCCAAGGGGACTTCAAGGACACTCCACCGGGGACTACGGACAAGAGAAGCAAGGTGGCTTGTTGTCTGGGAAAGGGGGTTGGAAAATAAAGTAAGGCTCAAGGCTTTCTGAGCTTAGCATTTTGATAATAAAAGCTATGAAAGCAGTGGCCTTTGAAGTACTGTATTTGTGTATTGATATGTGTAATGTAAGGGGGAAAAAAAGTAAAATTGCTACATGTATTTCAAACTTAAGTAACCATTCCGTTACTAGCGCTGATATTAATTGTACTTTTCTGTGTGTTGTAATCATTTAATTTCAGTTTTTTTAGTTCCCTTCACAGTATGGATTCTGCTGTGTTTGGAGTCTTCTAGTCTTATTGTAGAACATGAAAATATGTTTTTTCTCCCGACAGAGAAGTCGGAAAGCGAGATTTTGGCGGCACTGATGCAGAAAAAAATTCCTGTTAACAAAATGTGGATGAGTCAGTTCATACAAACTGGCAGTATTAAGCCAAGACTTCTGGCGTTGTTTTGCTGCTGGGGAAAAAAAAACCCCAGTTCTGTCAAAGGAAATACTGCCAGGGTTACATAAAAACATAAAATAGCTAACAAACATGAAAATGCTATTTGCCCCATCTTGCCAGTTTGGTAGTTAGTAGTTATTTGTACCAAGGACCTTATCCAGCTATTTCTTTAAAGACATAGGGAATTGGGCTAACAATATGTTTGAATGGAATACATTGTAGTGAATGTGCTGTTCACTGCATTTTTCAAAAATTGTACACATTTGAAACCCCCAAATGTCAGCATCAGTGTCTTGAAGTTCCCACATCCCTGATCATAACTGGGTTTGTATTTCAACAGCAAAACATCCATCCCATGCCCCATCAGATCAGAGAACATCACTCCAACTAAAAGAGCATTTCAGTTTACGGTAGACTGGAACACCCACAAATATCCATCCATCCATACACTCATTTTATAACTGCTTTTGCAATTCAGGGTCACAGATGAGCCAGAGCCAAGCAGCGGGCACAAGGCTGGGTACACCCTGGATGGAACGACAGTCCATCGCAGGGCAGACAAACACAAACACGCACACACTCGCACCTAGGGCTAACTTCCTCTGAAGCCAAATAACCTACCGGAATGTTTTTTTGACTGTGGAAGGAAACCACAACACCTGGACAAAACCCATGCAGACATGGGGAGAACAGACAAACTCCACACAGATAGCAATCCAGGTCTGGCACTAAACTAGGGCCACAGTCAGCAATGCTAACCACTAAAAACACCCACATACATCTGATCTCTTGATAGAAACAAGTCTCTGAGAATATGAAACTGGTTAGGGCTACTATCGAGTCCTGATTCTCTTGCCTTCGGAAACATAATGTTATTAATTTTGAAAAAAAAACAAACAAAACCATTGCAAAATGTTGAGCTTTTTATAAATAGACATTTGACTCCAGAAATATAACTTGTCTGAGAGCAGCTGGTAAGTTTTGTTTCTACTTACAGTACCTGTACATATTAACCTGACTGATTGTCAGATGGGAGATTTTCTTTTCCTTTACTACTTGCATATGGTCTTGATCTTGTCTTATAAGGACTGTTTTTTGAAGTCAACAGTCTGACAGAATAAAGACTGTCTTATGGGAGTTCAGAGAAAATTTTTAAGAGGTGGCTATGAGCATTATAATATATTTAGATCATACAAACGCACCATATTTTTGTGTTTTATTTTTAAAATACTCCAATTTGAAAAATTGGGGATTTATGGTCTCATAATCTGTGGGCTCATACCTCCACCTCTGACTGTATTGATCAGTGAGAGTCATAGCATATTCTTGTTGCCAGCTGGGCCTGATCTCTGACCCTTAAATAGCGAATGAATCTCAATCCAATAGACTGGAGTGTCTCTGCCTCTCGCCCACAGGGTTCTAGTGCACTCGAGACGCAAAGCCCGATCGATAGGAAGGGAGAATGATTCACGCGTTATGGATTGGCAGGCTCCTTATTATTAGAATAGGGGGTGTGTGAGATGCAGGCAACATACAGCTTGTTGAGGAGAGGAGAGAGTTTCCAAGCAGTTAGGTGTCTGAGATACATTTTCTTCAAGTAAAAGGCGGTGTTTGTGCTGTCGAATGAAACATACAAGCCTGGCCCACATCATCACCAGCTTAATGAAACCAACAGTTCTTGTGAGTTTCCTTAAAAACACTCCTCAATTTTGGGGATTTTTTGGAAATCGTTTCTGTAATACTGGAGGTCCAACTCGTCTTACACAGAAAGATTTTCATGTCATGTGCAGACTGATTTGGGTCGTTGTGTGTTGACAGCAGTTTAAGTGAGATCAAAAAGATAACTTCCAATGTATTTTTTTTCATCTGAATTAACATCAACTCATATAGCTGATTATAACGTAGCTATCTGCAGCAGGCAAGATGTATTACTAGACACAAATGGCTTCAGTAATGTTATAAGCATTAATAATTGTAGTGACTGTGCTGCTCATTGTATCTGTGATAACATTTTACAAGTTTGAAACCCAGACGTATGCTAGCATTTGTCTTCTGAAGTTCCCAAATCCCTGATTGTATGTCAGATCATATCTGAACAACAAAATGATCATGTGTTTGACATATCAAAAATCAGTTAAGATATACAGTATCTGCCACACTTAAGATTCATTTCTAAACAAAATCGTGACTTTTGGGATGAGGAAATGAAAATCTTTGACTCGTGAACCAGTCCTCAGAATGGACTTGAAAACTATATTTTACCGTTGTTGTAGCATTCCTTTGAAGTTGGTGTAATCCATAGTTCATTTTGTTACATGTCTTGAAGGTTTCCAAAGAATTTACTCTGAAACATATTTTTCAATAAATCATATTTTGTTGAAATTGTGTGTACTGTATACATTTTGTCAAAGGAAGAATTTACCGTGATGTTGACTGCATGTAGCACACTAGGTACAGATTTGTAGAAAGGCGCTCTCCAGAAAGATTCAATAATGTTTCGTCTTCTCTTTTCTGTTCAGGGTTCAAAGACTAGTCCAGAGGGACACGGCCAAGACAGATGTCAACGTCTTCTCATCATGCAAAAAGATCAAATAAAATGCTTTGATTGACAATTAAGAGGTACGACCCATGGAGAAGAAGAAAAGGAAGCATCCCAATGGGATTTTGGGGCAAATTATTTAAAGTAATCTTCAGTACATTACTCCTGGTGAGTTAAAATATTTTTAACTCAGGATACAGATGTCCCATTTCTCACATAGTGTCTATAGTGAGAGAAAGAATGATTTTAACATATTGTGCACAGTGTACTGAGAACACTGGTACATGGGGTGACGCCAGACTCAACTCTGAGCAAATTGCACATTCTCCAGGCATAAAAAAAAATGTGCACTCCTTAACTCTTAAAAGTTCCACTCTGTAATGTCAAAATAGAAAATATGGCACATGCTTAAAAGGGAAATGGGTGGTTGTAAGGACTTTCAGTAGCACTTTGTCAGCAGAAAGATTTTTTCTCTTTTCACTATCCATAAAAAAGTGGGATGAAAAAGCTCTCTCTTCTCACCTCAGGAAAACCTTGGACTGGCTAGGCTGGTGGGGGAGGTTGGAAGATGTATTGGAAAATGATTGAATTAAAGCCATTCCAATCCCTCATCCCCATTAGGGTTGATGGGGGCTTAAAGTTTCATTTTAAAATAATATTTACTGAAATTATTTTTGTTTAAAGAACATGTGCTGAGCAATCTGAACCCTTAAAACCACAATACGCTGCATCATTTCAATGTTTGTGAAAGCCTGTCTCCCCCTGCTTTTTCTTTAATATTTCTGATCATTTTTGAGCCCGTAAGGCTCTTTGCAGAGGTCTTAACCACCCTCTCTAGCCTGTATCATTCCACCCCTCCTTTCTTCAGATATACACATCCCCCTGCCTCTGAAAATATTGGACTATATCCCCTTTTATGTAATGAAATTACAAGGAGTCATATGTTCCAGCAAATCCCAGAGTTATGGGTGTGTTTTACATAAAATTCATATTGGGACACTCTCCAGGTTGCATGCATGCATACGGATTTACATTTTCAAGAGGTATTAAAGAAATGAGCAAGGAGCTGTAAAAAAAAATGCTGGTTTGCTCGTCCAGTCATTTCAGATCCTGGCAGTGATAAATTATCCTGAGCCTGAGATTTCTAACCATTTTTAGGCTGTAAATTAAGGCCTCCTTGATGTTTCTGTATATGTGTGTGTGTGAAGGAAAATGCAGAGTGTGTTGGACAAAACATAAAACACATAAAACTAACTACAAAATGAATCCCAGTCAGACACATATAAAACAGATCTTTTCATTTAAATCCAGCCATGTTTTGCTTTTGCCCATAAAAGCCCCATGTTTTGAACTTATACTTTGAATGTTTCGGGGGCTTAAACAAACTGCTGATTCCCCCAATATCAGTATAGTAAAGGTTTTTACATTTGATTCGACCCACCCTTTCATCTTAAAAGGTTGTACACACACAAGGAAAATTGCTTCCAGTCTTAATTTTAATGCTCCATGCTCCTCTGTACGTTTAATTAGCTTGTGCCTTTTCTCTTTCAGCTGACCATCACAACAATAATTGAGCTGTTAAATATTAATAGGGCAAAAATAAAACGGATGTGTACACAAATTCAGTGAAATAATATAAGGTACAGACATTACAGAAACAATCATTTGGTTCAAAGGTGCAGACTGAACCAGTGAGCCTTGAAGAAGCCGGCAGGTGGCTATACCTGTAGATATTGCAGTTTTAATGCTGGTTCCGCATATTACAGTTTGGACATGGGACAAATGTTATATTCCTATAGAGGTTTCAGTTCAATGGGAGAAACTTTGTGTAATCTCTACATCTAGGAGAAACCAGTGGGGCTGGTTTACAAATCAGTGTAGACTGCTGCTTAGGCCCTAGAAACTGTAAGATTGTGTGGTCTTCAGGAAAGAACTGAGATTGTGTGAGTGACTCTACACTATACTGCTTAGCTTTGAGATAAGGCACTTGGAGTAATACTGGGTAGTGGTTATTTTTAAGACGTTAGTGCTGGGTCACAATTAGGCCAGTAGTATGAAGTGAGGGACTGACAGTAACTGTGGTAAAGTGTTTAGCCCTTGGGAGTAACTTGGTAATGAAGGATTGTGATACAAATTTAGAGTAACGGAGAGATACAGTATATACTGTAGTTATTCACTGTAGTGACACCTCTGGTTAATCAACTCAGTACATTACATTATAAGGTAATATGAAGAATGTTAAAGGGAGGGGCTTATGACGTTGTTCTGAGGTAAGATGGATGAAGAAATAGAGTCTGAATTGTTTAATTTGAGAACTCTTCTATTGTATTCCTGTCAATACCCTGTACTGTAGGTGGCGTGAGACTTAGAGGTTTGTGAATTGTTTGGTAATTGGGAATTGTTTTCTTTCCAATTACAGCCCAAGACAAAAGAAACAACATGAACTACTATTTTTCCAATATTCTTCCAATAGGAAGACTATGGTTTAAACAGAAGCCCTAAGTTCCTTATTCCCTGTGAAGGGAGTTTCACTGCCTTTTACATAGGCTGGAGCTGGAGTAAAGATTTCTCATTTTAAAGAGGGAACCAGGAATAGATGACAGAATGAGCAGATTAATACTGAGATCCACAGAGGATTTTGGTATTATCCACAGAGGATGCTAACCTGTTTATTCACCTAACTGCAGCATACCTTAAAGACTGCAACACCTCCCAACACAACCACACACATACAGAGGTTTTGGGAGTCTTGAGCAGTTCATCTGACAGATATAATCCGCGATGCCCCGCCAGATTTGAGCAAGCAAATCTCATATTTTAAACATGGGATTAAACATTTTTTATTACAATACTGAAGGGGGGGGGGCAGCTGGAGGGATTACGAGGCAAAGCTCTTAGACATGAATTTGAAAAATGGACAAAAAAATTAATAACAAATGGCACAACATTATGTGCCAATAATAACATTTAAACTTTAATGAGGCTGTTCATTTATAGTATAGGAAGATATTTTTTTTCTCTCTTTGCCCTGTATTCTGTTAGCTATTTGGAAGCCTGTTGTATCGAGACACACTATCTCTCTTATTTCAACTTAATATCTCTCTCTTATGGATCTGCGCCTGTGGCTGGAAGGTTGCCAGTTCAAATCCCACGGCGGCAGAGGAATCCTACTCCGTTGGGCCCCTGAGCAAGGCCCTTAACCCCAACTGCTCCAGGGGCGCCGTACAATGGCTGACCCTGCACTCTAACCTAAACTTCTCTCCCTGCCTGTGTGTCTGTGTCTCATGGAAAGCAACCTGGGGTTTGTGAAAAGATGAATTCCAAATGCAAGAAATTGTATATGGCTAATAAAGTGATCTTATCTAAGTACCAAAATGACAGTAACTTTGTGGTCTTACAACACTTCACTCAACCATTCTCCTGTTAATGAAAAAGAGACAAGAATGTGCTTAGAGTTTTGTTTCAGACCAGACCATCATACTTTTTTTTTAATTTGAAAATAAATCCCAGACAACTGCTTAAATAAGAAAATTGTTTATTCTGTGCAGTTTAACACAGGCCTATTTAAAATCTCTACTGCTCTCTGCTGGTGTGTTCTATTCAATGCAGTCCCTATAAAATGTGCCGAAAAATGAGGTAAATCTGGAATGTGTTCTGTATTCTAAACAAAATCTTTTATCTTCATTTATTAACATTTTTTTCACACTGTGCCCCATCACCGACTTTTTCCATAATTTCATCTTTTCATGTTTCACCATTTCGCCTTGTGACACCCATCCGTCCCATGTCTGTGTTCTGGTTATAATCATGGGTCATCTCAATGTCGTGCAATTAGTTACTCTCCCTCCTGCAGGGATGTTAATTCTGAGCTGAAATGTGGTACAATCCCATTTGTGGTTCAATTCTAATTCCCCACTTAAAAACTATACCAAATATGTAAGTTAAATTAATGGAGCTCTCTTCCAAAACTGACAGACTGTTCATGTGAAATAAATGTCCTCCTGTTTTATTTACATTTCACTGATGATGTAGCAATGGTTACCGTTTTTATGCCTCTTGTATGCTCTTGGCAACTCGAATTGAATGTGTCAGAATTGCAACAGCGTCTTGTGAAGTATGATTCAAAGGGGTTTCTTGAATGTTTTTAAAATCATCAAGTTATTTGACCTGAAATATGACAGAATTCACATTTTCAGATGGAATTCCGACGTCCTCTAATGTGCCCTTATATTCAGGGATGCAAGATTCCATACAAAATAATTAAAATAATGAAAAATGAGACAAGGAATCCACTCCTTTATATTTTAGAACATCACAATAGTTTTTTAAGCTGTCAGACAATATTGTTGATATCAAAGAACTCTCAGCTTAATCTTGTATCCGAATCAAAATGGAGCTATGTTGGGGTTCTGTCTGCTGTACAGAACATTTCCCTATAAAATCTCTAAAAGCAACAGAAATTCTTTAGATATGTCAAATACTCGTGTTTTGTCTTGTTGTGAACTTTGTTATGCATTGTGTTCGCCTGTTGAGTTACTGTTTGAGGTTCTTCACCTGTTTAATGCAGAGGGTATAGGTAAGTGGTACAGTAGATGCTCAGAATAGGCAATTATAATTAGGTGAGTGTTGTAGGGATCAGTGTTGGTACTGCTGCTGCTCTGAATCTATTGTATACAGTATCAATGATCTAGATAATGGTATAGTTAGTAAAACAGTCAAGTTGGAACCAGCAATTAAATTAAAAAAGAGCTGGGTAAAGGTAAACACTGGACAAAAACCCAGAAAATAAAATTTAATGTAGATAGGTGCAGGATGTAGCTAGTAGGTAGTAAAATAAGATACAAAATGGAAGGTGCTGAGCAAACTAGACTCAGGAGTACATTTACTGTGCATCTTCTAGACCACGAGAACCAGTGATATTTAGTGCTTCTCCTGGAATTTCCCCATGTTTTGTGTTTTTTTTTAATGGGCCCTTAATCATCAGTGCTAACTGATGTATGTAACTCTATCTGTTTGCTGTTTTTTAAATTTTGTTCTGCACTTAGTTCTTGATTTAAAAATACACTGGAGTGTTATTCCAGAACTTTCAGCACACAACTTTGTGCTGTCTCTTCCGAACTTGCTCTTTAAAAATGTGCTTGCTTATTTCTGGCCAAATAGCTCTTGATAGCTGATATATTGATGTCAGGTGGAAATCATAGTGTATCAGATAACTTCCACAGTGAGTCTGTGTTTTTCCTTCTCAGTCTTACAGTAAGTCATACTGGTTATAGTTCAAGCACAACAGAATGATGGCTGTCCTGTATTTAACTAATTCGTAAATAGGTCATGCCAATTACAAATCTTATTGTAAAAATACAAAATTCAAATAAATTAGCCTGTGACTAAGAACATAGCTAAAGTAAATCGAAAAGACATGGGGTTAATCAGGTTGAAAACTAAGAATCACTGTCACCACTAGACAATGTGGATATTTAATAAAACAGGCAATCAGAATGTTACAATATATAAGTAAAAGCATAGATCAAGGGATATTATGTTGAAATAGTGCAGTGTACTAGTAAGATAGTATTTAGAATGTTCTGTGTACAATTTTGATCACTACATTACAAAAACACAGATATCAGCTCAGAGCAAAAGAGCCAGATATGTTCCCAGGTTCAGAGGAATGTCCTACACCCACAGCCTAAAAAAACTGAGTCTTTTCAGTCTTGAACAAAGACAATTACAATGGTATATGACTGGAGTATTCAGAAGTCTCAGGGGTATTAACAATGTCTAACCAGTGGACTTCTTCAGTATCACCAGTGCAGCAAGGACTAGAACACACAAGTGGATAGTATTAACACCTTTTTTTTTCTATTAAGAAATGGTATTCTCAAATCATACCTTATCTTGGCATTCCTTGCCTATCTGTTTCCTCTGTACCTCTCAACTTCCCACCTCCCTCCTCATCCAAAAGCACTTAACCTTTTTTTTTATCCCTCTTCCTTTCCCACCCTCAATCCTGGCAAAGCTCACTCCTCCTCAGCCCTTTTCATCCTCTTCGCCATCCTTTTCTGCCTTCTTCCTTCCATTCCTCCACACTCCAGGACTGTGTAATCCCTGACAGTGCTCCCAGCCTCCTTATTTCAGTCTATGGATGTTAGGCCAAGACTTATTGATCAGGCTATAAATTACCCATGAATACTCACTCTGCCTGGCCTGAAAGAACCTGGAGAGTTTAGAAACAGGTCCACCAAATTGTCAATTAAGTGCAAATCAATCCTCCACTATTTATCAGCGTGTTAATCTGCCACGCGCTCACAGGCACAAAATCGATGGGCTCCTGCCACTGGGGAGCTATCCTGCAGAGTAACAGGATCAACATCTGCTCGACGGGGGCAGACGAAAAATTTATAACCCTTTGCTGAAAAGGCGGCAGTCGCCAAGAGGCATGTCTAACACAAACTTTACCAAGATATTCTGTTCTTAAAAGTCTGGAAGGAGCTCATCCTTTCCTGTAGGATACAAAAGAGCCAGGAGAGATGCAGGAAAACCCTGTCTTTCTCCTACCCGAGCTCAAATGTTGTGCTTTTCCAAAAGAAATAGAATCCTTAGAATTGAAAATACATAGCCGCGTTATAAGATGGATAAACTACATGGACTTTGGGTCTTATTTTTTCAAGTGTGCTCCAGAATGCTTAAAGATAAAATCAGCACAGGGATAGAGTATTTATTTACTGTCGTTCAGTTTTTCCCGGCAAACACATTTTGCCAACGCGTTGAACTCGGATCAGTCATGGCCACATTTGGGTTGCTGAACTAGTCACAGAACAAAATGCAAAAACTATCGGCCTGCATAAATGAGAATTCTAGAACGCTTCATTACATTTTTAGCAATTCAGACATTGATTAAGAACAGAAAACTCCATCCGTCCATTTCCTAATTGTTTGTTCAAATTGAGGTTCACAGGGCAGGCAGATCCTATACAGTACATGCCAAGTGCTGGGCGCGAGGCAGGGTACACTCTGGATGGCAGGCCAGTCCGTTGCAGGGCACACACAGAGACACACTCACACATAGGGCTAATTTTCCCAGAAGCCCAGAAACCACTTAACCTGCAGTACCAGTAGGTTTTTGGACTGTGGGAGGAAACTGGAGCATCTGGAGGATACCCATGCACACATGAGAACATACAAACAACAAAAAAATAGCACCCCAGGTCAAGAATTTAAACAGGGTTCTGTGAGGCAGTAATACGAACCTCTGCATGAACCCTTGAACATTTTTTTGCACATTACAATTAGGCAAATGTTTTACCTTCACAGAGTTATTTAATTGATACTGCGTTAGTTATGGCTATCACCTTTAATATTGTTTCTTTTTTCAGCACCACGCCTTTTTGGAACAGTTCCCACTTTGATGCCATATGTGGTCACAATATAATCACCACTTTTTATCCCAGAGGTGGCTGTACATCGATGCTCCGTTGTTAGTGGAGTTGAGGTTTCATCAGGAGGTATTCGGGAAGTGCTGAATGAATGCATGTATCAATATCTCTGTACTGAAGTGCTTGGTTAAAATGGAGGGCACAAAAGGGCTAGAAAAGTGGGGAAAAAAATTAGAAACACCACGCAAATGAAGACAAAGCATAAAGTTAGTTAAAAGCAAAAATATAAATTGCCATTCTTAATCAAAGTTTACAAGCTGAGCCTTTAAAATACAGCTCCATGTCTCATTGGTTTAATAAATGAAAAACCTTGCACAACAAATAGTCTTCATTCACTATTCATTTGCACTGTTTCATTTTATAGTTGATAGGTTCGTATAGTTGATAGTTCAGTTTATAGCTCTATCCTGTTTAATTTAATAAATTCCAGGAGAGAAAGCTTTAGAGCTGTACTGCATTCAGTTTGCTTAGATTCCTCAAAAGGGAAGGAATTCAGCCCTTTTGGTGTTTGGTTAACCTGAGTTGTGAATGACTTCATGCTTGAAGCTTTGTTTAACCAGGTAACTGAATTATGAGTAAATTCAGATTTACAGTGATGACCTGGAGAGTACCTATATTTATACACCTGGGTACAATGTACAATTGCTCAAAGGTGTTTTAGCATCAGTCCCACCCAAGATGTGAACATACAACGCTCTGGGCAGGAGTCCAGAGCACTAATCGGTATGCCACACTGATATCATACTTGTTTATTTACCAATTTTACATAATCCTATAACTTAGTGTATCAACTTAGTCTTTGAAGTCTTTACTTATTAACTATGTAGGACTGTGGATTTCCAGGATCAGTGAGGCTGACACCTTGCTTTGGGCATAACAGCTGTTGCTGACGGAAAAGTAAAAAAAAAAAAGTGCTTCTGCATTGAAGAAGCTGCAGTCACAAAAAAGAATAGTTTGCCTTCAATTGCAGACCAGTTGTGTGATTTCCCATGGGAGAGCCTTTTAGGGTTTGCAGTGCTGGAGGAGTTCAAGTGAGCTGTAGACAGTAGTAGATGGAGAGCAAGACTGCTCCAAAGCACAGATTTGTTTTCCATTTTTTTTTAGCAACTGCTGTTTCTGCAAACAACATTTCTACAGTGTTAGCTATCTAGGAATTCTAGAAAAGCAGAACAGGGGAACCACCAAGGCACAGAGACAACTAAACTGAATCATCCTTTTCAGATTGTGGGAATGTGTTCTGTCATTTCTTTCTGCGCTGCAGAAAAGAAATGACAGAACACATTCCTCTTCATCATGAGTGACACCCAGCAGGAACAACCAGGCTCGGCTCCAGCGGTGTCATGAGTTCTCTGTAGCTGTGCCTTGCCTTCTTAGCCCCTAATCCAGCCCACAAGAATGAGGTTAACTGTAATCTGGGCCTGATCTTTATACAGATGGTTTGCTTCTTAAGCCACTGAGAAGAATTTAGCTGGCCTGTAATTCCCTCATGTATAATGAAAGATGTAGTAGCCCAATTCCAAATTCCAGTTTGCCCACATTGCTCACAAATTCTTGATTTATGGGACAGCTCAGCAAAGCAACAGAGCTGCAGTTGATGCAGGTCCAGAGTACCTTCCATTGATAAAAGCTCTCACACAGAAGTCTGTTCCCCAAAACTTAATGAAATTTACTACATTGGGTTTTCAGCACGTATCACATATACACAAAATTAGATTTGCTTTTGAAAAAGTTAAATATCCCCAATACAGATAGCCAGCTTGATCAAAGTTTGTTTAAACCGAACTAGAATAGAACTATTTATACTGATGTGATGTGTGTGATTTATTACTTTGAGTCCCATTACAGGATTTCCATGATACACAACATTTTAAAGTAAGATGTACTGTAGAATTAATATAATGCAAAGGAACAAGTAATAGGTTTATTCCATGCTGAAAAGAGAAGAAAGAAAACAAAACATTTTGGTGAAGAAGAAGGCTCCTGAAGAAGGTTCCATGGCCGAAATGTTGTGTTTTCTTTCTTCTCTTTTCAGCAGGGAATAAACCTATTGTTCCTTTGCAGCCTACACAAGCTGACGCAGCGACCCACCTGAATTAATATAATGTCTTTGCTAATTAGTGATTGTTATTAAACATGATGTACTGTGGAACTTGTGCCAAAGCAAAGTTTCTTATGCATTTCTATGCCCCCAAGGGGAATCTTTTTCTCCAAGTTCACAGTGTTCCTTTTTCTAAGTTAATGAAGTTTCATGTTATAATGAAAGTGCAGCACAGCTGAACATCAACCATCCTGGCCATACTCAACCTGTTGAGTAAGTGAAGCCCTTGCTTATGTTAATAAAAGTCAGCTTTGTGAGATCTCTTGAAGGAGGGCTAGAGGCCGGCAGGAAGGAAGGTCTGAATCTCCTATTCATTCTTCCATGCTGCTGTACTGTATATTGAATGAAGCCTTCAGAGATAAACTGTCAGGGATCAATAGTGATCTGTCCAATATCATCAGGTGTTTCATCACAGTTTTCAGTTTCACTATAAGCCTGTTTTCTCTAGAACAGACCAGCTCTCTAAACCCACAGTTTGTCTTTTTTTTACCAGTGCAGTACAACGTCATTTTGCCTTTCAGCTTTTTTAGTGTTATTATGACACTTCAGGTATTTACTGTGAACTGCACTCTGTTTTTAAAGCCACCATAAGACTTCCCCTTCTTAATGTTACAGAGACTTTATTTTTTTGACCATACAGTTTTAGAATAATAACTCAGTATTCTGCCATCAGTCCCTAGCTTTTAGACCAGATATCACTTGTGTGACCTCTGTGACTTCCACGAGGTTTAGAAAACTGAAAATTAAATCCGAAACTTTATCAAACTTTTAAATTTGTTGTTCTGTAAAACCCCAAAATATGGTCATGTAACAAGCTCCGTCTGCACCAGCTAAAGGAATAGGGGAATCTATTTGACGTTTTTTAGAATTCTCCATATGCATTTTGAAAACCAGCTGTAACAGCTACTGCCTAAATGCAACATTGTTTGATTGACAGATTGACTAGTTGCTTGAAAAAGCGTGATGAAGAAAAAAGTTCACCCCCAGACAGCTGATCAAAATAAAAGTTAAAACTTCTTTTAGTTCCTTTTTTTTTTATTTTCACCTCCAGTGGCGACATTCATCATGCTGTGATGTGACAAAAACATTTTCTGTTTTGGGCTCTCAAAGTCAAGCTTTCGAGGCGGGAGCCCGCACAAATGAGCTTGTTTCTTTTTTGCCGTTTGCTGCTTCACAAACCCACCCCCCCCTTCACCCCGTCCCGGTATTCAATATTCTCTCCTAGGTTGTGCTGGTTATTTGCGAACAGTTACCCGTTTCGGCGCGATGAATGAGTCTTGTGTGGTCTTTGAGAATGAGAAACAAAATAGAAATAGAGGCCTCTTGTCGGCAGTCAGCGGAGGAGGAGGGAAAACGAGAGCGGAATGGATTGCCTGGCTCAGCGATATTGGGGTTTGGAAGAAGGGGAGGGGAGGGGAAGAGGCAGGGGGATAAGAGTGTGGCACCATTTTTCATAGCAGACAAAACCATTTTCTTGGATATCAATTTGGAGCATGGGAGCAGTCTTCCTTTCCTGCTAGATAATCCATCACTGCACTGTGGAGTTGCAGTGCCCGTCCAGCCCTCTTACCCCTCCTATTCGTTATCAGGGCTGATGCTTGTACAGCGTGTTGGGGCCAGGGAGGGTCTCATGGTCCAGGGCTGGTCTCTTCTCATTAGGTTGTCTGCTGGGCACCGCCCTCAAAGGCCCTCTTATTGGCACCTTTCCCAGGACCCCATCAGTCATCACAGCCACACCATCCATCACCCAATGCGATCAATAGGAGGCCAGGCATTCATCAGAGAAGGGTGATGGGGGGGGGTAAATTGTATGGAGAGAAAGATACAGGAGAGAGGAGGAAAGACAATAAGAGAGGTTATAATGAAAGCAAGAAGGAAGTGATGTTGAAAAGCAAAGGGGGAAGACAAGGGGAGGGGAACAGATAAACGCAGATCAGGAGAGAAATACACCAACAATAACAGAGCCCGTTCTGGCTCTGTTAAGGATGCATACAACTGGGAAAAAACGTGGTGACTAGGTTTGAAACAAACGGAGGTACTCGTGATTTCCCACACAAGTTCTGGGGAAGTGCGGAGGTGATATCCCCTCCCTTCTGCTTGTTGATTGAGCTGTCAAAATGATAAGTGAGACTCCTTTTCCGCCAGGCAGAGACCTGGAGAGAGAAGGAGGGGTTTGGGTAACAGAGGAGCGTAATGCATAGAAAAAGATGCAAAAGGATATGTTTCACTTGCCTTCAAGTCCTCAGCTTCCAGTGGACATCGTAACTTTCACTCCAGTCTTTCGTCCACTTATCTGTACTATCTTCCATTTCTCTTTCAAATACCTGTTCGGCACCCTCTCAGACTTTCTGACTTAATCAGCAATGTGAATTCCTAGCAGACAGACCATCCCTTTTGCTCTGTAACTACTGCCTCCTCGTCCTGAAGCTCTAGTGCTTTGACTCCAATTTGGATTTGTCCTCTAGATCTTCTCACTCCGTATCCTTCACATCACACTGTATTTTTACAAGTGTTTCGGTTTTTAAAGATGTAATCAACTGTCATCAACGTTTTCTTATCATGTTTTTTAGAAGTTAAAGGAGTCATATTGTATTTCTTCTTAGCTTAAAAAAGATTTAATTTCTTTTTTCCTAGCACATTTGATAAGTAAAAACAAACTCTCAATATTTCCTGGAGCTTCTCATAGTGACAGGACAGCACTTCTGTACCCCTGATTGCTCACAGCTGCAGCGTAATGTCTCATCGTTAACTGCTTGACTCACTTGACTCACTGCAGCTGTGCTGTTCTCTGATTTAACTCTCCTTCCCAGTTATTACTGAGCTGCTCAGAAAACACCTGCTGTTGCCTGAGTTTTATAAGCTCTTCACTCATCTTTTTGACCAGGTAGCTAATGAGCCTGCCGGTGTTTTGCTGCTCTGTTCATTTCTGTACTTTATATACATGCTTAGTCATGTTCTAAAGAAGAGAACCAAAGAGAACAAAATTACATTTTACTGGGTTTATATAAAGACTTTTAGTGTATATTAGTATATTTTGCTTTTATTTTGCTTGGAAGCAGGATAGCTTTGGTGGAGTTAATATTTCACTATTATGCTGTCACTCTCTTGCAGGCGTGAGATGCGACCTACACATCAGGCTCTTACTGTGTAACAGGATCCAGCTCAAGATAACATGACCCCCAACTCCCAACTATAGCAGCCTATTAATATTAGAGGTGTTCTGCACCAGATGACTGACGTTTGGCTGTGAGAAGTGAAACCTCATACTCTTTAAGTGTTTCTTTGCACTTGTTTGTAGGTCACTTGGTATGGATCTCACTGTGAACTTCCACTGTGTTAAACTGGAAGAAGCTCTACATTTTCAAGGAGCGATTTTGAGCTGAAATGTCAGCGGAATTTGTTGGTCCAAGGTCATAAAATCCAGCTGAATCCATAGAAAGTAGAAAAGAGAGTGGTTGCTTGAACTACTGTAGTTATTCTTGTGGAAAAGACCAATTTTAAATCTATAGCTTCACGGGTTTGTACCAAAAAGAAGTTCTGCGATAAAAGTATTATTTCTTTTTGTAACTGCATCTTCAGTTTCAATATGTATTTCCATACTATGTGTGCAAATCTACAGTATAATGGAACAGTTCTGTATACAATCATAATTCTGACATCTCCGGATGATGTTTTGCTTTGTTAGCTTTTAGTTTTGGAGGTTATTTTGGTTATTTTTTGTCATAATTCTCTTCTTTCAGAAAAACAATAGTTTTTCAAAAGTTTTTAAAACCTAAAGCCTAGTGTGTAAGACTGATATGGTGGAAAGTGGTTTATGAATTTTTATGGATAACTTAATCCTTGCTGGAGATTCTAGAAGAAGGTGGGAAAATAATAATAATTTAGATAGATAATGGAAGACCTTCATTGCACTCGTGGTATTGTTATTTATTCAAACTGATTTTGATTAAACCAAAACAAAAATCTTTTGTTATTCATTGTACCGTACAAAATGTTTCTTTTTTTATCAAACACACTTTTAAGAGCAAGGGGATTTTTGTTTGTAAAAAAATCAACACAAATTGTCACACGACCACAAGTAAACCTGCTGTACTCTGTACTCATCTTTGTGTTCCGTGGTCAACATAAACTTTGTATAAAGGTTTTTTAAATATTTTATATAAAAAGCAAAAGTAGGGAGTGTGGCTGATAATATGCCAGGTTTATTGATATGGTTAATGACCTTTTTTTACACTCTGTCACAATGAAGAGCAGCAGAAATGCACGTGCCTCTGTTCTAGAAAGGAGAGGGAGAGGGCAATTTCTTCTGGGAAGAACAAAGCCTCAGACTTCAAAGCTTCTCCAGCTGAAAAAAAAAAATCAATGAGCTGCAGTTTACTCCATGGCTGACCTTTTAATAAGGACTGGTTGTTAAACGAATTTTGGGAATCCCGTAAACACAAATTGCAGGCAGTAATCTCCTGCCAGGCAGCGGAGAAAAATGGCTCCCCAGGTAATCAATCAGACACTTAGAGCCCTAGGAGCTGGGAGACAGAAAGGAGGAGGCAAGACTTGAACTGTGGCCCATCATTGCAGTAAGTGCCTATAGAACAGGTTAGCTCAGAAGCTGCTCATCGCAGCCTTGGTGGTGCAGTAGATTATGTCATGGGTGTTCCAAAGCACCATTCAGGGCAGGACACATTTCGTCAGGCTGTGACTTGGCATTTTGAAGGTATACAGTAAATATAGAGCTGCACAAGTAACTGCGTGTAACCTCATACAGTATGTATCTGTCTAAATCCTTAAAATTGACCCCAATTTTATTCCCTCTAAGAAGCTAAAAGATAAGATAAGATCACTTTATTGGCCATATACAATTTCTTGTATTAGGAATTTGTCTTTTTTTCCCCATATACCCCAATTTGCTCTCCAACAGACACATAGACAAGAAGAGAAGCTTGGGGTCAGAGCGCAGGGTCAGCCATTTATACAGCACCCCTGGAGCAGTTGGGGTTCAGGGCCTTGCTCAGGGGCCACGGGATATGAAGCGGTAACCTTCCAGCCACAGGCGCAGATCCTTAGCCCTAGAGCCACCACACTGCCCTGCAGCTGAAGTTATTTATTTTTCTCTCAGTCTTTGGCTGTTGTTGAATCTGAAGTTGATTGTACAAGTAATCTCACACAACAAGATGGAATCCACCAAATGCGATGTTTTTATTACTTATCTGTATGTTTAATTACTATTGTTTGGTCAACCAGATTTTTGGGACTACAGTGAAGTAGTTATCTGGCTTGGTTGCGATAGAATAGGATAACAGACCTCATTCAAAGATTCGAATTAAAACATTTTACCTTTGAAGGCCAGAGGACTCGGGGGGTGAAGATGTGAGGGATCTCCATAGAAAACATGTTTCCTGAAACAGACTTTTTTGTCTTTTGGATTGATTTCTGTTAATATGGCTTGGCCCCAGTACGCACATAACTCAAGGCCGCGCCGAAACCAGGCGATGTGTGGGCAGGACCTCAGCTCAGACAGAAACCAGGACTGACACTGTGATTGTGACCCTAGTGACCCCAGGCCAATCAGGCTAATGGCCTGTGCAGGGTGGGTGACCCAACACTGCACGGCCCTAACCTGGTCTTGATGAAGTGCTCCATTGTAAGTTGACCACATTGGAGTTTCGGTCCATGTGCCCTCATTAGGACTGACCTCTCTCGTTCACTTCACAGGCCAGTAAAACAACCTTGCTGATCGCTATATTGACAGGATGTGGCAGATACTGTAGGTGAGAGACGTAGTAGGGCTTTAGCTTACTGGAATTTCCACAGTATTACAGAATGACGATAGGACTCTGCATTGGATAAAGAGCAATTTAGCATAAAGCTTCAGATATTCAGTAATTGCGATGAGGCAAGTTTTCCCAATATTTCTCACATTTCTTTTGCATGAGTTGTGCATGAATGTGAGAGACTCACATAGATACTACTGATTAGACAAGGTCTTGTTAGTAAAACATGCGCAGGATTTATCTGATAAAAATTTGAAGGAATACAAGCCCAAATTCAACTCACCCAATGGGGTGAGGCCTGTCCTGTACAGCAACATTTTGTAATTTCACAAAATCAGACACCACAGGAAGGGTATGATTACTACTGCAAACTGTATAATCTTAAATGTGCATTTGTTTTATTTCTTTATTACTAAATCTACCTTTAATTCACAGTTGTTCAGTCCTGTGTTAAGGCTTTTGCATAGCCAATGTGAAACCTGGACTGTGACTGTGACTTTCCATTGTGAAAATGCTTGGGAAGTGAATGTTTTCTTAAACTAATCTGTTTCTGGCTAGGCTTATAGTTAAGTTATCATTCTATATGTCTGAATTCAGATGCTGATGGATTCATGTTTTGACTAGATTCTGCTAAACTTGTAATGTTCTCACAAGCTACTGAAAGCATTTTATACTTAATATTAAAGATATATTTTTTTTACTTTACCACTGATTTGCACACCTGCTTATCAATAAATCTTAATAACTATTTTAACGCTTACAGGTTTTGAATTCATGTTGACAAAGCTTATTAGAAGCAAAAATCTCAGGTTATTTCACATGCTTGGAAACAGTTGGTCAAGAATCCATATAGTATGGGAAGATGATGAATTTATGTGCTTGAAATATTTTTTTTACTTTTGGATTCGAAACAGCTAACGTAAAGATGGTTGTAGGAAGCAAAATCCTAACAGATGAAACCAAAGGAAAAAGCTAGTTAGGTGATTAGATTGTGAGGTTTGGTGGTTTGATTCTGTGTTACACTGGGGTATATAAATTTGCCTCTTGAACTCTGAAGAGCTAAGATTGAATACTGTTTTCTGGTTAAATCTGAGACTGGGAGAGGTTATGGATTTATGTGGAGGTTTAGGGATTTGGCTGTTCTAAGCTGTACAGTAATGCAGCATAGCTGTCAGGAGACAGAATAAGGCTGGTTAAGAAAGATCTTGTTGGGATTTCAAATTTGGATTGAGAATGCATTAAAGGAGTTTAGAGAGAGCTTAGCTCTGAGTTTCCTAGTCTCTTCTCTTGTGGTTTGACATTGACATTTGCAATAGGAGTGTCAAAGAGCTCTAATCTGAAAATTGTAGCACAGGTCCTTCCTTCGATAGACTGGAATTGAGACAGAAATCAGCTGTTTAACATAACAAAGTGCGCTTTTGTGATCTTAGACTGTATTTCTGTGTGCAGCTTCAATAAGAACATATGAAAATAGTGTCAAATAATAAATCAGTGGTAGTTAACAATTAATTGAATAAAGGATCTTATCTAGCCATTTCTTAAATGATGTCAAATGTCTGCTTTAACCAATAAAGGCTAAGTAGCTTATTCCATACTAACAGCTCATTGGGTAAAATGGTATCTTCTATGTTTGCTTTTAAATGCACGTCCACATATTTTCCCCTGGTGTTCTCTAGTTCATGTTTTATGTTCATTTTGAAGGCCTCTGGGATGACCTTGTCAGTGCCTTTGAGGAGTTTGAATACTTGTATCAGGTCCCCTTGTAGTTGTCTGTATCCAAGACTAAAAAGGTTCAGTTCCTTCAGCCTGTCAGTGTATGACATTCCCCAAAGTCTCAGAACACACCCTATGTATCCCAGAGAAATGGTTTTCAGAGCAGCAATATATTTTTTGTAAACTAAAGAACAAAATTGTGCACCGTATTCTAAATGAGGCCTCATCAGTCCATTGTACAATCGCCATGATTTGAATTTAACCCTTTTAACTATGTAGCCTAACATTTTGTTTGCCTTTTTATTGCCTCCCAGCATTGTCTGAAACATGTAAAGTATGTAGCTTCTTTCTTTGATTTTTCTTTGGTTTCATCTGTTTGGATTTTGCTTGCTATATTGTCTATGCATTAAATGAAATGCACTTGCTGAAAACAGCTAATGCATAGACAATATAGCAAGCAAAATCCAAACAGATGAAACCAAAGAAAAATCAAAGAAAGAAGCTACATACTTTACATGTTTCAGACAATGCCAGCAGCCATATCACCCCGCAACTCACAACTGGTAACCCACTGAAGCTAAGCAGGTGTACCTGGTCAGTACCTGGATGGGAGACCTGGGAAAAACTAAGGTTGCTGCTGGAAGAGGTGTTAGTGGGGCCAGCAGGGGGTGCTCACCCTGTGGTCCACGTGGGTCTTAATGCCCCAGTATAGTGATGGGGACACTATACTGTAAACAGGTGCCGTCCTTCAGATGAGACGTAAAAAAAACCAAGGTCCTGACTCTCTGTGGTCATTAAAAATCCCAGGGTGTTTCTCGTAAAGAGTAGGGGTGTAACCACGGCGTCCTGGCCAAATTTCCCATCGGCCCTTACCAATCATGGCCTCCTAATAATCCCCATCTATGAATTGGCTTCATTACTCTCTGCTCTCCTCTGATGTGTGGTGAGCGTTCTGGTGCACTATGGCTGCCGTCGCATCACCCAGGTGGGGCTGCACATTGGTGGTGGTGGAGGGGAGACCCCATTACCTGTAAAGCGCTTTGAGTGGAGTGTCCAGAAAAGCGCTATATAAGTGTAAGCAATTATTAATTATTATCATTTAGATTTTCTTTGGGGCTTTCGATAAGTTCGTCATAAGTGTTTCGGAAATTGCAGGCAGTAGGTATGCAGGGAAATTTGAGTGTTTTGATTAAGAATTGGTTATTAAATAGAAAACAGATTAGGGGCAAATTAGGGGTGAATACTTAAGTGAATCAGTGGTGTACCACAAGGATCTTGGACCACTACTCTTATAATTCATATTGATGATCTAGATTTACCAGTTGTGTTTGTGGATGACATGGAATTTGGAGAATTAGTAAACACAATTGCAAAAATAAATTAAAATCAAAACTTGAAATTTATGAAAGATTTAGATGAAATTCAAGGCTATGCAAATTTGACATTTAAGGACTAGTGCAGGGTATCGCATGCAGATAGTAAAAACTTCAACTATAAATACAAATTGGGAAATGCTGATGTAGAAGTGGCTACTTATTAAATAGACCTCAGTGATTATGGTGACTCACTATTTCCATCTTCTGCACAATATGGGGAAAGAATTAAAAAGGCGAACAAAATGCTAAGATACTGTATGTAGTTAAAAGCCTCAAAATTAAATCAAGTGATGTTATGTTATAATTGAATAGCACACTACCAAGCCCTCATTTAGAAGTCTGTGCATAATTTTGGTGACCACATTCTAGAAATAGATATTGCTGCTCTGGAATCAGTCCCGAGAAGAGCAACCAGATTAAGCAACTAACAGGTTGGAAGGAACTGAACCTTTTTAGTCAGAGGAGTCTTGATACAAGTATTCCTGAACAGTGAAAGATGAACCAAAGGGGACAAGTGGAAACAATGAGAAAATGCATTTGGAACTGAGAACAGGATGCACTTCTTTTTGTGTTGCGGGAGTATGGAACAAAAACCCAGCCCTGTGTTCAAGCCAATTTTTTTAAGCCGGTTCTTTAAAAAAATAGCTGAATGAAATACTTGTATCATTTAACTACTAACTACCAAAGGCTAATGGGCAAAAAAGGCCTCATCTTGTTTCTAACCTTTCTTATGCCTTTAAGAAGGGAACACTGCTTTCTTTCTGCAGTTTTCTTCCTGCCGATCACCTCATCACTCATCATTCTTAATCATGAACTCACTAAATGAGTTATTTTCGCATTTATGCAAAAGTCAATTGTGTATATCAAAGTTAGTCATGATAAATTACTCAAAATGTTACCAAAACAATTTAATCCGTGTCAAAAGTTCATGTACTTTATTTATTTAAATATGTCACTGATCATTAGTGCAACAAGCTTCTTTTAATGGTCAGTATATTATAAAAACAGTACAATGAGTGAGGGGAAAGTCATTTTTATAAATTTCTGATTCTGGATAAACTCATGGGTAGGGTTTAGCTGTTGGTGTACAGGTGGACAGTTCGCTCTGCTGTGTCTAGAAATAGCTTCAAGCTTACAGCAATTCATGGCCATATTGAAGTCCAAAGGGCTTCATTTATATTTAAATCTTAAGAATCCAGGATATCTTGGGCTTTTCCTCTCTGCTCCCTGTGATCTGCTGCTCTACAGATGTTTCTGAACACTTTAATCCAGCCACGTCCTCTGCATTAGGGATTAGCAGCAGCGACATGTGTCTGGAGATGAACAATGCCACAGCATGATCTGTTTCTAGTGTCCTTGGGCCCAAGTCCTCAGAGGTGCAAGTTGCTGAGGTCACAGGAGTTCTAAACCTGTAGACCACCTGGCATTGTTTCATAGACTTTTTGAATTCACATGCACTAGTGCTGATGGTCAAGTTCAATTTGCAAACCAGGGTTTTTGTAGTCTATTATTTAAAGTATTTAATTCTGTGTAGCCTGAAGATACAACAATAATACTATTCCTGTTCCCGTTTTAGATGGTTTTAATTACTTTTAACCACTGCAAATATATTTATTCCTCCATTTTCTTACCAATTCTTCCACTTGGTCATGGTGGAGCCAGAATTGTACCCTGCAAGCTATAAGCGCAAGGTTGGACACACCCTGGATGGGATGCCAGTCCATCACAGGGCATAGAGACACAAGCACAAAGCCCCACACACTCACACTGGGGCATATTTTCCCAGAAGCCAACTAACCTATCAGTATGTCTTTGGGCTGTGGGAGGAAACTGGAGCACTTGGAGGAAACACACAAATAACAGAGGGAGAACATACAAATTCCACACAGATAACACCCCAGGCCTGGAATTGAACCCAGGGTTTCAGCATTGTAAAGCAGCAAAGATAACCACTATGTCACCATGCTACCCTATATGAATTCAGTCTTCACAATATCTGTGATGCAGAGGTAGTTTTACAGTACCAGTTATTAATATATACAGTAAATCACGAAGGTGAAAATTGTTTGTTTGGAGGTGGAATTACAATACATTACTAAAAATGTTCATAACATACCTTTCATCTATGTAAAAAACACTACAAGTGAATTAACCTTTTTTAAATAATTTGTATTTCTTTTATCAGACATACAGTATAAATGTTATCGTTCTGAAGGCCTGAGATCAGAAAATATGTAGACGACACTTTATTACAAGGAAATACTTTTTCACACATAAACTAGGATACTGTGAAAAGGGAATGCAGAAGCTGAGATGAAGATTGTTGAAATGGTTAATGACTACTTCTTAACAGCCTGTAAAAACACCAACTAGGAAAGATGCTCTTGTTGACAGTCAGGACACAATTAATGCAGCAGATCTAACAACTAGTTAATTGAGACCATAATATGGTCAATTTTGTTGCATGCTTAAAAACCCAAAACATTATGGTCTACAATGTAGAAAATATGAGGATGAAGGAAACAGTTCACCATACTAGAGAAGAGATATTCCTAGTTGATATATAACCTAGTTCAAAGAAGAGGAATAAAAAATTATCCTGAAATAATGTCATATACAGACAGGAAGTAAATGGCTTCAGTCTAGAAAAGAGGAGAATGAAAGCAGGTTTTTTTTACAGATTTACAGATTCCTAAGAGGTATACAGTAGATAGGTTGATCAGGTTTCGTAGCCAAGTGGTGAGGCACCTTTAAGAAACGGCTTTAAAACGGCCTTTAAATTTTATCCTAGCTACTAAAGTACCAAGTTATGTTATGCGTTTATCTTATTTATTTCTTGTTCTACAAATCATGATGGCACCTCGTGTGGGTATCTGAAGACACAGTTGTGCTCACTTCATAATTATGGCTAATGTGACACTGAGTAGATTAGATTTCTCTGGGAAGTTTTTACAGAAAGAATTAGAAGTAAAGTGTTTTATGCTAATGCTCTAATTTTTTTGCCAAACGGGAAGGAATGTGATGATAGGTTTAAATCTGAAAGGTTAATAGGGAAATGCTTGAAGGTTTTTCAAGAGAAAAGATAGAATGGGCTTTTTGGAAAGTTTTTTTTTTATGTTTCAGCTAATAAGCCTTTGCTCCAGTCATTTTCAATCTCCTTTCCAGTAAGTGAAATGCATACTCTAAATTAGAAGATTGACTTGGTCAATCTAATACTTTTCACTTTTTCCCCTGAAGAACTCCTTGTTTAAAGTGTGTTGTGTGTCATTGTCTTGCTATGTGATGAAGTGCCAGGCAATGAGTATGAAGGCATTGTCTTGTAGATACAGTAGGCAGATGTTTCTGTACACCTCTGAAGTCGTTCTGAGCTACAGTTATTACTGTAGTTACATCATCAGTAAAGTCAGCCAATTCCAGAAGTGGCCATGCATGTCCAATCCATGACACTACATCACCATGTTTCACAGATAAACTCTACTGGCTCATCTCTGTACATGTTAGCAAGTTGTAATCTGACCTTTCTATTTTTGATGCTGAGGAGGGATTTGCATCTTGCAGTGTAGCCTTTATAAGTCTGCTGTTGAAGTCTTCTGCGAACAGTAGATTGTGATACCTTCACCCCTGCATTGTGGAGGTTGTTGGTGATTTTTGGAACAGTTATTTAGAGTTTTTCTCCATTTTGTCACCTGGATCCCACGTTACCATTCAAGGTAGAGGTGGACACATCTCCCACATCCTTTCACACTTCGGATAACCACCCAAGCTCCATCCCATGAGCCTTCTTTCGCCGAAAGCTGTTTGTGGGTGACCAGGCCCTAGAGGATTGGAGAAATCTCCTAGAGGGAGCCTTGCATGCCTTCTTTGTCTCTATGGACTACAGAAACCTGGAGTACATTAAGAAGGCCAGACTACTCAAAGCAATCGACATGCGAGCTGGGCCCTTTTCCCCTACTGGTGCGATTTCGCTATCTCCTATTGGCCGGGAATGAAGAATGGCAAAGCCAATGTTGTTTTAAAGATCTATGGATCCGAGGAACTGTGATCCCGAACACTGGGTCTTAGGGGCCACCTTGCTGGATGTGGGAGAGCCCTTTAGCCCTGCTCCTCAAAGTGCACCGCCAGGACGAAGTGTTGCAGTAGGGACATCCAGACTGGCAGGACACCCCAGAAACTAGCGCTCCCTAGAGGTGATTCGCGTGCATCTTCTGGTGGCTGTCCATGAGGGCAGAGGTGGAGGCATACAGTATGTGGTGGCCTGTTAAACCTTTAGCCAAAGAAAGGATTCCTGGACGGCACCAGCAGGTTAATTACTCTCTTTACCAGTTCCAGAAGGTCTTTAAGAATCCTCAGACTCCATGGACTTCATCACCAGTCTTCCCCACTCTTGAAGACATACAGTGCCTTGCGAAAGTATTCGGCCCCCTTGAACTTTTCAACCTTTTGCCACATTTCAGGCTTCAAACATAAAGATATAAATTTTTTATTTTATGTGAAGAATCACCAACAAGTGGGACACAATTGTGAAGTGGAACGAAATCTATTGGATTTTTGAAACTTTTTTAACTAATAAAAAAATGAAAAGTGGGGCATGCAAAATTATTCGGCCCCCTTGCGTTAATACTTTGTAGAGCCACCTTTTGCTGCGATTACAGCTGCAAGTCGCTTGGGGTATGTCTCTATCAGTTTTGCACATCGAGAGACTGAAATTCTTGCCCATTCTTCCTTGCAAAACAGCTCGAGCTCAGTGAGGTTGGATGGAGAGCGTTTGTGAACAGCAGTTTTCAGCTCTTTCCACAGATTCTCGATTGGATTCAGGTCTGGACTTTGACTTGGCCATTCAAACACCTGGATACGTTTATTTGTGAACCATTCCTTTGTAGATTTTGCTGTATGTTTGGGATCATTGTCTTGTTGGAAGATAAATCTCCGTCCCAGTTTCAGGTCTTTTGCAGACTCCAACAGGTTTTCATCCAGAATGGTCCTGTATTTGGCTGCATCCATCTTCCCCTCAATTTTAACCATCTTCCCTGTCCCTGCTGAAGAAAAGCAGGCCCCAACCATGATGCTGCCACCACCATGTTTGACAGTGGGGATGGTGTGTTGAGGGTGATGAGCTGTGTTGCTTTTACGCCAAACATATCGTTTTGCATTGTGGCCAAAAAGTTCGATTTTGGTTTCATCTGACCAGAGCACCTTCTTCCACATGTTTTGGGTGTCTCCCAGGTGGCTTGTGGCAAACTTTAGACGAGACTTTTTATGGATATCTTTGAGAAATGGCTTTCTTCTTGCCACTCTTCCATAAAGGCCAGATTTGTGCAGTGTAAGACTGATTGTTGTCCTATGGACAGACTCTCCCACCTCAGCTGTAGTTCTCTGCAGTTCATCCAGAGTGATCATGGGCCTCTTGGCTGCATCTCTGATCAGTCTTCTCCTTGTCTGAGCTGAAAGTTTAGAGGGACGGCCAGGTCTTGGTAGATTTGCAGTGGTCTGATACTCCTTCCATTTCAAGATGATCGCTTGCACAGTGCTCCTTGGGATGTTTGAAGCTTGGGAAATCTTTTTGTATCCAAATCCGGCTTTAAACTTCTCCACAACAGTATTACGGACCTGCCTGGTGTGTTCCTTGGTCTTCATGATGCTCTCTGCGCTATCAACAGAACCTTGAGACTATCATAGAGCAGGTGCATTTATACAGAGACTTGATTACACACAGGTGGATTCTATTTATCACCATCAGTCATTTAGGACAACATTGGATCATTCAGAGATCCTCGCTGAACTTCTGGAGTGAGTTTGCTGCACTGAAAGTAAAGGGGCCGAATAATTTTGCACGCCCCACTTTTCATTTTTTTATTAGTTAAAAAAGTTTCAAAAATCCAATAGATTTCGTTCCACTTCACAATTGTGTCCCACTTGTTGGTGATTCTTCACATAAAATAAAAAATTTATATCTTTATGTTTGAAGCCTGAAATGTGGCAAAAGGTTGAAAAGTTCAAGGGGGCCGAATGCTTTCGCAAGGCACTGTACAGTTATTCTCACATGCATCGACTGCTTCTCCAAAGCTACACATTTCGTTACACATAAATGTGAATGCTCCCATAAAGATAACATTTAAGGTCTTTTAAATGACTTAAAAGGGAGTTTATTGGGGAGAGCAGCGATGGTCTTAAGAGGGTATTTTAACTGTATAGTAACAGACACAGATTCACCATGCAGCGTTAGAAGTTCACCAAGGGGTGATAATTGGCAAAAGAATATGGAAATATAATTGTTGTTTTGCAGTGGATGCAAGCGTAGAGAGGGAGTGTAGAGAAACATTGAGGTGGGAGTGGATGAAGAAACCAATATGGTGGGTTTTTTAGAGAGAATAGGTAGTGAAAGAAAGGAGGATTGTGGGTAAGCTGCAAAGACGACAAAGATCTGCCGGTGGTTGTGTGTATTTCTTCTGGGTTCTGTGGTTTCCTCCTGCAGTCCAAAGACATGGTAGTAGATTAATTGTCTTCCATAAAACTGCTCCTGGTGTGAGTGTGTTTCTGTTTGTGTGTGTCCTGTGATGGACTTTAGACCTATCCAGAGTGTATCCCACCTTACTCCTGTTGTTTGCTGGTTTAGTCTCCTGTGTCCCCCTCGACGCTGTACTGGATAAAGTGGTTTAGGGGAATGGATGGATGAAACTTAAAATGAAAGCCAGAGAATTGGTGGTATTCTGAAAATGAAAGAAAATAAAATTAGCGCCATAACACTAAAATCAACAAACTTAACTGTCAACAGCTTGGAAAAAAGAAACCTCAGGTATGATTGCAGATATAGCCATCTGAATAACAGCAAAATAAAGAAAAATATCTTAGAGCACAAGAGCACACGTTCTTTTTCACAGTGGCCTACCTGGAACTGTTTGTTATGCAGGGAGGCTCAGATGTGGTTGCAGTGGTCAGGCCTTTAAAAAGCAGGCCACAGATTAATCTACAGTAGGCAAATTACATTGAGTTGGTCTCTTGGGAGCTTGGGTGAACATCATAATACCACAACCTAACACTGTTTTAATTAAACTTCTTTTAATTAAAGTCCTTCAGGGTCTTATTAGTCTCAGTAATTGATTTATTTTGTCTTTCCCACGTGTTAGCTCCTGCTGTGCCCTGTTTTATTTATTTTTTTGTTTTTTTAAACAGATTCTTGAGTTATCTTTTGTTCCTCTTTAATGGTACGGTGAAGGTCTTCTAATGTCTTTGGTCCATAAAGATATTTTTATGGAACACAGGACCCTACCTGCCATAGCAAGTTCCGCTGATCATTTGAACAATGGAGCCTAAGGTAATGAGCATTTGTGTCTCTTCAAAAGGTTAGATTATGGTTCATGGAAGGGTAATGTAAAATGAATAAACTATCCACTCAGAACTCAGACATTTTCCAGACATACAGTAATGTGAGCCTGTACAATCACTTACTGTATTATAATTTGTTTTGTTCTAATCAAAAGAACAGTGAAGTGTACTTTTACTACTTGAAAATGGATGATATAGCTACACTTCACTGTTTTTTATCAATATACAACCAACTGCAGTATGTTTTACAGCATAATCCAATTGGTTTAATGCAGTAATAGGTATTTTGCCTGTGTGTTTTTTCCTTATCCTCGTCCATGCTGTATAGGAAAAAGATATCGATATTAAAGCATTTATATCTCTATACGCACTACACACAAAATCTATCTGTGCAAGCTGTGAAACTGGTGCTGAATGAAAAATCCCAGAGCACCTGACAACGCTGTCATCTGGGAAGTGAGAATGACACGCATCTGTTTTGAGGCTACCTTTTTCTTACTACTCTCTCCAGAACTCTGTTTCATTTTTTTAATTCACTTAAGAAAAATATTAGAATGTTATTTGCACAGCAGCTGGATTTCAAGAAAGTTGACCAAATTGCTACAATGAAGTAAAATGCTTTGAACGTTGTCTTGCTTATTTTAAATAACCAGAGCAACAGAGAAACATCCAGCACGTCTAATTTACAAAGAATAAGAAACTGACTAGTTATTTTTCTGAAAAACTGAATTAACATAGCTTGGCCAAGTGTTATGGCCTTTTGAATATGTATTAGATGGGTTTTTTTCCCTAAAATCTACAACTGAGTCAGGATCATGAATAAATTAACAAATTAACATCCTGACCAAACATATACAGTATATATAAAATATAAGGGGCTAAGGTAACTAAATAGTTTCCAGGCTCTATAGAAGTAGATGTTCTTAATGTATAAATTGGACCTTGTTCAAAAAGACAGCCAGCCTAGAGAAATATTTGTTGCTTTTGCTTCCTTGCCCTTGAGTTACACAAACAGTCCTTCTGTAGTAATTCTTGAAAGGCATGACGGCCATTTGCCATTAGAAAATGGGTCTTTGAGGGCCATGTGATCATGAAATATGTCACCACTCCCATAGTAAAAATGAAGCGCATTAAGACCAAAATTCATTTTTAGAATTTAGCATTGGGAATGAGCTTGGAAATTTATTACTTAAACAAATCTCTCCTTGTATGCATTTAACAAGCTATTTGGAATAGGATATTTAATTATACAGATCTCTGACAAACCGTGTACATAAAAAACACATGTTCCTGACTGTGTGAAAGATTGTTTCCTGCAGCAATGCCGAGAGCTTCAAACTGAGTATTTATATAGTTGTGTTGAATTACAGAGCTGTTTACAGAATGTGTGGTGGATTTGACATTACAGAAGGAACAAAAAATATTGCATCTGTTGTTGGTATTTTTCTCCATATCTTTACAGTCATTTAGAATATTATTGCTTTTACAACAAACTTGAGGAATCTATAAGAGGATTAAGTTAGGACAATCAAATGTCATTTGTGGAGAATCGGATAATTTCCTA
Source organism: Lepisosteus platostomus (assembly GCF_059453375.1). Taxonomy (NCBI): domain Eukaryota; kingdom Metazoa; phylum Chordata; class Actinopteri; order Semionotiformes; family Lepisosteidae; genus Lepisosteus; species Lepisosteus platostomus. The sequence continues at coordinate 11,175,294 of NC_142631.1, read as the reverse complement.
GGGAGGTCATGTGAAAGAAATTTCAAGTTATGATGTATTCATTTTGAGCAGCCCATTTCCATTTCCCATACCTTTAACATTAATATTGAATTGTACCACATTTGGTATTTTTTAAAAATAATTATATTGATCCAAATAGATTTGTGTCTGTAGATATAAATATAATTAAATATAAATCCTTGCCTTTCTAAAAAATGAACTTTCATGACATAGAGTAACTGAGTCTCAGGCAGGACTGTAGGGGATAAATGGACACATACCTCCCTCTACTGGTCAATAAGCATAATATTACCCACAAATAATCAATTTTTAATTACTTTCAAAGCCATGTAAGACGAATTCCAATAATAACAAATTGTCATTTCACTTTAAAAGACTATTTTTATACACCAAGCATAATTAATGTAACAACCAGAGGTAGACTAAACACTGAAAAGAAAAAAGTTTCTCAATTTCTTTTTTGCTCCAGTGCTTTGGAGCCTTCTTCAGGTGTGGGAAATTATAACTTTTCTCACACCTTAACAGCTATATAAATCCACATTAGTTAAAAGAATAGAGTTCTTGTATAAGTTACACTTTTCATTGCAATAAATGCTACTTCTACATCGAAAGAGTACTTCTGTAATTTACTCAGTTTTAAAATGTGGTCATGCGTTTTTAACTTTTAAGCAAATATTTACATTTCTAGAATATGATCAGTTCGGAACTTGTCGAGGAAGAGGAATAGTCTTTCTGCTTGTCTGCCTCACTCCATAGAAGGTAACTACAAAGCACAGCAGAGGCGATGGATGAATGCAGTTCTTGTGGCTCAGAAACACAGGCTTATGAGCACTTCCAACTGATACTGTCTGCTGTGAAAAAGGATGAAATATATATTGTTGTGGATTTAGGGTGAAGCTGCTTCCCACCCTAATAATGGTAATCTGCCCTTTTGGGGAATAAGAAAATTGTGGGGTAGTTTAAAGCAATATATTGTATTTTTTATTTTCATGACTTAATCTCTATCCTTGCATCAGTTACTAAGCTGAGCCCTAATGTGGTGTAAATTACGCTGTAGTGCACTCTTTTCTTCTGGAGAACACCACATGTTGTGCAGGGTGTTTATGATGAATTTGGAAGAAGCTGAATTACTTGTATCTCTGTTCATCAGTACAAGCACAGCAGGGTATAAAGAAGCAGCACTGTTGTAAGGTCATGCACGTTTGGACAAAACTGCTGTTATCATTAGCTTCAGGAAAAAACATGTTCTAGATTCACAGAATGATCATTACTGACAGCATTCCATGTCAGCTGCCTTTTAAATATTAGCAAGATCACTGAAACATTTTGAAAGGCATTTTCTCAGACAGATTCTAACAAAAATGAACATGTGAAATCATATATTTTAGGTTTAAAGGAATGTTGGATAGGAAAAGTCATTATGCACATATAAATGTTTACTAATGGCAGAGAGTCATCTGGCTTGTCTTTCTGATTTGATTGTTTATATTCCAAAGTAATTTCTTGAAGGATCTTGGAAAATCTGCTTCACAATTATGGTTTGATCTTCTGCTCAGTCATTAATTTAATGCAAAAAAAAAAACTGGCTTCTGCTCTCAGTCCTGACTTGTATTGTATTCAAGTTTGCTTTCAATTTGTCATGTAATTGTCAAGATTTAATATACATACAACTTACAAAATAATTTTAAGCTGTGACTAAAGCTTAGTTCTCTTAGGTGTGAAACTGTGCTCTTTTGGACTGTGCGAGGAAACCGGAGCACCAGGATGATATCCACACGAACACAGGGAAATCATACAAACTCCAGATTTAAAAATGTAGAATTATAACTGAAATAATAGACATCTGGGAACAAGACTAGATCCTAACTAATCTTGCACACGTCTGCTTGCACACATATGTAAGTCTCGCTCCCGGGACCTCCTGTAACACATCTCTCGTATGGTGCACATCCTCCTTAAGCACTCTGTGTCTTGCTTGGTCACAGACAGACAAGTCTCACATTCGATGCTGCCAGGATCTTAACTTCATTGTGTTCATCCAGAACTGGAGTTGCTCTGCAGCTCTGCGCCCACTACACTGGCTGTATTTTTCTTTTAGGTTTTGGGATTGCAGCAAACCCACAGAATCCCCTAGCAGCTGCAGCAGCTGCTCCTGCAGCTGTTTTTCCTGTCTTTCCTATCTTTTCTTTCCTGCTCCATTCTCCTCCCTCCTCTCTTCTCTCTCTCCATTTCTGTGGGACCGTCCGGCCTACAGCACCTATGGCCCCAGCCAGTTGTTTTGCTCTCCCCTCTCCCAAATCCTTCTTTTTTCTATCCACTGCCGAGCCCCCAGTCGATAACTCGCACTCCGACTCTCGAGCAAGAGCGAACAGAGCCAATCTGCACCGGATCCAGCCGTCCTCATTAACCCCCATGATGTCCCTAGTGCATGCGCCTAGGCAGCAACAGTGACGCCCCCTCCCCCTTTGGGCTGGTGTCCAACTGGTTGGTAACCAGCCTTTGACCCTTCCCTCTCCCACGCCTCTAACCACATACATAGCTAATATTATATTCAAAATTAATTCAAGCTGCATCCCCTGAAAAAAAAAGGAATTCAACAAGTGGCAGCTTTCTTCCATATTCCACCTTGGGATACTTTTCCAGGCCAGCTGCTCTACCAATCGCCAGCGCCTTTGGCTGCCATAGCAGAGCTCCAATTTCAAACAAGTCAGTGCAGCTACAGGACCTGCTAACCAGCGGCTCTCTTCCTGTCGCCCTCCAAGCTCGGCAAGTCACCATGGGAACCGGTACAAACACAATGGCGACACTGTTGTAACTCGCTCATACTGGCCGGAAAACCAGAAAACTAAGAAAATAACATCCTGCTCACCTGCAGGCACCAGCAAGTCTTTTCTACCTGGTTCCTCACAGGTAGCTCCAAGCTGCTCCTTCTAGGTCAGTACCTCGTCTTACTAGTTACAACTCCAGCCCGAGTCAGAAAGTCAGCTAATACACCTAGCTGCCCGGAGGGGGGACAACCATGTGGTTAGGACTCCTAGAAGTTTATTTTCTCCCACCGGGTGTTTTTGTTTTCCTCCCCGCTGTGCCCATATAAGATAAGATAAGATCACTTTATTGGCCCTATACAATTTCTTGCATTAGGAATTGTCTTCTTGCAGACCCCAGCTTGCTTTCCATGAGACACACAGACAGGGAGAGAGAAGCCTGGGGTCAGAGCGCAGGGTCAGCCATTGTACAGCACCCCTGGAGCAGTTGGGGTTAAGGGTCTTGCTCAGGGGCCCAACGGGGTAGGATTCCTCTGCTGCCCGCAGGATTTGAATCGGCATCCTTCCAGCCACAGGCGCAGATCCTTAGCCAACCGCTTCTGAACCCACTAGCTCATTCAAAGCTGAAACGTCCTGTTTCTTGTCTTCTCTTTTCAGCCTGGAATAAACCTTTACTTGTTACTTTGCAGCCTATGCATGCTGGCACAGCTCCCTACTTGAACTACTTCAGTGTATTTAATGTATTGAATAAGGGACAGAAAAAAAATATTTTAATAAGCTTAGAATTCAAAATATCTTATAAGAAAGATAGAGTCACTGCCCGCATTCATTCATTTTCTAACCAGTTTATCCAATACAGGGTGATGGGCAAGCCAGAGTCCGTTCCACCAAACAACAGGTCCGAGGCCAATTACACCCTACACAGGTGCCAGTCCATCGCAGGGCAAACTGACACGCTCACACCAGGATTGTATATCTTAGGACTGTGGGAAGAAACCCAAAGGGAATGTGAGGAGAACTTAAAAATACGCAGATAGCACCCCAGGAATTGAACCCAGGGCCCCTGTTTTCTGTAAGGTAGAAATGCCAGCCACTGCTCCACTGTGCCACCCTCTGACAACAACTGACAATCCTACACAAGGGAGGACCTGGACTAAGTGACATGGAAAATTCAAAATGTAATATATGAAACCCTTTTAAGCACAAATCTGCTAGCAAACCTGGAGCGAAATATTGACCTCCTGCTACGCATAGGAAGAGAATACATTCTTGTACAAAACTGTCCACACTTTAATCATTTGTGTCCTCTGATATGTTACAGAGTGACTCGTGCAATTCATTACAGGCAGCTTCCAAATTATTATGCTGTTGATTAAATTAGTAAAAGCGATCGCATTCTGAAGCATGTTAATTGGAAGAATTTATTTAGTCCCCTGACAGTTTTACATGTGTTTGATTAAGTATTATAAGGTTTGTTTTTCTGATTTTGCATAATTTACGTTTAAATCCTCAGCAAAGGGAGCTGGTGCCCATTAACGACTGTAATAAACTCTTTTTAAAAACGCCTCTGTTTATAATTTATCTGCCAGTGTTGTGTCTCTCGCTACTGCCTGGCTGCTTGACAAATAGGCTGGATGTAATCTGGTCACCTCATAAATCTGTACAGAAGGCTTAGGGAGCTTTTGAGTAATAAAAACAAGTTTACAGTGCAATACAGAGAGATGTGTGTACGGGATACTTTTGCTTCATTAGGCAGATGCAAAACTGACTACAAACCATAAAACAGTACAAACCAAAAAAACTAGTTTTGAGAAACCAAAAATACAAGTTATCTTGAAACCAGAATGTAATTTTGGATCACTTTTGTGACTTTTACAATTATTTGCCAGAATAGACGATGTACATTTTAAATGTGTATTGGTTAATTAAATACAACACACGCATTTCTAGTAGTTATTAATTAATATCCCACATTAAAGAAATAAAAAAATATTTTTCTGTATATATATGTGTCTTTTTTTCACACCACTCCTGTTCTCCTGGTGTTGGGACACTCATTCTCTAGAATGAGTCACCAGAATATGTATCACAATTGTATCCCATGCTGGGAGAACTGGAGTGACGTTTATAAGGGTCTTTCAGTGATCCTGTGCCGGTCAATTCGAAAGAAGGATTTAAAAAGAAGTTAAGACATATGACATTTAATTATAAACAAACATAATAAGAACAATGTAAATTAAAAAAAATGTTAAGGTTTGATTCATCTTTTAATACAGAGTCTTGTTTTATGTAGTTATAGAGCTGTTGCAAGAATATCAATATTAGTGCATTAAGGTGCTTCCCAGTTACTGTAGTTCTTGTAAACCACGTATTTGTCACCTTGTATTTTTTAATGTTTTCATTTATGTTCACATCTTTTACTGCCGTGCTGCTTTTTTCTTTTTGTTTGTCATAAATATATTTCCTGAATCCAGACTCTTTTTTTAAGAAATGAAGAATTGAATTTAAATCTGTTAAAAAAGGTTCAGTAGTCTGTTACTGAAAAATGCACAAAATGCGCATAAAATTATTTTACACTCCAGTTAACATAAAATTGCTGTCTCAATCACAGTTCATGAATTGGATACTTTTTCATTTGAATTGTATGTTTTATTTTTTAAAAAATCTATAAATATTTTTTTAATAGAACATAATAACACCCCTGCATATAACATTCACCTTAATATCCTGTCAGTATGAGCGCAATACTACTCCTATATTGTTGCTATAGTAACGCACACATGTCGTTGTTACGGCACGACAAGCCGTAAAGTGTTGAGAGACTGTATAATGGAGTGGGAACATACGAGTGAGAAAAGATAGTTCAGTATATCTTACATTTGCATTAATGTATTATGTTACATATTATTTAATATGCAGGTAAACAAATACCACTCGAATTAACAGGGGTCGCTTTTCCTTGATTAACATTAATCTACTGTTTCTTGCCTAATATGTAGAACATTACAAAGAGGACAGTGAAAAGGGGTTGCTTCTTAAATCCAATTCGTTTGTAAATCTTCCCAGTTTTTGCTTGGATGTTTATAGTTTTGAATACTGGGATAATGTGTGAAAAAGGACACTGCATGAAACGAGCATCTTCAACTTTAAATCTTCCGAGGCCAGCTTTCTCTTAACAACCTCCTATACAGGCTGAAACGGTATGGTTTTATTCCAACAATACTGCGTAGGTTAAATAATGCATGCATTTAGCTTCCTGAAAAAAAAAACACGAGAAGACCGAAGGTAGGTAGGCTACAGTTTAGTAGTTTGTACACTTTTTGCTTCAAATGCCTTTAAAAAAGCTCTGTTACGATGCCAAATAAAGTATTTTATGAAAGAGTTGTTCGTAAAAAGATAAGCGAATTAAGAGACAATTGTCGTTTGAGTACTCTCTGCGGCTCTTGCATCTGTTTTCCGCATTCATGTTTGCTTTGCGCTGTATCAGACAGTGAGGTTTTCCAGTTGATTTGCTCATAAACATTGCAGTCGTAAATTAAAAGATCAGAGAAGAGCAGCTTTCATAAGTGAACCCACATTCCAGAACTACAGTATGTGTACGTGCTGTTGCACTGTTACAAATGACGGAGGTTAATACAATGGATTCTTACTGTCATGAGATGTTTGTGATTTCATCATGACTGGTGTACAGTAACTTTTAAGGTCATACGGTGAACTGTCATCATCATTATTCTTATTACTATAAGGCTGGATAACACAGTGTTCAAGTGGTTAGCATTGCTGCCTGTGATCTGGGGTGCTATCTGTGTGGAGTTTGTATGTACTCACCCGTGTTTGTGTGGGTTTTCACACAGGACCCACTGTCCTCTTTGAAAACTGGCCCTGGTGTGTGTGTGTGTGTGTGTTTGCTTCTCTGTGTGCCCTGTGATGGACTGGCCACCTGTGCAGGGTGTATTCTCCCTTGCTCCTGTCGTTTGCCAAGATAGGTCAGGCTCCCCTGCAACCCTGAATTGGATGAAGTAGTTAGAAAATGGATGGATATTTTAATTATTATTAAATTGTTGTTTTATCTTTTGTAAAAGGCACTTGAGACTCCCTTTGATTTTTTTACGGTAATATGTTCATCCACCACACTTGCCTTGCCCTTGTGTTCAACTTGTGGCTTTTCCTTGAGTAAGTACTGTTCGCTGTGGATGTTAAGTAGACATGACTATTAAAATAATCATTTTAAAAAGTCCGACCAAACCTAAATGCCTTGCTGAACTGAAATTATTGTACCTGGGTTTGTCATATCTAGTGTGTTTCATTCTTGTAACCGTAAAAATAACATTAATGGGGTAGCCTCTCACCAGCTGCCTAGTTACAGTTTGATTTTTTACATAAAACTCTCTGAAGTTCTTTACACTACGTATGGAATCTGTGTGCTGTGGAATTTTCTGTTTTTTTGTCCGTAGCAAGAAATGTTAGACCCTAATTGATTCATTCATTAAATTAACTATTTTAATAGTTTTTGTCAACTTGGCAACTGAGTCTTAAACCTATTGCTGTTGTGTCAGTGTTGAAATATTTTCTTTACCGCAAGCTGTCTGGACAAAGCCTCATGCCTCATTGGCCTTGGCCAAATTTATCAAATAGGATTTAAATAATGCTGATTTACAAAACAGACTTTAACGTTGCATATCTGCTAATAGCTGGCCATATCTAAAGAGGCTTTCAGGGAAATACATCATGTGATTCTGATGATAAAAATGTCTTGAGAGATTTGTTTTTTCTTGAAGTGTCCTCACTTAGCAACATCTGCACAATCTGCCAAAGCCCATAAAGTTAAGCCTTGCAAAAGCTACAAATGCTAAGGTATCCCTCAATATTCCAGTGATAACACTGGGCATGCATACAACAGTCCTTTAAAATATAGTTTATTGGATTTGCAAAGGAAAAAGGCAGCTGTTTGTTATTTGTATGTTAAATACTGCTGCCACGACATCTCTGAGAGGTATTCAATCAAGGTATCTTCAGGGTTAAGGGAGGTATGTTTTTGAACCATGACTTGAATTGGCAGAGTATTGTCACAACATGAACAATAATATAAATACAGTTTGTTAAAACAGAAGTGTTAGGAAACTGTAGCACAAGTGAACAAAGAACCCTTGCCCTCGGTCTTTTGATGTCACAGGTAATACTGTTTTATTTGGCGATTCTCTGTTGTGCTGAGTATAGCGCAATGCTCTTCTTAGCCTCCAGGCAATTCAGTCTAAACAGTGGAAGAAAGATTGGCACCGTTGAAAATTTGCCGCACATTCTCATAGGGCACCTTCATTTTGCTCTGCATGCAGACGACACCCCTTTATACCCCTGACACCCCCACAGAAACTGCTTCTTTGCCGTTGGGGTGGAGCGGTGTCTCTGTGGCTAAGGATCTGCACCTGTTGCTAGAAGTTTGCCGGTTCAAATCCCACGGCCGGCAGAGAAATCCTACTCCGTTGGGCCCCTGAGCAAGGCCCTTAACCCCAACTCCTCCAGGGGCGCCGTATAAATGGCTGACCCTGCGCTCTGACCCCAAGGGTCTCTCCCTGTCTTTGTGTCTCATGGAGAGCAAGCTGGGGTATGCGGAAGGACAAATTTTACTGGCCAACAAAGTTATCTTATCTTCATCTTCCTGTGTAGGGCCCCTGTTGTGCTGGAGCGCGGTGCAGTCAGCAATGTGGAGCTGTGGTGGCAGGGCCCTGGATCACGCTTGCACGTTCTTGATGGTTGTCGTCACTGGATGATGCAGGACTGCGCCACTGGTAAGGACAGAGCCTGTTTCTGGGACTCCTCACAGCCTGGGGCCCTCCAACCTCGCTCATGCCTGTGATCCCCATACCCCGAAGGGTGCGCTCATTCCATGGCCCCCACACCACCTGCACGCACTCTGCCTGCGGACCCGTGAGGACCACCCAGCTGGTCCGCACCAAATACAACAACTTTGACCTGTACCTGAAATCGCGCTTGATGTATGGCTTCATCCGCTTCCTCCTCTACTTCAGCTGCAGCCTCTTTACATCCATCCTCTGGGTGGCGCTCTCTGTCCTCTTCTGCCTCCAGTACTTCTGCATCCGAGTCTTCCTACGTTTCCAGTACAAGCTCTCCATCATTCTCCTGCTCCTGGGGCATCGCCGCCTGGACTTCAGCCTGCTCAATGAGCTTTTCATCTACAGCATCCACGTCACCATGTTCCTAGTTGGAGGTCTGGGTTGGTGCTTTATGGTCTTTGTGGACATGTAGCATCTATGGGAGCAGATGGATGCTGTACAGTTTATTGTACATGTACAGTAGGGAAACTCTACATGTCAGGCTGAGGTGCAGTTCTCAATGGTTGCACAAAGGCCAGCGTATTGAGGAGAGGAAGGAATGTGACCTCATTTCAGTCAGATTAACTTCAACATACAAACCAAAGTCCCTAAAGGCAATCTGCATTATATTTCAGGGGAAAGCAAGTTACTGATAAAAGTTCTCCATAGAGGTCCTTTGTAATAGCCGTTTGAACCCCCAGACTCAAAAATAATCTGTGTTTTGCATACATCCTTATGACAAGAAATCAGATTCTTTCTGCTTATTAAACCCCCCTCTGACCTTACTGTGAGTTTACTTGAGCCTTTCTCAACTTGGTAGAAAACTCCTGATGCCTAATCTGAATCATAACTGCCGCAGCTCACATCTCGATCTTAAAACGCTTAGAAGTTTTCTTATTACTGGTAAGTGTGTCCAAGCCATGTAAATGTCAGTTAGATTCTACTGTTCTGTACTGATTTTACTGTTATTGAGTGTGTATGACTGAATGCACAACTGCAGGCCACACTGTATTTTTTTTTGTACCAACAAGACTACGACTCGTGATACCATAAATTGAAATATGGGACCACAGTGAATAAGATGATAGAATAAAGAAGGAAACAGTGACCAAAATAACACATTTTTCTGCCATTGAGAGAACATAACACAAATGCCAGCTATGTCTGGCTATTCTGGTCTGTTATACTGTATATGAAATGTCTGTTGAAACATGGTATAGAGAGATTGTAAGGGAGATTTTAGATATTAAAAAATTATAGTGTTGCCAATTTTTATTGTTTTACAAATGCAAACTGTATAGCATTATTATTAATAATTAAACCTATAATTATTATTCACCCCAAAAAGTTCATCAATGTTACTGTACTCATTATAAATATATTAATTGGTGTTTACAGTATGTGTACAATTTTGAAGTGTTCCCTGAATCTTAAAAATCTTAAAAATGTGGCCAAATAAATAAAATCTTTCGAAATTATGCATTTGTTCTCACCCATTTTCTACACTTAATTACATTATTTTAGTCTAAACATGTTCAATGCATTGCAATGTGAAATAACTCAATTTAATAAAACAAATAGTGCAATTTTGTTTTTGACCATTTTTTTCACCTTACTAGGGAGAACAACACCTACTTTTTTCCTTGTGTATGCATTCTACAGACAAACTGAGCATCATTGGATAAGCTTGAACTAATGAGACCATGCAATGGTACTGTATGGTCTCTGGCCTGCTAGGCTTTTGCCACAAACCTGGTTCCCTTAAAGGGTTTAATAGTTTTATTAATAGTTTATTGGATAGTCACTGTGTACAGCTGGGCAGTACCAGTTAGGCTCCAATATTATGAATTTTGATTTGCTTGCGGTTTATGCACACAAGGGGTCATGTGCATGTATTCTTCCAATTTTGTGTACTGCATCATTTATATCAGTGGTTCTCAAACGTTTTGGACCAAGTACCACCCCTGATCAAACCAAAGCATCCAAGTTCCACACGCACACACACATATAATAAAAATAGCACTGGGCACTTAGATAATTCGGGTTGCACCGCCTTGTAGCCATTTTCCGACGCTTACTAAAACACTAGCAGTGCTGTCTGTGTCAGGTTCAGCAGCAGAGCTAGTGTCGGTGGCTGATGTATAATCCTCCTCGTTCTCTACATGATCTATCGGAGCTGGCGTCAGTACTCTTGGCGTCTGTTCCTTTCAGTCATAATACTTGATTTTTGCGAGGTAGTCATTTTCGATCGCTTGTTCTGTTGGCGAATGTGGCGCTAAGCTGTGTCTCTGAAAGCTCGAGAGGCGTCTGAACACTCGAGTATTCGCGCGCGCTGTATCGACGTAGCTGAGTACGTAGGCTGCGTATTTGACGCATAAACTAATTCTATTAAAATAACAAATATTAAAACCTGTCACAAGGTTTCTAAAACCGATTAATTAAATTACAGATGAAAAATGTACATCAACACCCAATTTTTTAGTGCACACAACAAATTTCCAGGGTCATCTGGCATACCACCTGGGGGCGTACCACAGTTTGAGAACCACTGATTTACAGTACATCATTCTGTCTTTGCCTTTTTATTGCTTCAAGAAGGTGAAAATACTGTAACAACAAATACACGTAAGTCTGTTTTGTCGAGATTTTGTTGAAACTTAATATTTCTCATCTTAAATTTGATACTTTCTGCATGTAACACTTTGCACTTCTCAACATTAAATGACATCTGCTAGGTGTTTGCCCAGTCTTAAATTTTGTCCTTTTGAATTACCTTTATAGTTTTTATTGAGTTTGGTAATTCCCCTTTTAATTTAGAAATTTGACTGGTTTACTAACTATATCAGAATCTACTTCCTTAATATAAATCAGCAAAACCTGTGGTTCTAATACAGATCACCGCAGTGCTCCAATAATTATATTAGCCCATTTTGAGTATTTACCCTTTATCTGTATTCTTTTTCCTGTCTATTTGGTAGTGAGAAGTGGTTTTGGAACAAAGAGTACTATTAAAGAGAGAACAAGGGTAAAATGAGACACACCTGGCCACAAGGAGTGGGATTCCAAATGAGGGAGAGGAGCAAAAAATAGAACGGTTTCTGTGTGGTAATAACCACTCCCTTGGATCAGTGGGAAGATTAATTAGAATGGCCAGGAAGAAAAAGGTTTCAGTCTGCATCTAGCATGGAAAGAAGGAGGGTGAGAGCTCCAGATGGAGTTGTTAGTAGCTGTGGGTTGATCTGGCTTACAGGCTTGTGAGCAAAGGACACTTGAGAAAATATATCTTAGGTTATACTGAAGGGGATGACGAGTGCTGGACAGTATCTAGGAAGGGGTTTGTTGTTTTCCTGACAGACTAATGAGGATGAGGGAAGCAGTGAAGCCTTGTCTCTCAAGCCCGAAGTTGAGGGAGGAACAGCTACCTGCATTCCTAGTTTGTTCATTTGCCAGGCTCAACAGGGCTGAGGGCTGAGGCTTGAGCACCTGGAGGAGCAGGGCATTGCCTGGCAGGATAGGAGTATAACTAAGGGGAGAAGGGATTCTAGGATAGCAAGGGCGTTGTCCTGAGTACTTCAGGCTTGTACCATCAACAGACTAGTGTGCAGTGTCGGAGGCAGAGAGAGTATGAAAGGTCTAAGAGTGAAAACGACAAACTAGCAGCTGCTGTATCAAGGGTGCGAGCGCTGATTAATAAAGCCTGAGGCGTCCTGGCCAAACAGGATCAGCTGGTATAGTTAGAGATGAAGAGTGATTGGTTGTTCACAACGATCATGTGCTTAGGGAAAACAAGCGAAAGAGGAGAGCTGATTGAGATAAACTGATTATGCATGAAGAGTATTGTGATTGGGTGAGTCGGGTAGCATATTCCAGTGACTTATTGTATTAGTGAAGACTAATGTTATTGAACTAACGAGAAATATGAAAGTGTGAAACCCCGAAAGAAGAGCTATAAGACTGAAATATAGTACTGTAGGTACAGTAGCTGCGTCAGCATGCGTAGGCTGCAAAGACGAGCTGAAAATGCATGCTGAAAAGAGAAGAAAACCTCCATAGCTGAAATGTTGTGTTTCTTTTCTTCTCTTTTCAGCGTGGAATAAACCTTTACTTGTTCCTTTGAAATATAAGACTGTGGAGACTGATGTCACAGCAGGAAGCCCGAAGGGGTTCTGTCCACATTAATGAATAGCAGACTGCTTAAAATTAAAATGACACTCAGGTAAGGTGGTATTTAGGGTGGTGAATATGCTGGCATTATCACCTTGTCCATTAACTTGGTCCCAATCCAAAGAATGTACAGTATTAGATTACTGTTGTTATTATTCAAAGAACTCTAGCAAATTAGCAAAGCAAGATCTTCCGTTTCTTTTCCTTTTCTAAACCTATGTGGACTCTCCCTTAGAATCCTATTGCCATACAGAGGATCCTGTAGTTTTGTTCTAATTATTGTTTCCAACACTTTGCATATGATACAATTAAGACTTATCGGTCTATAATTACGTAGGCTGGTTTTGTCTTTATGGATGGGTGTTGCATTAGAGATTTGCAGGTCAATGGGTATCACACCTGTCTTGTGTGGCCCTTGGAGAGCTTTTATTAGCAGTCAGTAAATAAATCTTGTTTCCTCACATAAAATTTGAAAAATACTATCAGGGTCTGGAGACCTGTTTATATTAAGTGCTTCTAGTACCTGTAACAAGTAGTCCTGGACTCTTCAATGCTAATATTTAATATACAGTATTTAACTTTTGTCTGAGGTATTTTTCAGTTTTCTTCTTGGTAAACACCGGAGTGATATTCATTGTATTTATTACACTTTCATCTTCTCTAAATTGAGCATAATTAAATTAGAGACACTTTACTTCATCCTTTACTGTTCTTGTGCTGTTGTAATACTAAAAGAAATTTTCACTAATTTTGTCTCTGTTGCAATTTTCAATATCTCTCCTGAGCTTTTTCTATCTTACTTTGTGTTCTCAAAGTCTACAGTTGCTCTTACAGAGCCTTATTTACAAGCCTCAAGCTAAGAATTGTCTGTTCATGCCCTGAATGAATAGATATTTGATATTATTGTGTGCATTATGGAATCTGTTTTTCCCCAGATGTAGTTTTATCAGATTAAGTCAACAAATACTGTACATTCACAACAGGTAAACCTACTTCCATTTGTATCTCCATTGTAAAAGAGAATTTTGCAGTGGATAAATCAACCACATCTGATATCTAAAATTTAGTTTGGTTCAGCGAGGAGTGACAAAGTTTTTCAGAACCTAAAAGGAGATGCCCTGAAGGATCATTGGACAAAGCTCTTCAAAATCACTGCCGAGCCGAGCTACACTGAAACAAAATTAATGATCAAGAAATGATCGAGTGCAATCTTACCAAAATGGGTAATTAAATATTCTATGAGGTGACCATTTTTCAGAAACTTTAAAAATTGACATCCTCAAGGGCTTTGTCCAGTTTCTTGAAACTCAGTATTAAAAAATACCAAGGTGTCAGCAGACTTCTTTAAAAAATCTGTCTGGATACTAAGGTATAAATGCAAATCTATCAGTAGTCTATTATTGTTGTTGTCGTAATGTCGTATTGACCACTATGGAAATTTTGTGTGCCTATATTAATTTAGGCTGGCCACAGCAAAGGGTTTGAATACTAATACAGCCATGTCTTTTAATTTATCTATTAACTTTCTTTAAACTTCATTTCTTTGAATGTGTGGAATATGTTTTATATATATATAGCAAATATTAATTGCTGCTTTAAAGTCTCATGACTTTAAAGCCACAGATATGAAGACAGTGTAAGGACCTGAATACTTATTCAACGCACTTTATATACAGTAGCAACATCCAATACAGTTTAATTATATTTTGCAGGACATTTTGCAGCAGGGTGACACACAATAGCTTCTGCATGCCACTCCAGTAGTACTGTAGCTATCCTTCTGAGCATATGATTGCTCCTGGGGCACTATGAAAAAGTGTAATATACTTGGCCATATTCTGACTTGACACAGCTGCACCAGATTTGTGAAACAGACTTTTGTTCCATTTCTTAAAAATAACACTGCCATGTAAATGTAGCCATTCATTTTTTTAAAAAAAAACTGTGTTTCGGATACAATTCTGACCTTGGAGAGGAATCTCAAGTCTTTGAAAATGGGTCAGTACATTACAGAGCCAGAAAATATGCAAAAAAACTCAAAAACTGGTCAGTGATTGGAATTGTTGACTGATTTAATTTATGTTAATGACCTTTACAGTTAATTTCAGCAGGCCTGTTTGTTGGCAAGTTCTTGGTCTGTCAGTAGTTATACACTGAATATACTGGTTGATATGTTTTCTTTTGATGAATGTTAGAAATGGCTTTTTTCAAAGCCGATTGCCAGCTTATGAACTACTGCAGCACACAGACTGAATCTAAATTTGTTTGCATCTATATCTGTACATTTTGCACACGTTCTAAAAATAGCTGTGAGCCAATCAAATCAAATCAAAGCCAAACTGATACAAAAGCACCCATGACACATTCTCAGTTAACCTAGTTTACCTGCTCTCACCAAATGACTGTTTTTAGTTAATATTTGTATAGCATGATGGTGAAAGCTTTCAATATTCATATAATTCATATACAGTGTACTGTAGATGCTAAACCAAAGACACAGGTACATTGCGGTCTTTGTTTATCACAGACACTGCATTTTTGTACAATTTCCCCAGCTGCTGGCTGTATTTGTCACATGATTAATATTCAGTGTCTGATTACTAAAACAGGAGACCAACAAAAAAAGATTTTCAAGGCCCCGGGCTATCCAATTATCAGCTGAATTGGATGTTCTGCAATTTTAATTTTGGTTTTACACACATTAACAAGTGGCTCCGTCCTCACTCAACCTATAAACCTGAGTTGATATTTAGCATCATAGAAAAAGATATCACAGCTCTTTGAATTCCTCCATAGGAGAGCAACAAGATACATTCTGGGACTTAAGGGAATGTCCTACACTGACAGGAACTGAACCTTTTTAGTATTTAGTAACAGAGAAGACTACGAGGGAACCTAATACAACTAATTCTGAATCTTCAAAGGCATCGACAAAGTGGATTTCTTCAGAAGGAACAGTGAAACACGAAGCAGATGGCACCAGTGGAAACTACATGGAAGTGTATTTAAAACAGAGAGAAGACAAGTCTTACCCAAAGGACTGTGGGACTATAGAGCAAGCTGCCCAGACTTTTGTTTCATTCAAAAACTGACTGGATGAAATTCTTGGCTCAATAATATACAACTACCAAATGGGCTACATAGGCCAAATGTCTGTAACAGTCTGTAACTGTTCTTATGTTAATGTGTTCTTTTATTTTTTGGTAAAATGGCCTCCTCTTCTTTGTAACTTCATGTCCTTGTTTCTAAACTACTGATACTTAAACTTCAAGTTGTCTTGTGTGGTCTCTTTGTACAGGGCCATTAGGCAATACAGTGGAGTACAGTAATTGAGTAGGCAATTGTAATTGTTGAGATCAGATTTTTAGTTTATAGTATTTTAAGAAGAAGAGGAAGATCACTTTATTGGCCATATACAATTTCTTGCATTAGGAATTTGTCTTTTCACATACCCCAACTTGCTCTGCATGAGACACACAGACAGGGAGAGAAGCTTGGGGTCAGAGCACAGGGTCAGTCATTTCTACAGCACCAATGGAGTAGTTGGGGTTAAGGGCCTTACTCAGGGGCCCAACAGAGTAGGATTCCTCTGCCGGCCATGGGATATGAACCTGCAACCTTCCAGCCACAGATTCTTACCCACAGAGCCACCACACCGTCCTATGATCTCTTATCTATTATAATATTATAATTTGAGGAATATGGGAAAGATTGCTGCAAAAAAAATATTTTGCTATTAATCAGTGTAACAATGTTCCGTGTAAATTACGTTTATGCAGTTGTACGAGGCATTATTTGCATACGAGAGAATTTCAGACGCTAGCCTTAGCAGTCCTCTGCTTTACTCTTTGGCTTCTGTTCCTACAAAACGCAACGTAAAAGGAATTGTGTACTGTGTCTGCCCTTGACAAAAAAAATAATTAACAGCTTAGCCCGGTTGAAAGATCTGCAACATCATTCGTTTGTGACAAGCAACTGTCACAGCCCTTAGCAGGTAAGTGAAGTTATAGACTTTGTCTGCCTTGTAGCTCCTCTGCAGAGCACACCGTGTCTCTTTAAAACGCCGGACGGTATGATGTCAGGAGTAGTGCAGTTCAGTTGCAGTGCATGTGAGCCATAATCACTTCCTGGACAGGGAACGAGACAAACAGGAGCGAGTTAGTGATCGCGCAGAGGAAAGGGGCCTGGGTGAATTACAGACCCTGCTAACTTTGCATCCGAAGAAATATCGCACCGCTGACAACTGAAGTGGGCAGCTTTTATGGAGGAGCGACATAGCGGGTAAAATATATATTTTTTTCTTGCTTCTTGTTGTCTGGACGAGCCAGACTAGCGTGTTTTGTATTTTCATTTCGAGTATTTTAAAGAATGCAGTAATGTTATATAAATATCTCAAATGTTTCAAGACTGTTATAGTGGTAGAAGTGTTGCAGAATCAGCTGCTGGTGAGGTCGATGACACAACGAATATATGATTACTGTACTTCTTTCGCTACCGCGGTTTTTAATCTCCTTGCACCGCGTCAATGATTTGATAACCATAAAGCAACTTTCTTTGCTACGATTACAAATGCGCCAGTGAGGAATGCGACTGCTGGACGAGGCATCTTGCACAGGTATGCGATAAAAGATGAAACAGTAGCATTACATTTTGTGCGTACCTCTGTGGAAATGTACTGAAACAATGATTTCTAATATGGACATGACAGGGTATTAGATGTTTAATAGGTCCGTACGTCACAGCATCTCAGCTTTTCCATTTGGGGAGAGTGGCTGTCTGTGTAGACTTAGTTAGGGTAGGTGGTGGTGGTGGGATGTTTTGCAGCAGAGATTTTGTGTTTTAGTACCTCTTGTCCGGTGTCCTCTATGGCATCGAGGTGTCGGTTGTTTTAAGGTAAAGCCTCCCGTATTGAAACACTGTGAAAGCTATTTTTTCATGCGAAGGGAAATGCTGTTGCCGTATTACAGGGCTTACTGCACCACTGGACGCCTCCGATAAGTATTTTGGGGGGATGTCGCACTACACCTTAAGTAACTGAGCGGATGCCACCTAGAAGAAACTAGTTTCTCAGGGTTTTGTGGAACTAGAATGAGACGAAAAGGGTGCGTTATACGTGGTGTACTGTACAGTATGTATTCATGTATCCCGATCATTACCGGGTACTTTGAACTGTTCTGAAATTAAGCGTGTTGGTCGTACACGTAGGACAGAAGTCGTCTGCACAATTTTTACAGATGCCCAGAATAATATGACAAGTGACACGGCAGTTTACTTACCGTGGTCTGTGAAATGGCAGACACGATCCGCAGTCTGTAGGACGATCCAGGACGTTCACGTTCCAGAAATTAACGTTTTAATGCATCTTAGATATTTCTGACTTTAAGACGCTCGTATTTGTGAGGAATAGAATTGCACATCGTGCTCTGGCCAACAAGTGAACTGACAAATACTTTGAGAAAATCACTCATCATTTTTCTTCAGAGTATAGAACCACTCTCTACATATAAGGTCTAAGCTTAATTAGTAGGATAAATATTACAAAGTAACAACGTTTATAATATACGTCAGTATACAGTACTTATTATCGTTAATAGACATATTATTGTTCATTATTTTCGTCTTCTTAGTAATAATTTGTAAAAGTGGAGTGAATATAGATTTTGGATTTCTGCAAAGCGGCTTGAATCTTCAAAAGAACGACAAAACGCGGTGCTGAATATGAGTTATTTTATAAAATCGTCGAAGCTTAATACATGTTTAATTATTTTTAAGTCTAAATATACAAATAAGATAACTTTCATAAGGTGAACAAGTTTCTAGAATGAATTTACATGCTCGTGTTTGTCATGTCTTTGTTTTGATGGGTGCAGATTTTAACGCATCCTAATTTTAGTTGGAATAATATATTTAAATTAACAAAATAATTAAACATATCCATCTATCTGTTATCATAAAGTTGCTTAATCTTGATAAAGGCCACACAACCCTGTAGGCATATGTCCAGATCCATCTTTGAAAAAAAAATATGTAATTTTTCAATTTAATTTCAGAGTTTGTAATGGAAAATCCAGCCCAGGAACTCAAGACTAACATTACTGTTCTGCATCAAAAACTAATTATGTGGGTTCTTAAGAAAAACATGCTATGGCAAGTGCTGTCACTCAGCTGTAGACACAGTGTGGATTTGATACAAAATACAGAACTCAGTGTATAAGAGGTGCCAGTGATGAGAGTCACCCTAAAGAAATATTTTTGCCCTACAATGTGTAGAGATGCCCCCCTTACTCAGGACTTCATGGTGGGCTGGGAAGGATAACATGGATAAGTGCTTTATGGTGAGAGCCAGCTGCTAGAATTCTAGCGACCTCTAAGAAAGCCGTTATTTGTGCTAAGAAGCATCCATTGCATTATCTTCTACATGTTCGCACCCATGCAACCTGCCCAGCTACAGTGTCACTGAGGTCCAGATGTGCAGGCCTGGCTGCATGGCACCTACCCATGCTTTCAAAATGAGATGAGGCCCAAGCCATCGGACACAACAGTCATAGGCAGTCACATGCCGGCGGGGCTTTTGAATGCAGTCACTGTGCTTCGGGCTGGGGACTGGTAACATAACTCGCCTGGGTACTGGCAGGCTGTTTTCAGCCATGTCTTTGCTGTCTGGCTCCCTGGACTGGTGAGAGAAGTCCCTCAGGTCCTCTTAAAACGAGTCAGCCTCACCACAGGATGCATACTTGTCCTCGCTTCTAGCCTGTACATGAAACTTAAAGAGTTTGTCAAGTACAAGAGAGGGTCTCACCTTCTTTTTAGGGGCCAAGTCATAGAGAGAAAATACCCACTCTAGCTCCCCAGGGGACAAGGTTGTATTCCCAGGAAACAGGTTGCAGAGTCACTTCTGCTTCCAACCTGCTGAATCCCAGCTCTTCACAGGAACAATGCTTACAGATGCCTAGATTAATGTTACAGTTGACACGGCGATTAACTCACCGTGGTCTGTGAAGTGGCAGATATGATCCGCCGGTTCTAGGATGATCAAGGACGTTCACATTCAATAAATTAATGTTTATTAAATCTTCATATGTGTGACATTAAGGCACTCGTTTTTGTGAGGAGTAGAATTGCACGTTGTGCACTGGCTAGCAAGTGGACGGACAAATACTTTGAGAAAATCAGTCAGAATTTTTCTTGAGATTATAGAACCACTCTTTACATATAAGGCCTATGTTTGTTAGATTAAGAGGGTGAATATTAATAAGTAACAACTTTTATATTTTACGTCAGTATGCAGTAGTTATTATTATTAATAGACATAATTGTTGTTCATTAGTGTTGTCTTGTCGGCGATAACTTGTGAAAGTGCAGTGAATGTAGATTTTGGTGTTCTGGAAAGAAGCTTGAATCTTTAAAAAACCCTGAAAATGCGCAGTGCTGAATATGTGTCATTTTAAACAAGAAAGTGCCTGTTTTATTTTTATTAAATCATTAATATGAATACATATAAATGTATCTTTTTATGTCTAAATATACAAGTAAGATAACTTTTATAAGGTGAACAAGTTTATAGTATGAATTTATAGGCAAATATTCTGGTCGGTTATGTCCATGTATTTCTTTGTTTTGGTTGGTTCAGATTTTAAAACACCCTCATTTTAGTTGGCATAATTTCTAAATAAATTAACAAAATAATTGGCAATAACTTCAGGTTAGTAAAAACCAGAATGTGTGGCCAAATCATTGCTCCACAAATCTCAGCCCACTTTAGCTGAACCCACTTGTCTATGAGTTCATGCAGGGTAGCAGCCATCTTGAAGAAATCCTTCACAAAACACAAGTAATATGAAGACAACACCAGGAGTCTCTGCTGGTGTTTCACCTTTGTAGAAAACACCCAGGCATGCCCCAGGAATCCCCTTACCCCAGAGGAAGTAATTTCTCTTAGGATGCAGTTATAACCTGAACGTGCCCCTTAACAACTTAACCATTTAATCACTGAACACACCCTTTATATCCCCACGATTTCATAAAAAAATAATGGTATTCATCACAGCATCGCCTCACCTCAGTTGCACAGAGCTCAAGCTCGTCATTAGGCACTTGTATGCAACAGCTGTTAAGAGGGATATCTCAGAACTGCCCCAGTCCCTTTCCAGGTGAAAAGGAATTTTTCAGTCTGTCTCCAGGAGTCAGGATTCACCTGCTAATATCCACTCCTCCTAGACCATCAAATGCAAGTAATTTGGTTCAGGGTCTCATTGATCCTACGGAGTGGAGTCATACACTCTAGAAATAAAATGACTAGATTAATTATTACAGGCAGAGAACTGTAATATGTTAAATAATGTCTGAGTGAAAACAATGGAAAATGTTTGGACTATGAAGGGAAAATGCGTAAAATTTTAAGCAAATTTTACACTCGAGTGTTTGATCAAGCAGGAAATTGACAACACGCTGACCAAAATATGTTTTAAATTACATAGTATCATACGATTAGGGTATTCTAATAATTTTAGTAATGGAAATGAGATGTTATTCATAAGTCATTAACAAAACATCCAAAAGTCACTCAAGACAGGTGTAGTATGTGCTGATGGAAAAGGACTGATATAGTGCCCTTTCATAAAATGGGAGATAAAACTCAAGCTACGTATTTATAGACCAATGCGTCTTATTCCTCATACAAGTTAAGTTATGTAAATTATAATTAAAATTGGACTTGAGGGTTGACCACAATGTCCCAAATGAGGTCTAACTAATTCATTTGATAATTTAACATAACTTACCTTGATTAACAGTCTGTACCCTTAACAATATAGAAAGAAGAGGGTAGGTTGTTCACCAACACAACGTCACTAGCAGTACTAGAAAAGCAACTGAATGAGGGTGCTCTGTGTAGATCAATTATTGAATTGGATGATTGTGAATTTTAGTTCATAAACTCTAGATTGGATTCCAGGATGAAAAACAAGCAACAACAAAAAAAAAAACCTAAGCAAGTCACCCATGTATATTTTTTTGTTTTTCTGTCCTAACCACAAAACCAGTACTGGATCTCAGCATTTGTACTAACCACTAGACCGCACTACTCTCCAGACCTCTTGCATAACCACTGAGCCGTGGTCTAGCAATTTCTCAGCTTTCAGGATACACTGTACACCCTCTCAGCGTCTCATCTCAAGCCGCCAGATTGCTGTCCCTGCCTCCCTCAACTGTTAGCACTAATAACACCACGACTGTCAACATAAACATATAAACCTCAGCTGAAGTAAGTTAGCCTGGCACATTTGACAAGGATAAAAAATTAAGAATGTACTAAAGACACAATTTATACAGTACTAATAATACAACATACTGCAACCAAACTAGAGGAAAGAGGGGGTAATTATTATTGGAAACATATTGTATGCCCACAGCTCCACGTTCTCTTAGATGACTGTCCCGTCAATCTAAACCCTAATTAAACTGTATATTTATTCAGTTCATCCTTGTGATACTTGACGTATCAAGTACCTGCTGAAGTAAGTGCTTAAAAGTGTCATCTCAATTTCCAATGGGACTTTTTGTTGGAGTGAAATGTTTTAGATTTAATATTAAATAGCGCTGTGCCCATGAGACTATCCCCCACCCCTTTCTGTCTTTTTGTGTCTGTTAAGCTGCATCATGTTGTCTTTTCTTGCATTTCCCTTGTCTAAGTCTCTCTTCAGCTCGCTTTTTCTGTCCCTGCCTCTATCTTACTCTTCAACATGCTTTCTCTTCCTCGCTCTTTGTCCTGCCTAGACTATGACACAAATAGCAGTGTTTAAAAAAACACAGAGAGGTCTTGAGCTGATTGTAAATTTGCCTAGCGCTAGACGGGCATGCTTTGCATAACAAATTGATCTGCAACTCAGACAATTTTCCTCCTGATGCTGGCTGAAGGGTTGAAACAATCACACCCAAAGCTAAGGGGACACTGAGATCTAGCCTGCATGGATAGATTAGTGCTGCCAAATCATGAAACAGTTACTTTACAGATTACAAAGATTTTTTTTTCCTCTAGAGGAAAATGTTTTTCATGGTACATTGTAACCTTTCACTTTTGCACTGTTTTCCTCCACTTTTTATGCAAGTGTACTTTTACTAGCTTTGCAGAGGTTTGACACTGTCAATATAATTGCCATTTGGTAAATGTTTATGAGGGGTGAGGGGTTTTATTCCCAGTTGTTAGTATGGGAAATAATGGAGTCCTTTTTTTCTTGGGTATTAACATGCTAAAATTAAAAGTAGTGTAAATTATGGTCACCTGCAGAGGGAAAATGTGAGAAATCCTGCTTAAGTAGACTTTGAGAAGTGTTGATTGAGGTTGTATTGTGTTGGGCAGGAAGGTCACTGATATCTGTGTTACAGGGAATGAGTGCAGAAGTGACAGCCAGTGTGTCAGTGTCTGACCACACGATAGCTGTGACTATAATTAGACTGGAGAAAAGGAGCTGAGAGCTGACTGATTGACAGTCTGCACTCTAGCTGTATTCAAGATGACCTGGGCTGACTAATATGTTCCTGTCTGATCTTCGTGAAACCTGACATGTGACTAAGCACAATGGGTTCATTCCTGAACTGTGCCTTGTGGTGATTTCTTCATTTCCTGTGCTAGCGCAAGGTACTTGAGGTTTTGGATATGCTGCCAGGAAGCCTTTCAGCTGAAACAAGGGCTTTCTTTTAAAGAGGGGACTTGATCAATGGCTTAGCTTTCACATAAGCATGCGGTGGGGGTGTACGGGAGGGGTGGTTAGGCTGTATGCTGCTCATATTAATGTGGCTGATATCCATAAACCTACAGGGCCTTATTCACTACCGACTTACCACTGTGAAATCTAGCTCAGCTGTTATTTTAAACAGACAAAAAGAGCTTTCCTAATAAATGATCTTCTAAAAGCCTCAGGTAGTAAACTTGTGAGCTCCTACCACATTCTTAGTTTTTTTTCTTTCTTGCTAGTTTACATGATGGAATGCACTTTCGTATGCTAACACATTTATGGAATAGCACTGTTTATGCTGTTTAGATTGCATTTCAAAGGATAAGTTGTGCTCTGTGAGCTGTTCGGTCACTCTCCCAAAGTACTCTTCCTGGAATGGTTTGTGTCTTTCATTTTTAGAGAAGGAAGGCATGCTTATACTGATCTGAGCTTTCTTTCTCCCAATGCAATGAGATTTATGCACTTAAAAATATATAGTAATGTCTATGGTAATGTCAGGAAACAACCTATGTTATGCAGAAGGGCTGGTGGTGAACACAGTTCTTCTTCACTTTCTTTTAATTAGAATAACTTGTGAAAAAGCATCACTGTCAGGGTCAACGCCACTGATTCATCTTGTCTCTCCAGATCATTCCTCCAATACTCAATTTCAATTCCATCCAGCTCCTTCAGTTACAGTGACAGCTCTTTATGATCAATCTAGTCAGTTCCACTCATGCATTTACAGTATATTCAATCTTGTCATTCCAAATCCTACGCTGAGTCTTTCACTTTCAAATTAAAACTCTGGGCATATTACATATTTTCCTGTTTCATGTTTATTGTCATTTATTTATTGTTAATTTTGTATTACAGTCAAGCAAATTGTATTTGTGATCATGTGATTAATATGAATTAAAAGTACAATCCATATTGGGGGGTTATTCCATGCTTATATTTGATCATCTTAAATCAAATGCATACTTTGTTAAAAACATTGATTTTAAGTGAACATTCATTTTAAGGGAATTTTAGCTATAAATGTCAGTATTGGGTTGCAGATACATTTGCCAGTTGCATAACTAGCCATGCATGCCCAGGCTAGGCCATGATTCACAGATAAGGCTGTGTTCTTTTTTGTGTTCTCTTAACATTTGCATATCCTTTCTTTCTCCACAGTTTCTGGCAAAGGTTTAACTTGGACTCATCTAGTCATAAACACCAAATGAGCTTGATTTGCTGACTGACTTCGTCTCATTTGTAACCATTCTTAATGTTTCTGAAAACTTCAGAATTTATTCAAAAGTTTAAAATGTCTTTTTTTTATTTAGAAAAAAAAAGGGAAATGGCTCTTTCCCAGCTTTTAATCTGGCTTTCTGTTCTTGGTTGTGGAAGAGAGGCTTACATCTTGCAGAAGGGCCTTTGTACTGCTGTCACAGTCTTCTGCAAAACTATGGGTTTTGTTACCTTCACTCTGGAGGTTGGTGCTTTTATTGACATGTGTTTTAGGGTTTTAGGGTCCTTGTATGTCAACAACACACTGAAATTACAATCCTAGTTTTTGCTCTTGTCCTTTTGTAAAGCAATTGGATCTCCTGAGCCTTGGTGTTGACCATGTTCCTTATAAAAATACACAAATACAAAAGGGCTGGATGGAGTACAGAATGATTTTGCTGTCTTACAACTCCAGAATACATGACAGCACATCTCATCTTCCTCATATTTGTCTGCTGTCTACGTTCATTGCTTCCTGTGCACTGCCAGGTCACACCAGTCCACCAAGGCAGGATGGTTAACATTTTTCCACACTTCAATATATTTCCCTGAAAAAAGCCCTCTGACCGGCTATACAGTACCTTCTTCTTGGCCGGCACAAAGGTAAAGTCTTTTTATTAGCCATGTCATTTCCAGTACAGTTTCCCAGTACAATTTCCAGTCATTATAAATGTCTATTTAGATTTGGCAAAACCAAAAAAAAACACCATGAGAGGTAAAGGAATTTTCATTACTTTTACTCTTAACCAGGACCCTATTAAAATGTATCAAATAAAATGCTATTGATCGAGCCTGTAAAACCAGATAGAAATGACACATTTAATCATTAATAAACACACCATCAGGTAAGGCAAACCTTTCTGCTCTTTCATCTTACTACAACAAAGGGGGTCCATTTTGATTCTTTCAATCCACCAAAAGGCAATATCATCTTGATCATTTTAGGTCTATCCTTGCCAGGAGTATACCAATGATAGGAAAAATGAAATAGGCAACTTCAAGAATCACAACTTTTCCTTGAAAAGTAACGTTACCTCCCACCCAGCCATTTCTCCTTTGCCTTTCCTTATTTTATGTTACTTTCCTGTTAAAACCCCAGACCCTGTCCTATCAAATTTAATTTCCATTTCATTGATCAAGTTCTTCTTGGCATTCAAACAACAAGTAGACTCATCCTCTCAATGCCCATGATAAATCATGTTAACACTTTCTCATTTCAAATAGGACCCTAATGCCCCAGATTTCTCTACTTCCCTCAAAACCTTCCTAGTGGTCCCTGTGTCAGAACAAAGAAAGGTAACATCATCCATATACAATACACATTTAACTTCCACTTCTCCACTACCTGGGAATAAAAAAACCCTTATCCTGTTATCATAATCCCTTGTTAACTGCGAGGGTTACATTCTTTGGTTTCGGTCATTGTTTGCGATTTAGAGCAAGGCAACAAAACTTCCGCTGAAGCAGCCCTATTACTTTGTAAACAAGGAGGCTAGTGAATAGGTCTTTTAATCCAATCGAATTATTGCTTTTTACTTCGAGAAGCTTTTGCAGAAAAACGACTACTTGCGTGTTAACTCTGCAGGCAGACCACGTGGGAACATTTTTGCAGTGAAAATTTCCCCTGTAGTTATTCAATGTACATGTACATCGCATTACATTAGTCATTACAGTCATTCCATTAGTGAGCAGGAAGGGCCAGTTTAAGTCATAATTCTCGTGAACTCTTGCTTTTGCCCGTGGTGAGACCAGAGGTTTCCGACAACATGGCGACCATACATTACTTTCACCAAGTTCACAATTTTGTGCTTCATTTGGAATTTGTAAAATTTTGCTATACTGTGAATTCATTTATTTTGTTATCGAGATTTAGTAATTGGTCTTGGAAATTGGGACTGCAGTTCCTCTTTAAGACCCTGAAGGAAAATAGGGGTAGGGTAATAGAAGTCACAAATCAAAATGTTAAGTTCCCTAATTCTTTTACTTCTCATAAAGTAAAACAACACCATCAGCATTAAAAAACCCCAACATATTTAGGAAATAATCTTGGAGAGACCGTTTTTAAATGGATTTATGACATAATTCTTGCCTCTGTAGCTGAGATGACACCCATGTAGGTCATGTGGCATCTATAAGACCTTAAGCGACAAAACCGCTCCACTTCTTCCACTCACTCTGACAGCTTCCTTACTTGTCTTTATTGTATGGATTGTAGATTCATTTCCGCCAAATAACCGACCAACAGCACTTTTAATCCTTCATTCAGGTCATCACTTTTGCACTTTAATTTTTGTCTTCTAAAATCATCATGAATCGGGATCTCATAGCAACATTGGATGCTTTTCACTTTCTCATACGCTTGTAAATAGAACTTGTGAATAAGTCCACGTGCAAAGGAGGCTGACCAAGGAAGAACAAGATCTGACCACATGGTTGCTCTCTCATCTCCTCTTGTGAAAAGAATTTTCATGCTATCGCACATCTCAGCTCACACACGTTTCTTGACCTGGCAATCCGGGAGTCACACGGGGTAAAATGGTATATGGAAAATTCCGCTAGAGCTAGAAGTTTATTCTTATCCCTTGAAATGTGTAATCACACGTCTATGTCATGTCTACAGCTTGTAGAGGTTTGCTATACCAATATTGGGGGAGAAAAAAGCTTACAGAAATCCATTTTCATCAACCTTATTCTCAGACGAATCCTTTCCTTTTGACTTCTTATGATTCTGAGGCCTAATGTTTTCCCACAGTTTAGGGTCATATTCTATTTAAGGATTTAATGTTGTTTTCCATCTAGCTAAATCATCACCTTAATTGGTAGGTCTACACCATCCTTTATAGACATATCTTCCACAGTATAGGGGGTAACCCCTACGCTAGACACATGGCTTCTTACCAGTTCACTAATTCAGTCATCCTGTATCATTTGCATTCTTCATCAAAATTTTAAAAAGCAAACTTCGCTAAAGCGGAAGAGTTTCAAGCATTGCATTTTCGCTGCTGATGACGAAGTATCTCCAAAACTATGTTACTGCATCCATAGGAAAAAATGGGGACAAAATCCCTCTGGGAATATATACCTCGACCTTGGGTGGATCCATATTCATGGTAACCCAGAAGAAGGTTTTAGTAGGTGAGAGAATGCATGAATTTATTGCTTATTTTACCACATAACCTTATATTATCTAGACTACTAGACTGGTATGAAAATCACAACAGTCATATTTCAAAGTTGTTTATAATACATAACAGTATGCTTTTGACAGTGTTCCAGCAGACTTTTAGCCATATTTCAAATACTTTTTTTTATGTAAACTCTTGTTACATCATCTTTACACTGTAATAATAATAACTACATTACTTATAGTATGCTGCATGACACTTCAGGCATTTTAAATGGCTGCATCTGTACATTCAAGAAAGGGTTAGGTCCATACATACTTATCTAGAATTCATGACATTATTTCTAGAATTCATGTACATTACGTTCAAACAAATATATACACAATGTGTACTTGACTCAATACAAGGGGTTACATACTGTATGCAGTAATTATGCAAAATAATAAATAACATGCAGCTCACCAGAGTAACATTACACAACGATCAATTCAGTATGATGGAGCTTGCTGTATTTGAAGCACAGAAATTAAGTAAGGGGGGCAGGGAAAGTTGTGATATTACATGTTGTAATTTTTTTCCCCTCAGTTTTATAACTGATATTTGTTTAATTACTTTTTTATTACCTCTGATGGTGAGCACAGTATAGTTGCATGGTTGCCTAAACCTGTCTATTGAGAGCTGAGTGTTTTTAAGCTACAAGTGTTATATATTGCAGCTGTGAGTGCTTGTTATTTGTTTATTTTTTGTAGACTGTGGTATGCATGCTGTAATGTGGTTGTCTGATTGTTAGGATGTCAAGGGGTGTATCTGTATTTTGATAAATGGATAAAATCTTGAATCTGGCATTTCTTCATCCCATTATCTCAAACTGTTCAGGATTTGTGTTTGATAATAATGTCCTGTGCATTGCATGTTTGTTTCTACAATGATGATTGAAGGATGTCAATAGAGCAATAGAGGCAACAGCCTTGGCTAGCTGGAGCTACTTATTAATTTATCATTTGGGCTCTTTATTTTCTGCCATTTTAGGAGACATTATTTTACTCTCAGAGTTTCTGCCTCTGGAATGTTTGTGTAAAGGTAGTATTTTAAATTAATCATTATCTGTTGTTTTCTATGCATTCTACATACTCCTTGGGATACCATTTTCTTTTACCTGTCTGAGGTAACAGGGCATGCATTGTGTAGGTGTGTATTCGAGATGGCAAGATTCCTTTTCTTGGTACAGCAAAATTTGTGATTTGATTTCAGCACTGTTCTTCAGCTGTGGTCATGCAGGGCCAGTTATGTCTGGTGTCCATTATGCCTGAGTGCTTTATTAAGTGATTGAGCACACTGCAAGAGAGGTGTGTCCCTCACCAATGGTATCACATGCCTACAACTGCTGTGAGGCCTCTAGGGGTCTCTGTGTTTCTGAGGCCTGAGATAATCCTGCTTGGCTGATCATGTGCTCAACTTGTAGCTGGTGATTGGACCTCGGCTCAAACTTGTCACGAACAGTTCTTTCTGGACCGTATGCGGACGACACAGTCCGAAGTAGTGAGGAAACACTGGGGGAAAAGTCATGCAGGAGACGGGAATGAAGACGGGGGGCGTGTCCTTGGTGCGCTGGTGTACGGGGAAGGTGTGGCCGAGGCAAACAATCCAAATAAGTCCATAGGCGAATCCAAAATACGGGCAAAAGTCCATGGCCAGTTGATCCATCCAAGTCAGGAGGTTAAAAACAGGAACAGTGTCGGAACCGGCAAGGGGAACAGGAACAGGGATAGAAACTTAAAAACATAACGGAGCCAGGCGCATCCAAGTCCCGGGCTCTCACGATATGGAAATCAAATGCAGAGCACGGGACTGACCGAGTGTCTGGCTTTTAAGGGGGACGGGAAAGAGGCTGGAACAAGGGGCAGGTGCACAAAATTAGGTCCAAAGTGAAAAGAGCCGGAGCGCCCTTAAGGAGGAGGGACTACAATCGTGACAGAACCCAGGAGTATAGTGGTCAGCCTGCATTTCTGGGAACACCTCTACTGATTGAGCGTCTTGCTCTGCAAAGCTTAGTTTACCCAGAGAAAGGGGAGTAAACAGAGCGGATGATGTGCTCTCTGAGAGACAGGGCAATTGAAGGACGTTCGGAAACTGCATTTGCCACTATCATTGTAGCAATATAATTTCAAATAAAAGAGAGAAATCAGAATTAACCTTTTCACAAAAGTCCCAGACAGGCCCATATCGATGTTTTGTTTGCTCATGCATTGCTAATTTCGATTCCAGTTCTTGAATAACAAATGATGTATACATTTCTAGGTTATTCTCAAGGTTTTTCCTATCTTTTGTTCCATTCATTGTTCCCTCTATGTTGACTGGGAGAGAATAACTTAGTGCCATGAAGTAGAAATTGACATTGAGCTAGCCTTTTAAGAAAATGAGTGTACCCAAACCACGCCAGAGAAATGCCTGGTTTGCATTTTCTTAAACTTTCAGGACCCTTCACTGTCTGAACCAGGCACTTTGTGAGTTCTTTAATGTGCGCTTGTCCATTTGTTGAGAACATGGTGAAGGATAATTCATCAGACCATTTCACATTTCACCACTGCTCAGTAGTTCAGTGCTTGTGCTCTTTGCATCACTAGACTAGCAAACATGCACATGCATTGCCAGGTGTGATAAGTGGGTAGAGCACTGCAGCCCTAATATGGTCTCTAGTTCTGGGACTTTGTGGTACACTGTTTTTAATTAAACTGGCTGCTTGTGCCCCAGGTTGAAAGTTGGAGCCAATTCCAGTCAATTGCTCACCTGTTTTGCCTTGACTGGCAAATGCATGGCATCGTGATCCTGGAGTATGCCTCTCCACCAATGTTGTCCTTTGTTGGTGATGTCCTGAGTTACATGCAGACAACAGCTTAGCTCAACTTGCTGATGGCTCATGAGCAATGGTGTCTGTTTTGGTCACTGAAGCACCAGCCAAACTCACTCCAACAATATCCTCTATATCAGTCACTGAGGACTCCTCCTCAAGCCATGCTGGCTGTCATTCCAGGGCCTTGCAGAAGTATTCAGACTGTTGTTATGATGAAATTGCCAAATGAGGCATATCATTTTTTATATTAAATATCTTATTGAAAGACTGAGTGCTCAAACTGAAGACTTCTAAGGGTTAGCTAGGTTACAGCCAATGCCAGCAAAAACTAAAAAGGACAAAAATAAGTATATTGTTTTGTATAGGTATATAGACCTGTGAACTCGGTAAGTTTCTACTAATCGTGTACATGGACACACTGCAATTTCTAACCATCGTTGGTTAATTAAGTTTGCTCCAGTTCTCAAGTTGCTTTTGGATTGCTTATGGGCTGCAGTTTTTTACGTCTTTCACCATAGTCAAGACCTTGGGCCGCTCAAGGCCATTCACGTTCTTGTTCTGAAGACACCTCTGTGTAGCTTTAGTCTTGTACTTTGGCTAATTTTCCTGCTGAAAGGTGAATTTGTCTTCTAGATCTGAAGTAAAAGAAAAATTCACAAGCTTTGCCTGTACTTTGCTCCTACTATATCCCATCAGTCTTGACAAGCGTTGAAGTTGAAGGGAAGCAGAACTATAACATAACGCCGCCCGCACCATGATTGATGATGGTGTTGACTGAATAAATTTGTGTCAGATGTAATGCTTTCTGTTTAGATCACAAAATTCCCATTTTGATTTGTCTGACAGCAAAACACTTTGCCACATGTTTGCAGTATCACTTAGGTACTGTGCCTTGTTGCAAATCCATTGTGGGTTTTGAGATGGGTTTTTTTCAGTCCTGTACAGGCCTCCTTATTGAGCGACCTGTTGACATTTCACACTGAACTCTGTATGTCTTTCAGAGTCACCATTTGTCATGGCATTTCTACTCAGTTTCCTTCTTACCTGGCATCTCAGTTTGGAAGGATAGCCTGATTTAAGTAGTGTGTCCTGCCTTCTGCTTCTTAATCATTAACATTATCATGCTCAGAGTGATATTAAAATATTTGATACCCTTATTCTGCTCTTTCACATCATACATCTTTATTCCTGAATTGTTTTGAAAGCTCTCTGGTCCTCATGGTTGAATCTTTGTTTGAAAAACCGAGGGACCTTCCAGTATATTTATACTGAAATCATGTGAAGAACTATTAATTCGCATAAACAGAGGCCACTCAACTTATTGTGTGCCTTGCTGAGGTAATTCTGTGCACCTAAATGACTTTTGTTTTCCACAGCAAAGGATAAATACTAAGTAATACTTAGTCAGTCTTGACATTATTTGTCCAGATTAGTTACCTATTTACTTCTTAATTTTTGTTTTTTGTTCTTCGTAATTTTGCTGTGAATTTGTGTAATAATGAATAGGAATTAATACTTCATAGTGTCAAGTTTAAAGCAACATGGTGCAAGAGCCCATATACAGTAATCCTGCATTATACAGTATGAGCTTCACTCTTCAAAAAGTGCTCATTAGGTTAAAATGAAATTCCCATAACTTCCCATGTTATAATCTCTGATTGGTTCCAGAACTAAAAAATGGGCCTTTAAACACCCACACTGTCCTGTAGTATATGTGCTTAATGCAAACATGCCTTTATTATAAAAAATGTTACAATGTAATAAAAAAAGTCCTTGTCCCAGAAGATGCAAGATGTGAAGAATCTCTCCAATGTTTTATGAGAGTCCAGCTTGTAAATGTCAGCTTGTTAAATGAAAAATAAAAACAGGAATTATTACATCTTGTATAACAAAAACAATGGATTACTGTGCTGTTACAAAAGGCTTGGATACTGTATGTAGCTAAGCCAGTCCAGCATTGACACTAAGCATTCTAGAAAGTTATTTGCTTAATTAATTCATGAGCCACATCTGTATGGAAGTGCTGGCTTTCATTATACCTGGTGCCTCTCATTTACCCATTTGTTTTTATTTTTTGTCCACTACCGGTACATCATCTTAACTATATTACAGTAGAAACTTTACTTTCACTAGGGATTGTGCAGAGAGCTGTTATTCCCATAAATTCCGATTTACGAAGTCATCCCCTATACCGTCACATAGGGTTCTGCAGTATGTAGTGTGTATGGCTAAAAAACAAAAGTAACCCTCCCTTATAGAATAATTAAAGTTCCGATGCATTGACTTTACATTAATTAAAGTAACACTGATCAACTAAAACAAACAATGGTAATCATAAACAACAACAGTAATAAAAAACTTACAGTAGTCAGCAAAAATAAACAGCATGAATCCCTCCTCTGCATCCAGTGGATGCCTGTACTTTCTCTCTTTTCCTCTGTGATTAGCGTGCCCCCACTGTTAATGAAAAGGGCTATACAACTGCCAAAGAGCCTGTAAAGTTGTCTCTTCAGCCTGTTATTGTCCGCGCTGCTGATGCAAACAGGAGCATTCGTTACAATATAAAATCAAGAGCACATTGAGATGCAGGTGGTGCCCCTCTATTCCTGTAGTGGGTACTTGGGCAGGGGAAACAAAGGTGATCCCTCACTAACTAGATTTGTCTGATGATCCTAGTTTGACAATACCGTGTTAGCAAAACCAAACCATGAAAAAGTGAATTTACCAATGTTGAGACCCTATTGTATATTTAAGGTGAGTAAAAACCTGCTGAAATTGTCATGGTGATCTACTAGGAACATGTGTTGTATTTCATTTGTGTGCCAGAAAATAATAGGCTGACAAAAGTACAGTAAATTCTGTACTACAGTTTGTCTAGCTACGAAAAAATATGTATTCTATATATCTGCTGTAGAGACTATAAACTAGACATTTGTCTCTTCACTGTCTGCCATCCTGAATAACAATATTTAGAAGTCCCTCTTCTAGAAAAAAAAACCCTCTTCCCTCATCTTGGCTCTCAAACCTCATTTTTTCAAGCCACTAGAAAATAAATTGTTGCCTTGTAGAAAACATGTGATTAAATTGTAGCACAATAAATATAAAGGGGTCAGGTGGTGTCACATTTGTATAAACAATATAAATGCTTACATCTAGTCATGATAAAATAGTGTTAAAAAATGTTAGTATCCTTGAAAATAAAATGTTGTGGTGTGATCTGATGTGAAGAGGCCTAAACAATGAACTCTAAACCAAAATAAAGAAATGCTCTCTGCCAGCAAACCAGTGTGCGTGATTGAGATCCATGGAGGTACAATAGAAAAGACTGCAGTCTAGCCTTCCTCAATGATTTCTTCAGTCCTACAAAAGCCAGTCTCTTCTGGACAGTTGCTTGACTATAGTACAGGTAAAAGAGCAGTGTAAATCCCTCATCTGAATGAAACGAGTTAGATTATCTGTTTTCCTTGAGAAGTACTGTAGCTGTACAGTATATCAGAGTAGTACAGAGGTTGAAAATAAATATTTTGGGTTTGTGGTGGCCTCTGGAAGAGTGGTCTCCATAAGTTCTGTGTGCCCTCTCCACATTTCAGTTCCTTTGTCCCAAATTGGAAATCTATGTACAGTAGTTTTTATATTTTTCAGGACTCACCGGACTCATATCCCCTGGGCAAACCCACTTTACGAATGTTGTTGTGGAATGAGCAGTACTCCAGCTTGGTAACCTAACTTTCCAGATACTTCAGCTTGGCTGTGTGAGTATTCAGCATGTTTTTTGTTTTATGTGTTCACATAAGATTCAGTCCTCTTATTGAAATTAGTTGTTCAATGACATTTGAACATTTGTCCACCCCAGCTGCTGCAGTCTTTTAGTTTACCACCATCTCAGTTCTTAGAAGCTATGCCTGCTGCTTCATTGAGTTCTCCAGCAGATCAGCTATCTTACCCAATTAAGGGGGATTGGATTCTTTTTGCATCTAAGCTGAAGATAAGATTTCAGACACCTTTTCCCTGTTTCTGCCATCTCTGTTGGCATCACAAAAATAAAAAGAGGGCTAACAAAACAAAAAGGAGTGGCAGGCACTTAGTGTTCTGGTTTTGTGTTGCCATCACTGAACTCCAGTCCCGTGATCTCCATATTGGATATATTCTTTTGAAGAAATGTATTGTGTTGACGTATTACAATAAATGTGAGGAAAACAGCTAATTGTTAATAACAGAGTCTCTAATTCCCATTTAATGTGAGGGAGGCAATATCAAGTTGGAACTGACTGGTTTCAAAGTACTGACATTGTGAAAAATGATACTTTTATGTATTTGTAAGCATGTGTCATGGTATTTCCCTCTAATAAAGGTGTAATTAAAAAGAATTAGTTTAAGCTGGGAAGAGCTTTCACTTCCCTTTTCAGAGTCTGCTTTAGAGAGGGAGGAGAGCTCTTGCAAGTTTTTTCTTCCTTTTGTTTTTTGCCTCAGTAAGACTTCTGGTAAATGACATGGTCTGGTCTTGGCATGATGCCTGGCAAGATCACATGGCATTAATACATCCAGTGCTTTTGGCCAACTCACTCTGCTTAACTGGAAATGACAGCCAGTCCTAACTGTAACCCTTCACTCTCCACTCCATGATAAATATGTACAGCAACACAGTACCTGGAACTGGACAGGGATGAGTCTCCATAGTCTAGATATCCTGCTGTAGCAATTCTCAGTTTCACACATCTATGGACCTAGTAATGGTGTGCAATTTATATAAGAATTTATAAACATATTTATTTTCTTAAGAAGCATTTTGGTAGGCTACAATCTGCACAGTTATACAAGATAAATGGAGGAGATTGATCTACCAATATATTAAATATAGATAATGACTTCTCCAAGGAAAATTTACTTCATAGTACAGCAGATCTTTTCATATCTCTGGTTCTCTTACCACAAATAATATATGTTTAGTAATAATAATTAATAATTGCTTCCACTTATATAGCGCTTTTCTGGACACTCCACACAAAGTGCTTTACAGGTAATGGGGACTCCCTTCCACCACCACCAATGTGCAGCATCCACCTAGATAATGCGACGGCAGCCATAGTGCGCCAGAACGCTCACCACACATCAGCTATCAGTGGGGAGGAGAGCAGAGTAATGAAGCCAATTTATAGATGGGGATTATTAGGAGGCCATGATTGGTAAGGGCCAATGGCAAATTTGGCCAGGATGCCGGGGTTACACCCCTACTCTTTTTGAGAAACGCCCTGGGATTTTTAATGACCACAGAGAGTCAGGACCTCGGTTTTACATCTCATCCGAAGGACAGCATCTGGTTACAGTATAGTGTCCCCGTCACTATACTGGGGCATTAGGACCCACATGGACTGCAGGGTGAGCGCCCACTAACACCTCTTCCAGCAGCAACCTTAGTTTTTCCCAGGACGTCTCTCATCCAGGTACTGACCAGGCTCACACCTGCTTAGCTGCAGTAGGTTGCCAGTTGTGAGTTGCAGAGTGATATGGCTGCTGGCTATTTGGCCTATAATATGTTTGAGGAATCAAGTGTAATTCACAGAAATGGAATAAAAATATAAAATAAAAGTACAGTAGTCAAAATAGAAGATATAGTACTTTCTTTGATGAAATGCACACTCTCAGTGTTGGATATAGATAATATTACATATTTTATTTATAAAGCATCTCAACAAACCCAAGGACGCTATACATAGTGATAAAGAAAAAAGTACATTTAAAAGTAAACAAATATATATAAACAAGCATACGGAAAGGTTTATATAATAAGAATGTAGGACAATTAGTCATAGGCCCTGGATATACAAGTACAGTAGTATACAGTATAGTGCATAGTGTATGATAACTGAAATGTGAAACAAGATGTCATGCAGTGCACATGGAACAGCAGAAGCTCCACAGTGGCATAATGGACCTACCTGAGAATCTAGGATGTGAATTTAAAAACATATATTCTGAGAGTGAACTAGATGGTTAAAAACATACAATCATTTCCAAAATTACAAGTGTTTAAAAACAACTGAATGGCCTTTATTGTTCATTCTTTGCTGTTTTGGTCATTATTATTTGTCAGTAGTGATTCACTGTCTTTTGTACTCTGACTGGCTAAGGCAAAGAGAAGTCCTGATGTCTCAAGTTTTGCAATCGTTCTATATTTGCGAGAGGTTTTGTAATGTCACTGGTCAGTGTCAACCATTTCTTGATTTTCTATACAGTATCAAAGTGCAATTCAAGTAGTACTGCGACTTCTCTTTTCAAACCTGGAAGCGGATATTTTTGCACCAGAGTGTGTTGTTTTGTTCTGGGCCAAAAGAAAACTAATCCTGCTTCAGTTTTGGAAGTGGGGTTAGTAACTTTTATTACATGAAGATAAGCGTAAATAACAAGAAAGAGTCTCAGTGGGCTTCCATACAGTTGATTGGCTTGTTACCTTAGCTTAACTCAGAATTATTTCACCCTGCCTCCAGAATTAATGAGAGAGTTTGAAAATCACATTGTTCTGCTGGAGCTCAAGCAAATAAACACTTCGCGTTTAGTTTGTTTTGATTTTGTAGTCCTCATTGCTTGGTCCATGCCATGAAATTCCTCATGTTATAGTAGGGCAGGATGTCACAGAAAATTACCTTGCAAGTACTGCTCGGGATTTTCTGAGAGAGAAATGCATTGAAGCTGAGAGTTTCCGACAGAGATGAATCTGAGTTTTCTCCTCATCTGTATGTCTAATGAGAGGCATTTCAAATAGTCATTTGTTATGTTTTTAATCCTTTTAAACATATACTGGCTGCCACTCGTAATCTCTGACTTGGATTGTTTTTCTCTCTCTTCTCTGTCCCTCCTCTCTCATTCATCTCTGGATCTCTCTTCCTGTGATTATGCTGATTCATAAAGGATTGGCATGTTTGTCCTTAAAAGGCAGCGTATCAATGAATACATCTGCAGGAGAACACTGTAGCTTTGTAAAATGACCCTTTATGGTAGTAACTACCTAGTAGATTAAGTGCCAGAATTCTCCTCTGTTTTCCTCCTCCTTGCCACAGTACATCAAGGCTCTCAGTAAGTTTACATGACAGGAGTGCCATCCAAATCACTCACCAGAACACAGTACACCAATATAGACTGCAGCTTCCACGTGCGTTTTGACATCTACTGTAGCCTTCCACTGAGCTTTTGAATTGCAGGTACAACTGGGGTGAGAATGGTCATTCAGCACTCCATAGCCTCTGAGCATATTCACCTCTAGTTTGATGGCACACAAGCACAACTACTGTATATTGTACATGGAAAGAAGTTCAAATTTAAATGTATTAAAATTAATGAATTAATTAGTTTCAGATCATTGGCTTCATGATTGTGAAATGCATGCATGAACCTTGATTTTATTTTTGTGTTTAGTTGCTGTTCATGAATGATCTAAGAATCTATCCATTCATTTTCTTACCACTTTGCCCAATTCAGCGCCATGGGGGAGCGGGAGCCGGCAAGCAGCTGGCACAAGGTGGGGTACACCCTGCATGGGACGCCAGTCCATTGCAGGGCATACACATACTGTACACTCACACCAGGGCCAATTTTCCCAAAAGCCCATTAACCTACCAGTAATGTCTTTGAATTGTGGGAGGAAACCAGAAGGGGAGAACAAGGGGAGAACATACAAACACACAGATGGCACCTGAGTCTGGATTTGAACCCAGGGCTTCAGCTGCAGCAAGGTAGCAATGCTGACAATGGTACCACAGTGGAGACGTCAGTGTAACAGTCTATCGGATGTAAAATTGCTCACTTCTTCAACTTTTGATATGCTGAAGCAGCATTTAACTAATATAGTGCAGGACTGCACTACTCTGTAAAATTGCCAGGTGGCACAGTGAATTCTTAACGTTTAAGTTCAAGTTCAAGTTTATTTTGTCATTCTAGCCATATACAAGTATACAGTGGGACAACATATCGTTCCTCCTGGTCCACGGTGCAATTACAGACAAGACACAGACATAGATAATGTAGACAGGACTAGTAATACTAATATTAATAAGATTGTGCAAACTGAGACAGTGTACACCGGAACAGAGTCAGTGTACACAGGATATATACATAGTGTAATTTAACTGTTACAGAATAGTATAAAAAAAGACATCACACAATATACACTGAACACTGGGGGAGTTTAAACCTTGTTTCTGGAATTGGAGTGGGTGCAAGTAGGTACCAGGGTGTTGCACCAACGTGCCCCGTGTCTGACAGTAGAATTCTGGGCTGCCACGCTAAAGGTTCGATTCCTGGCCACTGCCTAACTCCTTGGGAATAATCTTAAATCAATAATATAATTTAAATTTCATACCATATTGACATTTTTATTCATTTTATGTATCACAGTATGTTAAATATTAAATTAACATTAAAAATAAAAATTACTAAGCCGGGTATCTTAAAATGTTTAGCCTGTTGTGAACGCAGTGTTTTTTATTCAGGTTTACCTAGGTATTCAAATAATCTATATTTTGTCTTACGTTCTGGGTAAATGATTAAGAGTGTCAAATTGTAGAACAAAAGACAGAGGACAGAGTAAATCAAGGAACAGACCACAAGAGAGAGAGACAGAAGAAGGGAGACAGGAGCAAAGAATGTTAGTGCCAGGTGTGAGGTCCTTTTTTGAGATCATCTGAAAAGACCTGATTGGAGCTAAGTATTTGTAACTTGCTAAGAGAGCTTGCAATTCTGTAGTTTTTAGGGATCTTGGATTTCCACTTGAAGAATCCTTTGGTTAAAAACAGCCTGTTCTGCTACACGTGTCTTATGTAGCTTATGTAGAAGGTAGCTTATCTCTTCTTTAGTTTGAATGCTTGGTAGCAGCCTGTTGGTTTCCTGTGTGGTTTAGACATAGGTCTCTGGAACGTCTTGTCTGTAAACTGTACATAGGGAAACTGTTGTGTTGTGTGTAGAGTAGTATGTTTTACCCTCATTGTTAATAAATATCTGTTTAACCAAGAGTTCCTGAATCATCACTCTTTTCACCAAAACTGTGCCAGAGAACAAAGAACTCACATGCCTCTAACTATACCAATCACTCAGGTATATTCTTTGCAAAAATTTACAAGTTGGGGGTTTTTGATTATTTATTTGACTTATTGACTAATTCACGCTGTTGTTTTTCTGTTATTCTCTATTTTTCCTAACCCCCATTTGTACCAGTATTGTCTGTCACTACATCTATGACCATTACAGAAACTGGATATACCTTTCTCGTGGTTCCCCTCCTCCTCCCCCTATTATTACTGCTCGATGTTTTAGTTTATATTTTAGACATTTCAGCTACAGACCTGAAGAAAAGGAATACTCAGGTCTGAGTTCACACTCATCTTGCAATGTTAGCCCCCTCCCACCTAGCTACTGTATCTAGCCACTAGATCACAGTACTAGCTTGCAAACTATCTTATTATTGTAACAAAACAATATTATCCTGAACACACATTGTTTGACCAACTAGTTTGATTATATAGGATTAATTAAAGATGTAGGCTTATCATGATGCTGCCAGAGGAAGAGCTTGAAACACCTTGCTATTTTCCATTTTTGGCACGCATCAAGCCATCGTTGGGTTCTTTTTCTATTGAGGCGTTGTTGGTTATTTTGCACTCTTTTTAGTTCTGTTGTAACTTTGAAAATTAAATGGCTTCCACTCTTGTTTATTTTTCTTTAAAAATAATGTTTCTCAGAAACTTTTTCAAGTGACATGGGGACACTGTATTTATCCATGAGTCGCTGATTCAGCTGTGAGCAAACCCTGTGGGTTTTTTTATGTCACTCCCCAAGATAGCTCTCTAAAAACCTCATGTGTGAGAGTTTTTCTTAAGAATTGTGATTACATCCTATTTGTATTGATGGTTTTTTATTATTCACATACAAAATCACATTGGTTAAGAAACGGAAGCATGACTCTTCACAGCTATTTCAAAATATTACTTCATCACTACATCGCCAGCAGCCATATCACCCTGCAACTCACAACTGGCATCCCACTGAAGCTCAGCAGGTGTGAGCCTGGTCAGTACCTGGATGGGAGACCTCCTGGGAAAAACTAAGGTTGCTGCTGGAAGAGGTGTTAGTGGGGCCAGCAGGGGATGCTCCCCCTGCGGTCCATGTGGGTCCTAATGCCTCAGTATAGTGACGGGGACACTATACTGTAAACAGGCGCCGTCCTTCGGATGAGACATAAAACTGAGGTCCTGACTCTCTGTGGTCATTAAAAATCCTAAAAGAGTAGGGGTGTTACCGTGGCGTCCTGGCCAAATTTCCCATTGGCCCTTACCAAACATGGCCTCCTTATAATCCCCATCTATGAATTGGCTTCATTACTCTGCTCTCCTCCCCACTAATAGCTGATGTGGGGTGAGCATTCTGGCGCACTATGGGTGCCGTCGCATCATCCAGGTGGGGCTGCACATTGGTGGTGGTGGAGGGGAGTCCCCATTACCTGTAAAGCGCTTTGAGTGGAGTGTTCAGAAAAGCGCTATATAAGTGTAAGTACAATTATTATTATTATTTTTTTTTAAATCAGCTTGATGCAAATGTGTGGGATTTTCAGACCAAGGCGTGAGACCTGAGAGCTATGCGATGACATACTGTACCATTGCGGCTGCTGGCGGGCAAATGATCTTGCAGTGTAATAATACAAAACAGTATTTCAATATGGGTTCTTGTGTACATTTCGTTGGTGTTCACGCCTTTCTTTGGTCAGACAGCTCGTCTGGCCTGTATACAACTGTGGGAAACCATGAGGGGTGTAGATGGTGCCAAACCAGAGGACTGTTTAACATTCTGCAGTCAAACAATTCATATCACTTTTTTTCTGCAAATAGTTCTGATTGCTTACAACAGGATTCCCAACCAGGTGATTTAAGTTCAGACTCTTTGCGCTGTCTACCCATTTTATAAAAATGTACTTAATTTATTCTAGTTTCCAGTAGCAAACCCTTCATTTTTTTTCTCCTCAGATTTTAGGGCTAAAACAAAGAGATTTCGTTTCTTTAGCCTCTCTGTATGTAACAGTCCCCTACAATTTTCGCAATTCAGGGATTCCAAAGTATTCTAAGTTAGATCATACCATCGTGTCCAAGTGTAACTTCATTTGACTTCAATTGCACACGTTTTGTTCTAAATCCTCAACATTTAAAATTGTTTGCTTTTTTTATTGCTTCCCACTATATACAGTATGTGGACAAGGACGATTTGTCCTTTAATACATTGATTTATTCTTGTATCAGATGCAATTTATGATTAAGATTCGAGTCTCTTGTGTTTGCACTGTGGTAGTGATTCAGATTTAAGAATATACGTGTCTCAGGCATCCTATTGACGTCCATTAATAAAACATAAACAGATCAGCTTGTACAAAATGCCAGTAGCATCGAATGTTCCTGTCCAATCCTTGTTGCTGCACCATTGCTTTAGACTGTATTCTTTAAGAAAGAATTTAAAAATACTCAGTCATTAAAATACTCAGGTTTCATTTCATGTGGCCAGCTCTCAGACATAGGTTTTCTTTCATTTTCACAATAGTGTGGCATTTTAGCATTTTTTATCCGAAGATCAGATTGAAGGTGACATTTGAAACAATGTGGACATGCATTTCAGACAGGAAGGTGTTTAATTGTTGATCACATTGAAGTCTTTGCACCTGCACTTCAATTCACTGTTTCAGGAACAGTGATACCTTTGCATTTCAGAATTACCTGTGTGGGTGATGCTAAAGCTACAGGAGAAAACGATTTGATGAGACTAGAACAGCAAGTGGCAGGCAAAGTAAATTTGAAGTTCTACTGTACAGAATTCTTCTGAAGAGCTCATGTTAATTTCATTAGTGTGTTAATGTGCTTTCCATGATACTGCTGACTCTGTCAGACTAGCACTATCGAGTTGTCCCTCAGAGACTTATGCTGGCGTCACACTTCGCGACTTTTGCTAGGATTTTCAAGTCGTAGCCTTCATTTACCCCCAGCGACTCTAGCACTCTTAATAGCCCCTGCAACTCTCTGCGACTCACTACGATGAAATCAAACTGGTTTGATTTTCTCATAGCGAGTCGCAAGTCATAGGGGTGGGCAGTGAGCCAGATGTGTACTTATCTTATGCCGATTATATTACACATTAATACTACTTTGTTTACAACATTTGTTTTAAAGGTGTTTTATATTTTTAACTGTTTTAAAACTCATGTAAAAACAAACAACTTCATTAAGGCTGCTTTACATTTATATACATCCTAGGTACCAAGTGTTGATATAAAGCTATTATTTAGTTTAATAGCTTAACTTATTACCCCATTTCAACTACCGAATATTTGTTTCTCTACTGTGTATTTTGAATATGGGAAGACAAAGTGTTTTAATTGAACGAAGCTTTGAATAAACAGAGAGAGGTATTGCCAATGTTCTTTCTTTATTTTACTTTGCCCATTTTGAGACGAGCCTGCTCAACGCAGATGAACAAGTTCTGCTCCTCGT
Organism: Lepisosteus platostomus; assembly: GCF_059453375.1. NCBI lineage: Eukaryota > Metazoa > Chordata > Actinopteri > Semionotiformes > Lepisosteidae > Lepisosteus > Lepisosteus platostomus. Next base: position 11,132,056 of record NC_142631.1, on the reverse strand, counting down.
ACTGTCGCTACTTTTGTGCAGGGGGGGTCAGACGTGATGACAATTTCATCATACTGTGAGTGGAAAATGAAAAAATCTTTAAAAGAATTCTTTGCCACGTGCATTTAGCCAATGAAAAAGAAGGAGACAACAACAGGAGACTTTCGGACCGCGAGTCGGAACCAACGAGTGACATCATGTCAGGGTGTCCCAGTACCCTTTTTATAATGGTGCCACCATGAATACTTATGTAGCTTAAGTCTACTGTCACCGAAGTGCAGTCCTGGAGAAAGGGCTTAGGGCAACTTTTGGGGCACGGTATTATGAAATGGAGGGATAGTAGATTTTCTGAGCTTCATTGACACCCAAACAATCTAGCAGATGCAAGAGAGATACTGGATTCACGTGCAAAGTAGTAAAAGACATAAATCTCTGGCTACCATTACATAGAACGAGCTGTGTTTAAATTCAGTACAACCTAGTGGTTTCATTTGCAAAGGGACACACAAATGTCATTTTACCTTTCCCTCTCTTCCTGTGGGCCCTCATTGATAAACGGGTATATATACGGTCAGTGTTAAGTCAGTGGAGAGAAACCAGTAATATAGCTCCCACACCAGTGAGTTATTGCTCTTTTCTGTCTGGAGTTTATGAAAGGCTCTGTTCCAATCTCTACAATTGATTTTATTGGCAAAAAATACTAATTTCTTATGTTTAGGATGTACATTTGAGTAAATGATTGCACCAAACCAATGCCTTACAAAATTCATTTCAGTGTGAAAACTCAGGCTTCTTCATCTGATCCTCCATCTTGATATGCTGAATAAAGACATTCAAATTAATCAAACAGGAAATGATAACATGCTATCAGAGCCTACTGTGTCTTTCATCTCCCATGCAATGTCTGTTTCGCTCTCGCCTTCTACCTGTGTAAAATCTTCCTCTGCAGTTGTTTTCTCCTCAATAGTCTTGTTGTCCTTAAATGACTTTCAGACTCCCTCCCATTTCTGTAACAGTATTGCTGTACTGCTGTACTTTGCACCATCCTTCCCTCTCTCTTGCTTTTCTGTTTTTGAGCAACTTACAGATGCTGCATTGAATGCACTTTGCATTCTCCCCTTTCACCATTGATCTGTGCTGTCCAGCTGCAGGACTTGTTGATAACAGTCCAGAAGAAAGGGGAGACTTTTGTGTTTGTTTGTCTGGCTTTTCTCAGTTGCAGACATGTGCAAGGATAGTTAACCACAAGCCTTTATTTTCCCAAGTTGAAATTCCCTGTTTATGGTAAACCACCTTCATGTGATGAGAGTAGCAACTGTATGTTATTCCTGGATTGCTACTGTAGAAATAAAAAAAAAATAGATAAAGTTTAAGGTGAAGGCAAGGCAGTCTGAGGATACAAAGAATATCCTTTAGTTTCACTTATACTTCCTGCAGTTTAACATGAATTTACATTCAGAAGACCAATGAAACACAGTGATGCTCACAGTGATGAGTTAGCAAATCTCAATAGCCATACAGTAGGAGTCTGTTTCCAGTATTTATTGGATTAAAATAAACTTCTGTCTAATACAGCCAATACGGCGAATGGACTATTGTTGAAATACACATTTTCAAAAGGAAGGAATTAGAGTATGATGGGAAGATTGGTTACAACACAGGAAATTAGAACTGTTGGCTGACCCACGTTTTTCGTCCGGTAGGAAATCAAATAAAAAATGCTCAAAACAGTCAACATATGTTAAGTTTAAGGAATTCTCGTGCATTCAATCCACAAAGATGGGATCTTACTTCCACAGGGCAGCATGCACAACGTTATGCATAGCTGTTGTCCATTACTATTCCCTCTCAAAAGCTGAGCTGCAGTGAACTCCTCAGTTCTTCTCCTGCCTGACGCCTTTTCTCTCCCTCTCTGTCCATTCAGATGCCGTCCCAACAGGCCCCATTTCTAGTGAAGCTGTGAGAGCAAGCCACCATGTCCCAGCTGCTGCATGTGGAAATTCCCAACTTTGGCAACACGGTGCTGGGATGCTTGAACGAGCAAAGGCTTCTGGGCCAGTACTGCGATGTGTCTATCGTGGTCAAGGGCCAAGCCTTTAAAGCTCACCGGGCTGTGCTCGCTGCCAGCAGCCTCTACTTCCGGGATTTGTTCAGCGGCAGCTCTAAAACCCTTTTTGAGCTTCCCTCCACCGTGGCTCCTGCCTGCTTCCAGCAAATCCTCTCCTTCTGCTACACAGGCAAACTTACGATGGCAGCCAGCGAGCAGCTCGTAGTTATGTACACGGCCGGCTACCTGCAGATCCAGCACATTGTGGAGCGTGGGATGGACCTCATGTTCAAAGCCAACTCCCCGCACTGTGACTCCCAGACGGCCGCCATGGAAGATCCGGGATCGGAGCCCCAGAGCCCCAGCAACAATCTCCCAGCTGCCCAGGCCATGCCGCCTTCCACTGGCTGGTCACCCACCCTGCCTGTGCCTCTGCGTGGCCGCATCAAACAGGAGGGCTCCGACACGACGCTGGTGCTCCAGAGCTTGGCCCACAAGCGGGGCAGTGCCGACATCCTTGGCAGCAGGCTCTCGCGGGGTGGCTCTCTGTACTACACTGGCAGTGGAGGCTCCGCCATTTTTCCAGGGGCTCAGCCGCCGTACCCCATGCTTGGCGCCGAACGCTCCAGCCCCAGTGCATCCAGCCTGCCCACCACTGACAGTCCCACATCCTACCAGAATGAAGATGAGGAATTCGAGGAAGAGGTGTATGACGGAATCGCGGAGGACGGCTATGGGCCCATGTACAGTCGGACACCTGCTGCTTTTGGCTGTAAATATTTTCTCATATCTTTCGGCTGGAGGCAGGTCATTTTCTGCTGTAGTTGTGGTCATTTTGTCAAGCTTCAGCAAAATAGCTTATGCTAAGGGTGTGCTTTAGGACTTTTCAAATAATTACCTTTAGTTACATTTAAAAGCTTAATTTAGTTGGATTATATATAATCTATTAATCATAATTTATAGGGAATTGAAAACTTCTTAAGTACTAGATAATGAAATATGAAAGGAAACATGGGTCATTTTTTTTGTCTTTGGTTGGCATAATACATATTCATAATTTTATAATAATATACATTTGTGTTAACATAAACTATAGAGTAATGTTCTTAAAACAGAAGGTTTGAAGAACATTGGAAGAAGGTTTTAAATCAGGACTATTTTATTCTTGTATGTCTAAATCACTTTACTGCAGCTTTATGAGCTACCCAGCTAAACTGCGAAAGCTCTTTAAAACCCTGAAGCTCTATCTCCTACATGAATGACTTCCTCATCTTAAGAGTCCCACTAAATATGGGAACAGCTGATAATAGCACAGGTGGCTTCTCCTGGATAAAACAGCACTGCCTACTTTGTTGTCATTCTACTGGAGAGTACATTCATGGCAGCTCTCAGAACAAGTATCTTAGCTTTTACATTCCTGTGCCTAAAGTATTTTGTCCTGAGCAAGTTGAGTCAAGACTACCAATTCTGATATTTAATGAATTATAGCTTTTATCTGTCAAGGTGGTATTGCTATTGGACTAAAAAAAGGTTTTTGTTTGTGTTCGTTTAAATTAAAAGCAAAAGGACCTTGGAATGTATTTGTCCTGGACTACAATAGGTAGAATTGACTTTCACTGAAATTGCAACTTGTACCATTCTTGCATAATTATGTTTGAGTGAAAGAAAGCTCCAAGTGAAGACTGGGTGACAGACACTAAGAAAACGACTCTGATACCTTATCTTACCTTCAGAGTCAGTCTCCTGCTAACTCTTTTTTTAAATTTGTCTTTCCTGTGTGTTAGCTGTCTCGTGGTGTGCTGAATCACAGTTCCTGTCACATAATACTTCCGGTGAAGGTGAACCTCAATATACACCTGTTTGTTGGCATGAAGTCTCAGGGCTTTGATTCTTATTATAAAGCGTCATTAAAATGTAGACTTGCGTATCTGAATGAAATATAGACAAGAAGAAGGAGGGGTTTTGTTGTCTCGATGTGTTTTTTTCTTTTTGGGCCGTTTTGTCAGAAAACTGGACTTACCCTCGGGTTTCTCTCTCTGTCCGTCTGTCCTGCTGTGTCCAGTGCAAGAGAAGGCAGAGGCAGCTACCATGCCCATCTCTCTGGACAGCCGGTCTTGTGTACTGATCCGCAGAGACCTGGTGGCCCTCCCTGCCAGCCTAATCAGTCAGATCGGGTATCGGTGCCATCCCAAGCTCTACTCTGAGGGAGATCCTGGCGAGAAGCTGGAACTGGTGGCAGGTGCAGTGCTGTCACGTACTCTAATCCAATTCCAACTATGGTTAAATGTAAGGATTCTGTAGCCATGGAAAATTGAGGATTTTTAAAGAGTCATTAATATTTTTCCCTTTAATCGATGAATTAGGCATTAGTGATAAAGGAAATGATTTTGTGTAATCTATACTTTGCACTGCTGCTCAATAACACTGAAAAGCATTGTACCATAATGCAACATTCCTGTGTTTCATTTCCAGTCTCATGGGTCTGTCTGTGTGGTGTTTTTCCATGTTCTCTCTGTGTTTGTGGGGAATTTCTCTTGAGTGCTCCCATTTCCTCCCACCTCCTGCTTTTCAGTTCAATTCAGTTTATTTTTATATAGCACCTTTCACCACAAGGTTGGCCCAAGGCACTTAACAAAGCTGTGTGACAATACATGACATAAGACAGAAAGAGAAAAAGCCAGAAGACAACGGAGGAGAGGAACCAAAAACTCCTCAGTAAGGAGAAAAAAAACCTCTAGGGGTCCAAGGTCAGCAGGCTGCCCAACCCCTCTGGGCAGGCTAACATTATACAATTCTAGATTTGATATGTAATTCTGAATTATCCCACTCTCTTAATTAACTAGGCCTTTTAATTAACTGCCATTAAGTGGGAGAGCAGTTACGTGTTCTCAGTCTTGCTTTGTGAACACTGTGCTTTTGGAATAAACTCCATCTTAACTACTATCTCGTGGTTAGAACACTCTGCAGCATGCTACACTACCAACAACCTCGGGAAACCTTTGAGACATTCTGGAGGTAGATAAGACAACTTTGAGGCCAACATGACATTTTGTTGCTTGAGACTTGTCCCCCAAAATAACCTACTTGCTCACTTTTTGTATGAAAAAAAAGATCTATCTCTTTGTTGAGGTAAGACAGTATGCCACGCTGTTACTAGGAATATTCAAGTTATAACCACATTATACAAAACATTGAGCAGATAAAAAATCTACTTGGATGGTGTTTGATTATGTGTGTAATTGGGATCTTCTGCATTAAAAACGTATCCAAAGAAAATCCTGATTTACCCAGTATTTGTTTTTCTGTATCATGTGTGGCTTATAAAGAAGTCTGTGTGTCATGTTCTTTGTCTCCCCCAGGCACAGGGGTGTACATCACGCGAGGGCAGCTGATGAACTGCCACCTCTGTGCTGGCATTAAACACAAAGTGTTGCTGCGACGTCTACTGGCAACATTCTTTGACAGGTCAGTGGATCCTTCGAGCTCAAACATGAAGTAGGGAAGTGGAGAATAACCTCCAAATATTTTTATTATAAAAGGATATTGGTCAGTAAAGGAACAGTTTGTTTTTCAAAGTTTAATGCATTAGCCTCATTTAAGAAGAGAAAGCAAAAGTCTTAAAGGCCAAAAAAAAGAATTTCGGAATACTGTGTGAGCAATTCAGAATTCAGCTCTTAATCTCCTAATGTTGGTCTTAACTGATCCACTTGCTTGTTTTTTAATTGATTAATTGAGTCACTCTTGTCAGTCTTGAGTGTCGAATACTTCAATTCAAGGGTACTGTGTTCAGCATACTTCACTCAGCTTGTCCTCGTGGTGCTTGTCGTTATCTCTGACTAAATGGCTCTTACTAGTTGAGCAAGTGATGATGAACAGATGCGTGTGGGAATGACACAGTATCACACTCCAACAGTGTGCCCTTTACAGAGGCTCAGGGGGTTACGTTTCAGACAGCGCACCTGAATGAGGGTAGTTCTCAAACTCAGAAATTGATACAGGGTGATACCAATGACAAATCCTATTTGATGTGGTAAGATTTGAAAGGAAATGCACAAATATGGCACAAGTCGTGTAGCTGAATTCGGTTAGCCTGAGATAAAGAATAAGGCTGGAGCAGTCAGAAGACACACCATTGGAAACCACTGATTTATAGGAAATGTTTAAAAAAAATAGGGACATGGAATAATACCGCAATTTATTTTCATTATAGTTATTAATATTCTGATTTAATAATTTTATTCTGAGGAGTAAAGGTTAATTCTGCACATTCGAAAGAGTTCAATACAATGTTTCACTCATGGAGCAGAAATAGGGAGGAGTAATAGGTAGGCCAACACAAGAGAAGAGGTGGACAGGAGCAGGCAGGTGATTCAGGTAAAAATTACAGGGGTACGTGTAAAATTCTATGAAAATGCGATTAGCACTCATTTAAATACTCGAAAAACCCGGTGTTGTATTTTGCGTTGCGATGTCATTCTGGCGTGCCTTTGAATTCCCGCCAAAGAACACAAAGAGGTGCTGTGATCGTGATCTGGAGAAGTAGAATTGTGGGCTGTCAAGTTTCTTTCAGGATCAAAGAGCTTTCTTAGAGCGATTCCTGCCATTCACGCCTTCCTGTGTAATTTGTGTCCCAGATAGCCACCTAGATATCCTGTATCTAGAAATATCCTATTCTTTAACCTCTTTCTACCTAATCTCACCTCATTTCTATCATATCTGTCTCCCTCTCTTCACTTGAATAAGGCTTCACCCTTAAAGCATGTTGTACTCTTTCTTTATACTCTTGTGAAGGATGCGTTCAGCCTTCAGCTCACTAACCTGGAGGCTATACGGGCCGTGCAGTCCCCGTGATTGTGATTGTGGTATTTCTCCTTGTAGGAACACCCTGGCCAACAGCTGCGGGACAGGAATCCGCTCATCCACTAGTGATCCCAGCCGCAAACCCCTGGACAGTCGCGTGCTCAATGCCGTCAAACGTGAGTTTCACAAACCGCTCCAGAGAAACAGATACTCAAGACTGTGTTTTCCTAGGCGGTGAAGGCTTTCTCCAAGGACACAAAATTGTGTCGCCATACAGTTGAAGTCAGTTACAACCCTTAAGTTGCGAGTCATTCTCCTCCACAGTTGAAGTAGTTCATGATTATGCATTTGAATATTGAAATGTTGCAAACGTCAATGGCTTTTATATTAAAAGAGGAGATTCTCTGTTTCTTCTGGATGCAAAAGGATGTTTTCTTAATGCCTTGGTCATGCTCTTTATTTATTTTGATACATCATGTTATTGTAGACTATCTTTCATGGCTTTTCCAGCATAGTAACAGTGAAGGCGAATGATAATGCATTTTTATGTATATTGTTTAGTAATTGTAGATGCTTGTGTAATACATTTAAAGTTTTATTTTCTTTTTTTTCCATTTACACAAAATATGATTGCCTTGCCAGACAGTTATGAGTAAACACAGGCATGGGTGACTATTAGAGATGTCTGAATGACTAAATGTTTACTCAGGACTCATATTGCATTAGCCTATTAGTACAAATGTGATTGTAGGTGTGATATAATGCTGCTCAATTTCCAATGTTGCACACATGTGATGTACAGATCTGGGGTTCCCAATCCTGTTGAGGACGCTCACACACCTTCTGTGTTTTTGTTCCAGCCAAGCTATCATTCACACAATTTAACCATTAATTGACTTAATAAAGGATTATTTTAAGCTATTTTCAGCTCTTAAACATGTTAGAGTTTACTTTTTATCTTAAGCAAAATTCAATTTTAAATTGTGAGTGAGGAAAAAAAAAACATGTCCATGTTCCAGTCAAGTAAAGTGTAAGTTCAGTTAATTTGATCATTAAGCTCAGCGAACCAGCACATGTGCGGACCTTCAGAACCAGGATTGAGAATCTCTGCTCTAGGCTATCTGAGTGCATTCCTAAATGCTTAAATGGGCACATTTCATTTGAATGGGTAATGTTAGGTGATTGCTATATGTGCATCCAACTGAAAAACAGCTTCAGTCAATATAGTTGGTTATGAGCAGAATGTGCAACCCATTCTAAAAGGTACATAACATAGGCCTACACCCCCTGACCTCTTCTGATTCTTTTAAATCTTGTCATTGTTAATAGGAAAAAAAACTCATCTGTGCTGGAAATAATGTTGCCAACAAGTTTTTCTATTTCTTTTTTCATGTTTTCAGTTAATGGGGGCAAATCTGCAAGTGTGAGCAATATGATTTAATTTTAGCCATCTGGACCTATCAGTTTTTTCTAGTTGCTGACATTTTACGTGTTTGATGAATGACCTCTTTTTTTGTTTCAACAAAGCGATGCAACATGCTCCACACTCCTTTTAGATGACTTTATCAAGGATCCTTTTTCAAGCACCCCAGTGTTGTCAGTTTTCAAAGTCAAAGTGATATTGTAGGTAAAATGAGCAACTTTGGACAAAGAAATTAAGCCTGCTATTGAACAGTTATTTCATATGCAATACTTACAATGTGGTTTCTTGTCCTTTGTACCCTCTCTTACATTTTAAGGTGAGACTGTAGTAAGACCTGTTCCTAAACAAGATGTACTGTAGCTGGCCAGTTTACAAAATTACTAGAGGTTGCTAGACTGTCTCTAATCTTTGCAGATAGCCTTCACCACTGGCTGAAGTGGTTGAGAATTTCAGACAATTTCAAACATGCTTTAAAACTGTTTGACCTTAAGTATTCCTGTTGCTCCATGTGCTGTATTTGTAATTTGTAATCACAGTCCTAGTAAGGCAGTCCAGTTTGTTTGCAGTATTCATTGTTGGAAGATACAGGCTCACGGGTATACGTATACTGGCAAATCGTGACAGCATTTTTCACACATAATGTTTCAGCCTGGGCATCCTGTATTCTGTGACCAGATTCCAGAAAAGATAAAATGCTTGCCTTAAATTCAGCCTTCATTCACACGTGTCAACATTTACATATTATCTCATGCTTTTTTGTTAAAACAATGTGAACCTTTTTATTATTTGCTATGTATTTTAGTTTTGTGTTTAATAAAATCATAATATAACTGTAATATATAAATATAGCTGGTAGTGACAGTGGTAACTAAAAATAAAAAATAAGGTACACAACAGTATTCCACCTTCTTCATTAACATTTCCTGCAACAAAATTTTTATCTCAGTCACTTGCTGTAGTTATTGTGGAAAGGTTTTGACATGCTTTTTTTAACTATATAATGTTTATATACTTTATAAAATGATATTAAATTTTAACTTTTTCCATGTACACTTGCTGTTGTTATTGTTGTAATGGATAATGATCATTTTTAATTTAGGTTGTCCAGGCAGAGTGACGCATTAGTTCAGTGGTAGAATTCTTGTCTGCCACCTGGAAGGTCTGGGCTGCATTCCTGGCCTATGCACAAGTTGCAATAACAGACGAAAGACTATTTCTCTAATAATAATATATTATATAGCATGTATACTAAATTGACATTTTTATTATTTTTATAAATCACAGTATGTTAAATATTAAAATAATAATAATACTAAATGAAGATTATGAATGAGTTGGCAAAACCTGAATACTGTCAATGACCCAGTTCTACCAGTCAGACCAACAAGATTGCTCTCCAGATTGTTCAGGGAGAATATGAGAATTTAAAGATACCCTTAAACAGAAATCACAGTTGAGGTCTTTTTACATTCATATTTTCTTTAAAATACTAATCATTATAACCAGTATGTATAAGATATTTTTATCTAAAATAAGAAAGTGGTATTTATAACACAATAAACTACAAACATTTAAGATAAGTGATGTTATGAAACAATGTGTATCCCTCCTCCCTCTACTTACCCCTTTTGATGATCATGAGAAGTTCAGTGAGCCAGGTCAGGCTGTAGTAATACAGTACTTTACCTGACCATCATGTTCTTCAGCACCAATATACATTTGCAGATTTACAAAGTTTAAACTTGAAGAGCAGTGCAGCATTAACATGCTTTAACTTAAACATTCTTTAACCAGGATTGTCAGCTCTGTACAATAGCATCCGGGTGCCATGAGGAACAAAATAAAAAAATTAAAAACTCATACGTAGGTCTTTTTTCCCCAATGAGGACTTCTTATCTGCTGCTTAGGACTTCATAAACTCCTCTATAGGACATTTTCTTTCTCAATTGCACTACACCTTTGGCTTTTTGTAGGAGCTACTGTAGCTACAAGGACATCTGTTCTCTGAATTTCAACAAATCATTCCATAGTGCTTCACAGAGACATGCTAATCTTTCTTTGCAGGTCCCACTAAGGCCTTATTATATATTTTGACTCCTAGCTAGGACACGAGGGGACAAAGACAAAACATAAATATTTACAATACTTTTGGATTTTGTGAGGTGAGTGGCATTTATTAATTTTGCATTTCTAAAATAATTAAATTTTTTAAAGGATTAGGAAGTGTATGCCTCACCAAGCAAACAATGTAGTTTTATATTAGGCATGTGAGCCAAATGCATTGACTCATAAACTACATTTTTGATGCCCCACACACATACTGTAGTGTTACTATTTACAACATGATACAGTTTCATTTAGATCGAGCTACGTCATGTTAAAATGAGGAAGGAAAATTACCAAGTTAAAGAATTCCATAAAGTAATATCCACAGATATCCATACGTCAAGTATTACATCCGTTCTTGCAGACTGCCTTTCTCTAGATGTAATTATTTACACTTAATATTTCCCCTTAGCAGGAAGTAGCAGCTAGTTCATTGTGCCTGCTAGGGCCTATGGATTAATAGGAGTCAGAGTGGGGCTGGGTATTGGAACAGTCTGATCGCTCACAGATGCTGTATTAGTTTAAGATTCCCACAAAACCCCCTTTACAACTTCCTTGCATCTATGTCAGTAGTCCCTGCTGTACTGCCTGGCTGTGGTGATGTCCAGCAAATCTCGCTCAGTGCTAGCACTTCGCTAGTTCTCTGTTGTGAGAATTTCTCTGCAGGAGAAATTGACATGGGACCCCTTTTTTAAAAGTGTATTCTCTAAAATATTTTTTAAAACATAGGAGGGTTTCCAGAGGTATTTACAGGTCAGGAGTACTGATCTATACACAATTAAACAACTGCAGCATTGTTTTGGCAAAACTGTGGTTTCCTTAAAGAAAAACATTATTAACATTATTACTGTAACATTATAAGAGATGACAGTGACACAGACTACACTACACACAACATAATCATGCAACATACAAGTTACCCTATGCACAGTACAATACAGATTTTCACATATTCAACTCTTAATGCTACAAAGGGGAGTATAAGGTAAAGCTTCCTTTTGAACTAAGTAGAATACAACCTGGGGTAAAATCTCTCTCTGCAAACCAAGGATGCCACAAAATAAATGGGAACCTATCTCCCTATTCTAAAATGCACCCATTGACTAGTATAGGCTAGTTTTAACTGATGGATTCTTCACTCAGGAAATTCAAGTTCCCTAAAAATGCAGAATGTAAGCTCTCTTGGCAAGGTTCAAATATTTACTGTAGCTCAACTGGTCTTTATGGAATTAGAAGTTCGCTCGCCTGGCACATGCTTTATGTTCTGTGTGCTCCTGTCTTGTGTTCTGTTCTCTTTATAATAATAATAATAATTGCTTACACTTATATAGCGCTTTTCTGGACACTCAAAGTGCTTTACAGGTAATGGGGACTCCCCTCCACCACCACCAATGTGCAGCATTCACCTTTACTTCTTCATTTTCTTACACAGTATATGTATCTTTTTAGACTGTTGATTGACACTTAATCCTTTAGCCAGGACTTAATTAACTCAGGTAAACCAAGGTAATCTTTACAATTGATCACTGAATCTGGACTCTCTCCATCTCAGCAAATATCCCCTTTGCTTTATAGCTGGAAAGATTTACACTGCCTGTTACACACTTTATCTAGATTCTTAGAGACACCCCCTAGTTAGTTGTAACAATATAGTGTAGACATCGATCTGCAACACAACCAGAAACAACCGTAAGTCATTCTTTAAAAGTCAATCAAGTCATGACTAACCTCTTTTTTACGTCTTTATTTGCTTTTAAATGTTATATTTGTTTACAGCTACTATGTATAATAAATTGTAGCAATCTATACACAATTAAAAAATAATTCTGTATACTTTATGTAATTAAAAAAGGATGAATTCTGTTGTTGTAACTGTAAAGTATTATTAGCACAGAAAAAGCACTAATGGGCTAACTCACATTTAACTTTTATTATTAAAATAAGATTGACAGTATGTGATAGACACATGCTGACACACAGTACATAAAGGATTCACTGCGCCACCTGGCAGGTTTACTGAGTGGTGCAATCATGCATCAGATTATTTGAAGAGATAAAAAGGGCATTGGGCAGTATCTTTCGGCATACCGCAATATGTTTTTGTGGCACCTTGTGTGTTCTGAATGGCTGCATCTGTAGATGGCAGCCACAGGGAAGAGCATATACACTGCACAGGGTTGACTACCACAGACCTTTCTGTTTCTTAAAGATTGTTACAGAAAAAGAGTGCATTCTTAGTAGAGGAATATTTAAACTCGCGAACTTGGGGGGCAGGGTGTTTAAAACAGACCAGTTCTGGAGTGATGAAAAGCCACAGGCATGGTTAAGTGAAGATGAGGAGGACAAACATAAAATTAGTAGGTCCAGACTATTTTCAAAAAGACAGACAGGACTGAAGAGGTGGTGGTGTTGGGCTTCATATAAAAAATAACCTGGAAGCTAGAGATGTGAAGCAAAAAGATATGGGCACTTTAGAATCTATAGACCACCTAACACAGATACAGGCAAAAGTAGTTTACTGTTTGATGAGATTGGGAAGGTTTGTAGCAAACTTCACTAGGAGATTTCAACTTTTCACAGAATTTTGATATATGGTGATGGAAATAATTGGAACGGTTAATGATTGCTTCTTAAATCACCAACTAGGCAAGATGTCATTACTGAGTATGTAGAAGAAGGATGTTTGAATGAAGATCCCAATATACTTAATATGCTGGCTGTTTGAGGAAACGTACTCCGGTGTGTCATTGCTCCAACATTAAGCTACGACCCATCAGTGCAAACATACACTTCACTCTTTGCTCGCTGTTTTGCTGAATAACTCTCCAACCAATTCTTCATGAGCATTGACTCAGCAGTTTCACTTTCCCAGTCTCTGCCAGCACATTTAACCATCCTTAGCTAGCCAATCTGTTTTTTCAGCGGCTGTGTTTTCCGAGGTTTCGGCTCACCAGCTACTCTCCATTTTTTTTCAGCTGCGAGCCTTGCCTCAATCCGATGGGTCTTCCCTATTCAGCTTCCGGAGCGTTTTAAGCCTCACTATTCCCGTGCCTTCACTATCTCTCTCCTGTAACACCCTCACAGCCACTCTCTGGCCTCTCCAGGAAAACATGAAGAAGTGTCCTGCGATCTACATTTGGGCTTCAGCCAATCATCACACACTGCAGCTCTGTCCGACAGCAGCAGCAGCATAACAGTTAATGCCTAAAAACAAATGAATTTCTCAAACGTGAAGTCTTAAGTCCAAGAAAATATGGTCTGAATGGTTTAATGGACATATTAAGAAAGAAATCAGAAGGAAGAAAGTATTCCGCAGAATGCACAAAAGGTTCCGTGACTCAGAGTCTATAGAACTACAGGCACAGCTGAAAAAAATACTTCAAATATTGAGTCACAATAGCAAATTTAAGGATAATTCATTTAGGACAGAGAATAGGAATCAGTTCTTTACTTAAAGGGTAGCGAATCTGATTTTCCCAACCAAGTGGCTGAGGTTCAAACTGTGGGCACCTATAAGAAACAACCTGACAAACCTTTAGATTCTCTTAGTTAATAAACTACTACTTGAGCGAGATGAGCCACAGGACGCCCTCTTATTTGGTCTTTTGTATGCATTTATTAGAGAACATCCTGTAATGAATATACTATGAATTACAGTATAAAGTACACCATTAGAGATGCTAAATGTGCAGTTTTCTAAATGTTAGATGTTGCCATCCTTCATTTAAACAACCTCAGATGCACAGATGTGAACTCTTTAAAAACTAAATACACTAGTCACGTCCTACAAGGTCCATCACAGAATTGGATGTTCGAGAGATTGTTTTTGGTAGTCTCAATAAATAGAAAGTGTACTTGCAACAAGTATGTCCTCTGAAGAATGAATTCATGGCAAACATCTCTTGTCTGTGTTTTTCCTCCCCAGTGTACTGTCAGAACTTTGCGCCGAACTTCAAGGAGAGTGAGATGAACGTGATTGCCGCCGACATGTGCACCAACGCTCGGCGTGTGAGAAAACGCTGGCTGCCCAAGATCAAATCCATGTTGCCAGATGGGGTCGAGGTGTACAGGGGGATACCAGGCCAGGCGGCAGGGGTGACGCTGCCCTTCGACACCGATTTCAAACCTCTCACTCCCACTGCCCTCACTTTTGAGCAACGCATCTACACTGAGCGCAAAGAGACGCTCAGAACTCACCTCCAGCTAGGAGGTAGTCCAGGTGGGGGAGAGGTGCCGGAATCTGAAACAGGAGGTGGCCAAGGAGAAGAGGAGGTAGAGGAGGAGGAGGAAGAGGAAGCCCCACTACAAAGTTCAGATGGGCCTAGTGGGCCAACTCCTCTCGTTCCTGGGGAGGGGGGTGACAACAGCAGCTGTCAGCCCCCAACTACAGAAGGACAGCAGGCAGAGGAGTATGGGGAAGAGTTGCGGATAAATGGGCAGTAAGTGCCCCCACTGACTCCCCGTCCCCTTGAAAGGGAAACTCCCTGTACAAAATGCCACTCTCAACACACAGACCCAAACACACATTCGCACATATACAGTAGTGCTTCACAGAGCATTACAGTCATAGAATCCTAAAGCTCCCGTATACTGGTCCACCAGAGCTGCAGGGACACAGTCGTCAGATTCATGGACTCTGAGGGGCAAACAGGCACAGTTTGTTCAAGAGGCACTAATCTGCTAGTCAAAGTAGTTAGCATTTTCTTTTTTTCCCACATATTTGATTTAAAAAAAACAGTCTTTGCATTATCAAAATTGTTTTTCATTAATTTAGATAGATATATAAAATTGTTTTTCTAACTAAAGTTATTAAAAAATCCCTGAAATCTTAAGAATGAGGCGCTTGTCCACTAATACATGCCTAGTTTTCTTAACTATTGCAAAACATGAATTTTTAATACCAGCGTTGAAAGGTATGATAGAGTTTCTTCATTTGTTTACTTGGATGTTTTGATTGATCATACCTGACTATTATCCGTTGTAGTAGCAGGTAAAAGGCAGCAACTCTGGTGTTCATGCAGCAGAAAATGCCTTTATTGCATATGCATATGGGAATCAGGCTTTGTCAAGCAAGACCCAAAGAGTATTACACAGGGTGGTCTTTTTATACAGTAAACAAGTTAAACAGTTACTCCCATAATGGAAGGATTATATATGTTCTGCTGTGCTGTGCACATGAGGAAGGAGTCAAGCAAGTTCCTCACTGTTTTTGTAACTCCGCCAGGAACATATGGCAGTTATGCCTTGCAACATACCATACTGTATGTGACAGTTCAGCATAGACAAAAGCAGAACTACATACTTTTACAACTGATGGAGTGGAAAGTTACAAGACACGAGTTTTTAAGATATAAAAGACGTATCAGACAACAAGGAATTAAGAATGATTCCTTCACCGTCCATGGTACAATATTATTATATTCAGTACCAAAAAGATGACACATTAAATTAATGTTGCAAAAAGCAATGTAATCTAAATTTCTAAGTATTCAAATTTATAATCCTTCTCTCACAAATGGAACTACACCCTGCTATGGTTCCAATTCCAATATGGTCACATAACTTCAAGTGTACATATAACAATGCAATACTGTTAAGATAAAATGACTGTGAAACTACTGTGAAATGAATGGTTTCATAGTAAGCATTAAAAATTTGCCAATGTTGTCTTCATTACCACTGTACTAAACCCCAATCAGACCAGAACCAGTTTGTACTTCTTAAAAGTTGTCATTATTTATTCATCAAAAAACTCGGCCAACATTCAGTAGCCTTGTGTGAAAAAGTCAGTGCACCCCGTGTTTCGCTATGAAACCCCCTTAGCTGCAATAAGTTGAAGTAAACATTTCCTGTAAGAGTTGATCTGTCTCTTACATCACCTGGGAGGAATTCTGGCCCACTTCTCCTTACCAAACTGCTTGGTGATGTTTGAGAGCATTTGTTTATGCACAGTTCTCTTTAGGTTCTACCACAGCATCCCATTGGCGTTGAGGTCTAGACTCCTGATTCTTTTCTTTTTCAGCTACTCAGTCGTAGATTTAGTGGATTTTTTTGGATTATTGTACTGTTGCATGATCCTCTATTGGGAATCTTTAGCTGTTGGGCAGATGGTCTCACATTTTCCTATAGAATGTGCTGGTAGAGAGATTAATTCATGGTGGACTCAATAATTGTGGGCCGGCCAGGTCCTGCGGCTGCAAAGCAGTCCCAAATCATCACCCCTCCACCTCCATGCCTGATGGTTGGTATGAGGTTCTTGTGGTGATACACAGCATTTGGTTTTCACCAAACATGTCATTTTGCATTACGGCCAAACATCTCTTTGATATCATCTGTCCAAAGGACTTGTGTCTTGTTCAGTCTTGTGGTTGTTCAGGTGCTGCTTTACAAACCTAAGCCATGCAGCAATGATAATTCCGCAGAGCAGGGTATTTCTTCTATCTACCCCTTCACAAAAGCTGTTCTTGTTCAGCCTTTTCCTAATGGTAGAATCATCAGGTCTAATGTTTACCGTATTGACAGAGGCCTGTAGATCCCTGGATGTAGCTTTGGGGTTCTTTGCAATCTCTAGAAGCATCATACGGTCTGATTGTGGGGTGAATTTGCTGGGACGCCCACTCCTGGGTAGATCCTGGGCAACCATCTTGACTTTCTTCATTCGTAAATTATCTTTCTCACTGCAGAATGATGGGACTTCATATTGTTTTGAAACGGCTTTATAACTCTTCCAAGTTATGAGCAGCAACGATTCTTTCTCTGAGACCGTCACAGATATCTTTTGACCTAGGCATGATGCATTACCACATATCTTAATGACCAGACTGACAAAGTGTTTTATTTTATATACAGGTAGAAGCGCTTTCTGATGAACAACTAACTACATGCACTTTACCAGATTTGAATTACCTTCTTAACTGATATGGAAGCAGTAAGGGTACATTAAGATTTTCACACAACGCTTCTGAATGTTGGCTGATTTTTGGGGGGTTAAATAAATAATGACAAAGTAAAATTTGCATGTTATTTGTCACATGAGATCAGATTTATCTACTGTTTAGGACTTGGTGAGGACCAGGTGCAGGTCAAATATGACTTAATATGTAAACCATAGAATCTTAAGAGGGTGTATGTTCTTTTTCACATCACTGTACATAGATCAGTGAAGTTTCTTTTTCAATACCCTCACTTCCAAACACACACATACTGTATATGTATACAGTATAGATGTGCGTCTTCTCATTTCTTCTGTCTTCAGAACTTTCTACGAGAATTTTTTTCTTTCAGGGCAATTCAAAGCACCAAGTAGCTCCCTCTCATCATCCCTTCTCATATTTTAAAACACTAGATTTCTACATTTATGAAAACAGTAATTTATTCATATGCTTACAGAGTAAGACAAAGCCAGCTATACTACTTGGACATTCTTCTGTTCTTGAATGTGCAACAAGCCATTTTAATCAACCAAAGGGATTTTATCTTTGTATTTTTATTAAAGCTGGCTTGAAAAACACATCTACAAAAAAAGGAGATCATTTTTAATATATTTTAAAATTGTTGATCCAATTCAGACCCAGTCTGTCTCTTAATACCTGTGCCTGTATGAGTGTTTAATAGACGTTACACGCTGTGCCCCATGGTAGTTGTGGAGCTACCAATACACACAACATTCAGACAAACACACTCCTACACAGCCACAAGCTGCTTGCATGCAAAACAATAATGCATAAACAATTAAAAGCCACTAATTTGCAAAAGCCGCTGCAGTTGCCTGAAGATGTAACATTTTACATTGCAAAGTTTTTTTTTTTGTAAAAATCACAGAAGGGGTGGGAGGAAAGAAGCACTTTCTTAGTGACGGGTGGAGGAGAGAGGAGTGGTCCTGAGGTCCTTCTTCCTTTGACTTTGCTGAGCAGACCCCTCAGGGTTGGGGTGCAGTGCTACTGAAATGCACAGTAGCTAATGCCTCCCCCAATGTTTTTTTGTACTGGATTTAAAAAAAACAAAACAAATCCTGCTGACATTTTGCATTTGCACTAGAAAAAAAGACCGCTCCATGCATCGGCAATAGTGAAGAGGTTAAAATCATGTCATGTTGGCACCACCAGTCTGGAATTTTTCCCAAAAGCCAGCTTTGTGGATCTTGTTGACTGTTAAAGTGCAGCATGTTCTGAAGAGCAGTGCCCTCCATCACACTTGCTTTTGTATTACCATTCAAAGCCATGTCCTGCTCCTATTAGGCTCCTTGTTAGGACTGGGATTAAATTAGGATTTTGTTGCAGAATCCTGCAGTGTTGTAATTTGGGACAGGTTTTATGATGGTGTCATATTGTACACAGTTTGGGAGAGTCCAAGACACCTGACTACATGAAGAGGCTGTTTAAGTTAAGGCTTTGATTGGGCCTTTTTTAAGCTTCTGAACCCAGCGAGAGGTGTTCGTGGAATTTCAAATACACCAGAGTTGTTCTTTGTTTTGCACAGAAAGTCTCCAGTCTTTTGGCCGGGATAGCGTATTGTAATACTGGGGACTAAGCACCTTCTCTTTCTGTCTCTGAGACAAGCAGTTTAACAGAACAATGCTTTTGGGTGTAAACTTATTTTTGCTGACTTTTGTTTTTGCCTGACTTGATCTATAAAATCCACAGAGAACTGAATGAACAGGTCCAGGAAGCTGCTTAAGAACATAAATAGGTTAATCTTTTTCTGTCTTCAAAATGTTCGTGTTCACAAATTAAATTTGTTAAAGCCAGTTTGCCTGTATAATATAGATTGATTTCTCACACATTTTTTAATTAATGCTTGTTTGTGGGGGGACATTGATAGTTTTACTTTCTTAAACAAGCCAAAACCTGTATTTAAGTTAGATTAGTTAATTTTACTTACTCTGTTTTTTTATCTGATTCCTTATAGTGCCCAAATCCAGTGTTCTCCCAGAAATGTTATCCCCCCACAGGCTTATCAAATTAATAATCACAAATTGTTTTTATCTGTCATGGATAGAAATGTCTTGACTATAGAGGTATACAGGCCTTTTGCCATTAGGTTTTCAATATTACAGTATATAATAAACGTGTTACTCTCATTCCCAATGTAAGTTTGTTGACATTGTTGGCTAAGGTGGAGGCGACCATATTGATAATGATTGTTAGTACAGCTAAGATTTTGGAGATCTCTGTTCTAAGCAACAGACGAGAAACAGTTTTTTACAAAGAGAAGTGAACGAGAATCTCAAGAAACAAATCTGCACTGAGGTTTATAAATCATTTGTTGTCAGTAACATTAATCCTGTTGGTATAATACCTCTATGTCTATGACTACCTTTTTCAATTAATCCATTGCAGGGGTTCTGTTAAGCTGCTGTCAACTTTGTGAGTTTGGGAAAGTGGTCAGAGTTGGGGACGGTGTAGAGTCTCCAGAAGGCATTATGGGCATCTTATCCATTTAATCTAAGTGTGGGGAGTGGGCATTATTGCACTAAGGAAATGTGTTAAGTTTACAGGAATGAAGAGTGTACAGTCTGACAAAATGGGGTGCAAGCGAGAGAATGGGGAGCACACTTTTGCAAGCCAGTTACTTTTTAGTAACGTGACAGACGTACTTGTATGTCGGTGCACTGTATGTTGCGGTAATCAGGCTTGGAATTCCTTCTCAGAGACCCTAACTTTCATATCATTAAATAATGTTGACAGTTGATAAAACTGAGTGCTTGCAAAGGTGAAAAGGGGCATTCTCATCTCTCTTCAGATAATATTTGTAACCATGATGACTTGCAGAAAAAACAAAACGTTACAATCCTTCTCAAATTATTGGTTAACAGCAACATTTCCCAACATCACACTTTTTTTTTACATTCCTCAGCTTTGATATAGTGACTTGTATTTATTAGTGGTATTTCAGTGGTAATTTAGACTGATTTTTTTACCCTTTGTTTTTACATTTCAGTCATTTAATTTGTTTTCACCATAAACATTTAGTTTTTAAGATATGGATTTCTCCACTGATATTCAGTGAATATTATTAGACTTAATACTCCAAAACTGAACGAAAATTATAATAAAAACCGAACAGCGGTGTGCCAGATAGTATTGCTGCCTCACTGCCTCACTTGCGTTTTAATTTAAGGCTGGAGTACTTTTGTTTTCGGAGTGTGCATAATCTTGACACAAGTAAGGATTGATCATCCATCCATTTTCTAACCACTTAATCCAGTTCCAGGTCGCTGGGAAGCCTGGAGTGAGTCCCAGTAAGCAATAGGCACAAGGCAGGCATGATACACCCTGTATGGAATTTCCATCCGTCACAGGGCAGACACAAACAGACTGGCACACACTCAGATCGGTGCCAGTTTTCCCAAAAGCCAATGAACCTACCGGTATGTCCTTGGACTGTGGGAGGAAACTGGAGCACCCAGAGGAAACCCATGCGAACATGGTGGGAACATGCAAACTCCACGCAGACAGAGTCCCAGGTGCAGGATTGAACCCAGGGCCCCTGAGCTGTGAGGCAGCAATGCTAACCACAGGAAAGGTTGTTTAGAAATTAAATTAAGAACTAGATTTTCCATTTTGATAGATAAGTACATTTGGCACTCAAGATTTTGAGTTCGTATGTGAGGGTGTGCAAGCTGGCCCAGACCATGTATACAGTACAGATGAATTAAGCAAAGCCTCGTTGTCAGATGATAGTGATTCGTGTTGCTTGCAACCTTTCATTGGCAAAAGTAAAAGGAAAAAAATTGAACTATTAAAAGTGTTTTGAACTGTGTTAAATAGGTAATTTTTAGTCTTCAGATAAATGCAGGAAATGGCCAAAAAAAGTCGGTAATTCACCAAAGATTTATAACATTATACCTGAAACAGGTAAAGCTCTAGCCAAAATTAACAGTGCCCAAATCTCAACAGGTTGTAAGAGCTGTAGAGAGAGGAATGTCTCTTTTGCACCCCATGTTGTTTATGAGTGAGAGTGGTGGAGAGTATTGTGTATTCTCGTGAGAAAATATGTGTGCCTTAAACCCATTGAATATTGATTGTGGAAGAAGAGGCCTTATTTTTCACATTGTTGCTGACTGCAGTGGGTTTCTTTGATGTCTCATAGCTTTATACTTATTGCTTTAGAAAACATATCTTACTTCCACAACATACAGTACTGTTCCTGCGTTTTTAGAGCAGCCAATTGATTTTAAATATCATTTTAGAACAATTTTTATACCACCAAACAAAATGTTCCATCCCCAAATTCCAGTCTAAAAACCACTTGTAGAAATGTTTATTCAGGTGATGGCTTTGATGGACAAAATAATTTAACATGACTTTTCCTTTTTGGGGGGAGTTCAGAGAGATTTTAGAATACGGGCAATTACCCGTCGTCTTAGTTTCTACACATCAGTATTAAGTGTTCAAATATTTTAAAAAGTTAATCATATTACTGATGATATCCCCTATTTGGGAGTCTAGAATATACCGTTTGGCACAAAGCAGCTGGTTTGTGGCTCAGATCCGAACAGTGAGTGTGGAAATCGGCCATCTCTTCTATACCCACAATCCTGGTGAAACGCCTTAGTTTTGCAAGCCAAAATAAGAGAACTTTGAAAGGAAACTACTGTGACTAATGTTCCATGGACAAACCTATGCAGGTATCATGATTTACAAAGCTGCATATAATGTGGTAATGTCACTAACTTATAATGCTGTTGCAATCCCTTTCATTAGATTTCTCCTGACACCTATTATTTGGACTAATATGAATGTAGTTTCATTATAACAATAATAGGGTAAGGTGGGCTTTTGAGTCCAAACCTAGCAGTCTTTGCTGGAAAACTGACTGAAAGATTTTCCGTCCACTGGAACTTTTCAGAAGCACTTGTGTAAAAAGAGAAGTTATTTTGTTTCCTTTATTCTTCTGCAGTATATACAGTACATTAGCAGTATATCTGATATTTTCTCCGTTTTTAGAAGGCAAAAACGAAAGTTTCAAAGGTTCTTGTTAGTCAGTAAACCACTTTAAAATCGAGAAACTTTTCATTGATTCAGTTTTAACAAAAGCAATCAGGCTGAGCCACAATCCATTTAAGTATGTCCTGTTTGGAACCAAATTCCTCCATTTATCATGAGTTTTTCTGTATTACAGGTTGTAGAAAAGATAATATCAAAAAGGTTTTTCATTCTTCTGACATCGATTGTAACGATTTAAGTCAGGGAAAAGGCACAGAGACAAGCAGAGAAAAAAACATTTGGATGTTTCGGCATCCAAAACGATTCTATATGATGTTTTAATTTATTAGTATACACATTTGTTGTATATGAAACCCATCAAGTCTTAATGCTACTAAAATTACCCTGGTGATGATGAGTTACACAGATGATAATTCCTTTTTTAAATGTTCCATGATTTTAATTATTTTTTGTCTGTTTTTCTCAAAGTACTAACTGTAAAGCAGGTACTTGATATTTTTGCAGCCCCTGAAGGACATATTTTTAAGGTTGTTCAAGCATTTGCAAACTTCTGCTTTTTTTCATTTTGTTACCAAGGCAACCAGATCATTGAAACCTGCACTGAATTCCATGGTCAGTTGTGCGTAAATCTAGTACTCACTGTTGCAACCTGTAGAGATAAAGCAAAAAGTGAATCAGATGTATATCCCACACCTGAGTGGTCTCTTTCTTTATGTGAATACTACGTGATGGAGTTTGAAATACTCCATGGTAAAAATTACCTTTGCCTCTGATCAAATACTTGACTGTACATCTGCCCTATTCAACTGGGATGTAGTAGTGCCTCTTCCTAACTCTTTAGCTGAAGTAAAATGCACTTGAGTTCCTGTTCATTTTTGGCAATGGGGTAAACGTGGAAGCAAATCTCTCAGAAGACTGCTACAAGCACAAACAAGTCCTTATGAGCTTGAACTGTGGTTGTTTTCCAACACATGGCACATGTTGTGGTTTATTAGTGATGGAGGTGTTATGGAGCTGGAGCAGAGGCAGGGATGGGGACTTCAAGGTGCTTCTAAAGAAAGGTGATCGTTTAGTGAACGCTGGGGTAGAAATATGTGCGCTAACCCCAAAATTCCTACCTTTCAGAAGTGCGAAATGAGTTCTTAGCAGAGCCCCAACTAAGAGGTCTGACCAAGAGACCTTCGTTGTTATCCAGAAGGACAGGAGAGTGTTGGAATGGTAAGGTCCTCATAACATGATCTTTGCATCCCACCACCAACTGCTTGAACTAACACACCTGATCTGGAGCCAAATGTTTGTTTGCACTGAACCCGTGTTGTGTAGGCCAGGTGTTCAAAACTGAATTATTTTCCATCTTAACCCAGTTTGGAGCACCTTGTTAGGTTATGCGTATGGGTTAGTGTCTGGGATGTATGTTGGAAATTCCATGTTATGCCCTATGCGGTCAGATAAACTGCAATATTATTTTTCTTAGTTATGCCACCACTTTCTTAACAATACCAGTTGGTGTTTGGGGGGGGGAGAAGAGGCTCTTGGAATGTGAGCCAGTGCTCGAAGCTTTGACAATCAGTGGAAAGTCCTGTTATACTGGGAAGACCTTTGTGAACTTGACTGACTTGAATTGTTGCACTATAGTGATTCTTACTAGGTGGGGATTGGCAAGACAAGCTAAAGAAAGAGTTTTAATACTCGGGAGCTCAAGTGCTGGGTGATTGCTTGACCGCTGATAAAACACAATGCGCTCTTTAACAAATGCAAGTGGCACTTATTGCGTTGTGTCTCATCTGTTTGTTTTCCTGTTTATTTAAAGAAAATATCCAACACCACCTCTTGTTCTTTACCACTTAAATATTGTGGTGGATAAAGAAACAGCATCTTTTTAATGTGATACAGGTTACTGCTTTCTAATAAAACTCCTTACTTTACTGTTAACCAGTTGTAGTTTCTCTTTTGGTATCTTCATTCCTTTCTATATATTTTCAACTATTTACATCAAGAGACTGAACTGAGTTGTTCTTTTTCCGTACTATATGTAAGATGACAAGAAAGTTACAAACGAACGGCCGCTCTTGCCCACTTGGTAGTTTGAACTTAATTGATTCAAGGATCACATCTGGCCATTTCTTGAAACAAGAGCCATGAGTTTGGCTTAGTTGGACATTCATTCTGGGGAAAACAATATTTTGCAGGCTTTCATTGTCACCTTGTTTTTGTTTAAATCTGCAACATGCTTATCCAACACGTTTAGACAAATGATAAACTGTCCTGAACTGTCAGGTGGCCTGGTACCACAGACAAAAAAAAAACTTAATACCATTATACGGTACACAGAAGTTAGTCACAACCTTACAAACTCCTTTTTATAAAAAGATCTGACATCATGTCCAGCAATATTTGGCTCTTGAGGGAAGCTAATCATGTATTTGGATATGTTACACACACTTAGACATAAAACAACATAAGATTTGTTTTTATTTCTCATGTCAAACCTGTAAGACACTAGGACAAGAATAAAGTAAAAGTAAATGAAATGATATTTTGCCAATTTCACCTTTGCTAATCTGTGGAACCTTGAACCCGTTACGTATATTCTTTCTTTGGCAGCCTAATTGTTTGAATTGTGCACACTGAGAACATTACAGCTGGTAAAGATCAACTGGGTACATCATCAGCTGTCTGTCCACTAACCATTTCGATCTCTGGTAAGGCCACTCACAAGTGGACTTTCTGTTTGAAAGTTGTGGCATCTAAACCAACCATTGAACTCCAGGAGGCCACTATGTTACAAAATAAACTTCTTTCAAATCTTCACTGAACTGTACCGTGACTCCTTGCATCCCTACAGTTTGTCATAGCCAGCAGGATGGGATATCGCCACTTGATGCCAATTTTAATCTCTGAGCCCAAACTCTGGGGGACGGAGAGTAACAATTTGTGTCACTGTACTCTACCCTCTTACATTTACAGTCTCATTCAGTGTTGATCAAGGTTGGTAGCAGCAGAGATGAACATTTATAGGGATTATGTTACTGTATACTTCAGTGAGGAGGCAAAATAGGGTGGTAGATTAGAGGAGGAGCCTTCGGGGGAAAAGGTAGGGCAAATAAAGCCCAGGTAAGAAAAGGCCCGTCTGTGGGGAAAAAAGCTTTGAGAGAGCAGGGCACCGGAGAAAAAAACACCTGTTCCTTGAAAGAAAGGAAAATTGCATAAGACCTTTCTGAAAGAAGGAAGGCGATGGACATAGTACTACCAATAATATTAAGTGCAAAACTATCTTGGTTATAAAAATGATATAGGTTAAGAAGTCATTTAAAAAAAGAAACTGAAAAATAGTAAAAACTATCATGTGCTGTTATTGTCATTGGTATGAGTGACTCTTGCATTGGTGACTCTTGCATGGAATTGTGAATTGGATTGGAATGCTGTGAGCAGTGCTCCCCAGTCACTTTCCACCTGGATGCAGACAGTGCTGATTGACTGGTTTGATGAATGAGGAGCTTCCATGGAACAGGACTGGCTGGCTGAAGGGATACCAGGAGGCGAGACCTGTTGATGCCCTTCTGTGAGTATTAAAGCCATGCAGTTTGGACAGTGGAAAGAGAGGAGATGCTACAAGCTGTCCTTCTTGAATTTTCTGGAGGCTCATGGATGTTGAAGCAGTTACAAAGGTACAAAGGCAGTGTTCCTGGCTCTGAAAGATTGAATTACTGCTTTGTATTGATTTGATTGATTTCAAATGTGCACACATGTGAGTAAATCACTTTGGATACACTGCAGTACAAACATTACTCAGCACACCAGCAGCCTCCTCTTCTAAATGTCTCTTCTCCTGACTCTGAGGAGACAGCATGTCGGCTACTGTAGGTTCTCTCGATGGGAGTCGGTACAGGAACTGCTCTCCTCACAGGGGAGGAACTGCACTGGATCCCTGGACTGTGGGTTTTCCCTTTGCTCTCTGCAGGCTGTTTGTCTTGTTGACACGTCCTGGACAGGTGCAGCATTCCAAAAAGTTTGGTTTGGGAGTGGACTGGTGTTGGGATGGGAAATGCTTAAAAACATCCCATCCATCGGGCCAACCAGTGCAGAAGACTCAGGTTAGATCTGTCTCTCCACTGTAGGTTGTAGGAGTGGAGCACAGATGGAGCCAGTCCCTGGAATCTTTCTGTGAAGACCTGCTCAATTTGTCAGGCGTGCGAGCCGATGACCGCATCTGAGGAGCCAGAGGGGGGTGAGGTCTTGTGTGGGGCAGTTCTGGGTTTGAAGAAGTGCTCTTAATGGTACAACAGGAGTGGCTTTAAGCTCTAACTGCACAGGTAGGTGAAAGGGGTTGTGAACGTTGCTATTTAGTTATGCAGCTCTGTACATACTTTGCCAGAAAATGTTCTCAAGGACTGAATGTGTACCTTTCTTGTATTTTGAGTGTGTTGGGCACAATAAATTGGAAACTGTATCTCCTAAATATTTAAATATTTCTATATAAACCTATTATTTTTTTCCATGGCTTTTGTACATCCACAATCATGTACAAAACAGAATCCTATATATTGGAGTACAAACTGGCACTGGATCAGATATGACCTGTAGCCTTTGTTTGTTTTTTTGGACATCGTGAGCACTAAATGGTGTGGTTTTGCCATTTCTTGTAGGTCTAATGACCTCTTAACCCTTCAAATGCTCCTTATTGATGAAAGCATGTATAAACTACCGTGTTTCAGAAGTTTGCTTCTGCCTGCTATTTACGCAGAAAGTAGATGAGCTCAGGCACATTTTGGACACAAGCATTGCTGTGTATTTTTTTTAAACGTGATGGTCTTCGCACGGTTTGCACATTTTATGCAACATGCTGCTACATTTCGCAACAGGTAGGTAGTTGGTTTGTAACAGTTTATTATGCATGCATTTTAAGTATTTTGTTTTTCCTGCTTTTTAAGATTCCTTGAACTTTCTTTCAGTGCTGGTCCTGAATAACTGGCTTTTTACCTAACCTTGCACAGTAGGTTAATACCAATGCCAATGAACATGGCTGCTGAAATTAGTTCTCTGTCTGTACTACATGGCTGTAGTGCAGCCCACCTGAAGTAACATTTTATGCAGTATGCAGTATAAACTATATACGTACAGTATGGGTCAAGGTTAATATGCTATGGATGAAGCAATAGCCGTATTACTGTAAATTTAACACTAGATCACAAAAGTTGCAAATGTAAAGATGTGACTAGGTGGTACTAATGAGATTTAGCATTAGTTGATGTGAAATTGTAATTCTTAGTACTGCATTTTCTCCTGCAGAGCTTGGAGGCAGCTTTGCGGTAAACATCCCGTCTCAAAGCGCTTTGTGTTCTTATATTACAGGCATTTTATTTCTAATGACGTTTCCATATGGAGGGCAGGGAGTTTAAAGCTTTGGAAAATGCATTCGCTGCAAAATACCATTGGAGATCACCCTCTCTTACTAAATATAACGCTTTGCGGATTTTTAAATAAACAGTAACGTTTGTAAAAATTGTGAATTTTGTACCTTGCTAAAAGATTGATTTGTAGGAGCACTGAGCGCATGGGTTCCTTCCAAGCACCGGAGTCTCTGCGGGAGAGATGCAATTAAGTGCTTTTCACGGCTAGTGGTAATTCGCTCATCCATTTCTTATCCTACACTGCCCTCTTGTGCTTATCCATAGTAATGTTAAATTTGCTAGAAATCGGGTTTCTAAACAATTGTGGAAGCTACTTCAACTACCACCCTCCGACCACCTGGGTCGTAGCTAGGGCTCAAACAGGTTTTGGTTTTCACTTTTAGCGATGAAATTGCATCGAGCCAAGATTACTTTATTAAGTAGAGTTTTTTGGTGACATTAGCAGGTATATACCCAGTGATGGGGAAGGAACTCTAAGAAGCTAAACCCCAAACGTTTTTGGGGCACTAAGTTTAGGATTGACAAAGAAAGGGTTTAATTTTAAAGTGTAAGAGCCGGAGCCATCTGCATGATCCTTGGATAAAATATTGGCTGATCCTCATCTTGGTCTGAGTGCATGTTCCAGTCAGTTATGAGACACATTTAAATGTTAAGCGTTAGCAAAGTCTCAGTTTTAGACATTTAAGAGAAATGTCAAAAGTCATTTCATTATGGCATTATTGGTTGTGGCTGGTGGGTTTTTGCCCTCCCAAAAAAGACATTCTCAGTGGTTGAAGAGAACTCAGGGCCATTCACCTCATTGACCAAGATCTTAATAGTTAAATGTTAAACTTCCTTTTTAAAAAGGTAAGAGCTAAATTTCTATACTAATAGAAGAAAAGTACACTATATATATATTCTATTCAGTGCTAGCAATTTGTGCTTCTTCCTACACTTGCAAAATAAAAGTAGACAGTGAATCAGTGGTGAATTTTGATCTCTGGCACAGCTTTGGTGAAAAAGAGTAATAATCAAGCCACACATGGTTAAACAAATGTTTATTAATGACAAACACTAGACAAAGCATACTGTAACTATAGTAACTTGTGTTGTATATACAGACAAGGCATTTCAGAGGCCTAAGATTCAATCACCCAGAATGCCCAACACAGCTATTAAGTATTAAACTCTTATATAATGCCTTCAGAGGCCAAAATAACCTGCCTTCTAAATAAATGCAATAAAACCTGCAATTAATTCTGCAAACCCAGATGCCACAAATAAATGCTGCCTACTCTAAAAATTCACCCACAAGCTGGAAAAAAAAGCCATTTTTTTTAGCAAACCCCAGAATAGCAAGATCTCTCTAATGAAGTTCTAATACATAGCTCAAATCAGGTTTTGTTTGGATGATTTACTTTAACAGACACTAAATTATATTGGTTATATGCAATTTTAAATTTTTGATGACTGTGAATCACAATTTATTATTGCAACTTGCTACACGACTGAGTTATTACAAAAATGTCGTTTTTAACATTGGATACTTCGATTGCGGAGATTTCTTTGGATATTAAAGTGAAAACGTAAGAAAGCCCGCAGTGTCAATTAAATCTTTAGAAACAATGACAAGCCTATTGATCGAACAATAGACTATAGTAGAGAGAGTTGATTCCGACACATGCCCGCCAGGCAGCGGTGGTGATACATGAATCTGTGGAGGGCTGTTGCGATATTAAACACCTGGATCATGTGACTGGGGTGTATACTTTCTCGTTTATGAATGAGAAGATCCACAGCCAATCAGATAACTTGAGTCTAGTAATGTCACGATTGGTTAGTGGGGAATTATTGTTGATTGACAGTAAATTGTCCAAATTGTAGACGAGTCTTGGTCCAGTTTGCCCAATAAACTCCGAGATTCATTGGGAGGGGCGGGAATTTTATTTTTCTTATTGTTTCTTCGGTCAAGAGTGTTTTTTTTAGCAAAAAGGTATACAGTATTTCATTGTTATGGCCCTTCATTGGTAAAAATGAGTCTGCCTTTACAGCCGTAACTACATACAGTACTGTTGTTTTTTACTATCGTATTCTGTGAATCTGAACGGAAGAAGTCACGGCGCTACGTTACACGATGTGCTGTGGAAATTTTATTTGATGCTAGAAATCTCGAGGCTGATTCAGTGAAGCCCTCATGTGTCAGAGCGCGTCTTCTGGCTCTTACTGTAGAAACCAAACTGAAGCTCAACCGTTTCTAAAGTCTGAGTCCTTGAGCTTTGAACATCATGAAAACCAGCTGGACAGTCCGCACAGTCTGCGATAGCACCGTCCACTCCACAGCCCTGAGGAAGGAGGTAGGCAGGACAAGAGCTATCTTTAACAGGAGCTGTGAGAATGGATTGTAGTTTTTACTTGATATTTATTGTACTTTTTCTCTTGTCAGTAATATTTTTTTTATTTGTTAATGGTTTCATGTTGTGTCTTTAACCTACCTTTGGAAAGCAAATGTCCCATCTAGGACAGTAAAGTAAGTAAGAGGTGTCCAGTCTTGGGTGGGGTTAATGTGTAGCAGGGGTGTCCACTCCTGGTCTTGGAGGGATCAGTGTGTCTTCAGATGGTCCAGGTGTTTTTATATCAGCAGCACTTTAAGAGATGGGAAAAGGGTGCTTGTTTGTTTCAGTTAAACCAGTAACCAGCTGGTTTAGCTCCAGTCTCTCTCCCTCTGTAAATCTGTACTGAGTACATGAGAGATCTAGAAAACAGAGATTACATGTTGATTTGTGTGTATTGAATATTTAGTTGTTACATTATTAATATGTATTTCTGCAAGCCCAGAATTAGACAAAGACAGAATACAGATGCTGGTTTAATCTTTATTTAAAAATATTTTCCCGAACATCATCATTTAGAAGTTCATTTTTCAGTGAATATTTAGAGACGGATATAATGGTTTGATTATCTGTTTTGTAAAGCAATGTGTATTTATATACTTGTACAGATCTTACACTCTGTCTCTGCAGTATCACTTCAGTATGCTGTATTTTATTTTTGTATTGTTTCTGGCTGTTAGAAAGGAGATGACCTCTGTTGCAGTAAACTGTGTTGTGCTCTCTGGTTCCTCTGTCTGAGTTGCTTCTGCACTGCTGTGGGTATTTTTTCAGGGACAGTCTGTACCCAAACTTGTAGTCACTTGTTTTTTGGTTTTATTTTCATTCTTTCATTAGACACCTCTTCCACACAAATGGGCTTCATTTCCAGCTTGTGTGGTGGAAACTGTAGTCTTTGTGTTGATAAACACATCAGCTGCATGACTAATAAGAAGTACAAAGGTAGTAAATTGAGTGTATAATAACCTTTTTACAGATCAAAAATCAGACTTCTTGGTGCAGCATTAAGATAAGTCAGGTTATAGAACTGTAAGTGCCGTGCAAAGATCTTGAAACCCCACAGCTCGCGTACATATTACTAAATTATTTCATTCACATTCCTGTGGTTCTCAGATACTAATAAGGATTAAATGTACTGTGATTTCTCAGATGAGCATAGAAAAAAAGATTTTGAAACTTGTAACGCATGGGGGCTTCTGAAAACATGCTGGATTTCTTCCACAAGTCTTCAGGTGGAAGAAAAAAAGCTACCTGCGCCGTCAGTGTGTGACCACGCCCACTCGAATGACATACCTCGCAGGCCACGCCCCACGCACCTGTCCGCCAGGTTCTGCGGGAGAGAAGGGAGCTGAGTGAGTTTGTTCCGCGTCATTTTATGATTATTTTTTTATTTTTCCATTATTTGAATGTAGATAAAGTTTTACTCGTGTAATTATGAAGTCTAAACCTCGCAGGATAAAGGGGTAAAACTCGTATTTTCATTGGCATTTTTTAAATGTATTTTCTTTTCTAAAGCTTCTCTTATGGTTAACAAGCCACCTGTGTTTCACAGGCAACGTGTGTTTTCCTCTTACATTGAAGAAAAGCTCTGTTGTAGCCGTAAAGACACTGCTGTATCGGCAGAATGAAAACGTCGCTTTCCTTTTGTTTCTTTATCAAACACTTCGTGAATTGTGTTCACAAAATCAAGCGTGTGCATTTATCCAAACCGACACCTAGAATTGTAAAGTTTTTTATCATGATTTTCCAGAGTATGTTGTGCGGTTGTGTTATTATATTCGTAGTAAAAGCCCGCTTCTAATAGTTTTTAGTTTAAATGGTCTTTAAATTCTAAATTCTGCCCTTTTTGCGTTTTCATTTTAGTGTCTTCGGGCAGGACATGATTCGCACTAAGTAATGGGAGTATAAACGTGAGTATAAACATTTTATTCATTTCTTTACACGTATCTATTTAAATATGTTCTGTCTGCCCTGGTGAACACGCCGTTCGCTACTAAGAAACAATTATCTTAAATGATCGTCTAAATACATCTGTTCATTTGTTTCCAGTTTGGTGTCTTTGGGCAGGACAAGCTTGGCTTAGCTGCTGGAATTATCTATGTAAGTAGAAACCTTTTTATTCATACGTATCGTACTGAAGTACACTGTATACTGTACCTGCCGAATATTGTTGTTGGAAAACGTAATGCACCTTGTCAAAAGAAGACTCAAACTAGGCGATACTAGATTTCTCCAGGGCAGAAATGATTTTGACCCGAAAACACTGTGGGCCTGCTGTTTATAGAAATCATTTTCTGCTAAAACTGCGATCACTTTTTTTTATGCGCATAAAGCACATTTATAAGAAACCGTTTTGGCTTCCAAACTGCATCACAACAATTAAAACAACAGATTTGGATTAATTGTTCATGTGTACATTAAGAAAAAGAATATGCTAATCAAATGGAAATCGTAAAAAAAATTAGAATGCGGTAGTTTCTATCTAATCGATACACTGTAGCAGAATTGTGCCTTCGTTATTCACTCTTCGAATTTAAGCTTTAAATGTAACTACTTGAATACCCTGTTGAACAGGAACATTTTCTGTTACCCCAGGCTAATCGCTTTATTCCAACTGTAAATCTTTTTATCTTCTAAACGTGTCAATCGATACAAATGCTCGATCTAACTAGCTGGGATCATTTCGAGATCCTATTTGTAACACAACGCACATCTAATACTGATTTCTGTTGTTTTGCTGGACTTGCAACGAAGTTCCAGTCTTCATTCCGGTCGCCACTTCGACAGATCCCTTGGAGAAACAGTAACGTGCTGTATGTTCCTGTGTTTTTTTTACCTTTTATTGCATGCAAATCTTTTCGTACTCTGTTTACGTGTAGAAGCATTTAGCGTAAATGTAGCCGTGCTTTGAAACTTTGGGATTCCAATGTTAATTTTCACTTCAAAACCTGTTTATCTGTCGTACTGGAATGCTTTGTTTTGTATGCAATTTTCACTCAATAAATTGTTCATTGAAGTTTGTGTTTATATTTCTTGTGCAGAGGTCTGTAACCCCTTGGTCTTGGAAAACCCTGATGTTGGTGAGTTTTTTGGCGGAGAGATGACTGCAAACAGTTTCTGAGAATCGATGCGATGGGCTGTTTTATGCTTGGAGTGCCCGGCCGCGAGGGGGCACCCTATCGCATTGTGACTTGGAAACTGCAGAGGCAGCCCCCTTTTTAAGTGTGGTCAGATTTTCCCGCCAAAACACTTAGTATACTGTATGTTGGGGATTTTTCAGGGCGTGGTATCCACCCATCAATCAAGCCAAGCCCCCTCACTCCCAGCAGCAGAGGAAGGCAGGCTGGTGATGGCTTTGGTCTCTGCAGAGAGGCAGGTCACCTGGAGAGGAGACAGCCAGTTACAAGCTGTGAGTGAGGGGGCTTGGCTAGAGCTATCCTCAGTTCTCCCCCCGGGGCTGTACCTGGGCTCACTGCTAGGGACCCTAAACCCCTAAAAAGGCGGGGAAATCTGGAGCCGTTTAAAAAGGGGGTAGCCCCCGCAGTTCCCAAGAAAAAATGCGACAGGGTGTCCCCTTGCGGTGCAAAGTACAAAACAACCCAATGCATCGTTTCTTGGAAACTGCTTGTGATCGCTCCAGAATCTCCAGCCAGACACTTACAGTACTGAGATATCAGCCCAGAGCAAACCCTTCCAACACCCCTTCAAAAAATAGAAGACAATTCAGAAAATGCGATCAACAGCTTTTATTGTACAATGCACAGCACATAGCAGCAGTCAACAGGAAAACACAGGTTAAGAACTTCACTACATGAAGAGCAAGATACATCACTAAATCGGTACATTGCAGATCAAGCCACTGGTGTCAATAACGAAATTTAAGGAGAAATACACATTGCCAAGAAGAACTTGCCAACGCACGAAGAGTTGCTGGAAAGGAGATCGTCGGAGCGCTGAGGACCAGAAGCAGCAGAACTGAAGGCAAAAGAAAAGGGATCAAGTTAACAAGATTTCGGACGGATTTACAGAATCGATTCACTTGACTTTCTCAAGTCTATTGATTTTTGAAATAAGCTGACTGAATAAAGAAATGTACAAACGCGCTCAAATTCAATTAAAAACTAAAAGGTAATTTCATGAGGAAACAGATGCACCCCAATCCCACTACTCCAATGTTTAGAAAATAAATTCTATCTACATAGAAATGCAATGCTACGTACACATTTAAGATCAAGTACCACGTACTGCGTGTATCGTATTTGATTCAACTCCCTGCGTTGAAAACATTGTTAAAATTTGTAGTATCCATCTTTACCAAACTGATGAATAAAAGAACCATAAATCTGCTTTCTAAAGCATTTTGGTACCCTTTTAAAAGGGCGAAATGCATCGTCTTGTTTCTGTTACGATTTAATATTGCTACCTATATTTTGGGTGCTTGGCCCGGTCTATTTCTCGTGTTCCGACAGTTCTCTTATTTAATGCAGTTTCTCTTCAGCTCTCCAGTCTTCCTGTCCTCTACAACATCGCCTAAGCACAGACCTTCCTGGCTGGTGAAACTGGAAAGGTGAGCGGTGAATCCGAAGGTGGGAGAATCCACCCGGTCTGCACTCTGCTTATCGAACCTCTTGCTTTCCAGTATAAAGAAAGAGCCTTATGTTTGTCCTTCCAGAAATCTCGGGACCAGTTCTCCGGCCATCTGTCCTGACAGGGGAGCGTCTCCTCTCCTGGGGCTCTAGACTGCTGACCGCCTGAGCGACGTTCAATACTGATTAATAACAACCAGCCTGGTTGGGGGGCTACACTGTTTCTTCTTGTCCAGTTTTTGCAATAAACTAGTTTGTCCGTGGATTGTTTCTTAAACAAATGCGTGAAGTTCAGGGAAAGGTTCGGGTAGCGAAGAGCGAGTCTCTATGTATAATCATCCTCCCGTTTCTTTAATGCGCCTACCCGTGTTTCCTTTGCACCTGTAGGGTGTTCAGGGTGCCCGTCACTCATGAATTTAGGGTGCTTCATCTTCCTCTGATCCTCAGTAGTAGTTGCTGCATGAGCTTTCCTGCAATTGGACTATAAAACTCAGGCTGTTGTTCTCCGGCTGTCTCTTCATTCAAACAAGTAACTGGTTTCCAACAAAATGATGTTGCATCATTACCATTGGTAAAATAAACTCTTTAGACATACTTGCATTTGACTAATATCACAGCCTTGGCCAAACTGGTGCTGGCATTAATAAGGATCTGGAAGAGCAGCTCCTGAGAAACTGAAACCGCAGAAAGGACAAGAGATTTTAATTGCAAAGTGTTTTGTGTAGAAATGTTGAACGAGTCACGACAGCATCATCAGTGGATGATGCTGTCTCCCTGGCTCTGCATACAGCCTTGGAACACCTGGACACTAAGAACTCGTATGTGAGAGTGCTGTTTGTGGACTACAGTTCAGCATTTAATTCCATCATACCCTGTCAACTGGTGACAAAGCTCAGGGGATTAGGTCTGTGCAACTCTGTCTGCAACTGGCTGCTGGACTTTCTTATCGAGAGACCACAGGTGGTGCGGATAGGCAATAAAACATCAACACCACTCACCCTGAGCACTGGAACCCCACAAGGCTGCTGTCTGAGTCCAAGGTTGTACTCCCTATTTACTCACGACTGCACAGCAAGACACAGCAATAACCGCATCATTAAGTTTGCCGATGACACCACTATAATAGGACTGATCAGTGATGATGACGAGTCCACTTACAGGGATGAAGTTGTACAGCTGCTTAGGTGGTGTCATAGCAATAACCTGGACTTGAACATAAAGAAAACGAAAGAGCTAATAGTGGACTTTCGGAGACACAGGCCACACACTCACAGCCCACTCAGTATTGATGGAACGGAAGTGGAAACAGTCACCAGCTTTAGGTTTTTGGGAATTCACATCTCTAAAGATCTAACCTGGACTGTGAACACTGACTCTATCATGAAGAAGGCTCAGCAGCGCCTTTATTTCTTGAGGTGCCTCAAGCGATGGGGGATGCCAACACATGTGTTGGTGAACTTCTACCGCTGCACTATCGAGAGCGTCCTCACCAACGGGATCACCGTGTGGTATGGCAACACCTCTTCGCGAGAAAGAAAGGCACTGCAGAGAATGGTCAATATGGCCCAGAAGATCATCGGCTGCGGTCTCACCGAGATTAAACAGCTCTATGAGGACCGCTGCCGTGGTAGAATTCTGGCCATCACAGAGGACAGTCACCACCCCGGGCATGAGCTCTTCACCCCACTGCCCTCAGGCAAGAGATATAAGAGCATACGGACACTTACCACTAGATTCTTCAATAGCTTCTATCCACAAGCAGTGAGACTGGCGAACACATTTAGCCATCCCCCTCGGACCACACCTACACCATCACCATCTACCTCATTGTAATTTATTAATTGTACGTCTCCAGTCATTGTTTACACGTCTGTATTGTTTACAGTCAAACTGTCTGCATGTTTACTTGCACATTGTCTATTGTTTGTTTGTACATTGTCTTGATGCACTGTTTGCACTTTGTTTTGTTTTTTACACTTGTTTTATAATCGAGAGACTTTCTGTAAGTAAGAATTCCATTGTACCAGTACCGGTTACATATGGCAATAAAGTTCAAGTTCAAGTTCAAGTTCAACAAGAATTTGAGAGAGAATGTAAACATGTCCTAGGAGCTTCGTGTGCTTTCTGGTAGAGGAACATTAACAAACTTAAAATTCCCGCCCCTCCCCTTGAAACTCGGAGTTTATTGGGCAACAGGAGGGAGTCCCGTCTTTAATTGAGAAAGTTTAGTGCGTGACGTGACTGGATTCAATGCCAGTGATCTGATTGGCTCTGGGTCCTCTCATTCAAAACCAAGAGGTTTTAGACTCCGGTCACATGATACTGGTGTTAAATATCACGACAAACCCTTGCTTCTGCACTGTAAGAGAGCCCTGCGTAGACGTGTGTACCACCTGTGGTTTGATCAATGGGGGCTTAATTTCATTTCTAAAGATTTTACTAACAAGCGGGCTTTCTTACGTTTTTACTCTAAAATCCAAATATTGTCGACATGTTCAAAGGAAAATTGTATTTTTTCTTGGAACTGAGACGAGTAGCTTGTCAAAGTATTAACAATTTTGATTCCCAAATACATTAATATAAATATAAACTCTTAAAGACAAGAGTCTAAAACATAAACAGAAACAGATCTAGGATAATTATTTGAATGAGAAAGGATTACACGATTTAAGGCCGTCTAAATTAGTTCAACAAGTCGGTATTTAAAGTTGTAGATGCAAAGTCACATAACCCACAACCAAAATGCATCGAAATCTACAGCAGCGGACATCCATAATCATATTCGTCGTCAGAATGTCTGGTTTGTCTATTGCACCGTGTCTTGAATTTACACCCTGACTGTCTGCAGCTGTTGAAGACCCCATGGCTCCGTTGAAAGACTAAATTCCCGTATGGAACAAGTAGTAGGTGTATTCCCTGCTGGAAAAAGAAGAAAGAAAACAACGTTTCGGCCGTGGAGCCTTCTTCAGGTAATAACTGTAGCTGATTTAAACGTTTTGGCCTGCACCTTCACAGTTTTGATTTATATTGTTTAATTTGGAGATTCACTTAATGACCTTTTTTGGCAGTGTATTTTATAACTAATGGAAACTTTGGTTGTCCCCAGTGCTTTTCTGCTCCTTACACTAGAGTTAATAGTGCTCCATAACCAGGGATCATTTTACATTAAAGTGTGTTAAAAGCTACAAATGACCTCTTAGACATTACATTTCAGTCCTTGATTCTTATTGTGTTATTGCTCCGTTTGAGTAGTTTAGGTTAAAGAGACAGTGCGATCCAGCTCAGAAAAGACTGATAATAATTTG
The DNA here is from genome assembly GCF_059453375.1 of Lepisosteus platostomus. NCBI lineage: Eukaryota > Metazoa > Chordata > Actinopteri > Semionotiformes > Lepisosteidae > Lepisosteus > Lepisosteus platostomus. The sequence continues at coordinate 11,094,085 of NC_142631.1, read as the reverse complement.
TTTACACAAGCACGAAGGGAAACGGATTAAAAACTGGCAGGGAATTCCTGAATGCGGAGACAAAAAATAAAATGTGATATTAGAGCACTGCAAAAAATCTTGATTTCTTTTAAATCCACATTTTCTACTTTCTACTTCTAGGTTCATATTGTCTTCTAAGGCAGTGCTAACAAAGCAATGGCGGTTTCTTGAGAATTAGGTTTCAGAAATATTATTGTACTCGCAGCAAGTGTTCTGCTTCCTTATTTCGTATCTCGACTGTTTTCCTAAAAAAAAAAATGATTTAACATACCAATAACAGTAGCTACTGTATACAGTATTTGTATACTGTCTGCTTCTGTTGCAGAGATAATCGTATTACTGCTTATCCCTTGCAGTGCTTTGAGTACAGGAGATTTAATCAATGCTTCCAGTAAAATTGCTTTAATTTGCATTAATTGTCCCTATGAAAATACTCCTGTTAAAGGTCTTGAAGTGCTTTGAAATATTTTATCAATGAGGTAGGTGAAGGTGTTTAATTATACCATTCTGTAAAGCTTAAGGCTTCCCCTGGCTGCTGAGTGTGAAGAATAAATTAAGTCAGAGTGCATTACATTTCCAGAATTAAACCAATACCATTTTCTTCATTTGAGAGACTGAAGCATAGGCAGAGACATTCACTTGACAGTGGTGTGCGGTATTGATCGGTGTATCAGTCAGCGTTTCTCACAGTGTCCTCTCCTGCCAGGAGTTTATTACAGCCAGCGGTGGCCTGAGAATCTCAGAACATATTCCTTTCGAGCCACCCTGTGACTGAACTTTCCTAACAGCCTGCAGTCCTCGAGTGTATTGAAGTTGGCGCACGTACACACATAAAAGGCAATTGCTTAGATCAGATGGAACAAAGCAGTTGGGACACCAGAGATTGGGTGTTAAAGTGATAGTAATCTAAAGGTCACTGAGCAAATGTCCTAGAGAGCAGCAGCACGATTTCTTACTTTGCTTTGACACTGAACTTCGAGCAAGTCCTCGAGGTTAACCAGTCTGTTTAAGCCAGCATTTCTCTAAGGTGCTGGCACTCAGAATTAAAACATGCTAAATAGTGAGAGAAGTCCTTATCGGCCCCTCAACTCTATTTTTTTTTTACTTATGTCACGTTCTAATGCAGGCAATCGATAAACTAGCAGACTGAAAACCTGGGAGAAGTACAGTATATGGAGAAAAAAAATTCTGCAGATAGAATTGAAATAACACCTTTTCTAAATATCATTTCTGTCCTAAAACACAGCTATGGCATCAAACATTGTCTACATTTACATGAATCCTAACCCTAACCCTAGCTTAGGGTTTGCACAAGGTTAGGGTCAGAGCTAAGAATTTCTACAATATTACTTAATGGAACCTTCCACTCATTGGAGTGCAAAATATACTTCACTGAAACAAGATATGTGTCTGAAATGGTTAAGCAGGCACACTTAACTAAAGAGAATGTATCCACAAGGGCAAAATTCAATTTTTGGACAAGTATTCTACTATTTGAAATGTTGTATTGGATGGTGATCTCAATGAGCATGTTTACAGGCTTACCTGGGTAAGAGTCAAGAATACCCCCCAAAATGTGGGCTTTAGGGTGTTAATATGCATGTGGAATTAAACTGTAAATATGCTGGATAAGGGAGGGAAAAGATACCTTAACATTAATGAGCTATGACAAGAGCTGTATAGATTTTTCTGTGGTTCATTTTCTCTGTAAATCTATATTTCACTTTCTACTCTTAATGTTTTCCTATGAGACAAATGCAAAAATAACATCTAAATGTGTTTAATTTTTAAGTCGCTGTTTATGAGCATTGTATTTCTTACTGGAAATTAGCCTTGTGTTCTACTTTTACATCCTTTGAGGTCTCATCGTGAGAACTAATAGCTCGGCTGTAATATTTCAAAGTGCTGTTGGTGTAGGACATGATAAATTATCCTTTCCACTTCAGGACAAAAAAAAAACATTTCAGCAGCTGAAATTACTGGGTATAGAAGTGATAATGAGAGGATGTATTCAGAATGAACAGAACTGTGTGTCAATAAATTCTGTATACTTTTGTTCAGATCTGTTGAAAAGGCTGCGGTATTTGTTGATAAATAAACTGGGTTTTTAAAGTTCAACTGGATACCCAGTGGAAGAAAATTGTAAATATCAATACTTCCATGTTAAATGTCTATCATGTCCTATCTGCAAAAAAAAAAACATTTGAGGTTATGGTTTTAATAACTATAATCCAGCTACATGAAAATGTCAATTTTCTTTATTTCTCTCAACCTTAGTCACTGCCTGGTAAGTATTTCAAGTTTAAAAGAATATTGATTGCATGATGTGATGGGTACATTTATTTTTCAACTGCAGTTATCTCGGTGATCTTAGATTGGTCAGATTCTGCAATTCATCACAGACCAGGGACACCTACTTAACCTTTAATTATAATTAATAATTGCTTGCAGTTATATAGTGCTTTTCTGGACACTCCACTCAAAATGCTTTACAGGTCATGGGGACTCCCCTCCACCACCACCAATATGCAGCCCCATCTGGATGATGTGATGGCAGCCATAGTGCACCAGTACTCTCACCCCACACCAACTATCAGTGGGGAGGAAAACAGTGCAATGAAGCCAGTTCAGAGATGGGGATTATTAGGAGGCCATGATTGGTAAGGGCCAATGGGAAATTTGACCATGACGCTGGGGTTACACCCCTACTCTTTTCAAGAAATGCCCTGGGATTTTTAATGACCACAGACAGTCAGGACCTTGGTTTTACATCTCATCTGAAGGATTTTAAAGTCTCATAGCTAGTTCAAGCTTGGGTCTTGCCATTAACCAGCTGTGACTGGCGAAGTTGTGGTTTACAATTGGCAGAGTACCGTTTGGGGAATCCCATCGCCGTTGACTAGTGACATGATCCAGGCTGAGAAAAGCAACCTCTGAGCCAAAGTGCTCATCCTGTGCTCTGAGCAAGCACCTTCACTATCTGAGCCTTACTAAACTTTTCTTTTGATTTTTGCCTTCAGTGTTCTTTGTTTTTTTTTTAGACTCGGATAGCTGCCTGATTATTCATGTAGTGAATAATTATTATTCAACAAATGAACATAGATGAATTTGCATAGTTTATTTTATTTCTTGTGCACAACACACCACTGTGAGTTTCTTTCCTTCTTTGCCATAGCAACCACAGTAAAATAATGGTATGAATTATTACATAGTTAATTTTGTAGATGTGTAATCATATTCTACTGTTCATCTACCATTTTCTTCTAATTCATTTCTAGTTCTATGCTGTATGCGATAGAAAAGAATGCACTCAAATATTACAGTGCTTCTGTAGCACTACTATCTTACAGAATGCTGACTCAAGTATGGAAGGAGTCAATAGTTAAAGCTGTTTCATATGGTTTATTATTGTGTCCTCTGTGCTGTTTTCTAGCCATATGAACACTTTTCATGGATCATTGACCCTGATTTAAAAGAAATAATGGATCACTCTTTGCATTTTGCTCAGTTGCTTTGTTTTGAAAAGTTGTCAATGACCCCAGTAGATTTTTTTTGTTTTAAGGTGTGAATAGTGTAGCCTTGCGGGAGTTTGACAATAACAGAAAGAGGTTTGTAAATTTACTCTGGCTGGGGAACAAAAAGTGCCAAAAACATCCCCTTTGGGTTTTTAAAGATTAATTTGTTTATTAACGTGATATTCTGTAGTCAATTCAAGTCGGGCAACATGAGATTTGCAGCTCGGCACTTATTTGCACCCTCTGTTGCAAAAAAAAAAAGTTTAAAGAGATTTAATCTCTTAGCAGAGATTAAAAAGGTCTTAAGAAAGCAGTACCTTATGTAAATACTATTAAAACAGATTCCAAAGGAGATCTTGCCTCCTCCTCTGTTTTTTGTTTATTAGGCAAAATAAAATAAAAAAGGCCAAAATAAAGGATTATGGAAATACCTATACAATATGTATTTCATTGTGTTTTCTTGCCATCACTTAAAGTGTTAATGATATTACAGATTGATTTGAGGTTGAATTAACATTGTAAAAATATAGTCAAAAAGTGTTTCAGTGAACAGTAAATCTATTAAATCTATATCTCCAAGTAAACAGCTTTAAAATACTATTACTGACACAAATGTTACTTTTCTTCTAAAGAAAAAAAAAAGCCACAGCAGTATTTAAGTAAGCGACAGTTACTGTAGCTGTGCAGGTTTTTTTCTCTGTCTGCATGTGAACTGAAGCTCTCCAAAACACTTCCACCTCCAGCTTTGGAAAATTTTGCCACCCAGTCAGTATAAAAATAAAGAGCTGAAGATTGAATTGAACTATTAACAGGACTATGCAGTTACCGGCTACAGAACCGGAGGCAATCACAATTTAAATATCTTACATCATAACAGAAAGAAAAGACGTTTATTTTTCCCCCGTTAAACCACCAAACTCTTGAAAAGAGCACCTTTATGGAGGCCCCTGAATGAGTAATGGGTCACACTGTTTTTTTTCCCTCTTTTGAACGTTGGTGAGGTCATCCTCACTTGTCCATCTTGTAAAAAGTAGAAGTAACATTTTTGATTGTGCACAGCTGCTAACTGTTCTAGCCTACTGTACTTTCCCCTTTGTCTTTGCCTTGAAATGCAACATTTGTTTTAGTTTTTTCTTGCTTTTTTGTCCTTGTTCAAGATCCGAATCGAGACTGCTGCACCACTTATTTTTTTAAGCATATTCATGTTTTATTTTGCTGGAAGTAAGGCATGCATTTGCCTTTCCCTGAAAATGCGCCTACATTTTAGATTCTTCTCCACAATAGTATTCATCTCTGTCTACTTTCCAGTATTGTACACTATTTTGTTTTTCTTTTCTGGGCCACTTACAACAAAAAAGCTGTGCAACACTTATGTTAACAATACTTTATGTTAAAATGCAACTTTTTTCTGTTTTGATGCTACTCTTTGTGAGGCCTTTGCCATGTAGATTTTGTTCTCCTATAAATAGTTTAATTACAGTACCTTTAGTAAAAGGGGCAGCTTGTAAACGATGCAGTTACTATGTAATAAGGTATACAAAATTTGAATTTGATTTTCATTAAAATCAGTGGAGTCTTGGGAGCTGTAGACCATGTTATTTATTATATGTCATGGTTTGTTCTGTAGAGTGCATCTGGCTAGTTCAAATGTTTGTTGTTTCATTTAAAAATGTTTCATCTGATGACTGAGATTGTCTCTTTTAACCAGTTATCTTTCATAACCCATGTTTGTTCCTCCAGTACTGTGTTGGTGCATTCTTACATAAGCAGACAAGTCAGCACCTAAAAACTGCAGGAGGACTTTCATTGTAACTGTATTTCTTTCTGGAAGCTAAAGTCAGTAAGGAATCAAGGACTTTTTATAACCCAAATCTTAACAGCAAGAAGAAATATAAACATCTAGATAACAGGTGATTCTTACTTCAGTGTTATTTTTTTCCCTAATAAAAAAAAGTTTAATTTTGTTGTGCAACCCATATTTAGATCCAAATATTCATTAGTATGTGGTATTCTTTTTAGATCTAAAGAGTACTGCAGGTAAAACTGTATTTGTGACTTCAGTCAGTCAAATTTATAGGCAGGCAGTTGCCTTTAACATTATTTTCTTTCTTCATTATGATGGCTTGAGTAAATCTAAACATTTGTGACTGTTTGAACACTGCAATGAAATTCTTTAGTTAACCGGACTCCTCTCAGCCCTTTCCAAAACATCCATAAATTCATTTTTTTAAATGCATTTTTATTTCTGACTTGCAGCATGTACATTTCATATTGCCACATGTTTTAATTTGGGGCCAGATTTCAAAAGAATCCTTAACAGGTGGCAGTGTATGCTTTAGTCATCAGTTGTTAAGTTGTTACACCCAAGAGCTATATTTGAAACTGCTGATCTTAAATAAATGCTCAATCTGGTAAACCAAATGGCCATCTCAGATTAACTTCTTTTATTCTATAGGAACTATAAGTGATAATTGGTGTTCATGGTTGGAAACATGGAAGAAATATTCATCTTATATGCTCCATAACTCTTTGTGTTCTCAAACTTCAGAAAGCACTAGGCTCGGGGATAGTACTGTTTTTAACCTCCTCAACTCTTTTAGACTGCAATGTTGAAAGCAGACACTTAGCTTCCTGCTTTCTTTAAATGCTGCTTTATTTGCATAGTAAAATATTCATTCACCCTGAGTTCATTAAAGAAGACGAAAATCAGCCACCAAAATATTCCTGTTGTCTAAAAAAATGTATATACTACAAGTCATAAGTCAGTATTTTACTTTTATGTTTGTTCCAAGTTCAGTTTTCTGTACTAGTGTTTTTTTTATTCTAAAATGTATATTGATTAACGGATGATGGTGGTCTACATACTGATTTATTTCCCCAAAATGGGATGTACAGTATATATTTTAATACAGGAACAAAATTCCTTTTCTATTACCCCTTCAAGCACGAGCTTAGAATTTCATGTATATTGTTGAAAATTATATTAAGTTAGTTCTCAATCAAAAATAACAATGGCATGCATTTGAAACATTGGTCGTACTGGTTTTGGACTTAAATCAATAATGTACAATAGTAGAGTCTGCCAAAAACTTTGAAATATCTCACTACCAATTAGTCAATTCCATTCAACAGTGGAATCCACAATTACAGGGTCTCCAGTGTACATTACATTTACTTTTTTTGTGAATTTTCATCATCTTTGGCTTCGTTGTATGGGAATTTAAGTTGTCACAATAGTACAGGTTCATTTTCACCCAAGGAATCGCTATGCTATTGCTAAACTTGTAGCAATGCAGGGCTGTATGCAAAGTAAACTTTCAAAATAAATCCATCACTGTTTATTAAGCTTTGTGAAAAAAAGGGGGACTGTGTGCTGACTCATAACGTGAAATGACATCTTGTCTTGAGAATTGATTAAGATTAAGTCCCTGAGAGTTACAAGTAGTAAGGTTTGCTGACTTTCGTATGTCAGTTTTATATTGCGATATGTGTGTATGTATCACAATTAGAATTAATAATCACAGAGTAGTAATGATCACTTTACCGTTCTGAATATACAATGCTGTTGCAGTATAAACTGAGCAAGACGGAAAATAATGGAGAGGCAATTTTCACATACTGTGCAGCATGTAAATGGTTTAACTTGAGATTTAGGAACAGATTTTATCTTACTTGAATGTCGCATCCCAGTAGCAGATACTAATACTAGGAGAGGTATTGTTCAAGATGCATACCTGCTTCATCCAGTTTATAACAATGACTACCAAAGTATCACCCCAGACTCCTATCTGGAGTTACTGTTCACCATGTGACATGTACACCATTACTGTCCTGCCCTCTGTCTCAGAGCCTGCCAGATATTGCAGAAACACAGATTAAAATTCAATGGCTCTGAAACAAGCTTGGCTATCGATGGGACTTAGTTACAGTACAGGAAAGTCATTATCGACTGCGTTGTATGTAAAATAGTGATGTTCCTGGAATGTGTCGCCATCTTGTGGCGCTCTAGAAGATGGTAGTCCCTGCTCAATTTCAGCAATTCAGCTCCAGCAGAAATAAGAGTGTAGAGGCAGACAAATGCCAAATTCCAGCCGTGATACTTTCAGATAACTGTCAGGCAGGGCGGTGTCAGTGTCCTAATGTGGGTTGCCATTTGGTATGGGGGAGAAACCGCAGTTTGAAGTCTCAGACCCATGAAACAGAATGACAACAGTGTGGAAAAGTAAACAAGACATTTATGTTCTCCTAGAGGATGAACATTATCCAAAGCACTTAGTTAATAATGTAGCTGCATAATTGTACAAATATGGATTGTAAATCTAGTATTTATTTTCAGTGACACAAAAAATGTACTGTGAAAGGTACTGTCGAATGGTGCTCATTTTATTCTGGCAGAGCATCGTAGTAGCCTGGCCAGAACCGTTATGTTCAATACAACCCGAGTCCAGGTTGTGATAGGAAGTGTCATGTAGTGTGTTCGCCAGGAGAGGGCAGCAATATCCAGGAAACCATTAACATTGTTTCATACAAATTAAAATGCTGTAATTGTATGATATTTTAACTTGCAGGAAGTGCCTTCTAAATCAGAGACGTGAATCCTGCAATTTACTGATTATTAAAAAACCAAATACATACCATAGTACTGCATCTTAACGTCTAATGTATGCTAACCTAACACTGCATGAAAAAAAAACTGCCAATTAAATTACACTTATTTGCAGACAGGGTTTATGCATTATTAGGCTGTTAATTGCACGGATGTTTGGATTAAAGTGGAAATTTTCCCATGGGGTTCTTGACAGCTCCTGTCTGTTTGAGCTGAAGACAGGTGTTATTAAAATAGAGTTGCTTCTTGTGTTTTGCCCTCCCGCTGTGCACTTACAGAGAGGGATGATAATAACCATGTTTAAATTGGTTTTCTGTATGTGCTTGCCCTGCATCCAAGGAACGGGGGGAGCAATACTGAGCTCCACATGAGGCGCTTATATACATCACAGATAACCGCCAGGTAAAAAAAAACTCGTGTTCAGGCTCTGATTGACATTACAGGCTTTGTGGAAGAGGGGTTTTAGCCTGTAGGAGGTGCAGAATGTGTCTGAATTCATTTTGTGTGAGGATGATGGGATGAACTTCTGCAAACTACTGCTCGTACAGGTGAGAGCTGTGGGTTTGGCTCAGCCAAACCATGTGATATACAGTGCAGGATACCGGCGTCGCTGTTTCACCAAATAGATTCTCTCTTTAGGAGAGCTTTGAGTGGGGCTCATTAAATCTGTTCCAGCATATTACAGTAGCTGTTGGTGAGCCAGTTTAATTCGGATACTGGATTTAAGTCGATAGGATCATCCAGGGTCTGGAATTACTCATCGAGATCAATTTTGGAACTACCAGAAGTATGGAAAGGGACATTGGAGGTGAATGCTTAGGTTCAGTAGAATTTTTTAAAGCATTGACTCCACTCCACTCTCCCAGCATTTGTTCTCCTGTTTTATTTAATCTGCCCTGCCTTTCTCACACCCGAAGAAGGCTCCACAGCCAAAACGTTGTGTTTTCTTTCTTCTCTTTTCAGCATGGAATAAACCCATTAAGTGTTTATGATCTGCATGTACCAGCAATTTTTATTTCTCCAGCACAGGTCTGCCCAGAGTTCCTCTAAAACAGAGAGTGGGAGAACTCGCTCTGCTCTGCGTTCTCTCAATGAATATGAAGCCAGAAATGATATCCAGTTCCATCTGGATTATGGCATGCTCTTCCCTTTCGATTCCAATTGTTACTGTGGCTTCTTGTTAACAAATGCTGTTGCTTTGCTGGCACTTTTAATTGTCTAGCTGAGCCTGTCAGAAGCTGATGAGATCCTGAAACCCCAGCTGTCGCACTGATTCCGTGAGGGCTGGATTCAGACCAACTGCTCAAACATAAAGGCTTAGATCAGCAACCATCCTGAATGGATTCAGGATACTGTAGCCAGTGAGAGAGCATAGTACCAAACAGTGGGTTGTTATGCTCATATTTAAATGCTTCATCAGCAGGTTATTTTATCTGCAGATTTGTCAGTTTAATACATTATTAACCAAATGCTCATTTATTGTTAATTCGCTAGTATTTATCATTAGCATTGATTAATGATGCTCATTAGTAACCAAAGAGAATGTTAGATTCCAGTTTTAGACGTTTTGTCTTTGTATTTACAGTACAGTACATTTGCAGTGTGGGAATAGTACCTGCTGCCCTTCTGTAGTGCTCAGTAGGTGAAATGGTGAGTGAAATATTGTGAGCTGATACGCAGTATGCTTAGTGAAATCGGTAACTAGTGTACTCGTGTTAACAAGCAATTGTTTCATTATTTCATTCTGTCAATTAATGCAGACCCAAGATTCAAGCATCTTTAACAGAGGACATCTTTTAAAAAGAACAAGGTTTTTTAATTTTTTTAAAGTTAAATCCAGATCAACACTTTGACCATAAACAGATTAAAGTCCAGTACTTATGCTACTGTTTTAATTTTCAAATGGCTTCTTCCCCTTATGCATTCAGTATTGTCAGATGCGTAACAAATAGAAAAAGCCCAATTGTTCTGAACAATTGGAACATGTAATTGAGTTAAAAACAAATACTGCAAAAGTCTTTAAAACCATGAGGTTTTATGGTAATGATGACAGCCAAGCTAAATGCGGTCTGTACAAAACCACACTATCCACAGATACAAAAAGTTCCATTCGTTTTCTAAACACTGCATCCAATTCAGAGTGGTAGGCGAGTCTGGGTTTATCCTAGCAAGCAATGATCATAAGGCAGGGTACACCCTGGATGGGACATCAGTCCATCACTGGGCACATACCATATATACACACACACCAGGGCCAATTTTGCCAGAACAATTAGTCTACCAGAGTGTCTATGGACTGTGACTGTGGGAGGAAAATGGAGCACCTGGAGGAGACCACTGAGAACATGGAGGAAATTAGAATGATAAAAACTATACTGGTTGCTGCAGTTGGCCAATAGATTTGTTCATTTTAGGAGGCACTGTATTGTTTTATTTCATTGTGAAAAAACGTTAAGTCATAAAGGATACAAACTCGGTGCTGTGTGCACTGATTCGAAGGGAGAAGGTTTACCCAGTGGTGTTTGTTAGCGAGTGGAAAAAGAGGGGGTGACTCATCAGACCTTGGATACTTTGGACCCGCAGTGCTCCTGATTTATTTTCCCCAAGTACTTTTTAAACCGAGAAATTTTTATTTTGACCTTCTGAGATTGTAGGCCCTCTTGTACTTACTGAATGTTTTGCCCCAGCAAGTCTTGTGTATCTGTTTAAATCGACATGGAAATCAAGTTCTATCTCTCTGGTTCTTCAGTTCAAGCTGCCAACAGCTGCTTCAGTTGCTCAAGTGGATCATACACCATAACGCCCTATGGCACTCAAGCCCCAAGGCTCTGCATCATTGTTATAGAGGAAGGTTGTGGGCCTGATTGTCCCTGACTGCAAATTGACCATCTAATCCATTTCCCATGGACAGGGCAGTTTGCCTATAATAAGGACATTCTGTATCTTCTCAACCTCCACAACAGCAGGGCTAAAATAAATAATACATGGAAAAAGCCTACTTTTAGATGTACTATAACTACATCTGAACATAGTACTGCTTTTTATTACAGTTCAAGTCTTCACACTTTTCTCTTCTTTTATATTTTACAAACCTCAACAGGTTTGTAATATATCAAAAAAACCTAAAAACTTAAAACCATTGTTCTGTAGTATGACCACTTGGCCTCTCATTTACATTTCCTTAATAGGAACTATAACTAACATAATGCCTCAGTCCTACAATGTACGGATCTTAATTGTTCTTCAAAAGCTTAGCACAATAAAAATGGAATTCATAATTTTAACGTGTTGTTGCTTAGTAACTACACCTTCGTAACGATACAAAAAGTCACTTTGTGGATGTTTATTTTATAGAGCGTCAACTCTTCTAGCGTCTAGAGGTAAGAATATATCATTATCAAAATTATACCTATATTGCTGTGTATTTTTAGACCATGAGAAAAATTTCAAGCAATACAAGACCATATGGCCCATCAATCTGTTGTTTCACTAGTAATGTCATTTCATGACTTTGCCAGGGTACGGTCCAGTGTCACGCCCTGTACACCTAGAGGGCACTCTACTTCTGTCCTGTTCGTAGTTCCCTGTGATTATTCATGTTTCTTGTTGTGTAGCCCATTTATTTCCTGTGTCTGCTCTGCTCCTGTCTCAGCATTGAGGGTACGGATCTCCTGAGACCCGCCTAGCACCAGGTTGTCTCCTCCACGTCCTGAGGGCATAGGTTTCTTTACCAACATCGTCTGACCCCCCTGAGCCTGGGCTAACCCCTGTGTTGCCCCTTTTACCGCTAAGCATAGGGTCTCTACTGCTCTCCTTGTCATTCCACGGCTTGCCTTTCCTACATCCGTGATATCCAGTCTCCCGCAACTCTTTGTGCAAAGAAATGCTTTCTGTACTCAGTTTTAAAAGATCTTGCTCATAGTTTCTACTTGTGGCCTCTAGTTTGTGTATCACAGCTGGTTCAACAGAAGTTTATAGAGTTGACTTTATCAATGCCTTTCAGATTTTTAAATACATGAAGGTCCCATGGAAGTATTTTCTGTTGCAAATTAAACAGGTTTAGTTTGTTCTGCCTATCAGCGCAGAAGAGGTTCTCTGAACTGTTTCTAGAGCAGCTGGTGTTTTTTGTGCCTTAGTAGTCAAAATGTCACATGGTACTCTGAAGTCTTCCTTAAGTGGAAGGTTGCACCATATTTTTGTATAGTGTTTTACTTCTTAAACTGATTTTGTGGTTTTACTGTCATATAATCCTATTTAACAAAGTATCTGGTCAACGTTTTCATATTTAGTGTAGATTTTTAATGACAAACCTTTGGAAAGACTTTCAAATCTATTTCAACAAAACTGCTTCTGTAGCCTCTAGTATTAGATTAAATGTATTATTAGAGTTTTGACCCACATCAAAAAAAATTCTGTTTTTCATGTGGGTCAAAAAAATAGGAAATGGTACTGTGTGTTTGCTGTGTTTCTCAAAATGTTAAGCATAAAGAATAAAAAAGACTTTGGACAAAAATTAATAAAAAAATAAAACACAGATTGTTTATCCTTGTAGAAAATCAAAATGAAACTGCAATTTGTGCATCATAAAAATTAAATCCCATTTTTTCTTTATTTAAAAAACATTTCCACTTGTTAAGTTTGAAAACAAAAAAAATACACATTTTATGATTTTTAAATGAATTTTGACAACTTTTGCCTCTTTTAGAGGAGACACATTTTCTGGTTTGAAAAGCAAGGGAGGTTATTTTTTAATTACTGAAAGTAATGTACTGTAGTAAAAACAATCTTCCAAATATTCTTCGAAAATCATCCTCTTAAGAGAACACGAACAATACTAAACAAAAAAAATGAACTAGGAATAAAAAGTATATTTCAAATTAATTTAGTACATTCTAATTTAATACTACATAGCTTTGTGTAGTAGACTCGGATTCAGTTTTGTTTGTAATTTAAGATAATCGCTAAACTAATTCACATTGAGTTCTATATAAAGTCCAGACAGCAAATTTTTATTTAATGCTTTATTTAACTCGCTGAAGTCAGCTGAGAACAAATTCTTATTTGTATTGTTGACCTGCAAATGCATTTATGCAGTGAACCATTTAATAGATCAGTTTTGTGAGGTTTTCTCGAGAGTAAAACAGCATCTCATCTGAGATTTAAACTCACCAGTGATTGTGACCAGAAATTCCTAAAAAAAGACCCGGCAGAGAATCACTGTTGAAGAGTGGAATTTAGCCAGTTTTGCAGCAGTTTTTTAATTGAAAGCTAAATCTTCTGATACTTTAACTCTCTCATGGACACTAGTTTCACAGTGTGAATCAAAATCAAATTGACTGACAACTGATTGTCTCAGAGGGTCTGTACTGTACCATCTTCTTCTCCATAGCTTGCTGTGATGAACCAACTTAGTTAGAATCTGGTTACTCCCAAATGGGAGAGAGGAAGAAAACTGCTGATTTTAAGTTTCATTAAAATGAAACTGCAACAGCTAATCAGATAAAATGTTTAGAAGCTACAAAACAATACATCACTGTGATGTCATTCATTTCTCTGGCAAGGAATGCTCAGAGATTTCAATTCTGATGATCAGATAAACAGTAAAATCCCTGTTTAATCCTTTAATTCCTTCTCACACTCAGGTCTTGTAATGGGAAAGAAATCTGCCAACTCAGTCGTCCAGTACAGCATCGTCAATCCACCTCATGAAGAAAGGATTGCCTTGATCAACTGGAAAGCTCAGGATTTCAGGAACTTCAAAAGGATGGATTGATCTGGAAAAAAGTAATATTGTCTCACACCTTAGAGCTTTAGGAGATCCAGACATCATTGCATAAATTGAATGTATTCGGGAACTTGGTAGGTTTTCAGAATCTCACTTACAGACACTATATTTTAGACTCAGTGAGAACATGTGACAGGAAAGTATGGAAATTTAAGGTACAAAGAAAACAGATCCTGTGGGCTGTCTGCTGCTCTTGGGTACACAGGGAGTAAGGGTGCCACAGTACATGGGAAAAGAAAACTTACACACCCAGGATACACCTACAGTATAATGCACACAAGTCAAGAGTTAATGGGAAAAGCCAACAGGAATGGGTGTTATTCTGGGGTTTGACTTGGTATGGTAAATCATCTTCTGCAAACAGAAATCCTGTAAGACAATTCTTCCTCCAGTTTACATGGTCTTTTTAGGTGCTTTTGAGCATAAGAAAGTGACTGATGGCCTTCACAAAAGCTAAACACTGAGCTTCTCCTTTAGTAATAATAGGAATGTGCATGGTATGTTCAATGCTGCATCAGGACGTCCGTATCGCAGATTTTAAATGTATGTTTATCAACCCAAACAATTGTATTCAGTAGTTTAAGTGTAGATTACTGGTACTGTATTTATTCCATTGTACTTATTGATTGTGATATCTCTTTTAAGCTTACTGAACATCCAATTAGCTCATTCGTTAAAAACACCGTAATTCACTCATTACAGCAGCGAAATGTTGAAATATACATCCGTGACTGTAATCCAATTTTTATATATTTCACAGCTTGAAAGAACTGAACAGTGTACTGCCAAGTCCATTGGATTCCATAAAGCCCATTTGAGATTTGAAAACAACAAGACTATATAGTGTCACATTTATTTCCTAGCATCTAAGGGAATTTTTATATAATGCTTGTTAGGTCATACATGCTAATATTAAAATATCATTGGCTTGCTTTTTTGTTCAAAATAGTAATGTCATTTTTCACTACTGTAATTGATTTCAAGTGTAACTGGACAGAGTGGGACAACATCTATTCTATTTTTTGTACATTTAATACATTACCAACTATTCCACTGGTATAACTCACCTTACATATTCAGTGAGCTTTGGAATTTTGGACGTCCTTGTCCTTGCAAGCTAGAGAAAACAAAAAAGAAATATTTACTTTCAAAATTTAGATGTGATAAAACCTTTGCTTTAATTAAACACGACAATAAATAATACATATCCATCATATTAGTGTACAGATCTTTATACAATAATTTTTGCTGTAATGTGATTTGTTTCACTGTTTTCTGTTTCATTATCATAAAAAACACACACATTGTGAATAAGTAATACATTCAAACTAATTATTATAGAGAAAATACCATCATTATTGTGAATCAGAACTCTCTACCTCCTTAGAACTTAGCTCCCATTGAATCAATGGTTTCTATAACGTGATTTTCTAAAATGCTGGATTTTACAGGAGTACAACTTGTTATAACAGAAATGGCTGCGTTCTCTCTGCATTTCTACAAATCAAGCATACTCCATCCATAATACGCCTTCATATTTCACAGTCTAATTTTCTTGCTTTTAAAATTAGTTAGAAAAAAGAATGTATCTTAGGGTTCTAATGATTATTTTAAAGCATACCACCAAAATTTCAGTTGCGTCTTCAATTTCACCTTTCCAGTAGTACCTACAAAGGAAAAATTAAGTTGTTCGTGAGATCACCTCAGATCAAGAGAGTCAGCTTCCATCTTCTCTGCTTTGTTGGGAATTCCTGACGGCCCAGGTTTTCATCACCCGGCAGGACCCTAACACTAGGGTAAACATGTTCACACACGCCTCGCAAGTTCAAAGGGCTAAAGATTTGATTGATTGCAGAGTTACCGTTTTGTCAGTTCTCAGAAAGTGAGCATGGCTGGGCTTGGTGAGAACTCAGATGGGAGACCTCCCTTAGATGGGAGGCGCCAGTATGTTGCACTCTTCTCTCTGCACCAGCATTTCCAAAAGGTATGGGGGCATTGGCCACTCTGCTGTAGCAAGTACTGTCCTTTGTCTTAGATGTTACATCAAGGTTCTGACTTCTTGATCATTAAAGACCCCAGTGCACGGTTCATAAGAGTAGGGGCGTCCAGGATGAATTCCTCTATAGGCCTGCAAAGTCTAGTCTCACTAAATTGAAGTAATTTATCATTTTCCCAACTATTCTGCCCTGTAAAACCTGTTTCCCATTATCCCATATTATACTTTAATTGGGTGAGTCTTTAAACGACAGGAAATAATTCTTATTGTGGAAGTTATATGATCTCCTTGGGAACAGATTGAATTCAAGAGGCTCCTGCACTAGTCTCACTGTAGTATTAAGGCTCTATAGCCGATTGCTAAACCTTGTCACAGAACCAATGCTTCACTTACATGGAAGAGCTTTTTGGCAGAATGTTCACACAGGCAACAAGTCTCTTCTCCATGATCGCTCTAGGAGAGAAGAAGTCAAGTGAGCACTTGTCATCTGCACATGATTTCTTTGACATCGAAAAAAGGAATCATCCATCATACAGAATTGTTATTTTTTCCATAGTTTTTACTGAAGACACAGGTATGAGTATCAAACGCATTTATCTGCTAGTATTTGTGAACATTCAACGTATCAGCTAAGTCCTAAATTATACTGTATGTTACATCAGCAAAACTCTTATAGGTAAGGACTTTTAGAAAACATTTATCCCACTTGTGTTGCTCAATACTGTATTACACTGCTGTTTGGGAAAAAAAAACAATACGTCACTGGTATTTGTAACAACATGTTACGAAAAGAAAGTGTTATGGCAATGTTTTCGATGCATTTATTTTTCATAAGGACATAAAAGTTGAAATGAGAAGAGAACTATTGCTAGGAGCTTATCGATCTTGCTTCTTACAGGATCCAGTGTTATCTGTTTAAATGGTAAGGCTGAGCTGTTTGTTCCAAGAACTCAGCCCTCTGTTAATGCATTTCTGTTTTGATGTTTGGGTATCAGGTGTTAAAACTGGTATCAAGTGTCATCTGTTCAACCCCAGAGGTATTGTTAGCCTTTAGCCCCTTAGACTACGAATTGACATTTTATCTAACTTTGGACTGATTCCCACGCATCAGTGTCCTTTGTGCAAACACAGTCAACACAATTGACCTAATATGGTATATAATTTTAATATAATTGACTTCAGTCATTAAATTATTCACTTTTTTATTTCTTATCCGAAGCTCACAAAGTACTTTATTTACCTCATTAAACCGGTGACTCATCCCCAACTGACGCCATGCATTAGTAGGAGCATAGGATCAAGCAAATGTTGATTTGCATTTGTTTATTACTGAATACAATCACTTCGGTCTGCTTGGATCAGTGCTACAGATTTGAATATACTATATTATGCGCAACACAAACAAATAAGACCAAACAAACCACAACACAGGCTTTATTATATGAAGTCACTGAAGTGAGCAGGAAAAAAGCTCCAGTTCATAGTACTCTTTTGTGCAGTAGTCATGCAAAATAGAGATTCTGTGCACGCATATATCCATGCCTAAGTTTATGTGAACATAGATAAAAAAGAAAAGAGAGGGAACCATTCAACCTATCAAGCTCATTTTACTGTAGCTCTACTAACAACTTATTGACCCAAGCATGTCATCCACCCATTTCCGGAAATTTCTTCAGATCTCATTCACAGCCATGTCTGAAAAATAATCTTTCCTTATACAGTGTCTATCGTACTGTACCTGCGTATACGCACTAAACAGTATGCTATACTGGTTGTGGAAAATGTAAAAACAACAGCTTTTTCTCTTGATGAAATGTATTTTTAAAAATTTACTTACACTATAATGTCCTTTTAAAGCAGTGGCTCTTAACCTTTACCGAAGTCTTGAAATCATTGAAGTAGGTCAGTTCTTTAAACTTCAGATACGGTCATGCTTGAAAGTTTGTGAGCCCATCGCATAATTTGAATTGTTTTTTTTTTTTAACCACAAACCATATATGTAATCAGAATTTGTCACTTCCTAATAAAATAAAGTATAATTATTCACCAATTGGAACTAAAACCTCGAACTAAAAAAACATCAGCAGAACTGAGGAAAAAAGAAGTGGATGCTCATCAATCTGGACAAGGTAATAAAGCCATTGCAACAAGATTCGGACTTCGTAAATCCACCGTTAGGCAAATAGTATACAAGTGGAGGGCATTTAAAACAATGGCAGTCCTGTCAGGAAGTGGACGCCCTCCTAACATTTCATCCAGGGCCACAAGGAGAATAATAAAAGAGGTATAAGGTAATTCCAAAATAACATCCAGAGATCTACAAGCCTCCCTGGGCACCTCTGGAGTAGTGGTGCATAGATCAACAATAAAAAGAGCCCTGGACACAAGTGCCATCTATGGAAGGGTCACCAGGAAGAAGCCTCTTCTGTCAAAAAAGAACAAAGCTTGAAGCTTGCCAGAGACCACCTGGACAAGCCTGAAGAGTCCTGGAAATCTGTTCTCTGGACAGATTAATCCAAAATTGAACTATTTGGGCACAACAAGAGGGCCCATGTTTGGCGAAGAGCCAACACGGCCTACCTACTACCAGCAAAATCTTATCCCTGCTGTCAAGCATGATGGTGGGAGTGTCCTTGTATGGGGCTGTTTTTTTGTACTCTGGCCCCGGGCATCTTGACATCATTGAGGGAATCATGATTTCTGAGAAATATCAAAGAATTCCTGAGAAGAATGTCGGGCCATCAGTTTGAAAACCCAAGCTGGGCACAAAATGGATGTTTCAACAAGACACAGATCCTAAACATTCAAGTCCACTAAAGAATGGCTTAGGAAGAAGAGGGTCTGTGTCCTGGAATGGCCAATCCAAAGGCCTGACCTGAATCCTATTGAAATGCTGTGGCAGGACCTGAAGAGGACTGTTCATGCAAGACATCCTTCAAACCTCACAGAGCTGGCGGGGTTTTGTAAAGAGGAGTGGGAAAAGCAAGATGTCAGAGACTGATGATTGGTTATAGGAGGCGACTGTGTAGTTATAGCTGCTAAAGGAGGTGCCACAAGTTATTGACTGAAATAACTTTTCCTTTTCAAGTATTCATTTACTTTTGCACACAAGAATATCTGGTGATTTGTTAAATATCACAGTCTAATAATCTATTAGTTCAAATCCGTTTTTATGTGTGGGTAGTCTTTATTTTGGATATTCATTTTATATAGTTATTAAGAGTTCAGATTCATATAATATCTCAAAATTTCTAAACTAGTGACCACCTTAAAGGGTTCACAAACTTTAAAGCATGACTGTAAATAATAATAATAATAATTGCTTACACTTTGTTACGACCCCAAGTGTCTAGAGGAAAAGGGGTGTAACATTTAGGATAATTCTTTTGGAAGCAGGGGGGTTTTGGTGAGGAACTAGGAAGGGTGATAAGGGTAAGGAACTAGAGTGGTGCCAAAGGAAAGAAAATAACAAACAAAAATGGAGCTGGCTAGGACAGTGAGGGAAAGCTAATTTGACTACAAAAGAAACCCCGAAACACACGGTCTTATATAGCGCTTTTCTGGACACTCCACTCAAAGCCCTTTACAGCTAATGGGGGACTCCCCTCCACCACCACCAATGTGCAGCATCCACCTGGATGATGTGACGGCAGCCATAGTGCGCCAGAACGCTCACCACACATCAGCTATCAGTGGGGAGGAGAACAGATTGATGTATCCAATTTATAGATGGAGATTATTAGGCCATGATTGGTAAAGGCCAATGGGAAATTTGGCCAGGACGCTGGGGTTACACCCCTACTCTTTTCGAGAAACGCCCTGGGATTTTAAATGACCACAGATCGTCAGGACCTCGGTTTTACATCTCATCTGAAGGACGGCACCTTTATGTAGTCTAGTGTCCCTGTCACTTTACTGGGGCATTAGGACCCACACAGACCGCAGGGTGAGCGCCCCCTGCTGGACCAACTAACACCTCTTCCAGCAGCAACCTTAGTGTTTTCCGAGGAGTCTCCCATCCAGCTACTGACCAGGCTCACATCTGCTGGGGTCCAGTGGGTTGCCTGTTGTAAGTTGCAGGGTGATATGGCTGCTGGCTATATATCATAACTATAGAATGAAAGAGAGTTATGTATGTAATGTAAGTTTGCAATACAATTAAGAATATACATATAATTACACACTTTTTTTAAACCTAAAACTCTAGATTTGATTAAACAGTGTATTTGTACTTAATTTGTTTCCATCTATAGTGCTGTCCTGCTTTGGGTGCTTTATTTGCCAGGCTCCCATGCAATCTTGAATTAGACGAAGCAGTTAGAAAATGGACGGATAATTCAGGAAAGCCTGAGCACTCAGCTATTTCTAAACGTAAAAGTCGCACACAAGAGTGTTACCTCATAGTACCGACCTATTCTGAAAATAACACAGTAATACTGCGTACATGTGTTTGGCCACCTGGAGGGCAAAGCTGCAAAACGCAAGTTGAGCAAGAGAGCGTTAGGTGGAGGTAACTTTTAAAATCTTTTTCTGGGCTCTCCATTGAATATGTGTGTTTATCAGTTAATTAAATGGTGTACTGGCTGCTCAAGAACAATGTGAGTTTCCCGTCTTTAACTATTACTTCTCTTAGCTTCATTTAGTTTCTGCTCTATTCAGGAACTATTTAGTTGACAACATGTATCCACCATTAATAACTCATGATCTTATCCTACTCAATGAAATGTACAGACTGTGCAACTCACATAGAGCAATGCCCACACAAACAATGACAGCTCCCTAAAACCTTTAAATTCAGCAGATTTAATTTTAAATCTGCTCTTGGAGGAGGCATATTACCACCTGGTACTGTTAAGCCTCTCATTCAGCCATGTCAGTGAGTTCTACTGGGCTATCAATAAAGGGCTTATCATTTTATTTTGTGTTGAACTTTGACAACCCCCTCTGTGGCTCTGCAAGCTTAAGTTTTCAGATCAGCCGGGCCTCAGTCACAACCCATTCTGATACGAATAGGTGCATGTTAATCACAGGCTAAGATGAGCGTTCTCTCACAAGAAACCTGCTGTTTGGAAAAAAAAATGGGCAGCTGGGATCCACTGTACGCAGGCATCACAATTTAAAATCACTAAACAAAGAAAACCAACGCCCAGGGACAAATAGAGTTTTGGGAATGTTTATTTTGAGTTTAAGTATGGGAAGATCTGGTCTATCCAGCGTATCGGATTCATAGGTGTGGAAATTAAGGGATGATTACGAGTACAATCATTATAGCTGAGATGAAAGAGAACTTCGCTGCTATCATCCCCTCCAAACTTTCCTACAAAACTCCATTTCTTTTTCAAAACTGTCAATTGACAGCAGAGGTGGGTGAGAAAAAACCTGCTATCATTCGCTGTTCCAGTGCTACCGAGCCCATTCCAGTTAGAAAGCTCTGTGAATCCGATGAGGCTGTACACTGATTTGGCAGTCACTACCCCTGCCTCATCCCTACAGCGTCCTAGATTTGATTTGTGCCAGTGGTACCATTCTCTGTAACAAGTCCATTTTCGCTTGGTGCTCATATTCTTTCTTGTCTCGGAGACCAGCTGTTTAAGATTGAATGGCAATTCCAAATTTTCCTGACTGAATATGGTCGGATATGCACATGTGAAAATAAAGTGAATGCAATCACATTACAAAAAAGTCCAGTCCTATCCTGAAGGTCCTGTTTATACTCAATCAGCCCAAGCATTATCTTCCTGTCATTCACCACATATCACACACAGTAGTTCAGCAGCACTTCAAATCTGTAATCTGAACTGAGCTTTTGCTGACATTTTATCAGAGTACAACTCAACCAACTAGCCTATTTCTAGTTGCAAAAAGATTCAACTTCAAAATACAGTAGAATTTAAAATAAAAATAGAAAAGACTATTTCCTTACTTACGAATGCTGGATAACCCTGACAAAGAATATTTAAATACATTCAATGCATTATTATGAGTAACTTTCTGATTGCAGAGCCTTTTCTAATCTCATTTTTTGATGCCTTAAACAGGACTAAGTACTTAAACTGCCCAATTAAGTTTATGGGGAGCGTTGGCTCTGTGGCTAAGGTTCAAATCCCGCGGCCGGCAGAGGAATCCTACTCCGTTGGGCCCCTGAGCAAGGCCCTTAACCCCAACTGCTCCAGGGGCGCCGTATAAATGGCTGACCCTGCGCTCTGACCCCAAGCTCCTCTCCCAGTCTGTGTCTCTCATGGAGAGCAAGTTGGGGTATGCGAAAATACAAATTGTGGTGATGTGTGGTGAGCGTTCTGGCGCACTATGGCTGCCGGCGCATCATCCAGGTGGATGCTGCACATTGGAGGTGGTGGAGGGGAGACCCCATTACCTGTAAAGCGCTTTGAGTGGAGTGTCCAGAAAAGCGCTATATAAGTGTAAGCAATTATTATTAATTATTATTTTTATTATAAATTCCTAATGCGAGAAATTGTATATGGCTAATAAAGTAAGCTTATTTTATCTTATCTCTTATGACGTAGTTTCGAAAGTGCATTTTCGTGCAATTACTGCACATTTGCTGGTATATGGTGTTTGTATTGGATATTCAGGAGGAAAGTGCTTTCCAATCTCACCCACTTCTGCTTGTATATCAATCTCACACCCAGCACTTCCCTTTGCAAATCTCCACCGCATCTCCCACCACTCCATTTACACTCTTGAAGCAGCTCCCTAGCTCAGTCCTGGCAATAGTGAGGGGGGCTTTGGCAGTCTTTCCTCACTGTCAAGCTGCCATTCTCCCAGCTAAGTGAGTCTAGACAAATAAGCCTCACATATGTTGTTCCTCTATCACATTCATTAGGACCTAACCAAACTACTGAAGAAGTTGTAGTCAGACGTAATGAAGATAAGGAACAGGTAACGGGATTATTCCATGCTGAAAATAAAGGAAACACAACATTTCGGCTGTGGAGCCGTCTGAAGATAATAGTAATCTCTAAGTGTTGCTAAAGGTACTGTAGTTGACCCTTCCCAGCCATGTGCAAAATGACAAGGTTGATAAGGAAATGACAGTGCAGACCACCATTATACTAACATTGCTTCAGTCTGTTCTGTGATATTTTGCCATAATCTCTGGAATTAACTTGAATTACAAAGCGCTCCCACAAATTATGAGGGAAAAAAAAACCTGATACTCCCAGTCAATTGTATGCAAGGCCATAAGTTTAGTTTTCAGTTTAAACAAGGATTAAAGGATTTATTTAACAAGGATTTATTATTGTTAAGTATTCTTGCTGCATGACGAACAAGTTTTCTTGGCAGCCAATTTAAAAGGATGAATAGCAGAGTTTCTGAAATGACCTTTTCTTTCAGTGAAAAAGGAATTGAGCAGCCTGGCTCTTCCAGGGCCTCATTAGTTGTGCTGTATGACACTGAAATCTCTGCTATGAATTGCAGAGGCGCATCTGGGATGCTGGTATAATGATTCAGTCTGTTTAGGGTAGTACAGCTGCTCTTTTCTGTGGTAGAGTCTTCACTATTCCTTATTTTCTCTGCTTTAAACTGAATTGGTAGTTCAACATATTGAACTGCAAGATTATTTTGTCATAAAAAACTCAGAAAACAATGCTTTTCTTGTGCTTATTAAGTAAGAGTGCTATATTAAGGCCTGCTATGATCTGGCATTTATAAGTTTTGCTATGTGTGATTCTCGGATTGAGTGAATACTGCCCAGATCAAAAAAAAAAATTAAATTTCAGTTCCTACAGATATATGCAAATATGTCCCTAAAGCATCTTAGAGGTTTCAGAAAAGCAGAACAGGTGCAAGAAAGCACATCTTTGACATTTAATAGTAAATTATTCAATTGAAAGTAGTGGTTGGGAAAACTGTGTGTCTTAAAGTTATTCTGATTTTACATGCATTTTGCTTCCAACCATATACAAGCAAGAAAGGACTCACCAAAAATTGTTGAATCACATTTAAAATGTTTTCTTAACAAATTAACCACTTGTAACAGGGCTGTTACAGGCAAAACATTTAATACTTAAAAAGATGGCAAACAGACTTTTGATATCGCCGATAGAAAAACTAGTAACTGAAACTACTTGTCTTACTCTTCTGTCTGTAAAATTAAAAAAGCTGCAGCAAGGCAAGAGGAATGAATTTGTTAATAGTTTCACTTCCTCCTACATTTTTTTAAATACAGATTCAGTGTTACATAGGCCAAACATTTTCCAGAGTCTCACACTAAAGCTCTGTCTCTCTCCAGCCCTTGTGGTTTGCTCTTAAAGTCACTGGGTAACAGAAAAATGAATAGGCTTGGTAAAATGCCAAGTTTAGGGTTTGCTCTGTTTGATAACTACACTGTAAAAACGAATAAACATCATATACATAGCAGATTAACCTTGGACAGCTAACCCAGTCTCAGCACCCCTCAAAAATCAAACCCAAAACTATTTCCCTGAACCGAAATGCAGTTACTCTTTAGAAACATTACAGCAACCTACAGTAAACAGCATGGGTCTTGGCAGATATGCTTTCAATTCATTATTGTTGCAATGTGTATCAGGACCAGCCCCTGGAGGAAATTCTAATATCAGATGAAGATTTGATGTTTAAATACACTTGAGGGACAATTGAGTGAATTTTATTTTGAGGGAAACAGGAAAACAAGGGCAGGTCACAGTGTAGAAAATGTTCACGCCCTTGGAACTTGTGCGTAGACACAGCTTTGCAAATTCTGCTTAGTCCACATGAAGAGAGTTTATTTAGCAATTTTCCTGTGGCCTCATTTTCCACAGTTGGTACACTAAATTGTGAAAAAGTCTAAGAAGAGTACAGTGCAGTATACAGTGCCTTGCGAAAGTATTCGGCCCCCTTGAACTTTTCAACCTTTTGCCACATTTCAGGCTTCAAACATAAAGATATAAATTTTTTATTTTATGTGAAGAATCACCAACAAGTGGGACACAATTGTGAAGTGGAACGAAATCTATTGGATTTTTGAAACTTTTTTAACTAATAAAAAAATGAAAAGTGGGGCGTGCAAAATTATTCGTCCCCCTTGCGTTAATACTTTGTAGAGCCACCTTTTGCTGCGATTACAGCTGCAAGTCGCTTGGGGTATGTCTCTATCAGTTTTGCACATCGAGAGACTGAAATTCTTGCCCATTCTTCCTTGCAAAACAGCTCGAGCTCAGTGAGGTTGGATGGAGAGCGTTTGTGAACAGCAGTTTTCAGCTCTTTCCACAGATTCTCGATTGGATTCAGGTCTGGACTTTGACTTGGCCATTCAAACACCTGGATACGTTTATTTGTGAACCATTCCTTTGTAGATTTTGCTGTATGTTTGGGATCATTGTCTTGTTGGAAGATAAATCTCCGTCCCAGTTTCAGGTCTTTTGCAGACTCCAACAGGTTTTCATCCAGAATGGTCCTGTATTTGGCTGCATCCATCTTCCCCTCAATTTTAACCATCTTCCCTGTCCCTGCTGAAGAAAAGCAGGCCCAAACCATGATGCTGCCACCACCATGTTTGACAGTGATGAGCTGTGTTGCTTTTACGCCAAACATATCGTTTTGCATTGTGGCCAAAAAGTTCGATTTTGGTTTCATCTGACCAGAGCACCTTCTTCCACATGTTTGGGGTGTCTCCCAGGTGGCTTGTGGCAAACTTTAGACGAGACTTTTTATGGATATCTTTGAGAAATGGCTTTCTTCTTGCCACTCTTCCATAAAGGCCAGATTTGTGCAGTGTAAGACTGATTGTTGTCCTATGGACAGACTCTCCCACCTCAGCTGTAGTTCTCTGCAGTTCATCCAGAGTGATCATGGGCCTCTTGGCTGCATCTCTGATCAGTCTTCTCCTTGTCTGAGCTGAAAGTTTAGAGGGACGGCCAGGTCTTGGTAGATTTGCAGTGGTCTGATACTCCTTCCATTTCAAGATGATCGCTTGCACAGTGCTCCTTGGGATGTTTGAAGCTTGGGAATTCTTTTTGTATCCAAATCCGGCTTTAAACTTCTCCACAACAGTATTACGGACCTGCCTGGTGTGTTCCTTGGTCTTCATGATGCTCTCTGCGCTTTCAACAGAACCTTGAGACTATCACAGAGCAGGTGCATTTATACAGAGACTTGATTACACACAGGTGGATTCTATTTATCACCATCAGTCATTTAGGACAACATTGGATCATTCAGAGATCCTCGCTGAACTTCTGGAGTGAGTTTGCTGCACTGAAAGTAAAGGGGCCGAATAATTTTGCACGCCCCACTTTTCATTTTTTTATTAGTTAAAAAAGTTTCAAAAATCCAATAGATTTCGTTCCACTTCACAATTGTGTCCCACTTGTTGGTGATTCTTCACATAAAATAAAAAATTTATATCTTTATGTTTGAAGCCTGAAATGTGGCAAAAGGTTGAAAAGTTCAAGGGGGCCGAATACTTTCGCAAGGCACTGTATGTGTAGCAATAGCTGTCACACTTAGCACCTAAACTGCTGTCTCACACACAGCATAGTCAATTAA
Source organism: Lepisosteus platostomus (assembly GCF_059453375.1). Taxonomy (NCBI): domain Eukaryota; kingdom Metazoa; phylum Chordata; class Actinopteri; order Semionotiformes; family Lepisosteidae; genus Lepisosteus; species Lepisosteus platostomus. The sequence continues at coordinate 11,067,650 of NC_142631.1, read as the reverse complement.
GCCTGCTTCGCAAAAGCACATTTGGCTTGCTAATTAATCATATTAAATATGAATAGTCATTCATATGTGTTTCATAGTAAATGTAAATAGTAATTTTGCAGTATATCAAGGAATGTCTCCCAACTTTATTTGCAGTGCTTGCTTTGCCATGATTTTTCAGTGGGTCATAGTTTATCCTGTTCCACGGTTTCAGGGTTTCCTGGGAACTGTGTGTAAGAGTCACATTCACAAGCTCCTATGAAAATATTGTATGAAAATATTGTAAATATATGAAAATATGTAAATATTGTATCACAGCAGGTCAGCCAATCTCCATTATTGATTACAGCTGCAGCATATCACAGCAACAACGCCTCTTAGGGCTTCTTCACACAGTCTGAATTTTGGCCAGATTAACTAACACCTATTCTGGAGTCACATGGTCCCCTGGCCCTGTGTCAGCAGCAGATTGACATATTTAATGTGAACATATTGTGCTTTGCCTCATGGCTGCAATGCAGACAGAGTTTCTTAACCAAAAGAAAGGGAATCATTTTTAGTAAACAAATGTAAAGCAAATGGGAACAGCTTGAGTGGTTGAAAAATATCTCATAAAACATGCACATTTTTCGTCATCTGTGTTAATCAGGCAGTGTTCAAAACCCTCAAAAATAGCACATTATGACACCACTGCATGTTAAACAGCTGGTAATAGAGACTTAATGATGTGGGAGATGTGAATGCTTTTAAAATCTCATGGAACAATTACTGGCACAGGCTGAGCCTGGAAAGGAAACTGAATTTGTTGTTATCTATTCGCAGATGTCAAAAACATCCAATGTTTCAGTTTCTCTTCAATGTGGGAGTCTCCGAACGCATTGTAATGGGCTGTCCCTTCAGTGCCATGCCTGACCTGACCTCTGTTTGACACACGATCCACTGAAGTTACATCAAAATGAAAGCTAACAAATACTCAACTTACACAATCACTGAAAGGCTTAGCATGTCCCCATAAAATATAAAACATTCCATTTAAATAAAAAAAAAACTGAAAAATTATTCAGAAATGGTCACACCTTATTTAGTTTTGTCCTGGTTTTGTGTTATCCATAAGGAGTTTACATTACAGTAGATTAAATAATGTACCTGGCAATGTCCTTAGCAACCTGTTCATTGGGGCAGTTGATCAAGGCCATAGAATGGTATCCTGAAACATAGCTTCCGGTAATTGCAGAATGTAACTGCAGACTCAGGCTCTTTAAGACTGGGAAGACCAATAGGGAAACCAGCATTGCCTGAGAAAACAAACAAAAGAATATCACTATACTTTCATCAGCTGCGGTATATCACTGTTCATATGTTCCACAGTACTGAATTAGTAAAGAAAAATGAAGTCTTTGCATCTCAGCCCTAGAAGCACTTGATTAGCATGTTCTGCTGATGTTCAACCTCAGTCCCATGCGATTTCCCTGGTTTGGGCATGCTTTGAATCACTCTTTCCATTGAGTGTTTGTAAAGGCTCTTCCATTTTGGTCAAAGAACCTTGGTCTTTCAAACCGAACAAACACCTTGGTTAGATTCAGATAATCGATACACCGCTGTCAATGAGAGGACCACATTTAGCAAAATAGTTCTGTCTTTATGACAATTTTAGTGTTCTTCATAAACATGTTTTTAATAAATGCAGGACTTTGGACAGATGGCATAAGAAAGATTTTGCATTGCGTCTTTGGATATGCCAGCAGCCATATCACCCTGCAACTCACACCTGGTAACCCACTGAAGCTCACCAGGTGTGAGCCTAGTCAGTACCTGGATGGGAGGCCTCCTGGGAAAAGCTAAGTTTGTTGCTGTAAGAGGTGCTCACCCTGCGGTCTGTGTGGGTCCTACAGTCCCAGTATAGTGATGGGAACACTATACTATAAAAAGGCGCTGTCCTTCAGATGAGATGTAAAACTGAGGTCCTGACTTTCAGGGCGTTTCTAGAAAATAGAAGGGGTGTTACTCTGGCATCTTGGCCAAATTTCCCATTGGCCTTTACCAATCATGGCCTCCTAATAATCCCCATCTATGAACTGGCTTCATTGCACTGTTCTCCTCCCCACTGATAGTTGGTGTGGGGTGAGAGTACTGGTGCACTATGGCTGCTGTCCTATCATCCAGGTGGGGCTGCACATTGGTGGTGGTGGAGGGGAGTCCCCATTACCTGTAAAGCGCTTTGAGTGGAGTGTCCAGAAAAGTGCTTAATAAGTGTAAGACATTATTATTATTACTAACACAGTTTCGATTGAAGTACCCACTTAGCAAAGCACAACAATTCTTGCTCTTGCTCTTGCTCTGCAAATCATTAATGACACCAACTAGCTCACTGTGAGGCTGACACTTACTAATTTTTGACTAAGTGTGATTCAAAGTTCAGCTCAAAACCATATTGAGACCCAAGCAGAGGATAAAAGAATGTTACCAAAGTGATGCATGATGCATTAGAGAAGGTACTGTATTTACACCCCAGCATTCAAAATTCCTCTGCCACATTTACTGCAAACAGGCAGTGAAACCTTAGGCTGGGAAAGGTCTCTTACTAGGATACATCTTTCCGGGCTGTGGAAGACAGGTTACACATAATGAGGCTTAATTAAAAACTCCAACCACCATGAAAGTCAAAGGTGGCTGTGCAAAAAGAGAGGAAAAAAAAACATCTCCAGAAATTCTATTAAACAAATAATCCAGTTTATATCTCTTGTGTTTAACTGTTCTCTAGCCACCTTTAATGACATTTTCAAAATCAACAATATTTAATATTTAGTCATTTTCTTAAAAAAAATATTTTAGAAAACAAAACAAAACCATTTTACATATGAACAACCATTATTCAGCCTTACATCAAAGGCACAAATTCCTGTTTGTTCCCCTATTTTTTTACAATTATATAACTTTTTAACAAAACTATATACATTCAAAAGAAGGAAGATGTATACATTTATGAATATGAAAAGGGAGGAGACTATATAAATGTATCTTATTAAATTTCAGTTATTTTGTATCTCAACAAAATCTGACCTTAAAGGTTTAATGTACTGAACCCATCTAGATCACTTTTTGACAAATTTGTTCATTTGTAATTTTAGTGAAAATGTTATTTTTTCCATTATAGATATTTCCTTTATTAATTCAATCCAATCATTCATTGTTGGTAGGTCTGTGAGAAGCCACTTTCTTGTTATAGCTTTCTTCCCTGCTGATATAAGGATTCCAAACAAATATTCATCACTTTCCTTCCAAACAAAATTCACTTATTTAGTCATTTTCTAACTGCATCAGGGGGAGCCGAAGCCTATCCCGGCAAGCAATAGACACAAGGCAGAATACACCCTGGACAGGACACCACTCTAACACAGGGCACAGACAGAGACACACCTGCGTAATCTTACACAAGGGGCAGTTTGCCCAGGAGCGAATTAACCTTTAGACTGTGGGAGGAAACCTACACGAACATGGGGATAACATACAAACACGATACAGAGAGCACCCCAGAAATTAAACCCAGTTCCCCACCTCTGGAGCCACTGCTCCACTATACCACCCTTAATAGGACTGTATCCAGCACATTCAATACGACTCCAGTTTTAGAGGGAAGCCCTTTTGTTCAGAGAAATTCGGGTAACAGAGGTGATATCAACCGAGTCACTATATTGAAGAAATCTAACAGGAAATGAAAATAATTACAGAAAGCTTTAACAAATAAACAAGATAAAAAGCCACCTATGGTACAATAAATAAACAGCCACATACAGTAGCTCAGTCACTTACTGTAAATGTTTTCTTCTGGTACACCTCAAATACAAGGAAAAATACTTTGACAAGATTTTTTTTTTAAGTTAGCACACAATTCAGGGCAGAACACAGGCCATCAAAGCAGACTCTGTACGAGGACATTCAAACAGTTTTGATTCACAACATATAATCCATCCGTCCGTTTTCTAACTGCTTCATCCAATCCTCTCCTGGCAAGCTATGAGCGCAAGGCAGGGTACACCCTGGACAGGATGCCAGTCCGTCACAGGGCAGACACATATAGACACACACTCACACCAGGGCCAATTTTCCCAGAAGCCTATTAACCTACCAGCATGTTTTTGGACTGTGCACCCAGAAGAAACCCAAAAAAGAATGGGGAGAACATTTATCCTTCAACAAAACCCAACAGGGTGATGTTATGACTTCACTAGTTTTGTCATCAAGCTGATGTACTATACAGTACACTGAATTTCCTCCACAGTTCAGGCGAAAAATCATTATGCTCTACTGTGGTCTACGAACTATACTGTATTAACTATATTAACTATACAGTATTAACCCCCAGTAGTGTCAAAGCGATACCATGATTCATTACGTCACATGCCACGGTAATCTATTAAAATAAACAGTAATTGTAAAGTGTTAGAACTATGATATGTTATTGTTAATTTGGCAAAACATTTTTATTATGTTGCCACAGTGGTTTTCTCTATAGTGTATCCGGGAAAGCGCTTCAAGGCAGATGTTAGGCTGTAACACATGACACGAACTCTAAACCAAGACTAAATGTCCTGCCTTGAAAGTTCAGTAAGGTGATTTCGTAGGCTCAATACAACAAAACGTAGGCTAAGAGCTGTTGCAAACAGTCAACGTACTGTATGCAAAATTATGGTTTCTGTATATCAGGGCAGCAACAATGCCCCGTTGAGATGATCTACATGCCCGCTATTTCAGGGATTAGTTATCTGCAATATTGTCACGTCTTCCAAATGCGGTTAATAGCAGCAAAATATAACGAAAAAAATCAGGATGAATAATCCTCTCGTTAGTATTACCCGTTTTTAATCAGATATGGGGCTAAACCATCTGGGACTTTTGTTCATTATTCATAAAGCTTGTATGTTATGAAATTCATAACCTAAATGGCAGACTAAGGTAATGTGGCTGTGTGGCAAGGGAAACTCGTTTTATTAAGCGCTTCTAATCAGCAAATTACAATCTGCAGAGAAAGACTAAATAATTTAATTGTACAAATGACTTTTAATTAGACCACGGTGAGGTAAATCATTGTTCAGGATATTTTAGAACGTGAAAAAACCCCGTCAGAGACATACTCACGTCCAAAGTTCATGAAAATGCAATACTGTTCTCAGGTAGGTAAATAACTCGTTTTAGCGCAGGGGGAAAAGTGTTCTGTTGCATATTTAAGTATTATTCATCGTTCTAGCTCTCCTTTTTGAGAGCTATTTTTGACTACTGCAGCTCAAAAAAGAAAAAGAAAAACTTTTTTTAAGGTGTAGTTATTATTGGTTCACACTTGATTTGCAAAGAATATCGTATACTGATAAGAAATACACAATCTTACCAGGGAAAACATTACAAATCCCGAACGGTAGAAGGGCTGAGAGATATATTCTCTGTGGAGTCGCTGAAAGAACCAATCCATTTTGCATTTAGGAATGAGTATCATCGCACACCTCTCCGTAGGAAGTTGAGCTCCTGACTGAAGCCTTTGAAGAAGTCACGGAAGTGCTACGAGCTGTTGATGCTGTCCCAACCTGTGCACGATATTGACTATAAAACGTTTCCGCCAGCAAATGTTTTGCTTCACAGATTATTATTCCACTTCGACCAATCCGTCAAGTGTTCGCGGCGTGTTGTTCCTGGATGTTCAGATCTGGTTTCACTAACTGAGCCGGAAGAGTGCCACAAGAGTGTCTGGAATGGAGAGGTTGTAGTGTGGAAAGGTGGAGTACTGTATATTTGATGAATCCATTGTATAACAGCCTGTTACGTCTGATGACATGTGGTATAAACCGCACCTGGGCCCCTTGGGGGCATTAAAATACCAGAATGGCTTCTGCAAAGGCTGCAGTAGGTGGGTGTGGTTTTAAGTTGCAACGGTGTAACGCCACCAGTTAATATTTCATAATGTACTCTACCCAGGTGACAAAGTGACCAACGCGAGTTTACTGGACACTGCACACGCATAGGAAGAAAAAAGTAATTAATAAACCAGCAACGTCATATTATGTTTCTTGAAACTTAAGATCATCAAGCGAGCTACAGTACAAAACGCTGGCAATCGTGGCGTCAACAGGAGAGCAACGGGTAATGCACACTGTGCTCTACAACTAGGAGTTACAGCCTAGGTCTGTACATTGCAAAAATGTCCTGTTGACCTAGAGTCTGAATCCCAGAATCATCCGATCTGTCTGTCAGCATTCCCTAATTTTGGACACATTTTCTAGGCCACTTTAGACTGGATTTCTTGAAAATTCGAAAGTCGTATAGCTGCGAAGTTAATTTCGCCGCACTTTTTGGTGACATACAGTAATAATTCAAACCACATTCAGTCGTTTCCGGAGTGACTCATAGCAGCACCATCAGGCTCACGTTATTTACCTCCACATAACGAAACACTTAAAGTATTTGTCTTTGCAAAACAAGCAAACAGTACTTGCAGAACTTGTAGTGCTCATACATACTGTACAACTATTTAAATTGCAGCAATAAAAACTGTGACGAGAGTGAACTTTTGTATTTCCATATAGAGTACTGTAGTGTATTATTAAGCAATTGTTTTGTTCTTCGATGTAATAGTTCAGTCCTTTGTTGTAAGCTACAGTACTTTCGTTGCATATGTCAGATTTTGCTCATTTCTGTCCGGTTTTTCCATCACCTTGTTTAAAAAATTAAGAGAAGGTTGCACAGGGGATAGTACCTTAAGTAGCCACAAGAGGGGTGTGTGAGAATATTTTAAGTTGAGTATTGTTTTTCTTAAACCTTACTGCGTTACATTACATTGCCCTACCAAAGTTATTAAATGGCACTGAATTAATCTGATCTGTAGTAGATGTGCAAGTAATTTAATAAAGTTTCGCTTAAATTTATACTAAGGTATATTTTTTGTCGTGCGTCGTCAAAACCGAAAGCGACACTATGCAATTGAGAGCTCAGCAGGATTGATACTGTACTTGTGGATTGTGACATTGTAATTAACACAGATCAGGTTAGCTTTTATAAAAGAATGAGGAAGTTAGGACGTTAAAAGCAGAATACTCATTTTTACTGTTTCAGATTACCTCTATATTACTCGGTTCATTCTAATTTAACGGTTACCTGTAAATCCTTCGGCATTTGGGATTGTGCCTGTAGGACTAAGGTTCAGAGATCCCTAAATTAACGCTTGAAAACTGCTCTGTTGGCATAGGATCTGATAACCAATTGGACATTTGCTTCTGGACTGGCTTTAATACTGAAAAAGGACGAAATGCAGAAAAAAGGCACAAGAGAAAAAGCAAACAAATGTAATCACAGCAGACATAAAATAGTATAAAATAATGTTGTTCCTTCAAAGGACCTTCAAAAAAGGATTCTTTAATGCTTCACCCTCTAACCTTCTTACTTTCTTTCATTTTTATTTTGTAGACCTCAGAACAGTCACCTTGGCAATAGCTATCTGGCGGATGTCAGGAGTTCCCCTAGGCCATTGGTATCTGTATGAATCTGATGGTTTTATGGTTTCTCCTCTTTTAAGATCTTCATTCCCTTCAGTTTCTTTATTTTCATTTCCTCTGTGGCCCTGTCTGCTGGTTACAGGGTGACACTTCTTCTCTCACACAAACCGAAATAAACCTAGTTTGCACCAGTGAAAACTGTAGATGCAGAAAAAGCTACACCCCAATGATAAGAAGAGAGCTACTAGGGGAGGTATTCTTTGATTAATTTTTTTTGGTCTTTGAAAACCCCGATCCTGGATAAACTGACGGACTTAATAAGAGATCTCGGGAACTTCCAGAGATTGTCTCTGTGCATTGATGGGTTAGTTAGAATCCCTAATTTCATACTCTGCTGGAAGACCTGGAGTTTCTTCAGGTGTCCAACAAACAACATGCAAACAATAGGTTCCTCTGCCAATTCATTTTACAATGAATTGAAAGCAGAGGTAAAAAAAAGATATTAGAAAGACCAAGAGAGAAATTGAAAGGAACACTGTACTTTCTGCTAAAGTAAATAATACAAAGTTTGTTTAGTACTACAACAGCACTGCATAAGAACCGTCAAGGATGAAGCAAAAAATACCTGGGAAAATAATGGGAAACTTCTAGATACTGCAAAGGAAATTGACTGATGCGTTTATTTTTGCTACCTGCATATAAAGCCCTGCACTTGTGTGCATTGGATTTTGTCTAACAATTGAACTTTACTTGCTGCTTCTATAATCTAAATTATAGATCATCAGCAAACTTGGCAAGTTTACTATATCAGAATCTGGACCACAATCCTAGTGCACATCCCTGGGGTACTCCACTAATTACATCACTCCGGTTTGACTATCCACCCCTTATCTGTACTTATTCTATTTATTTACCAATTCTCAATCCACACACTCACTTTTCCCACATGCCTGCTGCCTGGAATTAAAATGATCCCAGGCTTTCTGGAATTCTAAATTCAAATGATCATGTTCACTGATTGTATCCATTATTGTTTTTGCTTGTTCAAAGAACTCTATCAAGTTGGTTAGACTTTCCTAAATCCATGTTGATGATTTACTAGGATCTACATTTCATATTGTGACCTAACTTGTCAAAACGCTGTGTTCTGGTCTTGTTAGCTTATTGTACAATTTTAGCACAGTATCCTGCTTTTTGTCTTTTTATTTCTTCCCTACAACATCTACAGGTAGAAGATGCAAATGCTGTCTGTAGAAACAAGTCTCTTTATATTTAGCCTCTTCAAGCTCAGTTTTTCCTAGTTTACATTTGCAGTATGTTTCTGCCAGCAGCATGCATCCCTTTTCAGCCTCTGCAGTGTTTTGCTACTCCTTATAGTTTGCCATCTGCGAACGTATCTAGTTTGCTAAGTATACCAGAATGTAGATCATTGATTTAAATTAGGAAGAGCAATGAACCAAACTCTGATACTGGAACAATTCCATTAATTACATCACCCCAGTATGGACATTTGCCCCTTATCTGTACCCTCTATTTGCTGTACTTGAACAATTTTACTGTTATTTGACTGAATCGGTGAATAGTATTACTTGCAAGAAATACATTCAAATAATGCATCAATTCATTAAAAAAACAATTTGAATTTAAAGCTGCAATAACCAGCAACGTCAGTTTCAAATGCTATAGAATTAGAGGAGTTTAAAAGGATGTTTTATGCCCCTAAATCTCTAGGCAGTTGACCGTCGAGCTAGAAACCCACACTTATTATTCCTTGCAATGTAACCTAGATTTCTTCCATCTTTTAATATAATGTTCCTGTCCAATCACATGCCTGTTTCCTCTCTCCAAATTATAATCACTCATATGCTGCTTTTACTTGCAGGCGACCCTGGTTGCACATCAAGCGAGCATACTGTATGATTTAGAATAGACAGATTTTAAGAGAAACTCAGTATATCTGAAGAGACAGCAGTCTTCAGGTGTGAAATGGAGGAAATCTTCTTTCACCTCAGTACATGCTTGTGTCTCTTATAATTTACTAAACTAATGAGCTTACTATTTGCATTTGTAGAATTCAGCAAAAGAGGCAGATAGACAGTCCAAATGTTCTCATGCTCTGCCCTTACAAGATGTATTTCTGGATTTGTTATTCAAATCCCCTAATTAAAACGGCAGGACATCAAACCCTAATGGAGATCCAGCTGTGTGCCTATTACTCACAAGCTTGTGTTTTGAAATTGAGAATTGAGGGCTTGGGGAGGAAGTTATTGACGTAAACAGACACTGCTGTTGTGTAAAGGAATGAGTCACAATGAATACCTCTGTGTTTGTATATTCTTTTAGATCATTATTTTCAGGTGGACATAGACTTGCTTAAATTTTACCTTGTTGTTGAATTCACCAAGATCTTCACACTTACAAGCTTTAGAAGCAGAGCTTTTGTATTTGAGATGTTTTTGGTCGTGAATTTCTTGCATGCTCAAAAAGGTCTGTGACTGGGTAATTACAACGATTATGGGGCAATTTTAGAGCTATTGATTAAAGGATGGAAAAAATAAGAAGTTACTTAATATGGCAAGTTTCAAACTCCCAAAAAACTGAGATGTGAATTAAATTTTTCCTAACGTGTTTCAAAATCCTATATTGGTTAATAGGAATCTTCGGAGCCAAGAACATTTTCTTTTACTTAGAGGTTTGGAGTTCGTTCTTTCTGTATCTCTGGTAGCATGATGTGCTCGGCTTTCTGGAACACACAAGTGTAGAGATGATCTATAGCCGTTTGTGCACGGATGGCAAAAAAAAAAAATTCTGCTTTTAGGAAAGTTACCTTAAACTTGACATTTGAGAGTCAAACTTCTAAAATAATTGGAGTGTGGCCTCTTCTATTTCTCTCGCATGTTCCCAAAGGACTTTTCCGGAGACTTCTATTTTTTGCTGTTCTTTATAAAATGCTTTTTAAATACAACCTCAAAGGTTTCCAGTCTTAATCATGCAGTATTTAGCCTTGACCAATATCTGATTGGGGTGGCATGGTGACTCAGGGGTTAGCATTGCTACCTCACAGCACTGGGGCCCTGGGTTCAATTAATGGGGTACCATCTGCACTGAGTGTGTACTGTATGTCCTTCCCATGTTTATATGGGTTTATTCTGGGTGGTCCAGTTCCTCCCACAGTTCAAAGACATGCTAGTAAGTTAATTGGTTCCTGGAAAAAAACTGACCCTGGTGTGAGCTGGTAAGTTAATTGGCTGCTGAGAAATTCACCCCGGTATGAGTGTGTCTCTGTCTGTGTGTCTGCCCTGTGGTGGATTGGCATCCCATCCAGGGTGTATCCTGCCCTACACCTATTGCTTGCCATGATAGGCACTAGCTTCCACGCAACCCTGTATTTGAATAAAGACGTTAGGAAATGGATAGTTTTTGTTTTTTAGCTACATTTTCAACGCACAGTGACATCTAGAGGCCAACACAGTAACTGCAAGTCTAAAGGATGGACAGATAAAATGCAATTGACCCATAATACAGCACACTTACAGTTCTGACAGGTATCAAAACTGAAAAACACAGAACACAAATACACAGAAATTTTTAATGACCACAGAGAGTCAGGACCTCGGTTTTACATCTCAACCGAAGGATGGCGCCTGTTTACAGTATAGTGTCCTCGTCACTATACTGGGGCATTAGGACCCACATGGACCGCAGGGTGAGTGCCCCCTGCTGACCCCATTAACGCCTCTTCTAGCAGCAACCTTAGTTTTTCCCAGGAGTCTCCCATCCAGGTACTGACCAGGCTCACACCTGCTTAGCTTCAGTGGGTTGCCAGTTGTGAGTTGCAGGGTGATATGGCTGCTAGCACTAGATGAATTGAATGGCTTGTTAATACTTCATGAATAAACTACAGTCTTTTTTACTGCCACGTGTAAATCTGCCTCTGGCATACATCTTCAATAGTAAGAGGCCCCCTGGTGTACAAGGCAGTAAAGAAGGAAGAAGAATAATGGAGTATATTTGACAAGTAGGTAAGCAATTACTGTATCATGGTCACAGCAGGCTATCTTTAACGAGGTCCTAGCTTACAGTGGCTAAGGGATGAATCCGGTTAGGGCTGCGTAATCATTCATGAAATGCTAGCATTTAAAAAAAAGCAGGGGACTGTTGTTTCTACCTCCTTTTTAATTCTTAATGAGCCTTATCAACATACAGTTAGCGGGCAGAAACGTGTATGCAACACAATCATAATGAACCTCTCAACAAAGAAAAGCACTGTGCTACAGCAAAGCATAATAATCCTAGTTCTCTGCACCTCTGGGTGAATATAGCCTGACAATCACCTTACATTATACTGACATGCGATCAAATATTCTTAATGGAAAATAATTCAGAAAATCGGTCGTTTGAAAATACTTAGGGAATATTTTGCTGTTTGGATAAATTGTACTGTATATCAGTGTTTCTTTATGACAGCGTGTGACAAAGAGAACCGCACAAATGCCGTGAAATGCCCTTCAAAGGGTGGCTGTCCTGATGTGCATGCATTATGCGTAACTCGGCTCTTCAAAAATAATGGATTTAATGAGTTTTAACATTCATCTGCAAGATGACACTCCTGTTGATCAGAGAGGAAACAGCCACTTGGGATGGTGAGCAATGCTAGATTGAAATCTTTTTAACATTCACCCAGCAACCATTTCTCTTCTGTTGGACCATGTTAGGACAAATGGCTGCGCTTGTGATCGTGTTTGTACAGGTTGCCCATTGAGTCACCACAGGAAGATGGTACTTTTCTGAACCCGTTTCTGCTAGCTCGAACTGTGAGGAAATTCTGTCATTGTGACTTGAAACTGGTCTGTTAGTAATGGAAAAGCCTCCAAATGCCTTGCAGTTTATGTTGTGCTAGCATGATGTTAAGAACTGCAAAACCCTTATTCTTCAACATTGACTTGTACTGTGACACTGCATAGCAGATGCAGGTAACCTTGGACAAGGAAAAAGGAGAGAGGTCGTTTTCTCTAATGAACCAAGGTTTTGCTCGCTTTTAATGATGCCTAGAACTGTTGTTTAATTGGACTGAAACGGATGAAAGAAATATGATGATCAGGGGTTATTGATGCTTAGCTCTGATAGAATGTGTTGCGTTGGGTAATATTTCTGCCCAGTGCCATGTGGACCACAACAAGCAACAGCTCAGTTACCAACCCCTTCACATCCAGGGTTACACGGCCATTACTTCATATATGCAGTGTTCAAGCTTGGGATTTGCTTAATGGATCTCTTGTGGGATTTGGTGCATCTTAGACTTTTACGGGCCTCGTAAAGTCATTGGACAGCTCTAAATCTCTGAAATAGCAGTATTGGCCAAAGCTTCACACCTGTCAGGAATATGACAAGGTTACCAATCCGAATTAAAATGTACCGTGTGCTTAGGGAATGTTTTGGTGTCTGGAAAAGAGATTGTCAGTTCGATTTTCGTGAATTGGTGATGGGTACCTAAGCAATCCATCATCACTCTGACCAAAGGTGGTGAGACACCTGTCACAGTCAGCGTAGACCAAGGTTATTTCTTCTGCATATTGAATTGATAAACAACGGAGGACTTTGCCGTTTGAAGCTGCAAAAGGTGTCATCCAATTATGAAATTGTATTTTTATTGTCTTCCAGACCAATCTTCCGATCTGCATAACATTTCAAAGCTGTCTGAGAAAAACAGAAAAGAAATGTTCACCAAAGAAAAGCTGAAAATATTTCAGACACAGCGACTATTCTCAGTCATACGATGCTAAACACTTCAATCTAATTGAAACCTTAATTTCAAAACACAAATACTTTTTTTTTAAGATCTCTTTATTAGCCATATACAATTTTTTGCATTAGGAATTTCTTTTCACATACTCCAGGTTGCTCTCCATAAGACACACAGAGAGGGAGAGAGAAGCTTGGGGTCATAGCGCAGGGTCAGCCATTTATACAGCACCCCTGGAGTAGTTGGGGTTAAGGGCCTTGCTCAGGGACCCAATGGATCAGGATTCCTCTGACAGCCACGGGATTTGAATCGGCAACCTTCCAGACACAGGCACAGATCCTCAGCCACAGGGCCACCGCTCCACCCATTAATTTAGAAAATTTGTGGTAATAGTAATTAAAAACATCTGCAAGCTAACCTAACAATTACAGATACAGTACAAAGAATGTATTGTGTGAGTATAAATTTTGCATGTACAACAGCATGACCTATTTACATATAAAATCCAAATATGTAATCCTACGTGAAATATAGTCCCACATACAGGTGTACACCCAGACTTAAACCTTCAAGATTATAACATGAAAAAACACTCCCAGGGAGCTGAGTATTAAATTATAATACATAAAAAACGAACAAGGCTCCTATTCCATAGCAGTTTAATCCATTCCGTCTTTTACAAGCTGCAGCCCCCCTGAGCTCATGCATAAATAAGAAAGTGTTATATTTAACATGTAGCTTCATACATCACTCAGTGCAATTTTAAATAAGTTAACAGGCTTGAAATATTTAGCACCTCATGTGGTCTGACATCCAAGAGGCTACAACTTTTAAAGCCTGAAATGACCAAAGCTGGTGTGCCCTGTCCATGTACTGTAGTTCTACACTTAAGTCTTTGAAGAACTTTACAATGCTATTGATAGTTCTGAATAGGTCGAAGTGCATTACAATATGATCTGTCAAGTGTGTTTCAGTGGTCACTGGTACTCATTGGGGGGGAAAAAAAGGTACACAGTGGGATTAAACTTCATCACGGGATTTCTGGGCACAATGCACAAGATAAGCAAGTACCTGAAGAAGAATGACCTTATGTGTGTTCAATGCAAACAAACGAATTAAAAAATAAGAATTCCCCCATTTTTGCATCGTTCCAGGATCACACACCAAACAATTCTGCAAAGACAGAACTGCTGTACTCTTTGGAATATGAAATGCAGTAAATATGAATATGCAGAATATGAAATGCCCAGCACTCAACCCCCCCCCCAAAAAAAAGCTTTCCTTTATTGTTTCTTTTTGATTTGTTCTTAGCAATAATAGACCACTGAGCACAAATAGAACATCATGCTTCTTGTGCTTGCCTTTGAATATAGAATGCAACAAGAATATGCATTGTATGAACTACTGACCCCCTCTTTCTAAAGAACAGACTCAGAAAAGGAAGTTTACCCACAGGCAAACTGAGTGTTGGTTTAATCACATACTGTACTGTATGTGGCAACCCTGAAGCTCAACAATATTCACACAAATTTCTGTCATATTAACGTTTTTTCTTCTATCTGTAAATTTGGCTCTTTTTACTTGGGCCGCTTATAAATCATAGGTGTCTGTTTTCATCAGGCAGCTGTTTCATTCGCAACCTTGTGATTTGTCCATGTACAGTGACGCCCGCTTTTGTCTAACACTAGTGGGTTGCTTCGAATCAAGTCCATGTGAATTGAATGGTCAAATGAGCTGGTGATGGGTATTCACAGAGTGCTGAAAATGACAGGAGTGCTGTACAAATTGTCCATTGATATTTTCCTTAATGTTGTGGGAAGAAAAAGCAGTTACTGTACATATTCAGTGATGCAACTATCAATGTCACAGAATTTGGGTTCTGATTAAATCATCTTCTCTTTAGTAGTTTAAGGTTACACTTAAGTGTGTAAATGTGCTTTCCTGATATTATGCATCCACTCTACGTTTCATCTTTTAGAAACCATCTCAAGTATATTTGTTCAGAATACATTTTAGGCATGTTGACGTAAATCCCAGACAACCGATACAATAAATCGCTCTGTTTATAACCCACTTTAAATAAAGTGGCAGAATTGGTTATTTTCCTTTGCAATTTGAGTTCAGAAAGCTTTTATGTTTAGGAAACCAAGTGGGTTTATCTCAGGGAAATTGATGAAATTTTTTTTGAGCTCGGTCTGACGGTTCCATTGATTACTGTGTATTTTTACCTCACTGTGAGAAATCTTTTAAGTGTTTTTAAACTCTCTACGGGAAACATGCACGAAGAGTTGTTGTTGAGTCCTGGGGGTAATTATAGAAATGCAGCCTTCCTCTCAGGTACATGTCCTGGTGTTCAGCTAATAAAAGGCTGATGAATAAACAGACAGATCAATTGCCAGACACAGAAAGATGGGCAAATGAGATGGAGCAAGCTATTGTTGGAAAGACAGAGAAAGGCGCTATCACAGAAGAGATGGAAGATTTTTTTTTTCCTTTTCAAAAATAATTAACTGCCAGACACCAAAGACTCCACACTCCCCCCTCTGATCAAACGGCTTCACATTTTTTTCCCCAACACAGAATCATTCCAGGATTTCAGCTCTTAATTGCCTAATTAATACAATTAAAAGCTTACCTGATGGAGTTATGCGACTCAGTGTGTCGTCTTAGAGCAGATACTGTACATGTGCGAACAGTGCTCATTTGGGTTCAGAGTTATCACTCATGGTTGCAGAAGTGAGATATCTTGAGATAAGATAAGATCACTTTATTAGCCTTATACAATTTCCTGCATTAGGAATTTGTCTTTTCGCATACCCCTTCTTGCTCTCCATGAGACACACAGACAGGGAGAAAGAAGCTTGTAGTCAGAGCGCAGGGTCAGCCATTTACCTGTATATGGTGCCCCTGGAGCAGCTGGAGTTAAGGGCCTTGCTCAGGAGCCCAATGGAGTGGGATTTAAACCAGAAACCTTCCAGCCACAGATGCAGATCCTTAGCCACAGTGCCACCACTCCGCCCAGGGGTCAGATTGGTGCCATGGAACACCACTTTCAGCACTATAATAACCATTACTGGTCACCAAGAGAAACTGTAAGTGAGTTCTAGGGTCTCAGTTACCCAGATGTGTCTTTCAAAGGTGGGGTAGCGGGAAAGTCTCTGGCAGGATCTCACACTTGTCTCACATTCCTCTTATCTCACAGCAGCAGCTGGTGGGACTTCACAGTAACTTACAGGACATCAGTGTGGAGATGTAAAACATTGATAGCAAACCTATTTTGCTCTGTAAAAATAGTGTACAACTTTTAGTGATGTCCTTATGGACATGTCCTAATTGAGAAGATACAAAAAACACTCAGATACTGCAAAACTACATATGCTATTTTGATGTATATTTTTTATGCACAAACGTAGCTATAGATAACCTGTGATGTGCCACTCTGTATTTTCCAAACATATTTCAACCATGGAAATGTACTGATACCTCACGATACTGATTCTGAGGTTCGTTTATGTAATTTTAATTGGGAAAACCCCTTTTCATCCATTGTTTAACTGCTTTATACACTATAGGGTCATGGGGAAGCCAGAGCCTATATCAGCAAGCAACGGGTGCAAGGAAGAATACAGCCTGGACAGGACACCAGTCTTTCACAGGGCACACACAGACACAAGCACACGCACATTTGCACCTGGGCCAGTTTTTCCCAGAAGCCAATTAAGCCGCAACTGTGTTTTTTAACTGTGGGAGGAAGCGTGAGCAGACAGCACACCAGAAACTGAACCCTGCAGTAACCTATATTACTGATAACAGATTTAACCCTTCAAGATCAATTACTGCCTTATGGCCCAACTCCTCTCTTTTTATTTAAATTTTAAACGATTTCTACGAGTGCTTTTTTACTGTGCTATAATGTGTGAAGCTTGTCTTGGCCAGGTTATCATTTTAAACGATTTTCCGTTCTTAACTGACTTATCAGATCTATGTACAGTATGCAATGTGTTTTGACGTTAAGTTGATTCTCATCGCTGAAGGTATACAAGGACAAAACATGACATTATTATTATTAACTTCCGAACTTCTGCCCTGTTTAACCAACGCATACTAATCTTTAAACAGGAGTTTCCTTTATGACACAGCTTGCGCCATAGCATTGCCTTTCTACCTGCATTCTTTAGTATTTAAGCAATCTTATCTTAACCGCTCTTCCCTGCAGTGATCAAACCCGCAGTGGAGCACCGGAGGCGGTCGATGGGGGACCGCTCAGGTCCGGCTGCCGCACGTTCCTCGTCAAGTTCGACACATGACGCACGACCGACCGTCGAGCCCTCCAGAGCCCGGAGTCTCACTCGCCTGCCCCGCCGCCGGTCTCCGCTCTCCGCCAGCTGAAACGCCCACTTATCTGCCTTGCGCGGAAGCGCCCCGTCTCTGTGGTGGAAGCTGGTGTCAGTCACGCTGCGGCTCGCTTCCAGTCTGGGCGGTTGGGAGCGCAGTGTTACCCGCAGTTCGGAGGGAGAGATTTAAAAAAAAAAAATACTGCCCTCGGTGAGAAACGGGGCGACTTGTACTTAGGCGTACGTGCAGTACCTTGCGGTTTGAAACAACAGCAGTAATGCTTTTACTCGTACGGAGGGCAACAGGTGAATTAATTTACCCTGTCTGCACAGGTGCATTTTTATAAATTGTCTCATTATTAACAAGTACGTCTAGCCTTATTTTAACCTCACGTGTCTTTGATGGACGCTAAGCCGTTATCTAGAGATAAACGGACGCAGCGTTTTAAAATGACTAAATATTTGGCACCTCTCTTAATATTCACCCGGACTACCTTGTCTGCTCATACCTGCAGAGGTTGTACATCACCTTGCTGTCAATTTTATTGACACGGCTTACTAACTGAATGTTGCTCGTTTCTTTCCGGAACAAAGTTGTTTTACTGCCCCGACAATACTAAAACTTTTAGGACATTTCTATGTCGGTTAGCTGGGAAGAAAACGGTAATGCAAACTAGCGCGGCACAAACTGCTGACCGTAAATCTTTTGTAAAAATATATATATTTTTCTCCTTGTAACAGTCAGTACTCAGACTAGAGTACTGCATCTGGCGTTGAGGTATATATACAGTAAGCACATCGTTTAGGTTTTTCTGAAGTGAAGTTGTCGCTGCTCGTTTCGGACGTAGTCTCAAGTCGGAGGGTTATGAGAGGTGGAGATTGTCCAATTCGCTAACGGACACTGTTATTTCGGCCGCAAGACGTCAAAAATGGATTCAGTCAAGGAGAGAATGGAAAATTTGATGTTTTATCTGTCGCAAAGTCAACACCAAGGATGGATCAGGGTGTCTGGTGAGTAAGCAAAGCAGTGACACAGCAAGGCTGTGATTTGTGTTAATTTCTAATGTACTGATGTGTTTGTACGTTTGTGGTAAGTTCGGCAAGTCTTTTGCACAACAAAGATTCTGCAACATTTGCTAGTATAAATGAGAGTTTTTTGTTTGCTAAATTTGTTTACGATAAGAAATACATGTAGTTGTATATTGTTGCTTATTGCGCTTATTGACTGTTTACTAACTTCAAGTGTGTGTACAAGAAAAAGGCAAAACTTTGTTACTTTTGTCACCCCATTCACTAGCAACCTCCTTCATTTTGTGGATGCATGTGACTTTGATAATTTTGTAGTCGTTTCTTTAGCAGATTAAATTATTGTGTGGCATGAAGTACTGCATATTGATCTATTTTGGCGAAGGTTAATGTGGTCACCTCTGTCCCAGCAACGATGTCTCTTCAAACACAAAAAAATATCTTAATTGAGGTGAAGCAAATTAATATAAAGGTACTGTAAAATGTATCAGTAATGTTGTGTGTATCTTTGTATTGTTTATGCACAGGTTAGCAGGCACTGACTTGATTCCAAGAATAATGGCCCTCTAGGTTGATAACTCTCATATTCCATGATCTTACAGACTGTGATCTGTCAACTGAGTACCCAGAGTAGATTAAAGGATGGCCATGTTCTGAGAAATGTTTTGAAGTACAAAGAGTGCAAGTCGGAGTAAGAAGTCTGTCACCAGTTGTAGTAGCACAAAAAGTGCCGAGGCTATTTAGAAGGTAGAAATTGGGTGCTGTATGCTTGCCATATACAGTACTGTATGTGAAACAGGGTTCAAAAATGCTCAGGAACAGTTATCTGAAACGTGACTACCATTACCGAAAGTTTAAAAGGTACATCTGCCTGGTCTCTTTTCCGACTTATAATCCAGTTTTACACTGCTTTATTTTGTTACAGCATTTCAAAGTCCTTCACTCACCTTTACTCTGGTTTTACCATGGTATACCAGAGTTGAGAGTTTTACAGGGGTGGTTTACTTGTCGGAGCAAGTCTACCTCTGGTAGATCTAGTTATACTTATTTTCTGTTTTTTTTTCTACATGTTAGAAAGTAAATGTACATCTGGCAGGGACTGGTAGTGTTAAAATTCTCCTCTGAACATAAATATATGTGCTCAGTATGTCCAATTTGGTATCTCATATCTAAAGAGGCCTACGTGCTATTGAACCTGAGGCCTTTGTCTGAGTTATTTCATTTTCATTGTCTTTCCTTTGCCGTAGTAATTTTCAACAGCCTTTTCCAAAAAGTACGATGAGTGTCCTGAGCTCCTTTCAGCGCTTGGTTTTGCTCGGTTACTAAATCTTCATGTCATATTTTCAGAAAAGATTTTCAGCCAAATTCCAAGTAGTCTGAGGCCACTAAAGGTGTCTTTACGTTGTTAGAGGACAATGGTTATTAGGTTATTAACTGTGTGCCATTGTCATCAATCAT
Source organism: Lepisosteus platostomus (assembly GCF_059453375.1). Lineage (NCBI taxonomy): Eukaryota > Metazoa > Chordata > Actinopteri > Semionotiformes > Lepisosteidae > Lepisosteus > Lepisosteus platostomus. Next base: position 11,047,632 of record NC_142631.1, on the reverse strand, counting down.
CAAAACGGCAATTAAACCGTACTAACTGTATTACCAAAATACAGTACTATGAATTTATTGGTTAATTACAGAAATAGTAGAAATTCATGAAACACTAACTTGGAAATGTTAGGATTCCACTACAGTAGAGCAGTTTTTGGAAACCAGAGTGTTGTGAATCTGACATTTAGGCTTGTATCTCTAAATTAAGAGGTAAGAAGACAGTTTTTATCAGCTTACGTATTACGTAACATCCTGAGCTTTGGCCATTCAATAAGAGGAGACATTTGAACATCCCATCGATCCATTAAAAGTGCACCATTATCCTGTAGAGGGATAGATAAGGAGGCGACACTGTAGAGCAATGGTTAGCATTGCTACGTCAGTGCTGGGGCCCTGGGTGCAATTCCTGGGGTGCTGTCTGTGTGGAGTTTGTATGTTCTCCCTGTGTTCCCCTGGGTTATCTCTGGGTGCTCTGGTTTCCTCCCACAGTCCTAAAGGCTGGTAGGTTAATTGGCTGCTGACAAATTCACCCTGGTGTGAGTGTGTGTCTCTGTCTGTGTGTCTGCTCTGTGATGGACTGGCGTCCTATCCAGGGTGTACCCTGCCTTGCGCCCTGTGCTTTCTGGGATAGGCTCTGTCTCCCCCGTGACCGGGAATTGGAAGAAATGGTTAGAAAATGGTTGGCTGGGTAGGACGAGATGAGATTGCCGGGGTTCGCTCAGATTCTGGGAATTTCCAGGGCTCTGGAGAACTTCAGGAATCCCATTCACAGTCAGCTAGGGCCGTGACCCAGGTTCGAATCGGTGATCAAATAGTTCAACCTGCCCCTTTGCAAGTTGAGCCACTAAGAAGGCTCACCTGAAACTACAATAATTTATTCACGTGTCCCACTAATTTGTATTGGTAAAAAAATTATCTGTACTATAAATTTAGTCAAAGACAGAAAGCCAGTAACAAGTAACCGAAAATATAGATTTATATCCAACTTTACCAATCTTTCTTATGGTTACAACTTAGATTGTGCTGAAAGATGTCTGGAGCATATAAAGTCAAGGATGATTCCATGTCATGAATTAATGTTAAGACAGCTTTTGGAATTATTGTCATCACTTTTAAAATGTAATGTAACACTGAATATAGTTTTGTATTTATAGTTTTTATACATCCCAGGTATGTTCTGGTTTTTTTGTTTTTTTTCACTACATCACCTTAACTTGTTACAGTATAAAATACTGTACTGTTTTCCATGGATGTGTCATAAGCGTAATAGTTGTAAAAAAAACAATTTGCTGTTCATTGTATATTTCATTTTATACCCATCCAGTTTGTTTCTTTACGTTTCTTTTATAAAATTGACTTCTGTCTTGTACAGAGAGAATGATTAAGGATGAACATACGACATCAACAACCCATCTTTTGACACACTGCAAGCTCTATAGTCCTGCTCACATGATTGGAGTACTAATTAGAGGATTATCCCACACTGAAGTCACGGCTAGGGTTACTATGAATTTGTATTTTCCCAGACATGTCATCCTTTTTAGTTCTGAACTCTCTGTCTGGGAGGAATTTTCAAATACCTTTTAAACGTCTTGGATTTTTCCCTTATTCTTTATCCCTAAAGGTTTTCAATGCAACATGGCTCTTGACACGAGGAGAGTGTCGATCACTTGAGAGAGAGACTGTGTGTTGGTTACAGTCACAGACATGTCTGGTTTTCCTTCTGAACAGGTATGATTCTTCCTAATTCTTCACCCCTGGCTCAGCCCTGGTGGTGATTGCAGTGTCTTATCTCATTCTGTACTGCATACAGCTACAGGGCAGCGTTTCTTCAATAAGAGTTCAATATTTCAATAGAATCTTCAGAAATCTTTATTTGATAGTGTATTTTATTTTGCTCTGCCTAACCACAATGCCAAAGTGAAAGTGCAAAGTCACTGCAGAACTAAAGACGAGATTACTGTGCTTTCAAAAAGAGAGCTGGGGAAGAAGACCTCTATCTGTCTCTGTTGTCTCCGTGACGAATAAGATATATTGTTACAGTATATATTTTATGCAGTATATTAATGTTAGATACTGTATAAAGTATACTTATATTATATAACATGTTATATGGAATTAATACAATGTGATGTACAGTAACAGATACTGGTACAAATACCCCTCTCCTCCCCTTCTTTAGATAGTGGCCTCTTTATTGAATGTTCTGATATGGTTGCCCTTGTCACTGAAAACCTGCAGGAGCTCAGGAACTGACACAAAGACACTCCCGTTTCACCTCAGAGAAGAAAAAGTCCTGGTAGATCAATCACAGCCCTTTCCTCGCTGTGCTTTGCCAGTTGTGCACAACCACATGGGGAATGCTGGTCAAAGTTGGCGAGAGACATGACCCAGAGTCAAACTCGCTATATCTAGGCCATAGAGCTTCACCTGTGTTTGGAGTGAGCACCTTCAGATGCCAATCAAGCTGACTGGTTGCCAAATACTCTGTAGGGTTTTGGCAGTGGTCTATTACAGTGCTGTGTTTAAGGTTAGTTAAGGTTGATCTTAAAACACCTGTTGGTGGCAGTGACTAAACATTATCTGGGACATAGCATTATTTTTAGGTCCGTTTTATTTATATCATGCTTCAGAAAAATGTGCTTGAATGACTAGCTTTATTGTTTTCAATATACAGATCTTAAGAATAGCGTCTTCCATCTTGTTGCTAAAGTAGATGCATAGAGACATTTGTGTTACAGTTCTGAGATAAATGCTAACATTACCTTAAGAGCTAAATCTTTAAAGCCCAGAAATTAACGACTAATTATGACAATGAGATGACAGCCTATTATACATTTAACTTGTTTAATTTGCATTAGTGTCAAATCTGACTTAAAATATTAACTTGTTAAGAGGCCGTCTTTTGTACCCTACAAATATTCATACAGTATCTGGCATCTCTGTAGCCTGCAGTACACCCACATGCTGAATATTTCCTCTTCTTTAAATTATCTGTCTGATAAGGTTCGTTTGGACAATTACTTTAGAAATGCTAGGTTGTTCAGCGTAGTGATTGTGGTGGGCTATTGTATTTGCCAGTCCCTTAAACTATTTATAGACATACTGTAGTATTGTTCTGCAGTGATTCATTTTCTATGTACAGTTTTAATCCAAATTGAGCAGCTCTTTCAGTCAGATTTTAGTGTGTGGTAAGTATAGGACGTACTGTAGGCAGCAGTGTGCCATAATGTTTTAAAGAAATAATTTATGCAAAATTTCCGTTATTTTTGGGACCGTTTTAAAAAAAGATGCAGTAGTGTGCTTTCAATAGCAGGATTTTCATGTATTTTTACATGACGTAAACACAGCGAGATTAGTGATTACTTCCAGGTAAATCCTGTGTCATTGTGTCGTCTTTGCTATTTAGCATTTCTGTTAGTACACTTCATGCAGCTGTACTGCATATATGGCTATGAGTTCTAAAAAACAAACTTTGTTCTTCTGACATTAATTATAATTTATTATGCATCACCCTTTGAGACTGATTAAGTTGTGGAATAATTATATAAACCACATTTCTGAGCTTCACATACTGTATTCTGTAGCATTCAATAGCTTTAGAGATGTGCAGCTTCATAAGACAATTAACATGCTGTAGCTTCTAATTAAATGCCATTAAAAACTAGAATTGAAGGATGTTGACTATATCCGTTGATAATTAAATGCTTGTAGAAGAATAATATTAATGATAAATGACCACATTTTTTGTTGTTACATGCATTTACTATTGCATTTTCTATTTTGGTTAAATAAATTGCATTGAACACACAGTTTAAAAAGTCTTAGGCCTACAGAAAATTATATATTTAGTTACCACCTGTGTTTTAGGCTGAATTGATGGTTAGGTTTAGAAACTGGGCTGTTGGAAAAGTTAGGGTTGGGGTTAATGCTTGGGGTGTGCATTTTTACTTCTGTTAAAGGAGATGCACAAATGCGTAAAGTGTTTTTTAACTGTATAGCTATACAGTTAAAAATAACTGTATAGCAGCTATGTCTGCTGCAGTTATCACCTGTCTTTGTTTCAGGTTTGAAAACAAAATAGAGTGCCTTTTGTAGATATCTGGCTATGATTTTAGTTATACAAAACTAACAGGTTTAGCTTTTTTCCATTTTCCTGTGGCATCAAGTTGTATTTAGTATAAAACATTGATTTTTTTGTTTCTTCTCCTGTGCCCTTAAGGACATTTCTATATTGATTGCTTCTTGGACTGCAGTCCAGAATGTTTAGTAAAACTGTTTTCACAGAGAAGAACATTAAAACTGTAATATAGGATGCTGCTGCAAAGACGTCAGGGGCAGAACAGAATGTTTCATGTTCTATAAATTGGAAAAAAAACGCGATCCAATAAATTGAATTGACTATTTGTTTTAGTCTGTACATTAAACATGGAAAAGACAAGACATTTAGTTTCTTATCTGTGGATTTACAAGTGTAGAGTATTGTTTTCTGTTCCTTAAAATATATATATATTTGGATATTTCAATATATAATAACAAACTTTATTTTATATAGCTCCTTTAAAAGTAGCTTTACAGAAAAAAAATGCACAGTGAGAGGAGATAGTAGATGGGGTTTGGAATACAGTAGTAAAGAAAATGGGCAGACAAAGAACCAGTTAAGTAAAAGCCCTTCTAAAAAAAGTCAAGAGTCTAAAGTTTGAGTCTAGATTTGACAAAGCTCAGGGAAGGTGGCTCTCTGATATCCTTAGGGGTGGAATTCCAGAGCTTTGGGGTGCAGCAGGAGAAGGCCTTTGGGAGACAGACAGGGGACCAAAATTAGCCGAATGAAGGTTGTGAGATGGAGAGTAGGACGATAGTCACTCAGCCAGGTACTCAGGTGCAAAGCCACGTAGAGTCTCATAGTTGAGCATGACGATTTCGAGGCAGACACGAAAGCTGATAGGAAGCTAGTGCAAGGACCCCAGGATAGGAGTGATGTGATCACTTGCACTAGACCTGGTCAGGATTGTGACTACATAATTCTGGACGTGCTGTAGTTTGTGATAGTAGGGTAACAAGCTTTTATGGTTGTTACCTTTATACGTTGTCTGCAAACGTGTTCAAGGCATGTGTTCAACCGAGACACAAATGCAATGGTGCCGATGTAGTAGAAATCAGTGTCAGGTTCCTGACGTCAAAACGAAACTGCTTGTGGCACTTTGCTGCATGCTGGAAATGGGTTTATGGGCAGGTGCTTCTTTAGGGCACTGGAGGACTGGGTATTACTGTAAATTACTGTGTGTATGGGTGTGTGTGCCTGGTGTGAATGTGTCAAATGTTGGGGGAAGAGCCCCATCTGAATTGATTTGTGAACATTTGTGCCTACAGTAGGTACTTCTGGTACCCAGAATGTACATACAATTGCAGTGCTCCAATGGCTGTTCAGCCAGTAACCCAGGGAAATGCTGAGCTCCACCAAGTCTTTTGATTTGGCATATGTTCTCAACTTGTCAATATCAAAGGCAAGTCACCACATAACCACCTTTTTCCATAACGTGAAATGGGGTCATCATACCTCCATCTTTCCACAGTTCATTTCCTCCCCTTGTTGTGCCTTTTGTACACAGAAATCAGATCTCACTGTGCACCTTAATGTTTTGCCATGTTTTAGAAATGATGGAACTGCAGTGCTCTCCGTACGCTAGAGAAATTAATCCTCAACTTACTGTTACCATACTGATATGCTTTACTTTTTGCTAAATTTATTACAGAGACTAAACAGCGCAGTGGATTCTCACGTTGGGAATGAACATTGCACATATTGATTTTGGAATCATGCCCAGCTGTGTTAGAATATTAAGGGGTTTAATATAAGCACTTTGTTTTGTTGTCCTTTGGTTTTTGTGTGACTGTCATTAGCTTTCATACTGCATGAATCAGATCAGTGAGTTTAACAGAACCAATAGGAAGTGAAAAATTCAGCATCAGTGGACTTTTTGAAAGGATTGGGTCAAAGGTAGCCCAAAAATATTCAGAAGTTTTCACATCCAATGCGTGTCACAATTTCCTTGTATTCCCTTGTATTTATTGTTGTAAACTGATCCATTTGAATTGTGTTGTGCTTTGTCTAAAACCCTACAGAAATCAGGCAGCCAAACCCTCTTTTCCAGAATTCCTTTTGGATGTATTAAATTGGCCATTTATAAATTCAGGGAGATTAGGAGTTCCTGTATTGACTGCAGTTCTGTAAAAAAAATGTGGATATTGATTTTTACTTCCTCATAGAGACACAGGGTAAAACTTACTATGTTTTATCGTTGAAGGAAATGTAACCCAAGCATCTTAGATTTGCTTAATTTAAGTCATATGTTGAATGGAATAAATCAATAGAGTATTAAAATTAATTTGTAATTCAGAAAGATTCATTCAGATTAATACTACGCAATATATTTTAAGTGATATTATTTTGTCAGTATAAATTATTAAACTTGTAAGTTTAATTAAGTGTAAGTTATTATTTTGCTGTATGTAAAATAGAGGTTTCCTTGATACTGTTAAATGGGAGACATTGTAGAAAGAGGAGATAAATGGCTTACTTAACAGAAAGAGCGCTCTTAAACATGCAAATCACTTCACATGGTAGAAGACGTAGAGGATCCATTTGAATGCATTTCAGGGGATTTTAAAAACAGTTGCCACATTTAAATCAATAAAGTAAACTGAAAGACATAGTGGTAATTTATTCCAGCTTGAACCTACTAGTACTGAATACAATTACAGCCTGGCAAAAAAGTTTAGTTAAGGTGCTTTAGTTTCACAAGTCTTGAAGTATAGCTGTGTTTGGTCTCACTTCAGAGTGGTATGCATGCAAAATATTTGTGTTGCTGCAGCACTGTACCAGTACTCTGTGATCTGTGCTGTTTTTGTTTGGTTTTATATGGTCTCTTTTTTGCAAGTCCAAAGTGTCTCCAGCTAGTAAGCTTCTTGAATATTTATGCTTTCCAGTAATCCTGTGATGTAATGCTTTGATTAGACATTCGGTAACATCTGCTGTCAGATCAGTATTTTGTCTATATTTAGACAGTAATCTGGTATTATTGCAAAGAGTAAACATTGCCGCGTTCTCTTGACTGGCATTGTATAAGACCATGTCTATTGGGATCTAGGACGTATCTTCACAAAGAAGCTGGATATCTTTGTATTGTTGTTTTTTGCTGTTTTGTACATCAAAGAATAAAATAATGCTAGAAATAAGAGAGGCAGCCATTTGACCCCTCTATCTACTTTGGTTGCTAGTAGCTACTGTACTGTAAGTGATCTGAGGCTCTTACACAACCAGTTCTTGAAGAAAGCCTGAGAGACAGCTTCAACAGTGTGCTTTATTTACTTGTTCCAGCCTCCCACGAATCTCTGCGTGAAACAAAAGCATCTCTTGGTTTCAGTTCTACATGAATTGACCACTTACGTTCTTTGGTTTGTGTTTCACTGTTGGTTCTGAAGATGTCCAATGCTTTGACCATTTTGAATATGTGAATGAGGTCTCCTTTTAGTCTTCCCGGGTAAAGATCAAGAAGATTCAGTTCTATTAAGTTGTGTAAGACGTTCTTTTAAATCTGTAATGTGTAGAACAATATTATACACAATAATCTAACCAAGATCTAACTTGTACTAAATTAACATCCCTTGATTTGTAATCTATATGTATATAATATTTTTATTGCTTCCCCCATATTGTACAGAAGGTGGAATGATGTACCAGTATAAACTCCTAATTATGTTCCTTAACTTTTTGAATGTAGGCATTTCCCATCTTATTCCTGGGTTTTTACCTTCATGTAGTATTTTTCATTTCTACATTAAATGATATCTGCCAGGTGTATACCTGCTCTTGAGAGGCATCATCTGCTCGTCCTGGAATCCTGGTTCGAGTCAGCTACAGTACTCGGACACAAAGCTGTGATCATGGAGCTCAAGAGTGCTTTTACCTTGTACCTCTTTCTCGTTAGACTGTTCATAATTGTTTTATTAAAATATCTCTGATTTCTAATCATTGTTTCAAATCCCTTGGTACAAAGCTCTTCTTTAGTATAGTATAGTAAAAAATATCACTCTCTCAAAATCGCTAGAATGAACTTTTCTTTTCTTCTTCTGGAGAAAAACTGTAAGGAGCAAATGTAAAAACTAGATACAAATAATTAGTCACTGTCATTTAAAATTCTATTTAGCTTCTCAGGCTTATCTCTTTACACAAATTGATAAGGCAGTTGATAGTGTTGTTTTGGAACGAGGGCTGTAATGTCCATAACAAAGTAATTGTTCAGTCTATCCAGTAAACCTGTATTCATCACCACAATATCATATTTCGGTTTTTGCTTTTGACCTCTTTTTGACCAAAATACAGCTATAATTAACTAATGTTAGGCTGGAGGAGTAATACATTCAGTAGATCTTCAATAATTTCTTACAATAATTTGAATTTAATCATGACATAGGTACGGAATTTGAATTCTGTCTGTACTTTAGAATGGCATTCTTAATGAAGCATATTGGGCAGAGTCTCTGATTCTGCTGGAGATGATATTGCAGGAGTCTAGTGTTAAGGTGGGGAGCCGTGTCAGCATGTGAAGGCTGCAAAGGAACAAGTAATAGGTTTGTTCCATACTGAAAAGAGAAGAAAGGAAGTGCAACGTTTCAGCTTTGGAGCCTTCTTCGGGTGTAAGAAAGATAGGGCAGTCGGCAAAGACAATATAGCATGGGAAAACAAAACTCAGGAGAGAGGAGGAGGCGGGAGCAGGGAGCAGGGAGTGTTAATTCACCTTCTTTTGGCACCACAGCCACCTTTAAATCCTGAAAGATTGTAGCCTAATCCAGATGGGATTACTTATGCTATACCAAGGTGACAGTTCCTCTTGTTTTCCATCCCAGGGCAGTTGTTTTAAAAATGTCAGTGGGGGAATTTCCTCATCTTGAGACCTTGGTCATATCGCTGGACTTTAATCCTATTAACCAAAGGATAATGCATGCCCAAACCAGCAGGGCAAGGTGACCCTCAACCTAATTCTTGGACGAGGTGGTGCACATAAACACTGTTTGGGAAAGAAAGACAGACAAACCCTTTCTGATACATTATTGCCACAACAGTCAAGATGGAGGTGTGATTTGATTCAATTTAAAGGCAACATTTAATCAAAAAAGTAGCACCATAATGAGTTTATAATTCTTATAGTTAAAGTATTGAAAAAGCTTATGTAGCCTCAATGAACTACTCATGATTCTTGACCGACTCTCTTCTGGTGGATGAACTAGTGTGTTAAGTTTCAATTTTGATGCGGTAGAGGAATTGCAGGCTTATGTTATTCCGCAGTCAAGCGTGGAATTTGCATGTACTTTTTTCTCAGAATGTGAAGCTTTGAAGATGATTGTGCAGCTGAGGAAAATCTGAATTTGTAAACTGACAGCACCGAGTATCTGCAAAAATACAGCTTTTATTTCTGCTCTCACGAAGCTTAATTACACTTGCATTATTTATGGAATAACACTAAAAAAACATTTTAATTACTCTGTGACGAGAAGGGGGCTGTGGGGTGGAAATAAATGGATATATTTGTTTTCTTTGGCTCAATAAGTTATTAAAGCATTTCTTGTAGTTCTGAACGAAGTAGACAGATCAGGGGGGAGAATATCATACTGTACTGTATGGGTTTGTTTTGTTTTTTGTGGTCTCTATGGTTCTCCAGTGTTCCTTCTGTGCCTAGATTCTGAAACAAGACTTCTCAAAGCTTGCTGCCAGGAAGTGGGAAAGGGGAAGGAAATTAATAGCATTATATGCCCTTGTACCCACTGGAAAGCTTTGAGGTGCAGAGGTGAATATCTTTCTTGCATCTTTACCACTCTCTTCCTCTTCAGCTTTGTATAGTCTTTTCAGAAACTATCAGTGCTAAAATGAAGCTAGCAGAAATGCCAAGAGAGAACATGCTGCTAATACCTTTAAGATAATAAAAATATAAATATGAACAAAACTATTAAAAATGTACATTGTAATTGCTCAAATGTATTAAACCACATTTGTTGACTTTGTTCTTTTATCTACTTGATTTTTTTTAAATGATGATTTTGCTTGGATACCTTTCAAATTCGCACTGTCATACATCACTGAGTAGTTGCTCCCACATTTCTTATCTAGAACATGCTTCGAAAGCAGAGTTTCCTATCTGCTAAATTAATGTCCAGCAGAGTTTAAAAGGTGTTGGCAGATTAGAGAAATTGTTGTTTGATCCCATTATGAAGTGATTATACTGCAGTGTCAGCTTCTGAATGTAGGCTGGCTAAATCCACTAATTAAACTCTGAATCATCAGTTCCCTGTGTAGATGGCTTATTGATTAGGTAATTAATCTGCTATTTCCCAACAATGATGCTATAGTCCTTTTTGTCCATAGCACACTTTAATGATAGAATGTTTGTGTAATCTATCTAATGGAAATGAAGCTTTAAACACTAATTCTGTTTTTGAGTATGCTTTTATATCCGGTTTTGCAAAATATTGTGTTCTACCTTACATTTTCCTAAGATGTCCAATGCTTATGTTTGAAGAAATCATAATCAAGTACATTTTCTATGGAGACAGAACATAGAACACCTACTGTAGTGTTATTTCTGCAGTGTCTAACTCAATTTCTTGAGTATGGATCTGGAAGTTCTGCATGGGCTTTTACTGACAGTTCAGGTTGGAGCTGTTCACTGATGTTTCTCATTAGTTAAAAGCAGAACTTGAAGAACACACTGTTGATGACACTTTTCAAACCTTTTTAACATTTATTCATCATGCAATAGTCCCAGAATGAACTTGTTCCTTTCAAATTTTCTCTAGCATCCAAATGTAAGAAATGGATAGAACTATTTAGACTTACTGTTGTTTACAATTCTTTTTAGCTTCTCAAACTTATCTCTTTAAACAAATCGATAAGGCAATTGATAGAGTTAATTTGGAACCAGGGCTGTAATGTTCATAACAGAGTAGTTTGTTTGATCTATCCTCAGACTTATTTACTGTAAATCGCCATAATACCATATTTTGTTTGTTGTTTTTGACCTCACTCTTTTTCACTCCAATACAGCCATAATTTGCTGATATTAGGCACAGTGGGAGAGTAATACAGTACATTCAGTAGATCTCTAATGGCTTCTTACAATAATTTGGAATTATTCTAGCAGGAAATTTGAATTCTGTCCATGCTTTAGAATGGCTTTCTTAATGAAGCATATTAGGCAGAGCTTGTGATTCTGCTGGGGTTCATATTGCATGGTTGTACAATTCACACCGTTTGTTAAAAATGTATCTTTTTGCTACAGTATGTTCTGAAAGATATGCTTCTCTATAGTGTCTTTTAGTTTTTTTCATTTTTACAGCTTTGACTTCAGCACTTAACTTTGACAGTAGTACTGTAGATATTGAATGTCTGTAAGACATAGTTATCCCATGCAAAACTACTGTTTACAAATCTTTTGGATACCAAACATATATTTATCCACAGGCAAAACAAAAATGAGTGTGTTCTGATTTTTTTTTACCTGGATCTTACAAAATAAATTAAGTAAAGTTATACTTTCTTTAAATTCAAAATACCCAGTGCAGAATTGATAGTCTGCTGTATCTCTTGTTATATAAAGCATTCTATGATGCTCCTGTGTAAGGTTGCTGGATGTGACTACCTGTTTCACGTTTATCAGAGAACAGCTGTCTAAGTGACATCTGATAATTAGGAAGCAGGATGTGATGTGGACAGGTTGAGTCATAGGTACAATAAGAGCAAATATAATGACAGATGATAACTAGGACACTGAACTACATGACTGTGTTATTGCTCTCTGTTAATTATTTAAAACGTCTGACTTCATATTTACTGTTCTCAAGCAAAGATATTGTTATAGCTATAGGTGACTACCTGGAAGTGTAAACATTACTAGCTTCAAAGCAGAGGGGATGTTAGCTGAGATCCCCTGATCAAAAACAATTGTAAAGTTTATCTTGATACCTAGTTAATTAAGTTATGGGTAAATGATTGTCAGTGTGTAGTCCTGGAACACGCCATATCAGATCACATTAAGAGCACAAACAAGGAAAAAAAAAAGATGAGGAGAAGGGAGGAGTCAGGAGGATTTGGAACTTAAAATTCATGGTCAACTGAACAAAAACCCGATTGAAGCCAAGTACTGTATTTGAACCTTGCTAGAGAGAGCTTGCTGTTCTGTATTTTGAGGGAACGTGGGTTTTCTGATTAAAAAAATACCTTGGTTACGGGCAGCCTTTCCTGCTTGTGGGTGCATTTTTAAAACAGGGAGATAGACTCCCATTTATTTGTGTCATCCGGGTTTGCAGAGAGAGAGATTTAACTGCAGGTTGTATTGCATTTATTAGGAAGCCAACGTATCACTTATTTTGGCCTCTGTAAGAAATACTGCTCCGTCAATTCCTGATATTCACCAATTTTCATAACCCCCTCTTTGTAACAATATCCTTACTGTTTTTTGGTCAAAGCAGACTGAGATGGAGTAAGGACCACCAAGAACTGTTTACCGGTTTCCTCACTGTGATACTAATGCTATAATTATTGGTTTGTTAGCAAATGATAACAAATGTTTCAATTAACATTTAGAATCCTTTGTGCCTGCTGATAATGTAAAGCTAAACAATAAACAGTGGCAATTCCGTTCATCTTAATTGCATGATAATCTTAAAATGAATACCACCGAGTTAAAATAAGTAATGGGCACAGATGTTTTTTGTATGATCCAGAAGGTTTTTACGGTAACCTAATGTTTCAGAGTTGTTTCTGTGGGTTACTTAAATGGATTTTTCATAAATGCCCAGCTATGGTATCTGTGATTGTACTATATCAAATTCCTTGTAGTGTTACTAAAATTGTCTGCATTTTAGTGAGGGGAAAACTTGCATGCCTGATTGTTTAATGCATAGCATTTGAGAGACAGGTCTTTCAAGATCATTTGCCTTCATAGCTGTCTAATTCTTGAGGTTTGAGCCTAAGCACTATTTCAGTTTAATACATGTGCTTGCTAGACTGGCATAATCACATGAAAGGGAGAACTTGGGTTCAACAATTGGGCACACCTGCTCAGGTGTTTTTTTTTATTTCATTCTTTAATCTTTTCAGGAGGGTTGGAAAAGGGGAATGATGGCTACATGGAGTTGAGACAAGCAACGGCCCAAACTGACACCGATTCTTTATTTTTTTTCTCTGCTGTTGATTGTAATTTCTGTTCAGATTGAAGTACTTTAAAAGCTACATTACCACAGCTCCTTTGTGAAGCTTTTTTTTAGCTTTGCAAACTTTGTCAAATGATTCAATCTACTGTATATGCTTTAGTTTGGGTTATCATGACCCACAGTTACACCAGAATACCGGGATTTTGTTCAATAAGAACTGCTTTTCTCATTTTAGAAGATTTTTTTAATACTGCTTTATAAGCTTTACTTAACTAATTCTTCATAAGTTCAGTTGCCATGTGCTTCATAGACATTGCTAGAGAATGTTTTAAGAAGTAAGTGTAATTCGGGTTCAATTTACTTGTGTAAGGACCTGTTTTTAAAATTGGCAACAGGTTGAGGGGAATTATTTTAAAAAGGAATGAAATACACCGATCTATGTAGTGTGTATATACTGTACACTGTAGTTGCTACATAAAGCAATACATCAGCCCTAAATAGCAATTTCTCCCAATGCAATTTAAAATGCAATTTCTTAGTTTACAACTTTGCCCAGGACTGTCCATAGATTGGGCTGCTATTTGCCTGACCAAGTCAGTATGAATGTTACAGGAAGGATTCTATGCAGTGCAGGATATTATAGTACTGTACATGGTGATGGGCATTTGGTAAAGACCTTAGTGCAAGAACTCGGTATACTGTCTGTGAGTTACCACAACATTGTAGCTAATCTTTTTTGGGGAATGGGAACTATTTGCTGTATACAGTACCTAAATGCTTCATAGCTCTTCTGGGAGGATTATATTTTAAGGTCCGTTTCTTGTGAAGAACATCACATTACACATTTCTGCAACTTGTAGTGTGATTTTCAAATATTTAGTGAAATTATATTTAACACAGATGAGCCCAAATTTCTCTGCCTGCTGGTGAAAACACTCCATTAAGGAAAAGAACAGGTCTGATATTAGAGTTTGTTAACTTATGTCTTCCTTACACCCAGTCTGTTTGTTGTGTATAAAGTATAAAAAAGGCACTAATCTATGAACAGCATCTGCACCTTTGAGGTAGTTCTATAAATCCTCATAGAAATTCGGTATCATTAGTTGCTGATTTACATATACCTGTAGGCTTTTACAAAAGGAGCAGAAATGTGTTTTCCTGTTTTTTTTTAATGTGTTCTCTGGACTTGTGGTAGAGGTTTTTGGTTTTCCTGTTACAAAAAAAAGCCTTCTTCAGGCTAGGAGGCTAAGTAGCTAACTTATAAAAGTTTTTTTTGAAAGTTTTAAATGCTATAATGCTATAAAGAATTTGTTTATTTCTCCTTATACTTGCTGACCGTCATTATTTTGGTGTGGTCAGCAGTGTGACAGGTATGACAGAAACAGAACTTTAATATTCTTGTCAGTTGTCAAGGACAGGGGATTGTGGCCATGTATCAGATGGAATTAGTGGCATTGTCAGAAAAAAGCAAGGCATCGCTTGTTACTTCAACCAAGGAGGTCCAGTAGCGCTTTTTTTTTTAGAAAAGAAACAGGAATGACAGTTCTGTTTGAGTGAAGCTAATGAGAGCACAATGAGACCCACTGGGCATAATTGGCATTATCTGTGATATATCAGATACTTAATGCGCTGGTTCTGCATCAAAGCTGGCAAGTGTTGGCACCCCTGAAGGTAGTTCATCATACTTTTATTGCCCTTGAAATGCACTGTTTCACTTAATTACCTCCACTTTGGAACTGTGCTTGTTTCTCCTAATGCAGGAAAGATGAAAATGAAAAAGTCAATTATTAGTTAAAACGCATTAGTTACTTTCCCAACACAACCTTATGTCAATTTTGTACGTTTCTGTTACTTTTTTTATTTTAATATCTGTTTATTGTAGTATCTTTTGAGGAATTTGATTAGTAAACAACTAAAACATCCTGCAGTCTACGTAAAAGATCTTGTTTCTTACAGTACGTGGAATTCTCATTATAGATTTAGACCAGTCAATTTTTGTCCCAAAACACTGAAACGATCCCTGTGTATTTTCCTGATGAAGCCCATTCTGATGGTACATCTGTCTTCACAGCTACATGTTCATTTTCTTGAGTCTGGAGAGCTCGAAGGAGGCTCCGCAGCTAAAACGTTGTATTTCTTTTCTTCTCTTTTCAGTGTGGAATAAACCTTTACTTGTTCTTTTGTGAGCTCAGATAATGCTGGTTTGCTTTCTACAACAGTTAGCAGTGTTAAGCATACTGTAGGTGCTAAAATCCAGGCCTTCATTGCCGTGGAAGTGTGAGTTTTATAGATCATAAAATGTTCCATCTCGCCAATTAAGTCAGTAATTAGTTTAATGAAGAATCTGAGTGCAACCTGTTAATTGAAAACCAGTCTCCCAAGTACCCTTGAGGAGTACACATTGACTGTTGTTCAGTGTTGTGTCTTGAAATAAGATAAAGCAGTTCCTGTTTAGAAACCCATCTTCATCTAGATCTCTTCATGATCACCTTATTCGTTGTTACACATCTGTTTATTAAATCAAAGTTTTGACATTTTTTTTCCATTTTATTTAAAACAATTGAAGCTTACATGAGAAGTTGAATATGATAAAACTAAAGGTCTGTGGATACATCTTCAGGAAACTTTAAGACTTCACTTATAATATACCAGCTAAATTACTGCATTTAACGGTTATTGTGTAGTTATTCACAGTCTGAAGCTTGGTTCACAGACTTCATCAGCAGCAGCTTTTTTCATAGTGTAATTATAATTAATGGTTTAAGGGTATACACTGAGCTCCTCTTTTGATGTGATCTAGTTTTTTCAAAGGCTTATTCCACAGTTCTTTAAAACATTCCAGCTCACCAGCTTCTGATGAATCTTAACTTTTCTAAAGAGGGCCTTTTTCAAATGGTTGCTGGAAGAAGATCTCTCCAGGATCTCTCTACAGATCCTTATTTAGTATTTGCACAGATTCTGCATTCATGTGAAAATCCAGGTATTTCCCACATGGGTTGGAGCATATCTACTGTAATTGCAAAAGCACAATTTCACATTTGAAGGTGGAGCCTACCATAGGTATTTAGACAGAACAACCAGGTATCTGCTGGGTGTCAGAAGTTGCCAATGTAAGTAAAACCTCTTTTGTCCCCACTCCTGGATTGTACTGTATATGCCTTCTCATGATTATCTCATGTTTTTCATGTCACAATGTCATCTTGACAATGAATTTCAAGATCCTACAGTACCTCCTTAAGACCAACTTATTTGGGATCTATCTGTAAATTGTAGGATTCATTATCCTACTTTATGTGCCTTGTACATTGTATTGCATCCTTTTCAGTTCTTCAAGAATTTAGTGTTCACAAAACAATGTGCCTTGTTTTTTCTTTTGATCATTGTGTGATGACGTACAGTATTTAGCAGATTCTCTACATTATGTGTTTTGTACTGTTACTAATTTGTACTTCATTCATCATAATGTCACCTTGGATAAACACAAGTTAAATAATTCATGCAGTCCACAAAAATGTATCTTAACTCTTCTGAGTTTCCTTGTATATTAGTAATGACATTCATAGTTTCTTGAAAATGTACCTCTAGGACTCATTAGAGGGTGAGATATAAGAAAGAGATACATTAAGATGTGTGTGGAGCAGCAAAATGCATTAGAAGAGGTGCTTAATTTTTAATGCTATTAGGTTCTGTAGTACTAGTTTGTATCCCAAGTGGTATCTTCTTTAGTTCACATCTTCTCTTAAACACATTAAGTATGATATATCTGTCAAGATGGCACTAGGAACACCTGGTTGGACCCTATGCGGGACTGAGACTGTAGGTAGCTGGTGTTTGGCGTCCAAATACCAAAGGCAAAAGGCAAAAGTTGTCGAGGTGGAAGATCAAGGTCAGGTATCATAAGAGTCAGGTCGAGAGCATCCAAATCCAAAACGAGAGGCGAGACGAAGTCGAAGCGGTGGAAAACAGAGTAGTTTATGCGCACAAGAGAAGGCCAAGGGTTATTCTCAGTAGTGAGCAGGGACTGAGTGGAGTGAGAGGGTACAAATAGGGAAGAACGTGAGGGATGACATTTGATTAATTAGTGCACGGTTGTTGGCAGTGAGGGGGTGCTCGTAGGAATGCGGTTCGCGACAATATCAACATAACCCACTGAAGCTAAGCAGGTGTGAGCCTGGTCAGTACCTGGATGGGAGACCTCCTGGGAAAAACTAAGGTTGCTGCTGGAAGAGGCGTTAGTGGGGCCAGCAGTGGGCTCATGTGGGTCCTAATGCCCCAGTGTAGTGATGGGGACACTATACTGTAAACAGGCGCCGTCCTTCGGATGAGACATAAAACCGAGGTCCTGACTCTCTGTGGTCATTAAAAATCCCAGGGTTTCTCGAAAAGAGTAGGGGTGTAACCCCGGCATCCTGGCCAAATTTCCCCATCGGCCTTTATCAATCATGACCTCCTAACAGTCCCCCTCTGTGAATTGGCTTCATTACTCTGCTCTCCTCCCCACTGATAGCTGATGTGTGGTGAGCGTTCTGGCGCACTATGGCTGCCGTCGCATCATCCAGGTGGATGCTGCACATTGGTGTTGGTGGAGGGGAGTCCCCATTACCTGTAAAGCGCTTTGAGTGGAGTGTCCAGAAAAAGCGCTATATAAGTGTAAGCAATTATTATTTTTATTATTATTATTATTACGATTTTTTTGGGCGCGAGGTGGCGCAGTGGTTAACATTGTCTGCGTGGAGTCTGTATGCTCTCACTGTGTTCATGTGGGTTTCTTCCTGGTGCTCTGGTTTCCTCCCACAGTCCAAAAAGATACTAGTAGGTTAATTCGTTTCTGTGAAAATTGACCCTAGTGTGAGTGTGTGTGTGTGTGTGTCTGTGTCTGTGTGTGCCCATCCAGGGTGTACCCTGTCTTGTGCTCTCTGTTGCTGGGATAGTCTCTGGCTCCTCCACGACCCCGAGTTGGTGGAAGCAGTTAGAGAATGGATGGATGTTTTCTTTGAATTCATTTATTGCCTAACTAGCCTATATTCAGTACGACTTTATAGTTATTCTAGGTCTTAAACTTATTACAATATAAGAAATGCACTATAAGCAGGCTGCTTCCAATCTGGTGTTTATTTTTTGTCAAAGCTAGCTTACACTAAGCAGTTGGTGAGAAAATGGTATCAGTGTTGATTGTATACATGGATGGTATACATGTGATGTATACTTATGATATACAGTATACTGCATATTAAGTAATGCATTGTTATTTACTGATTTTCTTAAGCCAATGATTTTTTTAAATGTTGGTAGAGGAGCAAAGTGAAAACTGTCCTGTTTTTGTAAGTGTGCTGTATGCAGTAAGAGCTTACAGTATGTCCGTATTTTCATCTCAGCAGTTTAAATTTGCTTCACTTTTCTTTTTTTAAATGGGTTTTGACAGCAGCAAACAAATAGATTTCAGATGCCTCAGATGGCAAAATATTGGAAAAACACGAAAGGCTCATGTGACATCACAGAGCACGAAGATCATCCTTCTTTCTGAAAGTGAAGAAATGCGTGCTGTGCATAAAGTCAATGGTCTTTTAAATGTTGCCATTTGCTTCTGTAATGTGTTTGTGAACACCTCTTTGCTATTGCAAGGAGTGTATATAATTCTGTGGTTTTAGCTAATGACTTTGTGCTTTGTGCTTCCATTGTGCTGTAGCTGTTCTTAGTCTGCTACAGTAGCTGTTGGTTCTCCATTCATTTTTTAAAAGAAATACCGTATGGATATCTCTGGCTCTGATTGTACCAAGAGCCAGGTACTGTGTCCAAACCTGGCAGTGGGTTCATTGAGGGTGCACATCCCCTGAGGCCAGGAAAATGAAAGTTTGACTTGTTTCAGTGTTCACACTTTTCTACGCAGTTTTTAAGGCAATTCATGGTCACTAGTTAACGTGATTCTGTGATGCTTTTTTTTAAGAAATGATTTTTCTTAGTATGAATCAAAAATATATGGCTGTGTACGCAACACCCTTTCATGATATGTTGTGTTCAAATTTGACAAAGTGAGGTTGTAGTACAAATGTTAGTGATAGTGTTTAAGAGAACATGTTTTGTTGCTGGATGTAGTTCTTTTTCGTCTTGAAATACACAACCATTGAGCAACAACATGGTGGTAAGTGCTGCTGACACACAGCTCTTACTGTACTGTGTTTGTGTATTCTTGTGTTTGCACAGGCATGTGTGCTGTGCAGTAGCCTAGCATCCTATACAGTATGTCGTTCCACCTTGTGCCCAATGGATTCTGGTTTAAATTCCTATGCGTGATAGCACCAATGAGTGGCTTTGTGATAAGTTCTGGATGTGCATATTAAGTTCAAGCTATATGCATTACTATTAGAGCTAACAAAGATGTTAACTTGGAAAACAACAACAACAACAACAACCAATGAAGAGGCGAATGTTTTAAATCTCAGGTTGGACACCTCAGACACCATTACATAATTACAGCTGTGGCTCTACAAGTCGGTTCAGTGCAGCCTGTGCAATGTATTTTTGCCAATGTGGCAGCATCATGATGCACAATTGAATTAAATATATTGGACTCACGTTTTCCCCAAGGAAGCATCTGAATTGAACAGCTGTTTGTTGTTCTTGTGTGGGTACCTCTCCGTGCTGTTTCAGGCAGCCAGTACCAAAATAGTGGGTGTCTGGCAATGACTTGAGGGCAGCAAAGTATTCAATTATGGTGATGAAGGCCTATGCACATCAAATCTTGATTTTGAGAATTTCGGTTAAATGGAATTTGATAGTTTTACTTTTGTTTTCATTTCTTTGAATGGTTTTGAATAAGATTTTTAAAAAATATTGGCTTGACATGGGTTATCGAACTAAAAAGTCAGATGCTAAATGAATTTTCACCTACTGTGTTTCTTCCACCAGTGTCCATTGTCATGGACTTATTCCTGAAGGATGCCAGCGGTCCAGTGGTTGCTGCATTCTGAATGCCTTGTGCTGTATCTGAAGGTCAAATGCATTGGAGCTCTGCTATATATTTTTTAAAATTAGTTTTTCTTTACCCTACTGTATTTTTCTAAGGTAGCTCAATTTGTCTGACAGGTTTGAGATTTAATGCCGCATTTTGCTGTCAGATTTGTATTTATAAATCATTGCTTCAGTTGAGGTAATTGCCACAAGAACAGCTTTAATACAGGACAGCTGGTCTATTATCCTGCTCCCTTGGTAGCTCCCTACCAAGCTGACATTTCATGATTGTAAATCTCAATGTTTTAAGGAGAGAATTATTAAACTTTCAAGGATTCTTGTCTGGAGAGTAACTGACTCATGTCTTGGAAGAGAGTGGCTCAGGAAGCCGAACTTTCAAGTGATTACACTTTCAGACATCCACCTCTGCAGTTTTTTAAATGTTAAACTGGTTTTGATTTGCATTAAGTAACTGATGAGGCAGTTTTATGTACTGTAAAGGTTTTTGTAATGAAGCACTGTTTTTGATTGTTGAAAATCGGTTCTGTATCAATGCGCCGATTTTTGTACCGGTAACATTTCTTTGATACGTGTTTTCATATTTTATGTGGGGTTCCCGAGTGGCTTTACTGGGGAAAGCTGAAGGAGGTGTGGTGAGTCTTTTAGTCCAAAGATCATGTTTAGTTTTGTAATTTGCTGGCCAAAGTTTCCTTGTCTTGATGCAGTACAGTGATGTGTTGGGCGTGAAGCAGTACTGTGATGCTGGGGCCTGAGGCGGGACAGCGCTGCGTGGGGCCTGAGGCGGGACAGCGCTGCGTGGGGCCTGAGGTGGGACAGCGCTGCGTGGGGCCTGAGGCGGGACAGCGCTGCGTGGGGCCTGAGGCGGGACAGCGCTGCGTGGGGTTTGAGGCGGGACAGCGCTCCTGGGGTTTGAGGCGGGACAGTGCTCCTGGGACTTGAGGCGGGACAGCGCTGCTGGGACTTGAGGCGGGAGATGTGTAAAGAGGGTGTAAATGAGTGTAAAAGAGGGTGAAGATGCCCACTGATGAACAATCTGTTCTGGGTCAGCTATTGAGACAGCTGATCTCAACCCCCAAAAATAATACATGTACTGTGCTGTATATAGTTCTTCGTGTATTGGAAGTATTATCTTTAATTGGGTAGACGTCTAGAGATTACATATACAGTAGCTCACTTTTTAACTCGCCTGCTCAACCGCTGCGGCTGGGAGCAGCTGATTGAACTAGTTTTGCACTGGTTTTTATAAAGATGCAGCCAAGTGAGCTTCATCACAGACACCCCAAGTGCCTCTGAAGACTGAGAAAAAAAACATCTCTGCAGTGCAAGCTCATATCAGGGTACTATTCCTTTGAAAAAATTATAGGTCACCTTGTTTGTGCCGGAGGTAATGAAGAGAAGTACAGCTACAGACTGCTTAGAAAGCGAGAGTGACAAAGGACCAAACAATTCATGCAGATACTGGGCATTTGGTGAGCCTCAAGGTTTTTATAAATGCTGGTTAAATATCGTTTGTGCCATCCAGTGTGCCTTTCTTAATGACTAATGTTTAACATTGTGTCCTAGTTGTAGCATGTATTATGTCAATACAATTAAATGCATTTGTTTAAAATGTATTCTTGCGGTGTTTTAAATGCAATTTTAGATGTTGTATTCATGTAATTGTACTTCATTTAAGTTGTAATGATGATACATTTGTTGGACAATGGTTTTTCCTCCTCCATTACTAAAGGTTGATAATCAGGACTGTGATTCACTGCTTAAGTTCCAGGGGGCTCTGTAATTAGACAACTGTAAAGGGATTTACTGTAAGCTGTTCCGAGACTCTGAGTTGATGTCTGGACAGATGATACCAAGTCTGTTCGACGCAGTAAAAATGGCTTTGTATCCTTAAAGACAAAACAAAGCTGTTGGAAACAGCCCGGAAAGTATCGAGGGTTATTTTAATAACAGCATCCTTTTGACTCTTTGCAATGAAAGATGGTTTTATTCATGCATGTTTGATCAACATGTGGGTTATTTTTGCTAGCATTGTAGTCCTAAAGCATGACTTAAGCACTCTGCTCCGTCTTAATATTTCCTAATTGCAGAGTGACTAGAAATATGTAAAATAAAGGAAAGGCTAAACATTTCTTTGCTTAGATCTTTATTATTTGAGTTATACTAGATTATCATTAACCTCTAGTATCATGTAGTATGTCCTTTTGTTGACATAGTAAACCAGTGGTCTGCCAGGTGTTGTATACTGTATCTGCCAGATAAGATAGGCGCTGACAATGTTTTTAATTAACTTGGCATCAGAAACTATGTTATAGATTGAGCTTCAGTACATAGTTTCTGGGTTTTATTTGAATAACTGGGTGGAGTTTTCTTTTCCTCCAAGTGCTCCAAGTTCTGTAGCCATTCTGAGAGATAAGGTAATCAAAGATCACTACATACAGTAACTAACTCCAAACTAAAGGTACAGTAATGGAGCTTTGGATAAGAAACTTAAAGTAAAAGAACTACAAGTTCCTGGTTTCCTCAGCTCTCTTGAAGCGAAAGAGCAGTATATAAGAAAATCTATAACACCTGGGAAATGCCTGTTTCAGGTTTATAAGGGGAGGAGATATACCATTCTGGGTCTTTTTACAAACTAAAAAGTTGGGGAGGAGGAAGAAATGCTAAGAATGACTGAGAGACAAATGAAGAAAAAAAAATATTTTGGAGGAGCACCATACTACGGCATTTTTTTAACTTTGTTTGGCCGAGGATCAAGATAGTAGTAAAAAAAAAAAGGGCAGAAACTCAGACTGGAGCAAGAAGAAGAAAACTATTTCGAAAAGAAAAGGTGCATTTCCCTGTAATTGATAATGATGTATTTTTAAAAAATCATTTTTCAAGGCCCACATACACACCCACCCTCTCACTCCCCGTGTGTCGCAGGCTTATGAAAAGCAATCCGGTTTGAAATTCAAGATGAGAAATTTTTAAAAACTATTTATTTGGTCATAGACCAATGCTGGAATGAGGGGCAGAGCAAGTTAGCCTATGGGACTAAATAATGTGCCAACCTCAGTGCAGGCTTAGGTCATAAACTGTAGTAACAAAATCATACAGAAGTCTGTGTAGTGTAGGAATTTAGGTTTATGTATATTTAGAAAACCTTTTACTTAATTGCAGACCCTACATTTTGTACCGTTAGCTTTTTTTTTTATTAAAACCTTTTTTTTTAAATCAGATTGTGCTATCTGATTACCATCAACCCAGCAGCAGGCAAAACTGAGATTCTGGCTTTAGAAAATATGTAATGAATTGTGGTGTCCAGGGTGAAATTGAAGGGATTCATTAAGGCATTTTCTGTAAGTCCCCCGGCTACCGTTCTAACATGCCACATGTACTGTGTGCATAAACTTAATTAGGGCACCAGGATGAGTAAAAAATTGGAAAGGGGAAAACCATGTAAATCAGTTACAGACTTAATGGCATTTCAAAACTACAGTATACTGGTTAAAATAATAAGAAGGGTACTAGAGCCATAAGTAATTATTGGTTTAAATCCACCTGAATTAAGATTACGTTTGCAATATTTACGCAAGGTCTTAAGAGATTTTCTTTCTAATTATAGTATATGTTAGTCATGTTGTTCTTCTGCAAGAGTGTGGCATATAATGTATGGACAGCTTTCAGCTGCTACCAAACATATGTCGTATGCCCCTTATGCTTACAATACAGGAATTAAAGAGCAGATCAAATGCCAAGACTAAAGCTTTAATCTTGTGTTCAGAAGCACAAGAGGAAAAGGCATCAAGAATTTATTGAGGCAAGCTGTTGCAAGAGCACCATTAAAAGATGAGTAAGTAAAAAAGCTATAGACCCACTTCTTGTACAAACATGTCAACAAAGAGGTCAGATCCAAAATTTGACAAATCCTGGCTATACTGGTTCAGAAGAATTTAGTTTTACTAAATTTCCTGCCTTTGTCTCATGGGGAAAGAGGTTAAAGCACAATTTAAAGGTTGCTTATTCGGTTAGGTTTCTGTTTACTGCTTTGAGCAATTTAGCATTTTTGTTACCAATCATTATTGAATTACACATAAAAGATTAAAACCTATTAAAAGAGAGAATTTTGACGCTTGAATAGAATTATGCATACTATAATTGCAATCTGTTTTGTTCATAATCCAGATTTGTATGTATAGTAAATGCATCAGGATTTTTTTAAGCAACATAAGGACACTCCCTAAACTGCCTTAGACGAGTGGTATGATCTATATTACCCTTTAGATCATTCCACTATTTTTAGATTTCTTTGCTACTGTGTGTCCTGTTGGTTTCCTTTTAACACATCTGGATCTATTCCAGCAATAAAGAAATATATACAGTAAATTCTTATTAACTCCTCCATAAAAAAATCTTATTACTTGTAAGCACGTAATGAAAAAATAGAGAACTGCCAAGAATAAGCTTCTCAATAACTTTTAATAGTCTTTCTTTTCTGTTAAATGTTATACCACTGTAAGACCATACATTTACTTCTACAAAGTGTTACCAATCTTAATTGAAGATCTTTTAAAACTACTTTGTTGCAGAGGTACAATATTCCCTTTATTATGGCATAGGTTTTCAAAACAAAGCTGTTCTTCTGGTTGCCTAAAAGTCAAAACTCAGCTTTTTCCTGTTATTGATTTTTCTGTTGCTCCCTTTGTTGTAGGTGTTCAGCTTGATTCTTGGTTGTTGTGTCAGCTTTGATTACTTGTCAGGCTAACTAGGTGATGCAGAAAAAGTAGGGTTTGACAAGACAAATAAAGCTTTTTGTGAGGAACTGTTCAAGACAAGCGAATTAACATTGTAAAAGGTCATTACGGCCCATTGCTGAAACATGCCTGATAACACACACAGTACTGCAGCAGCACATTAATCTCTTCCATCCTTGAGTAGCCTTTTCAGGGGAGTTTGTAAAGATTTATTAGCATTTATGGTCGTATTAACTGAAATATAAACCTACATAATAAGAAAAATGCAGAACACACAGCTGAAGCTTTGTCAGCTAAACGTAGCCAGTTGTGACAGTGATCCACTGCTGAACACACAAGAATAACAAATGTCAGGTTGAAGAATAAATACCTGCTTAGATCAGATGATAGGAATTGTTCCTATGGTCATCGAAGCACACCTAGCAGTTACGCATCATATTTAGAAACATCTTATATAATTAATGAACAGAAATTGCAGCTATATTCTCTTGTTCTGTTATTGAGAAGAGAAAGACGCACAAGCCCTTGTGATACTACCTACAGCTCTACTGTATATCTGGGAGGCTTTCTGTATTATTTTGAAACAAGTGACTCCTTTTAACTACTTCTTTCCCTCCCTTAGTCTTTGCAGGATGAAGGAAACAAAATGGACTCCATGTTATCTAGTATAATTTTTATGACTGGTGACTTATGCTAAACTGGCCCAAAATGATTTGAATTAAGCGTCTGAAAGCTCAAATTCAATATTTTAGTCAAATGGAGTTAAGGGTGGTTTCTTTTCTCTAGTAAATACACTATTATCAGACACTCACCTTTCTAATGAAGTACTTTCAAAGTTACTCACTTTATTAGCCATATACAATTTCTTGCATTAGGAATTTGTCTTTTCGTATACCCCAAATTGCTCTCCATGAGAGAGACAGACAGGGAGAAAAGCTTGGGGTCAGAGCTCAGGGTCAGCCATTTATACGGTGCCCCTGAAGCTCTGAGGGTTAAGGGCCTTGCTCAGGGGCCCAATAGAGTAGGATTCCTCAACCTTCCAGCCACAGACACAGATCCTTAGCCACAGAGCCACCGCACCACCACTACTCTTTAGTTATGTATGTTTCCACATCGTCCCATGTTGTAAACAAGGCGCTTTAAACGTTTTGAATTGACTTCTGTTAACAGAATGGAAGACCCTGCGGCTCTCAGTGACTTGAGTTGGACATCTGTGTGTTAGTAGTTTTAGCCAGATGGCGAATTTTGCTTCAGTATGGCTAGAGTTGTTCAGTTGCGCTCTGCAGCATCTCCACCACTGCATTAAAAAGCAGGGTGCAGAATTCTGTCGCACAGGACACTTGCCAGAAAGCGCTGGGTTGAATGTGGGAAAGCACTGTTTTCAACAGGCTCTGGGGAACTGGAAGTGATTTGGTAAGTTTTTTTTTTTTAGTGTATGTTTATGTGAGTGTACTAAAGGAGAAATACAACTGCATGTGGTTAAACAAAAAGTATATGCACAAAAAAATGACACCCCAGGGAGTCTTTTTATTTTATAATTTTTCAAGCTTCGTTTCTTAGAAGTTTGTTGTGAACAGAAAATGATTATTTCACCAGTGCCATATTGTTGAACGCTGTGAGATGTAATTGTTTTTCTGCCTCAGGTTCAGATTTGTAAAGACGTAGGAGGAGGCCTCTAGCCATTTCATAAATTCTCACATTTTTGGCGACAAGCTGATATCAACCATTTATTCCGTGATGGAAGTAAAAAGATGTTTGGGGGGGAAAAAAAAGGCCGAAAAGCTAGCACTTGGATTTTTTTAGAAGATGATAAAAAATCTTTCAATAGGCTGAAGTTAAAAAAACAGTTATCATCCATGATGGAATTCCCAGTTCACGGGGAAAATAAATCTTTTTCACATAATAAAGAACATTATTTTTTCTCGTTGAATCCCTTCAGAAATGTGTGATGTGTGTTTAAAACGTTTGGGAGATGTAATTTCAAAGACCATTTTTGGGGGAAATATTATGTGTACAGTTGATCTTCTATTGTGAAGTTAAAAAGAAAGATGTTAAAGCTGGAGTTTTAAAAATGCATTGGCCACCCCTCGCATTTGTGTACGGTTGTGTTCCATGAAGTCAGAGGTACTGACCAGGCTAAGATGGGAACTAGCAGTCTCGAGCAGGTTGAGCAGGTGCTGTCTCCGGAGGTACTTGGTTGTGTACTCGTCAGTTGGACAGTACAGAAATTGATCCATGATTCCTGGAATTACAAGGGTCATACTCAAGCACCCCGTTAAGGCACCCAGTTCCTTCAAGAAATGTGACCAGAGCTTTAGGACTAAGATTACGCATTCAGTGTTGCAGTGCTGTTCAAGCCTCCGGAAGACATAACTTTATGCTACCTGTTTACTCGAAATAAATATTGTCATTATCTGTTTGCCTGCCTGCCAAGCTTTCCAAAGCATTTTCAGCTGAATCATAGAAATACAAGACAGGATCCTTTTCTGAGAAAATGGGTTTCTTTCAGAATCCATATCTTTTAAATTCAGGATAGACTACTGTTGTTATTCATCATATATGAGACATCACCATGTACTGTAGATGACTAGTCTCTTTAAACCATTAAATGGGATTTCATTAGTTCTAATGTAGTTCTATTTATACCCCAACCAGTCTGAGGTTTGAGCAATGTGAACATTGCTATTTCAACACAGTAGCATCATTATGTCAATTTAGTCAGAAAAACAAAAAAGCAGCTGCACTTAAAAAAGGGCTTTTTAAGAGTGCCATACTCCATCCTTTCTGGTGAGTCTGCTTCTTATTCAGACCATTTAAACAGGTGACTCATGCTTAAGATGAACAGATTAATAGACAACATTCCCTGTCAATCAGGAAGAAATACATTGAAATGTTTTGTTCCTGATTTTTAGTTTTACGTTTTAAATTTTTGGTTGCACAAAAAAACAAATTTAGAATACTGCTTCCTGGGAAGGCAAATCAGTTCGACATTCTATAAAGCCATTTTTTAATTTGTCAGGATGCTTGTAATTTATTTTTTTTAATGAATACACTTCATTGAGCTGTTGAATGGTGGGTATGACCCCTTAAATGGCAGAAGACCATTTATTCATGCTTAAAGTGGGCATTTATAATAAACCACTTATTTAATTAAAGTGAATGGCAGGAAATTAAAGGAACCAGTGTAAGAAGGCGAATTTGAGGATGATCAACTATCGGCAATAATAACTTCTGTAGAGCAGCAATTAATTCCAAAGTGAAACTTTCACAATTTGTAACTGTCAGACAAATCTTTACAGAATATTACATGTAGGTACAGTAGTAGTACATTTTCAGTAGAAGATCATGCCTTCTATAGAAGGAGCATACTGTGTAGAAAAAATGTAGGGTTTTCCATGGACAATGTGTTCATATCATGTGACTAGACAATTAAAAAGCCTAGCGGAATGCTAGGTTGTGTAGTAAAAAGTGCAGAATTTAAATCAATATATTATATTGTAAAGTACACTGATCACATTTTGACTGTTGATATTGAATTTGGTGAGCAACTGTGGCTGCCACTTTTACTAAAATAAATTGCTGCTTTGTTATGAGTTACAAGAAGAGTGGAAAGGTTAGTTCCTGACCTCAGAGAAATACAATACACTGAGGCAGTGTAAGAATTTAATTGCTTTACAATGGAGTGGCGGAGGAAGCAAGGACACTTGGTCATTCACATATTCAGAATCCTAAATCCCTGAAAAGAATTGGCAATATTAATCTTGAAGACTCCGGATCAGTCATAAAGAGATGACCCAAAGATAAGAGCAGAAGTTAAGAAGGTGTGCTTTTAGGGCTAATTACAGGTGACTATTATTGGTATATAGGATTTTTTGTATCTGGGATAAGCTATACAGTAGTGATGCGCGGGTTCACTCACACCCCCGGGTGGGTGCGGGTTTAGCCGCTGGTCGGGTGGGCTCAGGTTAAAGAAAAAGGTTCTAGATCGGGTCGGGCGGGTCCGGGTTCGTTTCTCACAACCGAGGGCAGGTGCGGGTAAAAAAAAAAAAGCCGACCTGCGCATCACTACTAAACAGCCCTGTTATTGTTCCTGATTCCCTGGAATCCTTCAAACAAAGGTTGAATGCGTTTTTTTAATAACTATGAGTAAGATGGCTCATTGTAATTATTGATCATATTACACTGGCGTCCAATTTGGGAATACTTTGTGAGATGTGACAAAGACCAATTCAGACTCGCTGTATTATTTAACTTTTTTTGACAACACCCATTTAATATCACAGCTCATTTCCAGAGATCAAAAATCTGAAAATACTGTACATTCGGTGGTCATCAGTTCCTCTGACATGTCAATTGGACAGCAGTCTAATGATAATTAATTACAGTAGGGACCAGTTCCCCAAAATGCTAATGACATTGGTCAATAACCATTGCCTCAACAAATGAATAAGAAAATATAATATTTGTTATGCTGTAAAAGTAATTAGTTTCCTGTCCATTTCCTCTGCTACTCGTATTTCCAAGGAAGGCTTGTATGACTTGTAGGAGCTGGGTCTTCACTGTGCTTGTACGATTTTTCATTCATGTAAAGCAAATACACTCCATTCTGCAGTACATTGCTTTTACTGTAGATTTATTACAGCAGAGGGGAAGGCTGCAGTCTGAAGAGGCACAGTGTGCAGCTGTTTTTCATTAAGACAGTAGTTGCTGCAGATCTTTTTGCCTTTTGTAAGTTTAATGTGGTGCTTGGAAGCAAGATACTCTTTAAGGGTAGTGGGTATATCAGATACCACACTCTTTCCTTGTATCTCATTAGGAGTATCATGTCTGACTAGAATAGTACCTAGTGCAATTATGCCTGAGCGTCTGCCCATGAGAGCTGCCGAGCAGTGCACCAATTGCTTGATGACTAAAATGACATCTGTTCATTATGCTTTGATGGTACTTCGGGAGTATTGCAGGAGGTTGAAGTGCATTAAGAGAATGGGGGATTTCCAGAGTCCTTTGAATGATTGAGAGTTCACTCACATTGCTTCATTATTTTTCAATTATTAATCAATTTAATTTTGTATCCTAGAACCTCTGGCTTTTGCTGTGTTCTGCTGTATATTAAAATCAAGATGGAATGGTAATCCATCCATTTTCTAACTGCAGTTCAGGGTCACTGGGGACTGATCAATGGCCACAAAGCAGGTTAGACTGTGGATGGGACGCAAGTCTATCGTAGGGCACTCACAGACATGCAGGGTTACACCAGGGCCAATTTTCCCAGAAGCCAGTTAACCTGCTGTACCAGTATGTCTTTGGACTGTGGGAGGAAATTCACAGCAACAGGAGTTGAACCCAGGACCCCAGTGCTGTGAGGCAGCATTGCTTATCACTGCAAGAAAGCCAACAATGTGTTTTTTCCCTTGTGTTATTAAAATTGTGTTATTATTTATTATTCTCAATTTGAATTTCAAATTTCTGCTTATCAGGTCTTAGTGCTGTGACCCCTTTTGCAGCAAGCAATGTGAATATTGTCCTCTGATATGATCACTGTCAAGCCATTTTCCATTTGACACACTGTGAGCTGTGCATTGATTTATACAGTAGGTGAGTAAAGACACACTGGAATGATGCAGTTCTTAGTGATGACACTGCAGGCTCACAAGGACAGGGCAAATCCCAGGGAACTCTGTTGCATTATAAGCTGAGGTTATCCTGGTCAATCCTGGCTGGCGTGGCACTCAGCCAATTGTACACTGCCCCTTGCAATCAGCCAACGACAACCCATTTTCATGAAGAGGTCTGGACACTTGACAGAAGGGGCTTTACAAGTTGACTTTAGAACTCAGGATTTGGTTTTCTTCAACACTTTCGAAACGTGTTGGGAGAATTTCAGAACTTGTAAAATAGGCGCCTGTCTTCAATGGGATTGAAGATTTCTTCCTTTTTTAGAGACATAATCGGTGCAAAAACATAAGGTGTTGCCTCCATTTGCTGTGTTTTAAGATGCAGGCTCATCTGAAAGAATTATTGAGGCAAATTATAGCAAGAGGCACGACATAGGATGAAAAAGTTACAGGTCTTAAGTGGCAGCACTTGCTGTTGGGTTCATATTTTGATCCTTGCTTTCAATTTCAATTTAAAAAAAAAGTTGTTTGAAACTTTGCTGTGGAACAATAACAGTGCATACAATATATAGAGTCTTCCATTATGGACGATGGCTGTTCTGAAGCAGATTAAAACTCACCATTGCTGTTTTTCATACGTATTATTATTGGGAGCACCTGTTAATTTCCCTTCTTGACATTGCTTTTAAAATTCCTTTGGTTGCAGGGTCCAGTTCTCCACATCAAAAAGACCCAAGGACAAAGATCAGAATCCATTTCATTTTCTAAATGCGGGTCATTAAAGTTTAAAGTTCTGCTCCAGGGTAGTTCATTTTTTGCTCATTTGCCAACTATAAATACTGTATTAGGATTTCACTTGCACGTCCTTGGCCAAAGATCTTTAATAAGTCCTTCATCATATATGCAGTATGTATTATATGTAAGCATATTGTAATGAATTAAGGTTATAATTGTAAAAAAAGGAGGTAATTAAATCAATACTCGCATCAGGTCCTGACACCAGCTTGCTCAACAAGCAGATTAGAAAGATTAAATGAGAATTTCACCCCCTAAGGGAATACTAAGTGATACATGTTACTGGTCATGGTGTTCTTTATTTTAAGGCACAGCTAGGTAATAGATCAATGTCCAGACGGCAAACATTGAGAGGAAAAACAAATATTTATTACACTAAATAACTCAAATACATAACACGTGTATTATTAGTTGTAGTGTCTTGCCTTCTTAATTGAAAATGCATTCAGAATTTTATCCTTATAATTACCTTAAAAGCAAAGAGTAAATTGGTTTCTTATTAAATAAAAGGACCCTTCCCAGAAGTAATTCTTCCTTTCTGAATGGATCCTGACAAATAAATTAGAACGAATTTCCTTATCTTAAACAAGGCATCACTAGGGGAGACATGTTAGGGAGACTAGGGGAGACATCTTTAGCCTACAGATTTCCCAACATAGTACATCTGAAATTCCAAAATAAGACATCAGACCTCTATATAAAGAGAACAGTTCCCTTCCAATGTTAAGATTACCTAGAGAGAATCTGTTTTCAGGTCTGATGAACGGGAAACAGGAAAATTCTTATGGTTGAACCTTCTCTTCTTCTCCTTCTTTCTTCCCTTTCTCCTTCCCTTCCTATGCTTACTAATGCCATTTCACAAGAGGTGACGTACCGTGGAGACAGTATATAAAATAAAGGTTATTAATAACTATTGCACATAGACGCATTCAAACTCTTCAGCCTGAGCCAATGAAAACCGACTGTAAACTGTGATGTTTTTCGCACGTCTCAATCACTGGAGCTTATACCAGATCATTTTAAATACCTACTTTAATTCCTGCATCATTTGAGACTGGTGCTTGATGTGGTCCAGGAGGAAACCAAAGTGTTGTAAAATGCTCTAAAAAAACCAGGAAGTTGATAATCTAACCATCAAGTGCCTAAAACAACTTTAAAATGCCTTTCATCATCCTGATTAAAGGATTGCAATCTGTTTCAAAACTGGGCTCAGGATCAACAGATGAAAATCTGGCTTTGAGTAAGTCATCTCTGTAGGAAATGAATTTTATCAAGCCCAACATTTTTTTGAAAACTGAGTGTTATTCCAAGCTCTATAAGTGTACTGCACAGTTTTGTTTTAGAATTTTAGGTTTTAAAATCAAATTCGATTTACATTTTCGTGCCTTAAAATTACCATCCTTTTCCTGTATGTCTGTTAATGTTAATGGTTTTATTATACCATTTTCTTTTCTGTGCCATAATAAGTTTAAGTACCCAATCTTTTAAATGGTTACTGTAAAACAAAATACAATAAATAAAAAAGTTCCAACTTTTAGGCTTGTAATCCCTAATATTTAAGTTAGAGCTCTAAACTTTTTCCAAAAACCTATAAATACAGAGTTAATGAATACGTTGGAATTCAGTCATTATCATTTAGTGCGAAGCAAAGGAAGGCTGCAAATTCTTCAGATAATTGTATTATTTGGAAATGAATTGAGCGATGAAATTGTAGAGTATTTGAGAAAGTGAATAAACAAAATATTTTTTCATATGCCACTTTCTTCTTATGTCCTGTATTCTATTAAAACTGAAGAGACGGAGTTTCATATTTTGTAGACGTATACAGTATGTGTGGCATTGAACTATACAGTGTTTTAACTTGTGTTTATAGGAAAACTCAGAAAATGTTCTGGCTTGACATATTTCACGGTTAAGTAGGCTGTTCTGGGTTTGATTACATGACATGGTGACCTTTTCTAGGGTAAATACGTCATTACAGTTTTTGACATCTATAGCCCACCTACCCTTTCGCTCTGCAGTTTGCAGAATGGCTCCACCAGCAGGTCATGCTTGACTGCTGTGTTTAAAATGGGACTGTCTGCATGAAGGGTGTCAACTCAGTAGTGAGGCATTCAAGCAAGCAACCAAGAGGAAAAGAAGATGATGGAATTTTTTCTCGAATCTTTTCTCTGGAATTTTGACAGTGTAGTGCAAATGTGGCAAAATAATTTAAAAAAGACATTGTGTGAGGATATTTCAAATGAAAGTGCCCTTTTTGTTGCAAGTAGCTAATTAATCCATGGATCGCATTCAGCAATGTGTTGAAAGAAGCTGGGTTAGCAGCTTCGGCAACATAGCTGGTTAGCTTATTCCAGACTCCCACAATTTTACGCAATTCTTTGTGTAAGAGGTTCAGTTCTTTTTGTCTGCCCCTGGAAAGTATCTTGTTGCTCTTTTTTTGTAATGTACTGTAGTTATTAAAACTTAGTCTTAACGTCTCAAAGACATTTTACTAGTGCGTTGTAGAATTTTTACCTAACAGCTCTTGATTTAAAACTGTATATGCTAACGTATTGCTTGCCATCTTTTGTTGCTTTTCCACCGTGTGTAAAAGACTAAAATGATATGGCAAGATAGGCATCTTCAAAAGGATCTCTGTCAAGCTCAGGCTTTCCTATTACTCTTTCAAATGAAGTTTGTACTGTATGTTCTTCCTGTGTTTGTGTGGGTTTCTTCCAGGTGCTTGAGTTTCCTCCCACAGTCCAAAGACATGCTGGTAGGTTAATTGGCTTCAGGGAAAACTAGCCCTAGGATGAGTGTATGCATGTGTATGTCTATGTGTCTACCCTGCAATGGACTGGCGTCTGGTCCAGGGTGTTCTTTGCCTTGTACCCGTTGCTTGTCAAGACAGGCTCCTGCTCCCCCATGACCCTGAATTGGGAGAAGGGGTTAGAAAATGGGTGGATGTATGTTTTTACTACCCCCATGCAATATATACATGCAATAAGTCTGCACTTGACTGCATTTAATACCATCTTCCAAGTGTTTGCCCAGTCTTGAATTTGATCTAAATGATAAATTCCTTTACAGTTTTAAAAGTATTTACTAGTACAAGTAAATACTTAAATACTATCTTTAATTTTGGTCTAATCTGTAAATTTTGCTACATTATTAACTGTACCAGCATTAAGATCACTGATATAATTAGGAAGGGCAGTAGTGCTAATACTGACCTCTGTGGTTCTCTTTTAGTTACATCACACATATTTGGTCATTTGCTGTTTTTGTGTACTGTCTCTTTCCTCTCACTTCATAATCCAAATACATGTACTGTACTTTACCTTGAAGCCTTAAAATGAAAAGATATTAGCTCATGATCATAGGACGTGAAAGGTGTTACTGCCTTAAGTAAAGTCTATATAATGAAATTAACTGCTACTTTGATTTTAATTTTTCAGACAGGGTAATTGCGGCCTTTTTTTGAATAAGTAAGGCGTGAAATTCAGGCACTTGGAAAAGGAATAAATCTTGAAAACTGAAAACTAGCTGCCGCCTGCATATGAATGATTTATATTTTAATTTAGCGGATTTTGTTTTTCACACTAGGAAATTATATCTCAATCTCCTACTGCCCTGGCCACCTACTTTAATTTTGGCATGAAAAGGATTGGAAATGTCAGTCTTGCTTCTTAAATGACAATGTCAGTTTGATCGGCCTGGTCTTAAACTGTGTGGGTGCAGTGATTTTAGTGGATTCAATGCACAGGTTAGGATAAAACATGTACAAGGTAATGAAGTAGCCTTCATTTTACAGTTAACAATAATAACTTGTTTTTATTAACTAAGCGATGGGGCTGTAGCTGGTTCTTAGTTTTAGCATTGAAAAGGAATAAAAGACAGTAGAAGCGTACTTATTTAATTTTATTTGGTTGTTGGTGCCAGAACGACTCATTTACCTTTGATGAAAAAGTCTAGGTTTTAGTGTCATGAACTGTACATGGGTAAAGAATTTTTAATGAGAGCCTTTGGCTCTTAAGTGCTTAATTCCAGTTTGTCACAAAGCTCAGATTTATTTTTCCTTTTTGTCTTATGAATGTGACAAAATATATATTTATTCATGCAGCTGTCACCATATAGACCAGATAACACTGTGTCTGGTGTTTTAATTAGTACAAACATTTCTCAGATAAGGAGAGCAGTGTAGCATGTAACCTCTACAGTTCTCTTTTATTATGTAACATTGTGGCATATGGTGGCTGGCATAGAGGCAGTATTTTTGTAGATGGCTCAGTGACCAGATTTATTTTGTTTGGTAAAACTGAAAGAGTGAAGTTTAGGGTTTTGTTACTTTATTGCTTTAAATACATTGACATGCGTATGCATTGTGCCTGTGTTTAATGCTCTATCATTGATAAAAGTCCTGTTATATGTAGACAAAAAGAACTCTTTAAAAAACTGATTTGTTTTTGCTTATAATGTCTAGTTATCTTTTGCTGTTTTATGATTTGTGAATATACAGTATTTAGTTATATAAAATACATAACACATTTCCCCAAAAGCAGGTTTTGTGAGGTTCATTCTCCTTATTAGGTTGTAAATATTGCAGCCATTGTTTTCTTAAAGGGATGGACCCATCACCAGCATTTATAGTTTTTTTGCTTGTGCAGTCATGACCTTATATATGCCCGAATATTGCAAGAAAACATTTGTTAGAAATAACAACAAAAAAATACTTTAATGAATTAACCTTAATGGGCCTGTCTATAGCATGGCAGGTCACAGGTTCAGTGCACTTTGCTTTGGAACAAACTAATTGGGAAGTATGTTCTTTTTTATGTAAATCTTGGAGTCTCAGTAAAATGTAGTGACACAGTGAATTGAATATCAAAGTATTGTTTCCAAGACCTATTTCAATAGTAGCACAGCAGTCATCAGCACCAACTGAATAGATGGCTAATTAGCCAATTATAATCCTATAATTAAATGGATAGTCATGCCCTATAATGCAGAGTGGTCCCATAATTACTGTATTCTTGACTTTGAGAAAGGCCCTGCTTTGCTGGTATTCATAGTCATTTAGATTACAGTGATCCTTCAACTGAAGAACTGAGCAAAATGTTGTTCACATAAACACCACTAACATGTTTTAAATGAATGGATAACTCTACTAATCTATTTAATGTAATGGAATTCAGAATTACATATTGCAGAATTCAGTTAGAGCAGGTGAACATGCAATGTGTTGGCCAATTAGTTGTACAACACGGAGAAATGCACTTGTTGGCTTTGGAAAATGAATGAGGACAGCATGGTGGACCAGTGGTTAGCACTGCTGTCTTACAGCGTTGTGGGCCCTGAGTTCAATTCTGTACCCGAGTTGCTATCTGCGTGGAGATTGTATATTCTCCCCATGTTTGAATGGGGTACTTCCAAGTGCTATGTTTTTTCCCCATAGTCCAGAACCTTACTGGTAGATTAATTGACTCTTGGGAAAATTGTTAATGTCTGTTTCTGCTCTATGATGGACTGCGCCCCCTCAAAGCTGTATCCTGCCTTGTGCCTATTGCTTGTTGGAATTGGCTCTGGCTCCCCTGCGACTCTGAATTGGATGAAGCAGTTAGAAAATGGATGGGTGAATTAATTGACCTTTTTTCTAAAACATATTAAAAATATTGTCATGCTGTACGCAGTACTCTCCAAGATTCATTGATATTATCTAGAGTTATTGCAGAGACGTTGATTATAAGAAAAATGAATGCTTTATTATTGCTGCTCAATGAGAAAATAAGAAAGCATGTAAGCAAACATTGCTGCATAATGAAAAAATAGCTGAGCACATTAAAATGTATGAAGATGTACAGTATAAACAGTGGGTCCTCAGCCATTACCCTAGTTAGAACTGTATTTTTATAGTAGGTGGAATTGTTCACTTGTTGTACTGAAGAAGGATTATTGAAATTGTCATGATTCTTATAATTTTTGCTTCCTTAAATGGATTTGTAAGGAAGGAGGTGGGATTTCACAGATATCTATTGTTCTGTAGATTTGATCTGTCAGTCAGTATTGAAGTGTATTATTTAATCTGTTTTTCCCCTTAAGACTAGTTCTCCCTTAACTTCTTTTTAGTTACATTCATAGATTTACTATATGTTACTATAGATTTACTATAAACTTAGGTTTCCTCCTTGTCATTAGAACATTTGGTATTTCAAAAAAAGTGTAGGTGATACTGAGGTGAGGAGAAGAATTTAACCAAAGATGGGTCAAATTATCTTTTTGCTGGAAATTTGACAGCATGATATATTGTAGCAGGCCATTGGGATTTTGGAGGAATTCTATTTTTTATGTGATGGATCTAGATTTAGAATACCTGAATATAACATTATGAATTCCAAAGGAGATATTGTCAATTTTACCTTTGAATCTTGTGATGGAATTATCAATTGATGACGAATGTGTGATGGAATATTAATCTCAATTTATGCAATGCCTGTTACAGATGATCAAATGAAATAGAGGTAGACTGTTCCAAATTGGTGGGTTGAAAAAGGGGAGAAATTGTTGGAGATCTGAGTATTTTAACAAAAACATACAGCACTAATATTGTAAGATAAAACCATGCCTGTCAAATATGATTTTACACACACATTCATTTAGTAACATCTGCAATAGATCGTACTGTATAAATATATTTGCTTAGGCAGTACACTATAAGCAGAGCAAGACCTAATGGAAGTGGCAATGTAACAGAATTAAATTTGATTTGTTGACAGCCTGAAATGGGAAAGTAATGAAATTTTCAGTAAAGGATATTGAATATTTACAGCAAAGACTTCTGAGGGAACGCATGGGGAACTGTATGGAGTGATCGCAGGTTTAAAATTCTGTACAAGTCCTGGTTCACTGGGGTTATGTAGTGATCTAGCTGAACAACAGCTGAGCATGCTTGAGTTTGAATGCACTAAAGGTGGTTTTTTTTTTTTCATCTCGTTCTCCTTTTCTTTTTAATGTTTGTTAAACAGTCAGCCTGTACAGTATCATAGTAGCGTGCATAGGATAATAAAGCAAGCATCACTTGCTTGTCAGCGTTGCACAGGCAAGACATTTCATTTTGCGGTGCAGCAGTGTTCATTAAAAGCACCAGGAGCTTGGAAGGAAATGCAGGATAAAGAAACCATGTCTTCTGGTTCTTTGACAGGTAAATAGCCTTTATGGTCCTTTTTCTCCTTTTTTTTTTCTTAGACACTTGCAGTATTCCTGCAATACAGGGAATGTCATTCAAGGAGCCGGAACACATTGAATTGATAAAGGTGACTGTACAGTCTGGGGTGATTATGTTGTGTGCATGTGAGGGGAAAAATTCTGGTGCGGCAGGAGAGTTGAATTGTAAAAACAAAATCCAGACTCTGACCTACTTCTACTCTGTTTAGCACTTCCAGTCTTTTCTGGGACCTGCGCTGTCACTCCTGACAAGCAATGACAAGCATTTATTTATGAAGGCTCACTTATAAGGAAGAGCTGTCTTTGTCGGAAATGTAGGAAACATAAATGGATAAAAGACTTGTTACAGAACACCACTTCAAAGAGCATAAAAATCCACTGTGTTCAGTTTCTTGTTACTCATTGAAATTCCGGAGAATGAGTTCATTGGATACCTGGGGCAGTACTATAAGCTTTTTCAGGAGACGGCTATGTTACAATTGACGTATACTGTTTAAATAAAGGAGTAACTGTTGAATTGTATATCTGAGGTTACTTGGCCACTATGTACCCATTTTCATCATGCTGTGCGAGACCATTCTATTTTTCATCAATTTGCCCATGTACCAGGAACATTATGTTGGATATAGAACTATAATTATATTTGTGCTAAATTAAGTTAAAAAACTTTTCATATTTTTATTATCAGTTATATATATTGTTTGACCTATGGCCAGATTGGTCTGTGAATGACAGTTTTACAAATATATCACTATTAAAATTGCTAGTTTAACACTAATGTTTCACTTGTGAAACATAATTTACACCATAGTCTGTACTGTAAACCTTGACTCTATCATTGTTGACATTGTGGCAAAAATATTTCAGCAAATTAAATGCAAAAAACAGAAGTGACTTCATTACGCTTTCTATTAATATGGTAACATGCAGCTAAAGAGATACTTATTGTGCTTTTTGACTGGGATGTTGTTAACCTTTTGCATAATGATCAGAGAGGCTATCTGTTTTTCTCTTTCTCTCCCCAGCTCCCTAATGTAAACAAGTAGACCTACTCAGGCAGTCTGACCTGATTTAGAACAGGATATAAATGAACCTCTAATATTATAAGTGTAAATTAAATTGTATTTAATGTGTTAAGCATAGATATCTAAGCATAGCTAATTTCTTCCAGTCTTCCAAGTGTCTCTGCAGAGTCCTTCTTTTTAGCCACTTTTAAAATATTTGAGGGATTATTGATTAAGATTAAAATACATTTTATTTGTGATCATCTGTTAACTTTCCTCACTGGGATTGCATTGGCTGTGACTTTGAACGAGTTTTGACAGAACAAGTGCCAATAATGTCTACGACCACACGCTTTTCAACATATACAGAATAGATTTCAAATGTCTCTCTTCTGCAAGTAGACCACTATTTCGATCTAAAAGAGCAATATAACTCTTATTCTTTTATTATTGTAATAAAAGAATAGAGGTTGATTACCTGAACTTCAATACAAACTCAAAAACAAATTGGTTGTAGGATTTGTACTGTTTTTAAAAAATGTGGAACAGAAGAGTATTGTAGTGTTTGGTGGCTTCACATTATTTTTTTATTTCATTGTTTTACTCATTTTCACATACTAATAACACAAACATGTCTGTACTGGTGATCTTTGTTTCAGACAAGTATCTTAGTCTTAAAGACAAAGCCACAAAATGGATCTCTGAAACTTTAGGACCAAGGACAGCTCTTCAGACTGTTTCTCCTTCAAAGATTATATCTATATACACCCTGACCTAAATACATTTTTGGATTTGGAAAACCTGTACAGCACTGCACCCTCTCTTCCAGATGTAACTAATAATTTTCAATTTAATCTCTTAATTACTTGGATTTTCTCCTACAAAACATTACCTTGACAAAGAAAGACGTCTTATGTTGGTACTGTAGCTATGTCATTGCCTAATAATTATCACAACAATGTTAAAAATGTATTGAGATTTTTTATTACTGTATAGACCTCCATTGCTGCACACAAACTCTACCGTATGTCTGAGCTAACTGCTTCTGTTGGTTCAAATAATATAAACCATTCTTGCACAACATTGAACTTTCCAATTCTGAGTGTGTTTGATGCAGTTGTGCTGACTAAACAAATTGGCAGTATAACTGGCCTTCATCTTGCACTACAGTGTATCCCAGCTCTGCCACAGCTTTGCCAGTCACTGTACATTTATGGTGTCCTGCACTGATCTCTGTGAAAGTGTCCCAGTAAGTCTAGTTTCTGGGTATTCCCCATGCCCAGTCCCTGGATGTGTTTCAGGACAGGATCAAAGTTCCATAGTATGAATGATATTAGTTGTCTCATATATTGAGCATGCAAACTGCAATTCTGACTTGCAAGTGTGGCACCATAATCTTTTGTCCTCTCTGATCTACATACTAGATGGGTCCAGAATACACAGGCGTTCATTTTAAACCCAAACTCGTAATTCCTTATACCTTATCTAAATACCATTTAATGTGCATAAAATTATTTTGGAAAACATACAGGCAGTTTCTATCTGTTTACATGCATTCCACAATGATTAATAAAATATTAAATATTTTGTTAGAAATGTATTTTCTAACACAGTCTTACAAAGCTGTGATGGCATTGAAACTATTTTTAAATGTTTTAAGCGTGGTGCTTCCTTCTGGCACAGCAATGGTGATTATCATTTCCCTTGAAACGTGTATCAGCCTGAGTCGACTCTGTGACCCTTCTATGGAGACAGGAGGTGCTTTTGCTGATATCATGCTGCCTGCATCTGACATAACAGAAAATTAGTTTTAAATTTCTGAAATGTAAATTAGGCAAACAGCACTTGAGATAGAGCTCTGACCTGTAGTGCCTTTCAGTATGCAAGTTTTTCATGCCTGTAATCGTAAAGATATGTCTGGAATTGAATGCAGATTTCTTTACCGTGGCTTTTGAAATATCAACAAGGAGGGAGGATTTTAATAAGCTTATTTCTAATGAGATCTAGTGAAATCTACCCTGCATAAGTAAGCTAACGACAGAAGCTATATTTAAATTAGTCCATTTCTGCACCATATCAATAAAGAAATCACAAATTAATATGAACTACTGCAGCTTCTACCTGTATTCATAACCTATGTGAACTCTTAAGAAAAGTTAATTTAGCGAAGAAAATAAGTGTACCTCACGAGTTTTCAAATCTTATGAACTCATGTGTAATAATGAAAACATCAATACATCAATAAAAATACGCTTATACATACACAATGCTTTAATTTATTTGTTCCACATAATAAAAAGGTGCTGGTAATTTAACCTTCTGATGTTGTTTAGTCGTCTGGGAGTATCACAAAGACTCAGAAAGTTAATTGGAACTTCTGGAAGTCACTTTGATTGCCTCTGGGTATTTAAGGAAGCTGAGCACAAAAGCAAAGCACTCAGTACCACACACGGTAATCAAGGGGAAAGTCATTGAAATGACTGAAAATCTAAGGTACAAGGTTATTGAGTCCAGTGATGGCAATAAAAAAACCAAGACATCCTTCTTTC
The DNA here is from genome assembly GCF_059453375.1 of Lepisosteus platostomus. NCBI lineage: Eukaryota > Metazoa > Chordata > Actinopteri > Semionotiformes > Lepisosteidae > Lepisosteus > Lepisosteus platostomus. Next base: position 11,005,576 of record NC_142631.1, on the reverse strand, counting down.
AACAGCGGTGCCCAGCCTCAGAATGTTCAAGACCCAACTTGCACACAAGGTCAACTGTTGGTTACAATAACTGAATTTGAACTGTGTGAATGTCATCCCTTCAGTGGAGAAAATTGATTTATTTTACATGGCATACTCAGGTCTTGCTTAGAACTGAGAAGCAGACAGAATGTGCTGTACTGTAATGTTTACAGTACAGTTTACAAACTATGTTTCGATTTCTCAAGCTTGGTCACAAATGGACATAGCATTAGCAGATAAATACAGCCCATGAATAAAACTCAATAACCCAATGGTTGAGAGCATTTAAATCCGTTGTCTTTGTCGATTAGCAGGGCATTTATGGTTAAAAAAAAAGAAGATGAAGAAGGTCCTGCAGTAGAAAAGAGGAGGACATTTTTTTCTAGTCAAAGTACCTTGTGAGAAGTTTAAAAATATATTAAATGTGGTTTTTTTAAGGTTCACAAGTGGTTTTGGGGAATAGATAGATAGATTAGAACAACAGACATTTAGAAATATGTGACAGTGTTGTATTTAAGCATATAATATTGAAAGAACTAAGTGTTTAGCTTATTATTTGGTTCTATGATACAATTGTAAACGTTAACTTAGGATTTTCAAGCCAAATCAGCTTACAATTCATTGAGGCTATGAATAAGTTTATAGGCTACTTTCTTTACGTAAGCAGTTTGCTGCAGTAACTTTTATATGCAGCGTACTGTTATTGTCACCATTTTGCTTAGAAATTTCCTTCATAACACAATTCAATCATTTATTGTAAAGTCACTTTTTACAATCGGCAAGTTTCTGTGTATGTATTTTCTTGTCTATATGATGTACTTCAGACACAGTGGAGTGGAAAAATAACATGACATTGAGCCGAAACTGTTTGCCTGAGGCAGTGTCCATGACGTGTGACCTTTTGAATCTTTTTTTTTAGCAGTGAATTTATAGGGACTGATTAACCCTTAAGTGTTTTCCATTGTATAGCGGCACTACAGGAAATCCATTCTGCTCAGCTGTAACCTTTTCAGATTCTTCAGGCTAAACTTATTTTTCATGCAGCACAGTGGGAAGAAGAATACATAGTACCAACATGTGCTTGTTTTTCCGACGTCCACAATCTCTTTATCAACACAAAGTGTATTTGAAAGTGTATGGCAGAGTGAATTTTATAGCTTTCACAAACACTTACAGGATTTCTGCATTTTCTGATGACAATCTAATGCAGTTTGCTGAATCCTTAACACCCACCCGTTACTGTAGACATGCAGTCATAAAGGCAGTGAAACGCATGAATGACAAAACGGCTTAAAAAACTGCGCCTGCAACATGCATCTACTGTTTTGCCAACAGCTGCAAAAATGAGTAAATGTATATTTGCCCCAGAAAAAAAAATGAATGGGACCGGCCTCAGGCAGACATTGTTCTGCAGTAAGCAGCTTGTAACCAATTAAAATTACTACACCTAGCTTAATAGAACCACCCATATTAATAGGTATAAACCTAGCTCATATGCTCTCATGTAACAGCCTTTTAAGCATTTTAGGAACTTAAACTTAACTGTGCTTTATTATATAGACAGTTTTACTGCAAACCGATCTTATTACCCAGAAAAGATTAATGTAATTAATTAAGTTACCGATATTCATGTCCCATTTGATAGTAAAAATAGTGTTTTTCAAGGAATGAAGCTATTTTAGCTTTAAAATATATTCTTGGCAATTCTAAGGCTTCGGTTAGCTGGCTAATGGATCTATCATTGTTCTGTTTTCACTGACCATTACAAGACTGTGGTAAGCTATAGCCTAGCCTGCCAGGCACAGAGTTCCCTGGGTGAGATGCTAGTCGATCACCGGTCACACAGATGGGGAGCAATTTACCCATGCCAGTTACCCTGAAAGGCATGTCTTAGGACTGAGGGTGAAAATGTATGTTAATTTGAGAAGAACATGCAAACACCTACAAAAAAAGTCTGTAATCAAACCAGAACCAAAGAACTGTAAGACCGCAGTGCTAACACCCACTACATTACTGCAATGCTGTGCAACTTGCAATGGTGGTACTTTATTAAAATCTTCTTTTCATTAAGTATAATTAAAGTAGGCATTTCTTATCATTAAAACACTTATTTCAATCTGGGCTTCTGGGCTTTCCACGGATTGATGCACCGACAACACTTTTGTAATGAAATTGCTGTTGGTTTGTTGTGGTGAGGTGGTAACATACTGTAGCAGAAAGCATGAAGTTGTTCTCTGAAGCATGTGAAAATGTTACCTTATCTTTCTTGGCAGCTTTTGAATGCCTGTTGAAAAAATCGGAGCCTGTAAATTACATATTCTTGTTTTAACCTTTTAAGAAAACTGAAAAATAACATGCCTGTTGAAATGCTGTTGAGGTTAACCACTTTTCACCTATGACAGTTGTGGGGCTCATTTAAATCAAATAAACAACTTGTTCAGTTCTCTGCCAAATGATACCCATTTTTAGTGTTAGACGCTGTTGAAGGAAGACACTTTTTTAACATGGATGAACACATTTTAGCTTGAAATGTGTATCTTCCTGGAACCCTCCCAGTACTACAAGGTAAAATATACAGTATTTGGAACTTATAAAAACTGAGGAATCTCAGTATATTACACTGTCTCTTATACGTGTCTTTTCTGCTTTATTTTGATGTTATTTTGTAGGTTTTTAAAAAGTATTTTTACTATTTAATTTATAAAAACTTTTTTATATTTCATTAACTCTTTTAATGAGTTTTATATAATAAGAAATGCAATTCATTTAGTAAATCAAGGGCCCTAATCTTTCACTTAAACTTAGTTTGATTTCTTTACCAGAAAAGTAATTCTATATGAAAACAGGGAACATATTTTAATTGTGCAGCAGCACAAACAGCAGGGCATTTAATCTTTCAAAGTCCTTCTTCCACTTCTTTAATGTTTAACAATCTTTAGTACATGATCTCCAGTGGTCACAAAATCAATGAAATGATTATTCTTTTAGAAGTATTTTGTTCTTTGGGGGTAATTTAAATCAATTTTGCCAGATTCTTAACTTCTAAAGTAAAATGACTTAAAAGGCAGGACAGATTTCCTTCTTTTTTTCCACAGTGCTGGCTGAAATAAAAACAAAATCTTTGCTTTCTTTTTCTTTGGTGAGCGATATAGAAATTGTATAGAAAACCCTGGATATAAATATAGAATAAACTTTCCCTCTACATATGGCCAGCAGGTGATGAGGAGAGGTACCGTATGCTGTCACCTGAGCAAAGCAAGGATATATATTGATATATTGTAGTGTTTCACTCTCCCCCAGAATCTTGCACTATACCACTGTCCCCTGACCGTCTCCCTGGTAGCACCCTATCTAATGGGGCCCATGGCTTTCTCCTTCTTTTCAATATATACTGAATGCCAAACTACAAAGTCTGTACTTCCCCTCTGTTGTGTACAGGCTCTATAGTCTGTGGTGGATGTTATGTTAGACCCTTTGCGAAGCGGTAAGAGCTGAAGGAGACAGGAGGCGGAGTACGGGAAGACACACAGGGGTTTAATGGTGCAGTAAAGTAACAGTAATAGTCTGTTGGACGGTGGACGGGGACACAAAGAATGGCATCCAAACCCGAGGGGGTCCAAAGGCAGGTCAGGGCACAGACCATGAGTTCATCGACAGTTAGCCAGCCAGCAGCCATATCACCCTGCAAGTCACAACTGGCAACCCACTGAAGCTCAGCAGGTGTGAGCCTGGTCAGTACCTGGATGGGAGAGCTCCTAGGAAAAACTAAGGTTGCTGCTGGAAGAGGTGTTAGTGACGGGGACACTATACTGTAAACAGGTGCCGTCCTTCAGATGAGATGTAAAACCGAGGTCCTGACTCTCTGTGATCATTAAAAATCCCTGGGTGTTTCTCGAAAAGAGTAGGGGTGTAACCCCAGCGTCCTGGCCAAATTTCCCATTGGCCCTTACCAATCATGGCCTCCTAATAATCCCCATCTATGAATTGGCTTCATTACTCTTCTCTCCTCCCCACTAATAGCTGATGTGTGGTGAGCGTTCTGGCGCACTATAGCTGCCGTCGCATCATCCAGGTGGATGCTGCACGTTGGTGGTGGTGGAGGGGAGTCCCCATTACCTGTAAAGCGCTTTGAGTGGAGTGTCCAAAAAAGCGCTATATAAGTGTAAGCAGTTATTAATTAATCCATCCTCTGACGAGACAAGTTTAAAATCCCCGGGAAGGGGGAGAACACGAACACGTGGAAAACATGGAGGTCCTAGGATGACGGGGCGGGTTCCTCCAGACCCCGGGCTCAGAAAAAGGGAGGTGTCGGGGATGAGGCCTATGCCCTCGGGAGACGGACGTAGGGTATCCTGGTGCTCGGCGGGCCTCGTGACTTCTGTACCCTAATGCTGACCCTGGAGCCCTGGAGGAGCTAAGAATAAATAAGGGGAGACACTACAAGGCACACCTGGAACACATAAACGATCACAAGGAACGTTTGACAGGAGTAAAATGGAACGCCCTCTAGGGGAGGGATGTCAGCCGTAACACCCTGTTTCTCTATCTGTAGTCCCTCTCTCTCCTGTAACCTGAAGGGCAGTAAACCCCTTGGATACCTGCCTCCTGCCTCATCTGTATCACTGTCCGCCGCTGAACCGGGTTTGAGGCCGATTCACCAAAATGTTTAATGTAAAGGACCAAGTAAAGATTTATTCCATGCTGAAAAGAGAAGAAACAGAACGTTTCTGCTGTGGAGCCTTCTTCGGGTGGATACCATGACATGCATTCATTTTTAAGTAATTTGTAAACTTGCTCATTATCAGGAGGAAAGTGTGGATTATAATCCTATATACAGTGTATCAACAAGTTTAACAAGTTTATTTAACAAAAATTCCTTACACTTACTGTATATAGCACGTTTCTGGACATTCCACTTACAGCACTTTACAGGTAATGAGGACTCTCTTCTACCACCCCAATGTGTGCAGCCCCCACCTGGATTATGTGATGGCAGCCAAAGTGTGCCGGTTACGCTCACCACACATCAGCTATCAGTGTGGAGGAGAACAGAGCGATGAAGCCAATTCAAAGATTGTAGTTTCAAATATAATGCTGTATAACCTACTTTTATTTTTAAAGAGAACATGATGCTTGACATGGAGTGTCATCATAAATTCATAAGAAATAAACTGTGCTGTACATTTTACTATAAATATACTGGGTGCCTGTATAAGCTATCTGTCAACAACCTTTGAAAATCCATTTTTTGAGTCACTATCGCTTGCCAGCTTGGAAAGAAAATAATTCTGTTCTTTATTACCCATAAATAAAAACAGAATAATTGATCTTTTTTACAGTATATCATATTCCTAGTCCTTCTGTTTCAGTATTGATTTCCTTTGGCTTTGGAAAACTACAAAAGATTTGTCTAGACAAGAAGAAAACAAATAAAGTAGTCTCAGACCTTTTCACTAAACCTCAGAATGTTTTTAAATGTGGGAAAGCAGGCAAAACCAGTTACATATCATTTCAGTGATAACTCTTCTTTCCTTTAACCGATACATTATTGTCTGTATTCTGGTAAAAAACGATAGAAATATCTTAATTTAATCCATGCGAACCTTTATGTTTAGAAATACATAACCCTTGTTATATTCGTGTGAATAATGAATATTTTAACTAGCTTTTCAAGTAGTCATCTACAGCCCTACTGCAGCAGTTGTCTTTTCTATTTTTAGAAATTCTTTTAAAGAATTAAAATAAAAGAATTTGTGTATAGAAGTATGTACAAGCAGCAGCAAATAAACACTCATGCACAGATAAGAGTAAAAGTATTAAATAACCATTTGCCTCTTTGAATTTTAATAGCATGCATAGATAATTACATGAAGCAGTGAAGTGAAGAAATTTATTGAACTAAAGGAGGAAGATACTCCTGTCAAAGGGCAGCTCCTACAGTATCTCATACAGTACATGCGATGCTAGGCATTTATATGTAAATATGCTAGAGAAAGCTAATGTGTAAGAATACGACCCTGATTTAAATGCATTTGGGTTGCTTTTATTGTTCTAAGTGCAATCTAAATAACCACCTTGTGTGTTTGCTTGGCTACCAGTCCTTATTACCTGCTTATGTACGAAACGATGACACAGGAAATTGAATCCTGATGTTATGGGGTATAACGTATGATGCTGTAAATGGGAACTATCAGCCTTTTTTATTTTATAGTTTGTAGAAGCAAGATATTTAATAAACACCGTAACCTGAAATACTCCTTTTTATAAGGCCACAGTCATTAAAGAAGTCCATTAATTAAGGTAACGAGCAGGGCAGAGAGAAAATTACTCTGTGGTGTAATACAGGAAATGAAATTTTCCAAGCATTATATTAGCTCAGTTACTTGACTTTAACTGTACATGCGTGAGCTGCTCAAACTCTGGTGAAAATCTGGGAAAATGTCAACTGTCAGGTTATGGATTGTCAGCAGTCTCTGTACAGTGATGCATTAGGGCAGAGCACTGCTATGGAAAGAGCCATTTTAATAAGGCAACATCATATTTACTGTGAAGTGTGTTTAAATGTAGAAACTGTATTTTTTCTGTGAGACTATTTTTGAAAATAAATGTGTTCCTTTAAACAGTTAATAAATAAAAAAAAAGAATACAGGGGCTGTATTTAAACACATAAGTCATAATTAAACATTTTACCACAGAGTGACTTAAACCTGGTTTGATCCTGAAGCAGTTTCTACTTGCAGTTTACATTATGATCTTTCCTCTGTGAATCACTCTGTGTTTGTTTTCAGAACTTCTGATAATATAGAAATGATTGGGAAATAGAAATAAACGAGTAAGTAAAGTCAATAACTCAAAACAAAACTTTATTTTATTGGAAAAAATATAAGAACTTTGAAATTTATAAGAAATCTATAAGAAATTTGACTCAAATTTCAGATATAAATTACCCCACAAAGGTATGGAGGTAAATCAGGTTGAGAGACATAGAGTAGATACATGAAAGTAGTGAAATAGAAGCAAAGTGGGGTAATAATAACACTTCCTTACACTTATATAGCGCTGTTCTGGATTCTCCACTAAAAGTGCTTTACAGGTAATAGGGATGCCCTCCACCACCACCAATGTGCAGCCCCCACCTGAATGATGCGACGGCAGCCATAGTGCACCAGTACTCTCACCACACACCAGTTATCGGTAGGGAGGAGAACAGTGCAATGAAGCTAATTCATAGATAAGGATTATTAGGGGGCCATGATTGGTAAAGGCCAATGGGAAATTTGACCGAGGTAACACCCCGACTCTTTTCAAGAAACTCCCTGGGATTTTTAATGGTCACAGAGAGTCAGGACCTCGGTTTTAAGTCTCATCTGAAGGACGGTGGCATTTTATATTACAGTGTCCCTATCACTATACTGGGGCATAAGGACTCACACTGCAGGGAGAGTGCCCCCTACTGGCCTCACTAACACCTCTTCCAGCAGCAACCTGTTTTTCCAAGGAGGTCTCCCATCCAGGTACTGACCAGGCTCACACTGCTGAGCTTGATTGGGCTGCCAGTTGTGAGTTTCAGGGTGATATGGCTGCTGACAATGGCTGAAGGAGGCTGGAGGTGAACCAGTTCCTCTACCTTGGAATTTTAAAATTGTTTAAAGTGTGAATGGAAGGGATATGTTGCCGTGAGGAATATTTTGGCACATCCAAGCAAGATTGACAATATCTTTCAGTGATGCTTTGCTTGAGTAAAGCCAAAAAAGATAGTCATAATTCCTTAATATGCATGAAAAACATGTAGCAAAATAAAATTGAACGTAAACCCGACCAACTGTTCTGGAGCTACAACTGCAGAAGGCCCTTGTCAGCTTCAGAGTCCTTAATGGTGGCTTCATTTTCTCTAGGTTTCTATGTTCTGCTCTTTGCTTTCAGCTGAAAGTGTGTCACATTATGAACTGTTACACATAGTTACAGAGTATGTTTCAAGTTGTTGAATGATGTTGTGTATTTCTCATGAAGGAATTATGAATTATCAAAGGCTGTTCAAGTAAAGTTTTACCCTTTACTCTAGTTGGAGAAAACGTGCAATGTCTGTAATCCATTTTCAGTGAGTTGGAGGCATAGACTGTTTCCAGCTGAACAGATTGAGACGCATTGCCAACAGTGTGCTGAAGGCCACAGTGTCAGACTGTAACCTTATCTTAAGGGGAGTCTAGAGGTATTATTTCAGCTAGAAGCTTAAGGGTAACACACATTTGTGAGTGCAGACCTTTTTTTCTGTTTGTATTTACAGACTGAGTAAAGTTGAACTCAGTTAAAGTTAAACCAAAAAAAAAATAAAACCATCTTATTTACAGAAATTGTATATACAGAAACGTTGTTCCTAGAAGATCAATTAGTGGCAACGAGTTTACAGTAAATGTATTTCTTATACAGTACTTCAGAAAGGCTATCAACAATAAATATACAATAAAAAATCAATCAAGAGCAAAAGTCAGTGACTTGTGTGATCTGTCTGTGAATGTGAAATATATTCACCAGTATTCAGTGCACAGTGCTTTCTGTCAAGTGCTACAGTGGTGTGACAAAGTAAGTACACCCCATGAAAAGGTTTGTCTACATTTTTACATTTTTGGACGAAAGGATATTTATTGGCATTTCAACAATGCTGATAGATAAAGGTGATATGATTTTAAAACATAACATTAAAAAATCACATTTTGCACTCATTTGTACTATTTAAATCAACAGAAATGCAATTTCCAAGCAATTTGTAGTCAATCACTTCACTGTCCAAAAGATCATCTACAAATGGAGAAAATTTCACACTGCTGGCAATCTATCCAGGCCAGGTAGTCCCAACAAATTTAGCCCAAGAGCTGACCGAAAGATGCTGCAGGAAGTCCTCAAGAATCCCAGGATAACATCAAAGGATTTACAGGCAAGTATTGCCTCAGTCAGTGACAAAGTGCATGAGTCAACCATCTGAAGGAGACTGCACAACTACTTGCGAGGTCAGGAAGGAAGCCTCTGCTCTCAAAAAAGTTTGCCAGACAACACCTAGGTGAAGATCAGGACAATTGGAACCATGTGCTCTGGGTGGATGAGATAAAGGTAGAGCTGTTTGGTCAAAATGCCAGACTGCCTTTGACCAAAAGAACCTCATGCCAACTGTAAAGCATGGTGGTGGCAGCATTATGGTTTGGGGCTGCTTGTCTGCCTCAGGGTCTGGCCAGCTTGCTATCATAGAGTCAACCATGAATTCCACGGTGTACCAGAGAGTATTTGAGGAGAATGTGAGTCCATCTGTCAAAAAGCTGAAGCTGAATCATAAGTGGACCTTGCAGTAGTCAATGACCCAAAACACTCAAGCAAATCCACAAAAGAATGGCTCAAAAAGAAGAAATGGAGGCTTATGGAATGGCCAAGTCAAAGCCCAGATCTTAACCCTTAAATGCTTGGGGGGACTTGAAGTGGGCAAGAAAGCCCTCAAACATCACACAGTTGAAGGAGTTCTACAGGGAGGAGTGGGCAGAAATTTCTCCAAGTCAATGTAGGAGACTGAAAGACAGTTACAAGAAACGCCTAGAAGAAGTGATTTCTGGCAAAGAGGGCAACACCAGTTATTGAAGCTAGGGGGTTTACTTATTTTTTCCACAACAGATAATTGCATTTCTGACTTTTTTTGTTGAATAAATTATTGCAATGAATAATTTTCATTGTTACTTGTTAAATTAGATCACCTTTATCTATCAATATTGATAAAATGAAGATCAAATAACCATACATGCAAATATGTTGAAAAACACACACCTTTTCATGGGGGTGTACTGACTTTTTCACAGCACTGTACAGTATATACAACTTCTAAGCCCAAATGAAAGATGTCTCTCACTGAGATGGGCAGCATAGCTGAGGAGATATTGAGGATGAATAAGACAAGTAAACACTTGGACTCTCCTTGCAAAACCCAGAATGAGGAAGGTCTGGCTACATTGAAAATGATGGTTCTTAGTGCATCAATGGCTACTGTGTAAGTGCTGTTTAAGTTACTGTATCTAAAGTCTTTAAAGATATGACTCATTTCCTATCGACAGGAGCAGCGGGTCTTTAACAAAAACAGATGGTGAGAGTGAAGAGAAATAATCAGGAGAGTTTAGCACTCTTGCTGCTTTAAATACGAATAAACCTGGAGTTTTGAATATGCATAGACTCTTGGAGATCTGCATGATGATTCTAAGGTATTAAAATTTACTGCGTCTTTGGTTGTCATGGGCAACCTGCTGCGAAATTACATCTTTTCTGACTTGATTGTGTAGACTTTCTTTTTCAGATCATTTTCAGTGTTTTATTTGTCACTTCATGTTGAAGACATTTTCTTCAAGATTCCATTTATATAAAGGTCTGTTGGCTGTACTGTATATAGATCAAGTGATAAGACTCCTACAGTTCCTAAAATGTAGTTTTTAAAAGAAAGAACTGTAACATTGAAGCAGGTTAATGCTCTGACCAGGAGTCTTTTTAAGTAGGCGGTAGCTTAATTGAACAGGTAAAGGTTTATTCCATGCTGAGAGAAAAGTGACACAGTCAGTGGAGCCTTCTTCGGGTAGTTTAATTGATGTTACTTTAAAAAGAGGTTTCATTTGGAACAACCTTAACTAAAAATAAATCAATGGAGCACTAAAATCTACTGCTCTGAAACTTGTTTGTGATGCAGGAAGCATTTTTAGTCATTTTTATTTTTAGATGAATAGATGCAGATTTTTTTTTCAGTTATGGATAGAGGAAATGCTGCCTCCAAAAACACTATCCACTGAATGATCCCCTTAAATTTACTTCACAAAATGTACTTGACCTCTCGTAGACGGACACTTAAGCAGATGCAGTAGGTTCTAGTCCTCTGTCTTGGACTGTCTTGGGTATGACTGGCACACATTTGTACGTCTGTTTTGGGATGTGCAGAGGTTAAGTTCTGGGGACTATTTGTCTAAAAAGGGACATTGTTCCGTGAGCACAGCTAGTGCTCATGCTGGCTGATGACTGTAACCTGGGCCTCTCACAGTGGCAGAAACGGGTCAGTTTGGATGGTCTCACTGCTGCTGTATTGGTCTTCGTGTTTGTGTGTGTGTGGAGGGGGGGCTTTGTGTTCCTTTTTGAGTTATTGCTGGATCCTCGACTGATACATGGTGCTACTGAGCCTAGTTGCATGGGGGCTGTAGCTGTCTGACTTTTTATAGAACAAACCCTCCAGGTTTCTATTTTATAAAGAAACCTGGATGGATTGTATGGGGGTGGGGAATCATCTAGTTTTGTTTTGTGCCATATTTTAGCGTGATTGTGTGATAGAGGGCATGCCTTCATCAAAACAGCTCCTGCGAGGTCTTTCACAATACATATAGAAACATGCATATTTTTACAGATCATACACTTTCCCCTGTTGTCAACATCCAGGTTCATAATCATCCTGGAGAAATAAAAATGACTTTTTTGTACATATACAGTACTCCTCTTTATTGTTACATTTACTTCGTTGTTATGTTTAATTGCTTTTTGCATGTTGTCTTTTGTTCTTTACTTTGATTTGATTATTTCCAATGTATTATCTGCTGTTGTTGTGGATCTACAGTGATTCCCATTGCTGTGTTTCTGTCTCCTGTCCGTTTCAGTTTGTTGTGACAGCAGGGTGACAAACCCTGCTTCATCAGATGGAGTCTTTCTTGTCCGTCAAGGGGAGCTAATTTTAGTGGAGCCTAGTGTATTTAATCTGGCACTCCTGTTGAAGCAGTCAGTCTTTGTTTAGGACTGATTGAACATACAGTACAACCTAACCTAAGCTATGAACCAGCACACAGAAAAGGTTTTATTAAAGACTTATTTAGAATTTGGCAGTATTGAATTATCTGCAAAGATGGAACACATTCTGTTTCTAACTCTTTCTTTTATAAATATTTTTTGCACTATAGGGACCACCTCTAAATGCACAGTTTTAGGAACTAAAAATGCATTTATCAAAGAGGATTCTTAATGTTGTTGATGTTGCATGCTTTAGTGATAACCAGACAACTAAATTGGCTTGCTTTTATTTGATAGAAGAAAAGTCATTTTCGGAACATGTTTTGAATCCAAAGCCATTGTGTTTGTTTTCTTTATGAGCTGATCCCCAGGCTGTGAAACCTTTTTTTCAAATGTGCTGTGCACTGCTTTTTTTTATACGTGGATTAAAGGCATGTCATCTGCAGGCTTTATGATGAGACAACAACCTAGGTCTTTAAAAAAAGAGGTCCTTAAATCAAGATTGGTTAAAGTAGATACTGGAGGTAGTCATTTTAAAAGAAGTCACTGCAGCTGTTTCTAACCTTAAGATCTGCTTTCAGCATTAAGAAGCAGTAAGTATCAGCAGTAAACCAACCCATCTACTGTATAAGTTTAGGGTTTTTAACATTGTCTTAAGGGTCACAAAATGCTATTAAAAATGTTGGGCTTGTCCCGGCTTATGTCTGCGGGGTGAGGTAGCGACCATGTGACAGGAGACCTGAATCACCTGGAGGCAGTTACTATCTCGTCTGCTTCAGGTGATTCAGGGATACATAAGGGATGCTCTGACTTTCCTCAGGGATGTGATACCAGGTCTCAAGCTTGTTCCATTTTTTATTTTAAAAGACTACCATGTTTTGTATTTTTCCTGGCTTGACTCTTGATTGCTCCACCGACCACGTCTCCTGTGTGCGATCTGGATCAGTCTCCCGGCTTTGTGGACCCTCTCCAGTCGCCCAACTTTGTGAACCTCTTGCCTGTTTTGGATTTCTCTCTTTGGATCTTTCCTGGTGCCTTCGGTGATCTCCACCACAGCGGCATGCCTGCACCTCTGCGACTGTGTCCGGGCTGCGTGGCTGCATCTCTGAGTTCTTGTCTTCCAGCCTGGCTGCCTGCCTGTGGTTTTTTCTTTGAACCCCTGCCTGCTGTGCCACCATCTCACCTGCGGTCCTGCACCTCTGCCTGTGCACAGCAGTGCACTGTGGCTCACCAAGCAACAGGATTGTTGCAAGATAATTTTGCAATGGCTAATTCCTAAAAAAAACATTCTACTTAAGCACTTAAATTATGCAAAGGAATGAGGGGAAAACTATTCTTATCCTCTTTTAAAAAATGGCCATTTATGTTTTGGTTATGAATTCTTGCAATTTGTAATTGGCGGTTGTTTTAGGATGTTCAGTACCTGTTGATCAATGGCTGCTGTACTGCTCAAGAAAGAAGATGTGTATTTTCCTCTCCAATACACTCACCTGCTAAGCCATTCATCATTTGACACATTTCAAACTCCATAGTGCCCAACAGGTGAGTAAACAGAACTGGAAGAGAGATTTGTTTCACAATGATGTCACTGCTACATGTGGTGCCTGGCAAGTCACTGACAGAACTCCACCATTATACATTACTTTTGTGACAATCCTGTGTCACAACTGGCTGTTGACGTGACCTGGCTGGAACTTGTGGTGCAAATAAGAGATACATAAAGACATGTGTACAAGAGCCTTTACTGGTTGAGCCACTTGGGAACCTGTGTTCTTGTCCATCTTTAAACACCTGTGAATTTAACATTTGTGGATTTGCTTAGTCCTGATTTAGTTTGGACGCTGAGTTGGCTTATCTTTAATCTTGGATTTATCAAGCTGAAAGCTGTTAACTGCAACTTTCACACTGGCGGCACTGCAGATGAGGATAGTGACATGAATCCACATAGTGAGTGAGTTTCACCCTGCCCCCAGCCCAAATACCCACTACCCAGGATTCACATCTCAACATGGTTTTGTCAGTTACTGTATATGATGGCAGCTTGGGGGAATGACAGGCTGGAGATGGCTTTACGGGCTCGCTGACAGCTGTATTACCCCTTTCATTATAGTGGGGTGAGCTAATGAAGGAGATGGAGCAAGATAGAGCATGTAGAATGCAAAGGAGGAATTTGTGTTATTTATTTTAACTGATTACTATTAGTTTGTGACTACTGTTGTTTCTTTTAATTTAAAAGAAACTAAAAGAAACGAACTTGTTAATTAATTTTTTTTATTAACTTAAAGCCAATGCATTAGTACCTTAATTATCATGTAACAGGGGGTTTATATGTCTATGTCTTTTAAACATACATCCTACAGTATATAATTCATGAGACAAAGTATAGGGTGAAACGTTGGCTATTCTCGACCATTCTCTGCACAGAACTCTTGCAAGTTTTGACACCATCCTGTAAATCTATCATTTATCAGAAGTGGTTAATTGGGAATTTTTTTTTTACTTTACAATAATAATAACTTTTATTTATAAAATGCTATTCCAAACCCGAGGATGCTGTATTTTCCTTTGTACTCCTCTGTTTTTCTCTTCTGTTAAATTGCTTTTCGGCCTTAGGGATCTCTTTATGTTGCAGCAGTTCATAAAGCAACTTAGACATCCTTTATCTTTGCTGAAAATTAAAACCCTGTTTGAACTGAACTTCAAGCTCGGAAGAAAATAGAAGTAAAATGAATTATTAGTCATACCTGCAAGCCCAACATAGTGCAGAAGTTGTGATGTCTGAAGCCAGAACACCATTTTGTGTCATGTCATGGGTGATGTTACAAAGATTGTTTCCTCACTTCACAGGAGCAAGATCTCATACAAATGGCAGCGGATTAATTAACGTAGAGTGAAGACATTCAGAAAAAGTCAGGGGAGGAATTCATGGGAAGTCTCTAGTGGTCTCTCACAGATGGCAAATACAAAGCCTTAAGAAATGTATTTAAAATTGTGTATTTTTAGTTCTTCAAAAAATAACATGAGAAAACTAATAGAATGCTGGGGAAAAACTAACATCATATATCACAGAGTACAAGTCTGGCTTGTTGAACACATGTTCAAGCATAATTTTGCTATGTAGAGCTTATTTTTATATTTAAATTTAATCTGCTCAAAAGTTTGGTGTTGCAGAAGTGTTATATTGCGCTAGAGCAGGAAGCTTTGTGTAGTGGAGCTGTTGGAACTAGCCGCTTTAAAACTCTGAAAAGCCTGCCCACCTGCTCTGTTTGATGTGATGTGATTTAAAAGACGGTTGTTCTTTTTTGCGTTCCGGAGAGCAATAGCAATTTTTCCAAAGACTGCTTCTGGCCTGTGTAGGAGTTATTGTACAACCCATTAGGCCACTTTGAGAAGTGGACAATATGTAACAATAGTTTTAATGACACAACATGCAAGCAGTGTATAAATTCATTTCTGTTGTGTGTGTTATGGTCCAGGTTTAAAACAAGTCTTTGGTTTTTAGCCTTTGTGACCAGCTATCCCGCCAGGCTTGTTTTTTGATTAATTTATTTGTTGCATGTGGACTTTTTGTACTGAAGTTCTCTAAGCATGCCAGCTTGATTTTTGTAAAGGAAATTGCAGCTTAACATTAACAAAAATCAAAACACAAGCTTGACTGCATCCTGTGTGTGACTAAGTGGAGTTCACAGTATTTGGAAGTGTGAAATTAAACAAGTTTTTATTTTTTTCTTTTCTGAATAAGAAAAATAAAGACTAAAACTTTACTTCCATAAGGCATTAGCTCACATTAGGAAATAAACAGTTCTTTATACAGTACAGAATAACACAAACTAGGATTTGTTTTTCAAAAAAGGTAGCCCAAAATAGCTACAAACATATGAATAAGAATGTAGAACTTAAGCTGCCATAGGAAAATTTCTCCTTGTATATATTTGTATTCTTTATATTTGATTTATATATAAATCCAAAACATTTTCCAGGTTCAATGGATGGTCATTTACTGTTTAGTTAGTACACTAAATAAATTAAGGTATATTTGGGAGAAATTGTAAGTTATTTAGCTAATGGAATTGTAAAGATTTCAATTTTATCTGGTGGGATACACGTTTGGAAATGTACTGTAAAGTGCAGCAAATAAACTCAACAAAGTAATAAAACTGCTCAAGGAGTTTTTGTGTTGATTTTCTGTGGTATTTTTTTTCCCCCAGAGAGGCGTTTGAGACGCAAATTGAAATTTTAGGCCTTCGTTTTTCAGCACTGCTATTTATGGAGAGTACACAGTGTCGTGAATCATCTGTGTCTTCTGTCATCACAACACATTTCTGCACATTAAAGAGGAATTAAATGGCATTAAGGAGGCAGCAAAAAGAATGATTTTTTTTTTCAGGTTATTGAAGCATTGGTGCCTGGCGCTTCTGAGTAAGGTCTCTGAGGGGCACAGCCAATGAGGGCACTTGTATGAAATGCAGGTTTAGCCTAGAGGTGCAGACATCCCTGGTTTAGACTTGGAGACATAAGCAGGATAGTCTCTCTGTCCCACCATCTCCAGAGCTTTAGTCAGTCCTACTGTAGGTCTGCTGTGCAAGAAAGTCTGCCGGATGTCACCAGTTGTTTGCCAGCTTGCAGTGATGCTTGTAGTGAAGCACACCTCTGGATTGTTACTTACACTGCTGTGAGGTAAGGCAGGGTTAGTACAGTATGTCAGGTGATAAAACAGCTTGTCAGAAGAGTACACATCACACATTCACTTCCTGTGGACTTAGCTGCTAAACAGTTCGTGGGTCCAAACTGGGTGGCCATGAAATAAAAAAAATAACATGGAGTTTAATTCTTTTAAAGATGTATGTCTTCGTTTTTCTTGTTTTTTTAAACCATTTTATATTTGTGAATTCACTTGCTTGGCCAAGACCTGTCAGGATGGTACTGTGAAGTCTGTAATTAATTATTATTGCCGTGTGCAGATTAAAAGGCTAGATAAGCCTGTGGATTTTCGCCTGTTTGCTAAGTATTGCCTTCTATATAATGGTAATTATACTATGAATGCCAAATAAATGAAATCCCAAATAAAATCTTTGATGTCTGTTTACAGTGATGTCACTGTAAGCAGCTATTATCCTTGGGCTTTTTTTTTCCCCACAATATCCTTCCTCAAGCAGAAATGTTTGTCGAATTTAGTCTAATCAAGCCCGTTATCTTTATACTGTAAATCAAGCTGTGAGTTAAATGAACATTGATTCTCATTAAACATCTGCAGAAACAATAAATATAATTCAGTCTTCATTAAACACTGTGAATTGATTTTGTTGGGTAAAGGCATAGACATGCATTTGTGTTTCACAGAAATGTCAGACCTTAATCATATTTGATTGTAGTTTGTTTTGTTGCCAAAACTGTCCGCTGTTTAGAGTATTTCATTAAATTAAAAAAAAAATGCAGTTAAGGCTTTTCAGAGTGACTGAAAATATAACCTTGAAGCAATATGCCTTACTTGTGTAGCTATTATGACTTTAAAAACTGTAAAAATTTTGCCTAGCATACCTGTTTTCAATACAAATGAAAAGAATTACTTTGGAGGGAATTAGTATTTGTTTTATAAAGAATGCAAATTCTGATGATTTATTGTAAAACGTACTGTACTAGCAATCTTTTTTACTTTTCATCTGTTAAATAACCGTGTTAAATATGTTTTCTGTTACCTTTTGCTCCCATTCAAAGCAGCTCTGATTTTAGAACTAGCTTTAACTAATTATATTGAGAATTATGTTGAGGAACAGCTTTTTTTTTTGCTGCTTTAGAAGCCATTAGGTTTTTAAGTTTCAAATGACAGTACAGCAGCCTTGAGTTTTAATTAAAATATTTTTGTATTCTACAGCAGCTCTTAAACTACTTAAACATACAGATGACAAAAAACTTTTTTTCCAAATAGGCTTAAGTTCAACCTTGTGACCTCTTTTGGTGAAATGCTGTTAAAAATGGTATGACGAAGATATTTCCATCTTTTTATTGTGTGGATGTTTTACACCCATTTTCAGACACTGATTAGCTGAAACAACTGTGAAATTTAACAATTCTGAAATGTTAAAAGATATATATATTTTCCCACTATTTAATAAATCCCATCTCGGATTAGCTGTTGCCTTTATCTTTGTCTTCTTTGTTTGTTTAACAGATATGCAAGGCCCCCCCACACACTGGATATCTTGTGGCCATCCTTTCAGTGAGCGAACGGTATGGAGTCCCAAGTTCTGCATTGTTACTGACTGTCAGCTGCTTTTACTGGACAAAGAAGAGGTATTTAACATACTGTAGTTAGACCCTCTGGTTTCAGATACTGTCTTCTTTACTGTTAGTAAAGTTGAACTTGTAAAGGAAAGACTACAGTTCAGTATGCACATGTGAAGGTAAAAGGACACCCACTCAGAAAAAGACAGTACACCCAAATATAGGCTATTAAGACCAACAATAAAGAAATTAGTGCAAAGGAAAAGCTTTATACTGTATGCAATAAAGAAACTATGGTACTGTAGGTACAGTACTTAAAATACGTCTAAGAGCTTTCATTGGCCAGTTTGTTGCAATATACAGTAGGGTGCTGGTCAATTGATGATGTTTAGAGTGCTTTCTTGTTACTGCAGTCACAACTTCATAGCTGCAGTTACAACTGCTGTGCAATAGCAATTCATTTAAACTTCTTAATTTTTGTGAAGAGCGGGTATGTGGACCTGATTTAAGCTGCCTATGTCCCACTTTCAGCTTTCGCATGTACAGTACTGTGCTTTCCTTGGCTACAACTCACTGGAGTCTACTGGAGTCTAATGTGCATTATGTCTGCTATATACCAGTACTGTTCATATGTCAGAGTGAAATTACAAGTGTATGTTTTGTAGGAATCTATACATGTACTTGTTCAGGTGGGTAGCTGCGTCAGCATGCGTAGGCTGCAAAGGAACAAGTAATAGGTTTATTCCATGCTGAAAAGAGAAGAAAGAAAACAACGTTTCGTCCATGGAGCCTTCTTCACATGTACTATATGGCTTATACTTGATTCCAGCTAATTTTTGCCCTTAGATTTGGACCTGGGAGTTTTGCTTGTTAAACCTGCCACACTTTCGAGGTAATTTGCAGGATATAAGGTCAGCAGGCATAATTCAGCTGTGACTCTGGGGCTGATTCAGAGCAAGACTCACAGTAGGCATATAAAAGACTGGCATATTAAGCTTCCCAGCTCCCTTTACATTTCAAGTCTTTTCAAAGGTAATGACACAAGGCGACAACCTGTGGACCATCTGTAGCTCGGTTTATCATTATGACACTTACTTCTCTTGTTTATCCCTTCCCTGTCTCTTCATCAAATTGTGGCGCCGATGCCAGCAGCACTGTGTGAGGCTGAAACGTGCTGCGAGCGTTTGAGAATTCACACATCACTAATCCCACATTAATCCTTTCTCTTGGGCATGTGTCTTGACTCTTGAGTGCTACAAGTTTGGACTAAACAGTGTCCAGGACATACAGTAGACATTGTTGTGATCTGTTTTTTAGCATGGTGGCAAAGAGAAATTGTATAGTTTATGTCCCCTTCAAATCCTTAGTTCCACCTATTTAATAGGCTGAAACATGTCATGTCTGAGTGTACAATATGACTCTAATGTGAAGTAGCTGGTTATTGTAGGCTTTGAAATGTTCCTATGTTGGTGTTTAGTGCGATGTATAGCTATAACTCTGACAATTATTCATTTTTTACAATAAATACATACTTTCTAATCACTTAAACACTGTTATACACACAGACGGTACATATTCTGTGTGTTTCTTTTTTAATACGGAAAGTGTTACTATTGTTCACCGTGTGAGAAATGTATATACTGCTTGCGAAATTCTCATTCCCTCCCCTTTTTCTTACTTTCTGGTTAAAAAAAGGCTTGTAAGACTTAAAAGATGATCCGGTACATATATCTATGACTAAATGAATAATAAAAAAATAAGCCTGAACAACAGTTCTGGATGCACTGATGACTTATTGATATTATTAAAGCTTAGATGAAAATTTGCTTTATATGTAGGATTTTAATGTATTAATAGATGAATAGATTCTAGGAGAGTTTGCATTTGCTAAGAAATCTTACATGATAGGATTTATTTGAAAATTAAATGGAAAAACATTAATCTTTCATGTACTTAAAAAGGAAATAGGGATTTATGATAGAAAGGATAATACCTGATCTGATTTCTCAGAAATTTGTTTTGCTTCCAAGTTGCTATGCCTTATACACACAGCACACACACAGACTTTCAAAAACCATACAAACAGGTTATTTTACATTAAATTAAATTACATACTGTAAAAGACAGTAGCTCATACAGTACAGGCACCACTCCTACAGGAATCCAGATTTTGCTAGAAACTACCTGTAAGTTTACTTAACTTAGTTTTCTTAACTTAAGCCCCCATAATTGCACAATATCCTTTATTTTTACACATAACCACATTTCTGCCAAAAAGATTTCTAATTACTTGACCATCCCTTCTGAATGACTGTGGCATCTAATGGCATTTGCAAAATCTAAAAGTTCCACATCATTTACTTAGGTATTGAAATTATCTGACGCTTGCTAAGAGCAATGAATTAGGATATAGTCATGAATTAGCCATAGTACAGTAAAACCTCAAGTTAGATTCACCTTGGAACTGGTAATTGTAACTCCAAAATGTGTTGCACGATTCATTGCAACTGAAATTTGTAGAACATTGTTTGACTGCCTTTCGTTGACTGCAGCACAAGCACAGACCCATTTTCCTTAGCTGTTGATACCATTTTGCTCAATAGCCTAAAAGTTACTACATTTTAATTTTTTTTCTCCTCTTAAAGACTGTTATACCTGTACCAGTCTTCACTCCTCAGTTTGTCATAGT
This sequence comes from Lepisosteus platostomus, assembly GCF_059453375.1. NCBI lineage: Eukaryota > Metazoa > Chordata > Actinopteri > Semionotiformes > Lepisosteidae > Lepisosteus > Lepisosteus platostomus. The sequence continues at coordinate 10,984,860 of NC_142631.1, read as the reverse complement.
GTTTTCCACTCTAAAAAAAAACAAGAAAAAAACCCATGAATTTCAGCAGTCCACTGGAAAGCATTTATACTCTTTTAAAAAAATTGACGGATGCAGCAAAAGCATACTAATTATTGTAATCATTTTACAATCATTTTAGAAAATCATTTTATTACGTTGTTAACATCAATGGGGATAAAAGCAGTACTTTGTCTGTTGTACTTTCATCACGTAAAGAAGGCTCAACAGCCAAAACATTTTTTTTCTACTTTTTACTGAGGAATTAAACTCCACTTGTTCCTGTTCCGACTTCACACTAATGCAGCGCCCAGCTCCTAGATTTGCACGTCCCTTTAAACACACACTTAACATCCCTCTAGTACTGAAAGAGAGAAGTGGTTGTGCTGTCTGTTCTTAACTATGCAGTGTGAATCTCTTATTATACAGTCTCTGCTGTAACATACAGTATGCAGTTGCTTGAAAGAGCATCCAGAGCAGTACAGGACTCTGTAGGAGCTCCAGAATGTTCTTATCTAAGACTGTTCCTGGTAATGTGCCTGATGTCTAGGTCATTGGCAAAGACATTGGTAAACATGTCAAGGTGCATTGCAGGAGACATGCAATACAGTCTCCCTCTTTAAACTCTGTCTTTGAGTCTCTAATAATGACATTTAGTGTAATGGATTAACATTGCAAAGAGAGATCTTAGTTTTCTTTTTTATTGGCAAAGATGGATATTAAAATACTTGCCTTTGGAATTTACACTTAGTGATTGATTACTTTAATCTAACACATTCGTTGAAGATACTGTAGAAATGTACATTACTATTCTTCCAAGGTAGACCAGAAGTCAGTGTACATTGAGGGAGACATACAATACATGGTAATGTCTATGTGCAAAAAAGAGGATGCACAGCTTGTGAAATTAAAGTGAACAATGTCAGAAAACGTTATTTTGCAAATCGCTGTATTGTATGTAATATGTTAACACAACCAGCCTTTCTGTTATTGGCACTTCATGATCTTAATTCCAACTGCAACCTGATTGATAGAATTAGATGCTTTCCTAGTTGTTTCCATTAATCTTTGAAGGAGCTGATGCCTTTGCAACAAAATTGTAATTTGTAAAATAGCTGATAAATGGAACAATAAAACATAAAAGAGCATTTAAAATGCACGTGAATGGGCTGTCAATGTCAATAGTTGTTTCTAGCTTATAGCCTACAGTGCCTACTTGGTACTTTACTTGAACAGAAACAATGAAACATGTTTCCTGACAGAATAAAATGAACGATATAAAATAAAACAAAGATTAAGCCATATATTTCATTACAATTTAGTTATGGTCTGTTAATCAGCAATTTTCCATGCAGTCAGGCACCGATGTAGACTGCAGAATTGTTTGTAATGACGTTGCTGTTAAAAGCTGACAACTGCAGAAAATTAACTGCCTTGTTTTTTTTTTACTTTACTATTTGCTATATTGTCTACTGCTGATGATTTAAAAGCCCCGGTGACTTTAATGATGACAGGATAGAAACCCCTTATAAATTATTTTCTTGGCAAGGCAATAGATTTGAGAGCAACACATTTGTGTGACGATGTTCCTTCATGGAGTAAGTAAACCTAGACAAGAAAACAGTAAGGAAACAGAGACTAGAAAACAGGACTTGCTTCAACCACTGCCTGTTTAACCAGTATGAACACACCAGCACCTAGAAGATTATCAGACAGACTTTTCACACTTTTGTGACAAAAACTAGTTTTTACATCATGATTTTGATTTTCTCTCAGCTGCTTTCACTTATTTTTTTATTGTCTGTGAAGTGAAAAAAACAATGGTTTTTAAATTACTCTCAAAACACTTCAGATTGTCAGGAACTAGTGAAAAATTCAGTCACACAATAATTCAGGTTTATCACATTCCACAGAAAACGTAGTATATTTGAATTTTATGTGGTACGCAATTAAAAAATGATTAATCTGTGTTTTTTTGCATTGTGATTCATAAAAGGATATATTATTTAAAAACAAATATAGAAACAATATCTTATGTTATGCAGGCTCAAAAGAGCTGTGTTGTTGGTTTTTCATTCAGAAAGAAGTGGTTATCCTGAACTTCTCTTGTCATGTAAAATGAGAGTCAGTAAATCTCAGATTATCCATAGACTGACGAGGTCAAATTCAGAAGGTCATCCTGGACACTAATAAATGAAAACATTCTATAATCATGGAGATTCACACAGTCTTCCTCTTTAAACTCTGTTTTGAGTCTCTAATAACAATGATACTGTATTTAGTGTATTGTATTAACATTGCAAACAGAGACCTCATTTTTCTTTCTTGTTGGCAAAGATGGATATGAAAACACTTCTTATCAGACTGAAGGCTAAGTCTGGAATTTACACCTAGTGATTTCTGTGCACGTGTGTTTATGTTAATCTAACACATTTGTTGAAGATAGACATTTACTGAACATTGAAATATTTACCTGAAAATCATCTTTCTGCTCTCCAAGGTAGATAAAAAGACCTGCAGTACCTGTTCTAGTCACCTAATGGAGTAATCATTTACCAGTGAGGGGTGATGACAGTGGAAAGACCCTATTTCCACAGCAAAGAATACTAGGAACACAATGAAATGTTTTCTGCAAACTGCAAGTTCAATTTATTTGTATTGACAATACATAATGAATATAATACAGTTATTGCTTCCTAGTGTCTTACAGGTCTAACCGCCTCTCGTCATATGGTGTGACAGTGAATAATAAAATTAAATATCTTCTATGCCTTATCTGAGGATAACTGATACTGCTTATTCCCTCCATTCCTTTCAGTAAAAAAGTACTACAGTATCTCACCAGCAGAGGGCTCTTGTTACTCAAGGTTTGAAATGCCTGTTTGATAAGTAAATCAATCACAAGAATTAAACAGATTACAAGTCACAAAAGCATTGTAATATGCTAAGCCAAAACTTTCAGTGCTGAAAAGAATAAAAGATTGTTGACGGTCCCCTTGTATAATTTGAATAACATAATAAAACAGGTTTTCATTAGTTTAAATATCATTTATCATATATTGTAGACAGGATGTTTGTTGTCATTATGGCATTAATTAACTACACTCATTGTATCAAGTTTCATTACATTTGCTACAGGTAAACACTAATTAAATTAAATGATGCAGTTTTGAAAGCTATAATTAGAAAAAAACAGTGGTAACCTGTCATGAAAGGAAATGAATATTTTGTCCTGAAAAAATAAGACTCTAGCCGTTGGAAGGTTGTCCCAAGCTGTAGTTGCACCAGGATCCATTATGGCTAGTTCTTATCTGAGTTGGTCTCAAGCTTTTTTAGTTCTTTCTCTGATCTAAAAGTGACAATCTCAGTGGAGGAATGGACAATGTCACTTTTGTATCTGTAAATGACATTTGTACCCCTCATCAGAATAAACCCTTTTGCTCTCTCATTTTACAGGATACTCAATAATATCCATCCATCCATTTTCTAACTGCTTTTTCCAACTCAGGGCTGCAGGCGGGCTGTATCCTGTTCCCAGCAGGCAATGATCACAAGGAGAGCTTCACCCTGGAGGGGACTCTAGTCCATCACAGGGCAGACAGCCACAAACACAGACACGCACACACTCACACCAGGACCAGTTTTCCCCGAAGTCAAATAACCTACCACTATGCCTTTGGACTGTGGGAGGGAACTGGAGCATCCAGAAGAAACCCACGCAAACAAGAAAAGAACATGTAAACTCCACACAGACAGCACCCCAGGTCCTGAATTGAACCCAGGGCACCAGCACTGTGAGCCAGCCACCCTCTTCCATGCCACCACACACAACGTGTGTGATTCATTTCCCAGCTCAAAAAATGAGTTATGCTGAATATAATTACTATTATAATTCTTTCACTTGGGTCGATGGGGTCATTCCTTGTAGCAAAGGGAAGGTTGTATTTGGTAGTGGTGATACAGACGAGGACTGGGAAGGGCTGTGTGTGGTGTCCAGAGAGAAAACACTTGCCCTGGGTCATTTCCATGCACCCTGTCCTGGCTTTCGACTGTGTAGCTTGATCATTTAAATCTGAGCTCCAGAAGGCAACAAAGCAAACAAAACAACGCAAGATGTTAACACCGTAGAAAGGAAGAGGAATTTGTCAGTATTAATGTTTCAGGCGTACTGGAACAGTCAAGGACAATTCATTATGTCCTGCCCTTTAATATACTGCCTCATTCTCCTGCTTTCAAGCTAACTCTTGCCTGAGACAAGCCTGGTGCTACTATATCACAAAGAAATGGAGACTAATAATCAGCAAGTGTGACCAATTTCATTGCCTACATGTAATTGCTACGGCCAGGGAAAGATGTAGCGTTACATGTTTCTACAGTAAGAACCATGTGTGGTTATTTTGTTTCTCTCTTGGGTTCATCGATGAAATAGAGCCCTCGACATGATACTGTGAATAATTTTATCAGTCATTCCTATTAGATGTTTAAAATTGTTAATTTGCAGACAAGAGTACGTTGCACTCATGGACTATAAAATAGCTGTGTTGTTGTTTTGTAAAATTATTTTCATTGAAAAGGATAGTTCTTAAAGAAGCTTTGTTTTATTGATATACTGTACATATCAATAACAATAACATATATATATATGTACAGTATACTGTATCAATAACACCTGATGAAGACTCCACGACCAAAACGTTGTTTTCTTACTTCTTTTTTTCAGCATGGGATAAACCTATTACTTGTTCCTTTGCAGCCTACGCATGCTGACGCAGCTACCCACCTGAACTATATACAGTAGAATATATACTGTACTCAATTTCTTATTACTGTCCGTTTGAATAACAAGAAATGCACTTCCAGAAAAACACGATCCCTCTCAGTTGTGGAACCTCATTGAAACCTGCATGTAGAATTTCATCCAAAGTCACATAGATATTAAACTTAATATCGAAACTTAATTTTAGACAGTACGGTATATGCAGTAGTTTCCCTCTCTCTGTCTCTGTCTGTATAAGGTAGCTACTGAATGTTATTCTTTTTCCCCGAGAACAGATAAAACAAGTTGCTGTGTAGCTAATTGATTTAAAAATAATTCACTTAAGCAATTACAGAACGTCTTACCGTGAAGTGGACTGGAAGGGCAACATATTGTGTAACCCTAAACTCTGATATTCAATAAGCTGCTACCATGCACATTGAAAAGATTGTTTGAAAACAAACAGATCAATTGCAGAAACATTTTGAAAGTCAGCCAGCTTTGTTATTAATATGCAATTACCTATTACCTCTGCCCAAGCTTGTATCTTATGCATTATCGTGCCTACATCTTGGCCACTTTCCTTCTCATTCGCTCCATACACTGGGTTTTTTTCTGAGGTGCAGAAAAGTTGAACCTATGCATTTTGCTTGGTTAATGAATTACAGAACCCCTGTGCAGTTGAGCTCAAGACCTAGCTCATTTATCAAGCACAGTGACCCCTCTGTAATTAAAATGCATTACTGAATAAAAAGCAAAAGCTGTGAGTATGGGAAGCCAGATAAAGACTTGCTGATCCCTGTAGTACAGTAAAAACGTCCCTGTTGACAAAAGGGTGATGGATGGGAAATGTATTCAGGACATTATCTAGGGATCTGAGGAGGGCAGGGAAGAGGAGCAGAGGGGATTGGGTTCAGGGGGGAGAGCGAGGAGTGCGTGTGGGGAAGAGTGCACTTGGGTGACAGCAGTTTCAGTTTCTTTTCCATCGCTTTGTTGTTTTTTCTGATTTCCGGCATCCCTTGTGTAGATTCATCCCCTGCTGCTGCAGGAGAGACGCACCGAGTCCTGCAAAGCAAGGCTACTGCGGCGGACGATCAGCGTGCCGGCTGACAGCCAGTTCCCACAGTACCAGGAAGATCTCACTGAGGAGCATGGTGAGTAGTGACCGATGGACGCGGACTGCCTTCCCTCCCTCTGGGGTGGAGTGAACAGTCCTGATTGTTCTGTACATCGCCCAGTCTATACTACTGTATATGCATACTCCTGCACAGGGCTAAATAATCCTTCAGTGTCTTGCTGGGAGTGTTTGCTTCATCAGTTTAAACATATAATAAGTGGAAATGTTAAATTAAAGCCCATTCCAAACTGATGTTTTCCTTTATTTTAGTTGGATTTTCAGTCTTAGAAATGAGTTATTTTATTAATCTTTTTAAATTGCAAAATTTCTACAGTCTTATATGTACTGTATACTTAAGAATAATTTGATTGCCTTGATTTTATTAAAAAGCCATTTAGAGTCAGCGCTTAGCTCTTTTGATTTTTTTTTTCGTTTGTGATTTTGCATGACACTTAGATGGAAATGAAGAATCTGATGATTGAAAGTATTTTGTTAATAGTAGGTGCACGATCTGAACTGTGTTTTTTAGTATTGCAGTTGTTGTGTTGTGGTACTGTATATTTCACTCAATCCGGTTATTTTGAATTTTACGTCTGCGTTCATCAACGTAACCCTCTTGTAGTGGATTCCCTTAAAGGGTGAGGTGGCCTTTGGTTTTAGAAGAGTGGAGCTGTTTGTGGTGGTTCTGGAATTGTGAAGCTGAGGAGGTGATGGAACTGCCTGATGCACAACAAAACTACAGTTTATAGAATTTAAACAATCTAACATGTTATGCTGCCCAAGCAAATCAACTCGAGTACTATAGTTACATGTCCCTGTGTATATTGCCAGTAGGGGGTGAGCTTACCCTTTCCATGTTAGAAATCTCTGACGTTCCCTCAGATTATAGATCAGCACTGCCATGCCATCTACATTTAACAATATTATAGTTTGAAGTGCTGAAGTAATAGGTTCTTCTGTGCACGGGAGTAATTGTTTTTCCCTCTTTTTTTTCAGCATGTGAGTATAGTGAATTTACTGTGTGTTTGTGTCCTAAAAACTACAAGAAATTACAGATGTAGAACAAAGAAAAATGTCTGTATCTCACTATGGTTCCATCAAGGCCTGGTGGAGCAGTGGTTAGCATTGCCTTGCAGCACGGGGGCCCTGGGTTCAATTCCAGACCTAAGGTGCTATCTGAGTTTATATGTTCTCCGTGTGATTTTGTTTGGATTTAATCAACATGCTCTGGCTTCCTCACAGTCCAAAGACATTTTGATTCAGGGAAAATTGGCCCTAGTTTGAGTTTATGATCTCTCTGTGTGCGGTGTACCCCTGGTGTGTGTGTGTGCGTGTTTGTCTGTGTGTGCCCTCTGATGGACTGGCATCCCATCCAGGGTACTGTATGTTCTTCATTGTGCCTGTTGCTTGCTAGGATAGACTCCAAATTGAATACAGCAGTTAGAAAATGGATGGATGAATGGGTGTTTCCATAGTAAAGTTAGCCCCAGTATTTAGTTCATTTCCACTTTTAACTAATGGATACTAAAGCATAATGCTTTATGTAATGGACCTATTTTAATGGTGTTTCACTCCTCTAGAGACTGCAATCACAGTAAAGGGGTCTGTATTTATCAAAAAAGATCAGCTCATCCGCAAGAAAGACTCATTATAGACCAGCGATTCCAAAGTTTCATTAGCAACATATTTTCTAAAAGTAGACTTTTTAAATCACGTTTTAAATAACATAGTAAAAGGAGAATTTGGCCCATTTTCACACGATCAAGGATATTGTTCATTAGTTCGCATCATAAATAACCGATCTCACATGGCTTTGAGGACAGAACTGAGTGAAGGATTTTGTCACAGAAGACTTGAAAGTAAGCTATCATATGTGTCTCACCCCCCGGTATTTAACAGCGCAAGACTGTCGTGGTTTCAGGTTTTAGCCTTTGAAACCCGCTGTTCAAGTTTTGCTTAACCTACAAGTGAAACGAGACCGCGTTCTCAGCCGAGTCCACAGCACGCATTTATCTACCCAGCAAAGTCATGCCATTTGGCAGCCCACTTTGGCAGGTGCCCCAGACTTAATAACAGTATGAGAGGAAGCTGGCATTGAGCCTACTGGCACCAATCCAGTCTGCTGCCAATGTCATTGTCCATCATCTCTGCTTGCTACTGCAATTTGCAGGAGACAGAGTACTGATGAGCAGGACTGTAATTGTCATCACAGTATATGAATTCATACCACTATTATGGGTTCTTTGTTCTGTGTGAAGCATTGTTAAAGTGGTCTGCTTTCTTGTGTGAGGTTGGACAAATTACTGTTCTGTGCACGAGGTATCAGCTGGAATAAGTAATAGCTTGTGACTTTGACACACAGCAGTTGCAGTCATACATCTAATGTTCTCACAGTGCGGTTATGCTGAACTGTTCAGCACATGGTATTGAAATTCCTATACTCTTTTTCACCCCAAAGATAAAACTCAATATTTATGAAGGGTTTTGAGTCTTTTTTTTCAGTTTACTGTGCTGGTGCTATGGTCATGCAGTAATTGATACTTAATGTAGTGAGTAGTCAAACAATAAGGATTTAGCTAAACTTTGTTTAGTCAAAAAAATTGTAATGTGATTTTGTGCTATGTTAAGTATTGAGGACAGCACAGTGGAGCTGTGGTTAGCATTGCTGTCTCACAGTGCTGGAACCATTGGTTCAGTTCTGGCCCTAGGGTGCTAACTACATGGAGTTTGTATGTTCTTCCTGTATTAGTGTGAGTTTTTCCAGGTGCTCTGGTTTTCTCTTGGAATCAGAAAACATATTGGTAGATGAATTGACTTCTGGGAAAATTGGCCCTGGTTTGAGTATGTACGTGTTTGTGTCTGTGTGTCTGTCCTGAAGTAGGCCTTTGTCCCATTCAGGCTGTAACCTGCCTTGTTCTCATTGCATGCTGGGATTGGTCGAAACGGTTAGAAGATGGATTATGTAGTGACCCCTTTTTAAGTTACTGTCCGAAATCCTACAGTCTCAATAAAATAAATATAATGTTATTGCAAAGCTGAAATGTAATGAGAAACATGTCTAGGTTAATCTAGGCTGTTCTTTTGCATCTGGTAGGCTGATACATTCTGACTGAAACCTCTAAAGTATAACAAGATAAACAACAGCTAACACAGTACCTAGCTGTTACCTAATTGAAACAGTTTATTTTTAACATGTCATTTGCGTTATTGTTTTACTCAGAAGTTATTTCCTTGCTGAATATTTTGTCTTCCCTTTTTCGATAAAAATAGCAGTATTGCCAAAAGACAGGAAGTGGTATGATTGACAGTTTGGGGAATAGTATTATTACTGGATATTTGACATTGTGTTATTTAAGTTTAGCTAATTAGTTCTGTACCCAGTGCTTAATTATATCTATGATACTGTGCTTTGAAGCACTTGCTAAGTAGTTTGTAGAAATATTTACCATCTACCATAGATTGTGCGTTCTGAAACAGAAGTTAAGTGGAGCTGCACAATGCTTTAAATGCAACTGAATCCAGACTGTAGTCTAGTGAAGTCTAGGAAAGCAGGAAGGAGAACTAGCCAATATATAATGTTTAGCTGAGTGGACAGGGGTGACTGGTGTGAAGCATCTTGCTCAGCGGTACATCAGCACTATTCTCAGCAGGAACACGAAATTTCAACTCAATAGATTCAGAGTTCTTACCATTTCCTGAGTGCGAAACAAACTGTAATAAATGTGTAATAAACCCTTATGTAATGAAAGCATGTTCTTCATGAACGAAACAGCTGCCGATATTCATCAGATGGACACATTCTTTAGCTTGATACAAGCCTGTTTTAGACATTGACAGCTACTGTACACCATCTTCGTCTCTTCTTGTGATATCGTCATTGTTTGGTGGATGTACAGGTATTCCGGCTGGAGACACCTCGACTGTCTTTCTGCCTAAACAAACGCGCTGCAGTTCCGCTTATTTGTAATCGCGTTGTCATGAAATTTCACGAGGGTGTGTTTAGGTTTTAAAGCAAGTTTTCTCTTTGGTTACATTTGGTGTTACAGTATGTAATTTTAAGATTCCTGTCACTGGAGTCTTTAAGCATGAAGCATTCAGTAACAGGATTTACAGTAATTGTGCAGGCTACCCATAAGTAGTCTATTTTCTTCATTCCATTTTCTGTAAGCAGCAAGGGGCATGTAGTATCTAGTGAAGCAATCCTAACCTTGCACGGATAATAGATGAATACCTCATTTTTCTTTCTGTTACGGAAGTTCAGAATCATCAGAAAGGCTGCAAATTGGATAATGGCTTTCTGCCCCAACCATGATCATTTTGGTTCCATAGCAAGTACTGGAGAAAAAAAACTTGTGAAAATGTGAAACCCCATGAACCCTCACACCTAACCTGCTCGTCTCTAAAATAGGTAGGAAAAAATGGTGATCATCTGGAGAAAACTAAAGTGGACACGGGGGGAAAAAACCTACAAACTCCACACAGACAGGAACTCTTAGTTGAACCCAGGTCCCTGGAGCTGTGAGGCAGCAGAGAACACTGCATCACAGTGCCATTGAACAATATGTATTTACAAGAAATATGTTGCTCAATTAGTGCAGCACAGTGGCGCAGTGGCTAGCATGGCTGCCTTGCAGCACTGGGGTCCTGGGTTCAATGTTCATGTGAGTTTCCTCCAGGTGCTCCATTTTCTGTCCACAGACATACTGGTAGGTTCTTTGGCTCCTGGAAAAATTTGCCCTGGTCTGAGTGTGTGCATGTCTGTGTTTGTATTAGTTTGCCCTGTGTCCGATCCAAGGTGTACCCTGCCTTGTGCCCGTTGCTTGCCAGTATAGGGCTCTGGCTCCCCTGTGGCCCTAAATTGGAAGAAGCAGTTATGGATGAACGCATGGAAGTTGATTAATTCTGTTTGAAACTGGTCAACAAACACACAAAATCAAAACTCCATAATTGATCATTAATTCAATGTCAGTTTTATTATTTAAAAGTTGCTAATGGATAATTCTTTTGGTAAATCAAATGTCATATATATCTATAATTAAATCGTAAGCAGTGATGTAATATTTATAAAAGCAATATTTCATGTGGTATATTTGATACAGCAAGCTGTTGCTGTACCTGATATGGTATATGAAGAAATTGTTAGTCTTAATCCTGGATAATTTATCTTAGTATATTTTCAGTCTGCCTGTCATGGTTATGAAAGGATGTAGTAGGTCATCTTATTCATTAGCAGTTATTCTATGCAACAGTTTTTAAGTCTTGGGAATTACAGACATGCTCTGCAGTGTGTCATGTTCAAAAGTTTAAGTACAACTAGGTTCCTACAGTATATTACAAACTAAAACATGGCTTGTATACAGCTACTGCATTTGCCAAAGTGAGCCTTGTGAGTGTGCAGAGAATACATAGTACAAGTTAAACTGTTTCTTAACTAACAAAAAATGTCTTTTTGTCCTTTTCTAAAGTGCAGTGAACCATCTAAAAATATGACAAATTGTGTGCCTACCAAATTAATTCATTTTACAGAACCCCCTTTAACCACTGTTCTGGCGAAAATAAAGGAAAGAAATATGTTCAAATTTTAGCAGCCAAACCACCATACATTATAATAATTCCACTGGTGCTGAATATTAGACATACTTACAGCTGAGAACTCTTGTGCTCATGCTTAATGCATTTATTTTTTGCTCAAGTTCTCAGTTGCTTTTTCTTAGGGATATTTTTCAATTTAGAGCTAGAAATGAAAGATTATACTTTGGGCAAAAGCCAGACCTTTTTTCTTCTTGCCAGAGGCATATTTTTATGAGTTTCAAAAAATTTTAACTCGTTCACACCAGCCTTTCCAAATGAAGATGTCACATTCAATTTTGTTCTTGGCACTCTGATATGTTTCTTGCAAAACAAAAGGTCTGAATTAACTAACTCAAGCACAGTTGAAAAATATAAAAATACATATCAATTTGTATTTCTACCTGTAGAGATCAATAGATATCCATAGGCAAAGGTTTAATTTGATTGTGCTTGGCATGATTAATGCTATTTATGCAGTAGATCTGTGCCTTCAATGAGTGATCTTCATTCATGTTGCTGTATGAGTTTTTATAGATTATGTGACTACTACATAGAACACTGTATAGGCTTAACAGTACAATATTTGTACTTTTTTTTTGCTTGTGAAATCTTTAATTAGAAGATTAGAGAAGAGATACGCTGTGAAAGTGAGAAGCTTTTCTGGAGATAATAGGCTTTGAGATTAATTAATAGTGTATTCCTTTTTACCTTATATTTGCTCTTGCTGAAATTGCTATGCTGTAAAATTCATCATTGAACAAAAGTGTTTTTGAAAAGAGCCAACAGCATCAATTTGTTTTGAAAGAATGGAAAAATGCTTATTAAATTTTGAAAAATATGCCAGACCACCACCAAATTTGGGTAACAATAAAATATTGTTTGTTCAGATGTATTCAGTAGTACGACTCCTGTGAAACATACTGCAGCCTTTTCCTAATGTTACATGTTTCTGTTTGATGTTTTTATTGTGGTGCAGCTACAGTGTAGTCCATAAGTATTTGGACAGTGACACAATTTTTGCTGTTTTGGGTCTGTACTCCAGCACATTGGATTTGAAATAAAACAATGACTATGAGGTTAAAGTGCAGAATGTCAGCTTTAATTCGAGGGTATTTATGTCTATATTGAGTGAACTATATGGGAATCACAGCCCTTTTTATACATAGTAACCCTGCTTTGGACTATTGGCTGCTCAGTTGTTTCTTGGCCAGCTGTGCCAGTTGTTGCATCATTAGTTCATGTACAGGAGAGCTAACAAAAGGTCTAGAGTTGATTCTAGATGTGGCATTTGCATCTGGAGTCTGTTGCTGTTGTCTCTCAACACGAGTGCAAAAATTGTGTCACTGTCCAAATACTTACAGACTGCACTGTACATGAGGCATTTTTCAAAATGCTTATCATTCTGTGCTTTAACGTTCCTGATTTGGGTGTGACGGCGTTCACTCTCTAAGGCTCCTCCCCTACATAAAAAGTGCCAAAACAAAGGAAATCAGGTAAAATAAACAGACAGACTGTAGAAGTACCAACAAAAACATAAGATGTGGAATAAAGCTACTGAGCTTTTGCTGTTCTCCTCCGTTTTTTCCCAGACCTTTGCACTAGACCTTTGTCTGACTATCCGTCAAGTACAGTCTTCATTCTTGTGCTCATCAGCCTTCTGTGCAGAGTCAGCCACAGCGACTTGTTTTATCCAGTCTGAACATTGTTCTGTCAGCTGAAAGGCATGAATTAAATGAAAGCTCTTCAGATGCACTGCATAAGGAAAGTAGCCTTCACCTCTTAGCAACCCACGGCTGTATTAGATACCGTGAGCTTCATTGAGAAAGGCAGGTGAAAAACATAGCAACGACAACCGAGTGGACAAGATTGGAAAAAGATGTAACAAAAAGTAAGTACATTATAGTACCTATTTTATGCAAGATTAATTAAGCAAACTCTCCTCGTTATCCTCCCAAATTCCTTAATGTGTGTCACTCTCACAGTCATTTAAATCAGCCATGCGGAATGTCACAATGTGATACCCTTGTGGTAAGATAAAATTCTTAAACATTTGCCGTACAGCATGCCTTACCTCTCCTGCTGATCTCACATTTGATTGCTTCAGACATTGCTCTAATTGATTAAAGACAGCATTAGTGGGTGCCTGTATAACCTTATTCAGATTAATTGACAGCTTCCACTACGCTTGACTGAAATTCTTGGAAAATATCTGATAGACTGCAAATACTGTATGGAATGGACCCAGTTTCCAAAGCTTCTGTTTTCTCTGTAAAAAAATTAACTATTTATAGTATATTTTCTGAACTTTTTTCTAAACTAATCATCTATGTACTTGTGTTCTCTGGCACTTATACAAGTCACAAAATACATTTGAAATCTTTTGTAAATACATTAGAGACAGAGTGCTCACTGCTCAGTAAAAAAAGGATGAAAGGATACAAGTGGACTTTTGGAGAACATTCAAGAGTGAAGATAAGAGTATCTTCTTTACTCAAAGTGCTCTGCGAATCTGGAACAAGTTAACCAGGCGTTTTAAAGATGATACTTGGAGTTCCTTCAAGTAACAGCTGAATGATATCTTTAGATTATAAGAGATCAATACGTGCAGCTAAAATAACAAGATTTACGTTGTCTGTGTTTGAACGGACAACTTCCACTCTTGTGTATTTTTTAAAAACCTTTCCGTACAGAAAAGGCATTGAGGACAACATTTATATAAGTTCAATTCAAGTATATCTAAAAAGGCACATCAGCAAAGAAACAATCATCTGATCACCCCCTGAGAGTAAACTGAGAACTGACACTGTATTTGCCTTTTCCATAATTGGGATTGTTTTAAAAGCGCACAAGCATATTTTGTGTCTGATTAGAAAAAGTTGGATAGTGCTTGTGGAATGTTTATTCTCACACCCTGTGCACCTGGAGGGTGCTGCTCTACTGTCCTGTTCGTAGTTCCCTGTGATTATTCATGTCTTTCCGTTGTGTCTTTTTGTGTAGCTTATTTACTTCCTGTGTCTGCTCTGCTCCTGGCTCAGCATTGAGGGTACGGATGTCGTGAGACCCGCCTAGCACCAGGTCACCCCACATCCGTGGCTCGAGGCCATAGGTTTCTATACTGACATCGTCTGACCCCCTGAGCCTGGGCTAACCTCCATGTTGCCCCCTTTGCCGCTATGCATAGGGTCTCTAGTGCTCTCCTGGCCATTCCACGGTTTGTCTTTCCAACATCCATGACAGTTATATGGGCTAGTTTTCAGGTTATAGGGAAATGTTATGCTTTAATGGAATTGATTAATTTATCTTATACATCAGGCAATGCAACCAGTAATTGTTTGAGGGGGGAGCAAGTCCCTTTGTATAAATATCTCAGTTACTGTATATACTGTATATATGTATATACTGTTTATAAATTTAAATATACTTTATAAAAACAACCAGACTGACAAGAAAAAAAAAAGATGGTTTGAAAAAATACTTATCCAATTATGCTGCACTTTAATGTCCTTGAAATTATTATATACATGTCAAATTAGTCATGTAAATTGACTTTTTATTCTAAAAAATAAAGCAATTATAAATGAATGAATAATCCCCTTTAACAAATAGAGATCTCTTGTAGTACTGTAGAACATATTTCTCTGCTTGGCTTATTAATTCACTTAATTCATGGGAAATGATGTAATATGACTTTCCTTGATACTGCACGTATTGTAAGGATTATTGATAGACCTTCCAGAACAGAGTACTGTATCACCTAACACGATGCTGACCTCAGAGACGTTGTCTGCAGTTTTAGGGCTTGATTGTAATAATCCACCAGGAAGGAATGGAGTCTTGGGTTTTGTCACGCTTTGATCTTAATGGGGATTTGTCATAAAAATTGATTTGCATTATTCTTATAATAAGTGCTGTGCAGGTTAGGTCTGTGTTATGTCTGAGGTTAAAAAAAATTGCTGAGCACCAAAAGACACTTATTGCCCTATTTATGTGTGCATGCTTTTAGAATAATAAAGTGAACTGATTTTGAAGTTTGATTAAATGTTGTGAGCTTAGGAGGTAGGGTAGCGCAGTGGTTAGCACTGCAGTCTTAATTATTTTGCTCAGGCCAAAAACAGGAGATAAGTTGTTTTCTTGTATGGGGAAACACACCATATAGAAGAAGAAGCAATACTTGTCAGTGAATTTTCCTCAAAGATCTTCCTGTTTATTAAAAATATGGAAACACATGCCTCCTTTAAGTTGCCTTACTTGCAACAGGAATCGATTGATATGATTCCTGAACATCAGAGAGCTTTTAAACTGTAGTCGGAGGGGTCGATTTGTGTTAGTTACTGTACGTAAATAACCACTTTCCTTTTTAATTTAATTTGATTGATGCTAAATGCCTCAATTACCTTGATTTTATTGTTTTATTTTACTTTAGTTCTTGTATTCCCTGTGTAAAATATCCAGGCGAACATTTTACAATTACAGCTGTAAAATTCGAAGGCTCCATAATCTCTGGGTTACAATTACCACACGCGAAACATTAGTTATGGGGTTTCTGGGGCCCTGGGTTTTATTCCTTACATGCTATTGTATCTACTGTACATGGTTTCCTCCTTCATATACAGGCAGGTTAATTAGCTTCTGGGAAGACTGGCCTGGTGTGAGTGTGTGTGTGCCCTCAATGGACTGGCATCCCTGCCGGGGTGTATCCTGTCTTGCGTCTGTTATTTGCCAGGATAGGATCCGGATCCCTTGGGACCCTGTATTGGTTAAAGGGGTTCAAAAATGGATGAATGAATGTTTTTAGCACATTTTTAATTAACTGATCATCATTGATCCAGATATACTTGAGTGGCTCAAACTGTACCAGAAGTACTAGATCACCTAATTAGTGACAGAGTGGATTTGGCACGGGTGATGGGGTGATTTAAGCTGTTGAATCAACCTGGTACAAATGAAGAAAGAAATCCACAAAAAAGCAATATGCACTCAAGAGAACAGCACCTTTGTGTCATTGGTCTGTTATTTTCAATCTGCGGTATTCGCAGGCAGAAACTTCTAAGCTGATAAGACATAGCAGCTGAAAATAGATAGTCATTGTTGGGCTGAGAGCCCAAAAGTCACAATTCCTCACCAATATTGGCACATCGTGATTTTTTCCTTATTTTTCACCTTCAGTTTCCACTGCATCGATCCATTCTAAAATACTTTAGCTTTACCTTTATTTTTAACATGTTCAGGTAAGACAATCACACAAGTTCTGCAGCAGAATGAGTTGGTTAGAGCAATACGTCAGATTGACTCTCCCAACAGTGGAGCCACATCCTCTTCAGTGATAAATCAAAGTTTTACACTGACCACCCGTATGGACGTCAGTGAGGCATAGACTTGCTGAAAGATACATTAATTGTTGTGTGTAATGGACCAAATGATTGAAAGGTCCAGGTGTGTTGGTACAGAACATCACTTACTGTATGTAGTCATTAATGGCAACTGAACTGTATGCTGCTACATTGATCAGGTCCTGAGCCCTCGTTTGCTATTCACCAGACCTGAGCCCCATAGAATATTTGTGATATGAATTTTGATAAAGGGTTTTCTAGAGCTTAGAGACCAGTGATGCTTCTCCAGACAAATGCAATTGGACATGCACAGGTCACAATCTGCACCTAGTGCAAACCATTCGTCATAGGTATACACCTTGAACTGCTTTCAAACATGGTCACTTGCAACTAATTATAAACAGCATGACGACTCTCTCATATGGATGCAATATGATATCACTTTACCAAGCTACACTAATGTCAGTTTCTTCTTAACGTAGTGAATTTGTTGTAGATGCAAGTGATGTGTTTCTTTTTTCTTTTAAATAATATAATGAAAGATATATTTTCACTTTATGCTCAGCAGGGAGCTATTTTCTTTCATGTCCTCACTTTAGTACTGAGCATGTCAGTTTGACATATGAGCATGTGATGTGACCATAGCCTCAACTCCCTGTCAGAATGGCAAATGGCAAAGGCATTACCTCATTGAAGAACATTTCATCCTTTTACAAGTGCAAAGGAAAAAATAATAAAGGAAATGGGCCTCTCTAAGTTATTCATTAATAACATTTTAATTTATAGTGTCTACTATGGCAGTAACACCCTGAAACAATGTTTTTGTGTCTTTCTTTGGTTTTACTCTTACAAAGAAAAAATAACCAAGCTATTGTCCTAATGATGTGAAAGAATGTGTGTATTTATTTATTGCTGGCATGTCTTACTACTATACATCTCAGCTAACCCAAACAGGCAATAAAAATACATTAGAAATCCACTTGAGCACATATCTTATTCAGAGCTCCCTTCTTGTTCATAAACAATTTTTTTTCACATCTAACTACAACAAAATACATTTGGCAATATGTTGCAGTAGTCTTCTTAACCTCATCTTTTTTAAGTGATTGACCATTTAACTTACTGTACTGTACACTGACCAGCTGAAGGAACTTAATCTTTTTAGTCTTGAACTGAGAAAACTGTGATTGCACCTGATACAAGTATTTAAAATCCTTAAGTGCAACCCAGTAGAATGAACAGTGAAACATGAACCAGAGAAGAAAAGTAGAAACTACACTAAAGTGGAAGTCACTACTTTAGCGAAAGGGTTGTGGCAATAGTGAACAAGCAACCTTACCATGTTGTTAAGCCTTGGCTTCTTTCAAGAAACAGCTGGATGGGATCTTTGAATCAACTAGATAGATCAGATACACTGATAATGACAATGGAGGACTGACCTGATTCCTCGTGTCACAGGTCTTAAAAATAGGGTATGTATTTCCAGTGTTTTAAAGTATTTACATGCTAATTCAGTGAATCGTACATTTTTCAAATATTATAGCCAGGTGCAATGGTCTGCTGAACAAAAAAGCAGTCTGTATGTTAAATTTAGTTCTTTTAGTGAGATTAAAAACCTTGACAACCGAACCCTTTTTCTATTTGTTACACATGGAATAGAGTTAAATCTGTAGTAATATTCTGGGATTTCTTAGTACAGTTCTGTGTGTACTGAATAAAGGAAATAATCAGTTTATATCCAAGTTATATAATTATTCTTATATTGATATGGGATACAGAACAGGATTTAAAAAAGTGTTTTCTTAGAAAACTTTCATTTTAGCAAAGGTAATCTTAAAGGCTATTTTTACTATTTGTTTTTACTGTATTCTAATGAAGTGATAAAATGGAGTACTCTATTGAGAAGTGGTTAGGGCACTGTACTGGAACATTGAGGGCTCAAATCCCAGGTGAATGCAGCTGTTTGTAGCCTTGAGCAAGGTACTTCTCTCAAATTGCTCCAGTTATTTCCCTGCTGTATAAATGGTCGAGGTTGTCATGATAAATGGTAATTTGTTCTCAATTGAATTAGCTGGTAAAATAAAGGGAAGACATCTTCTTTCTTGTACTGTTCATGGTGGGATTGAATGATCTGCTGCAATTTACTCAGAAGCACTTTATCAGAAAGTCTTTTTCCAGAAAGGAGTTTTAGACCTTTTAGGTTTAATGCAGTAGCATAAAGAAGGATGTAGGCATACAGTATATACAAGACTGTTGCTTCTGCTTTCGACAATTTCTGAAATGACTGAAATTGCTTAAACGTTGTTTTCTAAAGAGAAAAGACTAAAATGACCAAATTAATTGATACAGAGTCTTTGAAGGGTAGAAGCATATTACCTGTCTTTTCTTCTCTAGTCTTTCTTTACTGCTTTCTGTGATGACAACGGGCGATTCGAATTCCATGTTGTTTGTTCCCATATAATCTTAACAGATGACAACAAACGTATATTTCTCCTAAACAAAACACAACTCAAACAAGTGTTTAGCCAGCCTAACGTTAAATTAAATAGAAAAGTATTTGCTACCTCGTGAATGCACAAACACCCAAATTTTGTAAGTATTAAGTGCTGATGATATTCAGCAACAAGGGTATATTTTCAGAAGATAAATTGTTTATTGGTAAAGGAAATCATATGTAACTTAGAATCTAGTTAGTATACACATGAGACCCCTCATTTTTCATTGTATTTCATTGTATTGCTGTATTGTGCTGATTTACTGGCTTCTGATTTCATTAGCTCCTGTTTTTATATCTGTATTTAACATCAGCCAAGGATTAATTGCTGATCCCTGGTTTTAAAAAGTCAGACTGTTTTGATAGGACTTTTTTCTCTAGAAATAATATCCATTAAGTCTGTTAATACTGTACTTCGTCTTTTTTGTGCACCTCAATTTAATCCTGTGGAATTTAGCATCCGTATTGTAAAGTATAAACTTAGGATTCTTAAAGGTACTGATGCAAATACACATTTGATTGTCGTAGAATTTGCACAGATACTTTAATGATTAGTACAGTTCCTTTCTCACTTTAAACAGCTAGTAACGCTAGAGCATTTGTCTAGTGTAGACAAGACCCACAGCAACTTCTTCAACTACAAAAAATAAATTCTTGACTCAGTGTTTCCATTTCTCTATCAATGTATTGATAGGTTGATGGGGATAATTATCTCTGTTGGTGGTGAATAATAATCGTGATTGTGATGGTCATCATGTTATATACTGTATGTAGAGCCTTACATTACACACTTATCTCAAGGCACTTTCCAATAAAACAAAGCAAAGACAAAAGCAACTGTAATACGTTCCACAGCCTTGAGGCAACAGAACTTAAAATGTGGACTTGCTGGATTCAGAGCCTTGTTTCTGGAACTGAAAGAAGGCCAGAGTTCATAAAACACAAAAAATATTTAAGTGTATAGGGAGTAAGCAGTACCAATCCCAGAGCCAAGTGTGCAGTATGTGTAAAATAAGAAGTGGTTTTCATGGGAAACTTCCCGTTCTTCTCAGAGACTTGGGAAATAGCAAAACTAATTGTTGGAGTCTGAAATTAAAATGTACTCTACCTGAGTAATTTTAAAGCATACAGCGGTTCACTAATTGTTCTCTCACTTATGCTTTTCTTAATCTATCTTAAATTATTGGAAAACAATAGATCAGAACAGGAATTCCCTGTAGCAGATGCTCTGACAAACACTACGCTAAGACTTTACGGGAATGCTAAACAAGTCATCTACTAGCTGAACGCCTACTGTACGTGATGTTCCTACAATGACAGATTGAAGGAGATGGACCTTTTTTAGAGTAGTGCATGGGAACCTGATTCAAGTATGCAAAATCCTCAAAGTCATTGACCCAGCGGATTTCTTCCAAACGAACTGTGAAATACAAACTACAGGACACAAGTAGAAACTGTGTTTTTAAAACAGAGAACGGGATGCACTTGCTCACCCAAAAGGTTGTCAATGACAAAGCACTCAGCCATGTTGTTGAAGTCGATACACTGGTTGCTTTAGAAAAACAGCTGGATGAGATCCTTCCATCAATGATCTACAAACTAAAAATAAGCTAGATAGGCTGAATGCCATTTTCTGTTGTGTAACCGTTATTATGCTCTATAGTTGGAAGCTGGGACAATACGAATAACACATTGTATTGTAACGAAAACATATAGACATTCTAGAATTGATGGCAATACTGAAAGTGAAAATGTATTACAAAAACTATTAGCAATTGTAATCTATTAATATAAATTGAAGTGTGCTGATAATAAGAAATGAATGTACTGTACACAATACATGTAGGCTCATGCTTTTGTTGTAAGAAGTGCATTCAAGACTGAATAAATAAAAGAGAAAAGATCCTCTTGGTAATATATCTAAGGACAACTTTTTGCTTAGCATCCATGAATATTTTCAGAAGACTGTCAAGAATGGCTTTGGAATCTTTTTCACATATATAGATCAAGGCAGAAGGGATGAGTGAATGTAATGAGCTTGCTGTGAAAGCTCATGCTTTTGGGATAAAGCAAAACAGTTAAGATTCTGCTCTTGTACGATACACAATTCAGCCGAAGGTAATTACTCTCTTTCCTCCCTCTGTAGACCACATATAATATTGCCAATTCAGGTAATACATTTTTCCCCTTTTATTTTATTTTCTTAGCTTTCATTTAATTTATTTCATTTTCATTTCTTTTTTGAAATTGAATTTAAAGCATTGCTTTTAAGATCCGAGAAACAAAATAGGAAAATCTGAAATTCTTGGAATAGGAAATTCTGAAATTATTCAAGGTCACATATTGGAAAAAGAACAGCTTCAAAGAGCCATTTCTTTATAATCCTGCCTGTCACTCAGTCCCAAGTGTCTCTGTCATTTACAGTTTTGGACTAGGGACAAAAGAACAGGTTTTGCAGCGCACAGATCCTTTTGACGGCCAATAGGGACAAAAAAAAAAGCTTTATTAATTTTAAGTTTGTTTCCTATTTTTAATATCACCTGATATATTGTTTATACTAAGTGCCATTATTTCTATATAAATGACATCTTATATTTCTTGAATGTATATCTTACACATACTGTAGATAGGGAATATTGTGTGTGTTGTCTAAGAATTGTTCTCTTTTCTACCTAAGAAAATAATGCTATTATATGTTTTCATTACTCTGGTCACTAAATATGTCTCCTGTAGATAAAATTGTTTTGCTTACTAATTTTATGTACTGTAGATGTACTGCACGCACCCTTCTTCATATGGTTTGCTAACACTACCTTATGCAGATATTTGCGATAGAAATTAAACAAAACATAACTGATGCTATTTATACAGTGTACCAGAGGGTCCACATGGAAACTACGAGGAAATGTATTTGCAAGCTGAGAACATGAGGAACTATTCTGCCATGCTGCTGACTGTTTCTTTAAAAATAACCCATCTTGCTAAGTCAGTAGGAACAGCAACATCCAAGAATTGAATACTTTGTGAATTTTGGGAGTGTTGGGTGGGCCAGTTTGGCATAACCCACTTGGTTGATCGGACAAGAAGGCTCGAACCCCATTCAGAGAGCAACCAAGGGGCTGCTTAAATGTGGATATGAGGTGGAGAAGGAAAGCTTGAGACAAACGCAATGGGAGGTGTTTGTGTTCCATAAATGTATAGTATAGACTATAGAGTATAGAGTATCAAAATTAGATTATCAGGCACAGATGTGTGTGATTGATTTATCGCTGTTATCCCTCCCAAAGTTCAGTTAACAATTTCCATTTATCCCTTACAAAGAAATTGCAAATATTCTGAGAAAAGGAAGCTTTTTGGTTGTCTGTATGTGTTCTAAATTGGTAATTGTGACTTATTACAGAATTAAATGTATTGTATTGGGAAAGACAGGTGCAAATGTAATGTGGTGGTATTCTCTTCATGAATATGGCTCTTGTTCTGTCTTTTCTTGGCTAGCAGTTTGACACCAGTACCACTCTTTCCAAATTATTTTTTCTACGTTCTATTCATCAGCTCTTTAGTATAATACATTTGTATGTACAGGTAAAAGTATGATTCATTCTTAACTTTTGACCTCTTAATGCTCACTGTACAGTATGTGTAATTCCTTTGTTTTTTCAAAGAAAACCAATGGAATTTATTAGAAAGATTTAATGTAGTTGCATAAAAAGCTGATCAGTACCACATAGACGTAGAAGCAGAATTTCAGTAAGCAAATCTCATCAGTGCATTAGATTCCATAGTCTAATGAAACACCTTGGCCACTGTTCTTTGAGGCAGAAAGATTTAGTTTTATTAGCTCAGATTTGTTTTTTGATAGGGGATTAGCCTTGATCTTTCTTGAAGTCTTTTTCAAACTATAGCATCTCTGTCATGAGACTTGAAGAAAAGTGAAGAATGCTTAGATAAAACAAAGGGTCAATCCTCAGGACATACATTATATGGCAGAATCATAAACCAGACATTTAAATATAGTACCTTATTTTCTTTCATCCTCGTGACTTGAAGTTTATTGAATGCTGTATCACTAATCTTTGAAGTACAAAGCTGGAAAACATCACTTGCAACTCCTGACAGTTCACTGAAATGCTTAGGGAAGAAAAGTTCAACTTCAAAAAGTAGATCTATAAAAATCAAAGTAAATCAAAATGTGAAAAACCATCACATGTAATCAATATAATTTAAATGCTTGTTCAATATGCATATATACAGTATGCCATTATGTAAATGTATGAAGTATCCACCAAATATCCTTCGTAGTTAGGGAACATACAGTAGTACCTTTATTTCTCCACATATATTTTCTTAAGGCTGTAGATGCCCTTGGAATCAAGTGATGTTGATCCTTGCACATTTGTTTGGAATTTATTATCACTTGATGTTCTTTGGATCAAACAGGTGAAAATCTGATAGAGGTCTGAACTGTAAAGCAGGTCATCTGCGACATGACAATAGCCTTTTCATAGCTTCAAGCTCAGCATTTCCCATTTTGTATTTATAGTTTTTGTTTTTGCTGACGGCATGATATACTGTGCGCTAGTGTATATTAGATATCATCTGCCACATGTGTTCCCAATCTTGAGTTGTTTCTAAACCTTTTCAAATTAGTTTGCTGCTTCTGTAGTGTTTACTAATCCTCCTGTTTTGCTATCATCTGCAAACCTGACTAGCAGATTATAATTGATCTACAGTAGATCATTGATATAAATTAGGAAGTACAGTGGTCCAAGTATAGATCCCTGTGGTACTCCACTGTCACTTCAATCTGAGCATTCACTCCATATCTGAACTCAGTTTCCTATTAACCAATCCTCAGTCCTAACACATATTTCCCCAAATGCCTATATTAATAATAATAATAATAATAATAATAATAATAATAATAACAATAATAATGACAATAATAATAATAATTATTATTATTATTATTATTATATTGCTTACACTTATATAGCGCTTTTCTGGACACTCCACTCAAAGCGCTTTACAGGTAATGGGGACTCCCCTTCACCACCACCATAAGGTGTCATTTGAGAATTTACAGTACAGGATGTGCAGTGGTTGGCATTGCTGCCTTGCAGTGCTGGGGCCCTGGGTCAATTCTGGACCTAGGGTACTGTCTGCATGGGGTTTCTGAGTTCTGCCTGTGTTTTCATTCCTTCAGGCTCTCCGGTTTCCTCTCACAGTCCAAAAACATACTGGTGAGTTAATTGGCTTCTGGGAAAATTGGCCCTGGTTTGAGTGTGTTTGGCGTCCCATCCAGAGTGTACCTGGCCTTCCGCCCATTGTTTGCCAGCTCTCCCGTGAACCTGGGTTGGATGAAATGGTTAGAAAATGGATGGATGAAATGATACACAAGTTCACTTGTGTGTATTTTCTCTTATTTTCTCGAGCAGGCCAATAAAATTGTCAGTTGGTCCTTTGAATGGAAACAGAACTGAGATATAAGCAGTGTTACCTGATATTAAATAATACAACCAATGGCTTATTTATATAGTAAGTAATGTGCATAGTTTGTGCTCAGTGTGAGAATCTATCCTTTAAGCTCTTTAGCAGTAACCCCAAGTTCAGCCTGAAATGGTAATCCTGCTCAGAAAACTGTAATCCAAGATCAGTCTGCACGTGCTCAGAGTATTGTCAGGGGCAAAAGCCAAAGTTTATTTGATTAGTCAAGTCATGGTGTATCAGGAAACTGTAATTTCTGCATGACAGGAAAGTGCCATTTACACCAAAGCACTAAGGAGGTTATGGGTAAGTACAGTATGTTTTAAACAAGATAAGGAAATTAGGACTCATTTAACACCCAAATATTTAATTTACTGAGCCAGTTTTTAAAAGCTGTGGTCCAAATTTTTTGCCCTTCAAAGATTCGATATCACAGGTAAACAGTGGCATGGTCAAAACTTATCAGCTGAGCTCAGACTAAAATTGCTAATTTAAAGAATCAACACAACATTGGCTTTGCTAGCCAGGTGTAACAGGTCCCCTTTGTGGTAGTGCACTGTAATAATAATTGGCGTAACAGTTACCAACGTATTAAAGTACAGCTGTTAGCATCTGACAACCACCTGGAGTGCTGTATACTTGCTATAAAAATATCTGTCCTTATATGGCTGTCAAAAATATATTAGATGTGGTTTAATCCCAATCATTTATAAAATCAACTGTCTAGAGACATAAATACACTTTAAAATGACATTGAAGTTGCAGAGTTATTTTGAGAACTGTTTGCAGTGCTGATATGCTTAAGTTTCCTTTTGACTCCTGCAGTAAGAACAGTCTGTTGCTGGTGTCTTTGCTTTTAGTCAGTCGATTCATCTCCTGCTGTGAAACTGTGATATCAGGATTTCCCTTTTAATAGACTATATGTTATTTTGATTCCCACTTTTTGCATGTTTTATCTTTCCTTTTCCCCTAAAATGTAAAGCTTCAATTTAAAAGCCAGTGGTGTTTTAAAAAGCAATGTATTACTATATCATGCTGCTGTGTACTGTATATATACAAATATTAATTTGCTTAAATAAAATGTTTTACAATGTGATCTAGACTAATTTTATGTTTGTGTTTACTATCAAATGTGTAAGGTTGCTTTCTCTTTCCTCTCTGGGATTCACACAACTGCACATGACATGGTATCCTATGCGTGCAAGATACTTTTTTTGTTTAAAAAATGTGGACAGAAACATGCAAAGTGATGGGATTGTCATTATTAGTCTTTAATCTTCCCAAAGTCTTCATTAAAACAAATGTGAATGAGCTGTACAGTATCTTCTACAGACTGCATTTCCACCCCTCGGAGTTCAACGTTTTCACTGTGGGATCATTTGGAACTTGGAACACTCACTATATTGCCTCCATCACAAGCTCATCACAAAGGCTGTTTTCAAATTTCTTTGTATTTTTTTGTGTTTATACTCTGTTTAGCCAAAAGCTATACCATCTTTTATTTTTTTTGTGTGTTGTCAGATGTTAAGCATAGCTGGTCAGTACTTAGCAGCAGATTTATAGGAGTCTGAAACAAACTGTCCAACCGGACTTCTTTCATGAAATGGCTGGAAAACATCCTTGGGTTACGTAGTTCCTGAAAAAATACAAATGGGCCTGCTGGGCCACATAGCCTTCTCTTCTCTGCCTTCAACTGGCCTTAAGTTCTTGAATTTGGATTGCAGGCAGATCAGTTGTCTTTGGAAATGATGTCAGCAGGTGTCCTTTTCATTAAAGATTCCATAGAATTCATGAGAGTAGGGGTACTAATCTTAATAGTTTGGCTAAATTCTAATTCATATTATTCTGAATAATTGATTTAGCCTTTACCTTTGTGCAAAGCAACTTGCATTCAAAACAGTACAGTGTTGCACTGAAACAATCGGTAATAAATAAAAAAAAACTGCACAAATGAATAAAACAGAGTGATACAAACAAAAAGGAAGATATGTAACAGTGTTTAAAGATGAACGTTAAGAATAGCATGCCAAAAATATTCACCCATTGGCTGTGAAAGTGCAGTGTACTGTATAAAGTGAAACAAAAGCTGTACAGCACAAGGCACAGAATTTACAGGGATGAAGCTCAATACTGTATCTAAAAGCGCAGTCCAGATGTTTCTAGATGGCTGGCTCCACCACAGGGGACTAACAGATTGATCAGGTAGAAAAGGCAAGGCATAGGAAATGGCAAAGGAGTAATTAAATAATCAGCAAAAGAAAAGTGAATCGGAGAAACAGGAGTGGTAAGAAGACAAGACAACCTACAATATAAAGTTGTGAGTAGTGATGAAGGGGGCCAAGTTACATCAGGAATCTTAAAGTGGATGTACTGTAAGTGGAACCAGGCTGTCGGTGAAGTGTGTGCAGAAGAGGACTGCATGGGAAAAGTGATTTTAGAGCAATTCAACCTTGTTATGGCTTGTGTGAATTTCCCTCTCTACTTGAGTAGGCTAAGCACTTTCTCATTTGTCTGTAGTCGACTGCTGATGCAGGATGACTGTTATGTGCCAAACTCAAGGGTGCCATCAGTGTAGGATGAAGTGATTACCCTCCTATCTCTAAATTATTTTAGGATTCTTTGGGAAAGCATTGTATAAGCGCTATACAAATGCAAGGTATGAGTAATTAATTACATTGCTCTTATTATGGCGGCTTTTCTGTGCTTTGTACCCTGGTAGGTTTCTTAAGAATGAGTAAAACACACACAAGACCACATTAGATTGAACCCAATCAAAATCCACCCTCTGAATTTGAAAATGTAATTTGTCTTTCTTGATCTCAAGGTTATAAGAACTGTTTGAGATCTCTTTAGCTGGTATCTAATCACAGTAGAGGCTAAGTGAAGTCTTGCCTGTCAGTCAAAATCCTAATTCATTTTTTTGGTACTACCGTTTACATTTGCGTCTATGTGTTTTTGCTTTTTTTTGAAATATTAAATGAATCGACTGTCATTCTGTCGATTCGATTCGTCTCTTTCTGTTAAAACCTTCACTGTGCCCTTGTCTTCCTGCCAGGACAGGAGTCTTTTTCATTTCATTCCATTATGTATGGGGCATAGCTCAGTTAATGATCTATACTTTTGAAAAAATAGGGCTTGTTCTGAGAAGCTACATCCAGTGCATATTTGTTCAGCAAAATGCTGCAGTACTAAAATTTCCTAGTGCACAGTGCTTGCTTCTGTTCATCTAAAGAGAGCAGCTTAATTCTACATTCCTATAAAGAAAGATTACATGGATTAAGTAACCACTTATTCTCAACCTGCAGAATGCCTTGAGGTTACTGCAATTTGCTGCAATATCCTGATTGCTCCAGGCCAGTCACAATTACACCCCATTACTCCAGGTTTGACTGCAGCTGACTTTGAGTTCTGCACCCTGGAGCGTCTCCGTTTGCCAGTGCTGCCCCACGACCCGTCTTCGGTTATCTGTCCTCCCCTTACAGCAGTGATTCATTCTACCCCGTTACAAATCTAGCTGGCATGATGTTAATTGAAAGAATGACTGTGGTTTAATATGAATAATCCAAGGCAGAAGTTATTAGAAAGCGAAATTAATTTTAATAGAAATGTAAGCATACTCTGAAATCTCCATCTTTTTTCTTCTTTAGTACTTTCCAGAATGATAATTTACAGTACATTGAAAATCAGACTTTCTCTTTAATGATTCTTTTTGCTGATTCTTTTTTCAGAAAAAATACTTTTATAAAAATCAGGCAAAAAACTCACTGATTCTAAAACTGCTGTAATCACTGAAAGCGTTTCTCTCATTGCTCAGTTTAGGATGACCCCCCACCTGTTGGTTCATCTAATGTTCAATCAGTTGTTCAATTATGCAACTCTGCTGTCTAGTTGTTTAATTTTACTTATTGTACAGAGAACAGTTCTGCCTCTTCAATTTCTGTTGGATTAGAGTTATTATTATCTTTAATATGTAATCTTTGTCTGTAGGTGTACATGGTATGGGCAGCCTTTCTGGTTTTATTTTGACTGACTTCAGCTACAGTTCCTCCCCTAATAAACTCTTCTTAACTGATATTTTCTACTTATTGTACACAAAGTTGCCTCCTTTGCCCCTGTGTCCTTCACTTTTGAACTTTTTTTCTCCTCTTTACTTTTCTCCCTGTTTCTTCCTTTGAATGGCCTTTGTGTTACGTGTATTATGTCTTAAGAAAAATGTCATTGCCCTAAAAGCAGTGCCCTATAAGTCTTCCATTCTTTTAAACACCTTTGTTGTGTGTGGGGTGTGGGGGCGTTAACAACCAAAAAAACCTTTACCTTCTGTAAAACCTTCAGTAAAAAGATCCCGTGAAAATAATATGGCTTCCTGCTGCTCATGTGCTTTTAAAAATGAAATCCTGGCTGCAGAGCAACTGATACAAGTGACATTTTGAAACTGAATTGATGCAGCAGGAGAGATTTAAACCTCCAGTGGGAAGAAAAGCTGCACTGTGGCTTTAAATTCAGTGTAATGAGAGTGCTGGAAAAAGGCCTGCGTGCTGTACAAGCCAGTCATCTAGTTGGAAAAGCAGCCAGATGTAATACAAAAGAAAGAACACAGCCTCCGAAGGATGCAGCACTAGTTCATAAATCAGGTGAATCGACTTGGACAACTGCTGCTTCTTCAGTTTGCTGCATGGAACAGAATATGCTTAATGTTTTACTTCGAAGTTATGGAGCCAAATAATCCAGCCGAACAAGACAACTCTAACGGTAAGCATCGTTTAAAAAGTATTTAAAAAAAAACAGATAACTGTTTAAAGGTAGATGGAGTGCAATACTATACCAGCATATCACTGTGGGAAGTAGGCTTCATCTTGATAGGGCACACACAGCCTGATAGGGAGAAGAATGCTTTCACTGAACTAATAAGCTCTTCTTTTTAATTGAAGCTCGCTTGTTCTCTTTTTCTTTCTGTTGTTTGCTCTATTAGTCCTCACTGAGAGTGTCTGGTATGCTTACACTCGTCGTAAGATCCACAGTATTTCGTACTAAAACAAATGTAGGTTTGAGATTGTAAACTTCTAAAATCATGATATGTACAAGGTAGATGTGGTAACTAGCCAAAGAACATTGGTATGGGGTGATTGTACGGGGTTGATTATCATCTGTATAGAGATCTTGGACAACCTCTCAGCTCTTTTCAATCTAATCTAAATGGTAAATAGAAGTCCTCATTAAATAAATAATTGTTGGCTTCAGTAAGGAACAGTTAGAGGAAAATATATTTTGCTTAACAGAACAGGAGAAGCTCTTAAGCTTGAGCTTTGGAGTTTGAGCTTCTTAAATTGGGGGAAAAAATCTTTTGAAAAGCTACCAAGAGTAGATGAGCTGAGTTCTCATGTAATGGGTCTGAGCGGTGAAAATTTCACACAGTCCTTTTGTCAGAGGTAATCCACTATGATCTATTAATTTAAATTCAGGAGTAAATAACCATGGGTTGTTAAAAATTAATCAATGCTGATTAATTTTTTCTGATTGTCCCTATCTGCCTTTTTGTGCATTGCTTTTTATCTATGTTTATATCTGTGCATGCTTTGATAGTTCAAACTTTTGATTGTGGAGGATAGGGATTCTACATTCCACTCTTGGGTGACATTTAGAAAAAATGTAATTAACACACAAAAAATTGCATGCCGTTGTGTGCTGTTTATACTATGACAGACTGTACAATGCTGAGTACCTCTTAAATATGTTTAACAAGGTAATTGAATGCATTCCTTGTTTACTGCCTGTGCATTTTGGGTCTAAGTGTTTTTCTGAATTGCTTGAAAACTGGAGCTATTTTTAATGTGAGTGACCATGGGACAGCCTTGCAATTCTGTATTGGAGTGTGCTATTCTTCAGGAAGAATGTGGTTAAAGGAATGAGTCAATGTCTAAAATATTTCTGAAGTTCTAGTTTAGCCTGCCAGTTTTTGGTGAGCTGTACTACTTTATTTTTACTGGGCTCTGTTCCATTTTTAAGTGGGTAAAAAAATGCAGCATTTCAAAGCCACTAGAGGCTTTGCTAAATCATTTCCTTGGATAGTTTTTTAGCTTTATAGTTCATGTGGGATTGTTGAAACAGAGTGAAAGTGACAAATAGGAGCAGAACAAGGAAATTTAGTTCCAAGATTTTTTTTTTCAGTTTATTGATATTTGTATTCTGATAACACCTCTGACAAACATTCTGCCAGTTTTGGGATTATAGAATTTAATGTATTCATAAAAAGAGATAAGAGATGGAGATTTATGATCATGGAGTTTATTTTTGTGCCGTGCTAGGTTTATCTTTAATTGCTTTTTGTTTCTAACATAAATGGATTATAAAAGCTGCAGTTTCAAAAACAGAGGGGAAAAAAGGTTTTTAAGATGTCAAAGTTCAATGGAAGGTTTGTGGATAAATATATACATATAGTATATAATCTGAATTACAGTGTTTGTGGGCCCTGACATTTGAACATTCTGAGGTTTCTTAATTGTTTTTGCGTTTTTTGGATGTTAAAAATGTAGGATTTACTCTGTATTCATTTTAGCATAAATAAAACACAACAGGATTGCATTAAAAGGATTTGTCTAAATGCTATAGAGGCCTAAATTGGGAACTTCTGAATTTCCATGGACTTTTGCTGTCTAGTTGGCAGAAATTAAGCTCCTCTTCCTTGTTTAAAACACGATAATGAATCCAAAACTGCTGTACTGCATCCTTCTAACTATAAACACATTGTTTCAATGTTGCGTTCTTGCAGAATAGAAACAGCAGCAATTTTCTGTTCTTTTCAGTGGCATCAAAAAATGAAGAAAGATCTGACCTCAGGGGCTGAAAATAACACAGAACCGCATTAACTCCTGCACTGATCTCTAGCCACTGTCTTTGGGATTTCAGTAATGTCAGGAGGGTAAGAACAGTCAGTAACAGAAGACCATACAGTTGGCAATCTTTTAAAGTAAAATAGCCAGTTAAAGACTCAGTGGCTGATATAGTAGCAACTGTGATTGAATAAAAGTTTTAAAATAGTGGGGTTTATTTTATGAGACAGAGTTTTACTTTATGCTTCTCTAAGAGACTTTGATAAGTCCGGAGGCCCTAATGTAAAAGAAATTGCCCAGAGTACAGTATATCTTGGACATTAAATTCTGTATTCAATTACAAGTGTGTCTTACAGTAATTGATCTGAAGGACTTTGAGACGTTTGTTTTCAATTTAGGATCCGGCTTTTTCTGCTGTAATCTGTGTTATGGAAGCGGAATAAACGGGCTTACATTCTCCATAAAACTCATTCTTTTAAACTAGCCAAATTAAATCCAAGGCTCATGTAAGTAGGGTTCTCCAAGCATTTCCTATATCAAACCACTTTTGGTATAGAGTCGGACAAAGGGATCTGCTCACGGGCTGACGTTACGCTGGAGTAAATGTTTCCCATCCAATGAGTCTCTAAGAGTAATTCAGTAATGTACTAGCCACTGTTAATACCTAGCAGGTGGTTGTAAATATACAGTATGACCTCGAGCTGAAGAAAACTCTCCTTTTGTGTCACAACTCTTTCTTCCTCATTTATGTTGCTGGAGGGAATAAATATGAAGTAGATGGCATCTACAGTAACAATGCCTACCAGTGGTGTGGCCTTTGTTTTAGCCAGTGGAATTAAGTGCTGTACTGTATCTGTGCAAACTTGCCACATCCTGTAGTTCCATTTTTAAGTGTAAGAAGAGTGCACCAATTTCCAGAACAGCTTCTTCTAACACCTTCTGGGTGACATTATAACATTGTCCTAAATGTTAAAACATACATTTAAAACATAAATTCTTATGTTTAGTTTAAATTTGAACGAGCAGTTTTGCTCCATCCAGCCCATGCTTAAAGTATTTACATCTGTGCTGAAAGGCAGGCAAACACCTATTGTACAATTTAATTTTCATTTCCTACTGTGTGTTAGTTACTTCTAAATGTCAAAAGTAGGCGTAGGACAGATTGGCGTAGGATAAATTATACTTAATGACCTTGGCCAGGAACCTAGGCTTATAAAAATGCTGATGACAAACTAACCGTTGCCAGTATGAAAGTTTTAGCAATTCAGAGTCAAAAGCTCAGAGCATCTTTCCTGTTCAGAGTATTTTTAATTGCATGGAGATTCTAGAATACACTCTCCAGGACAATTTGTTTTAAAAGTATTTTCGTGATCAGAATGTATTTTCCGATTAGTTTAGAAGGGACCTAGAAGATATTTCATAGTGAGGCATTACACAGATGTGATGCAGAGATTTGTGTCACCTATAATAAAATATTTTATTAGCAGTTTTCAAGAAACTCAAAGAGCAAAAAGGACAACAAATACCTTGTACTTGTGTTCTGCTGTGTTCTTTTAAGTCCTTAAAATCTGGAGATGGACCATTTAGTACCTTATACTATACATGTGCAAGAGGAACTTAATGTCCACTCACATGCTGATACAGAGTACTTTTTGTTAGTACAGTGAATTCTGGACACACTGAAGCCTGACTAGTGCCTTATAAGAAACAACATAATAAAACATAACTTAATAAAACCACTGTTGTCTTACAGTATTTGCATAAATACAGTATGTTTATCAATATATATATATAAAAAAAACCTGAACAAAGAAGTCTACTAATAAATTAAGTTATATAGTAAAGTTACTATTTACTATAGATATTTAACTAAAAGTAAATTCTGACCTGAGGAAAAACAAATATCTGATTAGTCGTAAATCTTTCAGAAACATTCATTAGTCTATTTTATGTGCAATGCAAACATCACTGTAAAAGTTTTAATTTTTGGTGTGATTTCTAGTAACAGGTTATCACAGTACAGTTCCACTGTATGATTTACTGTATGAATCATTTGGGATTACTCTGAACTGACTTTGTTGCTCCAGAAAAATGGAAAAAAGCAAGCAGAAATTTCCATTTCTTCTTTTGGGAATTTTTTTTCAGATAGAATCAACCTGGTTCCCTGAAAGTACCATGCCTGGGTACTTTGCAGTCTATAAATCCAAACAGACACACCTCTGTTTAGTTTTACATTATTATTATTTGCCTGAAAATATGTGTACACTGCTGTTTTCTGCTCTTAAAATAAGGTTACGTTTTGTTTAGAGAAAGATTTGTTGTTTACTTACAACCTGCGTCAAGACAACTCTATGAATCGTTTTGTTTAGAAATATTTTAGGACACATCCTAATGTAGTTTGTTTGAAGAAGCTTAGGAAGAGATAATTTAAACTGATGGGTGGATCTATTTTTCATTTCAGTGTGGAACTTTTTTGAATGAATAATGGGAGAATGTTAACATTTTTTACCATTAATGTGCACTGAACACATAATCAAGACAAAGATTACAAAGGCCTTTCTGTCCTTTGCCTTGTGGCTACTGTATAAATCATTCAAAACAGATCAGACATAAAAAGGGAAAGAAATTAAGATTTGTAACTCTTTGATCTCCTGAATATAGTGCTTTTAAGAAAAATGTCTTTTCTAAGATGCGTGAAGGACTTGGATTTGAAAAAATAACCTGTAATTTCAGTTTGTGAAGCATCACTGACTTCTCATGCCACAACATCGTCTGTTATCCTGGATAATGCTGATTATTACTCCTGTTATATAAATCAGCGCAAAAGTAAATTGCTTTGGATAAAAGCATAGACCAAATAAGTTAGTAAACTGATGTATATTAGTTCCAATAGGCCTGCCTAAAAGCAGTAAAAAAAAGCCATGAATTATATAATTCATATGTAAATCTTTCAGTGTTTCTGTCCGTCCTCAAAAGGGCCACATTCCTGGTAAAGAGTGTCAAAGGTATCAAGTGCTTACTTGACCCTTTGGTGGGGGTGGGGCTACAGTTTGGGAGGAAATTGCATTTCTCTTATGTTTTTAACGACAAAGATGCAGAAGCATCATTAAATGGTGGTTTCTCTTTCTGACCTTCTCACAGAAAATGAAAGGCAACCTTAAAAATCGGTCAGAATATGAAATAGTTGGGAACAACTGAAACATCGAACAGCTGAATTTCAAGTCTGAAAGTTGTCTGTTTCTAAAATGCATCACATTTTTGTGAATGAAAAGGTTGAGGTTATGTTTGCTGCTTTCTTCAAACATAATCCATTACTGGACCTCCTAAATCGTGGTATTCTGGTGACCTACACAGAGTGTGCAGAAGCTGTTTTTTTTCTTGACTTGATGTGCCTCTATTCAGCATCAGGAAATGTCTGATCTGAGGGCAACACTCCACCACTTGAAACCATTTTATACTATGTATTGAAAGATTGGTTACTGTATAGACATTCAGTCTATTTAGTGACTGAATGAATGATACTGAATGATGTACGTTTCTGAGCAGATCATTAATTCTGTTAATGCGCTGAATTTTTACATGCTCTACAAAATGTATCGCACACTATTTGTGCTCTACATTCATCAGCCGCAGTCCAATGGCTCCATCTTATGTAGACATTCACTTCCATTTTGTGTAGTTGATTCCTGATACACACTGTATGTGTAGCCCCCAGGACATATTCACTGCTCTTGCAAGATGTGTTTTCTTGTCTCATTATCATCACCTCTGTTAGTGACACACACAGAAAAATAAGGCAACAGACATGGCCTTTGGAAAAGGTCACCCCAGCTTTTAATGAAAAGGACATTTCTTTGTACACTGTGCATGTATGGAGGTGTGTTGCATGTGTATGTTAGAATCTGTAGGTTTGATTCCAAAACCAAGACCAGAACAGCTCTTATGTTTAAACATACTGTTTTTTCCTTTCCTTGGACATGTGCCAGGCTATCTACCATGTGCTTCTGAGTTCTGTAAATATTAGGAACATTAAGAAAACTAAGTTGATTTTTATCAAGATGATTTTAAGCCTCGCTTATGGTTGGTGTATATAGTAGTTGCCATACTGTTTTAATCATGTACAGTACCTTATTACGAGAGCATTTTTTATATATTTCTGTATTACTATAATTCCAAGGTATGTGTGTATTTGTAAACAGAAGTAAACCAGTAAAATATTATTTTACATAAATACTAATTTGAATCTGAAAAATACAAAATGTGCCCATAGGATTCTCAAATTCATTTCCCAATTGTATGACTATATTGATGGTCTCAGTTCTTACTGTATATTTCTCATTAAGTGCAAATGGCAGAATTGTAGTCATGACCTTTTCCTGAGGCATAAGAGATTGTATTGGCAAGGTTAAAGATACAGCAAAGGTGTATTTGAGGGCTCGAGGTTGTGCTTTACATTTTCTTGTTGGTAGGGCAATAGATTGAAGTCCCAAATGAAATAATTAGTGTATGGAAAGTCAATGTGCTTCAGCTGTTTTTCCGCTAAAATGTAGAATTACCCGGTTTAAACAGCATTGGTAAAGGAGTAAAACTTTATAGGAGCAGCGAAGGCTATCATTGTTAATATTTCTTAACTTGCTCTGACTCAGTCGTATTAAAATAAGAGCCTCCAGCTGTCTCTTAATCGGGTAATCTAAAAATGAATGTACATCTGTTTTGGCTTTAGCTGGGTTTTTGGAAGATACGAAAGTAGTACAAAAATGAACCCTTTCATTGTTTTTCATTACATTCCAGTTTAAGGACTGTTGTCAGAACATGCAGGCTAGGTGCATTTACCCATCCATCCATTTTCTAACCACTTTATCCAATACAGGGTCAGAGGGGAGCCGGAGCTCGTTCTGAAAAAGCAGTTGGGTGCAAGGCATGGAAACACCCTGGATGGGACCGCAGTACAGCCATCCATCTATCCATCTATCCATCCATCCATCCATCCATCCATCCATCCATCAGTCAAAGTGTATCTATCAAATGCACAACAATACAGCGTGCAGCAGTAATTGCTGGCAATAAAATGTATTTTCTGCGAGCTCACCGGGGTGGGGTGGGGGGGATAAAAATAAAAATCACAAAACTAAAAGTACAGAATAAGGTTCCATAATAATAGTGCAATAAAAATTGAATTTTAAAAAACTCAATATAAATAGAACTGCTGCATTTCCAGGGTGTATACAATACATTATGTCCAAATAGTGCACTATACAGTGGAAAACTGTGTGTCCATGTAACTTGACCATTAGCGTGGTTGCTGAAGGAGCTGCAGGTTGGCTGTTTAGCAGTTGTATTTCCTGGAGGTAGAAGCTGTACCGTAATCTGTTGATCTTTGACTGAATGCTTAGATACCATTTTTAACTGCTGACCCTCTCCACTGCAGTCCTGTTGATGTAGCTAGGTTTGTGACCTCCTCCTTGATGTTTCCTATAATCCACAATCATCTCCTTAGTCTTACTGATGTTCAGAGAGAGGTTGTTATCCTGGCACCATGCTGCCAGGGTTTCAACCTCCTCCCTGTACGCAGACTCCTCACCTTCTGTGATCAGGCCGATGACCGTCATATTGTCCGCAAACTTAATGATGGAGTTTGAGTTATGCCTGGCGACACAATAATGGGGGTAAATAAGAAGGACAGGGCTAAGTACACAGTCCTGGGGGGCTCCAGTGTTTAGAGTCAGGGTAGAGGATATGTTGGTGCCCACCCTCACCACCTGTGGACGTCCAGTCAGGAAGTCAAGGATCCAATTACAAAGTAAGGTGTTCACAGAGCACATATACAGTAGACATGGGCACCAGCTTTCCCAAAAGTCATTTAACCTTCCAGTATGACTTTGGACTGTGGGAGGAAACCGGAGCACCCAGAGGAAACCCTATGAACACAGGTAGAACATACAGACTCCACACAGATAGCACCCCAGGTCTGGAATTGAAGCACTGATGCTAGCCACTGTGCCATTGTGCCGCCATTCAGTCTATATGTCATATGGAATGTAAGGATTCCCACAGTGACCAGTTGTGGTTCCAGCTTGACTTCCCAGACCCGCTGGGTTTCATGTTATTTTCAGTTGGTGTACTTTACTTCCTGTAATCGATAAACTAGTATGTTTAGTTTATATGAAAGCTCTGGAATGCAGCCTGGCGTCTACATGCTAAGTGTGTAGTGGACTATCAGATATCAGTTGCAGATGACAAAGCAATGACTCTAGATACAGCTATGGGAGAGGGCTTCATATGGTATGTTTACTTTAGAATGGTTTCCTTTTCATTGAGACAGCATACTTTCTGTGTATATTCTAGGCATTGAAGGGTGCATGAATGTAATGTACTGTATATTGTACATTGCTGTATACTGTGTAAAGTGACAAAGGGCATTGTAGTAGATATTAATAGGAAACTGTGAAGTAACAAGACTATTTACAAGACATAGTAGATATGTTGTTTTTCATTTATTTTTTTCTCTTTTACATACAGTAAATTATTTCCTTTTGGCACATTACAGTAAATCGACAAAGTATAATTCGTACATACAGTAATAACAGTTATATAAGCTGTAACCATTGGAGAAAATTGAGATATTGAAAATATGCATGCAATCTTGGGAGAAGAACTTAAAATCTGTTTCATAGGTTGGGGAGATATTGACCTCACTGTTGGCTTAATCCCATCAAAAGTCACTAGAAAATCTGTACAAGGATTAAGCAGCTTGATGTATCTTACCATTAAGACATTGTCAGAGGAGCACAATCGTTTCTGAGAAAGTTTACGGTGCAATATGTTATCCCCGCTGATTAACTTGTAGATTAATGGAAGCACGCCTAAGGCATAAAGCCCTGTGGTGGTTGTTAGCCACTGTTGATCTTCATCTTCGTAAAGTCAAAAAATCACTTATGACAGCCCTCCGTCCCTGAGGACTATAAAGCTGAATTCGATTTGCATGAATCACCATTGAAGAGATTTATTCTTTAGCCAGGAGTTTATTTCTTTTAAACTGGATACTGGCATATTTCAGGGATCCTCTAGTCAGCAATAAAGCATGGCAGACGTTTGTATTACCATTTGATTGCCTGATGAAAACTGCCTAAGCACAAACATTATGGAAATTGACCAAATCAATAGTTAGACTTTTTCATTATTTTGCAGGATGCTATTTCTACTGCAAGGACAATGGAGAGTGAAATTTAGATGAATGGAATCTGATTTTTTTCCTTTGAAATAAAATGATTTGCAGGAGGTACAACAGGTCTGAAAAAGGTACGACAGAAAAAAAATACAGTGAAAGTTTTAACTTAATGCCCCCTAAGGCATGCTAAACTTCTGCATGAGTATACACTGTAATATTCTATATTGTAATATTGTTTTTTGATATACTGTTGCATAGCAGACTGAAGCATCATGTATTAGCATGTGGAATCTGATTTATACAATAAGACTTATGCTGAGAGTGTTCTGTACCTGTGCTTTAAAAGTATTTCACTAGTTCCCTGTCATTAGCTTGAAGTATTACTGGGACACATTCTGCTGTGGATCAAAAGATTTACAAATTGGCTTCTGGTGTATTAATGCATAAACCAGGTATGAAAATAACACAGCTGGGAGCCAATTTTCCTCATTTCTTGTCATTGGATGCCATACTGTGAAAATATCTGGCCACTATGAATTGACAGTTAATGACCTGTAAAACATCAGGCTTTCTAAAGCAGTGTTAATCTGAACATGGTCCAGAACATGACCCCTAATCAGTTTTATCATGTTGGTTGTTCGCCTTTGAATTGTACATGCAAGTTATCTTTTTCACTTTAGAAACGTCTGCTGTGTAAAAGTAGGCATCTCAGCAAGAGGTGGGAGGACATTTCTTGATACAGCAAGAAAACTGATGAGATCTAAAAAATTTGGTTGAAATTTATTGGCTCATAGGATTAATAAACCAGATGAAATGACACCACTGTTTACGTCAGTGGTAATCGGTATAATTGGCCGATTGTGTGTGGTGCTGAATTCCTTTTCATTCGATGTTTTTACCGGAGCACCTCTGGAAGTTTTGATTGAGATCCTGTTTTTATTTACAAAAATTTGAAGTACTGCTGTCCATTCATGCATCCACCCATTTTCTAACCACTTCATCCAAAGCAGAGTTGCGGGGGAGCCGGAGCCTGTCCTGGCAAGCTAAATTATTCTAGCTTTTTAAAATTCATTGATGAAAATATGCCAGAATTTTCTGTGTAAATCGTTGAGGAATTGAGGATGGAGAGTGAAAATGTACAGATCCTTAGTGTTAGAGTCTTACCATGAATATTGGAAGTGTTTAATGCAAGATAAAGTTTTATTTGCTGTGAAAATAACCACTAACATTAGATAGTGTAATAAAAATGTAATAATAACGATAATCATTCTCAAATTGTTTATTTAACGTACTGTATAGAAAGATGAAAATGAGTGGTTAAAATTGTGGGACAATAACTTGATGCATCAGACAAAAATCTAATTACCTTATACAGTATTTATTAAATATTGACAGTTTCAGTTTTAAATTCAAAGAAACTAAAACATTATGTGTTATACTGTATATAGATCCAATTCCTATCATTTCCGTTCATTAGCAGTGCTTTTATAATTGTGCATCTTTACATCATTGGGCCTTTCAGGTAATACTTTGTTGTGAAAGAAATAAAATAGTAGGGAATCCTGATTTTTAGAGAAAACAAATTCTAGAATAATCAGAAATCCTATTGTAGTCTACAAAAAAGGTTTGCCACAGATTCCATTTTTATTCAGTAGCAAGCATTTACAATTTTGGTTATTGAGGTTATTGAAACCTAAAGAATAATGTAAAAAGTGACATCAAGACTAGTTGTTGATGAAGGTTTATTTATAGGTCACATGTATTTCTTGGTACTCTTATGTTCTAAATCAGATTCACCGTTTTAAAAGTGTCAATGTTGAAACAGATATCATATACAAATTTGCATAAGCAAATTAGAATAAAAAAATACAAAAGGCTCTTCATAAAAACTGGAAAATAGCTCATGAAAAGGGAGTTGTGGCAGTGATCAATTAGAGTCAACAAGTCTAAACCTCTTTTAGTCACCTTTAACCAATAAATAAAAGGTGTGTCGGATTGGATTTCAGAGTGAACTTTGAAAAAAGCCATCTGCTTCCAGCAAACAGAGCAACTGTCCCTCCCAGTTTCTCCCAATTGAACACTCTTGGAACCTCCTTAATATAATGGTGAACAGTTTTCTATTGGTTACAGAGATCAATTACCCTATTTCCTTTTGTTTTCAATAGTATTTTCATTTGAAGAGGTGTTGCTTTTTTGTGGTGGATGGAAGGTACAGTATAATTTACAGTACAAATTAATAATAATAATAATAATATTTCTTTATTAGCCCTATACAATTTCTTGCATTAGGAATGCGTCTTTTCGCATACCCCAGCTTTTCTCCATGGAGACACAGACACAGAGACAGGGAGAGAAGCTTGGGGTCAGAGCGCAGGGTCTGCCATTGTACGGCGCCCCTGGAGCAGTTAGGGTTAAGGGCCTTGCTCAGGGGCCCAACGGAGTAGGATTCCTCTGCCGGCCGCGGGATTTGAACCGGCAACCTTCCAGTCACAGGCGCAGATCCTTAGCCACAGAGCCACCGCTCCGCCTATGTGTCATACTAGACCCTAATTTCTAACAAAGGTTTCAATGTCATTCTTTGATAATCTGAAGAAGACAGGGGCCAGGAGTGTTTTTCCACGACATTGTCTGACATTTTAGTCTTAAAGCAATGTACCGTACTGTCTCTTACTTATCTCTGCAGCAGTAATACATTGTACCGGCTCTCAAGCCTGTACATCTCAAGCCTGCATGCAGTCTCAAGCATTGCGTATGTTTGAGGAGACAGACAGTGTGGATTTTTATATTTCGTTTATTTAGTTTACCTCTCTCAAAAGGATACTTGTTTTTATTTCAAAGATAAATATGGTTGTAGGATATGAAATTGAGGAGATGCGCAATAAAAATGTGACTATTATAATAGACCTGAAACTGAAGGCAGATCCATAATGTGTTCTGTTTGTGCTTGTTTGCTATGTTACCCTATTCTTTGTTAATATTCTATAAATATGAAGTAATACAATAAATCACATGTCAAAATAGATGTGAAGTGCACTATTTTTGCTGAAGTGAACACTGACTTATTTTGATACCACATCACACTTTACTTTAAAATGTGAAATGGCACAGGAAAAGGGGCTAACTGTTCTCAAATGTGCAACAACAAGAAATATTTTCCCCTTATATTTTTTCAGTTGGGGCATTCATAACAGTATGAATTGATTACATTACATAAATACCATGCATTTTCAAAACTGTGCTGCTAAGACGTTCCTAATTAATAACATCATTTCAGGTACCATTGTGTTTTGACTCCATTGAGATCTTATATTTTCTGAAAGGTGTCAGATTGGTGGTGTCTATCTTTTCAACATGTATTTATTTTATTTTGTGTTTCTTTGCGTTTCGTGAAAGTATAACAATTTTCATTTGAAGAGGTGCCAGAAATAAACTGAGGTGTGATACTGCACTCTATATCTAAGCTAAATTGGTATCTTGTAACAGTAG
Organism: Lepisosteus platostomus; assembly: GCF_059453375.1. Lineage (NCBI taxonomy): Eukaryota > Metazoa > Chordata > Actinopteri > Semionotiformes > Lepisosteidae > Lepisosteus > Lepisosteus platostomus. Next base: position 10,942,630 of record NC_142631.1, on the reverse strand, counting down.
ACTATTCTGTTAAATTTGGGTTCCTTCTCAGGTTTATGATGTATGTGTTGTTTCACCAGGCACAAGTTGCTATGACAAATGGCCGAGCTCAATGTTTACAGACAGCAGTTTTGGGACAACTGGAGCAGACCAAAATGAATGCAGCCTTTGATAACACTTTAGTTTTAGTGGCTTATGAACAACCTGTAGCCTAAACTCCAAGAATTTGTTCATGAACTATAAATGAGTCTGTTAAATTTAGGAACAAATCGCTAAGATATGAAAAGCTCCATGTTACTTATTCATTTATATACTTTTACAATTTTATTTTCAGTTTGGTTCACCAAATTCAGTCCTTAAGCTGAACAACATAAAAACTAGAATTAGAATTGATCTCCATCTAGACTTTATTTAAGACAAAAACAAACTTTTTGCTCCCAAAGAAAGTTAAGGAGAAATATCCAAAATTATTAATCACCTGCCCACTTAGAAATAAATATAGGGCTTTAGACTTTCCTTCCCAGCATTCTCTGCTCATTAGTCCCTGCACTAATCCCACATGTAACATACTATAACATACTGTAACATATGACAATATATTACTTGTCAGGGCATTGTCTGAATTTCCTGACACATGAGTTATGGTGCTTTGCTTGTTACAACTGAGAACTGAATTAGTAAAAAGCTTTCTTTCTTGTGTGCTTGCTTAATAAGATTTATTTAACGTACAGCATCTCTTAAAGTAAATAGGCCTTTTTGTTTTCTGTGTTTACCCTTGACTTTTCCCATTCTTCTTTATGAAATCTGTTGATACCTTTTTTGACAAAACCACCTCATAGCAAGTCCAGGAGTGGTCACAGAAGTCACAAAAACTAGTTCTGGCAAGCAGACGCTGCAAATAAAATTATTTACTAAAAGAGAAACCATTAGAAAAAATAGTAAACTGTAGGTTTCAAAGAGGACACCAGGCAGTTACTAAAGAAAGACAAGAGTAACTTGCTGCACGATGAGTATTACTGTAGGTTAGTTCTGTAAGCTCCACCCCCATCTCATTTTGATGGGCAGGTACTGTAGTCTCCATTTAATCCATGGGTGGGATAGGCTCTGTAACTTTGATACAACATGGTGGAACAAACAGATAGACACAACAGTGTGGATCCACAACAGGTAATACGAATACAGATCAACCAATACACAGAAATACTTATTTACAGTAATATTCCCAGTACAAGAGAACAAAGAAAATTACTTTATTTTCTAGGCTGATAAAGACAAAGGATAATTTCTGTTAAACTTCACAGGACATGTGATGGGATATGCACCAGCTCTTTGTCACAACTTTCTTTAAAGCATTTATGTATTTATGTTTCAAAGTGGCTTAACTAGCAAGGGTCTTGTGTGGATTGCAAACTGTGTCTAGACATCTGTAATTTGCACTTGGGCTATCTCATTTGCTGACTTTGACTGGGACTCCCCAAGCAGCAGTCAATACATTTTCTGACTTATGGCAGAGTTGGGTGGACATGAGTCAGCCTGGGTATTTCTGGACTCCGATGTTGCCTGAGACAACCATATCACTTCTCCAGTCAGTGCTGGCTCTCCTGTAACGCACTGTGTGACTCGCATAGGCAAATGACTCTGACAAATACATTTCAAGAGGAAAACAGAAGCGTTTGTGCTGGCACTGGCAGAAGGCTGTACTTTTGAGCTGTGTCCATTCTAATGTAGTTCAAACGCAGTCATCTGAATTATTAAAGGAGAGGAGTAAAGTTGGATGAAAACTTCAGACTGGGTTTCCAAATCTTAAGACTTCCAAATCCATTTATTTTCATTACTTTTTTTAAAATGACAGCTTAATTTCACACTTTAATTTAAATGAATGGTTTAATATGTAACACAGTTCTTTTATAGTATTTGGAAAAAGTGGGTCTGTAAGTCTTGGACAGACTTTGCAATGTGTAGGGCCCTGTAATACAAAAAAAAATCATTGAACTTGTGTTTTGAGTGTGAATTCCTTTGGAAAACAAATTGAATTACTTGGCTGTTATATTGTAGAACATTGCAGTGGCCCCACATGTTGCACACAAGTGTCTTTGTTGGAAAAAACAGCTGTACAAATCTTCCATCTCAAACGATTTCTGCCTTGGGGATGGATGTCTTACTATAAAGTTTTGTTTCAAATGGTAAATTTGCCCTGTTGTATTTGGTGGTGATAATGAGATAAATCTCATCTCCAGTTTCACGTTCAATGTAATTACTGTATAGTGCAAGGCCTTTCGAGTGAAAACAAATCATCTTTGTAGCACATGGAGTTTTATGTTTTAATTTTACATTATTAATGCGTTCTTACTAAGAATGTGGGTAACTGCTGTGCTTGTCAATTTCTTAGTAACTATCCATTTCCGATATCTTTAAAAAAGTGTGAATCTGTATTAATAACCTTATATGATCTAATCACACTGTCAGATTTTATGATATCGCAAGTTAATTTTTTGAATTCATGGGTGGTCTAGAAATGAAAGTTTCTAAACTGACAAAATGATTAATCAAGATTTAAATCTTTATGTAAGGTACTCTGGAGAATTTCCATTTCGGATGGTGTAAATGAAATATTATTCAGGAACACGAGCAGAGTGGAGCTTAGATTTAATTTTTAACTGAGCAATAATTACAGTTACACAAGGTTAATTACTATTTGTAGAGTCATACTAAAATGCATTGCAAGTACAAGGTACGTAATGTATGAATGTACTGTACAGTATGTTTTGTAGCTTGAAAATAGGTTTATGTCAAATTATTCAAGATCTAATTGAATTTCATAGACCTATAGTCTGTTTCACATGATTTTTGAAAAGCAACTGTAATATTAGAAGATAGAAAAAAGTGGAAGGAATGCAGTGGTTTGAAATCTCTCTTTGCCACCAGGCTTGAGTGAATTAATTTAGTCACATTTATAATCACTCATAATATAGGATTAGGTAAATGCTTAGTGATACTGTACCTTCAGTTGAAACTACTTACTGAGATGAAACACCACAGTAAATAAAATCACATTTTTCTTATTAACTTAGAATGTCCTGTATTTGTAGTGAACACTGTGGATATTTAGAGATGTCTGTACTGTTTTACCTAACAGATTAGTTGCAGGAAAATCTTAAAGGAATGATGGATTTTATTCTGCAATAGTTATTAGATATTTTGAAACCTTTTCTTGTTCGGTGACGACTGAAAGATATTTTATTCTTTTGCTTCTGATCAGTCTTATGGAATATTTATGGAACATGTTGAAGCACTTATAATGATGCAGTTAAATAAAAACTTTCTCATTTGTGAGAATATACAGTACAGTACACTGCCTACCAGTCCTAGAGCCTGAAGGTAAATGCTTTGAATCCAGGTTGCGCCACTCACCACTGAGATTAGCTAACGAGAGGTAGTGACAACCTATACTATAGATACATATATACAGTATTCTACACCGAGTCCCTATGGGACCAGTAAGCTTCATCTGAATCGGTTCTCTGTTTGATCTGACTTTTGGGACATAGCTTTTTTTTCTCTTTAATGCAGAAACAGATAATTCATGTGACAAAACACTTTGTCAGTGTACAGTGAGTACTGTGAGTAGAGTACAGTGGGCACTGGAATTAAATGGCCATATAGGATGAAAAGTACAGTACCGAAAGGACAAACACTTCTGTAACACATTGGCAACAAGAGAAACTACATTATGACATTCTGGTGGATTAAGCAAAATAAGTGAATGCAAAGTTTTTTTTTCTATGTGGATTCTAATAATATGGTTACTTTAAGAACAAAAATGGAAATTTTTCATTTGAATAAATGTCGATGCATTAGCTAATTATAAAAGCTTGAGGTACTGTAGGATTCTTTTTCCCCTTGTAATTTGTAAGCAAATTAACAAATACAGTACAGTACACTGGTGTGGTATACACTACAATGCACATTTCTCTGACTAATATGCTTGAGTTCCTCATCAGCTATTATTTGGTTCAGAACTGGCATCATCTTTCTTCTTTATTTCAATGACTTGACTTGGTTTTTCTTTGTATTTGGTTGCATCAGAGCATATTGACCAGGGGCTGGAAATTGACTTCTTCGTGGACTATTCAGTATGTGCTTGTCTGTAGCAGCGGTGGAAATGGAAATATGGAAGTGAAATGTACTTTCTGTGCAGTTACCCGTTGGTGGCAGGAGATGGACGTTTTTCACCAGAAGAAAAATGTATGGAGACGAATGTCATCTCCTTGCCAAATATTAAAAGGTTGTGAGGGGGATGCGGTGAAAAAAGTCGTTTGCCTTTGAATGTATTTCTAATGCGCCTCTCAAGTTTGTTTCAGCCAGAACAGTTGCCTAAATAATGATTACCATCAGAGGAAACACTTACAGTGGTCCTGAGGCCGAGATTGTCAGTTATGCTTTTTGACGTTTATAAAATACAGATGCAAAGTAAATGAAACTGTTGTCTTTTAGGACTATAACTGCTCCATGAATTAGTTCCATTCCTAGTAAACATTCCAGCCGAAGTGTGGGATGATTCTGGATTGGATTTATTTCTAACATTCTCTAAACATAACACACTGTTTTACAGTGTGAGTGGGGATGGCTCCATCAGCCTGTGATTCTTGCAGGGATGTTTTTTTTTGATGCAGATAAACAGCATAAATATTAATTGGATGGATTTGTGGGAGGATGATCAAAGCCAGGATACTTATTATTCACAGGTTTCTTTTGTAATCCTGCATTGCATTGGACTGCAATCTGATATTCGTAGCATAAACCAGTTTGATTATCTGCACTGTGAATTATACGGTATCTAGTTTAATTGTAACCTTAGTGCATACCATAATTATCCAGTTTAGGTACACCAAGGAAGCCATGGCTTTATAGTGCAAAGATACAGTATATATTTTATTCTTGGATGCTATTTCTAAAAATATGAACAGCTAAGCTTACTGAACCTCATTACAAATATCTTCCATTCTAATGGTTTGCACAGCTACAGTATCTTAAGAATCAAAGAATACTACAGTACCTTCAGGTAGATTTTAGGTCTCACAAGGATCGTTCTGACCTTTTAGGTTTTAGGTTGGGAGAAATTATTAAGCACATTGTCTTCTGTAATGTTCCTGAATTAGTTATTTTGCTTTTTATGAATTTACAGTACAAACATGAACCTGTCAGATGTTTCGTCTCATAAAATTGCTTTTATTAAGATATTTAAAAGGGCAGTGTAATGAGGAGTTAAGAGTATGTCCAATATGCCTTCATCAGTTTTCTGGTTTTAATCATTGAACATCATCAGTTGTGTCCAAAAGGTGTCAGTGGAATCTTACTGAACCCCCAGCACTTTGTAGAAAATAAGGTGCTTTTTTTTGCTTTAAATGCAAGTTGGAATGCTAATCGATTGCATCACTAATAAAAGTGACAGATGAATAGAAGCCCACATGTAAAGATATGAATTTTATCATCTCCTTCAGCTGCCTCGCATATCTTTTTAATAGAATTTCAAGATGAAGAGGGGGATGAATTTTAATCACACATAATACACTGCAGCTTAGGAAAAACATGCAGACCTGATTTTGGGTTAGACTGTTGTAACTTAACTTGTCCTTTTTCTCACCAGCTCTATTTCTCCCCAAATCAAGAAAACAAAGCAGGATAAAAGAAAAGTCCAGAGTTCACCACAAAGATGAGGCCATTTCTTGCTGCACCTTAGCAAGAAGCACTTGATTCACCTCCTTAGCTTAAAAAAAGCAATATAAAGGAAAAAAAGACCATTCAAAATAGGTTCTGGAGCAATTTACAAAGTGTACGTTTCACCTTTTTAAGGTTTGCTGGACAAATATACCCCACTTTGCGGTGGAAGACTACATAGCTTGTTTCCTCCCAGCAGAATTAGAAATGGAGGCCATTTCATTTACAAGGAAAACAGAGAATCCCTAATGATAGAATCACTTGTGAACAGGAACAAGCTGCTAATTAAGATACTAAATTAAAGGGCTGCTAGCTTCCAAAAGACTGCATCATCTCAAATGTTTTATAAGATAACCTTTAATTATGAATATCCCAGTATTTTTAATCAAGTTTTTTTCCCCTTAATACTTTACCCATAGAAAATAGAATCTCTATGGCATTTTGTGTAAGGTATTGTTATGACAGTAAGCATTGTACATTTCTTTTCTGATTTTATGGGATTTAGAATAATTCATAAAAATATTCCAATTTTTAATATTTTCTTTTAATTACTGTATATGTTTCCTCTTTGTTTCCTTGGTTCAGTGGGTGGAAAAGGCAACTATTTCTATACAATTATTTATTTTTTGGGTACAAGCTGGAGTATAATTTGCTGGAATGCCTGTTTACTGGTGTTATTGTTTCCACCCAGTGAAATCCCAAATGCAAAAAGTTGCTGGCTCTCTCTTCCTCAGAGAAATGAAGAATCATTGACTGGTGGTGTTCTTCTTGTGTTAGGCAGAAAAAGGGAAGCTGTACAGAAATGACTTAAGGGGGAAGTTCATTGTCAGAGATGGACAGAGGGAAAATTAATTGATATTAACAGAGAGGAATGTTCACTCCCACTCATGATTCATGTCAAGGCTAAGGAACATAACAATGAAAACTTCAGATATGCTTTTTTAATCAGTTCATTTTTTTCCCCATAAGCTCGGAACTAAATTTGATAGTCCTTGGGCTAAAAGTTTGCAATTTTAGACCTGTTGACCTAACTTTAACATGCCTTTTTTGAGATCCTTGTGCTTTTTCCACCTGCAGGCTACTGGTCTTATTATAATGATGATCAGCAAAGATGCAGTGCAATAGCCAGATTGTATATTTTCTAAAATGCTGCCTGATGCAGTGACAAAGCTCCAGATTTTTTTTAAGTGCTTGTCTTTTGTATAGCAAAAAATTAGCCAAACGAAGTTTGGGGCTGGAGGAAAAAGTTTAAGTTAGTATTACATTCTTGTCTGACTGAAGTATGATAATGATGATGGATCACTCTGTAGACCCCCATAAACATAGAACTGTACTTTATAAAAAGGCATACATACTATAAAAAGGCATGCATAAAAACAAAAATGCAAAAATGTACAACTATTGAAGAAACAAACAAAATTCACCACTGCTAAATCTTTTCTAGGATGAGTAGATTTTTTAAAATGATGATGAAACTGAATGAATATTTTGTGAAACTGTGAATAGTTTACCTCCAAGCTTTGCTTACATTATGGAATTCTGTTGCTGTCCAAAAATAGAGCATTGTGTTTGGTTTTTATGACGTGATAGAACACAGAACAATTTGCTTGCAATATGAGTTTGAAGAAAACAATCCAGCAGACTGCTGTGCTTTTTTCCCTCAGCCTAAAACAAGCAAAACTCACAGACCAACAAACACCCTGTGGTTTCTTTACTTTTTCATGCTCTCTCATTGTCTGCAGTCATTCATCTTGCACTGTTGCCATTGAAAAGTGTAACACAAGTCTGAGTAGAGGCTAGGCCTTTCAGCACAGCTTCCCGAGAACCTTGTCTTTGATTGGTCGGTCTTCTGCTAGGAATTCAGCTCATAGAGAGTGTTGCACACCATCTGCCTGAGGGGGTTGGAGTGGGGAATACAGCTGCCTGCAGTGCTTCCTTAAAAAAAGATAGAGAGCACACTTTAACTGAGCCTGCTTTCTCCAGTTCTCAAACGGGTCTTGTACTCAAGAAAAAAGCACTTCTGCCTTTTTTTTTAAAAAAGGACCTGAACAAAACATTCTGGTTTCATGCACTGCAGGAGTTTTCTGGCTAAACTGGGATTTCTGTGGTTCCCTGCCTGAAAGAGAAGAGCTGAAAAAAAGGGGGAAATTGCATGTCATTACAACTTGTTGCTCTTGGCTTACTGCAAATGAGGATGAAATTCCAAGTCTGTTTCAGAATAAAGCACATTTGAGGTAAGGACACAAAACTCTGGTGGAGGGAGGCTGCAGATGAGCTTTCAGAAACTTGCTGTTTAGTTCTGAGCTTCCAAAAATGTTTTTTATAGCATTGCATTGAAAGGCTCTGGATATCGGTGCTAGGAGAGAAGGTGTTGAAACAACTGTTTCTCACTCTTGTGAGATCTACAGAGGATTGTTTTGCCAAGTTTATTGATGTGTGAATGGGGCGGCTTTGAATTGCTTGGCATTTTGGAATCGTCATGATTCAGATGTTTTTCCTTTTTTGTATTTTTTTAAAAAATCGCTTAACCCTTCATAGTACATTAGAGTTATGTCACTGCTAAGTTAGCAGTTCATAGAGAAAAGGAATGGTAATTTGATGTCTATTTAAATTTATTACTAACATTAGTATTAGTATTTATGTATTTATTTTGCTGTATGAATCTATTAGTAAAATAACAGCACGACTCGTTATAAAACAATACTGTGTGTTTTACAAAGACTAGCCAGGGAATTGCAGTACATTGAGCTATAAGATTGTAATAAAAAGGCTTTTACTCGTTAAAGTGTATGATTTATTTAAAATTCTGCATGTTAACTTAAATTACAAATCACTGAAACAAGTAAAAAACAAATGTGAGAGTTCTAGTGTGTGACAATGAATATATTTTTAGATGGGAAGACTTTCTTCTCCATGCTAGAGAAATTCATTTCAGGTGATGTGGAAACATGCTTTTCAAAACTTTTTTATTAAGGGATTGTGGTATTTGTTGCAGTTCTGTCGGCAATTATTAATGTGGTCTCAGCAGTGTTTTATAGTAAATTAGTCATGTGTACTCCACATTCATTGTTAACCTATATATAGGTTCAGGACAGCAGTTCAAGGAAGGAAGTGCCTTTGGAAACTTATTAGTGGGGTGTAAAGCTTACTGCAAAGCTAGTTCTGCAACTGCTTGGAGATGGAGGATAACAAGTGAAACCTGTTGCCAGAAACAAGTAAAAGGAACAGTACCAATTAGCCAAAATAGCAGTATAACAATAGATTTTTAAATCAGTTGCTTACGCAGATAGATTCTTAGCTTCTTGCTACGCATAATGAAAGAGTGACTGTGCAAGAGGTTTTTAAACATGTTATAATGGGATAAGTTCCAAGCTAATAAATTCAGCTAACAATGGCTGTTAAGCACCTTCTAGGAGACTGTGTGGTGAAATGCCAAAGTTTGATATTGCTGTAAGTAACAGTTAATAAAATTGTGTATCAAAAATGTATCCATTTTAATGGTTTCTTAGCTATTGGGACTTTTCTTTCAGGAGTTTGCTTTTAATTGGGACTGTCTTATGAGCTCATTAATGAAAACACTATACTGGTGTTCATTAGCCAGCTTTCTGTCTTCTTGTTTCATAGGAAAACATCACCAGAGTCTAGGAGAATGTACTTGGGCAGATATACGCTAATTGATTAAAAGTACTGTTATTAGAGAAGATGCGGAGCATGTCATTAAATTGAGCTTCACTACTTAACTGAAGTGCTTCTTCCATAAAGACCAGTCTTCCCAAGCCACCGTGATGCTAAAGATAAACTTTAAATTGCCATGTCGTCATTCTGATCAGAGTTGCCGAATGTCTCTTGATCCGGTAGTCTGTGTTGTCTGATCATGCGTGCTGATGTCTGGGTTGAGTAAATAGGAGGCAGTGGTTCTAACTGCCATACTTACTTAGAGCTGAATTCTGTAGCAAGTCCCTGGAACAAAAGGTAATTACGTTAACTATAAACAACAATCAGGCTTCTGAGTAAAGATTCAATAGAGCGTCCCCTTGACGATAATGTACAGTCAGTTGTGTGCTTAGAGGGGGTGGAATGTGACTGGGTTTGGACAGGACAGGAAACTCTTTCCTTACTCCATTGAATTCTCTACATCTGCATTTTTGGCCACATAATCGGGACATCTTTATTCTTGTAGTTACACCATTGGAGTGAACACTGAAATGGTTTTATATTATGAGTAATTATCTAAGAGGATAATGCTGTAAGTATGATCATGCTTGCTAAAAATGGTTCATTTGTATACTGAGTCACTTACCGTAGTACAAGACCCCTTTGTGTCACAGCTAAGTAAATAAATTCAGAGACCATTATTCATTAAGATTTTGGGTTGTTTTGGAAGAAAGTAAATTTGTCTTGGGGTGCACCGGGAAATTTAAGTTTGAAAAGATTTATTTGAATTGTCTTCTGTACGTTTTAGTTTGACAGTATGTTTTTTTCTTCCCAATTGCATAGATTTGGTTGTATTGATGATGATAAGGGTGAAATGAAATCTGATGGGTTATTGTCAGTTATATTGCTGGAGATGATTCCTTTAGTTTTATCACTAAGTCACAGAAGAGTACAATGTAAGGTGCAATGTTAAAAGAATGAATATTTTAAGTGATTCAGGTGTTCAGTATATCAAACAATGATTTTTGACTTCAAACGGCACAGAGTGCTTCTTGTCACACTGCACTGTTCAGGTGTTTTAATAAGAACAGAGGGAAAAAGACACAAGGTTAAAAAAGGGATCTGAAAACTATCCGTCTCTGTAAACAGTGATGTTGTGTGAAATGTGTTGAGTGTAATCAGAGGGTTACAGCCTGAAATAACTTGCCTGAACAAGACACTTTTGTGCTGGTAGTGTCTATGACATGCTTATGTAATGTACAAACTGCATTACAGCAAAGACTCAAGTATTTGGATTTATGATTTACAAATTATTTTATTAATAAAACTAGACTCTATCAATCAAGTTAAAAATACGGCCTGTATGCATACAATTATATCAGTACTAATGTTTATTGATTTCAGATCATTGTGCACAAAAATAATATATTTTATAATTGATTTTATCTCAATAAGGTGGTATATTTTAGCTCGCTTAAAACTTTCTTGAGATCAGTGAACAGTGCATAGGGGATCTTATTATTTGGATTTGATAAACAGACAAAACAGGTTTATTTACCTTTAAATGCAGAAGAATGAGAAAATTCCTCTGGGTGCTTTCTGGAGGATTTACAGTAAGTAACCTTTATTGTCATGCAGATGGTAACACAATTTGAAGCAGTGTGGCACAGTACTTAGTGGACTTGTAAATCGAATGCTGTGGGTTCAAATAGTGGGTGCTGTACTGCTGTTGTGACCTTGAACAAGGTAATTACTTCAATCAATTTCCCTCAGCAAAATGCTTCAGCTGCATAAATGGTTATAAATGTAAATCACTTTGGATAGAAGGATCAGCCAAATACATGAACAATAACAATTAAAGCTGTGTGCCCCAGGTAAAGATTTCCTGAGGCTGCCATTTGTACAGGTGCTTCTGTAGATAACATTTAACAAATAAAACAACAGATTTTTTGTTTTGTTTTGTTTCTCGGGTGTTTTGCAGCTAGGAATGGAAAGTCCTGTTCAGACAACCAAGGAAGTAGTGGAATGCCGGTGGCATCGTGGCACACTGCTTACATATGTTTTCAGTGATGTGGAAAGCAGGGCTGAAACAACAGGCCAGGGGTATCAAGTTCAGAGGCTTTGAATTGTTTCCTGATTCAAGAAGGTAGAGGGAAAGCACTCATATAATCACATCAACCTATTTGCCTAATTTCCCAGACTCTTAATGAACATTTATTTCTGAAATGTGTATATTTAGGATATTTAGATATTTACCATTGACAGAATTTTTTTTTTTAATGTATTGGAATGTAAACAGTAATACCAAGTTGTATTTCTGTACTTTTTTAAAGTTTGAAGGGGCTTGTAACAAAGAAACAGTGAATCTATCCTCCTGCTGTATTCAAAAGTAACTCCTATACTGCATCTTATGTAAATCTGAAGTCCATAAAAATATTGTGCAGTACTGTATTTGTTAAGTGGTACCTCAAATGGACATTGCTACAGGCCAACTATAACAATTCAATGCTGAATTAATTGTTAAAATATCATTTGTATACTTGCCATTCTTTAGTTTGGATAATTATCATCTGCTTAGCTAGAATCTGCCTGTATATTTCAAATAACCTTATAAAAATGCAGTTACAAAAATAGCGATGACAGTTATGTGCAAACAGAGAATGTATAGCATGTTAGGAATGCAACCCCATTCCCAGGGCCTCTATTGACAAAAGTTTATTTCTTCTCCACATACAACATACACCTTTGAACTCAGTCACCTGTAACATATCGGCAGTCATTAAGATGAGTAAATACCTGATTATATGTAGAACAATTCAGTGACATGCAGGATGATAGAATACAGTGCAGAAGCTGTTAATAGCCAAAAAAAGCTTTGAAATCTTTCGATTAGTGCCCTTACTGTCAGTGTAACAAAGGATATTGAAGAGATAAAGGAATGTGATTTAGCATGTGTAAGAAATAGCCACTATAGAATAAATCATAAAACAATATTGTAAACAGGATCCAGTAGAAGTCATGTGGCATTTAAAATGTACTCTGGTGCAGTTTCTTGGACATTAGCAATGATGATTTACTGCCTTATTCCCTTATCTAGTCATAATCAGGTGGCTCCTGAATTAATAATACCTACAGTGTATTGGGGCTTTCTGTGTTCCACCATTTTGTGAAAATGCACAGTAATTCTTATACATGTTACAACGTATTGTTTGTATTCAAAAACTGTCCTGTACGTGTCAGCATAGACCAAAAAGAAAACTGAAATATGTTGATTTCATAAAGTAAGTACTTAGAACCATAAACTCAGTATTTGGCACCCTTGGCAGCAATCATAGCTGCAGGGTTTCTGGGGTAAGTCTGTGCCAATGTTGCACACTGGCTAGTTGCAAGTTTTTTCCCATTCTTCATGGTAGATTTACTGACACTCTCGCACAGCTTTAGGATCGCTTATGGGCATCAGTTTTCAAGTCTTTCTACAGTAATCTTTGACTGAGACACTCAAGGACATTTATTTTCTTATTCCACTCCAATCTAACTTTTCAGATCAATGTCCTGTTGAAAGGTGAGTTTTTGTTCCAGTTTTATGTGTGAAGCATGTTTTTTTTAAGATTTGCTAGTACTAAACTCCTGTTTTCATCAGTATCAACAGGCTTCCTAATACCTACTGATGAGAAGCAGAACTATCACATAATTCTGAGGCCACCATGCCTGACAGTAGTGTTTGAGTGAGTTATGTCCATGTGAGCTTGTGTCAGATGTACTGTGGCATTTTGCATTTAGACCAAGACATTTCCTCTTTTGTCTTGTCTGATTACAAAACGTTTAGCCACATGTTTGCAGTATCTCTTACAGTAGGCGCTTTTTTGGAAATTCATTTTGGGACACTTTTCAGTTTTATAAAACCCCTTTTGTGGAGTGACTCAGATGACCTATAGACATTTCCTCCCACTGAACTCTGTAACTCTTGCAAAGTTGTCATTGGCTTCATGGCTTCATGGTGGCAACCCGTTTCCTCCCTGCCTGGGTGCTCAGTTTGGTGGAGCAGCCTGGTCTAGCATGTCAGGGTGCCTTCTAGTTCCACTTCACTTTCACGTTTGACTCCACCAAAGAGATATTTAAGGTATTTAAAATGTTTTATACCCTTCTCTGGATCTGTCGCTTTTACAAATTCAGATATACCTTACAGAGATAGTATACTTATTTTTACTGGATGTGAACTACTATTATAACACACAGACAGAGGCCATTCATCTAAGTTTGTGGCTTATTAAAGCTTCAGATAATTTTGTGTACCTTTTTGTGTAAATTAATTTGGTGTTCGACACAGCAAAAAGCTTTAATGCTTATGTAATCATGATTGTTCTAGTTTTCTTTCATATTACCAATTTACCCCATTTATCTTTTTTTGCTTTTAACACGCGGAATAGGTATTATATATCAAATATTAATTGCTGCTCCAAAGTGTCATGACTGCGTGCTTAAAAGCAACGAAATGTAAAAACTGTGCAAAGGTCTGAGTCCTTTTGCAAGGCACTGTACATTGTTAAAATCGCATAGTTCAGCATTTCATACAGCAAGAAACCATATGTACAATAGAAAACTTAAATTACTTATGCTCAGAAGTTTTGAGTGAAAGTTTTCTGCTGGGAAATGCATTGGCATATTGTGTGTTCTGGGAAATGTATTCAAACTTTCTCAAGCTGCTGTGTGCTTTTTAGAGCCATTGTATGGTCATTATTACCAAGTGTAGGCTGAAAAGTACTTAGAACGGTATATAAGTTCTCCCCTGTATTCTGGACCACATGCAATACTGTATAAATAGAACATAATTATGAGAATTAGCATTTTTTTCTTCCACTGTGCATTTATTTGACAATCTCATATCTACAAAACTGTTGTTTTGACATTGATCTGTGACTTTGCTTGTCAGTTTAGCATTTCTCCCTTTTGATGCGCCACACACACAGCAGAATAAAATCATTCTTCATTGTATGCAAACATTTACGATAGCTGTTATCTGTGATGTTATTTTGGTGTTGAATGGCCATTATTTCTTTACATGGCTATGACTTATATTTAGAATTGAACTAAGAGCTAGCTTACATCTTTTCAGCTTTTCTTTATTGTTTTTTTAACAATAAAAAGGATGGCAGGAGCCCATCTTTAATAATTTATCTTAGTTACTACCCTGCGGCCAACAGATTTGGAATTCTTGTAAAGTGAGACTCTCTTGACTATGGAGTTGTAATGAGAAAGCTTTCCTGTCTTTTATAAAGCAGGCTTTTGATGTAGCCACTCTAGACTTGCAGCTTCATAGATAGAATGTGTGGGCAGTTGAGGTCTCCATAGGGGCTGATTTACAGAGTATGAAGGTTTGATGAAAAATTGATATACTGTATCACCATAAGATAAACCTCATACTTCAGCATTCCTGTGAAATATTTATTAGTGGGGGATATTTGTAGTTGGCTTCAATAATTAATTTGTCATTTGAATAATCAGAAACATAGAGCTCAATCTGCAATTATAATTTTAAGAGTTATAAATCAAACCGGGCAAAATTAATATTTATACAAAATATTGTTGATATTAAATAGCATCATTTAGATCAACTCATTTTATTGCTGACATGGAAATACATGTTATGCATTTATTTCTGTCTCACTCATCGTGACTGGCAGGATTTTGATTAAACTTTGCAGGAGCACTTCTGTGATCAACCGATCAAAAGGCTTTAAAAAACTGTAATTGATAGTCACTTGTTTGATCGTCAGTAAGAAAAAAAAATGCTTCCTTTCCAAATATTTAGAGTGAATATGTTTGAATTAAAGCAGTTGTTGTAGATCAGTAACCTTTCTTAATTTTCAAATGGAGGCCTTAATTTTAAAATCTGAAATATTTCAATTGCTCGATGATTTTAAAATCTATACTTTTATATAAAAAATATACTAGAGTCTATAAAATACGGCATTTCGAGTGTGATCAATAATTTAAACAGCTTTTGTTTGAAACAGAAAGGACACTGTATGCATGTCTAATGCCGTCTGTTTATATTGCAAAAATAGTAATATGTTTTTATCCCATTTAATTGGAAGTACCTATGTATTTCTGTGGTGTAAGATTATGTTGACATACTATACTGAACTGTAATTCATTGTGGCCACAGAATTAGGATAAAATACAAAGTTATTTGTATATTTCATCGTGGGCAGTATCTTTCTGTTTTGCTTCCTTGCGTGTTTAAGGTTTAATTAATTCTGTTCTCTTGAATAATTCCCCCTCACGTTGTTTTCTTTTTGGAATGATTCCAAGCTTCTCTCAGTGGGGCTGTGGGTACTGAGCCGAAACTTCTTGCAGAGATTTTAGGATGCCCTCCAAACAAGTCCAGGAGAATCGCTGGCGTTCTGCTTTAAAACGGCAGTTTTCTTGTTTACTTGAGGCGTCATTCCCCACATTGCCTTTATCTGTAATGCAACGCAATGACTGTTTTGTCTGTGCTGTTTCCACTGTTTTTTTTTTCATTGTTTGCCTTCCCGTTGGTCGATTTGAAAAAGGAAACATGCAAAGAACATTTAATAGGTTGTTACGAGAACTTTTTGGGGAAAGGAGGCTTAACCTTCTTAAACACCCCAAAATAATTTCTAAAGTTTACAATGCAATTCATTCCTTTATACTAAATTTCCTGTCCTTTCTTATTTTTCCCCCCTTTTGAATTAGCCATGTTTAATGGACTGTCCCTGTCCTTCATTTTTGCATGCCTTCCAGTTGTGCTTTTTCATTAAATTTGGTTTTCAAACTCACTGTGCAGTTATCAGTCATCAGCGATTCACTACTAATGCATAAGCTGTGTTATTGCCAATGTGTATTAACATTCCTGTCCAGTATGAGCTAAAATTATGAGCATTTTTAGATTAAATGACATTCCAAGTGCATTCTGATCAAGAAGAAATGGGTTCTGAAAGATTTTTGTCATTCAATAAGCTTTTCTGCTGCATTCTTTGTATTATTTGTGCTGTATTACATGATTAATTGTGGTTTCATTACCAATTTAACTAACAGCATTTTTCCATAACCTAAATCCTAATAAATCCTATTGAAACAGTGGTAAGAAGTCAGTTTTCAATCTTTGCAACTCACAGTCCACACAATATTCTCTGTAATCTGTTCTTTCTTGGTTTGCACTCATCAGATAATTTTTATATTTAGACAACAGTTGGCGCTTGTGCCCATTTAAGTTTATACAGTATTATCTTACAACTTTAAAAACGTGACAAATTCAAACATGCCATTAAGGAATATTGTTTAAAGCCCATCATGGGATTTACTTCTTTACTGCTTTTTTCACAACCACAGGATTGGGTGTTTTACTCTCTTTTGACATTTCAGAGGGGAATTAACCTCTACTTGTTCCTTTGCAGCCCGCATACTGATGCAGATTCCTGCTCTACTTCTTTGCTGCTCTGAGCAACACAGTGAAAATGTTTCTCAATACCCTACTCATCAGGGTGCCCAATTTTGAAATTCATTGCAATAGGCAGTGTATGAATGCATAAGCTTTGCTTGCTTACTTGCCTTGAATGTTTTCAAGTGGTCGAAATCGGAGGGCTTACAGTTCTCAGTATGTACAGTAGCTGGAAGCAGGTGCTATGTGTTGCAGTTAATCTAAAGCACAAAAGAAGACAACACTTTTTGTGTGAGAAACAAAGATGTGTTCATACATACTCATGCTAAAAGATAAAAGCAAGAAGCTTGTTAACATAGTGAACTGCAGAACAGGAATGCATTCAGTAGTTTTAGTGGACTGTCTGTTGCTTGGTGTTGGTATTAGTTGACTCTGGGATACAGGCCAACTCCTCTAAGAACATTAGGGGGCCAGTTTGCTTTGCATTCTGTGCAGCAGGGTGATGATTTTATCTGGAGATTTTTCTTTGCTTTTGCAGCTACAGTAAATTGCATGGACAGGAGAAGGTGAACCAGCACATACAGTAGTGTCACTAAGGAGGTTTAGAGAGGTTTATCATTCCACACTGTTCTCCAGGGATACAGACTTCAAGAATCCCAGTCTTTTCTCTCCTGGCTGTGCTGTTCTCGTTGTTCAGCACTGAGGGTTGCATTTGTGAGGGATTAGAGTGCCAAAAACTTTAAATAACCTGAGTCGCACAGCCAGTTAATTTTACTCAACTTTTTGGAAGCTTGTAGCTACTAATGGTCAATCATACAAATATATTAGTATATAAGGTCTGAAGTACATTCCCTTTTGTCTACTTCAGATTGTATTCATAAATATTAATAGGTTTGCAGTTTTATCTTGATGAGAATCAGTCTCAAATAATAAGGTTAATGTTCAGCCCTTCCTGGAGATAACCTGAAGCCACATAATTATTGTTAGATAAGAAATGCATACACAAGTAGGTCAGAATAAAACAAGGCTATCCTTGTCCTATGAGACTGCTTCTTATTTTTCTTTAAAATATTCAACTCGTAAATTTACATTTAACAGTGTGCATATACTGTAGAAATGTGACTGGATCTAAAACCCTCTTGGAAAAAAGGATGTGATATGCAATGCAAAGAAATCATTTAATCATTAAGCATGTGCGGATTAGCAGAATTTAACAACCTGGGGACTGTGTATGGATTCTAATCAAAACTGAAGAGGTTCCATGCCAAGGAGCACTGTTATGTATGCGTAAGTATTTCTTAAATGACTTTGATTCCAAATAGGTTTGATCCCATATGTTCTCATCTTTAAGAATCTCTTCCCCGTTTGAGGTGGATTTATACATAGTGCCCATATCGATATTTTATGTTTGGTTACATATCTTCTGATCTCTTTTCGGCATCAAAGGATTCTGCGTCTCCTTTTTAAAACACAGCACAAAGAGAGCTTTTCTTTCTGAAATTGTATGCACATTTGATAGATTTCAGGGCGCAAGATTTTGGCTCATTTCTGCTTTGTGTTAATCTTATGCAGTGAAGAAAGGTGCCAAAAAATGCCAAGAGATTGTAACCCTGGAGCTGAAGTACATCAACATCAGACTATTTCATGAAGCATACATTATGTTGATTTTGTACTTATTCCACTTCAAGAATCTGCCCTTTCCAAAACAGATTAAATAGGCATATTCCACATTTCTGCTTTGTATTGAAAGGCATATACTGTAGGTATAAACCAAATGTTTTCCAATGTTTAATTAGCCCAAATTATATATAAGTTATTGTATTGTCTTTTTCTACTTGGAAGTAAAAATCAGTTATGACTACTTGAAAGAGACGTTCTGTAAATAAATGGAGTTGAACTAATTTATGAATGCTAGGTTTCAGAATTTAATATGGGGCTCAATTGACAAAATCAAGTTCCTTTTTAGGATGCAAGAAATCAATGATATGTACATTGTAAAAATGTAAATCGTATTATTTTTCACCTACAGATGTATTTGCTAGGTGCACTATTACTATTAATACACAGAATCAGTAATTATGTTAGGGAAAATCAATTTGGGAAAGGATTCTGTGTTTGATTATTAGCTTAGTTGCTGTATGAACAAGGTACCACAGGGTTTGCCAAGAGGACACAAATGAATCAATGGTGCTGTCTTTATGATTATCTGCCTGAAGCAGTAAATGTCAGCCATTACAGTTTATCTGTATTAAAAAACAGAACAGATTTGAAGTAATTTAATCTTGGACAGTGATGTGTTAATATGGAGTGCCCTTATTTGTAGTCAACTCTGGACCTTAGTAGAACTTGAGAATTACAGCAGAGAGTGCCATTGCCTTAGGTCAGATTCGAACTCCGATAGAATCAAAGAGATGTTGATGCAGTGCTGTTATTGCTGCAAGGAGTGGACATTCTCTTCTGAAATCTTTCTCTCTGTCTTGCTTAACCCCATCTAGGCAAGACGTGTTGAAACAGCAAAGGTGCCACTTTATCTGGCATGAAATGTAAGCGAACTACGGTAGACCGTAAAAGATCAAGGTGTGGCAGCACCGCTGTATTTTATACATTTCTGTTGATGTCAGGTTTACGTTTTCTTTGCCAGAGTGTTCTTGTCTACTGTACATGCATGGATGCAGTTGAATTGATTGTATTATTGAGTCTGATGTTAACGCAAAATAAAGTCACAATTACAGTACAGTACAGAACCCAGACAATGAAACTGCAGGTCAGCGCCAGCAAGTAAATAAAGCTGTGCCAAACTGCTGTGCCAGACTCCGGTGGTTTCTGTGCTGGCTGCACACTGTTATTAAAAGCCAAAAACAGCCACAGGATGCACTATCAACAGCAACTTATGTTAGAGTTGCCTGTTTGCCATATGCCCCTGTGTGTACAGTATAGCATTACAGAGTATCTTTCTTTCCAAATAATGTTTTCATCCAACTGTTCAGCCATCCGTCCATGTTTTCATAAATACTCTTTATGCACTTGTGTTCAGTATGTAGCCACGTAAGATGTCACTGGCGTACAAATGCTGTATAGGAATGATCTGAGTTTATGAATATTTTGAGTTGTGGAAGTTTGTTTAGTTTTAACTTTGGCAGTCAAGTTTTGTGCGACTTGTTTAGTCATTTTTTGACAGTAGTTTCTTTTAAGTGAGTTTCAGGTTAATCTGCAATTTCAAAGAATTTTAGATTTTAAAATGGTGGTTTATAAATCCCTTGCCTGTTGGGGCTCCATTTAGTACAGTTAAGATACCTTAAAATCTATTGCTGTGTTTGTTAACACAAACTTGCACTTATAAGGCTGAATGAACTCCGTTTACTTCTGTGTTGATTTGAGGTACAAATTACCCTATACATATACACTGTGATTTGAAATTGAGTTTGAAATTGAAATTGAAAACCGAACATGTGGATGAGGAAAACTGTGCCTGTGTTGCTTTCTTAAGGAGCTTATCTGAAAGATAGCTGTAAGGCATTTTGGACAGCAGATGTATATTTCATGTATAGAAGTAATTGAAGCAGAGAATCATGTCTGGAATGTCTGTTTAAAGGCATCATTATGGCTGTATTATTGGCTGAAACTGGTTAACCTAAAACATGCCTTTGAAGAGCAAGAGCTGATTGCTGCTTATCAAGATCCTTTAATGAATAATTAAAATTGCATCGTGAGCCAGGACTGTACTGTAGTTTAGCTAGTTAGCTGATTGATATAAACCTGCTGAGAATATGTAAACAGTATCATTTTCACACTGATTGGAGCTTTTTTGAAAGTTGACTGCAACATAAAAGTGGGTCAAGGAGGCACTGCATGTGAAGGTTTTAGTTCTGGTTAATATCCTCAGGAGCTGCTCCTTGGCTTCAGAATTGGAGTACTCTGGGAACTTAATCCACTCTTTTTCAATCCATTTCGGCTTCTGAGGGTCATGACTGTGGGAACGCTAGGAAGACTATAAAGTTTTTTGCCCCTGGGAAGAAATTTAGAAAAATTGATTTTCAAGTTGTTTTGCTCTTAATTGTTAGGGATGCAGAATTAAAAAATGGCACTTTGGTTGAGTACTTAAGAACTTAAGAATAAAAAAGGAAAATGAGTTTCATTTTGTTAGATAAGAGAACACCAGAGATCTTCAGTTTATTCATAGCTCAGCCTTGTTTTAATTTTGGCTTTAATGTTTTTACTTAGTCACTACAAAAGTTAGGTGACTGTGATTTTCTTAATGTTTACAGTTAGAGAAAGAAGAACTCATACTGTATACTGCAGGTTGGGTCAGGTTTGCAAAGCATCCAACAGACTTTTGTCAAGTGTATTTTTTTCAGAATGAAAATTATACTGTTTACATCTTTTTTTCTTAAGCTTATACCTAAACTGGTATCTTTGGTATCCGGACGCCCCTGCACCTTTCTTTTGATGAATTTAGCAGACTATTTAGTTTATGATTGATCTCTTTGTTTGGTTTGAATTTCTGTGAATAAATATTGTAACAGTGTAGAAAACTGAGCAGGGTTTTTCCACATTTCTTGAAATCCAAAATTTCCAGTTTCAAATTGTTTAAAATACAATTAAAAGAATTCAGCAAAGGGTATGGCGGATGTGTTACATCTTTTTAGTAGTTCCTAACAAATATTTTATCTCTAAGCCTTTGCAACACGGGGCAGGTTCCCTCAGAAGGGAGCAGTACCGGAGAAATAATGTTTTTCTTTATGTAAATTCTAAACTTGCTCTTAAGATACAGATTACTTAAACTAGCATGCACATTCCTAATATTTGCTTATGATGAAAAGACTGTGAGAATGTGTTGTGGCAATTCTGAATTGGATACCAGTACAATATACAGTATGTACAGTATGTGTGTTGTGGATGACTGTGAGATGCTACAGAAATGGCCTACAGCATTTGTTTTGTAATAACATCTCCGACATGAGAGGCTATGTCCAGGTGGATTGTATGTTGAGAGATGTTCTCATTCTTAACTAATTGTAGTTGTGATTGCAGTGCAGTGATACAGTATGCAGCTAGATACTTTAAACTGTACATTTAGTGTTCAGTGGATTTTTTATGGATTAAAATGTTTCTGGGACCTGTTCTTTGGTATTTGTCTAAATAAGTATATTCCATAGGCATAATGCTGTATGTTTTTCCTCCTTTGAAATGTTTGTATCCTCCTAAGAAATGCATGTATTGTTTTGGACTTATTCGTATGCTTTTCCTTTGAAGTATATTGACAGCCCCCTGCTTTTTAAAATATTTCTTTGGAAGTACAGTAACAGGAATAGGATTTTCCCAGCTTTGCATTTCAATTTGAGTGTGCAGCTCTGTTTTAAGTCTGTGTATGTAAATTTGTAATATAAATGCCTGTTGTTTCATTCTTTCTGTGAGTGGGGATTTGTGTTAAACTGGAGGTTACTGTGCAATTGCAAGAACATTCTGCAATCTGGTTTTCTTAAATGGATTCCTTATGTACAGTAGTGTGAAATGTATTTGTAGCACAGCTCTTTAGGCTTATTAGGGAATACCCAAAACATCCTCTGTCTGAATTTGTTTTAAAAAATATTGAGCTGTACTTTTTACTAAAATTTTGAAAATCATTTTCAGTATGTTGCGATGGACTTGCAGCCCATCCAGGGTGTATCCTGCTTGGATATTGCTTGTTGGGATATAATCCAGCTCCTGTGCAAACCTTGAATTAGATGAAGTGGTTAGAAAATGGATGGTTGGATTTTCAGTATCGATAATAATGTAATTGTTCTGCATTAACACATATTTACACTTACACTCTTCCACCACCACCATTTGTATAAACCTTTTCTGGTCTTATGTAATTGTCAGCCAAAATTAAATGTGGTTTGTCAGTGCATTTTCTACATTGTCACTTCCTTTCGGATTATGCTTTGTTAATGTTTTTCACGAAATGTCTAATCAAGGCTGGTTCAACATAACCAGGTCAGAGAATGTGGTCATTGTTGTTTTTGTTTTAATCACTTTTAGAAAAGGGATCTTTTATTTAGATATTAGAACAAAGGGCGGAGTGGTGGCTCTGTGGCTAAGGATCTGCGCCTGTGGCTGGAAGGCTGCCGGTTCAAATCCTGCGGCCGGCAGAGGAATCTACTCTGTTGGGCCCCTGAGCAAGGCCCTTAATCCCAACTGCTCCAGGGGCGCTGTACAAGGGCTGACCCTGCACTCTGACCCCAAGCTTTTCTCTCCCTGTCTATGTGTCTGTGTCTCATGGAGAGCAAGCTGAGGTATGTGAAAAGATGAATTCCTAATGCAAGAAATTGTATAGAGCTAATAAAGTGATGTTATGTTAAACTTCTTGTGTGGTTTGAGATCCTTTTTTTTAAAAAAAAAGCTTGAAAATATCATCCAAAAGGCAAGGCTCATTCCTGTATTGAATAAACAGAAAGCTTGGGTTTACTGAAAACACAAACAGACATCCTATACTGTGCACTTTATTGAATTTTTTTTTTTCCTGAGGCCATCATTGCCTTAAGGGAAAGAACTGTATTGGATGTTTAAATTTCCACATGATTTGACTTGATCTTAGTTACAGCATTATCCTTTGTTCAGTTTCCCGCTACAGCAAATATGAATAACTGTATAATACATCAGATATACAGACCAGGCATTTGTATGTACATGTATAATTAAGAACTGAAAGTAAGCCCCCTACCTGATATGCTGTTTAATATTCCAGCATTCAAGTCCAAAACCTGTGTAGGAGAGACATATGAACTTGAAGCATAAATCTAAATGCAGTTGATCATGCTGCATTGCATTTTAGTGCCTTGAAATAAAAGTCATAAGTGCCTGTTCATGCACTGTGGTGTCGGTTGTGGATTTACTGTGTGCATTTGAGATCTCTGCAGAGATCCCAAAGGAAAAGTTATGTGTAAAAAGACAGTTTTGAAAACTCAATTCCACTCTTACTGGGCTGAAAATTAAAAGTAATATATGGATTGTGCTAAAGCTGCTGGGCTGGTAATAGGATCTTGACTGTATAGTGATGAGTTTAATTCTGTAATCATTGCATCTGTCTTCTTGTTTTGGTGAACAGAGTTTTGAGTATTTTTTAGGGGATATTGGTCAGGGTCTTTTTTTCCCTTAAGTGATCCTTTAGTTTAAGAGGGTAGAAAGCAACTGAGCCCAGTTTCGAGTCCATTTGCTTCAAGCTGCTTATTTTGTTTTGTTTTGCTGTTTAGTTCCATAGCCAGTACTGGTTGTCATGGGAACACCCCCCCTCCCCATTAAGGCCTCCTGAGCTTTCCCATCCCTGGAAAGGGACAGTTTGTAGAAGTCAATCAAACCTAACCTGCACCTGGCAGACTGCCATGGAGAGAATTTAGTCCCCACAGTCAGAAGCCTCCCTGACTGAAATGGTACCCAGGCCTCTGGTTGAACTTGAACTTTATTGCCATATGTAACCGGTACATGTACTGGTACAATGGAATTCTTACTTACAGAAAGTCTCTCGATTGTTAAAACAAGTGTAAAAACACAAAGAGCAGACAGTGCATCAAGACAATATACAAACAAACAGTAGACAATGACCGGAGATGTGCAATAAATAAGAAATCATAATGAGGTAGAGGGTGTAGGCATGGTCCGAGAGGCATGGCTAAATGTGTTCGCCAATCGCACTGCTTGTGGGTAGAAGCCATTGAAGAATCTAGTGGTTAGTGTCCATATGCTCTTATATCTCTTGCCTGAGGGCAGTGGGGTGAAGAGCTCATGCCTGGGGTGGTGACTGTCCTCTGTGATGGCCAGAATTCTACCACGGCAGCGGTCCAGATAGAGCTGTTTAACCTCGGTGAGACCACAGCCGATGATCTTCTGGGCCATATTGACCATTCTCTGCAGTGCCTTTCTTTCTCGAGAAGAGGTGTTGCTGTACCACACGGTGATCCCGTTGGTGAGGACGCTCTCGATGGTGCAGCGGTAGAAGTTCACCAACACAGGTGCTGGCATCCCCCATCGTTTGAGGCACCTCAAGAAATAAAGGCGCTGCTGAGCCTTCTTCATGATAGAGTCAGTGTTCACAGTCCAGGTTAGATCTTTAGAAATGTGAAACTTTAGGTTCTGTGAGCTAACAGTGTGAAACACCATCCCACTCCCTTAAGGAGTTAATGCCTTATTTAATGGAAAAGAAATCCCTATTTCACTCTTCCAGTGTATGTTGCAAACCTGGGCTTCTGTGAATGCTTCTTGAAAAATAGATTTAATAAGGTTTTATTGATTACCAGAGTTTGGCTTATACCTTAAACCCACAGTAGAATTGGGAAGCTTTTCTTCTTCCTTTTTATTTTATGTGAATGTTTTGCTTATTTGACAAATTCATATCATGCTGTGTGGAGCCAAGTTAAAAGGCTCAACCAATTCTAATTGACTCTCATGTTGAAATGCAGAAACATTATTAAGAAAAATCATCCAATAACAATAAACCAAGGGACCACACATTGACATGTACTAAAAACGCCCATTTTGAGCCAGCCATCCTTTGCCTGCTTCTAAATGAATTGTAAAATTATATGAAGCTTGGCTTGCACATTTTCTAAAAGAATAATTTGAGTGGTATAGGTCTTCCAGCTAAACAAATTTAGTTTAGATTCTAAACTTGGGTTGTGATCAGCTTTGTCAGTTTTTCTGTAACAATAAAATAATTATTAAGATTAATCCACAGAATACTGAGGATGCAAAATACTACAAAACTTCTCCATTGTTATATATCTTTGGTGTAGACTTTTTTATTGTGGTTAAGTACTGTAAACATCCTATTTACAAAATGTGAACTAGAAGTACTAGATTCATATTATAGGACTATCAGTGTGAATAATAAAATATGCACCTGGTATGAATTAGCAGTCATGATACAGGTGTATATATAAGACACAAAGTGATTAATGTGACTGATTTAGGATTGACACAGCATGTTCCCAGGGTATCCAAGAATTACATTAAGTCCTACAAAACAGATAAGAATTTATTATTTTGTGGGAAAAGTAGTTCCAGAAAATGTGGCAATTTGTGTTGGCACAGAAATATTTCAGAATTGTTGGACTGATGCTTGTAAGTGTACAGTGGGTAATTAATATACAGTAATTAATGTGATTAATGCCAGTAAAGGGGGTTGATAAGAATCTAAAAATAATTACTGTACACATTGCATTTACTAATGGCTGTTCCACACAGTTTAGTATTTAAAACCCTAGTATAGACTATATTCTTCACACATACTGTACATATCCAATAATGTATGGTTCTGTGATTGATATGGATATGGGATTACTCATTTTCAAGTTTTCTTATTCCGATTTTTGCCATAAAGATATGTTTGTGATGACTGATACAGTTACATTAAATCTATCATTACAATATAAAAGCTAAATTACTCTATATTCCTACAAATATACTTATGAATGGTGCATGTTCTTAGACTGTATTAAGCTGTCATCTTTGCAATCCAGTTCCTGACAGATTAGGTGATGTTAATTATATTATGGAGCACAAAAATATTATTGCTAAATTGTGCTCTGTCCAGTGGCCTCTTGTACAATATTGAAAACATGTAATTATATCCACTGAATTAAATACAAATAGGAAAACAACTGTTTCTTTCCTGTGTAAAATCTACATGAATAATCTCTTCTTTGTCAAAGCACTGTTTTCAGTTCGGAACATTGAAGAGAGCTTATTTACTTATGAGTAAATCTTTCTAGACCTAATTGGGAGTGTTTAATTAAAACATAATTGTAGCTATTTGTATAAATATTTGTACTGCCGAGTAAACACAAATATACAAAGAACAGAGATGCAGAGCTTGCTGACTTTACAGCCAGCAGATATCAAACCTCCTGCACAATGTACCATCTAGGCGGTTCCTGTAATTACAGTTATTAGCAGGTTAAACGCCCTCAGGATAGAGGTTGTAATGAAAGAAGAAATAATGTTTGAAAATTACACTGTTAGGACCTCCGCGTATGTTACTAGGTGTCACTAATTTGTTCCTATAGAAACGGCGTTGCCATGTTTTGTCTGGCAAGCTCCATTTTCAAGTGTACATTAATGGCTTTAGATATTAGTGCACTTAGCAGTTTATTACTGAGAACTATAATTAAGCCTGCATTTTGTTCTCTGGGATATGAAGCAGTGACACCAGCTTTAGGTGGCGAATTGAAATTAAAGCAAAAGTGTTGGTTTCTGTATTTTGCTTATTAAATGAGATGTCACATGTTCCATTCATCACAGCCTCATGCGTTTTAACATGTCTCCATACACCAGTCAAAGAGGAGTGCTTTGATTAGCGAGTTTATTAGTGGGGTAACTCATCAACTCATGTGGTAACTAGCAAGGAGGAGAATGTCAACCCATCTGTAAAGCCCTTCCTGTCTTTACTGAAGAAGGAGCCTGAGAGGGCTGCAAGGGGAAAGTGAAAAGAGGGATGTGAAAATAAAACACACAAGCAAGTCAGCAAGCAGCTTGATATTTTTATGTAGGGAGACAGAAGTGGGATTCTTTTGGATTGAACTCCTTGAAGA
The DNA here is from genome assembly GCF_059453375.1 of Lepisosteus platostomus. Classification (NCBI taxonomy): domain Eukaryota; kingdom Metazoa; phylum Chordata; class Actinopteri; order Semionotiformes; family Lepisosteidae; genus Lepisosteus; species Lepisosteus platostomus. The sequence goes on along the minus strand of NC_142631.1, from coordinate 10,915,309 downwards.
TAAATACGCGGAGATTCTGATTATACAGTCTTTACACCATCAGACCCTGCTTTAGGACTTCCCATTTTCTTAATTTCTACACTACACTTAAAAGTTTAAAGCACAATTTTTCTGGAACATAAAACTAGGTGGAATGTGAATCTGTAAACCACTTTGTATCTATAAACTCCTCAAGACTGGCAAAGAGTCTTACCTTCTTTGCATTGACTAAATCCCCCTGACAGGCCCAAGCAACATCTGAAAAGTCCGGATGAAACTTGTCTGATTAGATTGGTGTTTTCGCTGTGATGACATATGTCTTAACTTTCTACGTTTTAGCATCGTATCTGTGAAATTTACTGATACAAATACAGTGCACCGTTTAAGTATATGTTGCTAATTTCATTTGACATTTGCAGGTCATGTGAGTCCAGGATAATCAGTTAGACTTTAGATGAGGCACACTACACTGGAGTATTAGCGTGATGAAATACTGATCACTTGGTGTCTGCATGCGTCTAGCGTTTAGAAAAACCCCTGCAGTTTTTCTTCAAAACTGTCCTTTTAAATTGTTTCTGCGATCATAAATTGGGATGAGCTTAAAAGTACGAAAAGAAACATAAATAATAGATGAAAATAATGTAACCAGTGTTCAAAACTGTAGAACTCTAGATTCTTCACTGCTAAAATGAGTTTGGTGGACAACATTGTAAAATTCATAAACTCTTTAATGTCCATACATTTTAGATATTTTCTAAATGCCCATATAAATAGTTCATACATTTTATATACTGTGGGTGTTGAATTCTAGTGAAAAAATGTTGGCCTGCTACAGTATATATGGTTCGGTCCATGATATCCCATTTTCTGGAATGTTCGGGTTTAGGTTATACCCTGTGTGAGACAGTACTGAAGTAATATGGGTAGAATATAGACACCTGCTATCCTGCTATTTGTAAACTGTTTTTATCCAGTACAGGGTAGCAGGAGAGCCATAGCCTATCCCGTTAAGCAAGTGACTCAAGGCAGGATACACCCTGGTCGGGACTTCTGTCCAACACAGGGAACACACGGACACCAGGTCCAGTTTTACAGAAGCCACTTAACCTACCAGCATGTTTTTTTTTGACTGTGGGAGGAAACTGAAGCGCCTGGAAGAAACCCACCTGAACGTGGGGAGATTATACAAACTCCAAACCCCAGGCATTGAACCCAGGGCTCCAGCAGTACGAGACAGCGATCCTATCCAATACAGCACCATGCCGCCCGTTTAGAAACATAACCCTGTGAAATCAACTGCCATGCGAGGCTTTTGATATCACTTGGTTACCACAGACCACTGCTGTACACTATTAAATCTTTATTAAATCTAAATATATAAATGTTAGTTTCACTTAACTAAATGTAGTGGACTAACGCTCCTGCGTGGGTAAAGGCCCCTAGTCATTGCTTGGAGTTTTGAAAGTAATAGGGTTTATAGACTTTTTTGTAAACAGTATTAGGTCCATTAGTAGTGAAATGCACATTCGTTTTTTTTTTTATATTTTTGAATATGATTTCATGATTAAATTTGAAGAATTTATAGTTGAATAATTAACACCTACAGGTAGGTGTAAACCTTTTTTTCTTGCAGAGTAATGTGTCTCATCCTTTTTTCTTTTCCTCATCTTTTCATTGCAGTGGCAATGAAGGTGTTAATGCTGCTAAACTTTATTTGAACTAATTATGATCCCAGGTACTATTTTGAAAAATACCCCTTTTGCAGAGGACATAAATGATTACTTTTTAAATAATATTTGCTTGATATCATTTATTTGATGGCAGTATTGGTATACATGTAAGAAAACATCTGCATCTTTTGGGAGATAGAATGAGGTGATTTCCCATTTTTGCTTTCCTTTTGAATATGCGACTGGGTAATGCAAAAAGAAGCTTGAATATACACTTTTCAAATCAGTATTTCGATCCACCTGTGAAGAGGCAGGATGCTGTGCTCTGATGCCTCAAAGGCCAGTGTTAAAGTAAATTTGGTTTGGCCTGTAGGGTATGCCGTGGCTAGAATGCATTACCTGATAACACTAAGCCAGACCCCCTCTAGCCTCATCCCTTTTAACCTTCCTACAGTACCTTGTTATCAGAAACACGACTACATGTGCTGCCATCATTAATTGTTGCTGGCAGCTTCCGTGTATTAGAAAAAAAAATTGTTAGTCGGTCTCTCTCAAATGCAGTGCATCATCAGGCATTACATACCACACATTCTTCCTTTGTTCTGACTCTTTTATCTCAGAAGAGTATTATGGTGAAGTGAGAAAGACTGGGTCCAGGTGCATCAACATCTAATGGCTCTGTGTGTTGCCGTGCAACCATGTATTAGAATGAAAGAACCTATTAAAAGGACCTCAGTGGAGCATCAGAATATGCAGAAGATTTTTAGTGAGATAAAAAAAAAACATTTGAACAATAAGGTTTTATAAAACAGCATTTGTTTTTCTTTTAATGGCGGTAAATAAAAAAAACCCAAAATCAAAACAGCTATTTTGCATTGGTGTTTTAAACAATATTGTTCATTTGTGTTTCTGAATGTGAACAATGAGCAGTTTCTTAATGCAGATGATTCACAGAATCATAAGATCTGATGATAAATAAGGAGGCATAGAGATCCCTGTAATCTGGTATTGACTAAACTGTAGTTATTTTGCTATACCCCCACGTTAAGTCTTTCATACTGTATACGTTTCAAAGAAATTCTTAGTGGAAGGAAAATGCATATTTTATTCTCTGTATAGTGCTGTAATCATTTACAGAACGGCTGACATTTATTTTCAGCACACCCATAATCAAGTGAGTGAGAAAACCAGCAGAAAGACAGCAATAGTCAAGAAAATGTATTTATAATGCAGTGAAAGAGCTATTGATGAAACATGACTGTGTTTTGCAGCCTTGGCCCTACGCTTTGGTAACAATCATTGCAGGATCGGGATTGCTATTAAGTGAATGCAGGCAATCGGCCAGAAATAGTTAAGTGGGATTATAATGTCATGCTGGCAATAAATGTGACTTTGGGGAGTTAAATTTTAAGTAAGCTTCTACGAAGCTTAGTTACTCAAAAGGGGAAGTGAGAAATTCACCGGCTTGAGCAATTGATCAATGTACAAAACACAAGGATACAGTATTTGTAAGTAAATAAAAGTTTTCGGCACAGAAACATTTACTTCCAGGCTTTTGATATTGAAAATTCACTGTTGTTAGGTTTTAATCAGCAAGATTGCATTACCAGATTTTTAATTCACCCTATTGCTTCCACTTTCATGGAGAGACCATCCTTGTTCCAGAGAGCCCAACAATGCTTCTGTTCCGTATTGTGAATTTTCCGTCCATTTGCTTTGGGCCTTTGACATTTTAAAAAGAAAAATGTAGTGCATCTTCCAAATGCATGAACTGTATCTTAACTTTAACTTCACATGTAAAAAGTAAGATGTCAACTTTTGGGCATGGCTGCAAGTGACTTAATGAGCCTCTGTGACCTTTTCCTTAAATGACTGGAATTAAATGTTGTGTTTTATTAACATAGATCAGCTCCGTAATGCTTGCTGGGAGCATACCCAGTGTGTATTGTTTGTGACGCACACCAGAATTGTGTAGAATGCCAAGTGTTGCAGTACCATTAAATATTTACTGACCCAGAATTCAAGGGCTGCTTTAGATCAGCTCAATAAAACATAACAGTGGATTCTCCATCCGTAGTGCATATCTAGAATAAGACCACAAGGCATTATTTGTAGATATCCAGGAAACATAAGGTACATAAACTGTACACCAAGTACGCCAGTATTCCTCCTAATATATCCTTATAGTAGATTGTGTATTGATTATATTGGCAAGGGCATGGAACGGAAAGTACTAAAGGACACAAGTGTGATCTTATTTTTGTGTGTTGCTAGTACTTAATCTTCAGAGGTGCTCTAGCATTACAGTACGTCTTTCTAAAGTGATAGGGCAAGCTGGGACATGTACAAGAGCTGATTGTCATTAACAAAGCACCTTCCCTTGATCTACAGCAGTGTTTTGCCTACTTTGCATTGCTGGCTTTAAGCTCGCTGGTGAGTGCACAACCAGTCTATCATTTGATGCCGTTATTGTTTCGTGGTGAGACTGTGCAGATTCCCAAAGAATAAGCAACCTTAAAAATCTGACATTTCAATTATCCACCCATCCCTTCATTAACAGAGAGCAGCTTGTCCAAGTGAGGGTCACAGAAACCTAGAGCACAGGGCGACTGCTCCTGCCTTTGGTGGAATGGACTGGTCCACTCCGGGGCCACAGAGAAAGGGTTGATTGAGTAGACTATTAAACCCAATGTGTTTTGTGTTAGAAGTTGGGAGGAGACCAAAATCTCACCTGATCATGGGGATAATATGCAAACTCTAACCAGAAGATGCCCCTGTCTGGAATCAACATAAAATTCAAATGTTACAAGTAGAAAATGTAAAGAAACAGAATTGAGGAATCATCTAATTTCATGTTTGTCCTGTTTTACAGACCGTGTTTTAATGTCATGATTGAAGAACTAATTGAGAGTCTACATAGACCTGTTGTATGGAGCATTGTGCCTTTCCCAAAAAGTGTAGCTAACCATAAAGATCTATAGTACAGCCGAGAAATCAATTTTTTTTGCTAAAAGCCTTTTCTTATGTTTTGTTTGTGTTTTTTGTGTGTGCTTAATTGCTTTTCCTTGATATAATTAATTTCTTAATAAATAGAAATGTATTTATTTTAAGTGATGTTTCTCATAGTGTCTTGCTGTGGTACTGTACATTTGCTATTGAATTCAACAGTGGCACAGCTTTGAATATTTTTCAATTCTTATTTTTCATAATCATTGGACACAACTCTATCAGTTTCTTTCTTCAGGAAGGTAAATTAAAAGTAAAGAGCAGATCAGTCTATTTCCCTTTAAAACATTACACTGCAGGGAAATAAAATATGTTAAAATTCATTTTCCCTGGTTGCATTGCGTCTGCTTCAGAGGTACGAAGTTTAGTTTCTTACAACTTCATGATCATGTTTTACGTGGAATATTCACATTCCCCAATGTACTGTACTCCATCTGTTTTGGTACTACCTCTGTACTCTCCAAGCATTCTCAGCAAATCTTCAAAGTGTAGGTGCACATACTGTACTGTATGCAACATAGATGCTTAGCATTTAAGTGCAACATTTCAGATGAAGAACCCACAAAGATTAAGACTTCTACTTGAAGTGCAAAATATATCACCTTCACAGGAATTTAACACATAGCTTTAAGCCTTTTATTTAGGTAGTTACATGAAAAGTCAAACAAAATATTGGTGTCCCCGACAGCACATTGGTCCATTACAGTCAGTGATTACAGCAGTAGATAATTTTCCAGTGGCATTGCTCTGATATAGTGGTATCTGAAATACCACAATATCAAAGCTCAGTTTTGACAGGGTAATTTTGTCTACTGCTGTAAAGAGTGCCCTCTATTTAAAATGAATGAATTTGAACATTGAACTGACTGGTAGTTGTCTATTAAACATAATAAATTTATAATACACCCATATATACAGTTTATAACAAGTTAATACACTTGGTGAGCATGTTTAACAAAATAGATTAATTAAAGGGGAAAATCAGTCCAAATTTCACAGACAGGTTATTACATTTCAGTAACAAAATGAATTAATTGACGGTATAGAAAAAAATTACAAATTTCAAATTCAGTACAAAATAGTGAACTTTGTGAAATTACTACTATATAAGTTTCCTTACTGTCGCAAATGCCTTCTGTCGCCACAAACGAGAGCAAGAGTTTGTGCAAATTGTGACGTGAGGTAGCCTTTCCTGCTCGCTAGTCACTGTACTAACTAATGCAATGTGATGTACGAGCGAATAAGTACAGATTTGTGCAGAAGATATTTCACCACTAGATCCAACTAGATCAGCATGCAGAGTTGACAAGTAAGTTGTAAGTTCTTTACAAAGTAATAGGGCCACAATGTGCCTCAGGAAGTTTCGTTGCCTCATTCTGAATCGCAGAACATGACACTGTGCATACTTGGAAATTTTGTCTATTTTGTGATGTTTTGTGATGAGGTTTTACAAGTTACGGTGTACATTTAACTTTTATTTTGGTTTGAAATGCACTCATCAATGCTGATTATTTCTAATCCCAAAATATAAGAATAGCGTTGCAGTTCCTGTTTAAAATTTAACACTAAAGCTTGCTTTAGAAACAGACTCCCGTAAGACTGAGGGCAACAGGATGTAATGATACAGTATCTGTGCTTTTCATGGTCAGTCTGACCTTTTCACCTAAACTCAGGTTAATCAGAGTCTTTTGGCTGTCGGAGATACTGATCTTGACTGCGTGACATTGCAGAAGTGCAAAGGGTATCAGATGAATATATACCATGTGTCACGAATGTTAAGTGTTGTGTTGTGGAAGTGATTTATTCATACCATTGATAAGTCTTACGGTTCTCTATGAAATGTAGCAGCTGTAGTGCTTCCTTATATCCCCTTGCCCTGCAGAAGCCATGGAATGTGAAAAGTAATTACCGTTCTGGTTCGTAAGGTGTACAATATATCTGAGGATTGGATTGAGCTTCTGTAGTCAGCAGTAATGTAATTGCCTGAATGCTTGCACTTTCTCGGCTTGCTTGACATTTTTCTTTTTAGAATAGCTAAGTTATAGCACCTTAGCTTAGATAACTGAGGTGTCTGAAGTAATCTGGGACAAAAAGACCTAATTCCAAATGTGATTAGGCAGTGCTTATTGAAGGAGTACATTAAATGGACCACTGTACCACTGTAATATCATTTCATTGTGCACGCTGGTTGTCTTTTTTGTGTGTTTTCATTTGCATGTTAGTGTATATGTGAATATTGGGGTCAGCTGAGGACAGGCACTATTTATTCATCTTTATTTTATGGGGTTGTTACAGTAGGTAGCTGTTTCTACAGGTTATGCCCAAGTTTCCAAAGTTTTCTATGATATTATCTGGCTCTGCTGCAGCTCTGCCTTGGAGCATTTTCCTTAGCACTTCCAATTTTCTCTGTATTTAATGTGAGATTTGAAAAAAAAGGTGTGAACTCTGGCCATATAATAAACCATTAGATTTATATTAAAAAAGCAAAGCCTTCTGGGTAGAATGCATCTGGAATATGAGTGTCACTTCCATTCCAGTTAAATAAATATTGCTGAAATAGGTTTTAGATCAAAATTCACAGTGCTTTATTCCCCCCAGAAAGAAGGACGTTGCCATGACAGAAGTACATTTATAATAATCACCACTGTATTTTGCATATATCGTATAAATTGTATTAAATTGGTTAAAAAAAAACAAAATATCATGATCATTCAAACTATGTGCATACTTTTAGACTTAATGTACAAGGCAAGAAAATAGTTTTTTAGAATGGATGAAATTCAGCTTCTTTCTGAACTCACTAACACTCAGATGTAGAAAATGGAAAAAAAAAGTTTACAAGTTTAAAATGCCTGCCTAGAGTTGTAAGGCCCTTTTTAAATAATGATCGATACCTTAAGTTCAATGCTGTTGCAATGTTTTGAGAGTCATGCACTAGCGTGCAAGAAAACAGATACCAAATAGACAATAAATAACAAGCCAACCAAAAAATAACCTCACTCTTTTGACAGCAGCAATAGTGCGTGTTGTTGCATTGCATTAATGTTGAGACAGAGGTCACTACTGAATCAGAATGCTGACAAATGACTCAGCACTCATGCCTTTACTCAGCTCCAAGTTCATTATTTGTGCCTGCCGGTGCTGTCCACGCCATTGATAACACAGGCTTACCAGCACTCGGCAACCACCATTGCAAAGCACGGGGCCCCTCTCTTGGTAATGAAAGAGCTTTATTACTGTTGACAGGTACAATGTGGAAAGGGGAAGGAGTTCTTGTGCTCTCCAGCAACCTACTCAGTGAAAGAATTATGGTAATAAATGAAACCTATTTTTTTTCTTGTCTTTCTGCCCAGAATCCACTCACTGATTAAATGAATGCACAGAAGTAGAGTCCCCCAATAGGCAGTATCCACACAGGCACTTGTCTGTAAAATATTTTGGCTTGTTCCGTGCTTAAAAAAAGCTCAGAGTAAGAAACCCAAAGAGCAGAGCAATTTACACTAGGGGCCGAATTCTTGACAAATGTATGCTTAAGGTTAGATTTTTACTTCCCAGGTGCCTCTTTGTTTTGCCCAATGGACACCAACATTAAGTCCTGGGTCTGCAGTTTGCCTTAAGTGGATGCATTGACGTTTAGATCTTATCTGGGACTACGTCTATGTATTGTCTGGACTTGTCCTCGATTCTTTTTTTTTTGTCTCTCTACATACAGTACGTTGCCCTCCTTAAAGGATAAATGCAGCACGCAACCAAAATCAAGATTAAGCTTATACCAAAGTGTAGTTGAGAATGTATTATAACATAGTTTAACAACAGTGAGGATGGCACAGTGGTGCAGTGGTTATTATTGCTGCCATTCTGGATCTGGGGTGCTGTCTGCGTGGAGTTTGTACGCTCTCCTTGTGTGCATGTGGGTTTCCTCCAGGTGCTCTGGTTAATTGCATTTCTGGATAAATTGGCCCTAGGTGTGAGTGTACTGTCTGCATGTCTGTGTGTGCCCTGCCATGGACTGGCGTCTTGTCCAAGGGGTAACCTTTCTTGCTCCCATTTCTTGCCAGGATAGGCTCTGGCTCCCCTCATTCCTCATTTGGAGAAGCGGTTGGAAAATGGGCGGAAAGGCGGATAATAACGGTATACTCCACGATGCAACTGAGTCTTTACTGTGTAGGGGGACCGCTGGCACAGAATGGCAGTGCATCGCCAGCTCATCCAATTGGGATGAAAAGTGCACTACAAATACTGCACAAGGAGTTATCATTATAAACGTTATAATATTTAGAGTGTGTTTGGACTGAGTCTCAGTTCTGCTGAGAATCATTTTATGTTGTCTGAGCTAGCATTCAGGTTTATTGTCAGAACTTTACTACATATGGATACTGTATTTAATTATGGCTCATACAGTAGTTAGGGTTAGGGTTATACATTTCAGTATTCAAAAATTTCAACCACCATGTCCACATTCTGACTTGCATATTTTGGGAAATTCAAACAGTAATCAAGATCGTGTAATCAGTATCTAAATTGGCTAACTGATGTGTTCATCTTGTTTTCTCATTTTATTGCAAATATTTATATATACATTACCAATTCCTCCTAGATAAAGATAAGTGTGCAGTATTTAAGAATCAAGGATGGCCCTCAGATTAAATGTATGCAGAGTGGTGGAGTCTGGTGGCTTGCAGTGACTGCTTTTGCCCAATTCTGCTTGTTTTCCATGTTGTTTGGTACTATACTGTATGTCTACAGATACCCAATTGACAATCTGTCAATACAAGCGCTCATACTTGTGGAGGGCATGTTTGTATAGCTTAGGATAGGTTTGCATAGTTTTTTAGAAGACTTTTTGTATTGACTTTGTGGCATCACAGATGTACAGTGATTTACTGTGTTCTGTAGTGCAGTTCGGTATCTTGATTTTTCTTTCACGCCAGACTGTTAAACAAAAACAGACAGTGCCAAGAAGACGCTTTGAACTAAACAAATAAGATTAAAAGTGATTTAGTGTTCATGTAGTTCAAAAGATCGATTGTTCACAAGAAGCAATTGTTGTTAAAAATTGTTATTGGTGTAGAAAATGCAGCTCACTTTGTCAGTTTCCAAATCACAATGAAGTCGCACGTGAAACAATGTAAAACAAGAGATGATTTCAGGGTTTTAAGGTGAGCTTGGTTGTTGCTGGCTCATAAAATGTGGAAGGGTCTGGATGGAATTATAACAGTCCTTGAATGTTTTCGTGAAGCCGATTCACAGACGCCCTTCGGCCCTCTTCAGAATATGTCCTGAGTGTTTAAGAGCATGTCTTTGGCTCTGTTTCAGCCGTAATTCTTAAAGTGAGTACATCATTTTTTTCATTAAGGGAATTAACAGAATTTACTGGCAGAGGAAAGGGAGTGTATCTGTAGAGCTTATCTTCTGCTTCCCAACTGCCCTTTAGTAAAGAGCCGTCCACCAACAGCGGATGTGTCAGTTTTTGAACATTACCCTGCTTACTGAAAATGCAGATGAAGGCACACGGAGGCAATATCGATGTGGTTAAATTCGAAAACAATATGGAAATGTCTGAGAAACGTCTTTGTCAACCCCTGCCAGACATGCAGGATGTAGTTCTATTCAGTCCCAATAAGGACTTTGACAGGCCATACAATAGATTGTACAGTACTTGTTGTTGTTACAGAGACAGCAAGCTTCCTCTGTCATGACTAATAAATTACAGTAAATGTATTTTAAATTCTTTTCAAACTCTGGCAGTGACATTGGTTTGAATGAATTTACATGGTTTCTTTCTTTTGTGTTTACTTGTTTGTTTACCAGTGGGGAAACTGAACTGTTCTGGGATTCATAGGAAAGAACATTAATGTATTAATGGCTTCAGAGCTGTACAGTATGTTTAATTTTTAATTCTTGAGACTGTTTTAACAAACTGGGATGCAGTGCAATAGATGGAGACTTCCAGCATTTGAAGACGCTCTGAAAATAACAAAATTGCATAACAGAATGATTTGAGATATGAATCCAAAGGCTGTATATAAATCAAACTTTTAGTTTTCCCTTAAACTATATAATTTATAACAAATGGTTTATTCAAAGACTTTGTACTGTATATATTGTAGATAGCCTGAGATGAGTGATGTCTACTAAATAAATACTACCAATTTAAACAGTGTGAACTCATCATGCAAGATTATTTATTGCTCTCTTACTGTATATTGTAGCTACTTTAGTGTTAACACATGGAACATGATAGGAATTGTGGGTATGAGCTCCTTAAATTTTTAAAGCTGTGGTGGAGTTTTGATTATGTCTGGATAAACTGTTGTTGTTGTTTTAATGTAACAACAGTTTATCCTGACATTTTCATATAATTTCAGTTACTTTGCTGTTTAGAATACTGTGTATAACAATTATAACACTGGCAATGACCATACAATACACAATTTATGGCAAGTCACACATTAAGAACAGTAAAGTGTGTTTGGGCTTTATCCAACAAAAAAACATCACTCATCCATTTTCAATCTGCTTGTCCCGTTGGGGGATGTAGCAGCATGTCAAAGGGGGAGAAGATGCCATCTTTTTCTTAGACAGCTGAGTCCAGCTCCTCATGATGCCAGCTGGTTCGTAGAGTCCCTCCTGAGAATTCTGGGCTGGCTGGCCTCAAGGACTCTACTGATGGAATCCTCATGTTGGTGATCAAAAAGTGTCTGCTCTTGATCTAGACAGTCATGATGACCTCCGGTGTTGAGGTGCTTTACACTTGGCAGATCAAGCGTGTGTACTAGATCACAGCCAGACAAGAAGGACAATATCATCTCTGAACAGCAGAAATGCCATCAAAACAGAGACTTTCCATACCTCCACTGCTCTTTGCCATCCTTTGTCCGTGCACCAAAAACATCATTTAATCGCTTACTTATTACTCAGATATTTCATACTGTAACAGAGGTTTTTAAGTTTTCATGAGCTACTGCTATCTGCAATTCCCATGCTTCTTGTGAAAGCATATAAAAACCAGTCTTTGGTTCCATTGCTGTATACTGTATGTGGATCGTTTTCATGGTGTACTCCCACAGGAACCATGGCTTTCTCTGATCAGACAGGCTCTCTGATAGACATGAAAGAGTGATGATGTGGTTTTTAAAGACTCTTGTGTTGACATACTGTACAAACTGATGAAGACAAAGCTATTGTTCATATACAATTACAAAAGCATTACTAAAGATGTTCACTTTCCTCGTTGTCATCACATGTATTTTTCTCTGACATTTCAGCATATTCAAAAAATGTCTGTTCAGTAGTTTCTTGAAAGAACATAACACTACACAATTTACAGTTCATGCAATTTAGAACTAAGGTAAAGTGACTCATGAAAATAGAACAGAGAACTTGGGTAGATAAAGGACATTTGTGCCTGTATTTTCTCCAGGATTTGTTGTGTTGTACAACTGTCTTGAAACAGCTGTTGAAAGAGCTGCCGACTTGCAGCTCTTTCAGGTCTGAGATTCGTTTCTGCCTGTGGTGCTTTTTGTGTGGAGCGTGAATGCTCTGTGTCTGCGTGGTTTTTCTCTTGGTATTTCAAGCTTCGTGAAAGGGCATGCTTTCTATAGTATGTTAATTGGCATCTCTAAATTACCCCCTTATTCGTGTAGTAATGTAGTAATGTTGGTGTCTGTTCCCTACAATAGACTAGAGTGTCACCTAGAATGTTGTTCTGCTGTCTCTGTATGCCTTCAAGGTTAGGCTCTGGGTCTCTAATATTACTCTCTAATATTAAGGCTGTTACTGAAAATGAATATAGTATCTTCAAAATGTTTAGATGAAGAGTGAATTTCACTATTGTGGATTTTTAGAGATATTAATTCCATGATCAGACTGGAGGTACCCTTTAAAGCAGCCTGGCTTGAACAGCCTGGAAAAGCACATCTCCAGCTAGGAATGTGACCCAAAGTTCTGTCATCCTCCTTTTCCTGGTGTTCAAAAGTTTTTTCGTGGTACACCTCTAAGCACATTTCTTAATTGTCTTGCAGTTTTGTTCACCTGCGTTTTAGCATACCACAGGTTTTTATATCAAAGTTTGTAAAGGTTATTTGAACAAATAAGTGTCGTTTCTCTGTCTGATGCTGTGCAGCTCAGTTTGATTTTCTATAGTACCTGCTTTGGAGTGGTACAGACATCACCATAGAAGGAGACAGTTTGTTTTCATTTTGTCTCTGTAAGTAAAGACTTGCGAAGAATTAAGATCAATATTTACACCAAGCAAGTCAGCAAAATAAAACAGCACTTCTGATTTCATCGATCAGGTTTAGAATGGCACAAATGAAAGTAGTAGTACTGTATATCTTTTTTATTTTATACATTTCCCTTTTAATAACTTTTCTTTTAAGAATATGTACTTCTCTTTTACGAATATATGAAAGAAGAAATATGCAGAACCATACCTCATGAGAAAATACTAGATTTTTAAATTAAGATTAAATTAAATCTAATCACAGTGAAGTTATCCTATTATCACTATAATTACTTGTAATTGACTACTATACTGTACAGTATATGTTTTTAAGAGGTTATGTTCTCCGGCATCAAAGGCTAAATGCCTTTTGCCCATTGATTTGTGTCTTTGCTTTAGTGATACTGTCTACAGAGGTTGAATAACCCATTAATTTCCCCTGAGCCTGGTATGTCTTGTGAAAGAACCTAATTGTGTTTTTGTTGTCCACATCTCGAGTCTTTAAACTTTTAAGGGCACAGTGACATCTTGGTTTGACATGAAAAATGAGAATCAGGGTGATATTACTTTGTTATACAGTACAAATAAAACATACTGCATAGAAAGTGTCTTCACGATCAGAAGGGGCAACTATCAAGTGTAAGTAAATTTGGTTCAGTTTGAAGTAGCCTATTAAGGTGTAGTTTTAAGTAGGTTTGATCACGTCTATGTGGCAGGCATTACTTCTCATTTTGAAAAAGCCATACTCTATCTAACTAGAGCAGCATTGGTTCTGTAAGGTCAGATAGTGCACAGTGTTATGCTGGATACAACCTGAACATACTTCATATCTAGATATCGTGTATCTAGATATATATCTTTTTGTGCTAGCATGTGTTAGCATGGGCAGTATCCCAATGGTTTGAAGTCTTGGTTTTTTTTTCAGCCCACTAACCTGACTTTATTATTTTCCCAGCATAATTTGCCACTGCTGTTGGGACCCTTGGGTGATTTAAAACGTTGGCCCTGTGGCCATTCAAGGATGAATGGCACACAAAAGAAAACAGCAATTCATAATAAAACAAAATAGATCTCAAATCCTATCATACAAAAAGACAGCTTTCCTAAAGGAACATGTACTGTAGGTAACTCATGCATTCTACAGACATACAGTTTTTTTATACATGTGCAATTAGTCACATGCAAATCAATTAAGTCATGGAAATGATGCTAAAAGATTCTAATTAATAAGATTTTGTTGAATCCATGTATTTTTCCTGAAAGAAATCCTGTATTTTTATTTAGAACTCCACACATTGAAATATGTAAAAATAACAATAAAGTACATGCATGAAATATTTACTATGTAGTAATTAAGCTGTAAATGCTGTATAGTATGTGAGAGATTGCTTATTTCCCTATTAAGGAAAATTACAGAATATATAGTTAACTGCCAAAATAAAGGAAACACCAACATAAAGTGTGCTGTGTCTCCATGAGCCACAGGAACAGCTTCAGTATGTCTTGGGATAGATTCTGCAAGTGTCTGGAGCTCCAGTCGAGGGATGCAACACCATTCGTCCAGGAGAAATTCAGCAATCTGGGGTTTTGTTGACGGTGGTAGAAAATGCTGTCTTAGGCGCCACTCCAGAATCTCCCTTAAGTGTTCAGCTGGGTTGAAATGGATGACTGGGATGGCCATGGCATAAGTTTTGAATTGTTTTCATGCTCATCAAACCATTCAGTGACCATTCGTGCCCTGTGGATGGGGGGGGGGCACTGTCGTCCTGGAAGATTCCACTCCCATCAGGATAGAAATGTTTCACCATAGGATGAAGCTGATCACTCAGAATGGCTTTATCTTAATTAACATTTACTTTGCCCTCTAAGGGGTCAAGTGGATCTAAACCATTCCAGGAAAACGCATTCCACACCAAGATAGAGCTGCAAGAACCCTTCACTTTGAGTAACAAGCACTGGAGCCCGTAGGATTCTTTTGGCGTGCGCCACATGTATATTTGTTTGCTTGTCAAGAACAGAATGACGGATGCTTTGTCTGACTATGACTTTTTTCTTCTGGTTAGTAGACCACTGCCTTTCTTTGCACCTTCGCACTCTCCATTACTTGCCAGTTCTTTGCACCACTTTACTCCCAAAAGTGCATTTTTAGGTGTAATAAGGGTTATTTGTGCACTGCAACCTGACCATAGTATCACTCTCTATAATGTTCTAGATGACACTGCCTGCACATGCCTTAGATTGATACTTGCAGTCAGCTGATTCAGAGTTGCTTCTCCGTTTTGCTGTGCATCTCGAACCAATGCGTGAACATCACGGTCAAAGAGTATGCACTTTCGTCCACAGTTGCCCCTAGTTGATGACGTCTTTCCCTCAGACTTCCAGGCCCGCATCACCTCAGCCACTGTTCCTCGTGGAGCATCCACAGGCTGAACAGTCTTTGTCACTGAAGCTCCTGCCAAACATGTGCCCCAACAGTCATCCCTCTGTCACAGTCGCTGAGATCTCTTCTTCTAGCCTTTGCAACCAAAATAATGAGCATCTGGGCCCGGCATTTTTATACATAACCCTAAGCATGATGGGATGTTATTTATTTAATTAACTCAGGAACCACACCTGTGTGGAAGCACCTGCTTTCAATATACTTTGTATCCCTAATTTGCTCAAGTGTTTCCTTTATTGTGGCAATTACCTGTACTGGCTTTAACTGATATGCTCAAGCTGTGTGAGAATAATTATCCACAAAGTGGAAAGACCGCAGCTCAAAGGTTTTCCTTTTCAGGTGGACTGCTTGACAAGTTCTGACTTTTGTCAAATTTTAGTATCATGTCCTCTCATGCTTATTTCAGTTTAGGTGTCAATCAGACGCTGAGATATGGCAATAAATTTATATAACCATCCACGTAAGACAAAATAAGTTTGAAATTATTAAATTAAAATTAATTTATTAAAACTTAAAATTAATTGAAACTTACTTATGCATTATGCAGCCTGTCCTGTATATCCTTTTGTCTGTTTCTAAGGCTGATTGTACTTTATTTTTATTATTATTTTTCTTTGAAACTTAGACTGAAAACTTGAGCATACAATCTTAAATGAGAATTGAACAAAGGCAAAATGAGTGATGATAGGGCTCTGCTGGTTTCCCCAAAAGCAACATGTCAACTGCACTAAGTAATTAGTCGCAAGTGTATCGCTGTATTAGGCAGTACGCTGTGCTGCAGAAACCATATCATTATGGGCTTGACTTTCTCTCAAGAGAAGCATTCCTCCTAGCTGCAAAATATGATGGAAAATGTTTTTAATGGCTCGTGGAAAAAAAAAGAAGTAATATGTATTTGACAGCAGTAACATTCAATTACTGTGGCTTTAAATAAGTATGGTTTCTGCGTTTGCAGTTAGGACTGGTTAAAACCTGAATCTCAAGCCATGCCTGAACATTTGTAACGTTTACTGGTGACTACCACTTGAAATTAACAATGAAAATTCTGTATTTGTCTAGTTGTATTGAACACAACTAACCTATCACCTTTAAAAGGCATTAGCCTTTTATCCTTAGAGCACAGTATCCAGTTTGACCTATCCGAGTGGTACAATGGATTCTGTTGTAGCAGAACAGGCTGCCAGCAATTACATTCGGAACATAATAGGACAACTTGATTTTCCGGGTGAATTTCTAGTGCTGTTATGATGTAGGTGAAGAGGCCAATGTCATAACTTCTCAGTAAACTGCTTGTTAAATTGGATTCTGACAGAGGGCATTCAGCTGCTCATCTGCTCCCTCTGCTGGTAGTTATTAGAGTGGTATCACTTTTACAATGAAGAGTAAAACTTTACAAAGAGTCTGATGGTTGACTAACTGCAGATCTAAAATTGGTGCCTAATTAGACCAAATTAACAGTTTTACTTATAGGAAATTAATTCAATTACTGAGTGTTACTCAACAAAAGCTAAATATAAATGTGTCTACTAGCAACTGCAAAAAATTTATTTATTTAGCAAAATGAATAAACACACACATGTCAATATTAAGTTAATGTCATTCTATTTTTAACAACTTGAAAATCCTGTATTGTCTCAAAGAGTTTTGGTGAAGTCATATGGTCACTTTAAACCTTTGACTGTTTACAGTTTTTAAGAGAAACCGAAACATTGTATCTTTTTTTCTTTTCAGAATGACATAAACCTTTACCTGTTCCTTCGTAAACTACTAGATGACATAATGGTGTCTATAGAAATGGCCACACATGCAATTATAATGAATAAAGTTACAATTACAATTGTACTTAAGTTCCATGTGGAAACATAAAGTTCATATAAGTCTATAAAATGTTGTGCAATAAACATATTGTAACAGAGCAGCTGTTGGTGTGTGTTGGTTGAAGTATCTAGAGAAGCATATACTGTACTGTAAATGATAAGTAATCGGGTGAAAGGGATAGTTAATGAGATTGGAAAAACGTGTGCATGCAGGCTAGGTTAAATTGTATGTGAGAGCAACACAGCACCATCTACAGCCATCATTCCCCAGATATTTTCATTTACACAGTTATTTACACAGTTCACCTCAGATAGATTTTTTATCCCTTAAAGGCAGGACATACTGTAGATATAGATAGATATCTAGATATAGGGATAAAACAATGAATCTTGGTGGAGGAGGACTCAGCAGAAGAAGACTCATCAGTGGGTGAATAGAGGCACTCTACTCATTGTGTACAGCTGATTTATTGCTTTTTGAGGCTGTAGATGGTATTTTAACTGCTGCTGAAGTAATCTCAGTTTAACTACAAGTTTTTGGCTGGGGACCCAGAATCATCTTTATTAAGCAGGGGTAACATGACAAATTGTCACAGTCAAACTAAGTAAAATAAATGACAAAATAATTTGTTTTACAATTAGTTAGGCCCCGAGAATTATGTTGTTTTCTTTACTATAAAAGCATCCAAGGTTTCAAACAGCAGTTTCAAATGTGTTTGTAGGGGATTGTAAAGTGCATGGGATTAGAGGAAGCCAAACATCTTTTTTCTATGCATGCAAATCAGATGGATATTTCACTGACAAAGAATTGCAACTTTTAAATCTGATAATGTGAAACATTGTTGCTTTCATCCACATCAAATAGCAATATATTTGCAAACAAAACCTTCACCTAAAGCCCTCCGTACTTTTCTGTAGTAAAATATGTTTGCACTATGGGGCAGGGTAAGTGTGTTGTTTCAGGTATAGCCATTTAAACACATCAACACTCGTTTACGTTTTTGTATTTCAGATCAGCGCTACAGTACAGTAGGTCAATTTCCATTCACTTCACGGGACAACAGGGAGTTTCACTGTCATCCAGTGGGTGGCAGTAAATGTTTGCTTTTGGTGCACCATAGCTGTGCGCTCTGAGTTTTAATATTTCAGCAATGTATAATTGCAGAATAAATCTCTTTTTTGAAACTTGAGGTATTAAGGTGACTTTGACCCAAATCAGCCTGTCATATCTTGTTTTGTGAATTCGTGCCAGTGTAGGATGTACTGTTCAACCTAGAATGCAAACATCCAGTGATCGCTGTTATTCATGAACAAAACACATCTAGGGAAGAATGGAACACATGGACATCAATATAAACCAAAAGCAGATGAAACACATGAAAACAAAGTTTTGAGCAAACAAACTAGGTTCAGTTTTCTAGCATTTCAGAAAAAAAACCTGGGCTCCAAAGTCATTGCTTGAACTTTTATTAAGCTGCGTTACCGGTTAATGGTCCTCAGCAATGCATTACTAGTCCTTTCTGTCAGTTACTGAAATTTGCATTTGAATGTTTTTTTGATCATGTTAACCCGTAGAGACCCTGAGCTTCCTGTAGATCAGTCTAGAACTTGGTTAGGGCTCCTGTACCTGACTATTCTTTTTATTAGTTCAGGTGAGTAGCTGCGTCAGCATGCATAGGCTGCAAAGCAACAAGTAAAGGTTTATTCCGTGTTTAAAAGAGAAAAAAAAACTCAATGTTTCAGCTATGGACTACTGTGGACTACTCTTTTTAATGTACTGTATAGTGCTGCTACTGCACCTCTTCCATATTTACATTTATGTCGAAATGCTTTGCATATGTAATGCTATTTTCTTCACTGTCACTGTTAGACATGTTTCCATGACTCCAGTATTTTAATTATTTAATCCAGTAACTGCTGTTTTTTGCCTGATGAACCCTAAAATTCAGTATAACATTTGCTAGTTCTACAAAAAATACCACTGTTTTCTGTGTAATCCAAACTTTGGCTCAATACTTCTTCTTCTTGTGTGGCGTACATTTCCTAATGAGGGTATTTGATGTCTTGTTTGTTTGGCAAATGGGCATCAGGGAGAGAAGCCCATAGGGGTGATCCTGAGTAGTCTATCAAACCCAAGCACCTTGACTTTGAGAGATGGGAGGAAACTGGAAAACCCGTAGAAAAGCCATGTGAACACTAAGAAAACATGAGACCTCCCCAAATGGTAGTGTATTAGGGAATGAAACCTAGGGCTCAAGAGCTTGGAGTCAGTGGTGCTGCCATGACTCCAGGTGGCTTATTATGATGCTGAGGCTGACTGATCTTTGGCATTGTGAAAAGACTACATGAATACATCAAGAACTTTCAGCTTTTTGTTTCATTTGATCCCTTATGCTGTTGTGAGACAGAGCAAATGATACATACAGTACCTGTACATATCAATACATACCTCTCATAACTCTGCAATTTCTTACTCTCATAGGAATTTGTTTTTGTTTTGGCAGTATTTGAGTATTTCTACATTTGCCCAACCTTAAATGCTCTTAGCGCATTTATAACATTTATAGCCCTGTGAAGTCTTTACATCATATTTCTAACTACAGTATATTCTCTTTTGTAGTGTAATATTTTTTTTCATTTTTTAATCTCTGCCCTGGTTCTTCTGATCGCAGTAACTATAGAACTTTTTGTGTGAAAAAGTCCATTGTTTTCTCTGCATAGGACTGTACAATTTCTGTGTGCTCGGAGTGGCAGCTAAGGGTTATAGCATCAACAGTGGGGAAATGATTACGCTGAAACTTGTGTGTCAACTGTGATTTAGTGTTAAGCCTCTACGATTGTGGCACAGTCAGGGCTATATTTATTACAGTGACTGACTCTGAAGCCCTTTCTTCCATCTCTTGGGACAAGAAACAGAAGTGGGACTGGAAAGAATGTGTACAGCCTTTGACTGATGTCAGCGTTGTTCTGTGCACCTACAGTACGTCTGTAGGTTGTGGAAATTTCTAAACTGCCATCTATAACGTCACACATTCAAATGATACAGTATGTCCTTTGTACAGTGTGACATCCTCCCAGGTAACCTAGTTTTTCCTAAAACCAGCAATCGGATGAGAGCTTGATTCAACTGAAAAGATTGATAGGATTCTAATTATTAATATGATTCTATTTATTTTTTCTGTTTCTCACTTGCTTATTCAAAGCCAACTTTCTGCTTTGATTCATATTTATTTTAATTATGGGGTAGTGTAAAATGGTGCGTGGGCCTATGGATTAATAACTTAATAATAATAATTGTGAATTCTAGTCCCCACTACGGTGAGATACTGTACCCCAACTGCTACAGTCCAACTAGCTGTACTGTATATGTGGGGACCAGTATTGCAACACTGGGGCTAATCTATGAGATAGATCAGCATCCCATCCAGGTGAGGAGTTACATGCTTTCTTGTTGGCTTTACTGCTACAGAAAACAGGATGAGCAGTGAGCTGCTGTGGCTATGGTATAGATTTACCTTTAACTTTTGTTTTTAATTACTTTGGCTACACAATTATGGTAAAATAATATTTTCAATCATTACAGTAATTTATGAAAATTGTGTACCATTAAACTGGACTTCATGGGGGAAATAATCTTTATGCCATTTGTACATTTTTAAGATTATATTGTAGGGAAATGGGATGCTACCTGTTCACACTGGTCAGACATACTGTAGGCCTGTTTTACACCATAATGTACCAAAATAAGAAAGAAAATATACCTTAGAAATTACCGATAAAACAATTCTAAACCAGATGAAATATTACATCTGACAAGGATGAAGAATAGTATGTTTCTATTTTCAAAAGTTTAAGCTTGTGACTAATGTTGTCTCTTTTTTTGTGTGTGAGAAATGTGCCTCATTTGCAGTTTTAAATCCTTTTTAATTGTTTTGTTTTCAGTATTTCCTCTTTTTTAAAAAGAAAGCATCAGCACTGAATTGTTTCTTTTTTATGTATTCACAGTCTTGCTTTTTCCAGCAAAGTAATTGTTTGCAGATGAATGTCTGGCATGGGGATCAAACCCAGGGAAATGGCTGGGTCCTGTTCGCTTTGAAGGCAGCGATATCGGATATCCATACATGCCCAACGTTTTCACCATATGTTTATTCCCCCGATTTTATCTGCCACTATTGTCAGTCCAGAATAGATTGGAGCGAGTCGAGATTAGGAATCTGGAATGACTTCTGATCTGAATGGAGCTGCTTTTTATTACTGGGTCTAATGATGTGCTTGAGTGAACTGTGAAAAGAATGCTTTCATTGAATGCAAATTACTCTCATTCTTGCAGTTCTCGAAGGCTTTTATAGCATAAGTCTGTCAGCCAGTGTCTTGTTTTATTTTTGAATGTGATGTCAAAAAGCTTGAGGTTGTATATTTTTTCTTAATGCCTTTCTCATTTAAATAATTTATTGCGGCTGATGTTGTTTACTACCTAGCTTTGCATGTGTGTGTATATACTGTATATGTATTAGATTTTTACAGTGCTCTGCTCTGAAATGGCTTGGGATGAGAATGTATAGAAGTTAAGAAAACGTGCCAGTAATCCCATTGAGAACTAACTGGATCTGATTATAAGCAGCATAGAAAAGGCAAAAATCATATCAGATTTTTTTTTCCCCCAGAGAGTCTCTCTGGAAAAGACTTCCTTTACCCTGAGCAAGTGTTTTCTCAATTTTAACCTCAAAGGCTGCGGTATCCATTGTGCCGCAGACACTTGATGCACAGCAGCATGTCCAGATAACGTGAAAATATCTGCAGACTGATTTTTAAACTTTGCTCTCATTTGTCATATACTGCAGCATCAATTACAAATGTCAAAGATGCAAATAAGGAGCAGGTGCACATACAGTATGCTGCCATACCGAGTGTCTGAATTGTTCTAACATTTAGTGATGCCTTCTGCCTTCAGATGTAAAGCACATTTAATGGTGCAGAGCACAGAAGATACTGTTCCTCTTTATCCAGCAAGTAAGCACTGTGGTTGATTTGGGAATTGTATCTGATTACTGTAGCTGAAGACACTGCAGCAGTGTGTTTATTTCTGTAAAGATGTCATTGTTTTTTCCCTTTCATATGTCTTCATTCGAGTGAAACCATTCTTATTTTCAAGGCTGCATGTATCTTCCATGGAGAGAAAATTCTAGCTTTGGAGAATACATTTTTTTATTGTGATGTTTGTTCATTTGCAGAAATCTAAATTCACAGTTTCAGTGTGGGATGTTCCTGCATTTGGAATTCCTTTCCCTCGGTGGACATGATCAAACCTGCTTGAATGGAATGTTATCACATTAGAGCATATAGATTTCTTGACTGAAGGTGGAGAAGCTCAATGGCTTTAACTGCTGTCATTCTCTTGATTTAGACACAACAGACCTAATAAAATGACAGTAAAGCTGAACGTATTAGTATTTGTCACTGGAAGTGAAAGATACTGTACATAGGAAGGAAATCATGTGTGCTGCTTCATTCAGAGAACTGATAAAAATGAGATACGGTAGTGCCATATGGAAACAGTTGAAGGAAGCTGAATTCCCCTGGGAAACCAGTTCTGAAGCATCTTATCGTTGGAAGTTATATTAATCATCATGAAAGGTCACATCTGAAGAGTGTCTTACTCTTCAAATCATGTACCATTTAAAGAGAGGACCCCCTGCTTCACTGTTCATTATAGTATTCTTGGGCATTTAGTACACATCTGACCTTTACTGTGGATCTGTTTTTCTTGAAGGTGTGAGAGGCATACCTGCTGTGAAGAAAGATGGTGTCTTAATTCTGTGAATGCAATTAGTCTTTAGTGAGAGGTTTGAATTAGAATAACACTCTCATTAAGCAGGCACGTACAACTCAATTTATTCAATTATTGTGTTGTGTGAATTCCCTATATGCATGCTTATATTGTGTTTACAGACAAATGAATGCTAAAATTGAATAATGCCATATTGTTAAAAATCACACCTGACAGCTCTCTTACTTTTCTTCAAAAGGTGGTCAATACAGTAAATCTAAAGAGGCTATATACAGTACAGTATAAAGCTGATATAATTTATTCTGAGATATTGTGACAGTGAAAATTCACCAACAATTATTCCTCAAACATTTGTCTCTCCTCTCACTGCCTGAAACTATAATGACAGTCTTTTAAAGGGTGTGAGCAGCACTCTGAGCACCTCATTGGCTGTGTGTCCGACCAATGAAAACAATGCATGCACCTGCTGTTCATTCTCATTCCACTCAATAAACTATTGAAACATCATGGAGAATCTAGCACTCCAGCCAGTATAATTAAGATCCTGGCATGGTTATAATTATATAAATGCAATCCACTGTGATAAACAAAGCACTAAAATGCATTAAAGGCATTTAGTGAATCACATTTCCTCTCTGACTCAATTTTGTGTATGCCATAAAAATCATCTTGTGATCATAGACCCTCACTGACATTTGTTACCCTTCCTCTTTGGTTGCTCATTGTGTACAGTTGTGTACAGTTGATCTAATCTGTGTTCTTCAGTGTATTCTACGGTGTGTAGTCAGGAACTCTACTGTATATGGGGAAAACAAACTCCTAGTGGAAGTGAGTTGTTTAGGAATAGATTCATTTACAAGGTATACTGCTTCAACTTTCTGAGAGATCAAATGTGGTGGTTTGGAAAGAGCAAGGAATGTCTGCTTATGAGGTGTGAGGACATCAATAAACTTAAAAGAAAATAAAAAATAATCAAAATCAGATTTTATCTGTCTTCAGAACTGCTACAACTTTTAGGTTCTTTATAACTTAGACAATTCCAGATGAGCACACTTTATACATCAGATTCATTGTATGATCATGCAGATTAGCTGATTAATATTAATAGAAGGGTTTATGAAGGATAACTAAAGCAATACCTGAATGAGACGCAGCTGAAATTGAGTTAGTAAGGGGATTACAGAGCACTGGGAACCAGAGGAGCAGTGTTAATAAAATATGACAGCAACAAAGTAGCGTGACAATGTGTTATGAAAAATAGCCTCAGATGGGAGTTCCTAGATATGCTGTCCTGGGGAGGTGATTCTTCACTTTCTTAGCATCTCAGATGGGACCAATGGTGGTAAAAACAAACATTACCAGCTGCTGCATTGCTCTGCTGTGGTATTAATGTGCAGTTCAGGGAGAGGTCAGGACATTGACGTGTTGGGGAAAGTTATAAGTATTTACATCAGATTCTGCTTGTATATTCATCATTATATTCGTGACATGAAGTCATAGACTTTTAATGCATTATCTTCCTCCTGCATGTTAGAAGATCCTGTAACTTTCAGCCATGCCTTTTGTTTCCAAGGAGCTTCTTTGGTAAAGCATAGTGGAACTTCATCAAGCTCTATTTTAATAATAATAATAATAATAATAATAATAATAATTCTTTACACTTATATAGCATTTTTCTGGACACTCCGTTCATAGTGCTTAACAGGTAATGGGGACTCACCTCCACCACCACAATTTCAGCCCCACCTGACTGATGCGACAGCAGCCATAGTGTGCCAGTACTCTCACCAGCTATCAGTGGGGAGGAGAACATAGTGATGAAGCCAATTCATAGATGGGGATTAGGAGGCCATGACTGGTAAAGACCAATGGGACAGTTGGCCAGGATTACACTTCTACTCTTTGCGAGAAATGCCCTGGAATTTTCAATGGCCACAGAGAGTCAGGACTTCAGTTATACTGTACTTCTTATCCAGCAGCCATATCACTCTGCAACTCACAACTGGCAACCCACTGAGTTAAGCAGGTGTGAGCCTGGTCGGTACCTGGATGGGAGACCTCCTGGAAAAAACTAAGGTTGCTGCTGGAAGAGGTGTTAGTGGGGCCAGCAGGGGGCGCTCACCCTGCACTCCATGCGGGTCCTAATGCCCCAGTATAGTGACGGAGACGCTATACCATAAACAGGCGCCGTCCTTCGGATGAGGCGTAAAACCGAGGTCCTGACTCTCTGTGGTCATTTAAAATCCCAGGGTGTTTCTCAAAAAGTGTAGGGGTGTAACCTATGGCTGCGGTTGCATCAGTCAGGTGGGGCTGCACATTGGTGGTGGTGGAGGGGAGTCCCCATTACCTGTAAAGTGCTTTGAGTGGAGCAACCTTAATTTTTCCCAGGAGTCTCCCATCCAGGTACTGACCAGGCTCACACCTGCTGAGCTTCAGTGAGTTGCCAGTTGTGAGTTGCAGGGTGATATGGCTGCTGGCCGGTTTTGCCTGAAATGAACATTGGCTTTTAGTCGACTGGTATATCTTTGATTACTTGGCAATGTAAACATGTCTCAAGTAGCATTAAAACTGAAAACTGGTACTAAAACTAATTAGTAGAATCTGAACTAATTTAGTCAAACTGTTCTAAACTTGTAATCACAGTCTCTGTATTCACATGCTAATAAAACCTGCTGTGCAATAATTCTGTAAAAACTGCTGAAAACAGGATGTTTGTGTATGACATGCTTCCTGAAATGTTTTTTTTTTTCCCATAAGTGTATGGTTAGTGTAACATGAATGTATTTCCTGGATTGTATTACTTTGGACAATAGCTTATTGAGTCTTACAGTATACATATTTTTACTGAGACTGTACTGTATGCTTTTTCAATGAAAGCAGCTGATATTGCTCCTTAATCAGGATACATTAATATATTTTCACATGTAGTTATTGCCAATCAAATTATTTCCTCTTTTCTGAACATTTTGCACCACAAAAGAAATCTAAAGAAAGGATTGTTTTGTATTTTTACATACTGTACATGTATGTTTACAGACTACACCATCTTGCTACAAATTATAACTGAGACCAAAACAAATATTCATGGAACTATCATGTTATTAATCAGTTGTCTTTCTCATGCAAGAAACCCTTTTATGATTAATAGGAGTAATCAACATTTTGAATTCTGAGAGGAAGTATGAAAACAAAATACATTAATGAATTAAAAGTTGAATTGTATCACAGAGAATTGGTGTCTAACTGCATTGCAGATTGATTTCCCCTATGAAAAGTAAGCATGTTATATCTCTCGGTTTAGTAAATGTTACATAGATGCCTTTATAGGCTGTGATATCCTTGGAAAAAGCAATAAGAGAGCTATTGAATTCATTGATTTCATGTTGGCCTTTTGTAATGGAATCAATATACTTCGTTGAGCTGTTTGGTAAGTGTTTGTGCATTCTTAATGGATATGCCTCTCTTTTGACTAGATTTATTTCCTCCTATAATGTGATTACTATTTTAAAGTACTGAGAGCTTTAAACCTCAATCGGTGTAGCTTAATATTACAATATAAGCTGGTTTATAAAAAATTATAGAAAAACAAGCAAATAATTCAGCCAACCAGAGTATAGACACGATCCTTTCCTCTTAAGCTTTGTAGACATCTGTATTGTTCTGTATTCTCTGGTCTAAGCAGTACAGAGTAGGGGTACAGAAAAGCGTGCATTTAAAAAAAATAAAATAATGATGCATGTTTTAGAGCTGAATTCAAATATACATTTTAAATGGAATGGAGTCTTTTTCTACAGGAAGCATTGTTACACAAGAGACTGGAAGAATGCAACAAAATTGTTGACCTTTGAACTTAATACCTTTGCACCAGCCCAAGGTGTTGACCAAAGTTTGGTTAGATAATAGTTTCTTGTTCCCAAACCCTTGCTCATAAATGACAAAAGATGTGTGGTTCATATTTTGATTGGTTCACTGCGCAACTAAAAGAGTTATTTGTGTTAGTAAATCATTGTAAGGTTTATAGATGTCAAGAGGGAACGAAACAAAAAACTTTTCATTATTTTTCTCAATAATGGCAGTATCCTGATTATTGTTTTTATCACGATTTGAGTTACTGTTAGTGAAAGGTCTGTCCTTCCCTTGTACTGTATGCCTTGAGGGATAGTGACTATAAGTGTGTCTGCATGTTCTGTGAGAAGATATTGTGGTAATTTCACTCCATTTTCTCTATACTGGACAATATGAATCGTTGGATTCTAGTAATTATGATGAAAACGACTTACTTTGATTTGAAATATCAAAGTGACAAGAATAATAGTAACTTCTGCTTTATAAAATTGAAAACATGTTAAGTAGTAGAATGCACATCATTTAATAAGAACTGTATTTCTACCAAGAAAATGAGACAGGTCTCTGTATCTCTTCTATAGTATCTAACTAGTATTTAGTTAACCCAACTCACTACATATGCTTCTTATTTTTTGTAGTCAGTTACAGTAGGTCTACATAATGTAGGTTAATAGTCCTACAGAGGTAAAGAATATTTTAACATTCTTTTTTAATTTTATCAGATTTTATGTATTCTTCTGGAGTTAACCAGTCATCCTGAGTCTTCCTGCTATTGGCATACGTGGTTATCAGCATTTCTAATTGATGCTTCGTGGTAACTCCATTTATCTGCGTGACTTCGACCACGCTCAATTTGACAAAACAGCATATGCTGTTGATGCTTGCATTAGCACAGCCTGAAATTAGCAGTGAAATGGTTTTTCAAATGTTAGAGCCAGCATGCTGCCATTGTACATGTGGCATTTTATTTAATTATTTCTCTTGTGAGTTACAAGCCGCAATATATTTGAATTGGAGAACGAAATGACTTGCACTTACAAAGTACAGTACAGTATTAGAAGACATTTTTCTAATATTTCTGAGAAATCCATCTAGTTGAATCATATAATTACTGTTACTCTGGCTTTCTAAATGTCTATACAGGTACAACTGTATCCTAACAAATTACTAAAGAACGGTATTTTTCCATGGCAGTGACCCATCCTTTTTTAAGTACTGTCAAAGGCCCAGCATGTGGTACTGTATATCTCATGGTGACCAGAGCTTTTCTTCACTGCGCTGTGCAAAGGGAAAGCTGATGTGAGGTCACTTACAAGAAGTATGATTGCTGATGGTAACAGCTCGTGTCAATTCAGCCTAAAGGATATACAATATAAATGCAGTTTAGGTTGGAAAAAAACTACTGAATCAAAGAGGAAGAAGGCAGATTTCTTGTTTTGTGAGAAGATAACTCAGTGGTTCCTTACACAAATGTCTGGGAACACCTCATGAAATCAATGCCACAATGTGATGCAGCTTAATCAATACTGCCATTTGGGGGTATTTTCTGGCTTTTTGGCATAGTAATATTTACTATTTTAGAAAAAACAAAGTATACAGATGTAATAATAATAATAATTGCTTACACTTATATGGCACTTTTCTGGACACTCCACTCAAAGCGCTTTACAGGTAATGGGGACTCCCCTCCACCACCACCAATGTGCAGCATCCACCTGGATGATGTAGGATATTTTATAAACATTTTAGGTGTCATTTTAATTAATTGATCTCTTATGACTAACTGTGATATACTCAAGTGACTTACACAATTGCTGAACCACTGAATCACCTCATTAGTAAGAGAGTTGACTGGGCAAACGTGAGGCAGTGATTTAAGATGTTCAGTGTCAATCCAGGTGATTATTAAAGTGAGAGGCATCAATAGAGCAGCACACATTCTCCATTTGGATGTTGGTGCAACAGCTCAGGTGGACGTGCCAGTTGGAGCCAGGTCCTCTTTAGGAGAAGGCAAGGTTTTATGCATTGTAGTCCACCCTGGTTACCATCAGTGGGTGTGGGATGGATGTTCAGAATGGTAGACTGTCAGTTGTGACTGTCCGTTGTGCACAACAGACCAAGCAAAGGGGAGGTTCAGTTACGGTTTACCGATACCGACGTTAAGAATCTCTCACCAACCTCATTTTGCTTATGTCAGTACAGTATGTTCGGAACAACCTTTCCCCACTATTCGCTTTCATGAGCGGTCCCCTTAAAAAACTACAACATCCAACCTTCGTTCTTCATTCAAAACACAAAAAAAGCGTGCCGGGCGTGAGACAACATGAGCGCTTACGCTGAACCCCAGTCAGGCAGGGATGACTCAAGTACAAATGAAGCTGGTATCTATTTAGTTTGCATTTGCTAAAGATTCAAAGTTCTATATTTTTCTTAAATGTCCATTGTGCAATATGTTAAAATGCTCAATAAATGTTAATTACAAGTTATTCTTGTATACATGAATTGTGTCCTTAAATTATTTGTAAGACATTGAGATAAGATGAGGTGTCTGCAACTTGAATAGTTTTGCATATTTAAAACATGATCTTTCAGCATATCATGTAAGCATATCATTTCTAGGGTTTCAAAAACAATTCTCGTTAATTTATCATTATCGAGGTTAATGTGTGAAAGTATCGTGATATTGATTTGAGTTCATATCGCCCAGCCCTAGGTCCAGTTGTGATGGTCTGGGAAGGAGAGTGTAGTCTAGACATTACAGAACTGTTGTCGTGATTGACAGGACCCTGACTGCACTGCACAGCTGTATTGATCAAATTCTGGAACTGCGCGTTGCTGCCTTTTCTAGAGGGATAATCCTGACATGACAGTGTCCCAGCAGGATAATTCACATCCTCATGTTTCTTATATAAAAACATCTTTCTTGCAAGTTGAGAATGTAACTGTTATGCTGTTGATGCCCCACTGTACTTCCCAAACTTGACCCCACTTGAACATTTTGCAGAATGAGCTGGGATATCATGTAGCATCTATGGCTCGAAGACCAGCGAACAGGCATGTGCTTCTCCAGCTTGTATGCACCCTTGTGCAAAGCTTGTGCAACACAAGTACCACCTGTATTGACTCCAGCAGTGGCCACACAGGCTACTAACCTGTGACTCACACAGTAGAGCTCCTTAGTATCCACCGTTTTTCAGGACAGTGAATTTGCCTAAGTCATGCCTGGTCAACAAAAGGTCACTGCACAGCTATCATTTTCCTGCTAAAGTTGTGAATTTGCTGCATTTGCAGTATATAGTGGGATCTCAGTATAACTGGTACTCACTGAGAATCTTGGGGATGTACATCACCAAGTTCATGCTCTTTGGGTTCTGTAATGTGAAGAAGTGTCTGTCCACTCATTACTGATTAAGATGTCATGTTGGTTAATTTACTGTATGCTATTGCTGTAAGTAAACATTCCATTAATATTTAAAATGTTAATAAGCGAAACACAAAGTCAATAAAAGTAAACACCTACTTAAGCTACCATTTTAGAATCCAAGCTAGACTCAGACTGAGTCCTTGCTGCTGGGTGGTTCATCTGCCAGCAAATAAAATTTACTTCATGGGTTTCTGTACCTTGAAAATGCCACTTCAAGGCCTTTTTAACCTATGACATGATTGGCATAGCTCCATATTGAGACCCTGGTTTCCATCAAAAGAAAAAAACTGTGCCTTGAGGCACAGTTACACCCAAATGACCGATAGGTGTGTCTCATAACCTCAGGGCATCTCAAGCCACTCAAAAGTCTAATGGGAAGTGTAGTTCTAGAAACAACTACTACTGCACTTACAGTATAAGAACTGCACTTTCTTCTGGAAAAGATGCATCAGTCATAACATTTCCTGCATTTGTTTCACACACAATGCCTCTTTTTCCAGTCTTGTCTGATGCCCTGCCACTCTATTTATATCGCATAACTGTAAATGTGGGTTTTAAATATGTTATATTAAAATTGCTTCATACTATAATGCAAACTGTTTCCTATTTTGCACTAGCGTTTTGAAATCTCATTTTGAAAATGTCTATGCTTTGTATACATCAGTCCGGATATGTTATTTTCTTACTTGAGAAGCGACATTCTGAGAATGTTCTTTTTTGTGAAGTAGTTACAAGCAATACTTTTGGAAAGTATTTCAGGGAAGCAGGATCTCTAGGGAGGTGAGTTATGAATTTTGGCAGTAGCCTAGCCAGTTGTAGTTGCGGGTGCCTGCCATATAGGAAAATGTCCCATACTCAGCCTAAGCTGACAGACTCTCACGGCTCCTAACATAACATTGCTCCAAAAACATTTATCTGTGACACACAAGCTTTGTAAAGAGCATGCAATTTCCTGATGTTTGAAAGTTACATCTGATACAGGAAAATGCACAGGAAAATAGTATCAATTAGAAAGTCCAAAAAAGTTATTGTGAAAGACAGCTATTAAGTGTCATTGTATCACATGCAGTGATCCTATATGAGGTATTCTGTTTAGCCATACCTCCCAATATGTTTCCCAATATGTTTCCTTTTGTTTCTTGTCTTTGCATGTTTGTGTGCTCATAACCAAATATGTGTTCATCTTTAAAGTTAAAAAAAAAACTGCATAGATATTTTTCTAAATTTATTTGTAGCTGCAGGCTCCTGGTTTTGTAGTGAGGGCTTCATGGAAAAACTTTCATATTAAAAACATTCCCTGCTTTCACTTGACAAAGTGTAACGTCTTGACTCGTGGCTGAAAGGGCTTTGAGTTACTCTATTTGCTTTTCAAAAGCTGTTTAAATCAAGCTGCTTTGTAGGAGAGGTATGTGAGATCACAGGCGTAACAAAGACTGATGCATATTGAGACATGTTCCATGTTGACAAGACTACTTTGGTTAATAAATTGTAAAACATATACTGTATAATTGCTTCACCTGTAGAACATTAACATAGTTCAAACTGGAGGCTCCTTCATTGAGAACGAATGCTTTGTGATGAATTTTGCTTACTCTTAACACAGTACAGTATACAGTATACTGTAAAGAAATCCAGGCATTTTTGACAAATTGAATGTAGTATAAAAACATACTGTATATGAACCATACTGTATATGAAATGGAAACTAATCCTTAGAACAGTCCATAACAAGATTGATGGGGCACTTTTCTAATGCACTCTTCTGAGAAAAGTGAGGAAAAAATTGATTTTTTTTTTATTGACCTGTGGAGATGACTCACTGACTTCCTATCATAGAACAAAGTACATTCTTGTTTATATAGTGTTTTTGAACTGTTAACTTAATTAATGAAATGTTCGACTGGGGCTAAAATGTTGATTTTGTTTAGTAATTAGGAGGGAAAAAGTTCCAGTAGCCAACAGTCCTCAGCAGCAGAGCATATGGATTCTCTGCCTCTGTATCCTTATTCGCTAGATTTGAGATTGACGTTGGTTCTAACACCACTTTGCTTTCACAGAAGCTTTTCTGAAAGGACACCACTTTTTAATTGATCATGACAGAGTTATTTTCTCTGCCCTAAATGGTGTTTGTTGGCCTATTGTGTCTGTCAGGGTTAATGTCAGGACTTTATACTAGCACTGATGTCATTGTTTTCAATTTCAGTGTTTCATTGACCTTATGTCCTTACAACCACACACTCAAACCAGTTCTTCACTTCAGTTGTTGCATCAGCACTGCTCTCCATAGTGGCTTGAAAAATTGGAAAAGGCCTTATAGGAGAAGTTTTAGTTCCTCAAATATTTGTATTGAATGTTTTTGAGTTAAAAAGAATCTAGTTTATATACTAGTTTTAAGAAAAACAAAACTTTGGATTGTGTCTTTTGAAGAAAGTATACTTGGAATGACAGACTTTTTAATAATGATTTAGAACTGTAAGACTGTTAACCTATCCAACTTATCTGTAGATGTAATTTAAGTACCACTCTTCATGAATCTGGAAATTCAAATTCAACACTAGCTGCTGTTCTTTAGCTTTGCAGTTGTATTGGTATTCAGAGATATGTGGGCATGTCTTTATAATTTAAATGAAGCTGTTTTTGTTCATAGATAAGCTGTTAGAATCCAGAGATTTTAGAGAAGGGTTCACACATTGTTTCTTGATACTTGCAACCTACATGAATTAAATTAAGTTCTGAGAAGTCATCTTAAACTTTGAGAAGCTTAGTGCTTATTGTTTGACATTTAGATTTACCCCACTGGACATGAAAGGTCCTGGGGTGATTACAACCCATGTGGTTTGTTTTGGAAACAAGCTGTGTTTGTCAGTCAGTCCATCTAATAAACAGTTGAGCCATCTGGGATTTCACACAATGCTCTGACTGGCATCACTGTAAATGAGTGTTTTGTACAGAGTTAAGCCTGTCTTGCTGTTACAAATGAGAAATAGAAAGTTACAGTGTTCCCTCAGGTTGTACTGTATGTGTAGAGCTCCTAACTGTACCAGATTTATATCATTCTTCAAGACGTTACAGTTATATTTTAAACACTTCACTCCTTTTCATAAAAAATGTATCCAAAACTGCACATAAAATTACACAATCTCGAGAATACCTAAGACATTAATACTGTAATTCAACAGGTTTACTTTTTGATTTTCTTAGCCTACAAAAAATAACACATTTGGGCAAAAAAACCAACAACAGTGTATTTATTATATTAATAATTGCAGAAATAGTTAAGTAATTGTTTTTGTAATATTCATATCATTAATACAGTATTGTATTGTCCTTATTGAAAATACTTTTTAAATTTAATTCTTTAATAATTATTTTAAAGTTTTTTAAAGTTAGACAGTATGCCAATAAATAGTTATTGTTGACATGAAAGTACATCCTCATTTTGCTGAGATCCCAGTATTTTTAAAATATCGTAACAGTGTACCTTATGAGAAACTGCTGTTGTACTGTACTGTATATGTATCTTTTTTAAGCTCACAAAACATACAGTAAGTTGAAGCAGGAAAGGCAGTTAACATTTTGTGGCAGGAAGAATTAGCCCAAGGTGAAGTTCCCTTTCCAGAGTAGAGAATTTAGTTTGTCGGTGTAAAATTCAGGACAGGGGGCAGAAATTCTTTGAGAAAACCCAACCTTTCTTTGTTTTCAGTGCTCAGCACATTGCTACCAGTCTGTTGTCCAGCTGCTTGTTTGCCAGCTTGGCCTAAACTTTAGTAAAACCTCTGTGATTGGTTAGTTTCAGGGAAGCCTCAGTGCAAGTCAGAGCCCCTCTCTGCAGTGCAAAACCCTGGCCTGGATTCTAGAAGGATTAGAAATTCAGAGTAGCATGAGGACGTCCTCTTCTAACATTACAGTATTACTAAGTCAATAGGGGTGTTATTATTTACCAAGTTCTAAAGAGAGATAGATTGCAGTCTTCCCATCTGGAGAGCACTAGGCCAAACATTTCAAAGATGGACAAAGGTACAAGTAATAGGTTTATTCCATCCTGAAAAAAATAAGAAAAAGAACACAACATTTCGGCCGTGGAGCCTTCTTCAGGTGTGGACAATACTTACAACATGTGTAGAAGCGTGCTCCAGTAATTGTTTTATTCTGAAACAACTGTAACAACTGAAACATAATGTTCTTCAAATCCTAGGTCCTTTTTCTAGTTAACTGAGTAAATTATTAAGTAATATTCTATATCCTGTATATATAGCTGTACTGTAGCTATTGTTTTCCTGTCGTGTAGATATTGTATTCATATAAAAAGAACTGTATTTCAGAGATTTTCTGTAGTTACAACCTATGGCCAGAAGCTTTACGTGCTCAGTACTTGGTTAGTCCTTTCCAGGGGAAGTGGAAATGGTTCTGAATATGACTTGAAATTGTTGCTGTCAGCAGCTGACAAAATTATTCCTTTTCATCTCTCGTTATAACGGGAGGAATGCTCTCGGAGGTCATTCCAATATTATCCACACAAAAGAAAGAATATGTTCTGGCTCTTTAGGGCTACACAGGGGTATTGTTGAATATTAATTAGGCCGCTCCGTTATTTATGGTGTGAAAAGAGAATATTTCTATTTCAGTACTTTTTGAAGCTCTTTGCATTTGGCTGAGTTAGTCAGCTGGACGTCACCCACTTTTGAGCTTCTAAGTATTATCTTAAGTTTGTCTGTTACAGCAACTATTATAAAGTGGGCCAGATAGTATGTGTCTCTTTTTCATTTTTCATCTCTCCTTTAAAATGGCTAATGCATCTGTTTTAACATTTTCATTATTTTTCTGCCTTGACCTATTGATGGCTTTTATACTTAAACATATTTCTGAAACCCCCTTTTACAGAAAAATACAGAAGGTGTACTGTTTTTGCCTTCAAACCCTGTAACTTGTATGGACGATAATAAGAAAAGAAGTTCAGAATAACCTGTGAGCATTATTTGTGAAGTTAAAACTCTTCCTCAACTCTTGCTGAAAGTACTCCCTTCCTTCAAGAGGGTGGATCCTGACCAGTTTTTTTCTCAGCCTAACTTTCCTCTGCTTGTCAATGGCATGCCAGCAGCCTTTCTCTACTCCAAGCACAACAGGCTTATCAGTTGGAAGTAGGCTACAATACCTCTGCTCTCACTGAAGCTAATGTCTTTTTTTTCTTGTTGTGAGTGATTGTTCAGACATGTGGTATGCTGCAGTTTCTGACCTGGGGAGAATAATGTTTCATTAAGTCAGTAACAATACCAAAAATAAAGAAGACTAGACTTGATTTTTTTTTTTGGAATTGTAAGAGCAGGACACCACTTGTTGATCCAGGGAGGCTGAATTCAACATGTCAGGAACCGGTAGAAAAAGTTCTGGGAGACCTTCCTATTACTACAGGCTGCTTGGGAGAACACGGCTACAGAGACAGCGTAGTCGGTCCCGGAGTCGAACCAGACCAGCTAACAGGGGTAATTGTGATATTCTGTACAGCAGTTAGAAACTGTGCTTTGAAAATTCCATTCATTTCTATCAGCTTTAAAACTGATTTATTCACATATACATATATGTAAAGTATATATGGTTCAAGAGGTGGAACTTCATTGTGAAAGGAGGACTGTATTTAAGAACATTACAAAAGTGTTTTGCTTTCAGCATTTGAAAAGTTTTAAGTGTTTTACCTTGTTTAACTTTATGGTCTAGCAATACTGACCACTCATTTATACAATAACTGTTAGATAATTGTATCAAATTTTAGATAAGACAGTGTTTAATATATCATAAAAACATTTTCTTACATTATAGTTTTAAGTTATAGTTGTTAAAGTTTGCAGCAGATACACTGTATAAGCTTGAAGACTTTCTGTGATAACTGGAATAGTTAGTAAGCCTAGATTATTATTTATTATTAAGTTTAACATTTACATGCTGACAAAAGGGATTTGGCATTTGTAGCTCCTATAAAGTTTTTTCCTTACTTGTAATTGTGAGATCTTTTAAAAAGAATACACAGTTTGGCAGAATGTTGAAAAGCAGGCACAACTATTTTTTTTACCCGAAGTATTTACATTCATCAAGTGGTTATCTGTTAATACAGCTGAGCATTTTTTTGTCCCAGTCTGAGTGGAATGCTTTGCTCTAGAGTGCAACAGCAGAGCCTCTCACCTGAAAGTAGAACTGAACCCTTCAGTTCTAAGCCTTATCTATTCCTCCACACTGCTGCTAACACCACTTTAATTTGATGATAAACACCTTTTCTTCTTCTACCCTTGTACAACAAAACAGCAACCAAAAAGTGTTTTCACCTTAGTAGCAGAACTGATATTTTCTCACATTGTTTTCCCCTGAGTGACAGCATTATCTACAATACATCATAATTAGTGTAACAAGAAACGCATATAGTGTGAATGTACACAATAGAAGTCAGACAATGGATTGCTCAATGAATTGACTTGTAGATACCAGTATTCTGAAGTGTACATAGCTACCTGTACATTCATGTATTTGTGATGTTTGATAGGATCATTTATATCTTTGCAAATCTATAGTTACGGGCTAAGTATGTCACTCTCGTTTCTCTCTTTGTAGTCTGCAACTGACGTTCCAGATTTTGTTACCATTCATCTGTAGTTTGATAAAAGAAAACTAGTTTATCAGGACCTGCAGGTCTTAGGCCTGTTGTAGAAATCCTTGCCTCTGGGTTAAACTCATCTAATTTGTACAAAATGGCCTTAATTGTAAGCATGTATGAGAGAAGGGAAACAATGGACTGTTGAGATCATTTCGTTAAATAATTATCTGCTCAGAATACAATTAGTGAAACTGTTTTTAAACTTAAGCAGCACTGAGAGTGAACAGCATACATAAGTTACATTGATGCGGATTTTGTATTCCAGCAAACAAATTTCCCACTTGGAAATAAAAAAAAAGATGTACCAGGTAAGTCAGTTAAGAGCAGGTTAAAATGAATGCCTTGAAAAGAAAAATGAGTCGTTTGTGTTTCTTATCATCTCACAGCCGTAAAGTTCTCACATGATACACTGTAACCAAATTAAAGTTCAACAGATCTCTATTGCCTCATATGTTTGCCCACTTTTAATTGTTTGCTAATGAAGGCGGGAGTAAACCTGTTTATTGGACAAATATAGGGTTGTCAGTTAAAGTTTGAATATGCAAAAATAAGTTTTGCTTCCTCTATCTTGCCCCTTCTGTACTAGTCACCATTTAAAACACTTTTTTTTCTCCTTTATATCAAAAGAAATGACTGATTTTAATGTTTTCAGTAGGGATTAGCTATTGTGTTTTTTTAATGTTCTCTGAAGACCTTCTATAATTAATTCCAGAAGCATAGACAGTCGTCAGTTGTATAATGTTGGTTGTTGGAGCTCTGTAATGTTATATAGCATTTACTGTAGGTCATGTGCTATTTTTTAAGTCAGTGATTTGGTTTTAGGGGCAAAGGAAGCATAAAATGCTCATATTCATGGCACAGTAGGATTTGGTAAGCACTGAGTATATAATTTGTAATCACTGAAACAACCACAAAACATTCACTGCATTTCACAATGTGTAATTGAAGATATGTTACAGTGAACGAGTAACAGAGGGTGAGGTTTAGAATAATAAAGCAGAGGTACGACAACAGCATCAAATTCAGATTGGGCAAGAATTTAATGATCTGTAGAAGCCTGTAATGGTGGGACAACACTCTGGCCTCTATTCAACTGTGTACCCTCTAGCTTCCTCATAGCGACCTCAGCTGTAATGTGATCTCTAAAACCGTAAACCAACTCCCTACACTGAGTTGAAAGCTTGGCTGCTCTCAGGACTTTCACTCAATTAAGCTTCCTCTTCTCCTGGAATTTTGTTGTTTTGGCAAGGCAAAGGAAATAACGTAACATCATTGGATACCCAGCTGGAAAGCAGTTTATCATGCATGTAGTTGATAAACACAACCCACTTACAGACATTGTACTGGAAAAAGTCTTCTCATTCTGAACTTTCAAGACCCATCTGACCCCCTTCCGCCATCCTTTTGAAAGTATGGATCATTTAGACTGTTGTTTTATGTGAAGTTGCGGTTTGTCTCTGGTGGTAAAAAAGTGCTTACAGCATTTATTAGGCTTCACAAGAACATTGCTGTACACAAATGTATTATACCAGTGCTGAACCTTAGTCCTGAAGAGCCACAGATCGGGATCTCATCCTTAAATCATCAATTTTTTATAGGCTTGGATCTTTGGGAGATGTGAATCTTTGGGTGAATCGAGTAAGTCAATTAATTCAGGAATAGGATGTTATTATAACACAGGTTGTTATTTATATTTCAGATGATTTCTAAGATACTGAACATCATTGAACAAATCAGATATGTCAGAGGTAAAAATGAAAT
This sequence comes from Lepisosteus platostomus, assembly GCF_059453375.1. NCBI lineage: Eukaryota > Metazoa > Chordata > Actinopteri > Semionotiformes > Lepisosteidae > Lepisosteus > Lepisosteus platostomus. The sequence goes on along the minus strand of NC_142631.1, from coordinate 10,876,714 downwards.
TGTTCCAAGCCTTTACCAAATGAATCTGCTGGACTGAAAACAATAAAAGATGGATCATACCTTTATCCTCTACTTTTTGTTTTGTTTCTTATAGGTACTGTATGTGTCCATTGTTATACTCACAGTACAATATTTGCTGGAAAGTCACCTATGACAGACAACAAGCAGAGTATTTCTCTAAACTATTATAATATGATTCTTCCTATTTAAAAAAAAAAACATCTGCGTCAGTAATGCTGATCAACTGCCTTCAATAAAATATACTGAAAGCAGTGTTTTTCATATCCTCAGTTTTGAGGGTTTTGTAATTTGATCTTTCCTCTTGGGGATGAGGCTGGAGAAACCTGGCTGTGAGCTTTAATCAGTTTGCTATGCGTCAGGTCGTTGTGTAAGAGCTCATTTACATTTTTGCTAATATGGTATAGAGGAGCTATAATTACTGACAGATGCCTTCCACCCTCCCCAGCCTCGAGGTCTAAATTCTTCTGCAGTTCATTACATTACTACAGTATACTGCTAACTAAAGCTACAGTGGAAACAGTATCTTTATTTCAGCTGTAAATCCGATTTGCAATCTGTTCCTAGCAAGTTGCAGGAGGTCTTATCAAGAGCTGAAGACATTATGCTCTTTGGCCAAAATCATTTACAGTAGTTGGAGTACATTTATTTTCATGGAATTCAAGAACACAAAATCTTAGGATTTGACAGAAAAATAATGCCTTTAAATATATTGTCCACAAGGTTGTATTTAACAAGAGGTCATTAAAAAACTACAAAAAAATGCCCAGAGTATATTTGCATGCTATTTTATCATGGATTTGCCATGCATTTAATTATTTCTAGGATTTTATTTGGTTATGCCATTCTTCCATGCCTCTTTTAAAGTTGTACTCCACAGTTAAAATCATTTTGACCTAGTATATAAAATGCATTTGAACGGGTTGTTCCATTGAACACTCTTCCTTATTATTTTCTGACTTCGATAATGTGTGGGCATGACATGTGCTTCTCTTGTCTTCAGAGCAGCTCTATGATATTTTGATGTTTCTCAAAGGTGGAGTCAGTTTCAAGTCCAGCTAATAAGCTCTCACACTTGTCTTTTGAGTCTTGCGCTAAGCTGCCCCAGGCTTATTCTGGGTTGACTCACCACTATGTGCATTCCTGCTAACATGCTCTGCACAACATGCTGTTCCATGTTTTATGTACATTTTTCCGTGTTTTTTTTTCTAAAGGAAATCTCATTTAGCAGCTGGCCATAATGTGTGCTCTCCTCTATAATGTCAGTTTTGACTTTATAAATTATTATTTGACTTTTGGAATGATGCTAATGGTGACTACAAATGTGAACAGAGATGTGTGGGTGCAGAAAGTGACTTAATTTTGTTTTGTGGGTACTGCGATGCATAATTTCAAGGTGAAGGTTGTTACATTCACATTTCAGTTTCCAACCCTACACAATACCTGCATACATGGCTTTACAACAACATTAAGAAACATTCATATAGACATATTATTCCAAAAGACAGAAGAAATGGAAGAGATACACACGTTTTTCATAACATTTGACAAAGTCTTTATTTTAGGTTTAGGGCTATGGTTAGGGTTATTGGCTTTAAGGCTGCAATTGGGTTTAGGGGTGGGGGTTGGTTTAGATTTAGGGTTTGGGCTGTTATGAAAGCATATACATATGCTTATGTATGTATTTTTCAAGAATGGCCAGAAAGGGTCATGAATGATGTTATAACATATTATGTCGCCTTTAAGAAAGTATTATGAAAGCAATGTTTTTAACAAAGGTTAGGACAGGGCAATGAGAGTATGCTTACCTTTTTGGTCTAGTACACCTGGGATGGAAAAGACAAATGTGGAAAGGCTAAATAAAGGTGTCTTAAATGCTTTGTGAAATTAAGCAAAAATCTATCTCATCAGTGTCTGAACAGCAGTAAAAATAAGCGAAAGACTTTTAGAGGGAGAGAAGCTGTTACATGGAGATTCGGTTGAGAAGGTAGAGAATGGGAATTAATTTCTTTGAGTCTGAACCTTTTGTGTTTTTCCTCTTGCACTACAAGGGAATTGCTTTTTTTTTCCTAAGAGGCCTGCAAAGCAGTTTTCAAAAATGGACTTTGAATCCCACACTCTCAGTGACAACAAGCCCTTGTGATGAGCAGCTATTTCTGAGACCCTATTTACTGTTTAGCTTTAGTGTGATTTCTTTCAAAGATCAGTGGCAGAGGCGATCGATAGAATCCAGCTACCAGAAACTCCTTTAAGGCTAGTCCTTGTCCACCCTGAGGTTAATCACAGTCAAACTGTGGTTAATCAAATACTTCATCGATGTCTTGTCTCTCACCAGTATACTGTAAGAGTGCTAACTGTGCCATTTTATAACATTAATTGTGATATGAAATTTCTTCTTAAGAGGATTAGGGGGTGGCCTTATCAAAGCAAACATTTCTTAAGACTGTCTAATGCAGGAAATAACACGTCTGTATCTCTAAGATTTGAAAGTGTGTGGGATAAGAACTGTCATCTTGCTCATTTTGAACTCTGTACTGTTCTTTTTACTTTAGGGGGAAAATGAGGTTCAAAATATACTACATTGCCTTTGCTGCTATTGCCTTGGAGACAGTGTTCATACTTTGTAATAATGTATTTGTGATGCCTGGGTTTTGGTTTGAAGAATTGATCTTGAATTTTACTTTGAATGAGTAAAGAAATGCTGCTTCTTACAGTAGATCACAACACATGCATTAAACTTGTAATGTATTTCTCATAGTATAGCAGTTGACCAATTTAGCTGCTCTACTGTCTATAATCTGTACAATCAGGGTAAACATACAGTAGTTTGGCTAGTATGTGTCCTGCTGTGAATACAACTCAGAAGTACAGTAGTACAAGTACTGTATTTTGAGCTCAATAATATCAGTTTTATTTCACAAGTGACAACACATCAGTCAGCTATTTTATAACAAGGCACTTCATGAGTGTTGTAGCAATGCTACAAAATTAAACATTTTCTCAAAAATCCTGTCATGAGCTTATTATACGGTCTATGAAAACAAACAGGAAAAAAAACCTTAGCTTCCTTTGAACAGTTCCCACATCATTGATAGACAAAGGAAATTATTTTGCCAACGAAAACAAGAAATTACTTTTTCAGTAGGAAACACAGTGCAAATTCTTAAAATTCTCTTGGCATACATGCTGAAAGTTGTGGATGTAGTAACATGAAATTTAGAACTTGCAAGGAAAAGTTATTATTTTCGTGGTATAGTTTTTTACGAACTTGCTGTATCAAGTTTTCGTTAAGAAAAGTTGATATGCTCAGGAGCCTGTCTGACTTATTTTCAGGTGCATTCTTATTACTGAATGTGTTGCTCGCTGATTTCTCAAAATCTTGGCATTTACTGTTTTTTTATCATTCTTTGGCAGTGACTCTTTGGCAATGACTTTGAGCCAAAACACTTGAGCATTTAAAAAAAATGCTTGAGTATATCTCCTGGTTCATCTGTTAAAAAATAAGAAAAGAGATTAAAGAAATGGTTCATGTTTGGATCTGACAGGATGATTGTCATGCAGTGAGAATTATTTTGCTGTTTGTTGAAGACTGGATTGTGGAGTCTGACAGGAAATATTAAAAGACAGGTGTAGAGGCATTTCAAAATGAGGCTTTATTACAGAGAAAAGAAGATTGATTGCATGTTGCAGCTATTCCTTGTGCATTTTCTCACCCTTTCTACAGGGAAAAATATTACAAGTGTTGAATGCAGGCAGGGTTATTTATAAATAGAAAGCACAGTAAAGAAATAAGACCTGTCTCTTTGAGATTTGACACTGTGTTTGTGAGAAACTGGGTTAGCTTCATAGCTTTTCACCTCTTTTATGATCCCTTCATCCTAGAGAACAGCATTTTACTTAAGCTGAACTTAAGTGATCACCCAGAAATCACTTTTGAATTAAATTGAAAACGAATTACCCCCTCTGTGAGAGCTCTAGGATTGTGTAATGTGTAGATGGAACTAACTGACATCATGTGGGTTTGTATAGAAAACTGCAAATATGCTTGTAGTAAAAGTTTAGATTCAAACAGCATTCCAGACTCTGGGGATGTTCAGTAAGTATTCATAACACCAACCAAGTCCTTTGTGTTGTGTCATGTAGCTCTTTGTGGTTGTATCAGAGTAGTAATGAGGCCAGTAGTTGGAGGTGTTAGAGCACAGCTGCTGTCTGAATGTCATAATACTGATTTCAAATTATTTTGCTCTCAAGCCACTGTGGCTTTTTTCAAAATTTATATCTAATGGAGCATGACTTGGAAACAGAGACAGTATTTGAATTGAATCTCAACTAGCATTATATAAAGGTAGGAATCAGAATTAGATAAAGATGGACACTGAAGAATCCTTTTCAGTTTCCCATTGAATTTGTTTGTCTTTCAAGAAATCAGGTGGTTGATTGTATACATTTTACAATGCAATTTCTATAAAATGATATAATGTAATTGAAAAATGTCAGAGTAATAATTCAGAGATGGGTGCTACATAGTTGTGCTTGTGAAATTTATTAATGAGCATATATTGTCTATCTAGTCATGAAGAAAAACATTATTTACACTTATTTCACCCCTTAAAATTCTTTGTGTAATTCAGAACACATATTAACCGAAAATGGAAAAGAAAAACAACGTTGTACATAGCTGTCGTACAATAATTCCAGTTTAAAAACCATTTATTGTGTGTCATCATTGTGTTTATTAAAGTATGTTTTTTTACCATTTGTTTCTTCTTGAAATATTAATATTAACTAAATAATTATGAATGTTTTAATTGAATCTGATGCAATTATAAAGACTCTTCAAACACATTAAGGAGATACATAATACTAAATGCTAAACAAATGTTAAATGTATGGTATATGAGCAATGATTTTATTTACTGTGGATAATCACTAGGTTTTTAACTTTTTAACTTTTACCTAGTTAGAAAATAACACCAGCCCTGAAACTACAGTTCAACTATAGGTCTGCAATTATCAACCATTAACTGGCAGTCTAATCACATTTTGGTACTGAGAAGCCTCATAGTAAATGGTCAATAAAATGTATAAAGTATGGTTTGCATTAAGTTCCTTTGTGAAATACAGTGGAAGAAGCCTAGTTATGAACACTTGTTCAAACCCAAGGATAGGAGACATGTCTAGATAGAATAAACAGAAACAAATGATTTTATGATTACTGTGACCTCAAGTTTCTTCCTTTTTTTAGTCTTTCAAAGCAAAGAAACACTTTGTGATAGGTAATTTTACTTGACATAAAAAAAAGTTCATCTGTTCACTCCTTCACTGCTGTTTTTAATGCAAAGGAGTGCCTCACTGACAGTAAAACACCAAAAACAATGTTAAACACTGAATAGATAATACTCCTGAAAGGATCTGTGAGCCTAAAGGGTGAGTCCTAGTTTTGCATATATCGAAATGACATACAGTACAAAACAGTGTAGAGTGTTGAAAAAGTGTACAGGTGTATGGATTGCTCACTCTTTGGAGGCGATTCATGAAATCATTGCTGTAAGTAAACTTTGGTTTTTTTTTTGGTGCTCTAACATGTGACTGATCAGGAGTGCATGCATGGTCTCTGAATTATATATTGAATTATATACTGTATGTGTTTTAAACATGAATCATAATAGCACTGTTCCACACTCCAGATAAAACCTGTTTCACATGATTCCACACGACGGTGTGTAATAGGAACTGCACAGTTTTTAATGAATTATCAGGTGTTTTTTTCCAATATATTTTGCATGCTAAGCAAAATCGAAGAGATTCTCCAGCATCGGCTTGGATTTCCTGTCGACACGGTGTTTTCCTGATTTACAGTATTAATAGTCTATTGGAAAACCTGCATCACTCATTAACAAATAGGTTAAAGTTTAGTGGTTGCTAGATGGAAAGATATATTATACAGTATGTGTCCCAGAATCTCAGGTTACACTTTGTTTGGTGTACTTTACTCTAATCAAACACAAGCTACATTTTAATACCTGTATCCTCATAGTTAATCCTGTATGTTTGGGATTCTAGGACTTACACTTGAGGACTTAAAGCTGCTTTCAACTCCTGCCAGATCTTAAACTGTTTAATATTTCCACAATATGTCACCAGCAACCATTTCACTGTTGTCCGAGAAAACATTCCCAGCCCCCTGTATCGTTCAGAGGATCTGGCATCCAGTCTTTTGCAATATTTTGAGTAAGTAGTGGATTTCCTGGTATTGTCACTGCATTGATACAGTAGCGGTGCCTGTCTGTTGTGAGGATTAAAGAAATAAACAAGAACAGAATAACATGTCTTTGCTGAATCCACAGAATTCTTCAATAGCTTAGTAATTAAGAAAGGCATTTGAAAAAGCTTGGATATAAGGAGGCAATTATAAAGTACCATTTCCCATATGCGCCTGTTGTTTTTCTTCATGAGAGGTCGGCTGATTCTTGATGCACAAAGAGTTTGTTGCTTGTGAGAGCACTGACCCTCTGCAAAGACAAGTCACAAGGACGATTCCCAGATGTGCTGATGAGGCATGCAACAAATCATTATACAAAAACCGTGTGCTCTATAAAATCTGATATTGATTTAAGACATGTTCATATAAGGAACAAACTAATAGAGGATAGGGTAATGCTTAATTAAAGTACAATTACCAATTCTAATTAAAGAATGTAGTGCATTCTTACTTTTATATCTCACCTTTTCAGGTACAGTAGGTTTTAAATATACAGTATAACAAATATGCAGAATCTCAATGGTATATGGATTAAATTACAGGTAGATGCTTAACTTTAGTGTTTATTTGTACATTTAGGTAAATCCTGAATACTCTGCTATCACAATGCCACTGTACAGTATATAATAATAATTTTAAAAGAAAATGTGAAGATAGTCTTGTTAATTACAAGGTTAATTAATTGAGGTTAATTGGTTAGTTAAAAATCATCTGGATGATATTTTTCACTTTCAAGTCCCGCAGTTCACACCCTATATATTATGGTTTTATCTAATGTCTGAGGCTCTGACTTGAGACACATCTGGGATCGGTTTGAGTAAAGATGCAACAAAAATGTCAGGATTGGAGTGAAGAAAGTTCCTTAACAGGATATAAGGTCACACTTCTTTATTTGAAGGATTTGTCAGTAATGTACAGTTCTTTATTAAATACTAAGAAATAAAGTACATTAGGTAGGTCAGTGAGATTTAAAGTTTTCACAGTTTGCATATATTCATGTAACCAACAATCATTAAAAAGATATTTTTAATATCATTTTTCTGGATCGTGTTGTAGTATAGAAGCTGCAGTTTGAACACATTCAGCCGAAGCACCAAAGCACAGAAATGTTACTCTTCTATAACCTCCTGTGTTCCAGTTCCACAAGTTTCTTTGAAATAGCCAAGCTGAGACTGTTCCCGACATATTCACCTACAGTACCTTGTCAACAATATCGCCAGTTGAAAAGCAGGTAAAGGTTTCCGGGAATTTGTTACAGGATTTTGAAAGAGGCAAATTAAAAAAAATGTGTTTGCTTTTGAAAAGAAAAAGACTCAGCCCAGCCTAAACCGTTTCTATATAAATATAACATAACATTTCTGCCTTTTAAAGCTAGCATGGTATTTTCTTATCAAATGATCCTGTCCTACATTATCCTGTCTGATGCCAGATAGGAAAGCTCAGTGCCATGAACTAAAGAGAACTGCTTCTTATCTGTACGTTTTATTAGAAACTAAAGATTACTTCCAATATAGAGGCTGTAGAAAGCTTTAAATTGTATTTGCACTTTAGAAATGTTTTGTTCAAATTTGTTTTGATGTCCTGCACACCAGTAAGAAGTGCAATTGATTAATTTATACTATATGGATACATTCCACACTAATGAGAACCAGGAGTGTAAAGTTTTATTGATGCAACCTTGAGGCAGTATAATTGTCTGAAAATGAAAAGGAGAAACAAAACACAATTTGATCGACATAAAACAACATTTATATTCCAGTAGAGGAAACTCTTTGAAAGCACGTCAAGTATTCAAGACACAAATATTTTGTGTAAGTTCAAAAACAAGGGAAAAAATATCCCCTAAGACAAAAACACACTGTGAACATTTTCGAAACATTTGACAGGCTGTGATTTTTTACAATCAGTTTTCTGTTTTGGCAGTTTTTTATTACAAACATTTTCGAAGACAGATTGTTTTCTTTTTCTTTTTTTCAATTTATTTGACAAGATATCACAGTATGTTCCTTGAAAACGTAGACAGCAAAGTGGTTTATATTGTACTTAAAATAATTGAAACCCTGTGGTTAGGCTCAGATGATATTGGTTAGAACTAAGAAAATCCCTTGGTGTCTGTGAGTCCAGATGTAGCATGATCTATTGTTGGATGCCCTTAAAGGCCTTAGAAAACATCAGTAAATAGGTAGCTCTGGGAAAAAATGTCAGTAATTACAGTATGTTTGCAAATGCAAACAAAATATTGTAATACATTTTATAGTTTTTATTGTTTTTTCTAGCTTTGACCACCAATTTCAAACTAAATAAAATATACTTTAACAACAATGAATATTTCAATATTTTGTGAAATGTATACTGTAGTTTTTCTTGTTTCTCACAAAGTCAAGTGAAGTATTTAAAGGAAACAATTTACCTATGTGCAGGAAAGCACCCTCTACTTTAATAATAATAATAATAATAATAATAATAATAATAATAATAAACTTTATTTTATATAGTGCCTTTAAAGGTGGCTTCTCAAAGCGCTTTGCAGGATGACAATAACAATAAATACAAAGAATACAACAATAAATAAGAAGAATACACAAGATAAAACACAATTTCAATATATAGAGGAGACCGTGGATGGTGGTACTAAGAAGAGCAGAGGGGTGAAGAATGGAACCAGTTAAATAAAGGCTTTTCTGAAGAAGAGGGTTTTGAGTCTGGATTTGAACGAGTTTAGAGAAGGTAACTCTCTGATATCCTTGGGCAGAGTGTTCCAGAGCTTGGGGGCATAACAGGAGAAGGCCCTGTCACCCATACAATGTAGACGGGCTTAATAAACCTTTAGAGTACTGTGTTTTAAATCGGCACAGAAACCAAGTGTGTTTAATGTGGCAGAAATTCAATACAAATACATTTCAAAATGGCTGGAACGGTTGTTTATGGTTTTGTGACATCTACAAGCACCGAAAGAAACATACAGGCCTCAGAGAGCGAAGAGAGTGTTTTTAATCCTTGGTATAAAGGACTATTTTATAAGCCTAAAACAGAAGCCCAGGGAGTGAGAAGGATTGTTCAATGGGCAGTAAATGTCAGTCAGCCATTCAGTCATGCTGCAGGCAAGTGGCCTTAGACGGAGATGTGGTTTGAACTGGAGTGATGGCACATGGCCAGAGATTGTACTGTATCATAATGCATTTTATTAGGATTAATAGAAACTCATTACAAAAGTTTTTTGGCAAAAGGTGGCCACCTGCCTCATCTAGTTCAGTATAGATTAGGGCAAGGAACGCTCTCTCCCAGTGTTCACTGCTTTGCAGCCTCGCCCCCACCTCATCATTGCCCCTCCTCAAGGGGGTTCCGACACCCTTATCCTTAAAATCAGGCTACCATTCCCTGAGACAAGTGAAATCAAATCAAATCAGGGATAGGTGGGAAGTTCTTCAGCTGACTGAAAAATCCAGAAGAACAAAATGTTCTTCTTCCTATCTGCTCACCTGTCTGCCTCACGTCAGACTTCATTGTTATGTTTGAGACAACTTATTCTAAAACGGATATACTGTATGCTGGATCTAATAAGTATGGGGGTGTATCACTTTTTATGAAGTTTTTGTTTTTCTCTCTGCTGTTCTGTTTTCACACAGGATGTTTTTATATTATGCACTGAAATATCATTTTCCAAGCCCTTCTTCCAATTCGGAGTCACTAGGGAGCCGGTATCTATCCTGGCAAGCAACAGGCACAAGGCGGGGTGCACCACAGACAGGACACCCGTCTCTCTCAGGGCACACACTCACCCCTAGGGCCAGTCTTCCCAAAAGCCAATTAACTTAAAGTTTATTTTGGAACTGGGGGAGAAAATCAGAGCATCCAGAGGAAACCCACACAAACACTTGGAGGACCCCGAATTCAGATTTAAACTCAGGACACCAGCACAGCTAACCACTGCGCTACCATGCCATCTCACACTGAAATATTCAAGATGGGAATATGGTTTAATATTCATGTTTTGTGAGATGAAATCTACATAGAATTAAAGTGCAGCGGTGTGCTACCCATTTACGCGCACAATAAGGGTGCGAGCAAAATCATGGGTCTTTTATAAAAAAAATGATTAAAAAAAAAAGTAACCTTGTCTTTAAGATGCATTTGAAAGGTGGACACATTAGTTATGAATGATCCTGTTTAAATTCAGAACTTATTCTGCCATATTAAACGAGCAGGTATTTTGTGGCTGCTATGATTCACCTTCCATTCATTTTTTGCTAACGAGTTATGCGCAATGTTTTGTTTCGATAGATGTAGTTTAATCTGTAATAACACAGATTTATCTAAACATTTTATGTAATATTTTTATGTGTAATTAGGAAATAGTGCAAAGCTACATCCATGAATCATATTTGCTATCAATCAAATGTATTTGAACAAAAGTTTTGTTGCTGTTCTTTACTTTTCCAGAAAATAATGTTTTAGCAAAAAAACAAACAAACAACTATACTGTATACTTTGTGCTTGCCAAGTCGGATTGGGTTGTGATAGTAACTAAAAAAAACTCATTCTTTTATAAGAAGTCTTTTGTAAAGTTACATTCCCTGACAAGTTAACATGCATTGAGTTTTATTTTCCTCACTGGCTGTTAGGAATATGTTTTATACCAGATGTGGACAACTTAGAGGGTTTTAGCAGTTTCTCCTACTTGTCTTCTATAAAGATGGATGTATCCACTCCTCTTCTGCAATGCAGAGGCTCTCGACTTGTGGGGCTGAGCCTTTCTGAGTTTCTTAGAGACAAATACATTGGACAATGACTTGAACAAAAATATATGAGTTAACGTGTGCACAATTAAAATGTGTGCACATCAGGAGCTCAACAAATCAGCATATCAAAAATGATCAGCATATACAACAACAGTACAATACCATAATACAAAACAACATACAGTATAATACAATGTTTTGCTGCAGTATACTGTACCATAATACTGTAGTAACAATCTGGAGAGTGGCAATGTTTTGTTTAATAAGCTGAGTGGAATTCACTTTGTCTGTTGAACAGCCTTTTAGTTGAGAGGGCTTTGTAATGTAATGTTGACTAACAGCCCAAGGTGCTGCCTTGATGGGCTTCACTGTTTCTGCGTTTACAAAGAATATTACTGGGACAGACTCCAGCTCCCCCTGACCCTGTATTAGATAAAGAAGTTAGAAAATGGATGGATGGATGAAAAATAGCAAATGTTTGTATTCTTTATCGTTGTTTCCATTTAAACACTAGTAATACTAGAATTACTGTAGATTTTGACAGCTTGTGGTTCTATAGTAGTTATTTTCCCCCCAAAATCTTTTAGTATTAAATATCACTATAATGTATAAAAAACAGATATTAAAAAAGGAGGGAGAGTTTTTTGTGATTTTGAGTTATTTTGCACACAATACCATATCAATATTCCAGTCTAATCCACTATTTTATAAACCATTGCTACAGTTCTTAACTGATACAGTGCTCAATTGCTGAGTGTCTGTAAGAGTAAATTACATTGCCATAATGCAGCACCCTCTCCCTAGAACACACCAGGAAGACCTTAATCCAAAATATAACATTAGAGTAGGTTTGCAGGATGGTGCTTCTACAGTAGATGTTAAGATCAATATAGAATGGGACCGATGTGACTTGAGTTCCCTGGCAGTCAGCAGAGGGTAGCCTGGGTCTGTCAGTGTTGTTGTCTTATCTTTTCTTTCATGTTCAGGAGGCAGTGGGGGCAGTGGACAGTTTATCTTGTGCGTGTCGATGCTTAACTGATTCCGGTCTTTCCAGTTGGCTGTAGGCTTTGACTCATTTGCTTGTTTACAAAATGGCACCTTTTGTCTTCTATTGAAGGCTACACAGCCTGCAGGGTTGACCCGAATTCCATACTGGGAATACAGAAACACCCTCTCTTAGGCATTCAGTGTTGTATGACAAAAGAAGACTTGATTGACTTTGACATTTCAGAATCTTGCCAGAGTATGGATGTTTTTGACAACATGCCCGATGTGTGCTCCATTATGAAAATGAATGAAATCAGTCTTGGAGGCTTCTCTTGGTGTCCTCTTACTGTTTTGTTCCAAATCACAGGGCTTTTGCTACTATAATACCATAAAAATTATTGCAACAGAGTATTTAAGTATAGTGAACAGGTACCATAGATGCCTTAGTCTGCAACTGCAAAGTGTTCTTAGTATGCAAAGCACATCCCATTTTTAATCTTTCCTAGCCTTACCAGAGACTGTATCAAGCACTTTCAGTGCCTTATCAGGGTTTCTACTACATTTTTTTACACAAATGACATAAAACAGACTGCATTACTTTACATTTCACTTAAACATATATCACTTGCCTTTACACTGGACCTTTGTGGTAAAGATTGGGGTCAACTATACGGATTAGGCACTCCTTTAAGGAGTACTCTGTGGGAAAAAAAGCTTTTTGTGTGTCAAACAGTATGTTTCCCAGAATGTGTTAGGTACCATACCAGGTGCTTCAAACTATACCACACACAGCTCTCCCACTCACAGAGCTGTGCCTTTATAGTCAGTGTTTTATAGACCGTAGAGAGCATAATGGGTTAATTGGGCATAAAGGTATTCGGTACTAAGTGAGTGGTGGTTGTCAAGGGAATTTTACAGAAAAAGCTGCAAGAGAAAGATGCATCTTCATAAATGTAGTTATTCCGGATGGCTGTCGGAAATCTGCTATCTGACCCTGCAGTAAAATAGATTAAGTCTGTCCAAGACTCTCCAAAGACAATAACAAAACAACGACTTCAAAGGCTGTATTTTACATTGCGTCCATGTTACTGTACTTATTTTTTAACCAAACGTTCCATTTTTATATGCAAATTACAAATTGCATGCAATTGTTCTTCGAATTGATCTTTCCACTTACATTATCTCTAGGCTAATGCCTTGCCAATATAATTGATAGTACTTGGTAGCTTTTCTAGCTGCTGTGAATGTATAGCCCTTTAAACACTAAGAACCAATTATTAGTTTGCGTATGTAGTAAGTCCACCTCAGGGAAATAAACATCCACTCTTCTCTGTGTTGGAATGTAACATTTCATTCTTTTTCCTGTCAGCTGTTTCCATTTGGCAGTTTTGTCATTGGTATTCATCCTCACTCCTTCTCTGGTGGAATAAAAGGATCCATATTCACATCAGGCACTTACAGAATTGCACTTTTAAAAAAAAAATGTTATTACATCTCCACGGGTTGCTGCAAGTGCCGTAAAGGGGAACAGCGCAGCTCTATAAATTCATGAAGTTGTTAATGAATTGTGAACACACAGAGGTGTGCAAGGCATTCATTCCCTCTGCAAAGGTGCGACAAACATAGAATGACATACTGTATATACGAATAATGATCTGTGCAAAATCTAGTGGCTGATAGTATCTTCTGATTTGTACACGTTTTTTGGCTTTGTTGCACAATGGACTTTGAATTTGCCTCTGGACAAGAATCGGTAGATGAGCTTGGAATGTTTCTATGGCAACAATATACAGTGAAAGTTCCCCTTCATGTCTAAGAAAGACTGCAGACACAGGAGAATAAAACCTTCTATGGGGAAAAAATATAAAGTATATACTGTGTACCTAGCACATTCATGAGATATAAAAGTATTTGTCCTTTCTTTAGTAATTTTATAGACCAGGAAGAATAAATGGATTTCATTTTGACACTTATATTCAAGGATGGCAGGATTAGTGCACCAGATTTCGTGCAATGTATACAGATCCACACAGTTAGCCATGTGTCCTTGATCACACCAGAGAAGGTTGTACTGTAGGTGCTACTGGAGAGGTTTTGTGGCAATTCTTTTATTTTTTTCCAAACTAAGAAAGTAATCTTTTTGTCACCTTCATTTTTAAAGGTAGGTCATGTGAAAACCAAATAATGAATTTTTAAGAAAAAGATCATTTTATTGAAATGAGTCCGTTAATTGATGGCTTGTTTCTGACAAAGGGGAAACGGCCTGGATATGATTAGATATGAGAGGGTTAATGGGAGATGTGGGAGGTTCAGCTGCTTTTGCTCAGAGTCCTAGGTGTCACCACTAAGGGGTGGTTATAGAGTATTTAACTTACAGCTGTCTTAGTTGTTACACCTTATTGAATAGTCTGAAAAAACGTTATTTCATCCTGTTTTTTTCTGATCCTGACCTACTCTGTTGAAAAACATCAGTGTCTTCATAAATGTTTTCCCTAGGTGAAGGTTTAATCTGTATTTGCAGTCCTGTGTGCCACAGACTTGGTCTTCAGACAGTACAGCGTATAGTATTCATCCTATTTTTCCTGCAAATCTTTAAGGGAAAAAAGGGAAACACATTTAAGACTGAGATTGGAGATATGTTTTACAGAAAGGGAGACTGGGTATACGCTACTCACCCATGGTTGTTGTTGCTGATACTCTAGGATAGTTCAAGAAAGGGTTTGATATCAGCTATGATGGCAGCTACTGGCAACCATATGAGCTGGAGGGGCCAAATGAAATAAGATTTGATTGATCCCGAAGGGAAATTAAGGCGTTACAGTAGTCCAGCCCAAACGGCATCTTATTTGTAACCTTTCCTGTATATTCACGTTCTGTTCATAATGAACACATTCATAGACGCTACAAAAATGTTACTTACTGTAGATGTAATAATACTTGTCACAGAAAATACCACAGCATATGTTGGAGTAAGGATTGGCATTGGGATTATTAGGAATACTGGATACTGAACCTTTTGTGTTTTATTGAGGGGGAAATGGTTGTGAGGGTTTATGAATGATAATATAATGCAGTTATGTACCTTCTATGGACCCTTTTGCTGACTACATAAGATTTTCCAATGAAGTGTTACCAAATAGTGGTGTTTAAAGTGGTCACGTTCAGAAACCTTGAATATCCAGTCACACTTTCATCAACTAGGAAAACCTTAGGTACAGTATGGCTCTGCACTTATGGCTTCTTTAAACTCAGAATTAAGTGCTGCTGGGGGATCCAAGCCTTGAGGAGGCTTTTCTGAAGCCTGTGAAGAAAGCAAGTACAGATGGCCTGAAAGGGTAATAAATACTGCCTAATAAAACTCTTTAATTATATGCAATGATGAGAACATCTGTTTGTGTGCTGTCCCATATTTGATTGACTCTTATTACAAACGTGTTATTCACTTACCGAGAAATGTCTTAAATTATCACATCTAATGATGCAAAAATAGATTAACTGTAAAATCAGTCCTGTGATTTTTTTAATTACTTTTGCTGGCTTTTGCTTTCCTGTCTTGAAACAGTGTATTAGTGAAACAGATCATATTAAACGTTTCTGATTTCCCATAAAGTTTATTAATTTCTTGGGAAGTTGCATGAGCTGTTCACAGATTTTTTTTTTAATTAAAAAAGCTTAAAAACAATCGACAAAGAAACACAAAACTCCAGCTTAGTAGTTAAGTGTTAGCTAGAGATGTAACCATGGTAAAAATGAAATATGAAGGAAAAAATGTAAGCTTTTGTTTTATATATTCCTGCTAAATTGTTCCCTCTCTTTTAACAACAACAGTGTAAAGCTTTAAATTTATGTATGGATAAGCATGCTATTTCATAGATTTTTACTGTTTTAACCTCCCTGAATAAAGCTCGGTGTGGTGAATATAGCACAAGCAAACACTGTCTAAAAATAAATCTTATTTTACAGGTTGATAGAATGTTTTAGATTTTCTGAATTTAAGACTTTGATTATTGACATCCCTACTTCTGAAGAAAATTACTATAAATCATATGCTGGTGTTGTGGTTGTTTTTTCTACCTAGTTTTATTTAATATTTGGAACTCAGGAAATATTTTTACAGCCATCCCGATTTACAAACATTTATCATCCTTATTTATCATGCTGCTTTTTTTTTTCTTTAAGTACTGTTTAAGCTTAAGGGTTCGAACATATAAATTGTGTGCTGTTGGAGGAATTAGCATCATATATTGTGATTCTGGGGCTGTGACCACCTCTGGCTATTAGTAGTGAATGCAGTAAACCTGAGCACGGTTTATGTCCTTACTGTGAATGTCATGAGTGATGGATGAATATTATCAAAGGCACCCAGGAGAGGCTCTGCTAAGCTCCAAAATAGCTAGATGCTTTGTAATTCTTTGTGTTTGTCTCTTTTTTACCTTTTTCGTCCAGTTTCTTGTTTGTTCTTTTCCCCATAATCAATCCATTGACGGGGAAGCTTAGAATCAGGGTTTTATTACTGTATCTAAGATATGATATTATAATATTATAAGATAGAGGGAAAATAAAGTGTGCAGCAGGTAAAGTATTTGAAATATATTCATTTCTGATGGGGAAAGGCAAGTGTTTGGTCACAGTGGCAATGAAGCCAAAGGCAGAGATGATCTTGTAAAGAAAACTTTGGTTAGATCTTTTAAAGAAAACTGGCACATTATACATTTCATTCCCCATTTTAAATAAATGTTTTGGAATAATTAGCACACTTATAGTTTTATCTTCAATTATGAATATTTAAATTATTGTCCTCTTCAGATTCATTTTCTGTTTGTTGAGCTGTCTTTCCTCCTTGCAAGCAGCAATTCATATTTATAGGTAAATATTGTACAGACAGGAGGTGGACACAATAATCAAAACATCTAACAAAAAGGACTTGTATTTCAAAGTGCCTGTTGCCAATCACAATTTAAAAGGATTTTACACTTTTCATATTAATGTCAATACTAATTTCCAACATGTTTCTGCTTTATACGGCGTCTTAAAGTCATCACATTAATATGTGAGTTTCTAAAGCAACAAATAGTCAAATTGTTGGCACCCGAATTGCAGGTGTGTCACAGAAGTGACAAAATAATTTGATGTATCAAGGGAGACAGTGCCAAAAACCTTGGTGGAATAAGATAAGATCACTTTGTTGGCCATATACAATTTCTTGCATTAGGAATTAGTCTTTTCGCATACCCCAGCTTGCTCTCCATGAGACACACAGACACGGAGAAGCTTGGGGTCAGAGCGCAGGGTCAGCTATTTATACAGCAGTTGGGGTTAAGGGCCTCACTCAGGGGCCCAACAGAGTAGGATTCCTCTGCCGGCTGCGGGATTTGAACTGGCAACCTTCCAGCCACAGGCGCAGATCCTTAGCCACAGAGCCACTGCACCGCCCCTCATACGCCAAACAAGGGAATAAGGCATCTGGAAAGAAGTACAGCGGTCACAAGGTTAAGCTCGCAGACAGGAATAGACAGACTCTTAACAGGATAAATATGAAAAAGGCCACAAAACAATGACCTCAAAAATTATCACAGAATTGAATCTATACCTTCGTGACCCAGTCTCCACAAAAACTACATCGTAAACTTCGGAGAGCTGATATAATGGTAGGGCTGCCATTCGGAAACTGCTTGTACCTAAGTCTAATGCACAGCAATGCATAACCTGGTGTAATGCGGACGAAACCTGGAGTGCTGAGTAGTGAAAGGAAGTAATATGGTCTGATAAATAATCTTTCACTCTTTTTCCAAGAAGCCTTCAGTTCACACTGCCAGTTCTCAGCTGTTAAACATCGTAGTGGATCTGTTATGGTACAGTATGTGGGAGTCATTGGGTCTGATTATTACTCTGCTGGTAGAATTACTGCCAAGGAATACAAAGCCATTGTAGGCAACCAGGTGCACCCTGTGGTGCAAACATCGTTTCCTTAAGATGTTCCCGTATTCTGAGATGATAATGCCCCCATACACACTGCTAAACAGATTCAAGAGTGGTTTCATGAACACCAGAATGGAGTCAAACACCTTCCCTGACCTCCCCAACCACCAGCTCTAAACATTATTGAATCTTTATAGGAAGTTCTAGAACAAAGAGCGCAGAGTACATTTCAACCTCCTCCATATCCCATGGAACTATAGGCTTTTCTTCCTAAGTAATGTCCACTATAAACATTTGGAAAATTCTAAAGTAGTATTCCAGTAGGCAAAGCCAGCTCAACTCCTTATTAGTTAATACATATTCATATATTGCTTGGTGTTTAATTTTTTTTGTCAACCCTCTGTACTGTATATTGACAGTAATTCTACCTGTAATTCAAGTCTGTGGGACTGTTGTAGCCAAGGGATACTTGTACATAGACTTTGAGTGCTAGTAAGTTAATATTAATAATTGGCTTTATCTAAGCAAGCTATCATTCTAAATTCTATACGGTATCTAAATCTTTCTGGGTATTATTTAATATGTCATACTTGAGTTTGTTAAAACCTTTAGTTTTTAGGGGCGGAGCGGTGGCTCTGTGACTAAGGATCTGTGCCTGTGACTGGAAGGTTGCCAGTTCAAATCCTGTGGCCAGCAGAGGAATCCTACCCTTAACCCCAGCTGCTCCAGGGGTGCCGTACAACGGTTGACCCTGCGCTCTGACCCCAAGCTTCTCTCCCTGTCTGTGTGTCTCATGGAGAGCAAGCTGGGGTATGCAAAAAGACGAATTCCTAATGCAAGAAATTGTATAGGGCTAATAAAGTAACATTAAAACATTATTAGTAAAGTGATGCTGTTGATTGTTGTGTGAGATCACAAGGAGTTTTCTTCTGCTAAAGACTTGCCTTTACTGTGACCTGTTTCTGATGGATGGACTTGTGTTAGTTCTCTGTAATAATCTGTTCCGGTGAGCAGTTAGCTGCAATAGTATACATCACATCTCTTGTGTTCATTGGGAGATTTCTGTTTGTAAGTCAGCTCAATAGTTGGGAACCGAAAGGACAGAAACACAATTTAAAAAAGATGAAATCACTTATTGCCTAAAAATGGAAAGATGCATGGCCTCATCTTTCACACTTAAGGCTGCCTTCAGACTTTGTTTGGCCTCTTGTTCCAGTTCTTATAATCTAACAAAGGAGTATTACAGTCTGTCTTTTTCCCAGTGAAAGTGTTTTAATATGCATTGTTACTTTTATTTAATTGAAAGTGCAATCACATACTGCATTAGCTTAAGAGGTATGCAAAAAGTCTCCTTGTAAAAGCTTCTGAAATGGTGCTCTTCATAAAAGGTAATTGAAAAATTAATTGATGAATTTTTATGGGATATTGATCAGTGATCTCAACCAGGTGCGTGATGTCAGTTTGCTCATGACAGAGAGAAACAAGCAATTCACCCAGATGTAATTAAAGATCCATAACTTGTCAAGACTGTCAAATTTCTGAGATACATAGCCAGTTCTATGAAGTGCTTCAATGCCCATTACACAGGTCAGTTTATAACTTCATGTACAGAAAAAGCCCTCCAACCCTTTTGTATTGATCTATTCAGATCGTCGATTTGAATTAGATCTTTAAAATTGGAATGGCTAGAACTGAATTAGATTTTAAGATTAACCTAAGAACATTTGATTGGATTTCCATGTTTATGTGTCAAACAGAGTTCATAAGTGTGATGCACTAGTTTCTGCTGTTAGTATTTTTGCACCATTAACTGCTTTATCTGACATTAGAACATAATGAATGTAGATCTAAATATCTGTAGGTACACAGAGACTAAATATCAGGGAAAAGCAGAACAGCCCTAGATAATTGTTAATAGCTTTTTAAAACTATTTTCTTAACTCAGAACAGCATTGTACTACAGTATGTTGCTCAAGAGGTCTCAATTAAAACTGACTAATTATACTCCCAAAACAACCTTTTTTATGAGTTATTGCAGGTCCTGCCTTGTGAAAATACTGTATGGTTCCACTTCAGTTGCCAAGACTTTCAAAGTGTGGCCTTTTGTAGCATGTTCTAGTAAACATTTTAATATATATAGAGAGAAGATAAACCTTCCAAACCACTCTTTGTTTCTTATAGCCTGCCTCAAAAATATCCAATTAAGCCTTTCCTTTGAACTCAATCCTGGGCAAGTGGCTTTGATTAAAGATGATTAAATGTGCAGAATGAGATATGAGGGCACAGCAGATGTTAGAAATATGGCCAATGAGAAAGTGTCATCTCTGTTGTGGTTCACTGACTTGATGGTAATTTGCATGGTCTGCTCCACATCTAAAGTTCATGAAGAACACTTCACCAGGTGTTTTTCAAGTTCTGCTTTTTCTGCAAGCTAGTGCACAGCTACTTGAAAAAATCAAGGCAGCTCTATGGTTTGGGCTGATCATCTGAATGTGAACTTTTAAAACTTTTTTAAAACCTAAACCTCCTTCTGAAGAATTTTGTTCATTGTCTTTGCATGGCAGAGAAGCTGAGAAATATTTATCAGGAAGGAAGACTCGGAGAACTCTCTTCTTGGGACTACCATGTAGTGTATTTTTGTCAAAAGGAGTGAATTTGTATTCTGTTTGCCCATTCAGTGTTACTTCTGCTAAATGTCATCTGTTTTAACTTCCAAAGCTCCAAAGCTGGTGTGAATTCTATAGTAGCTGTACTCAGGCTGCTAATGTATCATGTACTGGGAAGCTTGTTCAAAATGAGCTCATAATTCAAAGTATTTTTAACTAAATTGTTTTACATTCGTACAATAAGATATTTGTCCCAAACCTGGGATAGTTTTGAGAATTGTTTTAGTAGAGATCCTTAATGAGTTCACCTGAAACCCATATTTTTTATTACATTTCAGTCCATGCTTTTTGATCGTTGTACAGTCTGCTTTCAATAAAGTAATAGAAATAAAAGGTAACATAGGAAGCCTATTATAATAAGTCCTTTATTAAGGAGACAAGGTGATCAGCGTCCTAAAACGAAATGTTGGAACCACATCTTTTAGGTTGGAACCACATCAGTGTAAATTTCATTTAACATTGATGGAATAATGTTAATGTTTTTTATGCTGCCTTAATGTTAATGGAATAAGAAAGTGGAACCTTATAACAGGATAGCTCCATGAGGATATACACCCACAAGTCACTCGTGGTAAATTTAACAGATGTAGGTGAAGAGCCTTCATTTCTCTGAATGCCAACTGTTCTTCTTAAGGTGCAGCGTTTATTTGAACACTTGTGCAATCCGTCTGCCCCTTTTCTTTGCTTCACTTAGAGAGCAAAGTGGAGTTACAATGCCCATTTTCACCATGGCACTGAAAATAAAGCTTTTTTTTCTCATTCAGCTCTAGTTTCATCACGTAGCAGCTCTTTATCGTGGAGCTCTAGACATTTGTGATTTTACAGCATGAAAAATGGTTCCTTTGACAGTGCTGAAACATTACTTTATGGATTTAAAATGTATACCGCTGCACAAAGTGCTTTTTCTTAGCAGTTTACTTATGAAAGTTAAGTAGTAATTGACTTTAAAATAGATGGTTAAGAAATAGAAATAATAAATGGGAAAATTCTGATTAGTGCCTTTTCAGGCAGTCTGAATCTTTCATTAACAAAACCTTTGTTTCTAATTTCCAGTGCCCTCAAAGTTAATTTAAAAATATTGCTACTGTATTTGTCTAGTTGTTTTCATAAATTTGAAGGGCTTTGCTTTTGTCTCTTTGATATGGCCGTCTAATTCATCATCCAATCCTGTTATTCATTAACGACTCCCTTTTCAAAACCACTGTCCATTTTGTCATTTTTTGTGGTATTCTTTCAATTAAAAAATCTTTGCCTCTCTATTCTTGATTACTAAATGAAACCTAATTAGAAAAGCATATTGATCTTAATAAAGACAAACCTTTTTACCTCAGTAACATACGCCAAAAAATAAGGACCTGCTCAAGCAAGAAAGACATAATGATGCCAGAATCAATTTTATATGGAGTCTAGGAAATTATATACTACATTAAGTACATTCACAGAAGCAGGCTTTGTTCATACCGAGTGAAGTTAGTGTTGTGAGCTTTTAGTTTTATTTTACCCTTTTGTTTATTGAATTACTTTGCTAAGTGCAAGATTGCAACTACACTTTCTAAGCAGTGTAGTTGATTTATCGGCAGTCAGCCAGCGTTAACTTCCACTGGCATATCTTGTTTTTTTAAAAAACACTTTTTTACTGACTTTTGTGTCTTAGTGATTTTCTGAAGTAGTTTTTCGGTTTTACACTTGTATCCGGTTATCTGACGTGTTCTTGTACCTGATAGGGCTGTGACAGCAGAAAAAAAATAGGGGAAGATGATGTCTTATGCAAGACGTGACTAAACAATGGGTTGTCACACAGCCATTAAGCAAAATTCAAAACCAAAATGAGAACTTTGGAGATTTCACTATGATCTTGCTGGACACTGACCCGCAAACCCAAAAGACACCAAGTGCAGATAGGTTACAGAACAGCATGTTGTCAAATGTGCTTTTCTGTGAAAATTGTGGTTTTCAAGAGGGTTTCTGTTCTAACATTTCAGAGTCTCCGCCGGAGAGACCTGGCCGAAGACGGAGCATGCCAGGCAGCGCTTCGGACAAAACCCCAGCCATGGAGCCCACAGCTGCCACGCCCTTCCGCGTCACGGTGAGAGACCTGGCTGCCACTCACAATTTCTCCTGACTCCATTGCTCGGTCAAGTTCTACTAACGACGAACGAATGTTAAGGGGTAGAGTTCCTAATGTTTTGGCTGTAACTCCAGTGGCTGACAGTGTTGGTCGGAGATCAGCGCCCTCCACTTACGATGATCCAGGGAGAAATTGCTGCAGCTGTGTAGTTGGGATGGAGGAGGAGTCCTAGCAAGACGAGCGCAGTGCCAACTGCAGTCAGGGAGCTTTCACGGGCAGGGAGGCAGAAGTACAAGATTAGAATTTGACCTCCACCCCAATTTCTGTTCTGTTCAATAATACCATTCAGCTGGCTGATGTGTTTGTC
Source organism: Lepisosteus platostomus (assembly GCF_059453375.1). Classification (NCBI taxonomy): domain Eukaryota; kingdom Metazoa; phylum Chordata; class Actinopteri; order Semionotiformes; family Lepisosteidae; genus Lepisosteus; species Lepisosteus platostomus. Next base: position 10,853,688 of record NC_142631.1, on the reverse strand, counting down.
CTAGCTACTTCAATGTGTAAGGCTTTGCATGTAGGGGTGTAACCCCGGCATCCTGGCCAAATTATGGCCTCCTAATAATCCCCATCTATGAATTGGCTTCATTACTCTGCTCTCCTCCCCACTAATAAACGGTGAGCGTTCTGGCGCACTATGGCTGCCGTCGCTTCATTCAGGTGGATGCTGCACATTGGTGGTGGTAGAGGGGAGTCCAAATTACAATGTAAGTGAGTGGTGTGTCCAGAAAAGCGGTATACAAGTGTAAGCAATTATTAATTATTATTATACTGTATTACTGGATCATTTTGAGGGATCTGAGTGGTCAAGAGCACAACAGCTGTCTCACACCTGGAATTGGACCATTCCAGCTGTGAGTCTAGAGCCTTGACTACAACTTCAATACTGCCCCATGGATGTAGGAGCAGTAGGATGTTTGCATGTACGTGTGCTTATGTAGGAAGGTTTGACTTTAAATTTAAAACGAAGGAGGTCAGAACTGCTCCCACAAGCCCTCTTCGGTACATGAGATGAGGAATGGCTTGTGAATGCTGAACCGTTGACAAGTTCAAATAAAACAGCTTTAAGCTGTTGTTTTTTACTGTGATGGGATAACTTTGACGACATCTTTTGCCAACCAGGAATTATGGCAAGCAAGTGGTGAGATCTAAGAGTGGAATTTCGAATTTGAGTTGACCTGCCCTCGCATAATATATCTTGAAAAAACAAAGACAAGCATGTCTGTTTTCCAGGATTTTCATATGGTGTTCATCCAGCTTGTGGACTTGTGCAGTCATGTATACACTGTGGCTGATCAAAGCATGTGTATAATTATGGTGCCAGGTTTTATCCAGAACTCAGAGCCCTCTGAGGATAGTTTGGCAATGAAATTGTGCACATGGACATTCATTTATGTTCTCAGAAACTAAGGGAAGAGACATTACAAAGACAAATGGATGTGGTAACCTTTTTGTTTTGTAAGGAACTACTATAAGGGTTTTATTCAGCATATATTATTCATTTACAAAACTTAAACAGCTCATCAATTATTTAAATAATCCACCAAGTCCCATCTATTAGGCCCAGATAGCTAATTACAAGTGAACATCTCATTAATTACTGATGAAATCTAGAACATATGACTCAGTGGTTTAGGACATAAACTGATAGCAGTTTTCTTATTAGTTATCAGTGTTGTTTAAAAATTACTAACTCATTGCTTTTTTGTCACAAAGTCATTGATTAAACTGTTAGAGTGAATGTTTAGAGCATACTTAAAAATTAATTGCTACTTTAATAATGTTATCTGGACTTTTAATTGGGAGGAATATTTTTTGTAGTGAAGTCTTTTAATGTCAATCACAGCATTATGCTTCTTTATTGCACGTACAATACCTCACCAGTCTTATGAGTGAAGTGACAATAATCTGCCAGATATTACAGTGGAGCCTAAAATTGTCCTTTAGCTCTCATCATATATTCAATCCTTGTGTGTAGGAGGTGAAGGTAACACTTGAGAACATGTTGGTACTTTACATTGCCTGCAATAAATGCAGATCGTAAAGATATTATTGTTGACTGTACCCCTGTACCTCTCCATTTCTATAAATGGCCAGTGGAAAGTGGAAAGTTCAGCTTTCCTATTTCATAATAATCACTTGGATATTAAACTTGATACGTTTCTGTTCTGCACACAAAACATGTTGATATTCATTGTTTATTGCATTACTGCAGTCATTTCAAATGTAAAAAAGTAATTCAATTAAAAAATGATCATTTTGTATGTACAATATATCAGGTTACAGTGCATTGCTCAGTCTCATCTAACATCGACTAATAAAAATAACTTTAATTTATAAAACAACTGTCCAAACCCAAGGATGCTGTACATTGCGAATAAATAAAAAAACAAGAGTACAATAAAAGTAAAAGACCCAAAAAATAAACAAGAGTATATAGGTTTTTACAGATGTAGGGCAGTCAGACATAGACCTTGGTAAAAAGGTACTGTAAGTTTTAAGTTTAGATTTGAAGAGTGTTAAAGAGGTTGTCTGAGGAGGGTAATTCCACAACACTGGAGCAACTACAGAAAAGGCATGGTCACCAAAAGTCCATAATTTAGTCCCAGGTACAATGAGCAGAGGACCAGCCTCAACTACCTGGAGCCTACGAGAGGGAGTGTAAACATGGAGGAGGTCAAGGATGTGTGATGGAGCCAGATTGTTTAGAGCCTTGAAAGTCAGTAACTACAGTAGATCTTAATATTGTGACATCATAATTCTAATTATATTTTATTAATTATATAGTATAATTCTATTATGATAAGATTATATTTATGTTCTAATTATATTATATGTGACATTATAGGCAACCAATGTAGAGACTTACAGTAAGTGTAGGAGTGATATGCTGCCAGGGTCTCGTGTGAGTTTGTAGTCTAGCTGCACTACCCTTATTCTTAGATGACCCATCCATTTTCTAAGGGTTTTACCTAGTACAGGGTCGGGGAGAGCCGGAGGCTGCCCTGGCAAGCAATGGGCGCAAGATAGAATGGACGAAGCATCAGTCCATCACAGGGCAGACCCAGACACAGTCACACCAGGCAGTTAACCTACCAGCATGTCTTTAAACTCTGGTAGGAAGTCCACATGAAAGTGGGAAGAAGATACGAATTCCAGGCAGATAGCACCCCAGGAATTGAACCCAGGCCCCCAGCACTGTGAAGCAGCTATATTAACCACTCTGTCACCTTCTTAGATGATCTGACATATGTAAATATGACAGCAAAGCAGATCAATGAATAAAAGAGATCGGTGAATAAGTAAACTGCTTATAAGTATACAAGTAGAACACAAAGTGGAAATTGTACTACTATACTGTACATAAGCATGGTTTTCTTTCCTTCCGTTTTTTAATATTACATACTGTACACATTTAAAATATCTATAAAAACAAAATGCCTTTGAATGTGTAAAAGGCAAGTAAGAAAGGTGATCGTAAGACTCCAACCATATAGAAACTTAGTAATGAATTCTGCTTTATAGAGTCTGAACTTGTTTAAAGACCATTAATCTGCTAACAATAAACCACAATCTGGTTTGAATTATTAATCGAGGCTATCAAATCAAATCCTGGTGACCTTGACAAGGCAACATCACTCTGATCAAAGAAAAAAAGCTTGTTACCATGGGTCTGTCTGATTAATGAGTTTTGTTTTGAAGTACCTCTAGAGCAGGCAAATTACTGTTAAAGCAGAGGCGAATAAAACATAGGTTCTAAATAAATGTGTTAAATAAATGAGTAGTATCTGCAAACCTCACTCTACCCCATCAAGAATTGCAAGATCATATAAAATAGTAAAATGGGAAAAGGAGACAAGAAGGAAGTAAATGATGCAATTGTGCATCTGGAAGCTAGATTTCACTTGCGTTTTGATCTACACATTTTAGAATTGTGAAAAAATGATTTAAAATTATATCTGATGTTATGCAAACCAAGCTGACATTGAACATTCATATTTCTCTTCAAGGCATCTCAATGCCCTGGTAGTCAAAATAAGCTTAAGAATGAGTCTTTCCATCAACGGAGGGAGCTGTTCCGAAGTTAAAATTTCCGTAAAAGCATGCAGCTATTTGGCAAGCAGTAGTTGCATGATGTGCAAACAATGCTGTGACATTCCATAAAGCTGAACAAATGCCAGATACCCAAGCATTTGCAATGCAAATCTTAAAATGCGTTATTTACTCTGTGGCTGTTTGCATTCTCTGTATCCTCCTTTTTTAAATGGAAGAAATTGTGGGCTGGTTGCTGAATGTGAAATCACTACGGAACTGAATTAATGACTTGTGCTATTGCTCCTGACAAGGTAGAACTGTGCCATCCAAACTTGTCCAGAGCCAGATTATGACTAATAGATCTCTCTCTCATTCTGCAAAAAATAAATAAGGAAAATAAAAGAATGAAAAGCCCTAAATGTTTATCCCTCTGACTTTGTCAGAAGAATAGATGATTGAGAAACTGGATATGCATCCAACTGAGGGCAGGTAGCATGCAGAGGCTTAGCCTGAGCAAATCATTTCGAAATACGCCTTCGGCTCTATTCTGTTCATTCTGTTCCAGTCATTTGCTCGCCTAAATTCTACACTATACCTCACGTCTTTTAAAAAAAAAACTGCTTAGAGGCATTAGAAACACAACACAAATGAGCTCTGGAACCAACAGCATTTATTGTGTTTTGAATGATTCTGAGTATACAGTATATTGCTCCAGGACTTGGGAGTCAGTATGTGAGGTCACTAGCCTTCAACAATGGTCATGGTTGGATCTGGTCGGATCACATTAACCCATATGGCAAAGTCATTATGGAGCTTGCCAAATGAATTAGCCATCGCCAAGCCTGTCATTGTTCCTAAATTACTGTATATCTATACTTTTGCCTCTTAACGATTTTTTCCTTCAAGACATGGTTCAGCAGGTATTATTTTAATTGTTATGATTTTTTGGGGAGAGCTGCTCTCTGAATTACTTGTTCTTGGGCATATGACTCTGTCTTAGGTGGTTATCATCTTTTTTATTATTTATAAAAAATATTTTTATGTCCTATTGACAAATTAACCACACGGTTTTGCCTGCCTGAATATATCTGATACATACCTCAGTGTTAAAAGTAGCACAACATATTCCTGTATTATTTCGATCCAACGCATTAATTTCACTGAAGATAGCTATTATTAATGCAGATTTGTGCTGCAAAATAAAAAAACAGTTGTAACCTACTGTATGCCAAACTGCTGTTCATGTATCACAAATATCATGCTTCAAAACATCTCTATAATTGCTCTCTGCGAGTCTCACATTTTGTGTGCTTCTGAGCTCTCCATCGATAATCATACAGTACTATCTACTTTTTTCTTATTTATTAATCATTTGCTTATTGTAATGAACGTGTATAGAAACCTGCTGCCTAGTTAAAGTTTGCTATATAGTGTTTAACAATGAAGTGTTCTATATTACATAGAAAAAAAAATCTGAATGATTTGTCCTAAAACTGCTTCAGCTTGGTGTTTCATGGTGTCTTTGGATGCTGTGGTGGGCATGAAGCATTGAAACGTATCAGTACTAGTACTAGTTCTTTTTGTCCTGCTAGAGGCTATTTTGTATGGCTCAGGAGGCTACTCTGAGAGGACTGATTTTGCAGATGAATAGTGTGGTACAATGGAGATGTTTCGGAGTATACAATTATCATACTGTACATCAGATGAATTACAGTTTGGCATAATTTCCTTTTTTTATTTTTTTGTTGAGCAACAGATTTCACCTTTGAAGACATGTTAAAACATTCAGTAGAGAAAAATCCAGTACAGAGTCTAAAAAATGAATGTTATAAGTAGTTTGAAAGAAATAACAACAACGGAGATGCAAGGAAGAATAATGATCCATGGAAACAGTAATAAGGTTGCCTGAACATTTCTAATAATGAATAATTTGATTTTAAAATTTTTTTCTGGGGAGCTAGCTCACTGTTTCAGTGACATCTAGTGGAAGTTAACAATACGGGTGTAATGAAAGTTTTTTTAATGCACAACTTGGCAAAATGAGTTATTAAGTGTAAAAACCTTTATGAAGACAAGATAAACTGTTTCCAGCTGGTGTGTACCAGTTATCTATTATTTTTTATGAAAAAAACGTTTCTTTGGAACAATTAGTTGTTCGCAACCAAACAGGCAACATTTAAACAACTTTCACAATATTTCAAATATTTGCAGTATTATCTTGAAGAAAAAAAATCTTTTTATCACAAAATGCCCAAAACTGTTTGCTCCATACCTAAAAAATAACCATAGGAGGAATATATTTTTATTGGAACAAAGTTAATTTGGACAGAAAGGTTCTGTTAAGATGTACAGGTGTGCTACAGCCACTACTATTGTGTAAGAGAATACATCAGGCAAAAACTTCTCTTCTGATTTTTTTTTGTCAAGAATCACGACTACATGAGGAGAAAGCCTAGGGAATAAATGAAAGCAAATGGAGGTTTAAGGCCCTGAGGCAGAAACTGCTTGCCCATTAATCAAAATGAAGAAGCAAAGAGACTTTTAGCTATCGTGTCTATATCAACACAGATAAGTAAGCAAGAGAAAACAACAACAATAATCTTCTAATGATAGCCCAGTGATTTAGCAAGGAAACCTAAACAGTATGCCAGAAATGTACACATCCAGGTTCCACAAACCCCATTTCATTTGCAAATATTGTTAAGGCTGAGGTAGCAGCATTGGAAATAATTGTATCAGGATGATTTCATCATGCAATAAAGCTGTATAAATTTGTATTTCTTTAAATGTGAATTGCAGATTTAAGTAGTTCTCTTCAGTCCTATTTTGTTATTTGGCTTGGCAAGCTGAAAAATATACTTTATCTGATGGAAAATGGCTTTTTTATGTCTTAAAAAAAACAAAAATGTGGATAATTAAAATGTAGTGCATTGTATATGTAAAGAATGAAGCATTAAAATAATAGTTTCATTATTAAACATCTTTTAAAAGGGAAAATGTCCTAAACATGTTTTTGGTAAGGTTTATTGTCTTTTTAATTACTGCTAATAATAATACACTGATAATATATTCATAACATATTTTAATAATATACTATTTATTCCTCGTGAGCTATTTCTATTTCTATGCCCACATCAATTGTAGCAATGTTTGGAGCATACAAACTCATTTGAAGCTAGCACAATAGGCTGAATCCAAATCATTTTCCAAATCATGGAGACTGCTTCTCCAATTCCAAACACCCCAATCTTTTGGAAAGGCTGTGAAAGTTAAAATTTCTGATTTTCTCACATATCTCAAAAGCAATATCCACCTGATCCTTGGGATAACTTAGTCCTGAGTTGCATTACTGAGCAGAAGAACAGGCATCAGCACTTCTTACTGATTAGAACAGTCCAGTTACTTCTGTATCACCTCAAACCCAAATACATACAGTAAAATTACATTGTTTTTGCTATTAAAATGGTAGTACTTGATACCCTTATTTGTATGTTGCTGTATTTGTTCATTTATTTTACAATTGAAACAAGTGCAATTTCCTACATCCTTATGGGTATATAATTGGATTTTGATTGTTCTACGACATTGATAAATGTCTAGAGCTTCCTCTTTGTGTTATCCATTTTATCACAAGCACAGCATTAAATCATTGCCTTATTTCTGCACAAAGTGGTCACACTTGTGTTGCCTTGGCTCAGCTTAATCATTTTAAGATATTGAAAATTTTCTTTTCTTTTAACAGTAAGGAAAAAACTTATACTGGGCCAAAACACAAGATATGGAAGATACTGATTCTTTCATCAACTTTCAGCACTGAGTATTGCACACGAAAGCAGGCACCAAGTTGTCCTCTGGCATTAATTAAGCAAATGTGTTTCAAATGTTCAGGATTTAGTATCATTTTCACCTGTTGGGGTTGTGAGAGTTTTTGCTGTTTCTCTTTTCCAAGGTCATGTTGCTTTGAGACAGAACTCTACCTTAGTGCCGGCATGGATTTGAGCTATAATCTGCAGATTTTCAGCATTATTTTTCAAGATATCGTGAATGAAAATTAGAAAGAAATGTACTAATGTGCAGTTGTGCTAGACAGTTTGTGAACCCTTTAGAATTTTCTGAATTTCTGCATAAATTTGACCTAAATGTGATCAGATCTTCATCTAAGTCATAAAAATATATAAAGAGAACCCAATAAAACAAATAACACACAAAAGGAAATACTTTTTCATTCATTTATTGATTCTTTCTAGCACCACTGTACATCATGGTGACCACTGAGCTCTGAGGCCCTGAAGGCACGTGCCCTTGTTAAGAGCTACTGTATAAGCTTATCTTTGCAAAGAAAGTGCTTTTAAAACTGTATGATCCCATCTTTAAGAGCAGATTTGTGAATGTACAGTATGTATTCTACTATCAATATTTTAAAACAAAAACAAAAAGTATAATGTGGCAGTGCCTTTCAAAGTCTAATGTATTTGGTTAGATATACTGTATGTAGACAAAGGATCCCAAGCAGAAAAACATCAGATCAAATCAATTATAATGTTTAGAAGCTAATTTTTGAACGATACAATTATTAAATAATATATCATTCATGCAAGACTTGTGTACCTGTATGGTGCAGTTTTCTAAAGTAAAAAGCAATTTCTTGTTTGACTTGATACTGGATAAACTGTAATGGATTTTGAAGCCATGGATTTTCTCCAGTGCTACACATATGCTGGCAATGAAACGTGTACAGGTTGTGTTCACACCAAGGGCACAATCTGGGAGACGTTTCCTACTGTATTTTTTGTTTGAGTTGATTTGGCACTTCATCATTAAATCAGCCCTGTGCAGAAGGGAGATAAACAGAGAGACAAAGGCCATTGGGGACTGGCCCAGACTAACAAATAAAAACTTCACTTAAACATTTTGTTTCCTGTCCTGATATCCATCTTGCAACTGGTGTTATGATGATTGATAGAGTAGGGACATTCTGCATCATGAGGCTTCTCAGATCCCATTAGCTCCCTGTTTGGTTAAGCCCTCCAAATTGTATATTGATTAATAGGCATAGTTTTCAATGTCACTGGATTCATTCCACAGAATACAAAAATGCAGTCTACTGCTCCACACAAGATGTTCATTCTGTTACAGAATTAAGAAGCTTCAAAATCTAGAGTAGGGAAGTAATTTCATTAAATTATGCCATGTGACTATTTTATCTTCCATGATGGCACTACAGTTTTTCTGAAGCTAGTCGTCTTGGTTATGTTTCAAGAAGCCCAAGAGATGTTTGTAAACAGCTGCAAACCCTTACTGGCTAACTGCTAATATCCTCATAATGTCATTTAGCTCAATTGGAAGTTGTCAGTGTTTTTAGGAAGGTTTGAAAAAAAATAAAGGCCTAATTTAATTTATTCTGGAGTGCCTTATTGCTTCTTTCGGAAGATTGGATGTGAAAGAAGGATTTTCAAAATAAAGGTCACTGACAGCTGTGATCATATTTAAGAGCGCTCTTGTTAAATTGCCCAGATGATTCTCTCACTACATTATCTCTGAAGTTCTTGCATTTCAGTAGATTGTTCCTTAGAAGAAACAGGGAGTAAACCACAACTGTATCCTTTTTACATGAATGCCCATGCAAGTATAGCATGTACAGTACACAGTGGAATATTCTACCGATGGTACATTGCAATGAAGTGGAATGCATTGATACCAATGTAGTGAATTCATTTTCATCATTATAGATGGCTTAGGATACTACGGTGAAACATTCTGGGAGATATCTAATAATTTGCATCCATTATTATGGGAATGAAGATTGGTCTTTTCAGTATTTACTGTACCAAGCAACACCAACCCCAGTTTCTCCCTTTCAGTGCAATCCAGGGGTGAATCACACGTACTGTACATCTAACACATGCATCTGCAACATGTTTCCACTTTAATAGATGATTCTGTTGGAAGTCCTGGTGAAAATCTCAGGATAAAATAGAAAAAAAGGATAGTACAAAAAACAGCTGGTTTTAAAATTTAGTTACTGGACAGCTGAGGATTTTTTTAAGGTTCTTCGTTTTATTATCAAGTTTAATTATATTTGGTGGTTTCTCCCTTCTGTTCTGACTGACCAGTTTGAAATGCCACCATACTGTACCAACTATACCAGCTGGCCTATGGTACATCATTGTGTCCTACTTCCTGGCACCCACCTCACTCAGGTGAGTTTGCAGACTCAAATCCTGTTTTGCAGAACTAAAATATAATTAAGCATGCAAATAAGAAAGGATCTTTAGCTCTAGCTCTGTTTGTTTCACTCCTGAGCACAGACAACATCAAATCAATGCAGTGGATAGATGGTAGCATTCAATTCATGATTTTGCCACTTTTCTTTCACATTATGTAAGTGTCTGCCTGCTGGTGAAATAGACAGTAAGAGGATAATGTTTTATATTTTGTAACGTCTGTTTAGCCACTGCTTGGAACCTTCAGAGGCCAGTGGAGGGCATCCTTTGGTTGCCCACCTTTAATCAGAATCAAGTAGCTCCAATTTGCTTGTCTTCCCACACAGACTTGCTTTTCTGCATGAAAGCCAATTAGGACTTTTCACTCTTGTTGACTGAATAATATGGTAAGTGCTCTTGTTGTAATTAAATTAGAGAATGTAATACCAGTAACAGTTTTTTAACCTCCCCGAATGGAAGAAACAAGCATATTTTTGTGGAAGTCAGCCCAGTTCTCTAAAGCACTTATTTGTCTCTTTGATTCTCCCAGTGGAAAATAAATGAGCTATTATCAACATGTAAAAATGCCTTTAAAGACTCATGGGTAATAATCTATTGTTTGCCACTATTTGATCCAACGCAGTTTCTGAGCACTCCATGGTAAATTAGAATTTAAGCACTGGTACATAAAAGCTACAGCATATCCTTGAAACAAATCTCTTACACGAGGGAGAAGGTTTCAGTTGCATATGCTTTTTACAAAAGAAAACAGATAATACTCTGTAATAAGGCATTTAAATTTGTGATTGCTTATTCTTTCGGGACTAGTTTGTGCTACTCGAAAGGAGATTTTTTTTACACTGAAAACTCCATTTTTAAAGAGGAGGAAAATGCTTCTGCATAGATCCTGGGGTTGACATGTACTTCAGAATCGCCTCCGCAGTATGTTTCTCAAGGAGCAGCACTGCATATAGACAGTGTGACTTAAAAGGCGGGTAGGAGACTTTCTCATGCTTAGAATACTTAGTTTAAAATGCTGTGTAGTCTGGAGGTGGAATCGTGCTGGAGTCTAACAAGGTTTCGCTCAAGCACTCAAGATCCCATTTGCCTGATGTAAGATGAACTTGCTCCCAATTATAAAGGCTGTGAACGTTGCAAAAGTAAATTGAAACCTCTCATCATTTCTTATTAGCTGAAATGTTTGTGTACTGTATGTAGACCTGTATATTAGTTTGTGTAGACATTATATGTGCATTAATATAATTTAGAAATACGTTTTCTAACAGACAACTGTAAGAGGGTGGGAGACACTCATTAAATAATCAGAAACAAGTTATGTGACTAGCCGTTTCTGTGTGTTACACAATGAGACATGTTGCACAACAAGAAATCATTTTGAGATAGTTACAGTATGTGAGCAAACAACTGCTGTACTTCAATGCAACTCATGTGGAGCTGCTTACTACATTCATTCTTAGTATTAGACACTGATGTTTAAATATCCAAATATCTCATTCAATATACTATATTCATATTAATTAGGTTACTTCCGTTTGTCATTTGGTTTCTCTCTATTAAAACAGAACTGCAAAGTAATGATTTTTCTGCAATGAATGCAAGAAAATGTCAGAGATAGTAGATAGTGGCCTGTTCATGTCAATCCTGCCATTGTTTAATTTTGGTCAAGATTCAAGTCTAATGCAGTACAAAAGAATTCTACAGAATACTTTTGCTTAATCATACCTTTGGATATTTATAGAGCACTCTTTGGCAAAATCCATAGGTCTGTTCAGTGATTTGGACAGTTGAAAACCTTGAGAAGCTAACTGATGTCTAGAGATCACTTGCAGTTTAGCCTGTGCGTAAAGTTTCAGTGGGGAATTAGTATTATATAATATATAAATACAGTATTTATATTACAGATAGTTAAGTGGTAATTTTTAATTATTCTGTTGTAGGAGACTGCAGTCTGTCCCAATTGTGTAGATACCCTTTTAGTGGATTGCACTTATTTTTAAATAGACAAGATAATCTTCCAACAATCCCAAAACTTTCAAGTTAATTAAAAAGAGTCTTTTTTACACATGCATCTCCAGCATTTGTGAATTGTGCGTCCTCCGATTATCACTAAAAAATATGACTGTCAGAGATACAGTAGATAACAGTCCCATGTCTCACGCTGATGACAAACAGAAATGTGCCGTAATGTTGTGCTGATAAGTCAACCATATATCATAGCAGTGAGAGTGACAGCCATTTTTGGCAATAAAATATTCTAAATATTTATTTATATGACATACTGTATGTTGCAATGTTATTTTGGTGGATAAACACAAGCTGTAAAAGCTTAACTTAATTGTTTTAATTGCATAGTTCAAATTCTTTCACTCGAGAAATATCAGTTCAGCTGCAGACTTTACCAGCAGATCCAGCCTTTTAAAGTGCACAAAAAGGTTGGAATTATTGCCGAATTCACTGTAGCTGTGTGTAGTTGACAGGCAAATAGGTGCGAAATGGCGAACCAAAATTAAATGTGGATTAACCTGTAAGTGTTACTGCTTTCATGCACTGATCATGCAATGGATGGATGTTTGCCCATTATGCCTTCTGGGATGTAGGGGCAGCAACATCCTGTTACTGTTACCATAACATTCGTTTTTTGGGGGGGAACAGGGTTGCTAGCCTTGTGCCCAACCTCCAACATGGAGGTCCTGGTGCCCGAAGTTGGACACAAACCCACTACCCTGAGATTATGAGTCTCATGCTCTACCAACAAAACTAGCCAGGCCCCTTCATACAATAGCAGCAAACAATTGCTCAAACAACGTTGTACAGTACGTAAATCCCTTTGCAACGTCATTACCATTGTGACAATTCCAACCACGATTTATTTCAATCTAGCAATGATAATAAAATTACCTGTTTTATAAACACTTTAGACTATATACAGGAATTAATCATTGTTTTTTTTCATAAAGTGATTAAAAATGTTGTAATTACTGTATATTGTCTATATTTCAGTGGCAAAATAAAGTGTATCTGTTAATACAAAGGCAAATATAATTGTGATTCTACTGTTTTCTACCTACTATTGCAAACGATACACGTGTTGTACCAGTAATGTCACTGGTTGTACAGTAATACTAAACAGGTACAGTTTTAATGTTTTTGCAATGGGAAAATAGGGACTTTTCTTCCTATATACGTTACACTTATCGCAGTGGTCCGTCACTGATTGGAAGACTGAATATGCAGGAAAGTGGGAGAAGTAGTTTCTTAGTTTGTGTATTTAGTGCCACAAGCTAAAAACTACTGTACAAGCATTGCTTAGATACAGTACTTTATTGCCCAAATGAAGAATCTAAAGTGTTTAAAAATTAAAACAGCATATTATACAGTATGTAATATAATAAATGAAAAAGATTTTGTTGTAAATATTGTGGTGTAGTGGTAAAGGAGTGATTCCTGCTTCTTATAGAGAATCTCTGGTACTCATTGAATCTTTATGGGACTGGGTGAAACCTGAAATGGCGGAATACAGACAATAAATTTTCTTAAACTATTTTAGTACATTTCTGTACTGTTTACAATAACAAAACTTCTAGGGAAAAGGAATCTTCAATGTACTGTATATACTGTGGAAATTTGTCTTTGGCTTCTCCCATAAAAGTACAAAACACACAAGCAAGCCACAAAACTACAAAAACTACATTTACAGTACATACTGTACATTTATTGAGCAGTTTTATTGCAGAGGTGACTTCTTATAAATGTTTTTATTTTAATTGGGTACACTATACTGTCTCCCTGATGGGAACATTATAAACTGAGGATGGAGAGGACAGGTGGATTCAGCTATGATGTTTTTGAGACCTACTGTATATTGTGATATAAATTGCTGAGCTGGGGCTGCTATTTCCAAATTAGTTTTCCTGCTATTTTCACAATCCCCAGGTTTCCATACAAAACTGTCATGATAAATGCCAGGATGCCCTTAACAAGGCTTTTACTTGTATATGCCATCTCTAGGACATTTTGACTAACATTAAAGTTCTATAGTCTTTGAATTAGAAACAGCCTCTGATTTGCTTTCTTAAAAACGTCTGTCTATATTCTCAGTCACTATGTGTTCCCAGATATTTAAAACTCTCCACGACCTCTGAGACTGACCATTGAGTTTTAATGTCTACAAAGATTTGCACGTTGTGAGTTTTAAAATTGAAAAGAACCTCTTTAGTCTTGGTCACATTTTTTTCTAATGCACTGGCACCAATTTTCAAGGTTGTGCATTTTTCCATTTTACAAAGTTTTCAGAAATGGTCTTATTTGACATGAAGTTTCAAAAACTGCAAAGAAACATTATATAATTTATGAATATACAGTATGTTGTGTAAACAAGAAATCATAAAAAAGATTACTGATGTTGTAATTGCTTGTAGAGGAAAACCAAATGAAGAATCTAAAGTGTTTAAAAATTAAAACAATAGAAATACTAATTGCTGAATGAAAACAAGTACAAAATTACCGAGAAACGCAATAAAAACAGCATATTATACAGTATGTAATATAATAAATGAAAAATATTTTGTTGTAAATATTGTGGTGTAGTGGTAAAGGAGTGATTCCTGCTTCTTATAGAGAATCTCTGGTACTCATTGAATCTTTATGGGACTGGGTGAAACCTGAAATGGCGGAATACAGACAATAAATTTTCTTAAACTATTTTAGTACAATAGTTTTACAATAACAAAACTTCTAGGGAAAAGGAATCTTCAATGTACTGTAAAATCACTGTCTCAAACCAGTTTGACTGTTTTCTCATGGGGAGCTGGCATCCTTAATTGAAATAAAATAGTTTGGTCCTGGGGCACAATTCCAGTAAAAAAAAATCAAGGTACCTCAAAGTACCCTCCCTTGTCATTCACGTGCTTTACAATTTTTTTTTTTCATTAATGAAGAATATACAGTAATTTGACTGAAATTCAAATAATTTCATCAAAATATTTTGAATTTCATTTTCTAATTCTATAGTGTTTGCTAATCCTCCTAAATTGGTATGATCTTCAAACATGACTAGTTTCCCATCTTTCATTTACTTGAATTCAGAAAGGTTAGCAGTGTTTACAGTTCACAAATTGCTTGCCAGAATCAGAATAACAATGTGTAGCGATACAAGAATTCACAGAGCAGTTCAGTGAAGGTTTGAAAAGTTTACACAGATGGGAGTACTGTAAATTCACAGTGGAAATGGTGTGCCACATACTTTATAATGCTTTTGGCATTCCTAACCCTCTGTTTGTAGAGGGCATTTATGATTATTTGATCTGCTTCAGTTATTTTTCTGTTTACCTTCATTAATTTTCTCAACCTGTTACTATAACAGTACTGATGTTGCCAAACCAATAAATAAGGAAGTATTTTTAAAACTTATGGAAAATGTTAAAATCGTTTTTCTATCTTAAAGAAGCTGAGTTTCAGAAGAACATGTCTGTCAGCCTGAATGGTACAATTTTCAGGAAAATGGATGCAAATGCTCTCTCCTCGAACTGCTCGGTGATTCTGCAATTGCAGTGCATTGTGTTACGCATGACAGTTATAAACACTTGACAGTATTTTTTCAAAAGTGTTTTTTCTATATGGTTTCAAATACTGTATATAGAAAAAAACACTTGGTGCAGCTTAATGGAAAAACCAAGTTACTGTATGTGCTACGGATGACTGAAAGAAAGAATGAAACACATGAAATGTTTAGAAATGTGTTTGGGTCACTAAAAAAACAGTTTATAGATACACATCACTACATAAATCCCTTGACACATTTTCATTTTAAGTTTGTTTTTATCTAAAGAGGAATTTAGATTAAACATTAGTAAATGTGAAATCATTAAAAAAAAATCCCACAAAAGGCACATTTAAAATTGACATTTTTAATCAGTTGGAGCAAATGAGATCATAATCCTCTCGTTTTGTGTAATGCAAACCAAAGAAAATAAGTGCTGTGTAATTAAAATACTATTTATTTCAGACAAATACATGTATAAGTAACAGTTGACATGAGAGTAACATGGTTGACAAATGTAATAATGTATTTGAAATGAATTAAAGATGAATGATTTTTTAGCTTTGTGGTGTGTCAATGGAATGTGGGATTAATTAAGATTTTGAGTTTGTCAGACATACTGTAAAGAACAAAAATAGAACATCTGAGAGTGGCAGAGTAAGAGCTCAGAGTGTTGCTGTCATTAGTTCATGGTTAAGGTGGCTGTGCACTTTGAGGTAAACCCAGAATAAATATTGAATTTTTTAACTGAAATTTGTTTATAATCTTAATATTAAAATGTGGAGTCAGTGACGTGCTGTACAGTATTTGTGGGGAGAGGAGCATGGCGCAAAATGTTTCTATTGATGTGTAGTCATTGGACAGAAAAGGTTTAGAAGCACTGCAGCAATCATTACTATGAGCTAGAACACGATAAAGCTACTGTACATGGCAGTTAATACTAGTGCCTCCCTTTTCCTGGGCCCTGGCTTTAATGCCAGGCTTGGGTGCTGTCTGAGTGGAGTTGGCATATTTTTCCTGTGTTTATGTGTATTTCCTTTGGGTGCTCTGGTTAATCCCAACCTCCCAAAGATATTAGTGGGGCCAGCAGGGGACGCTCACCCTGCGGTCCATGTGGGTCCTAATGTCCCAGTATAGTGACGGTTACACTATACTGTAAACAAACAGGCGCCGTCCTTCATATGAGACGTAATATGAGGTCCTGACTCTCTGTGGTCATTAAAAATCCCAGGGTGCTTCTCGAAAAGAGTAGGGGTGTAACCCCGGCTTCCTGGCCAAATCTCCCATTGGCCTTTACCAGTCATGGCCTCCTAATAATCACCTTCTATGAATTGGCTTCATTACTCTGCTCCCCTCCCCACTGATAGCTGATGTATGGTGAGCATACCGGTGCACTATGGCTGCTGTCGCATCACCCAGGTGGGGCTGCACATTGGTGGTGGTAGAGGGGAGTCCCCATTACCTGTAAAGCACTTTGAGTAGAGTGTCCAGAAAAGTGCTGTATAAGTGTAAGCAATTATAAATAATTGTTATTATGTATATTGGGTTTGATTAGCTATTCTATAGTAACCTGACAGATCTTATACTGTCTGGTCCCCGTTAGCTAAAAAAACAGTTCATGGTTATACCATCTCATGGTAATTGAAGGCATACTGTACTTGAGATGAGGAAGGTGAGATAGAAACAATTGGGGATTTCATATTGAGTGTAAAATCTATTTTTAAAAAAAATCAAAAACTTATTTTTGTATGACATACTTAGTTCATTACTGATGTAAAATGTTTTTTTGTCATCTCCACATTCAGTAACACTCATGACATTCTAATGCAAAGTGTCCGGAATGTGTTTCGGTTTTCCTTGGACAAAGAAGTGCCATTACTCAAATGTTTCCTTTTCCTTCACAAAAGAACTGCGGTAAAGAACTTTGTGAAGGAACTATTGAATAAGTCCGCGGGAATAGAATTAAAGAAAAAGCACAATAAAACCCCAAAGCTACAATATATACTGTACTTTCAGGTACAGGAAAGGAGAGAGAGTGTATTGTCATTTTAATCCTTTCCATGTGGATGGCTGCACCCTGACAGCAATTACATTTGGACCAAAGTATTGTGAAGCTCTTGATTTGCACTTTCTATTCAGCAACAAATAGAAGGTTATGGGAAAAAACTGTAATGAATATTTAATAGAGGTTCATTTAATCCCCATGAATATGATTATTTGGTCCTTGTTTGCATCCTTCACTGAAGAAGGCTTAGGGTGCACTTTCAGTCATCTGAAACATGTTTCCCTCTAATTTTTTTTTCAGTACATGCTATTCAGACCATTGCTGGCCTCCAGCTGTCTTTAATGTGACACTTGAAGATGACTTTAGTGCATGACATTTGATCTTTATTTATAAAGACAAGCTAGATATTTTCCTGATTCTACACTATTTATGTATGATATAAAACAAACCATCAATTATTTGTATGCAGGATTGGCACTGGTATGGAGAATAGCTGAGGCTAGAGTTTCTGGAATAGTATCCTCCCTCCTCTCTTTCAGCTGTTCAGGGCTTTCTGTGCAGGGTCTATGTCTCTGAAAATGTCTTGTAGTGATCAGTCCCCGAGCTGTGCCAACCCAGCTGTGTATCTTGACACATACGTCCAAAACTGGACCACTTTTAAGCAGGAAACTGACATGGGAGCTTTTTTCACCTTTCTCCTCTTTCCTCTTCTTTTTTTTCAAGCTGTCTAATTGTGACATGCACCGTGATCCTCTAGGCACTGAGCCGAATCTGTCAAAACAGCTTTCCTTTCACATACTTTTCAAATTCAGACCCAGGTTTCCAGAGCAGGGGGGCGGGTACATAGTTTGCTTCAGGTTGGAGATAATGTTGTCTCTTGACTTCCTTTCAATGTAAAAGGCTAAGAAGTCCAACAGGAGAGCTCTTACATATTCTGCATTACACTTCAGTATGACGCAGGTCACGGGTTGGATGGTTTTGCTCAAACTAAAGTAAGTCTCAAAGACCTCTACAAGGAAACTTCAGACCCTGTGTGGATATGCTTAATTTGCTGGGGGGGGATAGAATTGCAGATATTGTTTCTTTATGTGAGAAAACAACCTAAAAGCTGACACTACCACTTTGTGCCTTTTGAAGATTGTAATTGCTCGATCTTGAACTTGAGGACCTCCTGTTCTCTAAAGCTTGTTTTTTTGTTTTTTTGTTTTCTTCAGGAGGCTAATCCTTCCCTCTTTCTTAAATCGCAGTGATCACAGAAGAAATACTACAAGTGAGAAGGGGCTGCTCAGCCCATGTTGCTTGATTTGTTGCTGGCAGCTTATTTATCAGTGGATCCTTTACAGGTGTTTCTTGAAAGATCAAGGACATCACCTTCCATACTGTGTCTGTCTACTGTCTAGTTTGTTCCAGATTCCTTCCACCCTTTGTGAAGATGTGCCTCCTATTCCACACCATAAACAGATTTTCTCATTCCCATTTGTGCTCTTGGATTCTTGTGTCCCTCTCACGAAATGTTTGTGATTACCAATACATGTGTCAATAGTTTGGTTTCCTTAATAAAAAAAATCCCTTTTCCTTTGAAAGACCATACTTCCATTAGATCTGGAGAAACCATTTTTTCAGTAGGATGAACGTGTTAATGTTGAACATAAACAAAAGCATGTGTTTCTAATGAACTCATAATTCCTAAATGGGCTTTGGTTGGCTGTTTTTTCACAAAGATTCTTTGCCTGATTTCCGAAGTGTTTTCCAGGAACTGCCGTAACCTGAAAGGAAAGCATTATTTATGCAGCTTGCTTTAGTGCAACCTTGTTCAAATTACAGCACTTTCATTGCTCTGGTTGAAGACATCATTTTGAAGGCATTTTGAGAAAGCTTTCCACGGCTTGCATGTCTATGGCTTTAATTGAAATGTCCGGGTAATTGTTTATTGCAGAACTGGAAGCAAAAATGACTGTAATTTCAGACCTGTAATGTAAGCAGCGCCAACTGTTTTCCTGAAATCTGAATTCATATGTAGGATGTGTGTCCTCCTGTAGCCTAGCATAAAGAGAAATGTACCATATTATCATTAAATACTCAGTGCTGTCCATATAATGTTTGGTTGCTGTCAGGAAGTCATGGGTATTATATCATTTCTGAGAAGAGTGAATGTTTTCAGCCTTATTTATTGGTAACAGATAAGGTATTTTAAATGTGAATCCTAATGGGGCCTTTACAGTTGATCCTTTTAGAATTGTCTGCTGCAAAATGTATAACACTTGCTGATAACATTTTTCAGTGTGCAAAATCCATTTGCTTATTTAATACATTTTGCAAAGAAATTATTTTCCACCAGCAACAGCTACTGTATATGCTGCGGATTTGTTGAGTGAAGTAACAGGGCTGCAACAATTACAGTTACACATGCTGAAGAGATGTTTAATTAAAATTGCATAATAAGGTCCATAGGACTAATCTTAACCCAAAACTAAAGCAAGTACATCTAGTAATTGAGGATATATTCAGTGTATAGCACTGTGGATACTGATTTCTGCGTAGATGTACCTGTACAGTATATAAGCATACTGTGTGCTGGAAGTCATGTTGCCAAATGTGAAATTCTGTCTTTTTTCATACTTTATTGGATTGTGTATCCAGGGTTTGATATTGCAAAACCATAAGATCACCAGAGATCTACAGTATATGCCTATTTGAGAGAGAAGGAATCTTAGGTTCCCATCTCCTTTGATATGTAATATACTGTATATAAGTGGTGAACCAGGATACTGTATATCCTCAGGTTTGAGGTATCCTCAGGTATTTCAGCCTCTGCAACTGAACTGTTGTTTCAGGAACAGTTAACTGCTCTGTGATTGTGGAGTATGAAACCCTGATTTGCCAAGACCCTATGGCAGCAAAGGGCTTCACTCCCCAGATGGTGGGGTGGATAAAGATCCTGAATACCTGTAATGGCTGAGGAGCCGAATGATAATAGCATTTTTTCCCTGGCTAGCTGCTTTTGCCTCCCAGTACTCTGATTAGAGGACACTGCACATGTACAATCAGTGGTCGCAGGTAACTGATAAGCACTGCGAGCTCATTACAGGCAGCCATTAGCCAGGTGTGATTGAGTACCAGCAAATTCTCTTGCTTAACTAATGAGCAGCACAGCTTTTTCTGCAGTCGTTTTTGCTTGGATAAGATGGCGTCGGAAGTTAGCACTAACTACGCATCTCTTCTTTGTTGCCTGTGACCTGCGCCCCATCACCCACTCGTTTCCTGTTTGCTTTTGCCTGTTGTATTTTTTTTTTGCTTTTCTCCTTCTTTTCAGACTATCGTCTTCCCTTCCTTCTGAGGGGCAACAGGATCTGCTGCCAGCAGATCCCCCGGTTCATTATTTCGCTGGTCCCTCTTTACGGGTTTGTGTGCACTTGTTAGCAATTCAGTTCGGCAGTGACTCAAACACAGCGTGCCGAGCAGGTCCCAATTAGGCTGGCTTATGTGAACTACACAGAGTTCGGGTTAAAAGTGCCTGGTGATCCATAAATCACCAGAGCGCCATCAGCTCTGAAAATACTAAAGAAATAAACAGATTCTTTAAATTAAGGAGAGGTGAAGAGGTGTAGAGGAGGACACATTGAAAAATTATATAAGATCTAATTTGATGCAGCTTATTGTACAATTGTGCATATTAGATCTGCTGTGATGTAAGTACCTTTATATGTTGCTGTAACAATTACACTGTCTTTTTTAAGCATTTGTTGATGTATAGTTTGTATCTCAGATGAAAGCTTATACAGTATATGAAACCATTCTAGTTATATTTGTTGTAAGTTCCTCAAACAGGTCAGAATGATGTGCATAATGAACCTTAATAAATTAGAGTAAAGCTTTGGTTTATGGTTTTCGATACCAAATTAACAGAATGCGTTCATCTCTATTTTCTGAGCATCTCCTGATAATTGTTCCCCAAACTGGCTTAAAAAACAATGAACAGCTAATCCCAATTTGCATTACCTCTGCACTCATTTACAGTATATATTGCACAAATGTAAAGCATGCTAAAATGTGGTCAGCAGCATAGAGGCACGGTGTTTAGTACTGTTGCCTTGGAGCACTGGGACCCTGGGCTTAATTCTGGACCTGGGGTGATGTCTGCGTGGAGTTTATGTGTACAGTACTCCACATCTTAGCATAGGTTTCCTCCTGGTGCTCCAGTTTCTTTCCACAATCCAGAAACATACTGGTAGGTTAATTGGCTTCTGTAAATTGGCCCTGGCATGAGTGCGTGCGCGTTTGTGTCTGTGTGTGGCCTGTGATGGACTGGAGTTCTGTCCAGGATGTATCCTACCTTGGGTCTGTTGCTGGGATAGGCTCCGGCTCCCCTGGGACGCTGTATTGTTAGAAAATGGATGGATGGTAAAATGTGGTAAATATGATATAATAACATATTGTAATGTTACCATTATTATTTAAGGCAGGAATAATCAGGTTACCAGTCCTTAGTACATCCCTTCCCATGTGGTGATACAGTGCATTAATGCACCAATGCAGAAAGTATAGGTTTTGGAAAGCAAGCACATCTTGCTCAAAATGGTAGGTAATCCTAACCTTGTTTAGTCAATTCTCTATTACACAGTAAAGTACGACTACAGTGTAAAAGATTTTCTGCCTCACTCTGTTACATTATAACATAGGTTCAGGGGTTAATAACTTCACTAGCTCTTCCCCAGCCTTGGTCTTCGATTTCCAAGACTGTCAAGGTTATTGGGGATCATTGCTTGAAATCCTGCCCGGTCTGTCCATTAAAGTTCAATTCTGTGTGTCGAATCTGCAATGTCACTCATGCAGCTTCTCTTTTTTCTTCAGTCGAGCAATTGTTCAAGCACTCTTAGAGCAGGAAAATAGAACAGGAGAAAGAATTTTGTGCTACCAATGAAAAACAAATGACTCAGAGATTTTTTAAACCAATCCAATCCCCTGTACTGTATATACTTTGGGAGGTATGGTGTGATATGACTTGAAAATATAGTCTTGTTGGCTTAGTTATGTGTCTGCATTTTTATCTGTACATTGAAGATCTAAATAATTTATCAATATAATCTTTCCTTTTTCAATAATCACTTAATAATAACCAGGGTCTAACCCAGCAGACAGTGGGCATAAGGCAGGATACATCCTGGACATACATCCTGGTCAGAATGCCAGTCCATCACCAGGCACACACATGCATTCAGGCAGCAAGTTAAACTTCAATTAACCTACACAGCATGTATTTGGACTGTGGCAGGAGATCAGAACACCTAAACGAAACCAACATGGCCATACGGAGAACGTGTGCTCTTCACACACAGAATGTCACAGTCTGGAATTAACTCCAGAACCCAAGAGCTGTGAGGCTGCACAGCTAACCACACCACCATATCTCCTAAGAAATCATCTAGTCCAATATTCATTAAAAGGAACATAGAAAACATTGATGCAGTGCCTAGGGGGCTATGTAAGCTGATCATTATAGATGACCAATTCTGTCTACCTTTCACCAAAAGTATCTTAAGGAAAATGTTCTGCCTTATCAGATGCTTGTTTATCAATTGCCACTGTGTAAGCAGGTCAGATTGCATTTTCTTGATCTTGTAAAGTTTAGTGAAGCAAGTAAACGGACAAGGAAAATCGCTCTTTCTGTCCCTTCACAGCTCTTGACAGCCTATGAACATATTGGTTCTCAACAGTCATGGAATATTATTGCGACAGTATTTCCTCATTTTTAACTCTGTTTATGTTATTGAACCACATGAATTACAATTATCTAGCTATGTGTGACTGGCCTAGCAAATTAATGTGACTGTTGGAATGCACAAGACTGGTCTTCAGTCTCAAAGGATATTGTGATGTTAAAATGACATTGAACAGCATGTGTAATGCATTGCAGTCATTCACTTAAGCTTGCACTGTTTTTCCATTGTTGCTGGTATAGTGGCAAATGAAATACAATGTACGTTTAGTTTACATCCTCTTCAAATTTGTGTGCTCTTATTATGAGTTACATTCTTTGATCCAAAGAATTTATTATTGATGGAACAGAAATCAAAGGAAACTTGAAAAGATGACATTGAAGCCAGGAAGTACACAGACAAGATACAAGGCTCCTGTAGTGGCAACATCTTCCGAAAAACCTCTGTTGTCAACTTCAATTACCAATGTGTCATGTCAGGTTGAGCTCTAGGACACCTGCAGCATATAGTGACACACTATATTGTCACATACAATGCACATCTGTGATAGATGCTGTAGTGGGAGATTTCCAATTTACAGTATAGGTCTTTAGATTCTTTTTTTAAAATCCAGGTTAGTGTATCACCTCCCGGGGCAGAAATAACAAACACCCTGCTTTCATAGACGTGTTCACTCTGTACTTCAATCAAAATGTGTTCTACATCAGCAGAAAAATCTGTCCCCGGTCTGCACTTCATGTAATTCTGTAATTTGAATAAGTTTCACAATCTAATAGTGAGGTAATGCAATAAAATGCCTCTTGTCCATCACAAATGCGGCATTGTGTTCCAGTCGGTGCTTACACCTGGCCAAAGTTGGTTGTGTAAAATAAAGATTAAACATTCATTTGTTTGTCAAAATTCAAAAGTGCCTTCCGTCAACACAAAGAGCTGTTACTCTGCAAGTTATACTGTAAATGTCGTTGATACAGCAGCAGCCTACCTGTATCGTAGACAGAAGGTTGAAAAAGAAGATATTGGAAAAGGCAAAATCCATTTGTTGCAAAGATATTTTGTCATTGTTAACCTTAATACTAACTGACGGAATTGCTTTGTTTTTATATAATATGTATTTAAACAAGATCTAAAGTTGGGGTCAAGTTCTCTGCTCCTTACACAAATCGGTTGCTCTCCTTTCTTGATCACAAAAAAGCTACTGTAGCTGTTGTACAGTAGATATAGTCAATGTGTTGACATTATGATTCAGATTGTGTTTCTTAAGTATTTCTTAAGTGTTCACAATTTGCATACTATAACCTCCCTCCACACCCCCAAAACTGTTTGAATATTTTAACCTGTCAATCTTGTCAAATGAAACTATAATTTTGTGCTCCCTGGATGGAGACAGGAAGATGTTGATGGAATATAGCCGAACTTTAGAAATGTAATGACACTGCACTTCATGAGACACAGTGGTTTTATGCGCATTAGTTGAAAAAAGAGCTACCGTTGCCATATCAAATATTGACACGCAAGGTCACAACAACAGTTTTTTTCACAGAGGAGTAGATAAAAAAAAAACTTATTAATAACTGCTAAGTAACTCGTTACCAATTATTGAGTGCATACACTGCTGCCAGTTAACAAGCCATTATCAGAACCTTTCACAATCAATATCCTTACTTCTCCTGGCTCTACAAAGCAACCTGAAAGGATGCATTCTGATGCTTTTTGCTGATATCAAGCTGGAAACAGTTGTTGTCTGAGGGAGGCACTTAAAACAGCATCTAACTGGGAAAATGGTTGTATTTTAGATGCAATTATCTCTGTCTAGAAAAAGTCTTTTGAATAGGATTAAAAAGCTAAAGTGTGATTTTTGTTGTTTAGCAAATTATATTTACCTATAGATCTTGTTTTTTTTAAATGGTGTAAGGGAGCAGTTTTAGAGAGACACTGACAGACGCGCAAAGTGGAAGGAGTTCAGAATTTTTGCAGGATGTAGAGCTGGAAATACAGGGCAGCTGTGTTAAATCCTTGTGAACAAGGCAAGATCTTTTAAAATAAGAATATACACATGCCACGTTTTATTCTAAAGTTATATAGTCTTTAAACAACATACTGTACACAGTATCAAAGGGATTTTAGTGCTAAATGTTTTTCTGGTGAAAGGTTTTTTTTAGCCCAGCATTTCATTTAAAATGGGTACTTATAAAAAAGGGCCTTAGACTCGTTGCTTAGATATTTCGGCATAATTAAGTAAGCCTTATGAAAGCCTAATGAAATTTCGTGAAAGCTTTTTTATTAACTATTTTTATATTAACTATAAAGTTTTCATAAAAGTCAGATAAAGTCATACAGCTGTGGCAGTCCTTATACAACAAGGATTTGACTGCATCATCAACACCACTTCTGGGCTCCATAGCCCCCCACCCCAGCACCATGGGTATGAGCAGACCCTGGGGGACACACTCATTGACTTCTAATGCAGTACCAACATCCTTTTAGCCACGGTGAGCCCAGTCAATCAGATGTGTTTGTGTCATTGCAAGACGCCAAGCTTGGACTAGTCATTAGCAACAACTGTGAGTAAGAAGTAGCAATACTAGGTGAGAGCACTTGTTTAGATTTGTTTAGATTAGATGTCTCCGGGGACAACACCTGCTCCACCTGCCAATGGGTGTGCAAGCCAAATATTAGACTTACAAGACATCTTCAGGTTCATGGAAGACAGTTGTTCTGAACTGCGAGGGACAGCCAATAAATAGTCTCCTTCTTTTTCAGTGGGAAAAATGTAGCCTGTGGAAACAGGAAGTGCTTCCTTTGAGAGTTTGGGGAGTTAGAATGGATAAACCTAATCATCCGTAATAATAGTAATAACGGATAAAATTAGTAAAGCCCTGGTATGTAAATGTAACAGGGCTCAATCTGTGTGAGCCAGTTGTGCTGTCATAACACTCTGAAGCTTGGTTTACATGACTGGTCTTTTGACCAACTGGATTTGATCATCTGTGTGTGTGCGCGTGTGTGTGTGCGCGCGCACTACTGCATGTGGCTCAGGAGGTTCCTGAGAGACGGAGAATCGAATCCCTGGCCGCAAACACAAGACACATACAGTATACACTGGAGCTCTGCTTTTTCACACAGCAATTCCAATTGTATAAAAAAAGTTATTTTGCTCCCAATCAAAATACCGATCTGTGCAAAAAAAAAAGGTTCTTCAAAGAAATGCTCCTTCAGTCATCGGCTAATAACACTCTTCATGCACTCTGCCACATCATTAGGTGTTTCATTTGTGTAGCTTAACTGCACAGATTATCATAAAACCTCTGAGTAGGAGAGAACAAAGAAGAAGAGAAAGAAATTCTGCTTTGCTGGCAGTATTGATCAGTCAATGAAAATGTCTTTTTTTTTCAAGGTCACCTTCTTCTACCTATAAATTAAGATTACCTTATTTCTGACATTGTCTGTCTCTTAAACACTGCTCTTTTCCCTGCATTGTTTTTTCTCAGTGGGCTTCAGGAAGGAATGTACTGTAGGATTCCCTGTGGTGGACTCTGCTAGGGGCTGCAGGGAAAGCTGGTTAAAAAAGAAAGAAAAGGGGGTAAAAATTAACTGCAAATGTACAGTTAAAAGAGAGGTGGGTTACGTCATTTTTTATTTAATTTCCGGCAGTGATAAGGTGACTGTGCTGCATTCTAAAAGCTACATAACTTAAAGGGACTGTTTTTGAAAACCACGTTGAAATATTAAATGTTTGTTTTTCTTCTGGTATTGAGACATGGACAAAGAACAGTATTATGTCTTAGCTAACATAAATTCTCTAAGGGTAGAGGCTTATTTATCTTTTTTTCTGTGGTATTTAATAGTGCCCCATAAAACTCTTTAAGTGATAGATAGATGGCATTTCTCCTTTTCATAAGGTATCTCAGAGAATGTTTTTACCAGGCAATGGAGACATGAGAAGCAAACACTGCAGGAACTGGAGAACTGCTTTAGTAAGCATTTTCATAAGGCAGAATGGAAGTGCAGTGTTTTGCTGGCAAGAAGAAGGATTTTCAAAGCAAGCTGCAGTGGTTGTGATGTTGTAAAGGTGTTGCATTAGAAAAAAACAGAAAAAAAACCTCTCTGCAGTATATATTAATGATGTGAAGGATTTATTATACTTTCTGAATTGTGTTGTTTCCATGGGAACCATCACAAAGCCAAAGGTTCTTAAAGAAGGAGTAATTCAAAACGTGCTGTTAAAGCTGGTGTTTAATGTTAGGAATGCAGAGTACAGGATGTTACTGTGTGAAAAGACCTTACTAGCTTCTGTACACACTGTATAAAAAAAGTCAGAAGCATACTGTTCTGTATGTTAATTTCCCTACACTGCAGATTATGTGGGTATGATTAAACAGGGTGTGTCAATAAATCCATGAACAAATAAATGTGACTGTAAAGTATACACTGCTCTATAGATCAGTAATGCAAAAATAAATACCTCGATGCAGCACTATTGCCTTGCCAAAACCATGTGTTCTACTAACTTGCACTCTGTCCACTTCACCTTTAAATCAGGAGTTACAGTATGTCCCACAGCAGAATTGGCAACTAGATTTCTGAACTTGAAGGCTACACACTGTGCCTTTTTTTGTGATGTTGGAACGTTTTATGTGTACTTGAAATGGTTAATGTGGTAAGTTCCCTTTTTAAGCAAACGCAGCAAGTGCATTATCCTCCTATCTTCCAATCTGTTAGTAAAATGTATTTTGTTTTCTTCTATAATCCCATGTTCTATGCACAAATCTAAAAGCTCTTCTCAATATGAAATCTACATTTTGTTAGTGTCAACAATACAGTAGTTCTATGTCAGGCATTTAAGAAAAATCTTCTAACTACAATATCATTCAGATCAAGTATATGAAGACAATTTTTGCATTAGATGCTAGACTGCAAAACTGCTGCACATATACAGGGTAGATTGCTTCTCCTGCTTTATTTTCTGAGAGCTTTTTTGCTGAATGGAGTGTTCCCCTGAGTGTGGTGTATATCTGCATGAGAATGCTTGTCACAGGAGTAGTGTTTTTTTCATAAGAAGGACAAATTGTGCCATCCATCACAGGAAAATGAGAACTGGCCTTATCTGCATTATCAGTGACCCCATTTCTTTCTGCTTCTCTGTTTCACATCTTGTGTCTCATCTTTTTCCATTTTGTGAAACCTCCTTTCTTTTTTGTCCTGTCAGTCAGTTCCTGACAGTCACATTCATTGGCTTTGATGATTCCACTGGGGTGCTGCTATCACCCATTGAAACTAATAGGGTTCTACAAGTACTCTTACAGCATATTCCAATATGCCAAGTTATCGGGGGGTTTTGGAGGCTTCTGTAAAAAGAAACTGTTTCTATTTTACAGCTGCGACAAAAAATCTATTTAGCAGAAGAATGAAAAATGTGTTTCTGAAAACATGAGTCATATATATGACTGAAAAAATATTTTTTTAATACTTTATTTCATATTTTCAATTTGCGACAAAGCTTGTTTCAGCAAACACTGGAGATTGGAGCAAACACACTAAAGTAATTGCTGTCAGTCACCAGTTGAGGCAGACTAACACAAAAATCAGATAATGTACTGTCTAGCACTATTCGAAATTCTTGCTTATACTGTATATCACATATTTCAGGTTAATACTCTTGGCTTCATCTTTTTAAGCATTAAAATGGTTAATGGAGCTGCAACATTCTCCTTTAACGTTAGTTTGTCAGAACACAATAATTGCCAGAACAAAGGTAAACAATCTGATTGTTTACAGTACACCGCTGTAATAATGATCTTGTCAGCATCTCTGCATCGCTTCGTGTAATGAAGGGCATCGTTACAAACAGATTCAGAACTGCATTATGTTCTCACTGCATTTGTTTTTTGATGTTGTTCGCAGGCAGAATTGGCACACTTTAAAAATGATTGCAGTCTATCAATCTGCGCCTGCTTTAGATAAGAATGTCCCCTCTGCAAGCCAACAGAGCTAAATCTCTCCGTTCTTCCTCAGAACTTGCTGTATGCTAGTCTTGTCTTTTTGTCTGTTTTTTTAATGCCAGCCAATAGTTTCCATGGTAACCAGGGCTTAGGGGAGTCTCACGTCGACGTAGCCGACTTGGCTGTGTGAGCAGTAAGAGCAGATGTTGGATGGGGATCTTCAGAGCTCAGAACAATGCACATTGCTTCAAGCAGTCGCCGATGAAAGGACCTGAAAGAAGAACGAGAAAAAGGACCAGCGTAGTTTGAACTGCTGATTTGCTTGGTGTTGTTAAGATTTTTTTTTTTATTTAATTCTTCTTCTCGTCCCCCCGCCTCCTCACAGGGGTTTCTGAGCCGACGGCTAAAGGGATCCATAAAAAGGACAAAGAGTCAGCCCAAGCTCGACAGAAACAGCAGCTTCAGGCACATCTTACCTGGCATCAGAAGTGTGGACAATGAAAGGTAGGAGAGCCTGTTTTCTGGCGAGCTGACCAACCCTCCTTGCCTTTCACTACAGGATGTGCTTATGTGGGTGGGGGGTCTGTTTGAGAGCATCATGCACTCGTTTCTCAGCACTGTAGGGATACTTAAGATGTTATCAGACCTGTGCATTTAACTCAGAGCGATAACCTGGATATTAAGGTCATTACCCACAAGGTTGTGTTGTTCCATAAAGCAATGTAGTTTCAGTCGTGGTATTGTCATTTTTCCGTTTTGCATGTGATAATAGCAGTTGTCATATGTCTTAGAACTGAGTTAGCACTAGGAAGGAAAAAAATACAGAAAACTTCTAGCTATTGCAGAGCTCGTGCTAACTGCTGTACTGCACGGTATGTTGTACAGTAAAAGCAAGGGTCAAAGTTGAGACAGGGCATGAAGCTGTCACTGTACGATCGCACATACCTTTTTCCTTACTCAACTTTCTGTATATGAGACAGTTTTTGCTTTTGTTGTATACTCCATTCCTTCGATGGAGCTAATGTTCACAAGGACACTTTGTATTTACTTATTAATAACAGTAAGATCCCTAAGCTTATAAATTATTATTCCTTAGTTGCTTTCTTGAAAACCTTAGTTGCTTTCTTGTTTTTGTCTGAACTCTGTGCTGTTCATGGGTTCAAGTTATTCTTTTATTTTCTGTCTTCCTTGCAGTTCTATTTAAGTCGTCTTTTAAGACATCTGTAAGTGACACTCATCTCCGTGTGTATTTACTCAAGGCTGTGTCAACCCTGCAAAATCCCTTTGGGATTGACAGTTGAAAGCATTCTACCACTACCACAGAGGCTTTGACTTATATATCTTCTACAGTAAATTTGTTGTGGAGTGATACAAAGAATTAAGCAAATGAAAACTGCTATACACAATACTGCAATTCTTTATTAAGAAAATAAGGAAAGATGAAGAGCGTTTCTGAAGCCAGATGTGAAAACACTCTCTGAGGCACCTACAGTATCTGCTGTCTCTTTTCAATACTCGGTCTTTGTGTATAATGATAAATATACCCATTAATCATCTTTTATTTTAAGTACCAGAAAGCAAAACCCAAGTGGAATTGACTCAACCTTACAGTATGTGCTATTGCAGTCTTTTATTTTATTTAGAATTAGAATTCTAAGGAAATCAAACCATTCTGCTTCCTTTAATACCTGAATGCTGTGCTGTTTTGGATGGTCAGTAGATCTATGAGTGCAGCGTAGGTCAATCATATCTGTGCTAGAATTAAGTCAGCCTCTTTTCTGCCAGATCAGGAACAATGCAGGGCTAAAGGTCCCATAGTATCTGCATTCCAGAAAGCTGCTGCAACTGACAAGTGAAGACCACGAAGTCTGTAGACAGGGGCACACACTGAGGAACCAAGCTATATACAGTACTTGATTGTCCTGGAGGGCAATGGTAACAGATAAAGAGAAAGGCCCATTAATGTGGTCATAAGCACACTCGGTAAATGAAGGGGAACAAAACTAGTCAGTCAAACCTTCTTGCATGATGCCTTCTTGCAAGTTGCTGAAGAAGTATCTGTTTTTTATGAGAAACCACTCACATACTGTACATTTAACATGTTTTTTTTTAAAGAGAGTGTGGAACAGTGCTAATTGCATATATCGTAGCATTTTGTTTGCTTTGATTGGAACTCCCAAAATGCAAACAATGGAAAATGGGAAGGAGTTTTAGTTATGCCCAGATTATATGTAAATCTCTGTCTTTATTCAAGAGAGCAGAACAAATGTACAGTATCATTGTGGAGACTCAAGAATGTATTTTCGTGAAGTTCAGTGGAAGATTTTGTCCAGCTTGCATTTTTTTTGTTAAAGTGATTAATGTTTGGAGTGAGCTTTGTACAGGAAATCTTGTAATTATTGAACTGCTGGTTGCTATATTCATAATGACACCATCTATGAGCTACAGTTAACAAAATTATACCTCGAAATTTGCATTCTCTTTCAAATTGATTCATCACTCCTAGTAGAATATTTGAGGTCAATTGTGTTTGTTCACCTTCCAAATCTGTGATTTAAGTGTTATATTTTAATCATATTCCTCTTCTCCAGCTGGATGCTTAATTCACCTTTATTATGAGTCCTGGTATTCAAGGGAAAACATTGCTCATGTAAATTTGATGTCCCGTTCTCATTTCAGTGCCATTTAATAATGGATTGAACTATCTCCTCTGCTGTAAAGCATGAAGGAACAGTGAAGGGCGGACACTCGAGTGTGCTGTTGGAAGACAGTAACACAGTTTTGCTTGCCCCCAGCTCATCTCTCTCTCATCAGCTTTTATTAAATTTCTCTTCCCTCTGACAACTCTCCCCTTCGTACTGTAGGAAAGCGAGCTTTTCAAGGCAAGATTACCGGGCAAAGGAAAACCTTTTGAAAACCTCCTCATTCCCTTTTTATTTAGCCATTAGAAATCATAATAAAAGCTAAAACTTCAGGATAGTCCTAGTCACTGAACATTTTCCCCAGTCTATAAATACAGCAGGTGGGTTTCGGCTGACTGTTCCTTCTCTGTCTCGTGCTGCTTTTTGTTCTGAAAATTCAGCCTGGCTGTTAATTGCTCACCTGCCTGAGGAAAGTGGCTGCGAAGGGCAACAGGGTCCTTTGTACATTGTTTTGCACACCCAGAGAAAATTTTAGAGGCTGCTCTGAGGCAAACACAGCTCCTTAATGAATATGTGCTGGCGATTTCTGACTACATTGTAAAAGAGAAACAAACGCAAAACACAGCAAGTAAGAAATACACAGCTGGGTGGTGAAAATTTTCAAACACTGTTTGAATGAGTTGTCCTCATAACCAGAGATGTTTTAGATTGCCAGAGTTCTGAATAATAACAATAATCATCATCACCATCATCATTTTTTTATGGAAGAAGTTTTGCATGCCCTTTTTATTTTCTTTTGAGTACTCAAAATCCTTTTAAAGAAAATCTGTTATCTATCATTTTGTTGCATAGTTGATTCATTGTCTTCCACTGCTCATATTAGGAGTTTCCTGTGAGTCAATTATTACTTGCTGTATTCTGCTTTACATACAGTATGTAAAAGCCATTCTAAAATGGAATCTCTAACACAGGATGGAAGTTTTAGATGGAATTAGCTGCATGAATTCTGTAATACCACAAATAGTCTTTGTCACGACATCTATCTGTAACAGATCACATTTCTTGCAGTAGAAAGCATATACTGTTGGTTTTAAGATGTTTTTTTTCCCATTGATATGATATTTAACTTCAGTATTTGAATATTGTGAGATGTTTTTCATTTTATTCCATTCCATGTGATTCACAATGTTTGCCACCATTTCCAATTTTCTTATTGTTTGCGTAGACGTGTGCAAATGTTTGTGCAAGTCTCGATGAATGAAGAAAGAGTGGGTGATGCAATTTGCATAAGTGATGTACTGGAGATAGCGGATACTGTGCCCAGCAAAATTATTGGGACAACAAAGTCAAAACTGTAGTGAAGCAAATTGTATCTGTGATTGAGATTAAAATGAATGATTAGTGTAATATACATTTTACTTTTGGGTAAATCCATACATACTTTTGTTATTAGAACGTAAACATTCGTTGTGATCAATCCACTTTTTAGTTCTCTTTCAAGAAAGTAATGCGTGGTAGTTGCAACCACATTGAGTTCTTAATTGTTCAGACTCATTATTCTGAGTTCTGAGTTATTCTGAGTTTTTTAAAATAAATTTCTTCACTATTTAAACTCAGTTAGATCTGCCACTTAGATATTTTCTACACTTCTGTCATACCTCATGCAATTATTACCTCAATAGTTTTGTTTTTTTTCAACAAATTGAGTAAGAAGCTAATTATGCTTTCTTAACATCATATGCAATTGAAGTGTAACTGCATTGCAAATACTGAGATATCATGTCACTTAAAATACCTCTTTTCAAAATATTGCATTTATGCAAGGGACACTTTATGAGTAACAAATTCCTTATTGAAGAAATAACATTCTTGACATCTGAAATAAAATTAGAAAGCCACATTGCTATTGCAGCTGACTACTGGAGAACTATGTTTTTGTACAGTATAGACTGTATAATCCCTCTAAATAATGGCACTGCAACCTTCCCTTTAGTCTCCTGTTGGAAAACGAAGATAAGGAAATCGTTGGGAAAATAAGCCATTATTGCTTTAATGTAAACTGTTCACTACAATGGAATATACCAGGAAAACAAGTACTGTACCTACCTTTTAAAATTCTTTAATCTGTTGCACAGTACACATACTGTCAAACAGATTATGAGTGCACAAATATTTATCGTACATTTCCTTTCTAAGTGCCGATGGAAAGTTATTGTCTCCTTAAATGGAAGCTGTATAGCCCATGAGAGCTACAGTGCAGTCTTAATGGTAGTCGAAGTTCCGCTTAGTGACACATAACTGTCGGTTATACACCAGGAGATAATTACGGTTGAACTTCTGACACCCCGGTGAATATTTTATCTGTTAATAACTGCATTCCTGATGCTTTTGAAATGATTAATCTTTTTTTGGCATTGCTCCTGCTCCTGTAAATGACATCAAATGTAACGTTGTGCTGAAGAACAGTAGGAAATGAGAATGGTAATGTCAATTTATCATGCGTTTTATACATTTTAAATTACTCTGTACTGCATACAGTAGCTTGTAGAACCATGTGTTGTTGTTTTTTTTCTTTGGCAGAGGGTGCACCATTTTTTTCTAATTCATGAAAAAGCAAAGATGCAAGATGTCAATAAAAATAATTTTAGATCTGGTTCATTTTCATTTAAACTGTTATTTTCAAGTGAAGTGCCCGTTGTGTACTATTTTAAATGTCTTTTAATATATCCAAGTTTCAGTCTAAATAAAGTTTCATTTGATAGTCAGAATAATAGAATAAACACATCTTAACGTGTTTTTGACTAGAGTTTGATTTTATTTTTCACCATAGATAAGGCTAGCTGAATTTTAAACGTGGTAAAGTTAAATGTTTATTTTAAGCACGTACTTAAATAGAAAAAGGTCAGAGTACCAAATATTTTCCAACTATAGGGGGCAATGGTTATCATGATTCCGATCTTGTGTGGTATTTGTGACTGCTCTTGATGTCCATACTGTACATAGAAAAAAAAAACACTTAAAAACATCAGGACTGTTTCTACTCTGACTGCAAGAACAGTCCCTTGAATTGGGAGCACGCCATTGGCACATGTATAGTAATAGACCATCTGCTTCTGAGAATGGGTAGACATTCTGTACAGTGGGACAAGCACTGATGTCTTTATGGAGGCTGGGTTTTCGAAAAAAAATTAAGCTTTATTGAAAAATAGCAATATTACCAAGTATAGTCAGCATTAGGGCAGAGTAGTGGCCAAACTACTTAACTTACATTTTTTTAAATGTTGCAAGTTTGAGAGTCTCTCTCAGCTTCAGTTGAATTACATTCATCTATACCTTTCAACTGTGACAGATAAACATTTTGGTTTTCATTTTAGATCATGTACAGTGAAGATTCAACGTATTTTGGAGATTAGCATCATAAGAAAATAATCCAAGACATAAAGGAAGTAAATTCTGCAGCATTATATTTGTACTTCATTGTAAATATAGTTCACAGGCTTTTTGAAACATCTTGTAATTGCTTTTTAGCACTACATGAATACTTTAATGTTTAGTCCTACCGATTTGAAAATTGCCTGTTATAAATTCTTCACTAGTGATACAGGCAGGCTTAGAAGACAAGGCCTGGGGTGGCCTTTCACAAATTCAGACCACAAAATAGGTTTAATTTGTGGAATATTCTGTTTGTGGTTGTCTAGATTGAAATATGTATAATAATAAGGTGATAATAGGTGTGTAAATGGTTTGTGACATCATAGTTTCAACATTAAAAATGTAACTGAAAGGTGAGTAACTATACCTTTTTTATCACTTGTCAGTTTCATTGGAAATGTTCTTAGATTCTTCTAAAGCCCCAAGTGTATTTTTTTAATTTTTAAATACCATTCTTCCTTTGGTCCTGCGGATTTGAGACGCAGATGATCTCTTACTGCCAACACATGAACATACACAGTGGGGAGCCTTGTACAGTATACTTCTATTATCCTGGGCTGATCTTCAGTTTACCTGATTCTAGGGGATGTAGCTCTGCATACTGTGAGCAGAACAGCTTTCTTGTTCACAGCATGCCAATACACATTGCAACATCTGCAAATTGCTCATGCGACAAAACCCGTGCAACTGCAAAGACAGCTATCGGCTTCACTTAAGTGCACCTTAAATGATTTTATTTTCTTAAGGAGCTGATTCTCAGTAATGATTCTAGGTTCGACCAAAACGTTGTGGGGGCTAATTGGACAAGTGGTCATCCCTTTTGTCATTTGCTGTCACAACCAAAATGTAATGTACCGTCCTTGATGAAGTGATTATTGGATCGTTTAGGAGAATAAATGGGAAGATCTGTCACCCCTGTGTATAGAGATTTCATTGTGCACTCAAAGACTGATCTCTTCCAGCCACCTACCTTGTAAATACATACAGTACTTATAACTTGCACATTTTCCATTATTTCACATCTTGTTGTCTTATTTCAGATTTTATGCTTGTTCCCTGCACACATACAGGGTTTGATCAATGCCCCTGAGAAGACTTTTGAGTTGTTGATTATGAATTAGGATGGAATATTAGTGCTGTGCTATGCTGTGAAGAGGAGGCCATTCAGCACATGTAGCCCATTTTGTAGTTTGTCAACAAAAACATTATGTGCCAAACCATGTTCAAAAGTAAAGCAGTATAATTTTGTACAGGATTACCACCCAGACTTGGATGCTGGATCATGGTTAGGGAGGTCAAATAAGAAAGCTTTCTAGGCCAGTGGTTCCTAGCTCTACTCCTGAAGGACTACCGTGTTTGCTAGTTTTTTCTTTTGTTCCAGCTGAGATCCTTTAATTGATCTTCTTGATTGTTTAGACGTTTGGTTTACTTACTGTAGTTCTGCAGTCAGCCTGAGTTTCAGAAATATCATTTTTCAAGCAGATTCTCTTCAACCACCTCCGCCTATAGAACTTTAAGCAGTCTCTCCTGCTGAAGGGTAATAAGCTTACTTGCTCAACAACTAATAGGTGATCAATTCCTGATGAGCAGACACAGGAGGAAAAAACAAGGTATCAAACACACTACAAAGAGTTTTTGCAGATGTCCTACTGTACATTTCATTTAATTGAAATGCACCTGAATTAAGAGAGTTCTAAAACTAAGAAATTGGAACAGGTTTGAAAACAATTATAAATTACTTTTAACAGCAGAAAGCAAATGTAAAAATATGCCCCAATTATGAAATGGAAATTTCTTACCCTGTGATTAAGAACTTGGCTGTAGCAAAAACGTGAGCGCACAGTGGTCCCCCAGGACAAGTGTTGGTAACAACTGGTCTAGTCTGAAGACAATAAGATGAGCTGCATATAGAGAATAGAAAAACAGATGGTATAAATGTGGATGCTTCTTCAATTGCTTAGACTGTTTTGGAGGACAACTTGTACTGTTGTGTGCAGAGTCTGTAATTCAAAAATCCCAATTGCAGCACTAATTAGATAAAGAGAACTTTGATAAACAATAGTAAACCAATATAACTGGCTAATATCCTTGTTTTTCTTTTTAAGATGTAGAACAAATCAGCATTAATGGAGACAAAATAAAAATAAATATGCACGTGGCTAATGGAATGATAAGATTTTATATAAACCCTTGTGCAGTGACTATGTATATTATAGAAGAAATGTATACAACTCCTCCTGAGAGCATAGCACATAATGAAAGGAAAATCGTGTCGGTGCTACATTATTGTGCTGTCAGTCAAACCATGTAGTGTACGTGCAGGTTTGAGATTGGGTCTGATAAACCCTGCTATTTGAAAAAAACTGGCTGTTGCTGTAATTATGTTTTCAGCAGCACAGGTATCTGTTAAGGTTACCTGCTCTGAGCCCAGCAGACAGGCCATAAATTGCAGCGTCCATCCAGCAGTCATGATTCCAGATGGAATTACAATCTGCTTTAATTTCTAAATTCCCCTGGTATCAGTTATCAGATTAGCCTGTTTGTTTCCCCTGTGTGTGCTGGTGCTCTGCCATCAGAAGGTGAAAAGCGCAAATCCTTCCTTGCTGCTGTCTTCTTGACTCCACTTCCTGCTCTGTAGAGATGTACTGTAGATAAAAGTTGTTGCTTAGTGCTTTTACAAAATAGTTGTTAGTCAATGATGGTTTCAGTGAAGGGGTTTGCAGTGGATTAATTATGCATTTACAGTCGGTTTTGAACATGAGCTATGTTACAAGAGTGAGGATACCTAATTTAATCATAAATTATCTCAACATCAGGAGGATTATAGAATGTAATAAAATCACATTAAGTTTGAGAAGAGCTCTAGTCACCAGTTCAGGGTTATTTCTGTGGATTTCCTAAACTCTGCATGTTTAGAGATTTGAGCATATGCCAAATGTGGAGCTACAGTACCTTTGGTTGATCAACTTGAAGATCCTACATGGCAGAACGTGTGTAGTGTGAGATTTACAACTAGAATGGTGATGGGGGGAGATTATTTAGGAATCAGTCACTTGGTGACTTGATTATTTCTGGCACTGGAAGACTTTTCCGTCCTTTGAGTGTGTACAATGTTAGCTCAAGACTCACGACCCTGTCCCTGAGAAAACTAGATCCAAGTCTTGTTAAATGTTAGTAGATATGGAGCAGAGCATTTGAAACCATTCCAGTGGCTGGGGTTGCCATATAATGTATACACTTTTGTATTTTATGCATTGTATATAAGGTACTACATATTGCTTTGTTATATAGTCTAGTGAAACCTGTTGCTGTTGCTATTTGCATCATAAAATATGTTCCCTGGTTAGGAGGCGAATCAGAGACATGCAACAGCAACAAATATGAGCTTTGATGTTAACAAGGATGTTGAAGACATTGGGTTTAAAAGGATGTAAATCTTTTAATCAGCTTTTATTAACTTAAAACTCAGGAGTCTAATTTAATGTGCCCCTTAGAGTCGTGATGAATTATGTTTCTGATTAGAGAAAAATATATATTTGTGTGACACTGGAGGGCAATAGCTGCTGCACGGACTGTTTCCAATATTACTAGTCTCTAGCATTTCAGATTTCACTGAGCATAAAACAGTAACATCCATCTCCATCTTTCTGTTAACATGCCCTTGATTGAGCGGAAAAAAAGGGACTCAGTATTTTACATGCTGCAGGAGACAAATAAAAACAATAAGGAAAATCTCTGTGGGCTACACAAAAAAAAAATTGATACAGTGGAGAAGCTGTATTGAATGATGTCTGCTGTCGACACTTCTGGACTTGACAGTGTGAAATAAAAGTTATGAACCCGATCCTGTATGTGACATGTTTTTTAGAAGCGGGTCTAAAGATCTTTGGCGATTTAACCTGTCAGTTACAAAGCAGGGGCAGAGGGAAGCAGAGGGAATTATTAAACATTAGAATGTTTGTGTGTGTAAAATTGGAAGAATTAAACTGCAGACAATGAGGCCCCCTGGGGGAAGAGTTGTTGGTTTTCTTTTCAACACTAATGGAATTCACCGCATTTGTACTTTTCTATCTATCTGTTCAATTTGATGTAGTAAAAACATCATCTTGTACATGCCTAAAGAATCCTATGCGTATAGAATGTGAATATGCTTCCTTACAGCAATTGTTTTTCATATTTTTAAATTATTCTGAATCAAATTACTTCTTTTAATTAAAAAATAATAAGAATACAGTAAATGTTTTCTAGGGACTGATGTTTTTCAGTTTTGTCTCTGACGTGGGTTTTTGTGCCTCTCTCCTTGACAACCTGGACTGCTTATAGACAAATACAGAACTTTTACTTTGAAGTATTCTGGCAGAGAGATTAAATAAACTCATATGACCACTCATACAATTTTCCTCAAAAGTTGAAGGGTTCTTGTGAGTGATTTGGTGCTGTTGTCAATCTATTGTCCTCATTATCTTGAGGCTAGGTGCTGTGTTCTGTTTTTTTATTTTAATCTAGGTGAAGCTAGCTTTAATCTTCTCTTCCAGAAGAGAACCTTTAATGCAAGTACTGTAGCAACCAAATGAGCTAGAATTATTTGATCAGATTTATAACTTTTCTTTATTTGTATTTCTCTAGAATGCCCATCAACTTGTGTCAGCAGGAAGCAAACCGTAGTATGAGGCTGTTCTGGCATACCAAATGTAGCCCTTCACTGCTCAAAGATCGATAGGTGGCACTTGGTTACTTTAGATGTTAGTGAAATGGTAGCTTAATTTAATCTGTTTTTTTTCTTCTGGAAATTGAATGCCATGACGAGAGTCTGGATCAGACCTTGGTTTTTTAATGTGACAGGTTTCATAGAAAATCAATGAATTTCTTGTAGTGACTATAAACAAATCAAAACAACTGAAATTGTTAATATTGCAATTTGCCATGCAGTGTATCCTTAAAATATCACAGTTGTGCATGGTTGTCAGAAAAATTGGTACAGTATGAAATGTTTATTAACCTATTAGTACTTTCCTGCCCACATAGTATGCATAATATTCGAGTAACACATAATTTCATTAGAAGGGCGGAGCGGTGGCTCTGTGGATGTGGCTGGAAGTTTGGTTTTTCAAATTCCACGGCCGGCAGAAGAATCCTACTCTGTTGGGCCCCTGAGCAAGGCCCCTAACCCCAACTGTTCCAGGGGCGCTGTACAATGGCTGACCCTGCGCTCTGACCCCAAGCTTCTCTCCCTGTCTGTGTGTCTGTGTCTCATGGAGAGCTTTAAAACTTTAATGACTTTATTCTCCAAGTACAGTAAAATGTACAGTACGGTAAAAGTAGTAATTCTTCACTTCTCCAAAAAGTTACAATTTTCTACATTGCAATAAAAATCAGGACAGAGCTGCTGCTTATTTCCCTGGTTTCAGTTCATTGTGATAATCTTGGAGCAGCCATATCAATGCAGAATGAGTCTTGAGAAATTAGTTGAAAAATACACATCCCCAAATATACTTTTGCTTTAGTGCTTATTCTTATCCAGCTTTTTAGAGCACATCAGCAATCTGCAGATATGCACACATGCATTCAGTGGGCCCTCCACCTGGTCACCTAATCACCAGGTTCTCTCTGGGTCGTGGCACTGTCAGCACTACAGAAGGAACAGCTTCTCTGACAGCTGGATGCTTCACCGGTGGTTTCATCAGGTCACACTGTAGGGCTAATCTTGCTGGGATCGTGCCTCACTGAGCACCTCTCTTTAATTTAGAGACACAAAGGACAGTGTCCTCCCAAAGGATGTAAAGTTAAAAATTTTAAGAAATCAAAGTCAATCTATCGAATACACGTATAAAAAATACTGTAGCTTCTGATCATCATAATCATTGCACCTTATCGCGTGGTCATGTATCAGAATTGAGAATTGGGGTTTTCAAAAAAATAGAAAAAGCTGTTAAGCATTTGCTATTCAAGAGAAATAAGATTGGATGGTGTAAGGATGCAGATTGCAAAGAACCTAGAAGCAGAGAATTAAAAAACATATCAATGGAAATTTTAATGTTAGTTAAAAGCAAGCTAAGTTTATTTATATGTAAATTGCGAATTGAGAATTGTCTTTTTTTTCTCAGGAGCAAAATATGGAGAAAAAGTGAAATAGTACACCTAAAGCTGTTATTTATAGGATATGGATTTACCTGAATGCCAGCTGGTTCTGGATACTTAAGTTCACTTTATTTTTTCAGATTTAGGACATGCCGTTTGTTTTGCTAGGCAATGAAAAGCCATTGAGTCCTTGTCTATAATTGGCCTCCTGCATATGCAGCTTGCTTAACAATGCATTGCTTCCAGGTCATCTATATATTGCTTGGGGCAGGATTTCAGTGTCCTACTTAATTATAAAACATACAGCTTTGTGAAGAAATGGATGCCAACTCTGTTTCTGTACTACTAATTCAATGAGACATTATAATGGTAGAATTTTGTGCCTTGGGCATCAGATTACTGTAGCATGAAGCCACATTGCAGTGTAGCCATTGAATGAAGGCAGGGGAATTTCATGCGCTCTTTCTGACATTTGTTTTCAGAGCAGCCCCTTTTAGGACACCGTTGCAACCAATTAAGACAAGATTCAGAGTTTCCTTTTTTAAATAATTGCTTTTTTTCACACAGTCCCTAATTAAAGCCATTATAAATGTAACAAACACGAAAACTAATAATCCTGGGATTCCTGTGGGCGTACATCACAAGCCAGCGGGACATGGTCAGTGTGGTAGTGACATAGGAGTTCGCGTCGCGGGAGATAGCTGCAGACAAGATCAAAAGCCATCATATTGAAATTGCATCCTAGCACTCCTTGTTTTGTTACCTCCAGGTTTTGTCATTTAAACGAAGAATCCAGAATGAACAGTAGTCCACAATGGTGAAGAAATCTGCTGCATGTGGCCATAATGATACACAAGCTGTACCAAAGATGGATTATCCTCATTAAATAAAACTGGTTTATTTAACATTGATTTTGTTATTTTGTTCCCTCTTCCACACACACTTCCCACCTTCGTACTATGAATGTGCTCTGTTAAGTTCTTAGCCATTTATGGCTTAGTCCTAAAGGCTGACAGTAGACCTTACACTGCCCATCGCAATAATTCCCAGAACACTTCCTCCCAAACATTTTGCACTCACTTTCAAATAAAAAACTGCAGTAATGCCCTCTTGCATTGACAATAATATTTAACACTGTTGTTTGTTTTTTTTCTATGAATACACTTCAGAGCCTTTCCACACGTTTTTTTTATGTTTATACCATTAGTGAGCTAAATTCTCCTAACTCATTCTCATGATGAAAGCAATTTTAATCCTATTTTTTTGTATGCTAGAAAACAACAATTCCTATGCATTGTTATATTGCCTCCTGTCATATTTAATTGGGGTCGTTATTTCTATAGCTCCTTCAGGTTTGTGTTGCAAGTCAGCAAAGATGTCAATCTTTTTATTTCTTGATTTTCACCAGTTTTGACATTCAACAAAGTAAATCACCTCATCATCTGTGCCTATTCAACTACTGTATCTTCACTAATGAGGCAATTTATTGCTTATGCAACAATCAAAGTCGCTCAAGAGTATTATGGTCAGTCACGAACGACAAATTAATCAAAAGAGCTCCAAAACATTTAAACAGTATCCAAAATATGTATACTTTGTTTCTCGGAAAAGTAATTTCCAAGAAATGCCTTTATCACTTTTCTTTTGAGTTTTTCAGTGTTGAATTAACCTCTACTTGTTCATTTTTAAAATTCCAAATTAAGATAATGTGTTTGTAGGAGCGTTTCAAGTAACAAAATGCTAAATTGCATTTTTAAGTATGGTATGAGGACTAAGAAAATATTATTGGGTCCTCCCAAGCTCAGGTCGAGCTGCACGATAACTGGCTTATGTCACTAGTTGGCAATGCGTGGGATATCCCAAGCGGTTGTGCATGACTAGCTAAGCAAAGGATGGGGTGGGATTACTCAGGCAGGGCTCTCTTGGCTTACAACGTGCAGGCATGCAGCGGTGTGAGGCCTGCTCTTCTCTTCCAGCTGAACCTGCACTACAGGGCTGTACTGCCTGCGACATGTTATTAAAGGGGCGA
This sequence comes from Lepisosteus platostomus, assembly GCF_059453375.1. Lineage (NCBI taxonomy): Eukaryota > Metazoa > Chordata > Actinopteri > Semionotiformes > Lepisosteidae > Lepisosteus > Lepisosteus platostomus. The sequence goes on along the minus strand of NC_142631.1, from coordinate 10,810,535 downwards.
GTCGGAGGAGAATGAGAATCAGAACCATCTGTATTGGAGATGTCTTTATCTCCTTTATTATCCTGTACCGTGGCGATTTTCCCCTTGCCTCTTTGTCTTCACTTCCTCATTAACCCTGGGGTACATTCATGGTGAGCCCAGATGTGAAAAATACACAACTGGCTGTTCCAAAGCAGGAGGGCATAAGAAAAATAATGGGCCATCTAGTTCTTTTAAAACCCTTATACATGAATGTGAATATCTAAGGTGGACATTTAAAGAGCTTTAATGGTAAATGTGGGCAATTTCATTTGTATTTTTATTTGAGATCTTAAATCCAGTTGATGTCTTTTATAATACCTTTATTGGTTTGTTTTTTTTTGGAAGAGAAAGTAATTGTCACCCTGAATATAATTTTACTTAATGATCAAAACAGAAACATTAATTATACAGGAGCACCATAGCAGGATATTAAGTAGGTACGATGCAAACATTTATTTATTAGATAATATGACTTTAAAATACCAAGCAGTTGTAATCTTGGCACAGCAGCAACAGTAGAAAAGGAGAAAAAAAGTCATAAAAAGAGGGACAGTGGAAATTAATTGGAGAAATGATGCATAATGTATATTAAAAAGTAATAAAGCCTCATTAGCTTGGCAGCAGTAGTAGCATCACTGAGAGGATTCAGAACCATAAATGTCACTTTAAATGCATGCAAGCAAGTTTACATATTTCATTACATTAACCTATGTCAAGTCAGAGAACACAAGGATTGTCCTAAATTTTAAACATTGACAAAATACTGTCTTTACTTTACTATAAGATTTTTTTTTTAATTAAGTCTATATTTAGAAGTTTAAAAGGATTAACATTCTGTCATTGGATCATTTTGTATTGTATATGTTCCATTCAGATCATCTTCAGTTTTGGCAGCCTGCCCTCATGTCATGCTGTATACATACTATATAGCAATACCTACAAAGAAAAACTCTTCATATGATTACATTTTAAATCCATGCAACTATTTACATTGTGGGTGCAAAGAGCAGACAATTAAAAGCATCAAACAAATATTGATATTTTGTAGGAATTTTACAATATATTAGACCTGTTAAAGCGTTTGTTAAAGCAAATGCAGGATAAGTCCTAATAAATCAATATTTCTTGGATTTGACCAATCACAGTCTGAGAGAAAGGGTTCATTTATCGATAGATTTTATTTAGAATATAAACCAATTCAGCGTGTTTTAGAGTTTGCCAAGGAAACTGTTTTCTTGTCATACTTTCCTTACTGACCACCAAGAAAGTAGACAGACTTTCTCTTTGCTCTGGATTAGAATATCTAACTGTAATCCACATTAACACATAGGTTAACTTGTATTGATAAAAATTATAGTGGTACCTCAGTTTTTGCTTTTAAGAGCTAAACTCTTCTACACATTTGGACAGGGCAGAAAAATGTTTGAGTCAGCTCCCCACCAATTCCTTCATAACCTCCAAACACAGCAAAGCCATGCCTTTGTTCCGTGCTTGTATTTTTGGAACAAACCATACGTATTTCAAAGGGGCATTGGGAAAGCAAATAGAAATTGTACTTGTAGACATAAGAATTTATCTGGAAAATTACAGCTCCTCATCGTCTTGTACAAATTATTGTTACAAATAATAATTATGCCATATACAGTAATACATTGTTTGCAAGTTTACAGTTGTATTAACAATTTATTTTGAAAATCATCTGAGATATAGTGAGATATAGTTTACATTCATCGCTCTGCAACTCACAACTGACATCCCACTGAAGCTCAGCGGGTGTGAGCCTGGTCAGTACCTGGATGAGAGACCTCCTGGGAAAAACTAAGGTTGCTGCTGGAAGAGGTGTTAGTGGGGCCAGCAGGGGGCGTTCACCCTGTGGTCCATGTGGGTCCTAATGCCCCAGTATAATGACGGGGACACTATACTGCGAATAGGCACCGTCCTTCGGATGAGACGTAAAACCGAGGACCTGATTCTTTGTGGTGATTAAAAATCCCAGGGCGTTTCTCGAAAAGAGTAGGGGTGTAACCCCGCCGTCCTGGCCAAATTTCCCATTGGCCCTTACCAATCATGGCTGCCTAATAATCTCCATCTATGAATTGGTTTCATTACTCTGTTCTCCTCCCCACTGATAGCTGATGTGTGGTGAGTGTTCTGGCGCACTATGGCTGCCGTCGCATCATCCAGGTGGATGCTGCACATTGGTGGTGGTGGAGGGGAGTCCCCATTACCTGTAAAGCGCTTTGAGTGGAGTGTCCAGAAAAGCACTATATTAGTTTAAGCAGTTATTATTATTATTATTATTATTATTATTATTATTATTATTATTATTATTATTATTACACAGTCATTTTTCAAGAGTGGAGGAAAGGTTTACAGAACTGAAGGTACTATACTGTAGGTCTAAATTAGTAAATGAGTAAAATAGAGTACAAATTAATGATCGCCTTAGAAACCTTGAAAATCTTGATGCATATCTTTTAGCTAAAACTGTGTATTATTTGAGGAGAAACTCTTTGAATACAGTTTTAACTGAAGCCCTATGAAATTTATTCAAATATCAGTAGATTGTCAGCTGTGCTACATTAATGCTGTTTGCAAAGCAAGCATGTCAGCTTTAACAAAGCCTTGTGTTTTGGTGTATGTTCTGTTTTTCTTAAAATTATATATTTTTTTTACAATTTACCATATAAATGGAGTATGGAAATGTGAAGAGATTTATAAGACAATTTAACTTGGAATTGGTGAAACAGTTATGCTGTTATTTTTTGTGATGATAATGAAGAAATCGTAAGCTGCAGTACTGTACTGTATGTTATACCCAGGAAATGGAGTAAGCTTAGTTCATTTTAATTTTACAGCTAGTTAAAATGCATGTGCAGTTTGATTGCACTGAATAAATGCTTCTTTAAAGTTCAATGTATCAGTATTTGTTTTATTAAAGTATACGTTTAGCTTTAAACATGCCATAATGTGCAAATTAATTAAAATATAGAGCAATGTGCTGGCATTCAGTACTGAGAAGTTAAACAGGTTTGATGGTTTGAATAGAAAAAATACTACATAAATGTAAGACCGCTCAACCCACTGTATTTATTGTTCAAGTCCTCATTGTTCATGTCAAAGGTTGGTTACAGTGGGTTCGTCTTTAATTCAGATTTTTCTCATTTGCTGGAACTGGACCAAGGGAGCTGAGTGCTGTATACTTTGAGGTTACAGTATCTGTCCCTGTTGAAAAGAAATGAAAACTAAGTGTAATTACTCAATCTTTGATTCAATATAAGGGGATCCTTCATTTTATACATGGCAGTAGAGATACTGTAATTCACTGATCCACATATACTACATCGATAAAATATGGAGCAATGCACTAATGCCGTAAAGGGATTACAGTACTGTATATACTGTACTCATTGTTGACACAAAGGCTATAAGCTTCTTACCTTTTCATTCTGATGTGTGTGATGGAGATTGGCTTTATTTCTATTTATTTCAACAATAAAATTCAACTTAGAGGAGACGAGATTGAACAGAAAATGGGGAGTACATTAAAAACTTAAAATATTTAAAAATTCCTTATTAAAAGGGTTGCGGAGTCAGAAACAAGCCTACCCAACCATTTCTATTGCACCTTGCAAGAAATGTCTGGATGAGATCTTCAGATCACTTAGCTACTAAAACCAAAGGAGTTGAATGGCCCCCTGTAGTTTATAAACTCTTATCTATTAATGTTGAGGTATCAGTTAACAAAAGTTTAAATTGCAATTTCATACTAATGCACTATCAGGATGTACCTGTAATTAAATATATTCAGCTGTATAAGATACAGTATAAAAAATTCATCTGAGGTCCTTAACCTTAAACACAAGGTGCAAGACTAAGGAGCTAATGAAATGGTAATTACTACCAAGTGGTTGCATGCCATTGAAGTTTGTACACCATATTTTATGCAGAGAAGCACTATGAGCTGCTTTAGAGGAAATCAGATTTTACTGAGTTTCACATCACAAAGATTCAGGAAGCTAGCTGAGAATAAATGAAGGTCATCGATAATTAGCAGATTTATGAAATTTACAGATGGCATTGTACCCAAATGAAAGACAGCGTGTGTGCGTGCTGGGAAGGGGGGTTGATGAGGATTTTATTTGATAGATGCAAGTATCCATTTTATCTCTTTTAAGGCTTCAGGGTTGTCAAAATGTTCTTTCTGCTTTTGATCAAAAATGAAGAGCCACCTGTTTACCTGACAGTGTTGTTGCACACTAATGATTCCTGTCTTGTTTGTAGCACACACAAAAAGCTGCCACTTTTGACAAAATTTTGGTGTTAGTTTTTTAGCTCTAACAGCTACAGCCTAAATAAATATTTAAATACTAGGAAGTGCGATTTTGTACAGAGTTCCTGCTAAAGACATCCTGTTTTCAAAGATGTTTTTTTTGGTGTGAATGAGTAATCATGTAACAGTCCAGCATATCTGTTAAGCCTTGACCCTTGCTTTCAAGCTAAATTAAACCATGTGCATTAGTTCAGTCAATCCTAATTAAGATGGAATACTAGAAATAATTAATTCAATTTTGATGATTGGCTTGATGTGCTTGGCTGAAGGAAGGACCCGTTCTCTTGGAGGAATGAGCTGAGGAGCTGCTGTAGGAGTGTGCCGAATGGTGGGAGGGAAGGGTGTGAAGCTAGACTGTGGAAGGTGTGGTAAGACATGACACTGTACATGCTGTAGCTGTACTTTTTCTTAGGTGAACAAAAGTGGGTTTACCCTCTCCCAACCCATCATAAACCATCTGTTTATGGTTTTGAATGAGAAGCAGATTGGCGATTGTGTGCCTAAGGACCAGTCTTTCTGAGTGGAGGAGTTGTCTGCTTTCAATGGAGTGGCACTGTGCGTGCTCCGAGCCCACAAGTGACTAGGATTGAATCCTGATGGACAAGTAGAGTTCTACCCATCACATATAAACCCCTGGGTTATTGCAAGATGGGGTATATTCAGGTTAAGTCTGCACTGAGAGGGATCATGCTCTTGACAGGAAAGCCGTGGTGCTGGGATCATAAAAGCTTTGTTGGCCCTGAGTTTTATTTTCCTAGTAAAGCCTGTTTTTCTGGACAACAGAGTTCAATGCCTATTTTGTGCTGGATTTTCTGAACTTTTACAACTCTTGTTTGCCTCAAAGACTCCTATAACCTATTATATAAGGTAATGTGTTTTGTTGCTGTGTTCCAGTCTGGCTTTGACTTTCTTCTGTTGAAGACTGTTTGAGGTCTGTCTCATCATTTGTAGTAATTCCAACCAGTATACAGGTCCCTCATAAGGCTGAAACAGACTTGAATATAAAAAAGATGCAATCAGCAGTAAATGATTACCCTGATTACACTGCTTAAAGGTCTTCACAGACTTATGAGTTTAAAACCTGGCTTATTCCCAGAACTGCCTTGAAAGTTTCAAGGAGGTAGTAACAGCTTTCTATGACTTGAACAAAACATCATCTGGTGAACAGAAATATGCATTACAATTATGTTTTTTCTATGAAAACAGAACTTCTATTATTATTTTATTTGATGCTTTTGTCTAATATCCAAAGACATACATTTGTATCCATTTATTTATACAGCTGGGCTGTGTAAATTCTCACCACAGGCTGAAAGCACTACCTTACTCAAGGATACAAAAGCAGTGTTTTTCCACACACTTTTCCACACAATTTTCCAGTTATGTGTCCAGGACCCTGGCCATTACTGCTGCCACTAATTTCCTGATTGTCTTAATGCTCTTATTCAAAGTACTTATTTTTAATAAAAAAGACTTTCCCATTATATTTATATATATACCTACCTACATTGTAATCGTATTTTTAAGACATTAGAGACATTTATACTACTAATAGACATTTTATCTGTATGTGGAGAATGAGGACCTATGGACATGCTCCTCCTGTCAATGACTTTCATTTTGACACACTGTGTGCTCTGTAGTACCCTACAGGAGAGTCAGTACTGTCAGCCAGCATGTCAGTCATGGTGGAATGTGATGCTTTTCACTGAGTACAAGGCACAAAGACCCTGTCTGATGTCCACCCATCTCAGTGTGCTGCCACTTGGAAAAGCCCAGTCATTGTGCAACACGAATTGCTAATTAATTGGTGAAGTGAACCAGTGATTCTGCAAAATGCTATTATTGCACCGTTTTGAACTTTCAAACTTAAATATTCTCTTGCATTTTTATGGTCGTTTTCATCTCTAACTATCTCAAAGTGGTTTACATGTAAGAGACCAACTTCATCAAACCCATGTTTTACACATTTTCTGCCCTGTTTTAACATGATGGGATTAGAAAAGAAAATGAAAGGTACAATCCAGGCTAAAATATGGTCATGATGCGCTGTTTGGAGGATTGGAGGATGGAGGACTATTTGTAAAAATGCCTGAAAGTACTGTAGCTACCCTTTCTTATTTTACAATAAGGAAGAAAAAGAACAGCACTGATCTCTTGGTGATAAGCAAGATGCATAGTCAGGAGCTAGATCATTCAACTTTCCCTGTTGGAATGTCTAACTCAGATAAAGGTCAGTATATTCATTATTAAAGAAAGAGAAGATGAGACTCATGAGAGGAGAATAGTTAATTCAAATTTTGGTGTGCATTTTATGTAGTGTACTTCTGTTATTAATGCTTTACGGTGGAGTGCATATTTGCTGAAAAATATCATTTCAATATCTTCTGTGTTATTAAATCCAAACCTAATTCTACAGAATAATCTGAAGATATGATCTATTGGCTGAGTCACTGTTACACTGGGATAGAGGAAAGGATATTTTGACAGCTTGCTATCGAGAATGGTGCAAAAAGTTGAATTTTAATAAACTTGGGCGAATAATAACTCCTGCATGTTTCATGTTTAAGCCAGAATACTGAATTACAGATGCCTGATAAAAAAATATTTTTAATACTCAACGGTAAAACAAAGGAGTATTGAAACACAAACAGTTAAAAATGTATTTTTTTCCCCTTTAACATTAAAATGTCATTGGATGCTGTGTAACCTTTAAAATTCAGCTTCAGCTTCCACTCGGCATGTGGGTACAGAGTGAGCTTTTGATTTACTTTGAAATCCGTTTCCAAATGGGGAATAGAGCTCAGTGTTAAAATATTATCCGTAGGAGGGGGATTGATCCTTTGTGGTAGTATATAACTAGAATTGGAGACTCCAGTTCTAATGCCAAAGGGTTTTGTGTTCTTAAAATAATTCCTTATGACATGTGTCATAGCTGATTTTGTTCAGGTGGATGGTACTGTACAGAGTTTAAAAAGAGCTGCTCTCCTTTCTCCTTGGCGAAATTGCCTTGATCTCCTTGGTCCTGGTGCCTGCCGTCTTATTACTGTGGTGTCATCAACTCTCTGCCTGTTCTCAGTTGGAGATGTTTGCAAATTGCACGTGGATTATAAGAGATTGTTCAAACCCCTCTGTAATCCCTCTTAATCAAACAATCGCCACACTGCTGGGAGGGATGTGCTGAATTCAGTAGATGGGATAATTTTAGATGACTTTGACTCCTTAATTCCAGCACTGCTCTCAATAATGACTTGCCTCCTTTCTTTCAATGTAGCATTATTAGGTGAATTTCTGCTTGAATATACAACACAAAATGAATGGAGTTTGCAGTGCATTGTTTCAGAAGGGTAAGATTAGACAAAATGCAAGTATCCTGACAATGTTGTGGAAAATCTGTTGAAGAAATTCTGCTCTAGAAAAGGAAAAAAAAATATTTGATGGTTTTAAGACCTCAGTCCTTAATCAACCCAACAATTATCCTGGAAATCATGCCTTTTCTTAGAAACAAAAATACATAAACGTATGAAAGATAAATGTAAATTTACAATATTAGCAACACATTTGTTGTTGATTTTGTTATTGCATGTACTATATGGTTTCATTTATTTCATACAAATTGTAAATGCAGTGTATTTATATAGGTCATTCATTAATTTTCTGTGCACCATGACATACAGTATGAGTATAAAACTAAGCCATTCTTTCATCATGTAATTATTCTATGAATTGTGAAGATTCCAAGAGCTCAAGATTCAGTGCTGATCAGAGGTGTTACTGTAGCAACATATACTGGCAAATGTTAAATATTTAAACGATTGAATCATTATTAAATTAATTTACTGGATAGTGGGCTTTTGATAATGAGAAAGGTTGGAATATCCCTGGGTGTGAGCAAGCAGACTTGGAAATTAGGTGAAGGTTATTGGATTGTGAAGTAAGAGGTTTCATGTAAAGGGTTCTCAGATCATACAAGATCATACAAGAGCAGCAATATTGTCTAGAGTCAATATTCAGGACTCCAAACTCAGTAGAGACAGAACCTCCCTAAGATTAATCTATAAGTTTTATTTCAAAAGTGCAGCACAGGAGGTGTTTTCAGGCATTAGAACACTTAAATAACAGTAGTTAAACTAAAGAGCTTGTGAAAAGGCTCCCTTGAAAAGGCGATTCAAGACGCATAGCATGTGTCACTTTGGGCAAATCTCAAACCAGGGTGTATTACTTTGGAATTACTGTGGCAGGTAATGGGGGTGTTGTTCATCCTGTTATGACTTTTGTTGGTATTTTAAGGTTTAATAATTGAGTTCTTTTGATGAAGCTTTCTTTTAAGAAGGAATTTATCATAGGTCCTCCCTGTGTTAGAGCAGAATTCCGAATGCTCAAAACAAAGTGAAAAAACAAGGTACTCCTGATTAGGATGTACTCTGGCTCAATATTTTATTTTCCTTTAATTTGTCACAGTAGGTTATCTGTTCTAAACGTGTACGTACTGTACTGTAGAATGTACCAATAGTGCCATGTGAAAATTATTCCTGACACTCTATGCATTTAGGGATTACCTGGTGACAACCTGGTGTCCTGTGAAAGAGTGCTTTAGGACGAATGTGACTGGTTTATTTTTGAATGTCACTGAGCTCTTGTCTGCTTGTGACTAGTGACAATTCCCAAATTATGGGGAATTTTCAGGCGCAGAATCTTTAGTCTGCAAGGCTACTGCAGCAAAAGAATATATTTTACATGGTTGGCTGGAGATTTTCTTAAATTGCACTTGGCTGCATTAATTTGCAGAAGTTGTTGTTATGGAAGGATATACAGCTAGATAGAGCTGAAAAAACTTTAATAGTATGGCCAGATACCTTTTGTCTTTTCCAGTCCCTACTTATGTAGCCTGTTTGTTTTAGTTTTCTCCCTTTTGAGTGATATTCTTTGTTCTTAGAAATTGGTAAATGCATTAAAATCATTTTTAACAGGCCTGCAAAATGTGCATACTTAAAATGATATGTAAATGTTATAAGATAAGATCAGATCACTTTATAAGCCATATGTAATTTCTTGAATTAGAAATTTTTACTTCTCGCATACCCCAACTTGTTCTCCGTGAGACACACTGACAGGGAGAGAAGCTTGGGGTCAGAGGGAAGGTCAGCCATTTATACAGCACCCCTGGAGCATTTGGGCTTAAGGGTCTTGCTCAGGGGTCCAACGGAGTAGGATTCCTCTGCCGGCTACGGGATTTGAACTGGCAACCTTTCAGCCACAGGCGCAGATCCTTAGCCACAGTGCCATCACTCCGCCCTTTTTTTATTATATATATCACTTATTTATGCAATGTTCAGTTTTTCTTCTTTACACCAGTAGCTAGGTCTGTTCTTTGTACAAGTACAGAATAAGCTTTAGCTGAGGATGTTTTATCCTATTGTCCAAGAAACAGTGTGTCCCTGAGGATACCTTTCCAAAGCCATATTTCATCTGTTTTGTTTCATTAAGACAGGCTGCTAACAAGTTGTGCTTTCGTAATCCTAATTGGGAGACAAAGTTTAATGGCTCGAATAGCTTTAATAAATAGCAGGCGATATTTCCATTAATTCTGATTTAAAATTGCATTTGTTCTTTGACTCTGTAGGGTATAAAAAGATTTAACCTCCCCATGCTACTCACATTATAAGTGGTTTCTCTGCGATTTGACACATTTGTTTGCTCTTACTTTAGGCAGGGGTGCTGTATAGCTCTCACATATAGTTGTGAAATAGCAGCCAGTTGATACACCAGCTCATTTAACTTAAGGCCCTCAGGGCTATGAAATGAAGGCCACTATGCCTAATTAAGAGAGAGTGTGAGCTAATGAAGTCATCCCTTATCAAAACAACACAAGTCCACCCTGGGATCTGGAGTAGCTACATTAAAAATAGATACATAGTGGTTAGCTGTCTGTATTAAAGAAATCTGTCAAATCTGCCTAGAACCTTACTCAAGCTGTGCAAGAACTATGTATTATGTTTGTCAGGAAAGTAAACACTGAATGTGAAGCACTGTCCTTGAATCCTGATAAAGCTGCAGTATCTGGTTAATCAGCTATGGGACTTCTTTTCCTGTTAGAGGTCACTGTAATTTACTGTAACTTTATTTAGATCAAGACAGCTTACAAATATGAAGTAGATGCAGTGGTTCTGTGTTGTGTAGTTATTACAAGGTGTCTTGTTTTTTTTAAATCATAACAGTATTTATGAGCTGTCTGCTTTGGCTTTATATACAGAGAGGCATTAAAACATAAATGTCTATGGTTAGTCAATATATTTGATGCTTTTTCAGTGTCTTTCAGTATATTCTGAGAACAAATCTCTCCTTTTATATATACGTTTGTTTGTTTTTTATTACCTCACAGAGAGAAAATATGCGGACAGAGTTCATTTCAATCTATTTGTATTTGGTTGTCATTTGTACTTTGAACCGCACAGCTTGAAGCAACTTTTCCCATGGCTGGAGGAATGTAGCCTTCCAGCCTCCTAACGGGGAAACGGGTTGACTCGAAGCTCGGAAGAAAGGCTCCCTGTGGCAGAGCCAAGATTGAAATGTAGGGCTGTTTGCTTCAGAATAAATCTCAAGCCACTGACGATTCTGATTGCTGATTCACTGTCTGATAACATTACACCTGCAAGACTGAATTGTGTCTTTCACAGGGAATATATTTATCTGTAATTATATACAAGGAAAAGGAGTTAGTGAATTGGAATAAACCAGTGGCGATAATCTTTGAGTATAATTCAACAACAGAGAAGATACCCATAAAGACATTTGTTCCATTTTTTTTTTAATTGAGATCCCTACAATCCCTAATCTTTGTGCTGTGTTTGTTGCTTTATGGCTTCATGTCCAAGATAATTCCCACAATTATTGTTTGGTATATTACTATTTATTTTTTACTTTTTATAATCATTCTTTGAAACTCATGTGTTGTACTGAAAATGTTCTCTTCTGCAATGTGTATGCATTTAAATAATTTTTAGGGTATCAATGTCCTCTTTTTTAACTCGACTGGGTACAGGGTACATCATGTAAGATTAAAGCCACATTATTTCTTTATTTTCAGAAGAAAGGTCTTTATTTTTCAATCCTGTGTTTGAGGCAAAGTGCAAGAGCTCATCTACAAAAAGCATGCAGGTATTTCAAGAGCAGCTCCAGTACTTCACTTTGCCATGTTATTATGTTCAACCTTCAACCTGACGCTATTAAAAGATAAAATGACAATGCACCCAAACTGACTGAACAAGGACCTAAGACATACGACCTTGAGAGTGCATCAAAATAGATATCTATTATGTTTAGGGCCTTTAGAGAATTAGTAAGACAGAGGTGTAATTCCCTGCTCTCACAGATACTACTTGTTCCATTATTCCTTGTTAAGAACAGATAGACATGTTTGGGTAGTAAAAGGGATCAATCCATCACTGGGCAACATTTGTCGAACGAATCCATTCCCTCCCATCATGTGTGCAAATAATATATTTATTCTATTCATTAAGACTATTTGTGTCAAACATATACTGTATCATTATTAACAATATTTAGGTTGCTTGTAAAGGATATCAAATAATAGAATTCTGTCTATGCTGCTCTACGAGCTGAATGACTACTGCTTTCATTGCAAAGTGCAAAGAATAAAGTAAACATCCGTTTGCACCTAAAATCGTTTGAAATGAAGTATAGTCACCTCTCTTAACTTTGAAAGCTGATTTTTAGACACATTTGCAATCCCCGCATTAAATTAAATAGCTACATACTGTAAATGATAAAAATGTAGTTCAAAACGTCTGCAAATAACTAAAGGTTATAAGCAAAAAATAATGTCAAAGTCATTTTCATTTCTGAAACAGCACTTAAAGACAGTTAATATTAAATTAATATGAGTTTAGACATAAATATTTCTTTGAATAATCTCTACCTTTAGGGGTATTGCAACAGTTAACCTAACAGAGCTCTAACCAGGTCTAAGTGCTATCTGAGTGGGATTACTCACTGGATTACATTAATACTAAATCCTTCCAAAATACAGGCACACTCAAAAATGAAAGGTAGGACCAAAATATAATTGAAAGTAATCCCAGTTAAAACATAAATATCACTTTGATGGAACTATCAAATATATACTGTAGGCATAAAAAAACAAAGTGAAGTATGTTTTCTTATGTACTACAACATTGATGAGCTTTTGCCTCTTTCTTTAGTTTCAAAACACTAATATACCGAGGACATTTTACATTCCTGGACTTGTTAAATTTATTCTAGGTGTGAACTGTGTCATTTCCCATCGAAGATGTAATTGTGCTCCTTTGTCTCCAAAGGAAGCTTTTAAATGCTTCTTCTTGGGAGTGGATATTGTAATTGCTCTGCATAATGTCAGTGTTTGGCTTGAAGAGAGACTGAGTTACAGTAAATGGTAATTTTCACAAAGCTCTAATCCATTTTGCTAAAGAATGTTTATTACTTGCTATTGCCAACAAATGCATTGCCTTTCAGGCAGGTCCAAGCAATGGGGGGTAATCCTAATATTATAGAAACAAATTGGCAAATTTGCATTAATTTGTCAGCTTGTTTGCAAAAAAAGGTTCAGACACAGCTTCCTTCTAGACTCTAAACACAGAGGCATTATTATCTGTGATGTTTGATAAACCTTCATTATGGTTTAATAGAAAACTAGGGGAAAAGTCTGTAGTCATTTCCTAATGCTTGTAAATGGTGCAGTAATTTGTTACCCTTCCCTCTTTTTCATTTCAAGATTATCTCATTGATTTCCCAAGCTTCCTTCAAGCCATACGGGCTCCCTGTAGAATTTCGTTATTCCATGTTTAGGTTGCTGACTGTTTGGCGGGTTCAGTGCTCCAGCTATCTGGAAATGCCGGAGGGCTGCTAATTCTGTAGTATTTCCCTCAGCACACTGCTTCATTACTTCAATGTGGGAAGCTATTTATTCTGTATGGTCACAGAATCCGTAATTTCCTGTGTGTGTTAGCTGTTGCTGTCCATGTTCTTGCTAAGAACATTTATTGTCAATTTATTATGCATTTTCACAGGCTCACCTTTATCACATTCAGACAAGTTTAAAACAAATGAACTGAACATTTTTTACATAGATAATTTGAGTTATTGTATTTTCTCCATTGTAGTAGCATTAAAAGTAATTGAAAACAACATATTTCTTTTCTTTTTGTTACTTTAGTAAAAACAATTGTGAAAGCAGTGTCGGTGTAAGTATTGTAATCCGGCTCATTCTTGTTTCGGCAGCATTTTCAGACGTGGCCTAAAAAATGGAATTAAAGCCTCAGTCAAAACCAGCCTCTTCTCTAGATTTAATATTGGGTGGCTGTCAAGATGTATTAGTGTTTCAAGGAACAGGGCTGAAGAGTCTACATGGTTTGGATAAGGGAGAACAATTCTTTTTGTAGTTGTATTTGCCCTGTTTTTCTTAAAGGGAATTGTGTGCAATGTCTTGATCATTCTGTCTTCTGTATGCATCTTCCTTGAAAGGAAATAGGTGGTGACTGTACAACTAAATTCATCCTTCTTCTTTGGAGTCCCAAATTCAAGCTAGCATTGCTCACAATTGCAGTTTGAATTCAAGCTGCAGAGCTCCCCAATGGTTATATATCCTACGGCAGCAGATCCTAGACTGTGGAGTTTGGAAGGATTTAGTCACTTTGTCCCTAGTAGAAGGTGGTGGCATTATGGTGCCTGTTCATTACATAACTGACTACACAGTAGAATATATGTTTATTATTAAGAGTTAAATATAATGTTAAAGGTTAGATTAAGTGTTTTAATATTTAAATATGATTAGAATAAGAATGAATGTCTCATTGGGGGCAGTTCTTGTGTCTGTAGCTCTAAGGAGAGTATTAGATTCCCCAGGAGGGGGCATTATTGTACAGTATGTCACTTCTTGGCTCCCCCACCAGGCAGTTACTGTAGATACTCTAGGAGGTGGATGGACTGAACTTGTGAATTGTGCTCTCTAGGAGTTTGAACCCACAAACCTTTTGGTAAAGAGAAGAGATCCCTAAATGCTATCCGATGCTTCCCCTTGATTTAATATAAACTGGATCAATATCATGGAAGATGATTTGTGTATGAAAATCCCTTCATTTTATTTTCTCCTTGCTTTCATCTATTATTTAGGCTGCAGTATGAAAGCCTGCTATTATTCACAGAAGAGGGCCGTCTTTAATTTCACTGAAACGCAACACTTTTAAAATGCCAGGCTTTTTTAGCAATCTGATACAACTGATAAGCCATGGTTTAACATTGTCAATAGTTATTTTTATCATGGACTGGTAATGATATTCTTAAGTTATTGAGCGTTCACAGTTTGCTAAAAAAAACTGCAGATAGGTTTTTCATCTTGAAAAACTAGCAGTAAATTATTTAATACATTTCTTTGGGGCCTCCAGCTTTATGATGTCATTTCTTCAGAAACCTTATTCACTGCCAAGATAACATTTCAATTCTGCAAATCCATTGTACAGTACCTGTTTTGAACGGAGAATAATTTTTTACGGTATCTGTGTTGATTTTTGGTTTTGCTTTTCAGGCTTCATTTAGAAAAATCTCTTTACATATTGCAGTCTTTCTCTATAAATATCTGCATAAGCCACGGCAGAAACCACAGAGAAAGATGCTTAGGAAATTTGTCTGAGAAGAATACATTGTACTTGAAAGCCCTCAACTGCTAACCTCTGAAAGGGCCCATTCTAAGCCTTTATCTTGTAGCTCACAGCTACATATATTACAGTAATCGTTAATGTGTTAAAGCTTATAATGAAGTCAGGATCATAGTACTTGGAGATAAGAGGGAAATGACAGCCCCTAGAAACGGAATTTTTTTTTGTGATTACACCTGCTTTTTGGTCATTTGGTGCTTTTCCTCTCTAGACACAGTCACTTTCTGACTCTGTGTCAGTATGTGTGCTTTAATGTTTTAACCTGGCTGCTCACCCAGAAATTATTTTTGATTTTACTTTTACCATTGACATACCATATCACATATAACTGGTGTAAATAATTATGATCTGCACAATGTAAATATCATATACTGTACAAAATGGCTGGAACATACCTTTCTTTTTTCAGGTTTGATGCGAGTTGCACAGGTTAAGCACATTCTGACATCTCGTGCGTCTGATGCAAGGGTGGTAAAAAACTGGTGCCCATGACAATGCATGTGAACATCTCCTTGGAATAGCAGAAAAGGTATATAACCATTCGTCTGGTTTGTGCAGGGCTCTATATTAAGCATGGCTGAGGACTGCACTGCTGCCTCACTCTCTTGCCTGGATTTCATAGAGGTTCAGTGAAACCATGAACGGAACTAAGCTGAATAATTCAAGCCGCACGCTACCACTGGGAATATGAAAAAAAAAAACTGAGTGAAGTTTCCTGAAGGCTACTGTCATGACGGTGACAGCCATATCTAGACTTTAGTGTTAAGCATTGGCTTCAGAACTTTTTTGGAGACTTCACAAATCAGATTGCAAATTAGCAAGTTACTGCTGCAGTTAACATTCTGAACGACATCAAAAGAGCTAAAAAGTGTTAATGAATGGACAAAGCGAGATAGGTTTGTTCAAATTCCATCTATATGATAGCAGCACCTTACACTGCTATAAAGCTCAGACTGCCATCGGTATCATGATTTTTAATTGAAACGTGATTTTTTTTAATTCCCTGGAGTTTGAAACTTATGTGTTTCAGGCATACAATATGGAACAAAGTGGCTATTTGATTAATGAGTTATGTGTCCTCACTGCCAATTATAGCCATTAAATTGGATGTGCTAGCCAGATGCTCTCTGATAAAACCTACAAAAGACTAGTCATCCCTAGAACGTCATCCCAGATGGGATTTTTGCATTAGAAGGTGTTTTATTTTGTAATAAGTGCTGAGATTGTCATCTTTGTTGGATTCATATTTAAATGATAATGAACCTCCTTATAATTGCCTGGCATGATTGATTTTGCCTCATCATTTAAATACTAGGACTTGGAAGTCAAACTGTAGTCAAACTCTTTGCTGACATTAGTTACGATCTGATATTCCCTTTTTATTTCCTCTCAAGTCTCTTTTGGATGATGTGTTTGCCACTTTCCAGATTTTATGGATAGCATTTCTCAGTGTTGTTAAAAATAACTTATTTGCTCAACCAACAGGCATGTAAAAGATAAGTCCTGGCTCCTTCTTGTGAATCCCACTGATGTGCAGAGAGGAGCAATCTTGTTATTCTGGGATTATTCCTAAAAAACGGGGCTTAGTGCAATCTGTAAAGATTCTCTGTTGCTATGCAGTTGTTTAGCAAAGTCCCAAAGGGAAATAGACTTTTTTTTTCCTGCATGGCAAATGTTTCAGTCTTTGTCTTCATGAATGTAATCTCAGGAAATATTACCCAAGTTAATGAGGCAGGCATAAAATCATGAAATGCTTCACATTCATGAACAGTGAATTCTTTGGGGTCTGCTTGTCTGTCAGGTGAACTTATGCGCTTAGATTGATCTCATAATGTACCTAGTTAATGGGTACATAATGTTTGCATTTAAAGTTAAGTCTGAAAGAGGTGCTCTAAAAGGTGTAATTGTAATAATAATTTTGCTAAATGTTTGAAATAGGGTTTGTAGAGGACAGACAATACTTGATGAAATTATCACATTTTTCATTCCTTTGCTAGTCAACATTGTGAAATGTACTTTCCTGTGTCATTTTGACAGATCACACAAAATGGCTTAGTCACATTTTAAGTGATTTTCTATTGAAAGCATTTCCACCAATACATATTAATTTTGCATGTAAATCATAAATCTGTTCATTCTCAGTATATCTTTTAGGTGTGTTGGGTAACTCACTGTAATCCATGACATGTGGCAGTGTGTGGTGGATTAAATATACATCAAGACATGTGGAAGCAGTCATTGCTGGAGTGAATTATATAACTTTGTGCTGCAATATGGATCAAGACAATCAATCACAGTGTGATACAGTTGCCAGTGTATTTGGATGAATTTTATCTTTATTGAAACATATTCTCATTCCAAATGTATTAAAAGGGTTTTTCAGAAAGTCAGCTATAGAAACACAATTAAAAAAACGTTCAGTTTCCTCTAAAATTTAAACACATACCGTATATTTCCTTTCCTAATATAAATGAATAGAAGGTCTAATGGGTTCATGTTTTCAATACTATTGGGAAATAATGCAGATGATTTTCTTTTTGAGGGACAGAATGCTTTGTCTTCATATGAGTAGATTATAATCATTGATTTTCTGTTGTGTTAAAAAATAGCTGAACAGATATTAAACATATTTAACAGTACACAGAATTTTTAGTTGTAAGCAAAGAAAGTGGTAAGAGCAAAAGCACTCTTCAGTGCATGGCAAGCAATCGAGAAAACTGGTAATGTGTATTTGAGATTTTACAGTTTGTTTTTACTTACAGTATATCTTCCTAGATCTTCTTTCTGCAGGGATTGCATTGCAATAATTGATCAGTTAACGGCTTCAGAAAACCCTTTCAGGTCAGCGGATTGGGGCATTCAGAAACCTGCCTTTATCTGTGCTTTTTTAAAAAAAACAAACAAATATTATACATACTGACTACTGACAGGATTCAAGAGACCAGCTGAAGAGAGAAGCAGGTCACTTCTGACACTCACTTGCAGTTTTTCAGCTTTTATAACAGATGAAAAAAGGTTCTCAGTTTTTTTTAACAACATCTTTCCAGGGATATGAGGGCAATGCATCTTTAATTGTCACAGCCTGAAAGTGCCTAAATTTTATAAGCAGCTTGCTATTTTAAATTGGTTTAAGAAATTAGTATGTAGATATGCAGTACTGTTGCTATAAATACAATTTAGCTACATGTGATTCTAAATGGAATATTGTTGTGCTTTGACAAAGAGAACTTAGAGGACATTAGTGCTATCTTAAGGTCAATGGAAAAAAAGGAGTTTGTGGTGCTTAATACATTCTCCATAAATTTATAGGCCAGTGTTCGTAGTTCATGCTCAGAAGACTTTTATGCTGATGGTTTGGAGAAGAGTGATTGCTTGGATTTTTACTACTGTTAAAATATTGCAGGAAGGCCTGAGGCTATGATTCTTGTTCCTCTGTTTTTAGCACAGTGAGATCTGTGGAAATCCAACACTGAAGACTACATCAGTTTCTTAAAAGAGGAATTTTGTCTGCTAAGTAATGAGGAAATTGCCCCTAACGAGCGACTGCGCATATTGTTTCAGATGAATCAGATAAAGCATGAAATCTTGCGTTGATTAAAATAACAGCTTTGATTTAGTAAAGATTAACGTTCATTGCACATTGATTCGGTTGTTTGTTCGCACAGACTTTTCCATTTATTCTCTATCTGTTTTTTGCAATTCAGGGTTGTGGGGAAGCTGCAAGCAGAGGTTGCAAGGCAGGGTACACCCTGGATGGTACGCCAGTACATGGCAAGGCACACACAGACAAAGACGGACACGCTCTCACACCAGGGCCACTTTTCCCTGAAGCCAGTTAACCTATACACATTGTTATGATGCTAAAATACTTAAATAAACTTCATTACCAGATATGCAAAGCAGACTCTAATGAGAGAGAGAAAGGAAATTTATGCAGAGAAACAGCATGTCTGACATCATCCAGGGCATCTGGAAAGAAGACTGAGCTTTCACAAAAAAGCATATGTCATAATCTTATTATTAAGGTTTCACTTGTTGGGGGGAAAAAAAAACAAGAAAGCAATATATAGTACTGATCTGTAGATCAATATGTTTCCTTGCTTTTCATTTCACTTTCAGTTCAATGTAATAGTCTTGAATTAATCAATGTTGCAAAGGAGCACCATTGGCTCAAGCAACTGGAGTTCTATCGACAGATGCTCATTGACACCGATACTCAGTGTTGTAAACAGGACAGAACAAGGCATGAATGTCACCTCTGTCTGTGGTGTGTGGAGAATAGTTCCTGTGATTTGCATTACGTTTTCTTTTTGGATCAACGTTCCAATACCCTTATGACCAAAGGTGAAATTTTCATGTGGTTTTCCGTCACTTTTGCAACTGTTTCCTGTGGTTTTAACATGTAGATTTTCTGTGTTCATCCAGGTATTTAGCTGTTGGAAAAGTTCAGACCGTTGTGTTTCTCTCTGAACTGCCTATTCTACCTTGTCTACTTATACAGCATACATGCATTTTTACATGGTGATAGCAAAGAAAATGAAATATCTAGTCATAATGTTTTTAATGATGTTAAAAGAAGTGGCAAGTGTAGCTATATTCAACTTTGTTTAAAAACCCTAATTAGATCCTCATATTTAAATGCCACGAATGTCCATTGTACAGCAGTTCTTAATGCACAGAAGAATTTTAAATAAAAGCATTTAAAGATTTTCTTTTGTCTCTCATCTTCATGTCATGCCACGAAAAAGATTGATTCTTTTAATTAAAATAAGCACTTACCACAGATTGGAATATTGCTGTTATTCATTAAATTACCATTACAATGGCAAATGATTAAGGAAGACAATAAACAGAATCTTTTTTTTTTGCCTAGCTGTTCATGGGAATCGCTTTATTAACAATGTACAAGGACTTTCTACTTAATTCGACAGAAAATAAAGCAACAGAACGATATTAAATTAGACAAATGCAGAAGCCTGATGGTTTTGTTTCTTGGTGAATTGAGATAAAACATTTATAACATTTACATACCAACAATGCATTTACTGTAAATAAAACAAGAAATAACTTATTTGTAATAACAGTAGCTTAGCTATTAGTGATTGGTTTCTTGGCCATCTCATATCTTACCTTATATACTGTGGACTGCGCTGTGCTGTACTGTTAAAGGTTTGTCTCACATTATATGTGAAGTAAAACTAGTATTTGCATAAAGATGTGCAGTAGACACTCAGGATCCTAAAGATACTGCTTGAGCTAGGAATATTTGACTTCCTCATTTAGGGTATGTGCATGTATGCATTATAAAGTTGTTCCATATCTGATATCATTATTAAATTATAGTGTATTCAAGGAACATACTGTATTTTAATGTCGATGGCAGTTAAAGTTGGTAGCAGTTCTGTAGTAACTATTTTCATCCCTGTGGAGGACTCATGCTTTGTTTAGAGCACTGGCTAAATTGAATATAACAGAGCTCTCTAAAAACCTGAAATCATTCCATTATTCTACAACTAAAATAGAACTTTACAGTAAATCAAGATGCCTTTGAATGGATCAATAGGGAAAAAACTCATACATTGACTTTTTGGAAGTGTGCTTTTTCCCTTCTTTTTTCATTCAGTGGAACACACAGTGCATATGTGGTAGATTAATTACTGACATGATTTGCAGGATTAGTTACTGCAAATTGCACCGCTGTTGTAAAACAAAGTAGGAGTTTTGTGAAACCTGAGATCTACAGTATCTCTCCTTGATGAAGCCAGGCTATATTACTTTGTTATGCCAACGTTATCCACAATGTGCTGTGCAGACACTTCCTTGTATATTGCATTATAAAACAATTAGGAGGCAGAGACATAGTACCGCAGAAAACTCACAGGTCACAGTCTATGTAATTCTAAGACTTCAGTTTGAAAGGGATCAGTCATGTGTCAGAAATGATTTCTGGAAGTTATAGTATTCCTCTTTTTTTTTCTTTTCCCATCTTATGAACTTATGTGCTGTAACAGACAGTTCACAGAACCCCCTATAAAGTTTAATTGATTTCCCATTTTCTTGAGCAGCCCACAGGCATATATTCCCAAGGAAAGAAATATTCTTGAAGTCCTCATAGACTGAAAAAAAAGCCACTTGTACTGTACATTTGAGTATTTGCTTTTGCATAAAAATGTTGTGCTCAGAAAAAGTGGCACAAACATAAAAAGTGTTGAAGCAGGAACAAAACTTGTAGTTATATTTGTACCTATTGATCCCAATTTAAAGACTAAATTTACTTAATTTTAGACTGTTGTGAGAATATAGTGAAGACCTCAAATGCCCTAGTTTGTACTTTAATAAAAAGGTCTCTCACCCATCTGCCTTAAAAGAGTAGAAATTGTCGACATAAAAAGATTTAGACATTTCAAATCTGCTTTTCTGTTAGCAGAGGCAGCTTGCTCAGGGCCATTGGTAAAGAATGAAACTAGCCAAAATTCAGTGCATTAGCTCTCATTAGTACTGTCTTGGTACTAGCCAGCCATGAATTTGTGTCTGTAGGTCAAGGGCTTATTATGTGACTGGAGTTCTAGGCTGGGCTGAAAACACCTTGGGCAAAGGCAGGTTGATGTTTAACCTAGAGTACTGGCATACAAGATGCATTCAACCATTTAATTACGTGTAATGGCATATAAAGTGTGTGAGTAGAATGCTAAAAAGATTCCAGGTTAAATATTATTTTTAAGAAGAAACCTCTTACTGTGTGGACCAACTGCAGATAAACAGCAGAGATGCCGTGTGATTACCTTATACAGGATATGCAATGCGTTTACTAAAAAGACGTGCAGTGAAGAAGCACTGTCTACTAATTACCGTGTTTAGCCAGGGTTCCATGATATAGGTGAAAGGATGATTACAGGTTCCAGTTTGCTCTGTACTGGGACGATGACACACAGAACCAAACCAATATCTGGCAGTACTTGTTTGTTAAATAAGCTCTGCAATGACACAGGAAAAAAGAAGTGCTGGAATCGTTTAGAAAGAATTGAAAATGGTCAATCATGAAGGGAAAATGAGATATGTAGAACAACCGGTTACTAACACTACTGAGTAAAAACTGAAAAGTGTTCACTCCAATCTGAATTTAGCATCTTCTTTACAGAAGTAAAAAATGCACCTCTTGATAATTCCACTGTTAGATAATTTTAACTGTACTAAAAATGTATATCAGTGCCCTGTATTTGTATCCTAATAGCCAGTGGTGTTTTCCTAAAGAGATACAAGTTATATTCCTAAAGAGAAAATGTTCCCCTACCACAGTTTAATAATCAGGTTTTTTTCTTGCCTTCAGCTGTGACCAGTTCCTTCTGTACCATGACAACCAGCTGAAACACAGACCTCTATGCTTTGTAAAGCTTGCACTCTGTTCTAGCAGGATATCCTCAAGTGGTACTGCTCTTTCCAAGGGGCAGTTTAAAACATTTAACAACAGAATTGGTTTTATTTGTCTCTTTTCCTGATGTGACGCAACATTAAAACTGGGTCAGAGGAGAAAAAAATGAAGTCAAAATTCTCAGCCATTTTTATGACAGACGGGTCTGCCCTTTGCATGCACTATATAGCTGGATACCAATTAATTGCACATTGCTTTTTCCTCCTGTTACTGCTTCAGGTTAAAGATGGTAAACAGATCGTCTAAAATTGTTGCTGCGAGGGAGCTGTCAGGGGCCCAGCCATTGTTATCAAATCTACATTCCACACTGTCTTGTGTTATCTTATGAGAGGGAAATGCAAACTCAGCACCTTCTTAACCTTAGAACTGTATGGGACTGGTTGGATTACCTCAAAGGAACTGTCAGAAAGGTACAAACGTATTTAATTTATGCAAAGAATGATTTCTAGTTAAACTGGGGGGAGGGTTAATTTGACCTTTTTCAGTTTCTTTTTGCACATGAGTTGGTGTAGATCTGTATCTTACCCATTAAAGAGTGAAACTGCATTAAGTCAGAAAAAAAATACTTTTTTGTCCTATTTGACATTTGTGAGATGATTCAAAAGATCGGGTGTCTCATTTTCTTTGTGATAGAGTTGGTATTGACCATAATTGCTTTTTTATCAGTATTGAAATGATTTCTGGGACATTTTCATGTTGTTTTGTAACTGCAACTGAATATAAACATATTCATGTTTTGAATTTTAAAGGTGTTCATAATTACATAATAATAAATATCATTGGATATTATTACTGTTAGTGGCAACTGTCTTATAATTCTAAATTGCTGTTCTACAGTTTGTAGTATGTAGTATGCATCTGCTAGTTTTGCATACCAATGTCCTTGTAAACTGCTGTAAAGCACTAAGCAACTATGTTCTATATTTTCTGTACTTCAAAATATACCAAATAGTGTTTTGTAATAAGAAAATTGGTAATTTATGTTGTAATTTAACCCTTCAATGGTGTTGGTGGAATGTTTCAGTAGATAAAACAGTGTTCCTAAGTTTGTGTCAGGGATGGTAGCATTTGAAGTATTTTGGAGAAACTGTAGAATAAATAATAATAATAATAATAATAATAATAATAATAATAATTATTATTATTATTATTATTATTATTATTATTATAATTGCTTACACTTATATAGCGCTTTTCTGGACACTCCACTCAAAGCGCTTTACAGGTAATGGGGACTCCCCTCCACCACCACCAATGTGCAGCATCCACCTGGATGATGCGACGGCAGCCATAGTGCGCCAGAACGCTCACCACACATCAGCTATCAGTGGGGAGGAGAGCAGAGTAATGAAGCCAATTCATAGGGGGGGATTATTAGGAGGCCATGATTGGTAAGGGCCAATGGGAAATCTGGCCAGGACGCCGGGGTTACACCCCTACTCTTTTCGAGAAACGCCCTGGGATTTTTTATGACCACAGAGAGTCAGGACCTCGGTTTTACGTCTCATCCGAAGGACGGTGCCTGTTTACAGTATAGTGTCCCCGTGTTTATTCCACATCTTTTTATATTATTCTCCGGCTGGAAAATTATGTAAATAAACAATGGGGCATTTAGAGACTTTTTACTATCTATTATAGATCTATTTACTGTACTGTATACTGTTACTTTACTATTAATCTAAATCTTAATCTACTAAATCTTTAGAATCCACTTAGAATCTTTGTTGTAGATGGCGGTTCACCAAAGAACAGGAAAGCTTAAAATAATAATAATAATATTTTTCAAATGAATGAAAATTTTTTTCTTTACTCATTATTCATTTAATTTTTGAATATCTTTCTCTCAATGTGGTGCTTTAATGTGCTGAGATTCTCATAGAAAAGCGTGGCTCATATAGAAACGTCCCTGATGAGTAGAGATGGCTTGCTGTCATTAACAAACCTGTGATTGTACTGTGCTAATCATAAACCCCAGTTTATAAATAGGAAGTTATAATGTTACTTGAAAAAATACGGTTGTGTGTTTATTTGGTTTCTGTGGAACTGTTTGAATGGTTATATTTTTAAGTTCTATGTCTTGTGTTTTCAAGATGCAAGCAGATGCCAGTGATTGATAGCAATGAGTGAAACATTAAAAATGCAAACTACTTATTGCAAATGCCTTTTTAAATCCGTGCTGGATTTGATCACATAAGCTGTCCAGAATTTTCATTTGTACAATGTGGTGTTGACAGCCCTCTGACAATTCATAGAAGTTTGCTTTTTATGTGGCGTGATATCATCTTAAACAAAGCCTGAAAACAAACTGAAATTGTGCAGAATGAAGAGCTGTAGCTGGACGCTTTAACAGAGCTTGGCTTGCACAGTATGCTTTTGGAAAGGGAAGGTGGTGTTTAACAGGCCGATTGAACCAGATTATTGTTGCATTTTTCTTTTGTGTTCTTGGCAGCACCACAAGTAGGCTATACTAGACAATCTGGGCTGGAAGCAAATCTGCATGAGCATGACACCAATTGCAGAGTAATGCACTGCAGATTAAGACCCTGATCAGAAACAGATGGGATCTCAATCAAAAGAAAGGAGAATCCATTGTTAATCATAAAGATTTTGCAAAAAGCACAGTGTGCTCAAACCGATGTGTAATCCTTTGGATCTGATTTAAATTGTGGCCATTAAGTTACAGTTTTTGATCAAAAAAGCACTATATGGCAAACTCCTAAAATGAATGTATGACGCTTTGAATAATATTGTTCCATCCTGTTTATGAAAGTCATATCTTTTAAAATGGGGTGGCAATTGTAAACCTAGATACTTGTTTAATCCCAATAAATGCTATGGTAATCCTGGGTTTTACTGCTTTTATTGTGATTAATTATAAATAGAATATGTCCATGTTCTGCATTAAATTCATTAGGTAAATAGTTTTTTTTTTGTTTCCTTATACAGCAAAAGCAGTTTTAAACATAAAACACGTTCAGAGCAATGCTTTCCACTACCTCCCAAGTAATGGAAGGGTTTTATACATCTTATTGTTACGGTATACTAGCAAAAACATACAGTATATGCAATCTTTATATGAGTAGTGTTACATTTCAAGGTTCTTCATCAGGGAGTTATCTGGTAAACTTGTTTTTCTTTTTTCTAACTTAAACAGTTCTGAAACAGTTTTTGTCTGTCGCTGTATGTGCAGTAGACTCCATTGTGTAATGGGATGGCAGGTTCGGATAACATGGAAAATCTTGTCTGAACTCCATTCCCCAGAAAGCTTTGTGGAATGGCCTGCTGGCCCCAGTCACCTGACCAGTTGGTGAAAGACGATTGGTTGGGAGACAGTTAAAATACAGGAAGCAAAGGCTTCTAAGGTCCTTCTACCTTTGTTGTTGAGTAAGAGAGCAGGGGGCATTCTATTTCAGGGAGAAGGGAGCATGAAGCAATTGACCAACAAGCCCTTTGATAGGTTGTTAGTTTCAGAGCCATTTGTTTGATATTTCCTAATATTTTGGAGAGAGTTTTTGTTTTGGACCTGGTAAGCTTAGTTCTACAGAGGACAAGATGTTTAGCTGGATTTCAAGAAAGCGATGGAATGTTGTTTGTATGTAGAGTTTGTTTCTGATACTGCATAAGTAAATGCTTACAGTTTTTGCATTATATTTGCAGTGCATTTGTGTGTTTTACAAAATTGCATATTGACCCCCGGTGTATCATAAACATGGTGGAGGATATGGGAGTGAATTGCAGACTTGGGGAACAGTGCACTATTGTTGCCATTTTGTGACAAACCGAGGGATTGATTATGATTTTTGGAGGACGATAAGCGTTTTAAGAAGGAAGTGATCCAATAACACTCTCCCTACCTCAATGCCTGTTGAGAGTTGGGTCGGGGGAGGCATGCAAGACCTTGGGGTAAGAAACAAATGGAACTTGCACTTGAAAATGCTCCATTCTGTTTCCGTTGTAGGGAGTACAGCCACTATGCACCTGACCAACCCTCATAGAGAATGACGTGGTTAAGTGAAGGAGATTCTAGATGGCTCCCAAAAGTCCAGGATGGGAAGGAGAGAGTAGTTTATTCGCCATTTGTATATGTACATTGCCAGCAGCCATATCACCCTGCATCTCACAACTGGCAATCCACTGAAGCTCAGCAGGTGTGCCCTGGTCAGTAGCTAAACAGGAGACATCCTGGAAAAAAATAAGGGTGCTGCTGGGAGAGGTGGAGCCTGTGGGGAGCACTCATCCTGCAGTCTGTGTGGGTCCTAATGCCCCAGTATAGTGATTGGGACACTATACTGTAAAAAAGCGCCGTCCTCTGGATGAGATGTAAAACTGAGGTCCTGACTCTCTGTGGTCAATAAAAATCCCAGAGTCGAAAAGAGTCGGGGTGTTACCCCGGCGTCCTGACCAAACTCCCCCATCGTCTTTACCTATCATGGCCTCCTAATAATCCCCCGTCTCTGAACTGGCTTTATCGCTCTGTTCTTCTCTCAACTGATGTGTGGTGAGCATACTGGTTCACTATGGCTGCTGTCACATCATCCAGGTGTTGCTCACTGGTGGTGGTGGAGGGCAGTCCCCATTACCTCTAAAGTGCTTTGAGTGGAGTGTCCAGAAAAGAGTTATATACTGTAAGTATAAGGAATTATTACTAATTATTGCATTGGGATTCTTATTTGAGCTGTTCTCAGTACAATAGGCAACACCACACAATGTGTACGTTACATTACAAAACAGCCAATAATAAATGATGAAGAAAGTCACAGACAACCACCATGCACATCATAGCATGACCACATACAGTGGGTATCACAGAAAAATAAACACACTGGACAACAGATACATGATAGTCAAGAAGTACTGAGGCACTTTGAACTGTGAGCCATCACACAGAAAGCTGTTAATAATGTGCACACCATTTGGATGGGAAAGACGGGAGTCCACTGCAGAGCCTGACAAAATGCTCTGATGAGAAAAGTAGAGAGAAAGCCTGATGAGAAGAGTAGAGTGAAGAAGATGCAGTAAGGAACAGGAGAGCTGCCATGTGTAAATATGAACCGTATGGTGTTTCGTGAGGTCCAAGAATACAGAACATAAGGAAAGAAAAGAAACAATACCTGGGAGTAAAGAGGGAAATCATTTTTTCCTCCAGTTTTACGTGTGAGAGGGAGGAGAAGTCCCCCCAAAAAGTTTGAAAAAGGTATAAGAACAAATGTCCCCAAGGCTCTTGGAACTCAAGGGGCGGACAAATGGAAATGGAGCTGCTGCGCTCTGAACTTCCGAGAGAGGAGGTACTGTAGGTTGAAGAGATCCCCCAGACCATTGACTGGGCCACCAGCCAGACTGAGAGCAAGCACAATGCTGAGTTAAATAAAGTGCATCAGGAGTGCACTTAATGGAGTAATGTGCTGAGATAAAAAAAAGAAACAGGGCCTGCAGGCTGATGAGCAGCAGAAGATAAGCCTGGAGACTAAGGTGGCTGACTTTGAGAAACCAATCAGCTGACTGCAGTCTAGTCAGGCTGAGACTAAACACATTTTGCCAAAGTGTCTGCATGCTGAAGAACTCCCAGAGCAGCAAAGACAACCTCCAGGCAATGCTGAAAAAGACCAAACAAGACTAGATGTCTTCCCTCATCTAGCATCTAGGTGGAAGTGAAGAACTGAAGGACATACTGTAGGTGGGAAGACTTCAGTCCCAGTTAGGCTGGGGACAGAGAGGAGGAGGGAATTCCACCTGCCCTATACAGGCCATGCTGGAGGCCAGCCAGATGAAGGAAAAAGGAAAAGACAAGCAGTATTTAATACTCATTAAAGAGATTCTCAAACTGAAAGAAGAAATTGACCAACAAAAGATTAAAAACCATGATCAAGGTATGAAACTTTGGGAAACGGAGCTCTTTTGAGGAGCATCAGCTGACGTTGATGGCAGGTGGAAGAAAGCAAGGATTGCAAAAATGCAGCACAGAATTACTGATTGTGGGAGGAGCAATGACCAGAGACAGATTAACATGTGTCTAATTGTGAAGGAGGAGGGAGATGTATTACCTTTGTCACCGTGGAGATGTGAGTTTTTCTTCGGAAGGATCCATGGATATTTTTGGAAAGTTCATTCAGAGAAGGTGTTTTTTTTGTAGCCAACATGCATCTTAGCTGCCCAGCTATCTAGAGTCATATGAAGATTAGCTTTCAAACAAGGGCTTGGGTTTTCTTTTTTTTATCTTTCACCACATTTGATCAATAAAATGGCAGTTTTTTTTACTTTACAGTTTCATTTTGTCTCTGATTTACCGATTGTCACCTATTTAAAGAAACTGTACCTGCTAAAACACCCTACAACCAGGTATATCACAGTTGCTTCAAATGCCCTGTTCTTTAGCATCCGGTTGTTCCAAATACAAATGGAGAGATAAGTAGAATGACTGGTTACATAGTCACCTGAATGAGGTCATTAGAAAAGGTTTGCATTGTGCTGAACATGTAAATCATTGATATAAACTGTAGAACCCTCAAGATATTCTGTAAACAAAAGTATTAGCAGTGCTGTAGATTTATAAAAACTAGTGGGGTCAAATTTCTGTATCAAAATCATTCTGGACATTGACTGTCATAAAAAATAGATCTGATTACTGCATATAGCAGCCCACCACTACCACAAATAACACCTCAACCCCCATTGTGATGCATTGTATTAAAAAAAGGGGCTTTTCACTGATAGACATAAGCTCTCTGAGAAGCAGAAGCACATACAGTACAGTAAACTGTTGCCTGATCTGGGGCCAACTCCTTATAAAGCAGACAGGACAAAGACCACACACTCCCGGGCAAGGCAAGGGGTTGGGCCTGCCTTCCCTGTTCTCTCCTCCTGCTTCTGCTCTCGCTCAGATCACAGAGCTGCAGAGACTGAGGAGGAGTAAGATAACACAAGAGAGTGAGAGAGCGCTTGTGATCGAGAGAGAATTCCTGCTCTGAGCGGTTTGTTAACACAGGCAGAGAGAGGAAAGCGTGGCCCACTTTATGGAGGAAAGGAAGTAGGGCAGCCTTCTTGCTATTAAAAAAAAGGGAGAAGAACACATTCAAGAGGATCTCTTCAAGAGCTGGTTAAATGACTCCAGCGATCCTGACCAAACAGCACAGAAGTGGAGAGGAACAGATCAGGCAGAAAATGGAGCTCTAAGAACAGTCTGTACATACTGTAGTCCATTTTCCTCTTTCTACTGAACTGCAATCCACAGTGTGTGCTGTTCATTCGTTTTCCAAATTCAGACGGAATGCACGGTGAGTGCCTGCTGTTCCCTGACAGTGTTTTTTGGGAAACTAATCCAGATGCTCTGTTTCTGTCCGGTGTCTGTTCTGTGTCCGGCTTTGTTTGTTGTGTTTTCTGAGAGCCACTGGAATTCTCCAGGCAGTGTTTCTGCTTTGTCTTTATCCATTAAAAGCTGTTTCAGGGATGGTCTCTAATTAAAAGTTAAGAAAAAAAAAGGCTCTTTTGCAACCCTAAAAGCCAGACATTGATGCTTTTTTTAACCTTGTCTGGTAGTGTTACTCTTTAGCTATTTTCGTGAACCAGAGGGAAGTAAGCCAAAATATGTAGCAAAAAGCATCTGACTCTTGTAATTTATGAGGTCATCTTGTAATTTTTTCTTTGTGGCATTTGATGGATATGGTGGAGAGTAATTAAAACCTTGCAGACTTAATATATGTAACAGACTATAAGGGCTCTGTAACTGCAAATCCAGGTAATACTGCACTTACTGTAGGCGTATGTAGTTTTAGTACTAAGTAGCCTCTAACATAAACTTTTTTATGTACATTTCCTATTATATACTACAGTATTATACTATTATATTCCTATATATACTATTTTCTGCTATAATTTAATTATTTTTGTAAATAGGTTAACACATTATTAAATGTTGATTTATTGTACAGTGTTATACGTCCTGCTGTAATTGTAGAATGAGGTTTATTCTAATATATTTCTTTGAATATGGGAAGTTTTTATTTTACTTACAGTACATCACTAACCCTTAGCAAAGCTTCCTGTGATTTTACTCTTCTTTTAGTAGTTACATGTAAATGTAAGATGTTATTATTGCTGATAATCATTGTTACAGTATATTCCTAAACCTAAAATAGGCACATTAAATCTCACTATACAGTATCTGGTGAAAATGCAAGTGTCAGGAAGTGGAAAGAATCCAACTCTAAATCCCAATTAAAATTTTCCGTTGTGCCCACGTTAGAAAGCATGCCTCATTTTAAAGAACATGGTGGTTCCAGGCATGAGTTTACAAAATACGCTTTCCCTTTCCTGCAAATATAATACAGCCCTTTTGTGTGTCATACACACCTCACTGCTTCACTTATTTAACACAGCCTTTTCAATATTTGTGTCCAGCAGCTACAAATGCAGATGTTTTGCCTTGGGCAATGTCTCCTCCTGAAACTAATCCGAAATGTAGCGTCTGGAGGGGGAGGGGAAACATGTTTCAGGACCAGAACTCATACAAGAATTACCTCTGTTCTCTTTATGGTTAAAAGAGTATTTTCTGCTACATTTTAGCTAACTGATGACGACAGTGATATATGAGCTGAGATGTGGTAATGCATGAGATTCTGAAGTTGTCTAAGAATGATTGTGAACTTTTGTGTTGCTTATATTTAAAGGATATTGTATGTTGACAGTGGATTAACTGCGGTATTTAACATTAGATATTACTTAAAAAATAATTTTAGTTGAATGAAAATAAATATGCACGTTGAGTTTTTTTGTGTTTTTGCTATCTTGCATGCATATTCTCGGACTTTTTTTGTGATTTCATTACCCTTCCCTGAGCATAATATTTTATTGGTAACAATAACCTGTAATGAATGATGATAGTTGCTTAGATTTGTACATACAGTACAGCATAGGAGGGAACCCATTTCATCCACCACTGAGGTGAAGCTGCTATCTGGATGACACGCAGTGGCCATTATGCATCAGTCCGACCACCTGGAAAATCAGGTGGAGAAGTGAGAAATTCTTCTCCATTTGAATTAAAGGGAACTTTCGGGGGGCAGACTGAACAAGCTAGGACAGTGCTGTGACAAACCTTAATGACCAAGAAGTCAGGACCTCAGTTTAACTTGCAGCTGCAACTCAGTGTCCTTGGTCACCTCAGTAGGATATTGGTTTAGAAATTCTAGTTCAGGGGACTGGGTGCCACCTAATTTAGTAATGGTGGTGGTGCACTAACACCACCACCTCTAGTACTACTTAGAGTTCTCTTATATCAATACTGACCAGGCACAGCCTTGCTTCCCTTATGAGATATCGCAAATTCAGATTTTAAAGCTGAAACCCTGCTGTTAGTCTATCAACCGTGCGAGAGCTATCAAATGTAAATTTTATCTCCAAGCAGACTACGGCTGAAAAGCTTCTCAAGAATTATTATTTTTTAAAATTTCTGCTCATCTGTGCAGGTGGCTGAGACACCCATTAACCGAGTCATATTTACAGCATAGCATGTGCTGCGTACTTTAAAGATAACCTGTAATAAATAATTAATTGTGTTGAATGTGAGTGTGCAGTATTCTTGTAGCTTTGTGTCCTATAACTTCAGGCACATCACTGCCAATTCTGACATGGAAACATTGGTAGAAGTAGGTCAGCGCCATTAGTCCATTCTGGATTTTTACTGGCTCTTGATTAAGATCTTAACGCGACTTTGACCCGCTCAAAAACTAAGACAGTCAAAGTGAGCTGAAGCAGTGCTTCTCATTAAATACATACTGTGTAGAAAAAAAAAACTGTCACATTCACTTTCTGGAAGCATCAGATGCAACTTTACCGGGTGAACAATTGGCAAAGTTTAACAAATATGTCATTAAGGCTCTTTTTGCCAGTTTAATGGGCTCCCAATGGAGATAGGCCTTATTTGGAGCCAAATCATCTGGCTGTTTGTTGTGCTCAGTTCTCTCAGTTTTTTTTTTCTCCAGGCCTCTCTACCTTGCTCAGCGACTGTTACTTAAGTGTGAAGTGACACATTAAAATTTTGTGCTGGAGGCAACGTCAATCAGGTGAGGGAAAGAGTGGTGCAAGAAAGCAATAAGTCATTTTCACAACATCCCATCAGCTCTCCGATACAGTTTGACACCCATTTCCACGAGCAAGGGGGGACACACAGAGAAGGCTTTTGTTCTGCTTCCATAAGCACACTTCTTCCCCATCCCTCTATCTTTTGGTGCTTCTGGATTCTGATATTGTGTTAATACACATTCAGTTCCATTGGTTAAACAATTAAGAACATGCGTTTTGTAGTGTGTACTTTTTATCTTACCATTTGTGTCAATTAGTATAACTGCAGACAATCCAGTGATTATAAACAATCTGTTTTCTATTTCATTTGAAATCTTTTACAGTACGTACAGTACAGTACTGTATTTACATATAAATCACCGCAACGAATCATTTAAAGATAAAGCTGTGAACTGTACAGTATATAAGACTGTGTTAAGTACAGAAAGAAAGACTTAATATCACATTGAACAGAGGCAAAAAGATACAGGGTTTTTTTGTACAGTATAAACCATCAAAATCAAATTTGTAAATGTTACTCAGCCCACTAGTGGGCATACTGGCTTCTGATCTGGATCATTTGATAACTGGCAATAATCCCAGAAATCCCAGAGTTTGAGCCAGCGGAAGACAAGTTTTCTGTGTTGGTACAGTGTACTGTACTGGGTAGCACAACTGACTCCATTCCAAAAAATCCGCTGAAGTTGAACCTCGGTAGTTTTTTGTTTCAAGTTCAACTCAGTTTGATTAATCATGGTATAGCCGGGTGTTGAAATTGTCACGCACACCGAGGTTTGCACAATCAAATACTCCTCTAACCGGTGGAAAAAGTTTCTCTCCCTGGAAAAAAAGAAGAAAATGGCAAGCCAATGGCCATATGAAGTCTCAGTTAACTGGCTGCCCATGTCCAACAGACATTGAAAGCAGAAATGCGTAGGAGTAACCCCACTTCCTTAGTAATTCTGCACTTCATTCTTAAAGAAACAAATGTAAAAGAATAACGAGCATTTAGCAGCCAGTGCCTGTTTTGTGTCCCAATGGCTTTATTACAAAGTGCCGCTTTAAAAAAAAAAAAAACCTGAACAGTGGACATTTGCAGTTAGTCGAAAAGTGATAAATAGAATCCCACAGCTTGGGGGACTGAACAAATTACTAGTGCGAGTTGCTCCGCTGCTATTTTAACGTGTGTGAAAAAATTATCCTGTGTGGGCAGTATTTAGTATTTAATTTGTTTACCGTTAATATTTGCATGCCGTTGTAAAGCAATGGAAAAAGCAGCCAGCAGAGCCATTCCCGTTGAGTATCGACTGCTGTCTGTTACAAAATCGATGCCTTCTGTGGGACTACTCATTAAGTCAATGGCAACAAGCAGAGGAAAGACTCCAGCATCAGTTTTCTGTCTTGCCCTGTCTTTATACTTTTAAAGTCCTTTTGCTTGTTGTGAGAATGTATGTGTGTGCGGTTCAGTGTTTTGAGAAGTGGGCTTGGTACAGTGTGAAAGTTTGGCTTGTAAATGAAGTCTTGAATGTACAGTACTGCATGTAGAATGAAGACCCGCCTGAAATGTACACAGTGGGTTATTAATTAACTGGAATATTGATTCTTTGCCATCATCTTGTGCCTGTGCTTGCTTATTGTTTGTGTAATGAGTGTATTTTAATCCATGTGACATTCAGAAACATGGGGAAGTATGAGATGACTAAGAAGTATTTAATATAGAACAGCCCAACAAGCATATGTTACGTGCGTATTTTGCAGCAAAAATAGTCTGCTTTCTCATAAGATGCCTTTGTAACAATGTATTTTCTTTGCTATGTCACTTCTGTCCAAAGGCAAACACCAGAAGGACAGTTCTTAGCAGTAATTATTGGAAAAAAGAAAGTTTGCTTTTGATAAGATAGCACATTTTTAATCCAGCACATTCAAACATGTAAGTCTATGTGGAAGGGAACATTTCCCAAGCTTTTCTCTGCTTCTGTAAGTGTTCAGTTGCATTTCATACGTGTGAAATGGTGTCTCCAATGTTGTGGTGCTAGGGGCTATGTTGTTAACTTCAGTTCATCATTTTGCTGTTGTGACATATTTTCTTCTTAAAGATATTTGAGGGAACCTGCCAGGAATCCTTTGTAGGTTTGCACTTGGCTTCAGGGTTTGGATACTATGGTCTGCCATTAATAGGGGATCTGTGAAATTCTATGACATTCCTTCACTTCTGGATACCGTCCCCCAGAACAGAATTGATATAATCTATAGAGGTTTTGTCTTTTACAGTACAAGCTGCACAGTAACTTTAGTATACTTTCTTAGGCTTATGTTAATGCATATAGTAAGAAGAGACTTTAAAAACAGTTTTGGACAGTAACCATAAAAAGGTCAAGGCTGAACATTTAAATTGTATAGTTTTGCGGATATTATATTAATATTAATATTTTAATATAATCAGAACCAGAAAGTGGAATCACACTGTATTGCTAAGGTTTAGAAAGAATTAGTTTCCTATATAATACTTAAATATCGCTAATGTATTCAGTTATATTCACCAGTGCATTTGTATTGAAACAGCCTTGAAAGACCAGCTGGAAAGAAATGTAGTCTTCCTGTTACAACCAGCATTAATAAATAAGACTCCCACAACAGTGCTGCTGATAAGGACGCAAATGGTTACTTGTAATTAAATAATAATAAATATTTAAAATCTGTAAAGGGTGACTCAGAGTTTCAACCTTAATTGATGTCATAATCAACCTTGCTTTCAGTGCTGAAATGTCCTGCTGCATCCCCCAGTCTAAAAGAGATATCGTGTCAGAGCTGCAGTCTTTTTTATTAATGTCTCTTTTATTTGGTGTTGAATGGTGATGGCTAAAGACAATTTTCCATAGGGTGCTCTCAACTTCTTTGGAAAGGAAAGGTTTAACAGCTTACATACGCAGCCACGATCATCTTCTGTATTTCGATTGAGTCTCTCGCTTCAGTGGAGCTGTAATATTTCATTTCTACCTCACTGGCTGCCTCTGCTTTTATTTAATACAAAATGACATGCTTTTTAAGAGTGTTCAGTAAGTCTGCCTATTTCATCTTGTGGCTATTTGCTAAGTAGCATTTTCTTTTTTTTTTGGTAAAGGCATAAAACAAGGAGACATTTTTTAGTACTGATACTGACTCACAATTTAACATGGCCTGAAATGAACAGATAAAACTAGACTGTACTTCTGTTTTTGAGGTTTAAGAAAGACAGCAGTTTGTGGTGGGTTATTTAGAACACTTTCATTTTTTGCTGCCGGGAATAGCATACATTTCAAGACAATGTTTTAATGCCTGTGTGTTTGAAAAAGAGAACTTCCGAAACCGTTTTTTAATTTTGTAAAACTCAAAGCTTTTTTTTTTTTAGATTATCCTGTCCAAGTCAGACCAAATTTTCCAAAGCCATTTTATCATCAAGACGATTAAAAGTAATACGTTGTACAGTAATTGCTATTTAAATCCAGGAAACCAGGATATCAACATGTATATCTTCACACATGTGCTGTGTTGCTATACCAGCAGGAAACTACATTATTTTATGATCAAGCTTTAACATTATTTTTGCAGAAGTTACAGTTTAATGAAAAGGCAGTAGTTGACATTCACTGTCTTTCATTATAAACATTCTGTTGCTTCCGATATGGCCTCACACAATATGGTTCATCTGGTAGCAGTTTGGCAACGCTGTGATAATAAGGTGGGGCACTCTTGCTGATTTGCTTTTGTTGTTTTTTCCACTGTGAGTTTATTTTGTACATGGACATTAGATCAATTTCAGGGTCTGGTTTGTTAATACAGCGACAGTATGGATTCACACAAACAGGAGGTAGCACCCAGTGGTCTCATGTGTGTTCTGGGTTTCTGTCAGTTTGCCAGCCCTAGAATCAGTGTACTGGAATAATCTCCCTGCTTTCCGCTGTTACCTCCATCTTTCCCTTAAATGATTCATGGGAAGAGAGTAGTGAGTTGGGTGCCTGTTTTATAAATGGTAGTGTCAGCCAGAAAGGTCAAAGGTAAAGCAAGGTTGCTTACACAGAGCAACAGCAGACTTTTATAAGCCAGAGGTCAGTATTTTCAGGAAAATAAACTTACCTACAGTATGAGCGCCGGAATAAAACAAGATTATGATTATTTTAAACGTGCAGTGGAAATAATAATAATAATTGAAGTAAAAAGGTTCTGAACTGATACAGTAAGCTATATCTACAGTTCCTGTGTAGATGCTTCTTCTTTCCACAGTAATTTTAGACATTTTAGCAACTGCACAACTCTTAAGACCCTAGCAAGCCTCATTGTCTTAGAATAGCTTAGCGGGGCTCTGGCTTTTCGAAAGTTACTTTAGAAGTGTTTCTCGTCATGCGTGTTGATTTGCATGTCTCTAAGTTTAGGCGAACAAATGAGGGATACATCTGGGTGTGCTTCATTTTAGGAACCTTCTTTTTTTATTCCTTTCTGTCCACATTTTTTGTTTTCCCCATGTGCAGGCACGGCCATTGTTTCCTTTTTGACTCAAGGCCCTGTGAGACCTCAGCTTCCTGTTAGTTTCTGTGCAGACAAAGCCGGAGTGTGGGAAACGCACAAGGAGCTCCAGACAGCCAGAGCCTCAGCCATCAGCAGCCATGAGAGGGGTGTGGGTGGAACAGGGTCGAAACTGCAGGCTTCTGTGCTGATTAAAATTATTAAAAGTCTAATATTAAATGTATACACAAAATAGGCTCTTAAAAGCAAGGTATTAGCTACAGTACAGAACAGTATTTTTGTATTGTTATTTCATGGCATGCATGTTTTTTACTTTTAAATTTTAATGAAGGTTCCTTTCCTATGAAAAGCAAGAGTCACAGTTGTAGATGTGAATTCTCTTTCATAGAGAATACACCCATTAAATATTTTATTGGTGAATTCACCACAATCACATTGAGCCATACTGTACAAAATGCCCTACCACACTGTGATTTCATTTACTGAAGACTTTTCGACTGTGAAACAGCGTAATTCTGTGCTTGTAAATGAAAATCTGTCTTACAAAATTCACCTGAAATGAACCTTTGCTTCTGTGTTTTAAAGCAGACAGTGCCATTCAAGTTTTAAAACCACTGTTAACTGGTAAGAGTCATTTTAGGAGTTTTTTTTTGTAGTTCCAACCAGCTCAAGCAGTTAGCAGTAAGGACCACATGCTGATTAGATTAAGTACCCCAAGGCACGGAAAAGCTAAAAAAGACAGAGCTGCATGCAAGATGAATTTCAGGCCTCAAGCTTTCATACAAGTGAAAACCTATATATTCAAAGACTGCTGTGTAGTGCTAATTAGTCAAATTGTGAAGTGCACATATGTGTTTTTAAACATGCTGTATGATTTTGGATGTTTATTTACCCTTTTTGAAACTGAAACATAACCCCTTTGCTAGCTATAACTGAGTCTGATAGGTGAACTTTCAAGAATTCACAGCAGGATGCTGTTTAATTACTTTGGAAGTCACAGCCTTTTTGGTGAGAAAAGCTTTCTTTCCAAAAAGCTCTATTGACGGCAGTGTGTTTTCTAATTTCTCATTTGTTCTTTTTTCCATAATGGCTGCCAGCAGAAACTGTTTTTTTTATTTTATAAATGAGCAGTTCCTGTAAAGCATTAGGTTAGCAAGACTGCTCGTGCTGAATATATTTGTTAGGTATAAGGGAGCCTGAGTTCAGCCATGAATATATAAGATTTTTGTGGTTAACAATAACAGTCCAACCATTGGTGGTTTTTAATAGGTACTGTTCTGTGACAGTTTCTGGCCTTTATGTAACAGCAGTCTAAGAAAGTCTTGCTCATTCTGAAGTGTAATTAAAACCACTTTTTGCTTTCTAGCCTCTAAAAGCATGAGGCATGTACTGCATGAGCATTCATTGGGTCAGTGAGGTTCTGTTCTGTATCTTCACTGTAACTTGCAAAATAGCATTTCTTTGTCTGTTAAAGAGGTTCTTTAACAATCTTGCAATGCCACAAGCAGGAGGAAGACAGCTTCTATCAGGCTGGTGATTGCTCTACTGAAGTCTTGTATGACTAATTCATTTCTCACCTTCTATTTCCAGTCTGCTTGTCCTAATGAGGGCTGAAGCCAAAATGTGTTCATTTCCTTGAAATTGAGTGATATTTCTTAAGGAACTTGAAATGTGAGCCCAAAGTAAAATTTAATTTCAGTAAATCAAATGTGTATATTCCTTAGTTTGTTTCTCAAGAGAAAGATATTTGTTCTTTCCTCACTGATTGTCATTTTTTTGTTCCAACATATGGATCTGACTTTTTTCCCTTTGATTGCATTAATAAATGTGTATCAAAAAAGGCAGCAATTCATGACTCATGATCAATTCTAATTTCTTTTAGTAGAGATTTGTTCATAATTATTTCTAAGAAAGGTAGCAACATATTTAACCCCCAACAGTGCTTACTAGTGTTTTCATAAGTGGTAGGAAACCAAATCTGTAGATTGTTTCATAGGAAGAGAGATCCAATACTCGCAGCCCTACAGATAAGTGTTCTTTGTCTCATAGCAGAATGTGAGCTGTTGTTCTCCTTAAGGCTGATCACCAGAGAGTAGATGGAGCATCTTGGGTCAGCTGGTTCTCAACTAAAGACACATGGCTCTCCGTCCAGTAGATGAGTGATATTGAAATATTGAGTGGCATTATTGTTGGTACTGATGCATTATTGGGAGCTTCAGATGTAATATTATTAAACATTTATCTAGGTATGTATGCTGCCTGTGCGCAGTTATGAAACATAAGCTTCTGTATATTTTCAGAGCTCTTAGAGATGACTGCTTTTGAAGCCACTGCTGTATATAAAGTAGAGTGTATTCCTTCAAAGGCACATTTACTCCCACTTTTCTGAAACTAATTGTGATGGTATGAAGATCTTGCAAAACCAATGAAATGTGATAGCCTGTGCTGACGTAAATCGGAGATACAGTAGGTTTCAGGTTTTTGTGACCTTCTAGGACAAGGTCTGTTAGATGTACAGTATCTCTCATTTATAGGTTTTAATAAAGCTCTCATTTATCAGTTACTGTTCAAACAGTGGAGATTTTATGTCTTGCAAAATAAAGCTTGGCATTATTTACTTTAAACATGTTTAAGTCTGTAATATATTGAAATATATTAAAACTTTTTTAATTTTGTAAAAACAGTTCTGTCTGTTAATGGTTTAGGTTATAATTAGTTTAGCATTATTGCCTTAAATTAGATTATATCCTCCATTAAAGCATCGTTAGAAATAAAACTGTACAGCAGAGGGAGTGGTAACTCAGGTATCTTGTAGTGTACCTGCCTACTGGTGTAATTAATGGTGAGTTCTGGTTTCATTAATACATAGAGAGTTGATTTTCTCATTGAGTCATTGATGTTGTAAGAATAACATTCCATGTATAGTCCCAGATCAAATAAAACATCAAAAAAACAATTCTACAATAATGCTAGGACAACGGACTATGAATCTTTTGATTTATGTCTGCAGCTTGATCAGTGATGTTATGCTGTCTGAGATCAATAATTTATATCATTCTTAAAACATAGAATTCTTATTACATATAAAAAGATGTAAGCATTCTAGACTTGCACTATCCACTACCCAGCAGGCATCCACTGTTCAGTTAAGCAAAACATATGTATTGAGACAAGAATAATTGAAAGAAGATCATGTGCATTTTTCGTCTTAAGCAACAAGATGTAAATGTCTCTGGCGTAAAATAAATCTTCTAAAGATTAAGAGAGAATGGATTTTGTTTTCAACACTCCTACATTCAAAGAGCAACGACTAAAAATTCTTAGCATTAATTTAAAATTTAGAAGTGTGAAAATTGTATGTTGGATGGGGTAGCAGAAGCTGGCCCCTTTTTGTTTATAAAAGAGCGCTGTCTTTTTAAATGAGACTTGTGTAGGCTTGGACAGAGGGTGTGTTTAAACAGACTAGATTGTTCCCATGGGTGTGTATTGGCGGAGAACTCTTCAGAGGCCAGAATTGCCTTGGTCTAGAGAGCAACCTTTGGCTGCAGCTACCCAAAGAATCTAAATTCCGTAAAGTAGGGCATTATTAAAATATGTGCCCTGGAATGCATTGGTTGTTTCTTGAAAGTCTGTTTTACTGTTCCTTGGAATTATGCTTCATCGCATTAGTAAACAGTAAGTACTATGGATTTTTTCTTCCCTGTTCTTGATTTTTTTTTAACAACGTTATATTATGATGGGTACCAAAACGATTGTAAATCTTTTATTTTTTTGTTATTTTACTGGCATTATTTTTACAGTTGCAAACTGCAGCAGCTGGTCGAAATGTGAGCCAGAGAATTTTTAGTGTGTGTTGCTTTCAGTTTTGGGAATGAAAGTGATTTTCATAAGGAAAATGACTTCATGCTTTATGAATTGATACCAGATTTGGCACAACTCTTAAATCTACATGTGTGTAAACATGATGTCTCTTAAGGAGTCAGTGTAGTCAACTTTTGTTGCCGATTTGATTTGGCTCAGAACACATTAAAAATCATACAAAATAGAAAATGTTTTAAAACTAAGGGTGAAATGGGGCACATATTTTTTTCTGTTCACAATGGTCACAAAAAATGTGGGGCTTCACAAAATCATTCCAGAGCTAAGGGACTGTAAAATCCAAAAAATGTGAAAAAGCTGAACTGAAACAGTCACTGTAAATCTGGTTTCAATACAGCTGCCAGGATTTCCTGACTCCAGATTTTTGTGTTTGGTTTGTACTGCTTCTAAAGGTGATTTAGGAAATCTGCCTGGGAGTAAAAGGGTGTAGTTAATGGTTAATCTATTTTTATGTATATTATTATTAATACTTATTATATTGTTATAATATGATTATATCATATTTATATGTAATATTTAATGTTGTATTTTACTGCATATTCTTAATTTCTATCCTTGGTTTAATTCATCCTCACCTAATAATTTTCAGTGTACTGTACATTGTGTGATGTTAGAGAGGTTAGTGTGTTGCGTGAACAGAGATTGGCAGGAAGGCTAGCTAGACTGTGGAAGTGAGGCTCCTGGAAATAGGAGCTGTAAGCTGTGGATAACCCAGCTAAGTTATAGCATGACAAATGAAATGCCTTAATGGGGGAAGATGGTTCAAATCCTTGTTGGCACCAGTATAATAAATAACTGACCACACACTGTAAGATTCTGTATAGCATATGCAGTAGGAGTGGTAGATGACATGAGGTTTAATATTGCAGTGTTGCCATGCAATAACATTTTAATTCTCTTTAGTGTGAGTGCACATGTTCTAGCATTTCTGCTTTTATACTTGCCTTTGACTCTTTTAAAATGATGCACATACAAATCCTTGTGCCAAGAATAAACAATACAATTTCTGTCTCAATTGTGTCCATGTTATATCTTCCCGTTGAGAATAGTATAACCCTCTAGGGTAATAAGTTAGCTCAAGAGAAAGTATATTTTATCAGTTCCTCTTGTGTACTGCTTTTGGCCCTTTAAATGTTTATACAGTACATGACTGCTTTGCTGTTTTATTTTAAGACAGAGATCCTCTGCCTTCATGGGAAAATGATTTCGTATGTATGCGAGGTGGCTGCTTGCCATGCAAAAGCTTCACTGTGTTTCTCTAGAAAGGATTTGATTCAGAAAGCTTTTTCTGCTGGCTATAAAACTTTCAGTTTATCCCGGAATATTTGTCATCTTGATTCGTATAAATCAGTGAGCAATCATGCTTGTGAGGTGTCCACCTGTCTCTTTCACCTTTGCGGGCATAATCCTCTGCTTATTCTACTGATATTCTTGTCTAGTCCTTCATCGATCCTGACTGCTCAAGGCAACAAGATTGCTTGGCGATGCTGTGATATGATCTTATTTCCTTAGGGAGTTCAGCTTTGACCAGATCTATTTGGCCAGTCTGATTGGTGAGTCAGCGTGGAAGCCTACCAACCAGAGTTGAAAGGTCCCAATAATATTCTACTGTCATACAGCATCCATCATCACACTGATGTTGCCTGGCCTTTGTCTCTTTTGCAAACCAATACTGGCTCTCCAGGTTGAGTCCTGATTTTACAACATAGTCATTGTTAAGAATATAAGAAAGGTTACAAATGAAAGGTCTCCGCTTAATTGATCTTGTTCATTCGGTTGCTAGTAGCTAATTTAATTTCTTGTTCATATCTTTTTTTGAAAGAAGCTCATGTACTGGATTCTACAACCTGACTATTCAACTCCCTAAGGACTCCTGGCTCCAGTTCTCAGTCATAGTGTCACTTTATAGTGTTGATTCTGAGGATGTCCATTGGGTTGACGTTATCCAATCATTTAAGGATTTTGAAGTCTTGAAATATCTTACTTCATAGTCTTCTCTGTTCAAGACTAAAACCATTTACTTCTTGACTTACTGTCAGAATAAGACATTCCTTTGAGACCAGAAATGTGTCTCATTTTCTGTCTCTGGACTGATTCTTTAACAGCAATATTTTTTGTTTAATTTTTAGTTACTGGGATAAAATGTTTTGCTTACAAAATCTACAGTCTGCACGTGTTTGATTTTTTTAGTTGTAAAATAAACCATAATGTGCTCATTTTACTTAGACTTTGGCTCTAACTGATTAATATTTTCTGTGGCTTGGAGTCTTGTGTGATTGATGTTATGCAATTTATTTGCACTCTCAGAAACATCTTTCCTACTGAGAATTGAATGTTAAAGCACATAGGCATATATTCAGTCTCTCCTATGACCCTTTCAAGTAGTTAGGAGAATCTTGCATTCATTATTAAAACATGCAAATATAAATATCTCTCAAAGGTGTCTGAGTTTAGATTATGCTGGTAGATTATGTTTGAAATTAAAGTGCAAAGGGATGTTACACAATTTATACTCAATAATTACAGATTCATGGACTAATAAAAGCTATATCTAGAAGTTAAAGTTCACATTTGGGATGAAAGTAAGAGCAGGAAAACCAGAGAACCTGGATCTTGATCTTTCACCATCTCTGGCTAAAGCAAAGCTGAATGAATCAGATACATGATGAGTGTGAGATAAATGTACTAAAAATGAAATGGAACGGAAATGTTTTAACATATTTGGATACTCTTTTCTTGTCACACAAAACAAAGGAAATTGCATTTGGCCTACAGTCCTTGATAAGTTGCCTTAATATCCCTTTTGTTTTTGAAAGAAAAACAGTTACATGCTATGCCTCTTGTGAGTCATCTGGTACCAGCTATATGGGTGGGGAACAAGGAACAGGCACTCAAAGGGTGCCTTCCATGCATCCTGTAAGCTTGCTTAGTACCGGATGCATCATTGTGAAGGAAAGTACCTACTAAATGTGGTCTTTAATGGGTCTAACCTAACCTCTCTCTACCCTTGATCACTCAGCATGCTGAAGCTGAGAACTTGATGCTGAGTAATTACCTATATTTTCCGTCCTTGTAAAAGCTTGAAAGAAATCAAACTTACATTTGAAGTAGGGTATTGTTTTCAGAAATGTTATGGAACGGCCACCACATTTGGTTTATTAACTAATTTAATTTTTTAGTTAATGCCCTACTTACTTGAGGTACTTATGAACCATTGACTTTGAATAAAATACATTTGGCTGCATTCCCCTTTATCCACGGAAATCCATAGATATCATTTGTTGTCTTTTGACCTAATGACCATATTGACAAATCATTCATTTAACTGAAAAATCAGTGCTATTTATAATTAGAATAATAAATAAACTGTTAACTAAAGATACAGTAAATTTTATACATGTGATATGTATATTGTAGATATATGGATATATACTTGTGCAGTATTGTGCAGTGAGCCTCTAAGAATTTCAATAAAGAATCATATATTTGCAAATACATACAATATGTACAGTATGTAATCCAATCATTGTATATCTGGCACTTTCACATAAAAATGAGATACTGGATATTTATTTTACTGATAGTATATAATAACATCTCTTCAGATTTCTGAAAAAAGTTATTCAACCAGTACTTTTCCTAATTTAATTCTAGCTACTGTAGTATGCTTGAGTAATTCCTTCATTATTTCTCTGTTTGAATTAGATGCCTAAGAGGAGCTTTGAATGAGGTTTAATATTAGCTTTGTGGCAACGCAGGACAGCCGCCATAATGGTTTCTGTAAAAAAAAATCACTTAAAAAGAACCATCTTCAGAAGAATATGAAAAGAACAATACATTTTATTATATTTCTAAATATTTATTTTTAAAGTAAATATATTTGTTTGAGGAATTTACAGCAGA
This sequence comes from Lepisosteus platostomus, assembly GCF_059453375.1. NCBI lineage: Eukaryota > Metazoa > Chordata > Actinopteri > Semionotiformes > Lepisosteidae > Lepisosteus > Lepisosteus platostomus. The sequence continues at coordinate 10,765,702 of NC_142631.1, read as the reverse complement.
AACTGGGATGGCTGTTCAGTAGGTCACTGTAGAAGCTACGTTTAGGTTATTTTTCAAATTATTCAGGCACTTGACAGTGTGTTCTCATTGACATTCAATTCAAATAACGGGAAAAGTAAAATGATTCCAAATGCTAAAGCTAATGGTATCTTCTTATTAATTAATGTTCTGAAACCTTCTTATTTTTAATATCACATACTGTATGGGGTCTTTCTTTAGCTGCCTGTTAGATTTCTTTTGGCGAAATTGTGTTTGAAAAAATCTTATATCTTTAAAAACTTTGCACAGTTGTGTTTATATTGATTGCTACAACTTTAGCTTAACTTATTTTTTTCTTTTTATCACAACATTTTTATACTCTATGAAACAAGTTACAAAACTGTCAGAACGCCAAATGGATGTACTAACAGTACAATCTGGAATTTATATGTTACAGGGGAATGTTTCTGTCAGTGCTTGGCAACTCATCTAATCACATCAGAATCCTCCTGGTATGACTGTATTTGGTTTGGGAAGGCATTTTTTATTTGCTGCGTCATGCCATCTGTTAAAAGAATCAAGTGTTTCCTCCATATCCAGTATCATAATATTTCACAAATGTTTTACAAAAGCTCCTTGTGATGTGGGATTATTGTACCTGTTGACTAACCCCAAAGCACTTCCTGCTTCTGATGTGCTTAAGGGAATAATACTCTTGTTATTTACTGTTTCAGTAGCTCAGAAAACCCAAGTTAAACTGGAATGGCTGCAATTAATCTGATTTGTATTATTGTGTTATTGGCTTGATCTGCTTGGCTGAAGGAATGACAGCTTGACCTTAAGGATGAGGCCACTGGAACCGCTTCTGTTGGAGGAATGAGCTAAGGAGCTCCTTCAGGAGTGTATTGAAGGATGGAGGGAGGGATGCAAAGCTAGAAACACTGGAAGGTGTGTTAGAGACACGATACCCACCTGTACTTGTGAAAAGTGAAGTGGAGTTAGTGTTGCGCTCCATTTTCATTGGAAATTTAATGACGTTTACAGGATACTGTGTGTGGTTGTTAAGAGTTGCTTTCTCCTCTAAATCCACAGAAATCTCTCTGGTGGAACAAAGGGACTATCATAATCAAAAGACTGAGGTTATTTATATCTAGAAAATGATTTACTAAACTTAATCCGCTTAGGACTACATCTGCTGTCCTGTAATGGAGTAGTAGGAACAAAATTGAGACTTCTAATGAGCTTGGGATTCAGGAATACATTCTTTGTACAGGAGCCTCTCCATCCCCGCTTATTCAATTTTAAATACAGGTCGTGTAAGATCTTGTATTGAACACTTTAAATTATTCAGTGCCCCTTCAAACATTTACATATTTATATCCTCACCTTATTGATTGAAATACATACCCCAGTGGTGATAGATGGCATTTTCATTAAAGAAATGACAGAAACTGAAAAGTATATTTCATCATCGTGTCCCTGTCAAGATTTCTGAAGTTATTGTAAATTATTTATAGCCTTCAAGACACGAGAAACAGGGCTTGTTTTGTTTCATCTTGCTCCCCTTCCCTCACTGGCAGTGGCTACCTCTTCATGTGTCTTTTCCATCTGTTTTGCTTCCAGATGGACAAGTCACAGAGGTACTAATTGGCAAACCTACCATTTCCTTCTGACCATTGCCTGGAGAATGTGTTGGGGGTTATATTAATATTAAATATTAAAATGAGTTTAGGTTCCCTGGCAGATTCTCTACAAAACAGAATAAATCTATATTTCATTTCTATATTTCTGTAGGGAATTCTTGGCATCCCAACAGATCTTATTAAGAGGTTATTCTCAAGCGAGACTCAGTTCTTATTGGGTGATACAGTATGTAACTGGAAGAGGGTTTTCTCTATGCTCAGCTGCAGTGCTGGAATCTGGAAAACAGGGAGTCACAGTTTTTGAGTTTGGTTTTTCCTGCTGTGTGGAGAGAGCTGCCTTAATTGACAGCTGGCACTTGAACATACAGCTTGAAGGAAAGAGCAACCCTGAAAGTTAAGCCATCTTTGCTTTTGGAGAGGAAAAAAAAATGTTGCTGTAAGCGTAATTCCTTGGAGACTCATTAAATTAAACTTTCTGTTTAAAAGAGAAAAAAGTTCTCCGCTTTCCTTTGTGAGCCAATCTGCTGTCATTGAAGCATGGAAATAGCTTGTGAAAGGCAACAGCAAGCTATCTTTTAATTGCTGCCACTCCCCCTTCACTATTTGTCTTTTAAAAATAACCCTAATCCCCCAGCCTCCACAGTAAGACATTCATCGTTACCAAAATACCAACAGTGACTCAGATTAAGGTTGCAGAAGTTCTCATGTTTCTGAAACATGTCAAAAGACATGGTGGGTTCTGGGAGTCTGGAATCATCTTAGTGGTTTAAGCTAACTCTGGGGGTCTCTGGACATGTGCAATTCTCAGATTGTTAGTCTAATAAGAATCAAATGAGCAAGATGGGCTAAATGGCCTCCTTTCACTTGTGACCTTGCTTGTGTTCTTGCAATTGTAGAAAAGGTTGCTTCTGTAGTAGTGATGCACATTGGAAACTATGCATTCTACTCCACATCTGCTAAAGCTGCTTATGGACCACCACTGTATCCAAGGCCTTCGGTGTATTGCAGCTGTTCTGATTATATAGGTCTATTTGTTCCAGTACAAGTGGGGATAAACTGAAAAAATGACTTATTTTTTCAGTAACATATTCTTCTGTATATTTCTAGTAAACCGACTCACTGATGACTGAGCAAGTTAACCCAACACATTTATTTCCCCAGACCATCTTTCCATTTTGTTGCTCTGATTTTGTTGCATTTTTTGTCCTGTTACAAGAGCCTGAGAGCTCTTAGGCTAACATTGTGTTTGGAGTTGACGATGTAAAGGTAAGTGTGAAATAAATGTGAAACATTTTCCTATAGAAGCAACTTGGTTCTATACTAATTTGTGTTACTATATACTGTATACTGTACAAGGCTGCAGAGAAAATGCATGTTCTGTAGGCACTGGCGTTCTGATAATTAGCATGTCCAAAGTTTTGATGACATCTGGTGGGTTTTACACTTTAAACTTAGTGAACTCTCTAGACGCCAGCTTTCATGAAGCATGCAAGTCATGTTTCGGCCTGTTATCGGACATCTCTGACAGCTACTGGACAAACATCAGTATGACTTGAGCACAGATCACTGTTGCAATGAATGATAGCTGACATCTTTTGAAATACTACACTGGACATGTAAGACTTGGGCATTTATCCTAGAAATTGTTATGTAAAATATTACAGTATATCATTGAATGCCCTATTATTTGCCCTTTAACAAAAAATAACACTGTGTTTTTTCATAGTTACGATGGATAGACAGTATCGTTCATGGCTTTCTCACCTTATTATATGAGAACACTGGCACTATGGTGTGCTAAAGTCAGTACTCAAGCACATTGTTATGGCTCAATAAAACTCTTAGATTTCAGCAGTAAAGGCTAAAGACAAGGTTTTTCAATTACATAATGACCACATTTGGGTACCTCAGCATCCTGTAGAGATGCCAATGATAGTTAATGGCTTCTACAAGGTCATTATCAGATGACAGTGCCTAGAGCAATAGATTGAATCAATGTTATGAGGTGTTTATCATTGTCTGAAACATATTAAAATTACAGTATGCCTTTGACAACACTGGAGCTATTATCAAAATTAAAGAAAACTATTTTTTCTAATGCAAAAAATGCTGCAAGTTTTGTTTTTGGTGAATTTGCTTACCAGATTTTTTTTATTACACATGCAGTATATTTATTGTATTATAAGAATGACCAAACCAGGCGCACCACAAATTTAAAGACTGTAGTCTGTCAAAGCTTCAGTACTCTAATAAGGAATGGTTATGACCTTATGTTTGTTTTTAATTTTTCTCAAATTAGACCAGCATTACAGATGGGTGCCAACAAAGTTTCCTTGGTGCAACCTTATTATGCATGCACACATTATTATAAAATAAAATAAGATCACTTTATTAGCCATATACAATTTCTTGCATTAGGAATTCGTCTTTTTGCATACCCCAGCTTTTTCTCCATGAGACACAGACACACAGACAGGGAGAGAAGCTTGGGGTCAGAGCGCAGGGTCAGCCATTTATACGGCTTCCCTGGAGAAGTTGGGGTTAAGGGCCTTGCTCAGGGGCCCAACAGAGAAGGATTCCTCTGCCGGCCGCGGTATTTGAACTGGCAACCTTCGAGCCACAGGGGTACCTGGAACATTATACCAGGACTGTTTTATGCTGCGCAAAACGTACCTGGTATAATGTAAAAGTATTACAGCTGGACTATATTCTGCCTTGTGTGTTATGAAAACTACTATTTCATACCAAGTAAATCATGAGTGTGGTTAAACTGTAGACAACATTGTTACAGCAAAGATGTGGAAAATTGAATTATATGAGACACTCATTATTCTGAACTGCAAGTATGAGAAAGACTATTGAATATGAAAAGCTGTGTGTAACATACACCAGGCTGGTCTACAATGCTGATATTATAAACCTTGTTCTCTGAGTCCTACAGTATCTAATATTTCTGCACTGAAAGAGAGAGCAGAAAATAGCCCACAGAGCTAAGCAGCATCCAGAACAGACGCTGTCAACTAGGGCACCATCAAATCCAGCAGTTTCCAGACTACGGCAGCAATTCACATTGTAATAAATGGATCGTAGATAGGAATGATGTTTTTCTGCATGTTTCATAATGACTAAAATTGTCCTTCAAGTCTCTAAGGAGAGGGGGCCATAGGATGAGAGCTTAAATTTGATAAATCCCAGAAAACAAATGTTGATAAAGTAAGGAACAACCTTGACAATTGTGATGGTGAGTGGAGATACTGTTTCAGTGTGTACAGATGCATTGCCAGGTGTCTCTCATTAAAAGTTGAAGTCCTGCATCAAGATCCGGTATTTTTCGGTTCTCATGTCAAGAAGTTTGTTGATGCGATCAGTGCTTCAAACTGCAAAGCGTATTTGCATGCTTGAAAGAAATTAAGGTGTAAATACTAGAAATGAGTCACCGGTTTTTGAACAAATATAAAATCACCCGGTATGCACAATTATGCACAAAAAGTCACAAAAGTCATGTGCATGTTACATGAAGTGCAAAATACCCGTTTCAGGGAAAAAAAAATATTTGTCTTTATTAATGCTATTAATATTCTAATTGTGAAGTTTCCCTTAAAAATGACATGTATGATAAATTAACTTACAGAGATGCAAATTGAAGACTTGCAATATTCCTTAGTGTTTTCTTTAACCACAGCCTTGTAATGTGAGATTTATATATTGTTTTGGCTTGCAACTGTGGAATGTAAAGCAAAAGGCAGGAATGTGATGCCTTTTAAACCTTTTAAATTCTTCCACCTTATTTTTAATATAGTTTAAAGAAGTTAACATTGACTATTGTCTGAAGTATATAATTAAATCACGCGCTATTCAGACTTTTCTGATATGATTCAATTAGCTGTGAATTTCATCTTACTCTCAAGCTAATCCAAATTGCATTATTGTGCTCCATTTCAGTATTCTGACATAGGCTAGCCTCCATGAGATTTAGCTTAAAGGGTACTTCTGTTTTAGTTTCATATACAAAGAGAATCATTTACTAAGTTCTCAATTGTTCATCTTGAATTGATTATTCAAGATGATTATTTAAAGCCTTAACTAGAATAAATATAAAACTATCTTTAGAAATAGGTATACATGCCTTTAAGTGTGCTTGTCTCTGAAGTCATTAAGGAATAATAAGTGGCTGGGCTAAATATTCATTATATATTAAAAAACATTCTGATGTTAGGGGAAGGAGGGTGAATCTTATTTCATGTTAAAAATGTCTTTTTCTAGTCATCCCTGCTGAGATATTCATGGGGCTAAAAGGACATTGAAGACTGAAGACAATCACACAGCATTCTGGAATGATCCAAATTAAGTCATTTAGAATGCAAATAATTCTTGATTTAAAACGTAGTTTAGTGTGGAGGAATAAGGGAAGTGGAACTTGAAAGTAGCTCAAATGCAAAGGATTTGACAATTGAAAGAACATAAAACTATTCTGACCTTTAAGAGCAAAATAATTTCTCTAATAAGATGAGAGAGTATAGTAAAGTTCCCAAGAACTTAACAGAAGAGCAGTGCTTCAGAGGAATTCCAGTGGAATGCAGTGGGAACAACAGATCCACTAATGATTCGTTTTTTGATTACTTTTTATTTTAATGCAGAGATATTCATAAAAGGCAGCATTCATTGTAACTAAAATCACGTATGACAGACTTCTCTGTTTCAAATCCATTTAGAATTGAATGCCATTACAGACGAGCTTCCAAAACCAAAACCAGTGACTGTGAAAATCAGCAGACAGAATTGAACTGAGTTGTGACATTTGTTATTTATATGACTTGCTGTTAAAATTTGTGCTTAATGTGTCTGTCTTGTCATGGCCAGAACAATGATCATTTACTGATCATACAGGACCATACAGGATATCTTTAGTGAATCTTAGAAAGATTAACTTTGAGTTGTTTTTATCCAGAACTTTTTCAGACAATTTGCCTGCAGAATATTGTTTTTTAGTTTGTCACTACATAGTATATAGAGTTGCAGGTAACACTGCTACCACACGCTGCTACTAGTCTGGGACTAAAGATAGTTCTTGTTGTTGGATTATGTTTTGGATTATGTTAATCTTGAACATAATTCAATGTTCATCTCATTGAATTGGATTCAATGAGATTTCATTGCTCATTGAATCCAATTGTTATCTCAGAGCCTATGGGATTGTGCTCTTCATTCAACTGGGGCTCTGAGTGAAGCAGTTTCTCATAGCTCTACCTGATCTACTGTACAGTGATGCTGCTGGTGGATGAACTAGCCTACAGTATGTCCCCTCTTATATGTGAAGTGTTTTAAAATCCATTGCAATCAACTTTTCCTAAAAAAAACAAAGAATTATTATAAATTCTTTGAATAGCTGCTTCACCTACAGTACATACAGTAGTGTTTCTGAAATCCAGCAGAAGTCAGACCAGTTCTGAGATTAAAACAGTCACTGTGTTAACACAAGCTCTATAGAGCTATTGAATAGCTCCACCACTTTTTATGGATTTACTGGATAGCTGTCTTCAATTAACTTTGAAGCTGTGAGCTGTTTAACCTTTTAAACAACATAAGCAGAATAATGTATGGATTACCAATCAATGCTAATCTAGTAAAAAAAATAATCTATTTTGCTTTTTCTGCGTATGGAAGATAAATAGTTTTTCAGGCTGCAAGCACTTTATCCAACATTAGCTCCTGAAACAAGAGGTAAAAGTGGTCAAAGTTGCTTGGACTCTTTGCTTAAAACGTCTTTTCATTTTTTCTTTAATCATCCACTTCAAGGATCAATATCGTACAATGTTAAAAAGTTAGAAAAAAAACGATTCAGAATGAACTCTAGTTAAAAACATCAGTGCATTTATTGAACTGGGGGAAAAGTGCTTAACAGAACGCTTTTTTATCAGATCTACTAGTAAACTTCTTGCTGAAACCAGGGAAGACAGAATAGACTCTTTAAAAACATACAGTCCGTGCAACAAAAACTCCCAAATAACACTCCTTCCCTTCAGTTAGTACCAAGAACTTAATTGTCTGAACTTGTCGGGGGCGTTTCTCCCCTATTCCTTATTAACATTCCCCAAAGGCTGTGCTTTAATCTTCAGATACTCTTGGCTAAATTAAGGCTTTTTGCTGCTGTGTGGCTGCTTGCTGAAGCAAGGTGTTTCTAGCTGCAATACAGTAGGAGCTAACTGCCCCTACTTCCCACAACCTTATAAGTCTGGAAAGATTAAATTATCCAGGAAGCTGAGAGAAGAGGGTCAGGAAGGCTGAGAAACCAGAGCAGTCAGCTCTGTTCAGCTCAAACTTCAGGTTTATAGATTGTGATGATTAGTCCAATTTAATTAGTTGTGCAGAGCTGAAGATGAGTAAGTCTGACTACTGGCCAGATCAGGTCACTGCTGGTGGTAGACTGGGATCACTCTCACTGTGTCCTGTTTACAAATTCCACAAGTAGTGGGACACTTGAGAGGCAGTCTTTGACATGAGGAATTGACGAACGTTTCACGTGAATAGCATACTCTTCCTTGTGAAATAACATTACTTAAAACATTCATGACATTTGTATTCATCTGACTGGAGGAATTTGGGGCTTGTTGTCTCATGTTTGAACTTATTTACAGTATATTGAGAAACACTAAGAATGTTACGTGCTTTTCGAGAACCTGCTCTATAACACAATGTTAATGTGTCAATACTTTTTATATACTATTTTATATCAGTTCTGTTGGTTTAAAAACAATAGGAAAATCACCCAAATGTGATGTAATGCTCTGATTTAATCAGTTGATATTTGTGCACTTGTTTCCCTTGGGCCTGATGCCTTCATGAAGCTGGATCGTGTATGAATCTCTTAATATTCTAAAATATATTCTTTAAATCTGAATCGTAGTTCAAGAATGCTGAAATTTTGCTCTGATTGAAAACATAATGGCAAAGTTAACCATTTTGATTTCAGCCTAAAAAACTGCACTCGCGCAGAGTTCTTGAACTTTGTTAAATCTGTTAAATCTGAGACAGGAATTCTACACCAGGATTAAATTTACTGCCTTTTTTTCCTCTGAAACGTAGCAGCACATCTTTAATGCATTTGAAAAACATGATAAGAGCACTGCAGACATGAATGTAAACATGACTGTTCAGCTGGTCGTATCACAGCCAGTGGTAAATTGTTTTCGTCAGCTTTAATGAGCCCAAAGAAGCCCGTCAGTCTCTCAAGCCCCCGGATATATAAAAAGGGAGAAAAAGTTCTTTGTGCATACTTTTATCGTTTGTCAGCTTTGACATGCTTTTTAAGATCCACATGCGGTCATCGTTAAGTCAAGGTGACTCACTTCTCTCCTTTAGAGATTTCTAAGCAAGGACATGCATTTCAAGAATTGATTTTTTCTATTTTCTTTAAAATGTGAACTTTAGGATGTTCATCTTTTTTTGTTTCCAGAAGGCTGAATAACGCAGTACAGAATGATACTATGAGACAAGCAAACCTTTTTCTTTGTTTACCTATGGGCTGGTACCTACTGTATGAGCTGGTACCCATAAGTTTAAGTCAGTAGCACAGCTGTGTATTTTAGTGTGCAAGTACAAATATGTGACAGAGCCTGGAAACTGTCATGCTTATAGCATAAAAAACTACAGTCATTGTTCCGCCTGTCTTAGTTTTATAATTTGTATCATATTTCTTTTTATAGACTTTTGGTTTTCCCATTTAATATTATACGCTAGTAAATTTTAAGACTTAGTTTCTTTATGCCTTATAAAAACATTAATGGAAAATTATCCATATTTGATGTACATTTGATGAGCATCATATGTATTTTTCTAAATAAATGATTTCTTTGTTGTTATATTTACTTAAAAAATGAAAACAAGATTAGCCATTAAGGAAGCAATCCAGCGAAAAGCTTCAGGCTTTATTTTTGTGCAATATAGGTTTAGCAACCTTAAGATGCTCTTTCTGTTTATGTCATTATAATGGACTGAGTTACTAGTCTGTACTTTTAGGCTTTCAATTGCCTAAAATATTAGCCTACTGCCTAAAATATGGCTGATAACAACAGGTAAGCACCCTGAGACAAAAGGGAAAATGCAAGGTGAAATATATTTTTTTCTTCCATATTTACCATGAAAATTAAAAAATAAAATGCATTATCCTGAATTTGATATTTTTCAACACTAAGTGTTCTTTATTTTTCAGTTAAAATATTTTTTTCCATTTTATCATTTCAAGCAAATAATTGGGTACCACATTTATTCATGGAACCTGCATTAATGCAATACAGCATGTCCAAAATGTGATGTTGTGGGGCACCATCTGCTTTTAAACCTACAGTACTTGTCATAGTAAGAAGTTAAAAAAAAAGAAATGTCCACATGTGCTGAAGATTTACCACCACATACTGTCTAATAAAGGCTGTTGGTGTTTCAGTTTCTTTCTCCTCCTAGTACTTCCTACACATGTGTTTTTCTCTTAAATGTGTGGTACCTGTCCAGTGCATCTTGGCTTAATATTCTTTTTCTGTGCTGAGAATTGCCTGAAGCCAGTCCAGATTCTTCTGTTTTTGTATTATTTTAAAACCTCTTGGAACTCCTGACTCTATAGCAAAAGAGATGAATTATTATAATTTTCAACTCTGGCTTCACTTAAATGCACAACAGCTGGAGCAGCTTCCCTGACAGTTAAGAGCATTTTGAGGAAATAAGTGAGAGAACAACCTGGGATGATAGTTTTTCAAATACTGTTCCACTATGCAGCATTATGAGAAAGCAGGGTGAAATAAAAAGAATCCAGAATCTGCAAATTAGCCCTCTCAACAGCTGCAGTACATGCCTCTTGACTTGTTTCACTTGTTAAGCGTTTAGGTAGAGTTGGGAAGCTGGATGGCATTTGTGTTTTTAACGAAGTGCCAAGCTAGCTAAATACAGGGGTGATAAATCAGTGTTCTATTTATATGACTAAAATTTCCTTTTTCTTGGTCATATAGCTGTCCACTTACTCTCCAGGCTGATGGGAAGTGAACAGATATGCCAGTGTTTGCCTTTTAGGAATGCGTATGTCGTTTTCCCTAGAGGTTTGGGTCTTGACATGATACTTACAGCTGATTTGCATGTACTTTTAAGGCTCAGCTAGCAGCTTACAGAAGAGCTGACAGTTTCATCACTCTGCCTTCTTCTGCCCAGTTACAAAGTGACCAATCAGAGAGAAGCTACTGTACCTTCATTTTCTCCTGTGGTGGATCTGAGTCAATCCTGTCTTTTATTTGCCAGAAGCCCAGAATCCTGTGTATTACACGCAGACCTCACTGTGCTGTTTATAACAGGAGCAGCCTCAGAACTCTCTGCGGTTTAGGATGGGCTCATTCAAGTGAAAAGGATGAGAAAAGATTTGGCTGGTCATGCAAAAATAGTCACTACCTGATGTGAAATTGACAGTGGGGACAGCAATTTATACCATACACTTGAGCAATACTGGGTGTTCAGTGGCTTTTAAATTGTCTTTACCGTTATCACTATCATTCAGTGTGTACATTGTGTGAGAAAGGGGAATCCACTGGCTTTCACTGTAAAGGTGCAAATAATTAAGCTTTGCTAGGTTTTTTTGTGCTGTGTGAATTAAGGGGTGATTAAAAATCATTAAACAGCTACATTTTCATTCATGAATTGTGATTTCAGTATAATTCAACATTCCAATTTTTCAGCACAGGGTGCTGTTATAGGATTTTTTGTATTGAACTGGAGCTTTTTTCTTTGTATTTATTTATCCTTTCCTAAGAAGAGTTGGCTTTTGAATTTATTATTAATTTTGTATCTCCATCTGTTTCTCTGGGTACTTTCAATAACAATGTTTTTATTTACCACCTTTAGCCATTTATTACAATGTGGTTTGCCGAGCTTTTTAAAACCTAGAGTTAGAGATATTTTAATGTTAAAATGATTGAAATGAATGATATGTGATGCCAAGTGAAAAATGGAGACCTACTGTATGAAAATTATTTCATGAAATGTCGCTTTTAGAATTCATAGCAGTTATATTGGCAGCGAGACCTTGATTCCATAAGAAAGTTTGTTTATAACATTCAATTCCTTTCTTATCTTTTCTCCACGCATTGTTGAACGTTATTTGGATTTTACAACTCTTTCATTCATGCATTTTCATATAGTCTAAAATATTTTCCCTCAGAACTGAAAACAGAGAAGAAAGATACAGAAAGATTTAGTAAAAGTCTGTAAATCTACAGCACTACTGTATGTTGTAACATAACACGCTTTGGAGTTCACCAACTGAAACAGTTCCATGTCAGACATGTTCTACCCATAATAAATAATATAAATAAATAATCTTTACACTTACAGTATATAGCACTTTACAGGAGATTCCACTCGAAGCGCTATACAGGTAATAGGGACTCCCCTCCCCCTGGATGATGTGACAGCAGCCAGAGTGCTCCAGTATACACCCATAAGTTACTGTACCAGTAGAGAGGAGAATAGAATATGAGTTACTGTATGAGTATGAGTTAAGACCCATTATGTGCAGTAGGAGGTGACTAACTAACAGTTTAATTACAGAAATACACAAAGACCACCTAGTTCATGGAAACTTAAGCAGCATTACAAAGTGATTTATAAGCCTGCAGTTAATCTAAAATCTTTTGAGTTTCCTTTAGCATACTGTAGTAAAACATTTGAGCTTGGCACACAAATAAATGTCATTTTTATAGGTTATTTCAGGTTTATAGGTTTTTTCATGTATTTTGGCAAACGTATTTCTACATTTTCTGTTTCTACTGTATTCCTGTTATCCTGAACAGGATCTCGATACAGTTAGTGTACATGGCTTTCCATCAAAGAAACGGAGTTTATTTATATATTTTATATTTAGTTTACTGATGAACTGTATATTATATCTCTGCTTCAACTAAACATGGTGTATTATAAGAATGTTTCCTGTGGAACAGTGTAATTTGGTATTCACACACATGAGATCCATCTGAACAAATAGTAGTACATACAGTACCAGAAGACACTGAACTGACTCAGTCTGACTACTATCTCTGTGGTAGCTTGTGTACAGTTTATGTTGTAAATTCATTTCAGTTGTAATTTCATTGTTCAGTTTTCACATAATGGTTTTTTAATTACTAACTCTACTCTGTTAATTACTAATACTCTGTTATACAATAGATATATGCATATACATTTTATAGATTTTACTGTTGTTCATTGGACACGTTATTTACATTTTAATCAGTGAGCATATTAATCCATTGAGTGTTCCTTGGTAAAAAATAATAATGAGCTCATAAAAATTCCAGGTGCTCAGTGTTTGGTATTTGAGTTGGGTTAAAAATCATTAAATTATGTAAATTACGTATCTGTATACAGTAAGTAGGCATTCAAAAATACATGATTTTAATTAAAGCAAGAACAGCAATAGATACAAAGACAAACCAGAGAACTAATGAAGTTCAGCTGCTGTCAGAATGATTGAGGATGGCCTATCTGTGAGTAAAGTCACCCATAGAATGACGAGCTCTGTTTCAGCAATCAGCAGACTATGCAGAGAAACCAGGAAACTGACTCTGTGAGGGACAGGCTTTATCCTAGAAGGCAGAGGTTAACCCCACTAGCTCAGGGCCATCAAATTTGCCTGAGCCATCCACATAATCTTTCCAGACTGTAGTGGCTCAAGACATTCCAGGAAGAAATATCCTGGGATCAGCAGAATGACTGCATCTCACCATCTGCATGAAAATAATCTGCTCAAAACACATTCAGAGGTTAGCTGGAGATGATAAAGAATCACAGAATCACTCCTTTAACACAAGAAAGGGGTTAGTAATGGTTAAGGGTGATTGTGCTGCTCAGTGATACATTGACAAAATCCTTGATCCAATAGCAACTGAATCCAGTAGTATCACTTTTCCAGTAGCACAATAGAAGACTCCAAGAAACCAATTACAAAGTTTTGTTGCAGTCGGCCTTTTCTCCTGTCCAGTAGAAGAGCCGTAGGACCAGGTCATCAATAGGAGACAACTGCAACAGGCCAATCTTGGCTGACTGTAACTGCACATGAGGAACAGCTGAATGTCCCACAGCAGTCTATCCAGAGGTTGATCAGGTCTATATGTCAGCACTGTCAGAAATGTGCTTATGCACAGTTTGTAAAGTTTTACAAGTTTTTAAGTTTGTAAAGTTTTTTAAATCGACAGTCTGCCATGTTTCAAACAAACAAAAAAAATTCCATGAGTCTTTGTTCTGTATTTTAGTTCACAATTTCTGTGATTTTTATATCTATTTTTCACATTTCACCTTCGGAATTGAGTATTGCATTTCTTTTTTTTCTGTGCAATGTGTGTGTATGTTCTGTACGTATTATGAAATTACCCTGATAGTAAAATCCCATTATTGTCAACTAGAGCTAACATACTAAATAAAACGCACCAATTTCTTTTAATATAAACATTTTGGTATTAATGAATTTTGTCCTTTTGTATTTTGTGTGATGTGTCTTATAGAGTTTTAGTTTGGAGATGAATTTTTGTTATGATTTTCCTATAGGAAAAATTAGGGCTGCTTATTAGTCTTACTATAATTGTGAGTACTGGTCTAATACTGATACTTTTATCTTCTGGGCCCACTGCTGTGATTGGATTGTCGCTTAATTGCCAATATACTGTTTTATCCTCTTGGAAGCATTTAATATTTGCATGTATTGCCTCTGGGGAGTCTAAGACTAAATCAAATAAAATCTGTTTTCATAAAAACATGTTCTTTTCCTTTTTACATTAAAAAAGACTGACACATGAACAGCAAGCTGCTGTATGATGCCAGCTTTGCAAAGATTGTGGAAAAAAAAACTTTTTTGATTTGTTCAGATAAATGAAAGACTGCTGACTTTAAAAAAAAATGACTTATCTATCAAAAGAAAGAGGCTTCAGCTGTTTGGGCTTGAAAATATGACAAATACAAGCTAAATGGAGAAAGAAGAACTGTCACTTCCTTCAGCTGTGAACTCAGACATTCAGCCAAGTTTATTTGCTGGCAAATTAGAAAATACGTCTTCACAATATGGAAATGGGAGACTGATTTCCTGAGATGTTCATGGGATGACAGCTTTAAGACATGTTGCCTTGTATGGTTATTTTGGGAATTAAAAATAATATTTGCTTCTGCAAAATTATTATAAATGCTGGTATAAACTCCACACACAAAAGGCAATTTCAATAATCAAAAACCATTACTGTACTTAAAACCCACTTTGGATATTGTTTTAATCTCCACTCAAAGTACACTGCTTTAAGTAAATTAAGTAAAAAAATATTTTTACAAAGTGCTTATTGTAAATTAAATGCATATAATGAAGTGGTGTTTGCGAAGGCATTCTTTGGTGGCTCTCAAGGCAAGAATTGTGCAGTTGTTAATTTTGTAGGGCTTGCTGGGGGTGTTCAGTGACTAACAAGAGTGTTTTCTTTCTTTTCAGATCACATCTAATGCCGAGGCTGAAAGAATCACGGTCCCACGAGTCTTTGCTCAGCCCCAGCAGTGCAGTAGAAGCTCTGGATCTCAGTATGGAGGAGGAGGTTGTAATTAAGCCTGTGCACAGCAGCATTCTGGGGCAGGACTATTGCTTTGAGGTAAGTCATCATGTGTCTGATACTGCACATCCCAAACAGCCACGGAGACACCATAGAAGCACCCATATCACCCTGCAACTCACAACTGGCAGCCCCCTGAAGCTCAGCAGGTGTGAGCCTGGCCTGTACCTGGGACAAACTAAGTTTGCTGCTGGAAGAGGTGTAAGTGGGGCCAGCAGGGGGCGCTCACCCTTTGGTCTATGTGGGTCCTAACGTCCCAGTATACTGACATGGACACTATATTTGTAAAAAGGTGCTGTCCTTTGGATGAGACGTAAAACCGAGGAGACACTCTGTGGTCATTAAAAATCCCAGGGCGTTTCTCTAAAAGAGTAGGGGTGTTACCCTGGTGTCCAGGCCAAAATTTCCCTTTGGCCTTACCAATCATGGCCTCTTAATAATCCCCATCTCTGAATTGGCTTCATTACTCTGTTCTCCCCAGTGAGAGCTGGTGTGTGGGGAGTGGACTGGTGCAGTATGGCCGCCATCGCATCATCCAGGTGGGGCTGCACATTGGTGTTGGTGGAGGGGAGTCCCCATTACCTGTAAACCACTTTGAGTGGAGTGTCCAGAAAAGCGCTATATAAGTACAAGCAATTATTAATTAATTATTATTAAATAATAAAAGCCTGATGAAATGGCTGAGCTTATACTGTACCTAAATACTTATTATTATGATTAGCCTGTATGTACTGTATATACAGTAGCAATAATGACTGTGTGCTCAGTGTTCTTTTTTAGACTTGCTTATTAGCTATGCTTCCTGGCTAGTTTTGTTTATGACAGGTTTTTCTTCAGTCAACGGTATAAAGCTCAGGAAGGGGGAATTTAAAAAAGAGTATTATTTTTCGAACCCCACTGTGCTGCAGCGTTTGATAAAGAGGTTTCCTGTTTAATAAATGTTCGGTGTATAATAAATGACAGAGCACTGTCCAGTACCATCAAAGCTTTTCTTTGAAAACGTTAGCTTCTTTTACTTGTCTTTGAAATGCTTGCCCTTTTATTAAGGAAATAAAGCATTCACAAAACCAGTCACAAAGTCTTCATTTGCTGAAGCAATACATCTCAAAAACATCAAAGAATTAGGTTAAATATTTATAGATACCATAAAATCTGGAATATATTTAAATCAAATATTTCTTTTGCTTTTTTTAAAGGAGCTTTACAGTTGGCTAATGCTTGTTTGGACAGAAGCTCTGGGTATGCTGCCATTGTAGATTATGCAGTCCAACCTCAGATTTATGCTGTCGTCTCTGCCATACCCCAATGTCCCCGACATACATTGCCAGAATGAGTGTCAAGCACATTACACAAAAACTCAGTACACTGACTCAAGGAATTTCAATGCATTTGAGAGACTGCTGTCTCTATTAGACTCACTGTGAACAATAAGCCTTGTTGCACCAAGATGTTTGGTAGCAATAAAAACAAGTTTGTCTTTCATAGGATTTTTACTTTCCTTTTTAAGTTGTCATGGAACAGTGAAGCACATTATGTGCTATATACATTACTGCTAGTATTCTACTCAGAATCACTTATTTTAAATAAAACTTTGATAGATTTCTAAAATACTGATTACAGCTCCCAGAAAGCAAATTACCCTCTCTCTATAAGATTGCAGTCTTCCGATTTCATATTTCTTCTTCTAAACAGAAGCAAACACTCAGCAGCTCAACAGATACAAGATATTGCTGCATAGTTATCAGCCCTACATCAAACTCCTATCCAGGCATTAACAAGCAGGCCCCAGTACACAGTGGCAGTGCTAGTCATTATTCTGACTGTCATGTTTCATTCTTGGATTATTTTTCAGTGCTGTAAAGACGTGTGATCTTCAATACTATCTCACCCCATAGCAGTACTGTGAACCATGTGGGGCTTTGGGTGCTACCGCTGGCAGCCTTGCCTTGCTTTTCAATACACTGAAAATGTCAAAGGTCTGGCCTGGCTATTTTTCTGAATAAATAAGTGAATAATGTAAGAATTGCCTTTGCTAAGAGCTGGCAAAAACAGAACATATTCCGTTTCACAATTTATTTCTGTACCATCTTTAAAATGGCAGTTGGATAGTAGTAAAATGTTTATCTACTGTATTCCATACTGATGGACCCATTTCAGTAGCGACTTCACAGCTAAAATTAAACATTATTAAGGTGAGAATTGCCATAACCCAGGCAATGTTCTAATCAGAACCCAAGCAATGCATTGTATTGTGTTCAGAGAGCAGAGATTGTGCTCTGTGATCCAGATGTCACAGGTTCGAGCCTAGTGCCAAGCAATTTGCTGATCAGTGCACAACTGGGTGAATGCGACTGTGGTCGTGAAATCCTTAGCTGTCCAGGATTTCTTCGAATTTTTCACTCATGGGCAGTCAATGAGAGCCATGCCTAGAAGATCCTCCAGGCATAGCTAAGTCTTATGTAAGACACTTTGGTAGCTCACAGTATTAAATAACAAATGGTTCTGACAACAGGTCCTTACCTGAACTGATAAGCATTTGATGATTCCAAACTAGTTGCATACAAAATGAAAAATAGTGTTCAATTATTAATAATAGAAATGAGAGTTTCCAACATTTAAAAAACTTACTTGGAATATAATGCATAGTCTAGTGTATAGTCTAATGATACTAATCTCGTCGGCGTAGTGATCCCTTTGGAGGTCATGAAGCATTATCAGGCAGCAAGTGGACAAGGTGGAATTTCCCTCATTCAGTCTTCATTCCTAGCCTTACCTCAGCAGGGAAGGGAAACATATCATATGATAACAGCAAAGCAGCTACTGTATGTCTTCAGGCTTTATTTGACTTTCAGGTGCATGAGTAATGCATATGCATTTTCATTAGGCACTGAAGGATGAATTTTTATAATGCAATGCACTCGCTTATACAGATTACAAAGAAAAAGCTTCTCCTGCCACCAGTGAAGATTCTGTTTTACCTTTTGATTTGCATATCTTGCTTTTTATTTAACATAACAGAGTAATGGGAAAAAAGAGACTGAAAAAACACAGCTAATCTCAGTTTCATGTTTTACAGGTTTTTATTTCTATTTTTTTTATCCTAGCTTTTATTCTCTATGTTTACTTTTGCCTGTATGTCCAGGTACAGTACTCTATTTATTGCTTGACTGAGGATGAGTGTGTCATTTTGAGCTTAAAGAATTCTTTGCCTCATTTCATTCTTCATGGCTTTGCTGGTGGCAACTTCAGAAAAGGACATTTAGAGGGATTTAGAAAGCTATTAAACTAAAGTCAATTGCCAACTGGATTGAACATGCACTGCTTTGTAATGCAGGCCTCATTTTGCAGAGGCAGTTGGTCTAGATGGATTTGTCTGGCAACGATACTAATGTGGATTTTAAACAGTTTAGCGCAGTGAGTTAGCCTCAACTACTCTGAGTTGTTAGAAAATAAGTTTAGTAATACTAGCCCTACTTGTCCATGTTTTCTGTTATTTCATACTACGTAGTAGTAGTAATAATTATTTAAAAAAACGAGTACGGTACCTTTAAAGGTGGCGTCTCAAAGCACTTTACAGAATGACAACAACAATAAAAAAATACACAAGATATGCACAATGATGTTACGTCCCAGTGTGTGGTCTGTGGGTGTCTTTGTTGTTATGTTCCACACTTCTGACCTTGATTGTTTTACCTCTCCCTTTGGGCCACCATTACACCACTGTACCATATGACATCATCATCAATCAGGTTCTCAGCCAATTAGAGTGCATCTTATTCAGTATATAACATTGAGGTTTTCAGGAAGGACAGGCCTTTTGTCTGACTTCGGTCCCACTCGGCTTTGGTTATTGCTTTGCTTCGCTTTTGATTTCGCTTTGGCTTTGTTGGTTTGTCATTTTGCTTTGTGTGTGTGTGTGTGTGTGTGTGTTTTCTTATAGCTTTGGCTTTTGTCTGTTTCTGTTCGTCTTCTTTGTACTTTAGTTTGTTTGTGTTATCCTTGTTTACCCATCACCTTGCCCTAACGTGTTATACTGTATGTTCAACCTTTGTGTTCTTTTGTACCCTGTTCCTGTTGATTACTCTCGTTTTCCCCTATTTTGTATTCCTAGTTCACTTGTGTTTTTGTGTGAACTTTTGTGTGTAAGGTTAGGTTAGGTTGTTGGGTACATTCTACACACTTAGTTGATTTTGTATAAGTAACACTAGTTAGTACAGGTGAGTGCTGTTTGTCTTGTATGGTTTTGGGTAGTTAGCGAAGGTTAGCTAGGGTGTTGAAGACGCCGAAGACCGTGTGTTTTGGGTTTTCTTTTGTAGTCAGATTGGCTTTCCCTCACTTTCCTAGCCAGCTCCATTTTGTTTGTTATTTTCTTTTCTTTGGCACCAGTCTAATTCCCTTACCCTGTGTCTTATTTCATACCAGTCACTTATTCACCTTAAAATGATCACTTTTTTCACCAACCCCTTAATATCACACTTCCTAGTCCCTCACCAGTTCCCGCCTGCTTCCAAAAATTATCCTAAATGTTACACCCCTTTACCCCTATACACTTGGGGTCGTAACAATGAGAATACACAGTGAGAGGAGACAGTAGATGGGGACACCGAATACAAGTAGGAGCAGAGGGGTAAAGAACAGAACCATTTAAGTAAAGGCTCTTCTAAAGACGGTTTTGAGTCTGAATTTGAAGGAGTTTAGAGAAGATGACTTTCTGATATCTGTGAGGAGATGGTTCTGAGAGGAGTTCCAGAGTTTGGGGGCATAACAGGAGAAGGCCATGTCACCCATAAAGTGACAGATAGGAGACCAGAATTAGAAGAGTGAAGGTTGTGAGGTGGGGAGTAGGACAATAGTAATAATAGTTCCTTACACTTACAGTAAATAGTGCTTTTCTGGACACTCCACTCAAAGCACTTTACAGGTAATGAGGACTCCCCTCCACCACCTCCAATGTGCAGCCCCACCTGGATGATGCGACAGCAGCCGTAGTGCACCGGTACTCTCACCCCACACCAGCTATCAGTGGGGAGGAGAGCACAGTGATGAAGCCAGTTCATAGATTGGGATTATTAGGAGGCCATGATTGCTATAGCCCAATGGGAAATTTGGCCAGGATGCCGGTATAGCACCTCTACTCTTTTCGAGAAACGACCGGGGATTTTTAATGACCACAGACTCAAGACCTTGGTTTTACGTCTCATCCAAGAGATGGCACCTTTTTACAGTCTAGTGTCCCCGTCACTATACTGGGGGCATTAGGACCCACATAGACCACAGGGTGAGCGCCCCCTGCTGGCCCCACTAACACCTCTTCCAGCAGCAACCTTACTTTTCCCAGGAGGTCTCCCATCCAGGTACTGACCAGGCTCACACCTGCTGGTGGACAACCAGTTGTGAGTTGCAGGGTGACATGGCTGCTGGCTGATAAATAAACTCAGTCAAGCTGAATAGTTCCTGAGTGGATTTAAAGCACCTTCATGCACGTCTCTTTTCTTTTTCTCAAATAGGTAACAACATCAGCTGGAAGCAAGTGTTTCTCCTGCCGATCTTCAGCTGAGAGAGATAAATGGATGGAAAACCTGCGAAGGGCTGTTCACCCGAACAAAGTAAATGAATACTTCCTGGATATAAAAGAGGGGAGAGGGGTGGTGCAGAGCAGACAGTTCCTGTAATCTTAATCACAGTTTACAGTTTATATTTTCCTGAGCCTGTATGGGTGTGATATATGGAAGTGATTTTGTACGCAGTGTTCTCTGCTTTAGATTTCGGCTTTTGCCCACAGCAGATACAGTAGTTCCACACTTAATTTAGCACACGGTTCATCCTTTCATTTATGATTGAAAGATTTTCTGAATGCTGGATTCTGCCCCAGTCTTAACAAGAGACTGCACTTCCTCAGCAGAACAAGAAGTTAACATTTTTGTTCTTTATCAGAACTACCTTCTTCCTCTGTTTCCTGGGATTAGATACCTCTGTGATTCTGCGTCTGAGCTGAGCTTGTGCTGAACCTGAAATTGGCTGAGCTGGCACAGTGCAAGTGAAGTTTATTCCCCAGCATTACCTGAGCTGTGGGTACATGATATCACAAGCACTCTACTGTACGTTGAGGATCACAGAAAAGAAAAGCTATATGTAGAGAATACCGATTTACATATTTCAGCAAAAATACACAGTGTTTAAGTATGCATTTTTTTCCCTCCTCTGCTATATATTTTGGCATTTGCCCACAATAGATACAGTAGTTCCAAACTAAATTGAGCATAAAGTACGTCCTTTAATTTGGGATTACAGATCTTCATGAATACTGGATTCTGCCCCTGTCCTAACAAGAGTCTGGACTTCCTCAGCAGAACCAGAAGTTAATATTTTGTTCATTATCAGAACTGGACCCTACTTCTTCCTCTCTTCAGTGCTTAGGTTGAAGTAACATGATGAATAAAATTGTTAATCCTATCTTCTGGCCCACTACTAATGAGGCAGACAGGTTGAAAGGCAGGAGTTACATATGTTCATTTCTCTCAGCTCAACCATACAGCCAGTATTGTACCATAAGTTTTGGATGGTCCTGTTGGAAATGTGTTATAAGTTAAATGAGTTATTTTTACTATAGTTTTTCCTTTTTTTCTACTTTCTCATTACAGCTTTCTAAATAGAAAACATTGCTGATGCAATAATTTTATCAATTATGTCTAATTATGTCATATTTGTTTGTATAATAAAAACTTGTGTTAAAGAACTAACTGTGAGCCAGTAGAAAATATACTTTGGAAGTTACCTTAAGATTTTGTGGCTTGCTTTGGCTATAAGGTTATGAAAACCTAGGACAGGTATGTAAGGTTTTTAAACCACTGAAGCCTTTTGTATTAAAATAGACAGTGAAAAAACATTGGCTCTTACAGCATATCCCCGTTTAGGTATGACGTGAATCTAGCGTTGAACAGTGGAGGTGCTGTGTGTCACATTCTGTATGCAGACTTTTAGAATGTATCCATTTGTGGCTTTAATGGAAGAAAGATTCTCTAAGCACATTGTGTCAATGATGGTATGCGGGTGGTCAGCCTTCGTGAAAAAAACAATTAATGGCTTATAGGTTTCTATAGAAATGTCCCTATTTCTGTCACTTCAGACTTCTAAGCAAGATGTTGTTTTTCTGAGAATCTGGATATTATTAGGTATATATGTAACAAAAGACATTCAGATATTTTTATTGAGGATATTATGTATTGCCCATTGAGACTTTAAAACCTGTTATTTAAAATTTGCTGTTTACCCACTCTATAGCACAAAGTAAATAAAAGGATTCTGCCAGATTCAAAAGCTGGCACAATCAAGGTCTAAAACATGTTTCTTTTCACAATGCAGTTTTGACCTTTTTTAAAACCAAATCAAAAGCTTAAGCATGTTATAAGGGTGACTGACCCCTTGTATAGTTCCAGTGTACAGAACTGCTCAGTGCTGGCACTTGACATAATCTGGCATTGTATCAAAAACAAAAAGAGTTTCTTTGAACCTATTGACTGTAGACCTGAAGGCTTTTACAAGTCCCTACAGGGATCAGTCTGGCCTCAACATGACGGTGACTGACTCTACTGGACTCTAGAGTCCACAAATCATAGTGTTTAATGTTTAATAGGTTTGGTTTAGAGCAAATGCTTACTGCCAAGCCATATAAAAGAATGACAGGTTCCAAGTGTTCCTGCAACCTTACAATGATAATATACTAATGCTTCTGTTTCATAATATTACAATGCTACTAATTCAGTTTTGTACTAGTGCTTTATGTAAATGTTTTACTTCTTTTGACCATATTTATGGCCAAGAGCCCTGTCATTTGAAAATGAGGGGAACCCAGAAACAGCAGGAATGTCTAATTTTCCTATAGTGCTTCCTGTCTGAAATATAGTCATGCTTATTTATTGTATGACTGGTTTGATCAGACCTTGTATGACAAGACTTAAAGTTAATCTTAAAGTTAGCCTTCTAAATCCTTTTGCATTAAGGATCTGCACCTGTGGCGGGAAAGTTGCTGGTTCGTATCCCGTGGCCGGCAGAGGAATCCTACTCTGTTGGGCCCCTGAGCAAGGCCCTTAACCCCAGCTGCTCCAGGGCAGGGGTGCCATATGAATGGCTGACCCTGAGCTCTGACCCCAAGCTTCTCTCTCTGTCTGTGTTTCTCATGGAGAGAAAGTTGGAATATGTGAAAAGACAAATTCCTAATACAAGAAATTGTATATGGCCGGTAAAGTGACCTTATCTTATTTGTGTCTCTGAGTTTAATTAAAAAATTAATCAGAATACTATTACATATTGGCTGAGTATAATGTACTGTACGCAATATGTAAAAAGCTTCTTCACTAAAATGTCTGCCTTATAAAAGCGCTACTGCTGATAGGACAACCCAAAAAATCAGGCAATTGTTTCATTTTCCATTAGTGCATTATATAACAAATTGCAGGCTAATTAAAAGAGAGTTTTATCTTTTTGGTTATTACATTAACCATTGCCTGCTATAAATCTTCGCATATTTGGGAACTTTCTAACTAAATTAATTGGCTCTTATAAAATAATTAATATTTAATTTCCAGCCTGGAAAAAAAAATCTCAAGCTTTATTACACATTCCACTTTGCTATAATTCAACACTGTCTGAAGGCTGAGCAGATCTGTTTCAACAGATCTGTTTCAATCATCCTTCTTCTTTAAAATAGGAAGAGTTTGAAAGTGACTGTTGTAGGATCCATTCCTAATACTGCCCCAAGTGCAACTGAGTCTATTAATGCAGATTGAAGGATATAATTTAACAATGGTTTGTGCATAATTAGTAATGCCATCTGAGTCAAGTTTACTTTACAAGAAAAAATCTGTTTAAAAAATAAATTACCCTAAGTAATGGCTACTTTTAAACATGAAAAAATGATTAGAATAGAAAGTACTGTGTGTGGTGCAAAAAGTTTGTTTCTTTCCACAGGACAACAGCAGACGTGTGGAGAACATGCTGAAACTATGGATTATTGAAGCCAAGGACTTGCCTGCCAAGAAGAAATACTTCTGTGAACTGTGCTTGGATGACACTCTTTATGCACGGACTACTTGCAAGCTTAAAACAGACAACGTGTTCTGGGGCGAGCACTTCGAGTTCAATAACCTGCCCGCTGTCAAGAGCATCACTGTGCACCTGTACAAGGAGACGGACAAAAAGAAAAAAAAAGACAAGAACAATTACGTGGGGCTGGTGAACATCCCCATTGCAGCGGTCACTGGACGGCAGTTCATGGAGAAGTGGTACCCGGTCAGCACCCCAAACCCCAACAAGGGCAAGACCTCTGGGCCCATGATCCGAATCAAGTCGCGCTACCAGAGCATGAGTATCCTGCCCATGGAGCTCTACAAGGAGTTTGCAGAGTATACAACCAACAACTACATGGTTCTGTGCTCAGTGCTGGAGCCTGTGCTCAGTGTCAAAAACAAAGAAGAAATGGCTTGTGCGCTGGTGCACATCCTCCAGAGCACTGGGAAGGCCAAGGTAGGTCACACAGGACGAATGAAAAATCAGGGCTTTATTTTTTCTGATTTTTTTAAAGCATCTTTTTACTTCCCTTGCTAGTATTTACATGACCTCTAGTAGCCTGGAAATGACAGTAGATGTGTCAACATGGTTTCTTGACTAGCACTAATTTTCTGTGTAGCTGTGAAGCTTTTTCGAAACGAGCAAAAGAATATATAAGAAAACTTACAAATGAGAAGAAGCCGTTTGGTCTGTCAAGCTCATTGGGCTGCTAGTACAGTAGCTAATTAATCCAAAGATCTCATCCAGCCATTTCTTGAAAGAAACCAGGATTATCAGCTTGTTAGCTTGTTCTGAATTCCTACAACCATACATGTAGAAAAACTGCCTCCTGTTCTCACTTTCAGTTGCACTTACACAATTTCCACTTGTGTCCTCTGCTTTGTGTTTTACTAGATTCTCAAGTCCAATACATTGAGTTTGTAAATTATATTAAGGATTTTGAATGCTTTAATCAGGTCCCCTCATAGAACCCCTGGTTCCATGTCCGGATAGGGCAGCTTTTCAACCCCAGTATTTGGTTGTTCTTTTCTTAACTGATTACAGAGCAATAATTTGTAACTTGGTGAACAACATTGCAGACAATATTCTAAATGGGGTCCATCTAACACTGACTAGTGCTATTTAACATGCATCACTTGACTTAAATTCTACAATTTTAAATAGACTGTATATCATAACATTGTTCACCTTTCCCACATTGTCTAGAAGATATAAATACTGTGTGTCTTGTCTTTTTTATAGTTTCTTGAGGCTCAGGGTTGTAGTTATAACTAGTTTTTCCTAGGTGCACGTAACATTCTTCACTCGTCTAAATTAAATATTATCTGCCAGATGCTTGCGCAGTCTTGAATCTTGTTTTTTGAAGGTCATTTGCTGCGTTTACAGTGTTGCTCAACCAAATAGTTTGGTATTATCTATAAACTTAAGTACTTTACTTAGTATTGCAGAATCTCGTTTATATACAGTACAGTAAATTGGAAAGAACAGTGGTCCATATATAGATACCTGTGGTACTCCACTAATTACATCACCCTCTTCTGAGCATTTCACAGCTTATGTATACTTTTATGGTTTTTAACCAAAGACACTAATTTCATTGAATGCTTATTGCTTACAGTTTAAGAATTAATATTTTAATTCTTATTGAATGGCCTATTGAATAGGCCTTGAATGCCTATTGCTTACAGTATGACCTATGGTTATGCCCATTGCTGCTGTTGAAAGCATAATAATAATAATACATTAAATTTAAATATAATAATAAAATTAAATCAGACCAAATCCATGTTGACAAGCCCCTATAATCCATAGCAGAACCCCCTGCCAAGATGTTCCTTTAGTTTAATCAATTGCTTCACTTTTACAGATGAATGCTGTACTACATAAGCAATTTTCAGGTTAATTGGCACTGTTTTGAGGGACAGTTGTGAGCAGGTAAAATTGTCCTACAGAATCTTTGGAAGTACCAGATATGCAGTAAATTAGCTTACGTTGCTTTTACGGTGCTGTATCACAGTCATACACTTTTAACACATTCTCCAATGTTTAAGAAATGAAGTTTGGTTCTCGTTTACAATTTAAGGTCTTTTTAATATATACTGGGAATATGTTTTGAAATTCCTCTCTGTCAGTCTGGGAAGCATTTTGTTGCAGGCATTTTAATATCTCGACTTTAAATTCCATTAAGCAAATGCGACAAAGACATTGTTGGCCTCAGCTGTGGTTATCTAAGATATGAAAAACCATCCGTGCTTGAACTCAACCTTTTTTGGGTGTTACTTTTCTCCTCGAGTGAGCCAGTGTTGCAAAATTTGTTGACAAGAGTGAATTGCTTCCTCGTCTCTTCCTCCTCCCTCTCTGATGTGTTTATGTACCAAGGACCTGTGTATGCTAAGTCATGGTTTTCAACAGCATATGTTTGCATTCCCACTTGAAGCTAACATTTCGTTTCCAATCGGTGAAGTCCGTAAAAGGAAATAAAGAGTTCAGTCCATGATGGAGAGATTGTAGGAGAGCATGACACTGAGCCAGAAAGCTTCTGCACTCTGTGTATTAAGTGCAGTGCTCTTAATACTACTCAGTGGTGTGACGGTTGACCTTAAATGGTTCTAAATCCCCTGCCATAGATCTCTGTAATTAAGCCATCTCGAATGCTGTTATTTTCCCATATTTTTAATTCAAAGTCCAAAACATGATCTCATAGTGTTATGTGATTGGAATTGTACTGTGGAATGTTGATTAAATCTTTCAAAGTTAGGTAACTAAGACAAAAAAGCATACAAGGGCAAGGAGTGAACAAAGACAAGGACCTAGCAGGCTGAAGTTGAGTGGAATCTTTATTCGGTTACAGTTGCCTTTGTAAGTGTGGTGAATGGCAGCAGAAGCTTGCAGAGAGAAAAACATCAGCAAAGATCATAATGTGAGGTGAAACAGTAAAGATAATGCTAAACCAGCATCAGATGAAAGGCTGATTGTTAGAAAGGAATTCTCGGAAATGCTGTGCTTTGACAGTGTTATGAAGCCTTGCAATGTCCTATTTGTAAAAGAATCTGAGATACAGTACACTGTTTGAGAGAATACGCGTCTGCTTCCCCACAGGGGACATTTACCAAAATCCCGTATTTTATCAGAAAAGATAGGCTTTCGTTTTCTAGGCTTTTCTGTCATGACTGAATCAAGGTGTTCTTTCAGATGTTTGAGAGGAGTGATACATGGATATACTGTTCGTACTTCAGACTCTCCTCACTAAGGAAAAAAATTAATGATTTATTTAGGCATCCAGCTAAAAGAATAGAAAGAAATGTGAGTCTCCCTTGCTGCTACGTAGCTAATGGCACAGTGAAGAATATGGTTGACTTACTTTGATTGCATGTTGTAAATACTGTATCTCAGGCACCCTGTGAGGAAAAAATGGCACCATTTTAATAGGCACATATTATGGATGTGTTTAGACAAAGCTGGGCTGTGCAACTAATCCAGGAATGAAACCCAGTTAGATTGGAATGTCCATGTTGCAACACACAGTTGACTAACTTTTTCTGACCACATTTCAGTGTGCAAAGTGTAAAACTTCTGTCCAGTGTGTAGACTGCAGTGAGCTCCTGTTTTTCTAGCTTGCAGTATTTATACATTCAAATAATTTTCCATGTTAAAATAGAGTATTTTACTATAAAATATAGTGTCAGCTGTGTATTATGTGGTCTCAAAGGAATGCAATCTTTCATTATGGATTTGTTTTCCAAATGTATAGTCTAATTAGTGAATTATATATTATTTCTGTTAATGGGGTTAAAATGGCATGTGTGTAATCTGTCAGATAAATTCTGACTGCAAATGTTCTTTTCCTAATAACTTCGTCTTTTGGCTTTTTAAAGCATTACATTATGGTTCTTCATGTGTTATTGGTCCTCTTGTCTCATGTAGGAGTTTTCTATTTAATCCCAAGGACGGCAGTCTAAACAAACACAGGCATTATCTTCTGATGTTAGGACTTTTGACAGCAGTCATCAGCAATTAAAATGGGAAAAACAGGTCTGGAAGAAAGTAAACTGAAATTTGGACTTTTCTATATTTAGAAGCTCAAACTAGTTTATTTTTATATTGTATTGCTATTTTAATATTATATTAAAATTTTATTTACCTAAACATTTTAGGGTTTTATCCTACAAATATACATATATAGGAGAATTCCTCCTATAATACTTTACTAGGGCATTGATTTGAAAACTCCAGGGAAAATACTGTACTGTATACCTGCTGCTCCACCAACACCTTTTAACACCAAACAGAATTAACTTGTTTTTTCTTGGAGTTCTTACAGCTCCTAGTCTAGCCTTGCTCAACTTATTAGCTACTTATGGCAATATGAAAACTATGCTAGTCAGTAGTATCCCTATCTACCTATTTTTTATTCCTGAAAGACCATGTTACAGTCATGGCTGCTATAAAAGATAAACAAAATTCCAAAGACATACAATGTTTCCGTAAAATTTCACTGAAAGAACTGAAAGACATCTTCACAAGAGATTTACAATGATACTGTGTACAATATGTAGCCCTGGTAGAAACTGAAATACTGTCAAAAAAGTATTTTATTGGAAAATGTTAAAGTAGAAAAAGAATATAACCCAGGCTGTTAATTAAGTATCCTCAAAGGTTATGTGAATTGCAAAACCTGGACAAAATGCTTTCTTTCTGCTTTTACAGCAGCTATCCATTATAGCAGCAAAGTAAATAAATGCATCCATATGGAAACCAGTTATGTACTGTATATACCCAGGCATTAGGATTCTTCTGTTCAGGAAGAATGCACAGCTGATCTCTGGTGTTGATAAGAATTCATTAATTGTGGTATTAACTTGTGGAAGGTTTATAATTCTTTTCATTCTTTTGTCATAAATTAGGAAGCATTAATGCATACGGCAAGAGGTCTTTTTTCAATACTTCAACATAAACTTTGTTGAGGTATGCATTCCCATTAAACCTCTCTTTAGATGAATGTCTGCACTATTATATAAGTGGCTTTACAAAGTGGGTTTGTAATGAATTACTCTGTGATTCCTTTTACTGGTGTAGATTTTTTAGCTTGTACTACAGAGCCCTAATTAAAGTAGTACAAAGGTGCTGAATAAAAATGATCATCAGGAATAAAAGTGGTTCTAGCCTGATACCTTTAACGTAAGCGTGGTAGTATTGATCTATTCAGCTGAAAGAGATTTTGCTCTTTGTTTTATTAAACTTGGCATAGATTCATTTAGTTTTTTGTACAGTACATTGTTTATTGTTACATTTTTCATTGTTAAGACATTAGGAGAAAATAAGATAATCAGAGTTGATGGATAACTAATGCTACAGGCAAGTAGTTTTCCTTCTACTTTTTAATAAAATCAATTATTCAACGTGTATTTTATGTGATACTTTCAGGTGAAAAGAGGTCCATCATGTCTTAGGTACAGTATTATATTAATTAAATAGAATATTCATTATTATATTATATTATTATATTAAAATGAATAATAGTAATGCAAAAGAACAATGTTTCAGCATACAAATCTCCCAGTGTAGGTAACTGACATGCAATGGGTCATATTTTTATTTGTGTATTGTTGGTCTTCCATAAGCAGAGTTTTAGCATTGCATTCATGCAAGTTAATAAATATATCATGCCTGATTGACAGCTCACACCAGGAATAATGTCAGCTTTCCTAATTCATTTAACTGATTCATTACCAAGTGCAAGGAGCAATGGATAATTGTCTTCATAAGAAATATGTAATATTAAATGGCATATATTAAATATATATTAAATAATATGTAATTTTCTCTTAATTAGTCTGGCCCAAGTTTGGAGCCCCAGCTGCAGTTAAATTTGTTGGAACAGGGGAAACTGGTATAATGATAAGTAGATATAATTACATGAAATTGAATGGTACAAGCTGAAAATAGCCTGCAGGAGATATACTGTGGGACACTCTAAAGATCCTCCTGAATTTTGCAACAAAATTGCAAATTGGTTTGGGAGAGATTCTGCTTACACTTTAGATTAAATTGTAAAAATAATGGTATAATGGATTTTCTAGTAAATTGCTATAAGTATATGTCTTATAGAATGTTGAAGAAGCGTCTTCAGATACAAAAAAGTGATTATACTAACCTCATCCAAAGTATAACTATTCCCCAAACCTAAACTAGCTTCCCCACTATAGTCTATAAATCCTTTATTAAAATTTTTCAGAAATTTGTTCACATACTGTATACAACCTCATTAAATATCTGCCCAAGGTACCCGTTAAGCAGAGGAACCAATTATGTGGCCTTCTTACACTGAAAGTATTATGTCAGTGTATCGCCAGCAGCCATATCACCCTGCAACTTACAACTGGCAACCCACTGAAGCTAAGCAGGTGTGAGCCTGGTCAGTACCTGGATGGGAGACCTCCTGGGAAAAACTAAGGTTGCTGCTGGAAGAGGTGTTAGTGGGGCCAGCAGGGGGTGCTCACCCTGTGGTCCATGTGGGTCCTAATGCCCCAGTATAGTGATGGGGACACTATACTGTAAACAGGCGCCGTCCTTCGGATGAGACGTAAAACCGAGGTCCTGACTCTCTGTGGTCATTAAAAATCCCAGGGCACTTCTCGAAAAGAGTAGGGGTGTAACCCCGGTGTCCTGGCTAAATTTCCAATTGGCCCTTACCAATCATGGCCTCCTAATAATCCCTCTCTATGAATTGGCTAAATTACTCTGCTCTCCTCCCCACTGATAGCTGATGTGTGGTGAGCGTTCTGGCGCACTATGGCTGCCGTCGCATCATCCAGGTGGATGCTGCACATTGGTGGTGGTGGAGGGGAGTCCCCATTACCTGTAAAGCGCTTTGAGTGGAGTGTCCAGAAAAAGCGCTATATAAGTGTAAGCAATTATTATTATTATTATTATTATGTCATATGATGAAATCATTCCTTATGTGCCAAGCTAGTGTCACAGTGACCGAAACCAACCTCTGCTATTTGGTTTACAGTTGTAGTGCAGGATGTGTACTGTAAGAATGGTATCTTAGATCCCTGTTTTCAAGAGGAGCACAAGTGATTCCAAAATGGTATCTTGATAAATGCAGAAAAACGTGTTGACCAATAGTCTTTACTTCAGTTGCCAGCAATCCACAATGATAGATGGGTGCATTTCTCAATGTAGTGCAGAGCAGCTTCAGAATTAGGTTCTGGAGTTTTCTTGCTTTTTTCCTTCAGTGTCAGAATGGCAAAGTAGTCTAAGGTACCAGACTGAAGGTCTAGAATCATTACCTAGTCAAGCACTCTGGTACACTCTTTACCGAATGGTCATGGGTTCAAATTTGCCAGCAGCCATATCACCCTGCAACTCACAACTGGCAGCCCACTGAAGCTAAGCAGGTGTGAGCCTGGCCAGTACCTGGATGGGAGACCTCCTGGGAAAAGTAAGGTTGCTGCTGGAAGAGGTGTCAGTGGGGCCAGCAGGGGGCGCTCACCCTGTGGTCCATGTGGGTCCTAATGCCCCAGTATAGTGACGGGGACCCTATACTGTAAACAGGCGCCGTCCTTCGGATGAGACGTAAAACCGAGGTCCTGACTCTCTGTGGTCATTAAAAATCCCAGAGCGTTTCTCGAAAAGAGTAGGGGTGTAACCCTGGTGTCCTGGCCAAATTTCCCATTGGCCCTTACCAATGGGCCTCCTAATAATCCCCCTTTATAAATTGGCTACATAACTCTGCTCTCCTCCCCACTGAGAGCTGATGTGTGGTGAGCGTTCTGGCGCACTATGGCTGCCGTCGCATCATCCAGGTGGGGCTGCACATTGGTGGTGGTGGAGGGGAGTCCCCATTACCTGTAAAGCGCTTTGAGTGGAGTGTCCAGAAAAATGCTATATAAGTGTAACCAATTATTATTATTATAAATTCCAGATGAGAAAGTATCCTCAAGCCAAATGTTGTTCTTTTGCTCCAGAAAGTGTCATATCTGTATAAATGGGTACTCTCCAAGTCATTATGGCAAATGAGAATCCGTTATATTCTATAATAAATAAAATATAAATTGGCTGAGCTGTTTTATAGATTGATAGATTTATAGATGTGGGTTTTTGCGTAGAAGGGTAAGCTGAGGTATAGCAATTGCCTACCCTCTTGTGAAAAACTGCATGGAGGTCAAAGCTTTTATTACATTACCACCAGCCCTGGGCATTTGAGCTCATCCTTTTCTCCAGTAAAAGTATTTCAACTTTGGAACTGCCCTGAGAGAAAGAGCACTAATTGATGAATCCAGAGTTTGCTCTACATTGATTATTCCAGGCTAGTCAGTGTTGGATCAGTAGAGTTTAGATTTTCCAACATTGATTTTAGACTGTTGAAGATTAATGGACATGCTCACAGTGTCACCTCTTGTCACTGCAACAAGTTTCAGTATGTTAGCAGGTAAGGCACTAATTAATCACTCCCTGTTATACTTACCAGATGACTTTGTCTCAGTTGAAGTGGTCCAATGATTTGAAAATATATTTCAAAAGATACATTTTAATCAAGATTAATCTTACTTTTTGTATTACTTAGACTGGGACAAATTGTGTTAACATAACTATAAATATTTTTACTGTCCATACCTTTGAAGAGAAGGTTGACAATTTCTCATTTTTTATGTTACAAATAAAATAATAAAACACAATACTCCAAAACGTAATGTAATGTTTTGTTCCTGAAGTATTGTTTCAGAAATCAGAAACCTTTGAAAATAAACAAACTCTTAAGTTCTGTAAAATAATTGATTGCTTTTATAAAATATTTTTTTTTGGTCTTGCAACAAAGCCTTTACTTTATTTAGTACTAGAATATACTTAATTTATCTGCATTTTAATTGTTTCCAGTACATGGACTACTGGCTGAAATTGCAGTGTACATAATTGGACAGCTAGTAGTTTATAACTGTAATTACAGGCAGCAGAGTAGCAAATAGTTTTTCCAGTGCCTCAATTGTGATTAATACGCACAGTGTAATCTCCGGCATTAAATTATAATTACATTGTCTTCTGGCAGATCTACCGCTATATCCTGTTTTAATCAGAAAGCAGGAACAAAAAAATTCATTACCAAAAGTACTGGGAGGTTGTACGTATGAACACCCAAAGCAATTCACATTAAATATTCACAACACTAATTTCCTTTTTAATCTTAATATGTAATGATTTACTAAAGGTGTTTCCCGTAACATTTTATTTGATTTCAACTTCTTGTCCTTGAAAGTGGGGTTTCTCTCCTTTTTAAACCTGCGGGTTAATGAAAAAAGTCAGTCATCTGCTATACAAATACTTTCACATGCAACAGGACCTTGGCTCTCCACCACCCAGCTCAAACAAGGGCATACATTTTTAAAAGAAGGCAATAATCTTAAAGTTGAAATCCCTGAAAACGTTTGGATTCAATTGAATTATTAACTGAAGCTTGTCAGGGATAGAAACAGCCAATAAATCACACAGATCTGTACCTAATTAGCATTATTATGGAAATTTCCTATACTGTACATACCCAAACATTTCTCCTTCACATTCATCTCAAGCATCCTCAAACCCTTGGTTCTGTCCTCTCTCAATGGGATTTGAGCCTCTTCATTCTGTGGCCAGAACACTCAATTCACAAAGCATTCAATTTGTGGATTTTGTTGTTGCTTGTGAAAAGTATTTTTGTATCACTTTGAGCAGGAATAAGGCAGGAAATCATATATTGTACACTGAATAAAGGTCAGCGTACATACTGTAGCTCCACACTTTTAAAAGAAAAAGGAGACAGTGTCCTGTTTTTATTTTCGACTTGGCTCATTTTATTTTGGTGGTGAAAAGAAAATAAGTGTTTTAAACCCCAAATGTATCCTCAGCACTGGCTTTCTCTAAAATGGAATTTTCTCAATACAAAACCTGGATCTTATAAAATGATTCTATTTGCCACATTTAAAAGAAAGTCATGCACAAGCGAATAGCTTTTTGTAACGTAAAGCAATGAAAGAGTTGTGCAGCCATAGAGGCACCACAACAGTTATAGGTGTAAAAAACACCGTAAAATGTAAGTAGAAGGCACAACCTCTGTAGGAGAAAATTGACCAGGCCTGCAGGGGTGATGCTTAAGAGGTCTGTGCTCTTAGACTCTGGGGGTCTTCTTCCAATATAGCTTAACAAGTCAGCAGCTCACTGTAATGACCTCTAGATAGAGGGCCCACAGTCACTTGGTCCACAGCTCATTAAGCATTCATGCTGAATTTTTGGATGTTTGTGGTCCAAGGAGATTTTATTATGGCCGATAATGAGGATGTTATTTTTTTTAAAGAGATTATGATTGTTCCAAATGACTCTCTGTAAAAATCCAGAGAAGCATCAGAAGAACAATATGAAATTGATTTTTAAAAAGTGAGCTATATTTTCATTCCTCTAAGGGAGCGATATTTCCTTCCTCTATTGGAACAAAAGGCAGGTCTCGCAGACAGTTTTTACTCCCCAGATATTTCTGAATATGATGTTATCTTTCTGGAAAAAAAGACGATTTATATTCAGAAAATGTAGCTGCAGGGATGAAGTTGCTTTTATTGATGTTCCAGTAGGTAAGCTAATGTATATTTTAGTGGTGATTTACTCTGCTGGGGGTAGGACAATACAAAATTAGTCTTCCATGAATCTGAGCAGTGTCAGTATTTCATTCTTCCAAGTACAGAATGCAATTAAATGAGAATGAAATATTGGATTTTTTATCGTTCCATATTCTTTCAGTGTATGGCAAGAAATGTCAAGTGTTTTATTTTTCATTTTCTTCTGTGTTTTAGATGGAATCATAGGAAATTAATTGTCAGAGGAAAGCTTCTTTTGAAAGTAAGCTAGGAATGTGCATGTGTGTTTTGTATAAGGCAGCAAAAATATGTTTTATATAATGTGCATATAAATCACTTGAATTGCCAGGCCATAGAAAAATAATTGTGCTTACAAGTGAAGTTTGAGTACCCTAATATATTTTCAGTAGTGTCTTAATATACGTTTTCAAAATAAAGCTGACTTGTCCTAGTTTTGTCATATTGCTGAAGTATCATCTAACTAAATGAACCCACAAAGACATATTTCTATCCCAGCCGTAGAAAGGTCAGGATGATTTTCTTCATATTCTTGCGGTGCAAGGCATTTTTTCCCCAATCTACTGTTTTTCTTACAACTTAAAATGACGTTTTATCTATCCTAATTAAGTCACTTTGCTAATTATCATTTCCTAACTCATAGAAGAGGCACATTGGTACATCTCATACATAGAACTGCAAATAAAGGGAAAAAAACACTTTCAGTAAGTAGATATGTGCTTATCCTTGCTGAGTGGATTATGGTCATCAAATCGATTCCTTTACTTTTAATCTTGTAAAGAAGATTTAAATACCAAATTAACTTCAGACCTTGGATAATCTTTTTTTATTTATTGCAGTAACAAGGCACATCAGTTTTGTATGAAGCAGGTTAAATATGAAAGCCACAACATACTGAGGTTTTGCAGCAAGTCACTTAAGATCTTTACCAAGAATTGGAATTTGAAGGAATTTACCTTGGCTATGAGCAGTCAGAAAAGTAGTGAGCTTTTAACATTAAAATGTGTAACCTACAGTCATAATTATATGTATGAAATAGCACATATGTTAGTAAAATTAAAGTTTATATTGTTGTATACAAGGATCTTCATGGTGTTGAAAATCTTCACCACAGGTTGGCTATTTGGGGTCATCATCTTAAAATGTACATAAAAGAATCATAGGGACTAGGAAGGGTTCCTGTTCTATTAATGGATGAAACAAAAACTTAACAACCAGACATCTCTAGTGAAACACTACCTTAGATACCACCTATTAGTGGTTACCACCATTCCTGGTCTGTCTGGACTAGATATGGTTTACTGTCAGAAAAGAAAAATAATATGAAAGACACAGACACCTTATATACTGTACTAAACAAATCAATGTGCACAACCCAGTATTTTATACACTTAAAATATATTCAACAATTATCTATAACAGGTGAACTACACAGTGTACCTATATACTGAAGGACATTACAAATACATTAAATGAGGACTGGAAACATATGTTGTGTGTTAATGCCGTTGTCATTATACCCTTGAGTCCACATCCTCAGGGGCAGTTCACTACAGTGTTGTTTGCTAACATTATGCTCTAATGAGTACCATCCTTTGGATGAGACATTAAAAGATGGGGCTGTACTAAGGCGACATGATACTTGTCTGTGTTTAGTTTTTCTTTCGGTTATTTTGTTTGTTACAGTATATAGTACGACCTCGTGAGTTGATTGTGCTGTTTGTCTGCTACCAAAATAACACCTATAGCCATTAGGCCATTAGTATAATATGTGTTTTTGTTGTCTTTATCGGGGCTGCACTAGAGCAAATTCCAGTCAATCTTTTTGACATGGCAATAAAGTATTCATTAATTCACAACTACTTTGTTGCTTAAAGTTCCCATGGCATGGTTGGAAAGAGGTGTTGACCCAGTGTCCTGCCTAAATTTTATATTGGGCTTGCACGATGTTCTTTCCCTTAAGTTACCCTTTTATTCAATCGTTAAAGCAGTACAATATCTCACTTCTGTTCCTGAACTGCCTTTTATGGGGCTGCTGGCTAATAAGACACAGCTACTTCACTGATGCATAATGTGGCTCCCCTCCTACTTTCTGAACTCTTCCAGAACTCTTTGAGATAGTTCTTTGAGAACCTTTAAAACAGACATCCTGCACCAAAAGCCCATCACTTGTAAACAGTTACACTGGGTGTCAATTAGTTAATTATTGGGGAGGGGTGGAGTAGTTGGAGTGGCTGTTACTGATGTGTTTTGGTATATAAAGGGTTTCGTGCTCTTAGCTTACGGTTGGGTTTTAGGAAGCAGTCTGCTGTAAGTGTTTTGTTAGTAGAGAAATGGGCTCCACTCAAGTATGTGTAATACCTGCATATCCTCTAAAATAAAGCCTTCTCCACCTGAAAAGACATTGCAAGTTTCTATGTGCATCAGATTCTCTCTGGCCTGATAACTGCCTTATTTAAGGGTGGGGTCTGTCACATACTAGCTGCGAGATGATTGGATATGAAAAAAACACACCATCTAGATCTCAGGGAGCA
This sequence comes from Lepisosteus platostomus, assembly GCF_059453375.1. NCBI lineage: Eukaryota > Metazoa > Chordata > Actinopteri > Semionotiformes > Lepisosteidae > Lepisosteus > Lepisosteus platostomus. Next base: position 10,728,245 of record NC_142631.1, on the reverse strand, counting down.
TTAGATGTCATGATATAATATGTAATTTAACAATCTTGACTTAATTGACCTGAAATACTGCTGGATTATGGCTCTCTGGGACCAGGGTTGATCACCCTTGACCTACAGTAGTGTTACAGTGTTTGTCCAGCTGGAAGAACTGACATACTGGTCAAGATTAACACATACTACTTACCATATTAGTCATATATGCCTAAACCTATTCATGTATTTTTATTTTTATTCCTTATCTCTTCATTGTTACGTTATGAGACTTATACTATTTTTTGACATTTTTAATAAAACTGTAAAAATCTGTAAAGCAGATTTAATCAATCTTTAATCAATCTTAATCCATCTCAATTACTTTCCTTTAACAATCCTACTGGTGCTCTTGTGCGGGTTAGTGCAGTGGTGGAGCTTTGATCAGATGTACCCTTTTGTGGGTTCTGTTTTTTGGTTGGTGCTACAGGAGGCAAATATTAGCATTTCTGCCAGACATCGTGAAGGCAATCCCTCCCATACTGTTCCAGGATATCTGTTAATGGCCTGCCTCAAATACATGCTGATAAAACAAATCCGAAGGTGTAGATTTGACATTTCAAAAAGTCATCTGTTTATGGAGTGCTTTTAGACCAAGATCCCAAGGTGATAAGATAATTTAAGAAGACGTTTTTCTGCCTTTTGGAGAAGTCATTATGATTAGGTTTGAATCTACTGCCAAAAACGTCATTTTACAATTTAACAGTCTTTTTTTACATATTGGTGTGTTTCCTGTTTAAGAATTTAAAATTATTAAGAGCTGTTGGACTGTCTTTCCAGCAGATTTTTGTTCTCTCAGTTACACATTTCATTACATACAGTAAAGGGGCCTCTTCACACTAAAGCCCTAACAACACAAAATAATCGTACATCACAGGGTCTAGCTTGCCGACAGTTTTTCAGAACCACCAGACAGCACACAATTAATTCCAGCTTTGGGTAGAATCATTAACCAAGTACAGTAACACCCAGGAGGAAGGAGCAAAGAAAGGAGGACTCTTGAGCAAACAAAGACACAATAACCACAGATAAAAACATTATCTGAAGTCATTACTAATCTGTTTTGGAAAGTATTTTGTACAGATTAATCCCCTGCAGAGATGTTAAGACATGTAGCTTTAGGGTGGATTCATCATTTCAAAGGGTTTCAAATGAGCATTCTTCCTAGAGAAAGAAGCAGGGTTGTACACCTTGTACTGTTAGCTTACCCATATGTCTGTTGAAGATTAGAAATTATTTACGGAGTTCAGGTTGGTATCTCTTCAGCATCAACATTTGACTTTTGTTCAGCATCGGCAGATCTAATATTAAAAGCTGGATTTCTGTGTGCGCATCTTTTCTATAGATTGCTTTTCTTTCTGAAAAGGAGATGCAATTCCTATTAGTTCACTTGGCAGAGCAGGACTCCTACTTGGCTTGCTGGAGTCTTAATACTCTCAGCTGCTCTGGGGTAGGGAAAGGTTTAACAGCATGATATATCATTCAGCTAAAAGCTTTGCCTGTAGGCTAATGTGGCAACATTATTGATTGTGTTGTGTAACGTGTTTTTTTTTTCCTTTGCACTTTGACATTATCTAACAGTGTTCCAAGGCAGGTCCAAAAAAGAGGGTAATCATTTTTCCACTTGTTTTTACATCTTAGAGTTTATTTGCTTGGGGGGAGTTTTACATTTTAATACATTCATTTGTTATGCCATTTCCTCAAAGATTTAGAAAAGGTCAACCATATGCCAGTTAAATCCAAAACTGGTGAATCTAAAAGACTTTTCATATGTATAATAAATACCGTAAGTTCAGCTTTCAGTCCTGGAGTTAAATACTCTTATACAGATCCTTTATCCAAAAATCTATAAATACAGTCCATACTGTATATGCGTACTGTATGTAAACAAGGTACAGTACTTAGCTAAAAGAAAGCTGGGTTTGCAACACCTCTATCACAATATATAGCCTAAGGGAACATATTGCTAAACCTATCTTTTCTCCTGTCCCTTAATACAAAAGAAATAGATACATGTAAATTTCTATCCCCAGGCAGTTAACTTATGAGTGTTTTGAAGTTCGCAAGACCAACAAAAGGCAAATTGTAATGCCATTAGGAGCTTGTCAATTCTTGAAATCTTAAAAAAGGGTGAAAAATACTTCCATAGATAATTTTACGGTTTGTGTCAGATTCTTCAAACTACTATGATGCAGGAGTCTTAGGGGTACAGAAACTGATCTTTTAAGCAGTCCTTCATGTACATGGACAGTGCTTTGGATCATCTTGATTAAAGCACTGACAACAGCTACATTGGTGCATAAAATATAGTTTTGGCACAAGTAGTAATCACTGTTATTCATTTGAAATATGTTAATATACAGTATGTTGCTAAAAAAATGAAGAATATTGTCAGGCCCTCATGATTTAATAAAATCTAAAGCTGTGCCTAAATAGTGTTCTGTTTCCTGTGTTGAAGACCAGTAATAGAATTCATTAAGTGCCAGTGAGAAGCAATTAGGTAAGCTTTAGGTAATGAAGAGAAGCGAATTCTTTTCTTCTGCGATAATGAGGCTACTTGGAGACGTTCTAAGATCTGAGAGCCAGTGAGAGCCAAGGTCAGTCATGTCTAATTAGCAAACAGAGGTGGCCGCTGGGTGGAGGAATGTAGGAGCAGTGTGCAGTTTTACTCACTCCCTGAAACCACAACAGCAACTTTAATTGTTAGAATTTACAATTCTTGTCATAAAAATCACAATAATAATTTAAATGAAATAAAAGCCCAGCACTGAAATTTATTGTGCAGAGAAACTGCACTGTAGCAACCGATTCAGAATCTAATTTCTATTACATGTTCCCTTTGCAATTAATGTCCCACGATGCAATTTGGAAAATGAGTGCTTATTTAGACTGTATGGATCAGTTTAAAGGTATTCAAAGACAAAAGTACATCTTTGTTCATGTAAATGATTTTTATAATTGAATTTATTGAAACTATATGGTTTTGTTTATGGACATTATGGTGTGAATCTCTCAAAGTTCCTACATTAAATGTCAAATCTGACTTTACTACAGCTTCTTCTAACAAAATCTACTTTCTCTTTTGTTTAGTATTTTTATGACTTTCCAAGACCTTCCAATGAAGTTTTCAGTTATCCCAGGATTAGTCCATAAAACCAGGCACTTTAAAGCCTGGGTATTTTTGTTTGCAGTTTTCACTAGTATCATCTGTGCTGTACTAAACCATAATTGAAAAGGTAAAGGATACTGTCTTTTAAAAGAGGGTTTCCCAAACATTGTCCTGGAGTACTACTGTACATATTTTCTGGGGGTTTCTTTCTGCCAGCTATGCCACACATTTTATTTAAACCATGATTTGAACTGTCAGATTTACAAATTTGTATTTGAAAGTTGTATAACAACACACAAACGTATAACACGCAATGGTTAAAATGCAACTCTCAATGTATTTAAGCTTAAAACAAAGAATTCAAATTAATCTAATTATTTATCGGTTCCACTATATAGCCGAAAACACAGCAGGAACAAAAACCAACTAAATGACTAGGTCTCCAGCACTATGATTGGGACACAACTTTTTTTTTTTCCACAAGATTGCTTGGAGTACATGCCAGCTGGATTTAACAGATTGATTCTTCCACCTCCCCAGTAGCTTCAGAAGTTTTAAAACCCTACAAACTGACACAGTCTTTTGAGAAGGTCTGTGATATGCTGCTCCAACTCCCATGAAACTGGCTTTGGATACAAAGAAGCAGAAATGTAGTGTCAGACAGCCTGCAATACAGCACTTCATCTTCCGCCTTCAGGAGTCCTCTCCTTATTTCATTTTTCATTTTAATTCAATAAGATGTACAGCGTTTATGAGTTTTTGCTGTCAGGTTAACCCAAGGGATGCTATCTGCTGTTGCTCTTTTTCCCCTGCATTGTTAATGTTTTGTTTGTGTCCCTTCTCCCCTCTCACTAGCTGAGATTTGCTTCTCTTGCAACATTTAAATGATGCTAACGCATTGTTTTCTTTATGAGATCTGACATTAATGTAAAAAGAGCAATGTTTTTTCTTATTAGCACTGAGACTTGTGCAGAACCTGAACCGGGTAGGCAGCAAGACATATTAGATTTCGTCCCTGAATTCCTAATCGAATCCAGTGCGCTTTAGTTTCTGTCTAGAAGGAATAATTTGAAATGTATATAGAGAAGCACTATCAGCGAAGTTTAAAGTGGATCCAAAATACCAACCTAATTAACATCAGTAGCTTTCAATTTGCAAACTGTAGGTCGTTTCAGTGGTAATGCCAGCAGAATTTAAAAAATGTTTTAAGGGGGTGATAAATAATCTACTACCACCTAAACAAAGATAGACTCTTAATTTAAATTTCCTCCAGTTTTTTAATGGCTGCTTGTAATTTCTAACATTTACAATCTGATTTTTGCCATATGTGACCTAGATATTCAAACTGCTGAAATTGACTTTTAAAGTAAGTCCAGACGTGTCTTATCAGAACTTCCAGCCCAGTTTTAGTGCAATTATTCAAGTAATAATACGGTGCCAATCGAGAAGATGAAGCGTACAAAGGGTGATTAATGCTTTTATAATATAAATGAGAATAAAAGAAAAAAGAGAAACCATTAGGAAGAAATATTTGGGAATTTAAAAAGTGGAAGGGACATTCCCTAATTTTACACTATTACACTATCGACTACTAGCTAATTGAGATTTTATTATAACCTTGCTTCTACAGTAAATCCCTAGACTATAGTCTCACTGCAGGGCCACGTGAGCTGTTGCATGAGTTGTCTCTCATTGCAGAAAGGTTTAGGCGGAAAAACATATTCTACTGTATCTCTTTTTTATATTTTCTTTTGTAACTGTTTAAATCAACGTGCAACAGCTTTTTTTCAAAACTGTTACTGTAATGCACAGTACCCAACACTCTAGGGCCAATGTTGGAATCATATTGTAAGGACTGCTTTCACTTTTTGGTTGTTGTTGTTTAGACGCTGCTGGATTGAGCACTGAATAGTCCCTGCTCTCCTGGGTGGTTTCTCCAAACCACTGTGCACTGATCCTCTTGATAAAGAAGCTTAATAGTCACAGTCCTGGCAACAAAAGAGAAATAAAGGTCAAAATCGGTCTGACATTATTCCTAGAACAAGACCGTGTAATGCAAAACCCAACCTAATAAAAGAACAAATGCAAAACAACCACTAACGGATTGAAAAAAATACTAAAGGTTAGAAAAAACAAGCAAAAGCACACTTCTTTTTGTCTAAAGCCATAAAACATTCCCGTTGACAAGCACATACTGTAGTCTCTCTTGGATTATTCGGCTCATCTAGCCCATTTCATAGCAAATTGATCCAAGGATTGAATCCTTTCTTGAAAGAAATCAGGGGCTTTAAAGGACTGAGGGGCTTAGAGTTCAAAAACATGGGTGGGCAGTTTGTTCCATACTCCCACTACCTTCTGTGTAAGGATGCACCTCCTGTTGTGGGTTTTAAACACACTTCCATACAGATTTAACTCGTGTCCTCGGGTTTTTGTTTCACTTTTGATTCTGAACACAAGGTTTTTCAAAGCCTTGTGAGGGTTTTTAATACCTGGATTTGGTCTCCTGGTCTTTTTCTCTGATCAAAAAAAGATGAATTTCTGTTAGCCTGACAGAGCAGAACATTCCTTTAAGCCCTGAAATGTATCTGGTTGTTACTGGAGCAGCAGAATATTCTAAATGAATTAACACCCCTTGATTTAAATTCTGCACTTTTCTCTATACGTGTACTGTGTATCCTAACAATTTGTTTTGGCCTTTTTTGAGAAGGACTGGTAGCTCAAATTGTATACTTTTTGCCTTTTTATTTCCAGCTGCCCCCAAATCAACACACAGTTGAAGACGAATACAGTACCTTTGTGATTTATATTTTGTGTCTAGTTTATAACATTTTAACAGAAATAAACTGCTTTAGGCAACATTTCTGATCTACAGTATTGCGCTAAGGGCATTGCCGTTGGAGTGGGAGAGAGAATATGCTCATGAAAAGGAAACGCTATGTATACCTACCACCTGTTTATTTTGAACAATTAAGCCCTATAATGTATTTCTTCGTTCATCTTTACGCAGTCAACATCTTTTGTAGCTGCATATACCCAGGCGATTTCTTCTCCTAAGGTCTAATGTTTTTCTATCACATTAATAACCGCCCACCGTACCATTGCATTTTCTCTTTATTTTTGCTGAGTTAGATTTCTGTTTGCCTCTTGTTTCTGTGCTCTGTGCCACTTTCTGCAGCATTTCATATTTTAAATCGCCCCTGTGTGATCCCCCAGTTGTGTTATCAGCACGCATTTGGTTCCTGCACCGCTGACAAGAGTGCTCAGTGTCACAATCATCTGCTGTGATGTCGTCCTCTGGTGCAGTATGAACATCTGAGCACATCTACTCAGCAAAACAATGCAGTAATCATCGTGATAAGATGACTTACAGTATATAGTAAAATATCTCTATATACTAAATATATTTACAGTACCTATATAGTAATAATAACTTAATGTAAATATATAGATCTCTATATACTGTATATACTGTAAATGATCATCTTCAGAATTCAATCTGTTAATCTGAGCAGTTCGAATTTCACTCTTGACTTATTGTTTTCAACCCTGCTAAGTTTTCAAAATGATTTAATTACACCAAAGGAGATAGAATCTTGGCTTTTGTGAGCACCAATATGTAAGTTTAATTAAGTTTAACACACTATATTAAAAAGCCACAATAACAAGAATTCTATCCAAACCTGAGATGTCAAGTTAAAATGGTTTCAGTCTCATCGCATCCATTGTGTCTGTTTTTACAATTGCAGAAGCTTTTTTGTAGCATGTTAAAGGATGTAGTCAAATAAAATAGATTTTAAAAATAGCTACAGATGAATTCTACAGTATATGGCAAGTGGACGGTGCACACACTGATTGCCATGTTGTTAATCAGAGCGCTGATGAATCTCACATCTCTTGTGCACAGTACTGTACATCCATCTGATAATCACACATGATAGAAGCTATGCACAGTGGAAGTCACATATATTAAAAAAAAGAATAAGTATAATTTTCAGAAATACATAGCAGCTTAAAGAACTTAAGACTTTGCAGACCACACTCTGTAATCATCTAAATGATTTAATTCCTGCTGAGATAAGGTGTGTGGGTGAAGATAAATGTGCACGCTTCAGATCCTTTTTTGCTGTAATTGGTTTAGACGGTGTGTTGTTAAATTAGAAGAGAAACTAAATACTTCAGCCTTGTGAGCAGAATAAGTGCAGCTATTGCATTAACTTGTTCTTTTCTTCCTCTCATCGAATGAAGTTTATTTTCTTAATGTCAAAGCAGGTCATCTTTTATTGCAGACTGATAAATAGAAGAATTTAAATATTCACCCACCACTATTAACTTGCAGAAGATCTGCTTCTACTGCAGAAGATGTACTAGAAAGAAGGTGCACTCTTGAAAGCATATTTACATTTTTTACATGAACTCTCTAAAATGATATTGTTATAGAAAAATCAATTTTATCACTATCACCATTTTATCAATATTGATATTGACTGATAGTGCTGATGCATAGGTACAAAAAAGAATTACAGAAGTAAATATATACTATACATTATATATACACAAATAAATGGTCCTATTTATATGAAACAGTTTCATACAAGAAATTAAATTGTGATTTAGTGACTCATCATTTTTCTCTGAGCTGAGAGCTTCTCGACATCCGTGGCATTCATGTCTTGATCTTTCATGACATGTTCAACAGGATGACATCCTGTATCTGAGGAGATCTCGAAAGCAGAGAGAAAAAGAACAAGAAAAGAAAGTTGTCTTTTAACAAAACAAAAGGGAAACAGTCATATAGGATCTATTTTTTTCTGTTTTTCCATTTTGTTACAAATGCTCAAAATTTCACAATACTGTACGGTATGTCAGGCATTTTATACAAGTTTATGAGGCTACACTTCACGTACTACAGCACTTCCAGTACCAGGTCCATAAAAGGCAACCTTAAGATATTACCAGGATAATATATTCTCTATTCTTATTAAACTTGAAGATCTCAGTTTATGCTTAGCTGTAAAAATTAATTAAGATGATTAATATAAACAATATTGTTTTTGAGATTAAGATTAATTTCCCATCATGCATTCATTAGGCGGAATATAATTATTTTGTGAAAGTTGTGATTTCACAAAATAAAAAATTATAATAAAATGTGAATACAGGGGTATTGCTAAAAGAGGATTACAATAGACAGCTTTCTGAAACGGGTATTCCTAATGCTACAGTATATTACATCGGCAGAATCTAGTATAGTTAACAAACTTACTGTAACTGCTGTATATAACTAGTTAATAGTGTTTGTATGCTGTATATACAGTAACAGCAATCTGAAGCATGTATGCCTGTCTGAAAATGGGGTCAACCTACCTTAATATGAAGGTGTCTTTGGTTGTAAGTCTCTTCAAACACTACTAACAGTTAAGATACTCCCTGGTACGATAAAGTTTATCCTTCCTGATTTATGGCAAATGCGCTGTGAGCACCCCACATATTACTGAGTTACAATATCTGGGTACCTGTACTAGTTTGTGAATCACTCGAGTTCCAGCCACAGAACATGACCCTTACTAATTGAACCACCTCATTTTCTAGCAAGTCCTCAAAAGGCATACAGTACATAGCTGCATAACATAGCTGCATTTCTATCCTTAATTTAAACGCTGCTAATTTAAACATGTTATGGTTTCTAGGATTTGTCATGATGGTCTTACTCTGTAAAGCTATAGAGATGCTTTGAAAGAGGGAGTAAAATAAGAGATACTCTACTTGAGAATAGTTGTTTGAGTTGGAGTGACCCTAGAGGAAAAAAAAAACTTGTTAAAATATTGCAAATTGGTTTTGTCCTGTATAAGGCTGTTTTTGCCCTTCGGAGTGGCTTGGTACCTTGCTTAACCTTACAGTAAACACATCTCTTTCTCTTGTCTCTGCTGAGATTTACTTTGATGATTCTTCTGCCCTGACGAGCATATACAGCCTTTTATACAGGTGTTTATTTGCTGAAAGCCTGGGGATCATCTTGAAGTTAATAACCTTTACAATGCCCTCTTCTACAAAGTGAATCGCCCAATTAATTCTGGTGTAGAGACCTTGACTTGGAGTGCTGTGTTTTATCATAAAATGGAGTGTTGAAATACAGGCAACGGAATAAAAATATAGTGTGACAGAAACATTTAATGGTATTAAAAGGTTTTAAATCCTGGAAACATTAATTGACATGCAGCTCGGACTAGAAAAAGAAACATATGGGAAAGAACTTGGTCTAACATCCCCAATTAATCATAAACACATTTAATGTTGTACATAACATGCAAATTGGCAAGTACGTAATCCTACACATAAGCATTCAATTCAGGCACCATGGGGAGATGAAATAAAGCCCAGCAAATGTTTCAGATGAACACTATAACAACATCTGCCATTTGCGTTTTTTCTCCCATCAGTGAAGCATGCTTATCATTTTAAACACTTTCAAACTGTTCAACTTAATTATTATAGGCATTGATTTAACAATTGTAATGTTAAATAACTCTTAATTCTTTTCAGTTGAATACCTGTCACGTGACTCTCCAAGAGTTTAGGAGGGTTTTCATGATACTCTGAAATCCGAGATGCACTTAAAGTTCGATATACAATATCGTTCTTAAATAATGATATTATTACATCTATTTTTGGCAGCTGCTTCATTCATAAGTAGGTGTTTTTGTTCCTAAAAACGTTCTTCAATTTTCTTTTCTCATTTCCCCTTCCAATATCATTCTTTGTAGCCATGGGAGCGTATGGCTTCTGTGCTGAATTGTCTACTAAATAATAATAGCAAAGCACAAGAATGGCCTGCAAATCACTGCTATAATTTATTATATATAATTGTTACATATAATTATTCATATCTGCTTTTCTGCAGCAGTTTGTAATGTTGGTTTTCATGTATAAGTGTCAGGAAGGGAGCTATGCAGAGCTCAAAGGCTTTAAAAGGAATCAAGCCATTGTATTACAAGGCTGATCCTTGGTGAAATGGACACTTAATCCTTATTCACCCTGCTGTGATTCCTCACTGTTCAGAAAATAAGAATAAAGAGAACTGGATGTGACAAGCATTCCATAAGAGTGCAAAATACCTGCAGCGCAGTGCAATCCCAGGGAGAACATCTTCATTGTAAGGATCCCCTCAATATACTTAAAAATTAGTCTGTCATGTTTTTGTAGGCTATACAGTAATGTTTCTAATCTGATCACAATTTGAGAAGTAAGAAATCTGCCTTATCTCATCTTCCCTATTCCTTGTTTTTCTTTTAGGACTTCCTCACAGATCTTATGATGTCAGAAGTAGACCGCTGTGGTGAGAATGAACACCTCATATTCCGAGAGAACACCCTTGCCACCAAAGCCATTGAAGAGTATCTCAAGCTCGTGGGGCAAAAATATCTCCAGGATGCACTAGGTAAGTAAAGGAAGGCCACAAATTGACCAAGTAAAATCTATATCCTGGATTAAAAAACAGACCTATCTTTTGAAGCTGCTGTTGGAAAGGAGAAATGGCAATTGTATCTGGAAACGAGATAAAAAAGGGCACTCATTCTGGGATAACATCTTTTCTGTTGATAGAACTTATGATTTTCCCTCCCTGCCTTTGTACATGGTGACATTTAAAGATACCCCTGGAGGTTATGTGGTAGAAAAGCAATAAAGTTTATCTTTCCTCCGAGTGTCCTTAAGCATCCAAACAGTGCAGTGCCAGTGTGTCTTTCCCTTTGTAATTTGAATTTATTTTTAGGTTGCTCATTCCCATGAGAAGTGAGTCCTTGAGAGTATCACAGTACCCCTACCATTCCACTGAAAGTGCAGCTGTAGTGCACAGAGGACCTGCAATTCCATAAATGTCCCACTTACTAAATTCCAGAGCAATTCCAGTGTTGTCTTTTAGAACACAGTAGAAAGCTTGTGAACTTTTTATGCAGCTTCCTTGTTTTTAGAATAACTGAGAGAATACAAATGTTGTTGTTTTTTTACTGTGCTTACTTTTTTACTAAAAAAAGTAAAAACCTCACTAATACTATACATGAAGCTACATATTTTTGTTTTGACAAATAATCTTTCAGTATGCAGTTTATTGATCAAACATTTTTCTTTCAGTCCTTCTTTTACAGGTGAACATTATTGTACCACCTGACAGCAATTCATTTTTAGATTTAATCTTCCATGTAAAAAATCGAAATTTTAAAGTTTAGGGCCATTTAAGACAGAAAATAGGAGACACTTCTTGTCACAAAGAATTGGAACCATCTCTCAAGTCATGCAGTTTAAACTTACTCCATGAAATCCTTTAAGAAATGGACAGATACAGTAGGAATATTTGATCTTTAAAGTAATAGCAAGTAAATGAGCAAGAAAGGTCAATTAGTCTTCTCATTTGTAACCTTTCTTATGTTTTCATGTTTATATGTAACAAACAGTAACTTTTATCAGACTTGGAAAAGGTAAACAGCAGTTCTTTAAAAAAAAAATCTCCTCTTAATTCTGCGCTTTCATTTTAAAACATACGAATTGCACAGAATATAAACATTTGCTTTGAACTAGATTTGAGGTAGGTTTAGGCTGTTGCATGATGACCATACTGTAGATAGCAGTGACAACAGGAACTTTAATTTTGTGGATACATTGAGTTAATTGTTTCATTTCATGTGAATTATGTAACATAATTTCAGTGCACCCAAGCATTTGTCAGCACAAATTATACTGGTTTCTTAAATAGAGCTGATTATGTAATTTGTTCTTTGAAGTTAGCATCATACAAGAGAAAAACTCCATGAACCCCCACAGTTTTTCAGCTCTGTCTTCAGCTCTCTGTCCCTATATACATGTTTGCATGTACTGTATACAGTACATGTACAGTATACATGTATTGTACATCATTAAATAATTAATCACAACAACATAGATCATGAGACTTCTGCTTCATTAGTCTAAAATATTTCAGTTGCCTGAAATATTTTAATACATTGGTATACCATATTTATTGTATAAGGAAGCCATCATTAATATCAGCACCCACTCAGATCAGTTTATTAAGTGTAACATGGGTTGTAATTTCACAATCAATATAGTTTTGCATTCACAAAATCCAAAGCACCCACCTACAAGTATGTGGCATCATGCTGTATATCCTCAAGAAAGAGACATCTTCTCCGAAATCAGTCGTCACTTGAGCACTTACAGATTATGAAGAAAAGAGTGAGACAGCACTTCACAGAGCCAGTCTCACTGCAGGTGTTTAAGAGATCAAGCTGCATGTGATTACTTTCAGTTGATTACTTTTTTGGGTTAACGTCTATCATGAGTTTAAGTGGCTCAGTGAGGCCAGAAATTATCTTGGTTTCTATCTTGTAACGCGATCAACGCTTAAAAGACTCCCCCGGGTAATCATTTTTACTGCGGAGTTGACAGGTGAAATAAAAGTGTAAAGAGCTTTTCTTAAGGATAAAACTGAGTTCACACTGGGGACTTCTCCTGGTAAGGGAAGAAGACCTGCAATTCTGTGCTCCTCTAGATCCCTTTGACACATATCTGTACCTGCCTATTTCTATCTACTGTATAAAGTGTGTACCTACCCATAATAATTAATTTGCATAAACTTTAAAAAGAGCAACAAGTCACCTTTTGCTGCATGTGTAGTTGCATCAATTTATAATCCAAGCCTCTCATACATACCAATGAACTGGGAAGATGTAGTCTTTGTTGTGCCTCCCTGGGTCTGTCGCACAATTGGTATTCAGACGTTGTATCCAAGCACAACATCAAATCTTTCTGCGTGGAATGAATGATGTACAGTATTTCGCACTGGGTTCCCGGCCAGCCAGAACCTCTGAATCCCCCTTGCTCCAAGCTGACCCAGTAAGCAGTGAGCAACAGTTCAGCACACCAGCTGTGAGACTGAAGTGTACTTGGTGGTCCTGCCATCCACAGTGACCACTTATTCCTGGTGTGTGAAGGGGTGGCCAATGTCACTACAGAGAAATGTAAATAGATACATTAAAAAATCATTGAGGGATCACTCCTGCCAATTTATAAATCAGCTATCCCCGATGCTCCCCCAAACGTCCTCTGCTCATTCTTTGCTAGTGTTCTTGGCAGAATACTCCAGCTACTTAGCTCCCTGATTAGTCCCTCTGATACTCACAGCTCGGTGCTAGATTTGTGTGAACCCGTTTTACACATTCTGGGTGTGTGAGTGAAGGGAAGATTAAAGAGAGCCTGTAGAAGTTTAAATTCTGCATTTCTGGGGGGGGATGAAAGACCCGCATACAGTATAAAAACAGATTAGGCTTCGAGATGAAGGATGGCCAGTTGAATCTTTAATGAAGAGATTGAATCGTGTGCAGGACTGGCGTCCCTTCCAGGGTGTACCCCACCTGGGACCCTTTGCTTGCCTAGATTGGCTCTGGCTCCCCTGCAACCCTAAATAGGATAAAAGCGGTTAGAAAATGGATGGACGGGTGAATCTTTTCCAAGCATTTTTTTTGTTTTGTTTTACAAACGTATTGGACAAACAAAAATATTCTTTCTCTTGAATCCTTTCCACATGAATTCCTTTCAACATTCTCTCATAGTCCTTCCTAGAATGGGGCGCCTGCAAAGAGGCTTGTTTTATAAGGCATCACCAGCCAAGATTCGGTTCATACTCATAAAACGTTATTTTTAGAGTATAAAGTTCAATCCATATTCAAATTTAGACACTATTACCTAATTTTCTTCTTGTATCCAATTCATTCCTTGGTGTATTTTTCACTCACTGTCAGTACATGCATATTTTTGTGCAAAACCAAGTTTCGAAGACATTAGATTACAGAACTGTAGTTTTATACATTAAAGTAAAAAATATATATTGTATACCTTTCTTTAAAAAAATCTGCTCTTGATACCATACAGTACATTCTTTACAAGAGCACACTAAGCTCCAAATTATGTTCAATGTCCAGTTATTGAACATTATACTACCTATAAGAGAGGTATGTTCACATCTTTCCTGACATGTTGTATCTTAAGCACAGGTATTGAATAAAAGATTTATTTAGTTGTTTCATGAGATTATGTTTCCTAAAGAACCTTCACTGCATTTATTTAAGTGTTGAATGTTTGAATCTTCGAAATAAGCGATTTTTAAAATTAAATTGGAGAAATAAATCCTTTTAAGGTTTTGCATGGCTTGGTGCCAGAGTATCTCATTGACCTGGTTCAGAGAAACACTGCGAGCAGAATTTACATGCTCCAAAAGATGCTAGTCTCCTGCGTGTTCTTTTCTAACTCTCTAATCTTAGGTGGGTCATCATTGAATTGTTTCATGGTGTAGTGGAAGCATTAAAAAAATCTTGGCCACTCAGGCTGTTGCTTTAACCCTAATCCTTCGCAAAGTTTTTGCAGATTTTCTTTATTTTAATGTTTAATTGTAAGAATTTTTCTTTTCGCCGTTGAAACTGTTTATGCTCAAAGATTGGGCAGCTGAGTAACTTCATGCTAGGCAGGTGTACTGGGACAGATAAGGCATTAAATCAGAAACAGAAATTGGGGTCCTGCATAAACCAAGATGATGGGCTAGCCTGCAAATTCCTAAACTTCTCAAAAGCTGCTCCTTATGAACTGCTGCACCAATTAAATTGAAAATTGGCAGATTGCATTAACGACCAAGGCATTTTGAAATTTGCACCTAAAACATTTTGCTCTGCTATGATGGTTTTTATACTTGCACCTGCTGCTGAAATGTTCTTAGAAACACAGCCCACTACACAAACTTCTACTGCTTAAAATATGTGTATACAATTAACTTAAATTTATAGGTACAATTCTATTACGCAAGGATGAAATACATGAAAATTGGGTTCCTGCATAGGTTATCTGACTGCAATTTCTTCATTATGCAGCCAGTCATAAGCAGGGTCTCCTGTTTACAGTGCATTTTGGCCAAATAATTTCAAACTTGGTAAGTTAATTTTAGTGTCAAGGCAAATATGCCAAAATGGAATTCCCGCCTAAACCACCCACCTGTCTGTCTTTGCTAAATCTTGTAAATTTTACTACTGATTGATTTCATCATACCAAGAGCTGCTTCTTAATTTCTCCTCATAGGCTCCCAGAGTTATTTTCTAAACCTAACACATCATCACCTACAGTACTTAGTAAAATATGACCTGTACCGCTAACTGTTCTTCAAATGTCATTTTCACTAATGATCTCAAAACTCAACAGTGATATTTCTAGTTTTCCCTTAGTTTACTTAGCGTTCACTCATATTGTTAAAGCAGTGGTAGGGAGTTGCTTAGAAGCCTTAAACTCATTTTAGGATTCTGAATTTGAACAAAATGTGGGGCACTAGGAGAAACATATTTTGGTGGTTCTATGAATACTCTAAGCAGCCTGTCATTTTCAAAGTTACAGATGTTAATTTAATTTCTTTCTTCTTATGGGAATCCATGGAAAGGTAAATTAATTTAATAGATATTGTGTGTGATTAATTTTGCATGTCTTGCTTTTGACACTCTGAGGAATAAATCTATCACAATGAAAAAAACATTCACTTGAAAGATACAAAGCCATTTGTTTTTAATAGATGCAGTAAGTGCATTCTATAATGTTGTATTTTCTGTTGTGATGGGAGGAATATACTGTATATTATTGTTTGGCAATTTTTAACATGCCAGATATTTAAGTCTATGCAGAAGTATTCTGTTTTAATAAAAGATCTGTCTTAAACTGTACTTAAATTCTATTGTCCGGTTTTATTTTGAGCTGTTTTTAAGAAACTACAGTATACCAGTATACAGTATGTTTCTGTAGAGCCACAGGATTTCTAACCTTAATTGAGGTGATTCTCTATATTTGACTGTAACTTTGCAAGAGGACTTTGCATGAAAATACTAAATCCAAAGAATTTTAAGTAAACACATTTCTTTCACTTTGTTGAAAACTTGCTTTCATTTATTTTCAGTTGTTTTTTTTTCCTTTATTGCAAAATCAGTTTGACTAACATGCTAGTTTAATCAAAGGTTAATCAAAGTGAATCATTTTCATTATTTCAGTTTTCATTTTTATTAGCTTCAGTTTTCAAATGATAGAAATCCTAAGGCCATAAAAGGAAAATATATTTTTGTTATGCTGTGAAAAAATGTTTTGTAAATACTGTATAAAACATATTACATCAGAGTTTGAAATCCATGACTGTATGAACTCTCTTCTTAGTTGCTTGAATCGTTTGCCATTATTGCACTATCTGAGTCATGTCTTGGGCACTATTTCTATATCCACACCAAAAGAAAATCAAACTTTGACTAAGAGTGCTCTTGATAGACTTGATGCTGTTCATAACCATTTCTTGAACACGGAGGGCAGCACTGTATGTGTTGTTATTGTAATTTCATGAGGCTCACTTAAAGTTTTTTAAACATTTTATTAAAAGTGAAATATTAGGTACGTTTGTTGTGTATTTAAAAATAGAATTCATTGTTTATTACTACGCACCACTGAAAAAGGAGCAAAAACATCTACTTATGTGGTGTATTCCACCTTATATTTGAATAACTTGAAAAACACAGAACATGCTGCTCCCTCCCAGCACATTTCTCTACGATTGCCCAAGCAATTAAGGAGATTTTTGTTTTTCTTGTTCTTTACATTATTAGGATAATGCAGGAAGCAATGGAGTGTTTTTTTTTCTCTTGTTTGAATTTATAATGTGTGTATATATAGTTTGCGTTGGAAGGCATGCTGAAAGGGGTTCATTAATGATTCAAAGATGTTTCATTAACCAGGAACTTGCAATGAAATCACTTTGTTTTTACACCGTTAAAGGATCAAACCCTTCTTTCTCTTCTAGGTGAATTCATCAAGGCCCTGTACGAGTCAGATGAGAACTGTGAGGTGGACCCCAGTAAAAGCTCAGCTGGAGATCTCCCAGAGCACCAGAGTAACCTGAAAATGTGCTGTGAACTGGCCTTCTGCAAGATTATCAACTCCTATTGGTAAAAAACTGCCATTTTCAATAGTTAGCCATCTTTTGTGAACTAAAACCAAACTATATGCTATTTGATTTGGACATTTTCAGCCATGATAACACATAAAACATATTTAATTCAAGTAGCATTGTGTCAGCATGCATAGGCTGCAAAGGAACAAGTAAAGAGTTTATTCCATGCTGAAAAGAGAAGAAAAGAAACAACATTTCATCTGTGGAGCCCTTTTCCATACCCAAAGCAGCCTCCATAGCCGAAATGTTTTTTTTTTCTTCTCTTTTCAGCATGGAGCAAACCTTTACTTGTTCCTATAAAATATTTATACACACAGCATCCAGCTGATTACCCATCTTTCTCCTAGGTCTGTCTACCAAGTTCAAGTATCCACCTTGATCCTCATGTGAATTGTTTACTGTTGATTTAGAGGCAGCAAAACAAACCTTCAAGACTAATAACCTGTTTCTGAAAATTAAGATTAGAAAGACTTTGTTCAGGACTTTTAGTTTTAGTTGCTGTAGTTGCCCTTATTCTGGGCCTGCCAGGTCCAGGCAGGAGATGGACCAGTGCAATCAGACACTGCAAGCCCATAACGGCTCCCACTGCTTCCATTTACACTGTCAAAGTCAGGAAGTGAGCCAAGGAAACTGTCCATCTACAGACACACTGGGTGCGATCAGCACCTGGTCCACTGTGCACTATCCCTTGAGGATTTCCACACCAGCAGCGAATGTCACTACCCAGATTCCAGCCAAAATTCAATCGGTGATATTTGGAATGCAACCTACACGCTGAGATGAGTTCTTCTTCAATAAAATATGCAATATTAAAAAGATGAATTTCCAAGCAATGACATGTTACAGTATAAAAATATAAATTACACTAGATAACCTGATATACTGTACCAATTGCTTGATATGTACAGTACAATAGGTACTGTAGCATGTACTGAAGTGTTGTAATACTGGCCTGTTAACTGTTAAATCTTTTTTTAAATTAAATTCAAATAATGATGTCCTTTCTAGAGTTATAGATTTTTTTTTAATAAGTAGCTTCTTAGTCTGTTATTAGTAGTAAACTAGTAGCATATTTTTCAGTGGACTAAACAGGCTTGGTTGACAACACTAAACGAGAAACAGCAGTTGATCCAATTAAGCCACTACCTCTATTTTTCTATTAGTTACGGATTAAAGGAAAGGGAAGCACTGAAATTGTTATTGGGGTTCGTCTCACCTGAGCAAATAATTCAGCATTTGCTGAGGAATGTCATTAAGATTAATTTCATTTGACTGACAGCAAGGGCCGGCTGCACTTTGAAATATGCACAGGAAACATTTGGAACATGAAAACCAAGCTTCTCATGAGATTCACTCTGAAGTGAGATATGTGGCCCCATTAGTGGATGTACACTTCCCAGCATACAGTTTCAGACTATTAGGCATAAGAGAGGAGGAAATATAAAAGCCTTTAGGAATTTAATCTATCAACAGTAAAATGCTTTGCCCTTTTTATCTTAAAAGCCAGTCTTGATTCTAAAATTGCCCAGGCATTTCTTTTAATGGTACTTGGGTCCAGGCAAAATAGATACTGGCTGAAAATGAAGATTTCGAGTCTTGCCCTGTGTTCAGGTATCTTACAGCTTTTTTTTTTTGCAAGACTCCACATACACAGTAGTGGATTTGCTGACCACCGCCCTTTCAGTTCTACTCAAAGGCTACAATGATTGAATTCACCGATATACACAAAATCCACATACGCTTTGGAACTGGTGAATGTACAGTACTCTCTGGTTTGTTACAAAGCAAGTCCAAGGTCTTGGAAATGAAGAAGGGGCTATGGCCTACTCACAGATCTGCAGCACTAAGGTGTTTTGTAGGTTTGATCACCGCTACTGCTACTACTTTGTAGATATTCCATTTCAGTCTTTGGAGAAGTATGGAGGTCTGAGGTTTTTCCAGTTTCAAGTATGAAATCTAAACCTTTTCTTAATTCACATTCACAGTCGTGAGACATTACTGTCATCCATCCATTTTGTAACCGTTTTTTAGTTTATCCCAGCAAGCAACCAGCACAAGGCAGAGTTCACCCTGGATGGGACACCAGTCCATTGCAGGGACATACAGACACAGACACTCACACCAGGGCCAGTTTTCCCAGAAGCCAATTAACCTACCAGCATGTCTTTGGACTTTGGGAGGAAACCAGAACTCCCAGAAGAAATCTACACAAACATAGAGAACATACAAACTCCACACAGATAACTGCCCAGGTCTGGTAATTGAACCCAGGGCCCCAGCATTGAGGCAATGATGCTAACCACTGCGCGACCATGCCACCTTTCATTATGGTCAAACCCTACTAAATGTGGGTGTTTGTCAGGAATCCCTCAGTGGGATAGCCATAGCTGTACATACAAAGTTTATCTGAATTAATTTGACTAAAGGAGTCAAATAAAGAAAATTCCGAACTTCAAATTATTAGATGATCTTATTTGTCTATACCTTCCCAAGCCTGTGAGAACAGAGACATCTGCAATATGAGTCAGGTATTTTAAAACACTGGCATTAATGTACAGTGGTGCACCGTTGGGTCCTCAGTTTGATTTCCCTGTATCTGCACGAGGTTTTCTCCAAGTGCTCCAGCTTCCTACCACAGCCCAAAGACATACTTCCCAGGTTGTTGGGCGTCTCTGAATTGTCCCTTGTTTGCTTGCATGAGTGAACACATGTGCTCGGTGCCCTGCAGCAGACTGGTGTTTTGTTCAGGATGTGGTTCCGCCTTACGTCCTGTGCCTGCTAGGCTGACCTGCAGCTCACCGCAACTCTTTTGAGGATGAAGCAGTATTTGGAAATGGGTGGTATAAATTGTTGTATCCTGGGGCAGCTGCAAACAGATGACTTCCTGTCTCTGTTCCAAACAGTGTTCCATGTGAAATTCTGTGGAACACTAGAGATTCCTTCATTTTACATTCCTAGTATGCAGAGAGGAAAAAAAACACACCAAAGGTGGAAGAAAAAGTTGGGGGTTTTTTTTACCACTGTTTTGTCCTCTGCAGCGTGTTTCCTCGTGAGCTGAAGGAAGTGTTTGCTTCATGGCGCCAGGAATGCAGTAACCGGGGGCGACCTGATATCAGTGAGAGGCTCATCAGCGCTTCATTATTCCTGCGGTTCCTGTGCCCTGCCATCATGTCGCCCTCCCTCTTCAACTTGCTCCAGGAGTACCCCGACGACCGCACGGCCCGCACTTTGACCCTCATCGCGAAGGTCACCCAGAATCTGGCCAACTTTGCCAAGTGAGTGCTGAACCAGGGCTGCGACCTTTCACCTAATGCTGTGTACTTAGGAACAGCAAAACACAAAACTAATAATGAAGATTTCTTTGATCTATTTTTCACAGGTTACCCACCCTAACATCAGGGAATAAAGGACCCTGTATTGTTTTTTGGTCTTGAATTAATTTTGAAAAGCAGTTCTAACCAAAGTGTTTGAAACTTAGTGTTAGGTTACATCAAAGTGTGAATGCCCAATAGATTTTATATTACATGGTTTTATGTAGATGGACAATACTAAAAAAAGAAAGGCTGTACTTCTATAGTGTTATATATATAATATAGTTTAATATAACTATAGTCTGAAGTATTAGTTTTATTGAGTTTTGTATAGACACCCCCTTGTGCAAAGGTGGTTGTATTAACCCTGGGCTAAATGTATATGTTAAATATCTTTCACTTGCCCTGGATTCACACCTCCTATAGTTTGGTATCAGATTAGTCAGATTAGCAACACTGTGCTTAACACTTGCTGAAAGGTTCTCTTGCAGTTCAGAAAATATTACTTTGTTGTCCCATTCCATTCTGTCCAAGTGTTTCAAGTCTGCCTCTTATTAACTAGGCGTATCTCTGATGAAAAATCTCTTGTCTGCAAAGGCCCAGAAGCTTTCAGCCTTGGCTAATAAAGGTCTCAGTAGAAAAGATGTTCATGTACTATAGAAGAAACATTAAGTATGAATATAGCTTTGATACAATTTTGAATGATGCTGCTGCCAGCTTCAGTGAATTGATTTGCTCTTTTAGCTTTTGATTAGTCATTACCAAGGTGCCTTTTTAAATATGGTAGAGAAAATGTAATACCCTTTGTCCGTTTTTTACACATCTTACCAAATTACACTGGTCAGATTTGGGACAATTAACAATACTGCTGATACAAAATGAATCCAGCAAAATGCCTTCTGCCTCAGACTATATTGCAGCACCCCTATTCCTACAATGATCATGGCATCATGCATACCCAAAAAACGTCAATGTAATAGCATCCAGATACTTTCCCAGGCTTAAAGAAATGTCCTGCCGGTACCGACAGGCTAAAAAAATTGAATCTATTTCGTCTTAAACAGCAAAGACTATAAGCCAATTTCTTTCTCATATTCAAAATCCTCTAAAGGGTTGACAAAATCATTTCAGTGTACTTCACAGATCATCGCTGAAACACAAACCGGAGGAACAGAAGTTTAAGGAAAGTGTATTTAAGGCCTAGAACAAGAGGCAGTTCATTATGTGATGTTTTTTGGGGGTCTGAAATAAGACACCCAGTCACATTGTTGAAACTGATAATCTAGCTTTTGACCCAGTTTGTAGCCATATTCTTATGTTTTTATAAATAGTATGGTTAAACCCAGTCTTTTGCAAAAAAAAAAAACAGCCTGCTGTCTGCATTGCCTAGGTTTGGCAGCAAGGAAGAGTACATGTCCTTTATGAACCAGTTCCTGGAGCACGAGTGGACCAACATGCAGAGATTCCTGCTGGAGATCTCTAACCCTGAGACCATCTCCAACACGGCTGGCTTTGAGGGCTACATCGACCTGGGGAGAGAGCTCTCCACACTGCACTCCCTGCTGTCAGAGGTCGTCTCGCAGCTTGAGCAGGTAATTCGGAGCCCCAGACAGCAACAGCTGCAGGCAGACAGTTATTCCGTTCATTTCTTGGTGATTGGATTTCGATCAAATACGTGAATGTTAAAACACAAACAGATGCAATCTGGTGACGATTTTAAGTGACCAAAACAAAAACATATTAAGATGTTGCTTCAGCTTGTAGCACATTGGATTGGGATTGCTTATTATTGTGGTGTAATAAAAATAATCTTTAGATACATCTGGCGGATCTGTAATTTAAAATTCTGACTTCAAGATTTCAGATGCATTATAATAGACAGGTTTTGATATTGATATACAGTATACTGTAGTGCCTGATGAGGCAGAAAAATCTAAAGAAATTAGAGCTCATTTAATATAATGAAAATGTCATTTTCTGGTATTCTGTATGTATTTTGAGGAATATACGATAACGCATACAGTACATCATTCTACAAAAGTAATAGAGAAACTGCATTGCATAATAAAGGTGTGCAGCGTTTTGTTTTCTGAAGCTGAAGAATGTAAGTCATTTTGGGTTTGAATGGTGAGTTTCTTCCTGTTCTGGAATAATGAAAGACAAGCTGGAGTTAAAGGCTAATGCACTGTCTTGATTAGATTTTTTTTTACTTTAATGGACTTGAAATCTATTCTCACCATTATGTTATCTAAGCTGATTAAAAAAAACCTTTGAAGTGTGATGGTTTTTCAGAAGAAAAAAGAGATAGTAGTGTACTCTCACACAGTGAAAGTTTAAAAAACAAATGAGAACTTTTGAGAATATATGAGAAATATTGCAGACTCTTTCAATGTGCTCTTTCAAAGCAGATGTGCAGGGTAATGTTTTATTTGTCCAATATTGTTTTATTCTTACAATAAGAGTGCTTATGTAAAGAGATGGAAAAAACAGACCTTCATTGATTAACTTTAGATGGTTTGGTGGTTTAATTTTCTTGAAAGAATGAATCAAAGGTATTGCTTTTTATTTGCATTTCTTTTTAAAATCACATTTGTTTTCCTAGGTAACGAGGAGTATGTACATAAAGCAGTGTTCATTTATTATTCTACTACATCAGGGTCATCAATAACCTTATTTTCCAGAAAGGGGAGAAAGAGAGTAAAACAGGCTTTCCTCTTCTCCTCCTGCAGGGTACTGCTTCGAAGCTGGGACCTCTGCCACGTGTCCTGAGAGATGTGAACACAGCACTTACTAACCCGTCGAGCGTGCAGGTCTCTGTCACCTCTGAGCGGGTGGCCTCTCCTCCCAGCGCTGGCTGTAGCATCTCCACAGGCCTGCAGAAGATGGTCATTGAGAATGATCTATCAGGGTAAGGAGAACTGGATCGAAGCAGGCGTGTTCTTTCCAGTCTGCTGGGGAAAATGTGGACATGCTGACAATTCTGTAAATGAAGTACTGTTTCCTGCTGATGAGTCAGAGGTGACTTTACAGCCTTTTTTTCTGAATATGCTGTTTCTCTTGTTTAGCTGATAAAACATACAATTTATTTTATGCCACAATGTAAAATCTTGTTTTGATATCTCAGTAGCTGATGATAAAGATCACTAAATTATATATTGGCGAACACATTTGGCCATGCTCCTTGGACCACACCTACACCATCTACCTCATTATGATTTCTTATTTATTGCACATCTACAGTCATTGTTTACATGTCTGCATTGTTTACATTCGAACTGTTTACTTGTTTATTTGTACTGTACATTGTCTACTGTTTGTCTTGTATTGTCTTGATGCACTGTCTGCACTTTGTGTTTTTACACTTTTTAACAATCAAGAGACTTTCTGTAAGAATTCCATTGTACCAGTACATGTACCGGTTACATATGGCAATAAAGTTCAAATTCATATATTTTTAATTATGTTTTTTAATTTAGAAATTTAGGATTTTTGTTTTTTGTTCCCTGTCCGCTGTATTCAAAGGGCTTTCTGTGCTACTGCATAACAATATGCAACATTTCATAAAAGTGAGGTGCTGTAAAACTCGTTTCTATCAATTTAAAACACAGTGTACCAAAAGTAACCAAAGTTTAAAGTTGGAGCCAGTTTGCCTTTTACAGATTTCCATTCTTCATGTATTTTATCAATTAATGGTTTCCTGTTTTATTGTAAATCCTTTGAGAAAATGGTTTAGGTCATTGTTTTCTGAGATCAATACATATACTGGAATTAAGTACTATTGTGATGTCTTCTTTGACAATGATGTCCACTACCTGCCAGCACGGCATTGAGATTTATGTTACAAACTTAAAATACCGTCTGCGGCTCCTTTAGTGACCACGCAAAGCCAACCAGACTGAGAAAGGTTTAAGACAACCGTGATTCTGTGCTCAATGACAGAACTCTGTGTTCCTTCACAGACAGTCAAGCCAGTGATTAGTGTTCTTGTGAGGAAAAGGTGTATGTTTTTTGAAACTATTTTTCTTACTCTCGTCATAGTAAGTCATAAGGGAACCCTTTGTTTAGTACTTTTTCTTTACTATCCCAAAACAAAAAGGATCCCTGAAACTGTTAATAAATTGATGTTTGCTCAAATAAAACCCCAGAAGTAAAAAATAAGTTTGATTTTAGTAAATGGTAGTTGAAGAATGCATTTTTTGAAAATGTCTGTGTCCTTTCTCACCACGTGCCCTGGCTTTCCTTTGAATTTTGTTTTTTAGCCTGGTTGATTTCACACGGCTTCCATCACCCACCCCCGAGAACAAGGATCTCTTTTTCGTCACCAGAAACTCGGGCGTGCAGCCCTCCCCAGCTCGGAGCTCCAGCTACTCCGAAGCAAACGAGCCCGAACTGCAAATGCCCAACGGCAGCAAGAGCCTGTCCATGGTGGACCTGCAAGACAATCGCAGCTTGGAGAGTGGGCCCAACGCCGCGGGCGTTGGAGACTCCCTGAATGACAGTCAGTCGTCTATCGGACAGCTGACAGGCGGGGTGTGGTCTGCACGGACGCCGCAAGGAAACGCCAACATCGGGCCGACGATGAGGAGGGCTGGCCAGACCCCCACGACACCCAATTCCGAAAACCTGCCGGGCCGACCGCAGCTGCTGGCCCCGTTATCGTTCCAGAACCCCGTGTACCAGATGGCGGCGGGCCTGCCCGTTTCCCCCCGCGGGGTTGGCGACTCGGGCTCCGAGTGTCACAGCTCCATCAGTTCCCAGAGCAACAACGAGGACGGCGTGGCCAACAAGGTGGGCTTCTTGAACCAGGCCAACAGCGAGGACTTTGCGCGGCGCTCGGGGGAGTTCACAAGGAGGCAGCTCTCCTTGACGGAGAGTCAGCACCAACCCACCGTTCCCCGGCAGAACAGCGCTGGCCCCCAGCGCAGGATAGACCAACCGCCCCCTCCAGTCACCAGGGGGCGCACCCCTCCCAACCTCTTAAACACGGCACCCTACCCCAGGCCCTCCAGCGGCAGTATGATGTCATCCTCTCCTGACTGGCCCGGCAGTGGTGCGAGATTAAGGCAGCAGTCATCTTCCTCCAAAGGAGACAGTCCAGAGACAAAGCAGCGCGCCATGCACAAGCAGGTGAGCTTGACCGGTCTGACCAGAATAATAAAAATTGAAATTGTGTTTCTTTTAAATCCCTTAAAAGTTTTTTAAAAAAATTTCTAAGTCAATGTTTATTAATACAGGTTAATACCTGGATACTCTACCTATCTTCTAAGAAAGTCAGTAGGGAAAACGTCCTTGGAACGGATTCATTTAGTGTTGAGAGACGTGGACAAGCCTATTTTTACTATGGAACATATAATCACAGTTGTCTTTTACATTCAAACACTAAAAGCTTTACAACAAATAGGAAAAGTCCAGTCTCAGAGCTGCACACCAACAGGACACCACAGGATATTAGGTAGAGGATGAAGCATGTTCTTCTGCTCAGATTGGGAGGCTGGGAATGAAGTGCACAAACACAATTAATTTTCTGCATCATTGTTCCTTCCAGAGTAGTGATTAAATGCCCAAACTCATTGTTTACACTATTTTGCTGAACTCTTCTTGAATGAATCTTCATTAAATGCCCGTCAAGTATAACCCATCTCAGCAGATAGCAGTTCTGCCTCCTGGAAAAGAGCAGAACAGCTCTCTTTTGATCTGTATGGCAGAAGAAACTCAATATTCCAAGAATATTCCTCCTCATTCACATTTCCTTCTTTCATTTTGTTTTTACTTGTTGATACCAACATTTGAGAATTTAAGAGCTGCATGTGCACACTGAATTGATTGTGCTATTCTTACACTTACCACTTTAAGGTTATGAGTAAGTTATGCATATTATGTAAAATGCAGAATTCAGATCTCAAACGTTGAATAGCAGTTCATGCAATTCATTGCTAGTGCCAGAGTCCTGCCCTGCCTTTGCAGAAGTTCTCATAAACAGTGTCAATATTATAAATCCCCCTACACAGAGTCCTGCCACCCAAGGTATAGAGATATGTTATGTAATAAGAACTGAGTCAGATCCTTGAAATAGCTATACTAGAAGGAACTGAGCCCACATTATTTCATTCTGTGACATGTTGCAGATGTGAATGATTTGGTCACTAACTGTGTAGTATGCCAGGCATTTGTGGGTCATCCAACTGAGTCAGTCAATCAGTTATTGATGAGAGAGGGGTAGGGTCATAATGAGTGCTCCAATCTTTAAAGCTTTCCATGTTTTATTGATAGAGTCCTACACCATTAATAGCAGAGATCTGTCAGCAGCCCTGCTTGAGTCTTTGTAATTATATGGATCAGTCATTACTATCAATCTGTGTTTTCTGGTGAAGGTCACTAGAAGAGCTCCTTTACAATCAGAGTGATTTGTCTTTCATACAGGATTGATTAATAGAACCCCAGCCCCAGTGTGTGGTAGCACTTGGTGCACACACACACACATAGCACAGACTCAGTCATCCTAAAAACACAAAATTAGTAGAGCCACGTGCATTTTCAGAAGTAACTGTAAAATCAGAAGCAAGTTTTAAATGTTGTATTAAAGATTGTATTATTATTATTATTATTGTTTTTATCATTATTATTAGGCTTTAGTCTTTAATTAAGAGTCTCTGGATTCGTGTCTCCTTTATCTTGTCTACAGTTCCATCAGACTGACTGTACAGTATCTATTTTGAAATTTGAAATGTCATTTTTCAGTTCTTATGCTTGTCAATCAGGTATATTGCATTTTATTTTATATATAATACTGGTATAATGGTGTTCTTCTCAAACTAAAAAAATGATGCAATAACTTCTTAATTTTTTGCCTGCAAAACCACAATAGACCTCAGTTCCCCCTTTGAACTTTTCGGCCCGGAATGATGTTTAACTTAGGGGGTAATAATAAGTCCCTCATTCCATCAGAGCGTATTTTTCTCTTCGGTTTACAGCACGTATAAAAAAGGCACAGCATTTATCAAACTGAAAGTAGTACCAGAAATAATGATATTAAACCTCTAAATTAAGATTATAAATCACAACGAATTACACTTGAGAACATCTGTACACAGTAATGTGGCCTGGCACAGCTTTATTTAGGAAGCCCGACTTTATTAGTTGCATTAAATTTGACACAGTCACAATTTCTAATTGTTGAAAAATGTTTTCATCCCCATTGTGCTACCATTCACATGTTCACAAATTGTATTCCGGGTCCCCAGCTGATTTTAGAAACCCATGCTTGTCGTGGTTCGGCAAATCATTCTCCTAACTGTATTGTTTTGCTGAAAAGCAGGATGATAATTTGATTAACAGATGAAGGAAACTCTCATGAAAAGCACATTTGATTTGGAAAGCAGCATGCAAATGATTCCGTTTATTGTAGATGTCTTTTTTAATACAAAAAGATCACCCCCTTTTTCCTCAGAAGCAGCATACGGAGTCTCACTAAAATGCTATTTCTATTCTGTTAATTTACAAACAATTATAAGCTCTTACAAAGCAAACAAAGAACTTTCCTTTTTGACTCTCTTACCACATTAAAATTTTATCTGATCCCGAAACCGAGCTATTTTTTTTTTCTCGGTAAGCTATGGTAAAACACACTTGACTATCACTATCACTGAAGTCATAGCATTCCGTGTTCCCGTTTCCACACCCTCACGGCTCTAACGCAGACAGCATTACCATTGCAGCTTTGATTTTGTTTTATTTTTTGGGGTTTTTGCTTTGCTGATTTTTTTTTTCCCCCGACCTCATGTGTTTGTTGTGTTGATCTCACTAGGCCCCCTCCCCTGTGAACCCCAATGCGTTGGACCGCACTGCAGCCTGGCTTTTGAATATGAATGTGCAGTATATAGAACACGAAGGAATTGACCCAGATTCCAAACACAGGGAGGAGCTCAGAAACAAAGAGGAACTCACTCAGACTGAAAAGGTAATGGCACAGAACCCCCAAACATGCACCTGCCTCAGGGAGCACAAGTCAAGCACTGAGCAGAATATTATACTGTCTGACCAAAAATAATCGGGCGCATTAAGCAAGGGAATTGTATGATACTTTATATAGACGGATTAATAATAAACCGGGTGTTTTAATAAACAAAACATGTTATACAGTCAACTCTTTAGTCATTTACCTGCAATGAAGTGGTTACAAGTGTATTATTAACGGTGTGATGAATCAGTGGAATAGCTTTTCTTGTGGTTTAAAATATGTTTCATTTGGTTTATACGGGACGGGAATGAAATTATCCCTCTAGGTGATAGTAAGTTATAAGTGTATTCTGTTAATTTGGTAGTCGTTCTCTTATTCAATCATGCTTGAACTTGCATCAGAACTGTTCCAAATTATCCTTGAAACTAGATATTGAACACATTCAGGCCTTAAACCTATCAGCGGTGATTTGCCATTTTAAGGCTCCACTATTTTTTATCAAAAAATAAAATAGCTTTATATCACAGTGACCCTGTGAAATGGTTTCAAAGGCTGCCTGCTTAAATTCAGTATGCATGTTTAATAGCATATGGATCTTTTTTTTAGTGTGAATTGCAGGGAGAAAAGCTTGATACTTGTTAAAGTGATACAAAATACAGCTTTTGCAATTTAAACCAACTAAACCAAATCTAATAACATCTGTGGGGTGACAGACTGTTACATTGGTCACCATCATCTATCCATGTACAATGTATACAAATATACTGTATATGTTACAAATATGCTATGAAGGGATCCTCCTGTGAGACTGGAATGGTACTGTATACAGTATCTACTGATAGTACTGATCTGCAATAGGTAAGTGTGGAATACAGGTGACAATACAGTCGTGCACTAAACTATTTCTTATTGTTATTCTATTGTTCTATGTATTTGGAAAATCCTATTTAAGTTGTATATCATATTTATTTAAGCATCACACCTGGACAAAACAAAATGCCCCATCTACATCTTGCTTGGAAAATGAAGAAGGTTGACACTTTGTGATTCAGAAATGTAACATTTGCTTATGCACTGATTTGATGTGGCAGCCTGCTAGTCCTTTCCTTAGCATACCAGGTGTGTTCATTAGGCTGATAATTCCCTTATTTTTTCCTGTTTATTTTAGGGTATTCCTCAGAGACACGGGCCTCTCTTGGTGTCTAATTTCCTGTGTCGGTTTTGCAAAATTCAATTAGTTCTGCTGGCACACATGTTTGTGGTGTAATCTGTTGTTGGGTTTTTTTTTCCCCAATGTTTGTGAATTTACAATGCCCGCTGTATTGAAGAGGCAGACCTCTGCCAGTGTAGGTGACCCGATTGTGTCAAAGTGGGGGGAACCCCTCCACCACATCCCTGGCTCATCCAGACACACGCGATGCATCATGCGTTCGGCATGTCTTCGCCGACCCCCTTCATGTTTTCAGTGAAAACGTCACTGGGAATTACACAGGCTCCAGCTGAGCGTTTCTTCTGTACTGTAGTCCTCCTGCAGTTGTGTCTCCACCCCTTATGGTTTTTGTCGCTGAATCCTCAAAACCAAAACAAAATTGTCAAAACCCTTCTCAAGCAAATGTAGGATTTCAAACCAAACACTTAAGTACGGTCAAGGAGAAATGAAGGGCGAGCACAAAAAAAAACGCATCTGGACTTCTTTGCCTCCACCTATCAGCAGTGCAAGGAACCGGGCAACGACACACTTCAAAAATCAGTTCCAGTTTGTCGCTCAGCAACACGTGCGCGCTGATTATTAAAGTAAAAAAGACAGCAGATTAAAAGTACATGGTCAGCAAGCCAATTGTTCAGCTCGACTTGTCGCAAAACTGTGTTACATCATGGGAAATCTGCAACACTGCAAAAGCCAGGCCTTTTGCTTTCCAGCCATAGCAATTGTTCCGTCAATCCATTCCCACTCTCTGATGTGGTGATGACAGCCTACGGTGGATTGAACAGATGTCCTGCGCAATATCCCTGCGATACCATGCGAGACAATTGCTTTAAATAAAACCAGATGTGGTATTTATGTTAAAGCAGAACCGTTCTAAAGACGCTTCTCTCCCGTTACGGTCGGCATCGAGTTGATTGCATTTTGCAGTCAACTGAATGCAGCACACGGTTCTGCAGCGGTTCTGTTGGCAGCGTATGGATTACTGAGCATCAGATGTGAAATAAATATCGAACGGAGAGGCTTTCTAAACTCAGTGCTATAAACATGATGCTGAATTATCCCATTGACTTGTTTTACAGGGAGAATGTAAATGTTCTTTCTAATTACCCATTACAGTGCATTTTGCCTTCAGCATTTCCTCTAGGTAGGAACTGAGCACACCCACATTATCCTGTGCCACACACATGCCTGACATACACTATATAATGTATAGAACTCTGTTTCAAAGATTTGAATTTATAAATACATGTGGTGGCAAACACTGCTTTGAAACAAATTGTATCTCCTATCTGAAAAGTCTCCTTTGAGGCTGAAATTGTAAGAATATGTTCAAGGCATTGTAATTGCCTTTGTTGATATAATACAATCCCTAACGTTTGAAATAGATTTTGTCATCTGGAAACATCTTAATCTGCATTACTGGGTAATCATCTGCCACCAAATTGTAATAAAGAGTGTTTTATGTCTTCGTTATACAGATTCCATTTTATTTTTAATTATTGTAAGTGTTTTGTAACAGTATCTGATGCGAAGTAATGTTCTGTTGTCCTGTGGGTGCAAAGGAGAACCTTGTAATCAGCAGGAAATCTCTCACTTAAGTGAAGAGAAAGACGTCTGGGTGTATCTGAAAGATTGGAAATATTTTACATTATAGCACATTCATTTTTGAT
Organism: Lepisosteus platostomus; assembly: GCF_059453375.1. Lineage (NCBI taxonomy): Eukaryota > Metazoa > Chordata > Actinopteri > Semionotiformes > Lepisosteidae > Lepisosteus > Lepisosteus platostomus. Next base: position 10,696,962 of record NC_142631.1, on the reverse strand, counting down.
TCACAGAGTATTCACTGTATACTGTAGGTCTGTATCTGTTCACATGTCCATAACTAGAATTCTAAATTTAATTTGTGTAGGAGGGAGGTCTAAAAGTTCAGATATCACCTTTTATTTAATGTTACCGAATCAAATCTATTGTATTGTGGCCTGTTTAATTACCTGGTTCGGCAGGGAATTAAAATTAGTGCCTAGAAATTAGTGCTCTATCGAGAATAGTTTTTTTAATCATATTTTCTTAGCTTCAGTAAATCAAAATCCCTTATAGCTACAGTTCTTATTGTGACAGCAATAAGCCCATATTTGATTCTATTACTTATTCTATTATTTCTATAAAATATGGTACTCGTGCTTCCTGTTTTTATATATCCATAAGTACAGTACTTTATCTTCCTGCCAAATAATCAGAAGACCCTTAATTTTAGTGTGGTTTGATAGAGCTGTTTGTCTAGCACTGAAAAGCAGCATTTTCTCCACAACATTTTAACACTGGTACATTTTTTTATCTTAATATTAACAGTTATTAATTTTGTTTTCCACAAGCCAGAACAATTTGAGAAACTATGGAAAATGCAGCTGACCTCTATAACTGGAACGTATTAAAAAAATACAGCAATGTAAATCTTGCTCCTTTCATACTGTGCCAGTGATTCTAACCCCTGGAATAAATATTAACATTCAAATGTTGGTTTGCTAAGGTCTAAAAGCTAAAGTCTTTCAGTTCAGAAAACAAATCTTCAGCACTGCAGAGATACTCTCTGAATTTATTTTTGCAGAGACTAAGTCCCAAAAACAAAACCAGCATCGCTGAGGCACAGAAGATTGCACTCAGCTGCAGATGCAATTATTTCAAAGGTTCAAAGTCGCTTTCACTTTGAGAAATTTCCTCCGGAGCACAACATAACTTTTATTGACGCTATAAATTGCTGTCTTTTATGCTGTAACTTTTATGTATAATGGTCTCTGGACCAACATTTTCTTTAAGCTTTTAAGATAAATTTAATTTGGCCTGTTGATGTATTACTGACTGTGCTCTTGTCCAGCTGGTCACTGTGCTGAGTGAGGCACAATAGCATCATTTTAGCAGTAATATTTCTTTTCCTTGCTCTTATTGTGTTGTCTGGTTGCTAAGACACTTCAGAGAATTAGGAAGACCAGACTGGCTTCAAGGCCTCCAGTATGTCAGAATATTTCATCCTTTCCCTTTGGTCTTCAGCCCTGGAGTGAGCCAATTTCAGGAATTATTTTTCCACCCCCCCGGACTTCCTTTCTGTGTTCTGCACCGATATTGTAAATACCAGATGACTTCCAGTGCTCCCAGCTAAGTTCCCTTCTCATTTTGTCTGATGTAGTTGATTGAAAAATACCGTCACGCTGCTTTGCCTACAGTATAAATGTTCTCCTACATTACAGGATGCTTTTTCCCCAATTATTTTTCTCTCAAAACTAAAACAGGCAGGTGTGGTTCATTTGCTGTGATTTACTCTGCTTTTCTTCTCCACTAATTAATTTCTTTAGGAAGAAATTAATTCCCTGGACAAACAAAAGTGAAAGTATGGAAATACTGTATTAGGTCTGAGCACAAACTGGAGAGTATCTTACCAATGGGAAGAAAATATTTTGTTGTGTTTCTTTTAATTGTCCCATTAAGATGTGTTTCATTATGGTACATTTGCTTACTAGTTGTACCACATTTAACATTCCAAAACAACAAAAAAAAACTATTTTAAATAGTATTTTTACCAGGACGTTAGGTGACTGCCAGGGTTTAAATAAAATTTCACCTGCACTACTGAATTTACTGTATTCAAGGCATTTATTGAAACATAAGGGGACATTATGAAGGACATTTTGTTTCAAATCATCTGAAAAATGTTTTCAACTACACATTTTATTCAACAGGTATACTCTGTTACACTCTAATGCCTTCACTTTTTTCTTCAGGGATTTACTTTCATACTGAATTTCTCTGAGCCAGCAAAAAAAGTACTTAAAATCCATGATGTGGGCTACAGCAGCTTTGCTCAGCTTAACAGCATGGTGAGACTTGGATTTGGAAGTGTGGAGCTCTACAAATCACTCTTTTACATGCTTCCCTTCATGAAAAGGCTACAGGTTCAATGCTGTCATTGTCAAGAGCCGATTTCTTGTATCCAGATATGGAGGTTAATGGTAGGTTGGTGAAAGCTTTTGCAGAATGAAGCACTTGATGAACCTGGACACTGTGAGTGGAAGTTGTTAAATGCATAGAGTCGACATGCATGAAACCGCCTTAGGACAAAGACGGAAGAGAATAAAATAAAACAGTGTGTACATAAAAAAAAGTGCACTCCGTGTTTTTTTGGGGACACTTACAATGGTTCCATTAATTATAATTTCTTCTTCGCTGGTTGCTGTTCTTGTTTCCTGCAGTACCAGCAGGAGATTGCCATCCTGCAGGACAAGCTGCGGCTCTCGGCCAAGAAGCTGGAGGACTACGAGTCCCGCCTGAAGGGGCAGGAGGACCAGGCGCAGAAGATGCTGCTGGAGTACCAGGCTCGCCTGGAGGAAAGCGAGGAGCGGTTGCGGCGACAGCAGGAGGACAAGGAGCTGCAGATGAAGGGCATCATCAGCAGGTACGGAGGGAAGGCTGTCTAAATGGGCAGACAACCCAGCGCCGGATTTCCCCCGAAATTTCCTACGACATTTTTACGGCCTACAAAGAAGGGCTGAAGCAACATGCTCGCAATACACTCTAGGTGCTCCAAATCGATAATCGTCCGCTGTCTGGCGGCTGTTCGAGAAACTAGAAGTATCGAAGAGATGGTCGCTCAACTCGCTCCATCAATATAATTGTTTTTTAATTGCCGTTCCCCCCCCCCCCTTTTGCACATTTCCGAGTGAAAGTGCCCTCGGGCCTACGAACCAAAAATCCAGCCCTGAAACAACGAAGGAAGTGGGCGCCGTGGGAACCAATAGACTGGAACAGAACAGTAGTGGCCAGAAGATGAGATCTAGAGGCAAAGTACAGGAACAGGCCAAATTCAGAATCTAGGAAAATAATCCAAGGGACAACAAGACAAAAAGCAGGGAAAACAGAAACACAGAGGAACCAGGAGAAAATAATGTAAACTAGGAGAACAAGAATCGGACAATGGGCTGAGGCAGAACAACAGGAAGGAACAAGGCAGGATACAGGGTATAAGAATCAGGAATCAGGGAAGGGGGGCATGGAGTCAGAGGTACACTGACCAGTTCTTGATTGGTTACAGCCGTCTGCGTGGTCTGCACCTCTGCTGTGCAGTGAGGCCAGCGGCCAGTGCTTGAGGCGCCCTCTAACTGCCAGAATGTGGAATCTTAGTACGGTGGACATGTAGGCGCCTCTCCAATGGGAGGGCAATGGATGTTTGCCTATTATGCCTTCTGACATGTAGGGGCAGCAACTTCCTGTTGCCGTTACCGTAACATTCGTTTTTTTACGGAACAGAGTTGTTAGCCTTGTGCCCAACATCCAACATGGAGGACCTGGCGCCCCATGTGGGACCCGGACCCACTACCCTGAGATTATGAGTCTCATGCTCTACCAACAGAACTAGTTGGGGCCCTTATGGAAGGGCAAGAGCACCCAAAAAGCCTGAAGGCGACAACATTTTCAGGAGAGGAGAAGATGAAACCTTTAGGCCAGATTGAGATGCCCCAGTGATTTTCCTTGCGACCAGTGCAGCTGCAGTCCTGCTGGTGGAAGCTGAGATAGTTTTCCAGCTCATGCCTCTTTCCCATACATGGCTTGCAATTTTAGTTGGCCTGGCATCACAGTTTTGGAGTCCTTGATCCCAAATTTCTTAAAGAAATATAATTTAATCTCTCTTACTCAGCATCCCATTTTCTTCTCTTGTCAGACGTTTCCGTCTGGCACGTGATATGATTTGATGAGCCTGTGAATTTCTGTATTTTTATCAAAAGGTTAGTGTGCCGATCTGTATCAGTGTGCAGTCTGCAAAGGAAAATGCAGAGATTTTCAGCAAGGAATTAATAGAAATGCAGCAACTTAAAATGTTTTTGGCTGTGGAGGCGTCTTCTGGTGTGCACGGGAAAGAGGGAGAGAGCAGGAAATAAGAGAAAGAGGTGGGAGGTAGCAAAGGAAAGAATAGGTGAGAGTGAGTAGGAGGTGGCAACATTTTTGTCATTTCCTAAAATGTTGCCAAGAAGCATTACATTTTAAAGGTCGTACAATATGGTGGAAAGTATTCCATTATTCTAACATCACTCAGTACCGAGCAGGGCATGGTCAGAATAATTATCCAGAATGTGAGTAGTAAGGGTACCGGAATATTATGTGAAATTGCAGTGGCTAGAAAGGACACTAATGGTGGAGCTGTATATCTGTGCTGTTTTGCACGGTATGTATTAAAGCCAGATGCAAAGAGTGTGTGTCATGCATCATGAATTTAGGAATTAAAACAATGTAGACTCAAACAAAATACAGGCTCATGTATAGTATTTACAAAGTTGAGTATCTCTTGAAAAATCCATTGTAAAGTCAAGAACTGCCATATTATTTTTAAGCAATGATAAAATCGAAGTTCTGAACTAAAATTTGCTAGGGATAAGGACAAGCCAATCTCACCCAGCTGATTAAATCACCGTCATTACCTGCCTTTGCTATATATACATTATATCTCTTGCTCATGCCTCTTCCCGCATTTTTGTTGCATTCATTCTACATGACGATCATACTCCAAACTATCAAGAGGGAAAGAAAGAGAAATGTTCTGCAGCTCGCATTTGTTTTATGTGTGCGTTATGTTCCATACTACTAAAAAACAGAAAGAACTGTATTCTATCCATCTCTTTTTTTGCCATGTGCGTAATTGAACACCATGCTCCTTAAGATTGAATAACACAAATGTGTTAAAACAACCAAAAAGATATAAGGAAAAGAAAAAATCTACTCCTACTTGTTAAACTGAACAAAAAAAAAAACAACTGCCATGCAGCTAGCTGCCGTTTATCAAAAGGACCCCTGGGGTGCCCCTACCGCCCCCCCCAGAGCCTTCCATTCTACCTCATTCCCCTGTGTGTTTCTCTTAACAATCCCTTTTCACAGTCTGGCTCTGTTTTTCCTGTTGTCTACTATCACTGCTGTTCCTGCTCCCTCTTGTTTTCCTCATCCTCCCGTTTATGAATTGAAGCTCTTTCACCTGCGCACTCTTCTGCTTCTGTCCCTGGCTATCCACTGGAACTCAATCACAAGTGTTTGGCACCGTCTTTGGTGCCTCTGAGCCCGGATTCCTCCCTCTCTGGCGTCTTACTTCTGCCTTAGTCAGATGGCATCCTACAGTGTCAGCCTTTCCTATTGCTCCCAGGTGTCCAACACAGCCCTTATAATACTTAGTAAAAATTCACAAAGTGATGGTTCTTGTATGCCGTTATTCCTAGTGAAATGGAAGTTTGGGACATAGTCAGACAATTCACCCACCTGCTTTAAATGACAATCATTAGCGACTTTTGCTATATATATATATCTTGCACACACCTCTTCTCGATTTTTTTTTCCATTCACTCTATCTAATACACCATCTCCACCTCCGCAGCTACCCCTCAGTTAACGTCTCTCTCTGAATGCGGTTCTGAACCTACCCTGGCCCAGGCCAGCTACGTACCCCTTAACCAAGCACATTAAGCCAAAACCAATTCGACTTAAATGTTCAATAAACATTCGCAAAGCATGTGATTCATGGATGTCCTTATTCTTCGTGAAATGACCTTTTTCCTGATAGCAGGCAGTTTTCCACAGAGCGAGAACAATGTTATCAGATGTTTCTATTGTGCTGTTCCCACATTGCTATAATGTCTTTCAAGGTCTGTTTTGGTCATCTTGACATCTGCCGCCCTCCCCTGAATGTACCTTCTAAAGGCATCTTTAAAGTCCTGTACAGTGGATTAAGTACAAAATAAAGCCGTGCTTGGCATTTCAAACACAGCAAATCAGGCCATCACACAGCACAGGACAGGCTGACCACAGAGGCACTCCTCTTGTTTCCTTTCACAGCTGAGAGGAAAGTAAGGCGACTGCAGATCTAGAGTGATCTGCACAAATTCCAACCCAGTAGGAATCAGGGCTACTAAACTCACACCAGAGGAGGAAAAACCTCATTAACCTGAATATGGGAGATGAAAACTGAGATAGCATTGTGTGAGCACTGACAAAATATTAAGTGGAACAGTTTAACATAATACAGCAGGACCACAAGATTTCAAGTTTGTCTCTGAAAAATAAAACCTGAAATGAAATTCATTTTGAAATAACATACATCTTTGACCAAGGATAGATTGTTATACTTTATTATATTTAAATCAGTATTTATGTGTCAGTTAGAACACTACTTTTTGTTTGCTTCTTCCACAAAACATTAAAAAAAGGAATTTTGAATGTTAAAAAAACATTTAATATTTGTAAACCTTCTTTTCAGGCTTATGTCTGTGGAGGAGGAGTTGAAGAAAGACCACTCTGAAATGCAGGCCGTAGTGGATTCGAAACAGAAGATCATTGATGCCCAGGTAAGTGTTGTGTGTCTCATGAGATTTCAGAGGTGTATATAATTTTATTGAGTAGAGAACGAGTCTTTAATGAGTAAAATTCCCCTTCCCACAGTTGAACTACTTAGAACCCAGTGAAATAGTACCCTCTGGTGGGAGACATAGTAAATATCTGTAAGGGTTAAAAATATCTTTTAACTTTAAGGGGCATTTGTAATTATTTTTACTGAAATGGAATATTTCTGAAGATTATCAGTTTTCCTGATCTTTACCTACCCTTCCTTCACCTATTTGAGTATTCAGGTGGCTTCTACATCAGTCTCCTGAGTTCTGAGAATAAAATGTACTACCGAAACATGTCCTGAATGTGTTAACAAAAATTTTTTTGAAAGACTGACAGAAAGTGTTTTAAAATATTGAGTGATGTGTAAACCTTGAGGGATAATATCAGGCTTTAGACTTTGAACCTTTTACAATGGGGACTCTAATGCTAAGCTTTACCATCTTACATTTAAAATTATTTGGTGATTACACATGCTTAGAATACATACAAAGTTTTTAATTTCAGTGGAGAGCAAAAAATTGTTTACTGCTTTTCTCATGCGCAACTAATTCAGGTTTAGGTAAATTTAGCTTTAAGGTAATATTATGCAAGATTAAATTGCACATGTGAACATCCAGTATTCAAGATTTCACTGAGTGCAGATGCAATTAATTAGTCTTTGTGTGTCGTTAAAAGTTAATGCAGACTAATTGCAGAATAACCTGTTTGTTGACGCAGTTAAAGGCTATTGCTGCACAAAGCTGTGAAAGTTTGCCATGCTAACATTTCTTGACAAACAGACTTACAGAGTAATACTTCTTGAGTTGAGTCATAAACTAGAGGCAGTGTTGCATATCCCAGATTAACTACAGAATGGAAAAAGAGGAAAACAAAGCCTTGATTAAAATACTCATCATGCCTACTGATCTGCTGTAGGACAGGTGTCTTCATTCTATGAACATGTGGATATGCAGATGTGGGGATAGGTTTTTACTGCTGCAATGACTTGGCTTTCTCACAGATTTGATTTCTCGAACTCTTATGTTAGACAATCTTCCAATTCGAATATTAATACGAGCATAATGACCCCATCTGTGTTTCTCACTTGACCTGCAGGAAAAGCGTATTGCCTCCCTGGATGCAGCCAACGCAAGGTTAATGAGCGCACTTACGCAGCTGAAGGAACGCTACAGCATGCAGACCCGCAACGGAATCTCGCCCACCAACCCGACCAAGCTGCAGATCACTGAAAACGGGGAGTTTCGGAATAGCAGCAACTGCTAATGAAGGCAGACCGAGCGAGCTGCTAATCTACCAATTGTGCAGGGTGGAAGAGGGTTGGGGGGGGCAGGAGAAGGGCATTCCCCGGACATCGCAGGAAACAATAACAAAAAAAGATCCAATTCCATTCCAAGACCAACCTTGAACAACACAACATTACATGCACAAACACATACATGGAGATATGTATCTGGCGCTGTAAGGAGCAGAGCAAAATGTTGTGGTCGTAATCTGAAAACATTCTGAAGTTCCATTATTTTCAATGGAAGTGCTCATTTTAATACTGCAGCTAAGGACTAACTGTAGTTAGCTGTAGCTCAGTCCTACTGCTTCTAAATGAGGAGCAAAACACTAACACAATACATGGCAAAACCCTGTGGACAAAAAGATGATCCTGCTCAATCCCAATTTCGAGTTTTGTACTTGGACCTGCGTACAATGAAATGCTTACTTGCGTGTTTTTTCTCACATGAAAAATGACAAACAGATGACATAAAAGTTGACAAATGACATCAGCTGTAGATAAACCTATTCCTGTGTATGAGATTTTTCTCCTTAAGGAAGTCCGGCTTGCTGCATTATGTTGATACCTTATAAGGCTTGTGAATAATCATTGCATAACTGATGTTTACCAGTGAAAGTACAGCCTTTACAGTCTTTATTTCTTTCCCCCCTACAAATCAGGAGTAGGGTTGTGCAAGTCTCATTAAAAAATAACAGCCTGTAAAAAGCCATTTCTTTTTTTTGAGCCACAGTTTCTGGTGATGAAGCGTTGTGATCTTGGCAGCTGAGGGGTGAGGAGTGGGAATGAAGACTATAAAAGTTTGCAGGATTTTCAAACTTCAGAATGGCGGGGCGAATGTCTGAAAGGAAAAGCTGCTAGTTGTTTCATTTTAAGGCTGCCAAGCCTATGGCATTTTCAGTTGACTGAAAAATAAAAACGTCACTATCTTAAGGCTAGGCTTGTCACTCTTGTATTTCACGCCATTAACCTGATCAAAATAAGACTTCAGTCCATCTCATTTAGAAAAAGAAAAAAAAGACAGGCTCCTTTTTGCTTTTTGACCAAATGTGATGCTTTCAGAGTTTAAAGACTGACACATTATCCTCATTAAGGACATTTTGCTCAGAGCATGTCATTTCAAAGGCTTTGCATGCATGATAATATCCTTTATGACATTATATCCACTGTGAGATGTGTTTTGGTCATTTTCTACCTGAGTGCAACCATCTGATGTTACGAACACTGATGTACTGTACATCACAAGACTCACAACTGGCAGGGGAAACGAGAAAGGAATGATCAGCTGTCACTGATGTGCCGAAGACAGACAGGGTCGGTTTCAAATTAATGTCTTTCATTTATAAGCTAGTTTGCTCATTTGGTTTTTTTAATCAAACTAAAACTCTGAGCAGCTTTCTGACAAGACATCTGCTCTCACAGGTTAATTTTTCCTGTGTAGCCAAATATTCAGCAACAATGTTCACAAAGTGGGGAAACACAAACGACAGTACAAGCATCCCTGTCTTCCTGTGCAGAGTTATGATTCTTTTCTCATGCAACAGTAATGATTGCTTTAATTATATTGTTCCTTTTGAGAAAAAAAACATCTACTCTATTATAACACATTTTCAAAGCTCCAGGTCACAATTTGCTCCCAAATTACTGAATATATTTAAGAGCTTAAAGATTAGCATTTTGCAAGAAATATCATAGGAGTATTTAATAAAGCATTTGGTTTTAATTTAGATTAAATCATTGCCTTGGATTTTTGGATGCTATCTGAGGAAGCAGAGGACATTTTACATTGAGGCAGAAATGCATAACATTTCTACATTGTATGAAGAAATGGATCTCTACATTTACAAATTAACTGAAATCGGCACATAGACTATTTGCACTTATTTAAAAAACAGATCCTTTCCACAACCTCTCAATTCTGTGGTATTAACACATAGATGTTATTCTTTGGCATAAAACATGTTTTCTACTGAATGTTAAGATGCTAGTCAAAAAAGTAAAATAACTTTTTTGGCATTTTACAGTAATTTGACTTCATCCCCATTATACCAACACCAAACATTTCAGCGTTCTATATTTTGTATATTTTTGTATTTTTTTCTTATCTGTAAAATATTTTTTTTCTGCATGTCTCATACCCAGTGCTACAGTGTGTAGCGCGATGGTTATAGTTTAATTTTATTTGCCAGTGGTAAGGAAGAAGCAACTTCCACTATATAATTTGCTGCATACTTTGTATGTGCTTAAATATAAGAAAATGAGTGTATTTAGAGGCAAGGTACCTCAGTAATGTAAATAAAATGTTCACAATATTTTTACCTAATGTGATAAAAAGAACTTTCTTTTGTAAATGTTCCCTGTGTTTAATTCTACTGTACTGATATCACAGATGTATTGTAAATAGTTCCAACAGTTATTCCTGGTGCTGCTTCTTTAGACAGTTTCAGCTTCATTTTATTGTTGTTCTAGTCTCTTTTCATATACAGGTATGCTTTTTTTAAAAGCAAAACACTGATCTAATAAGGGCAGAAAATGTGAGCACCATTCATCTTTTATGCTTTTCTTCATGCTGTAGTCAAGGCGCCCTCTCATCAGTTGAGTTACCAGGGCCTTATTTTTTTAAAGAGATGGAAGCACAAAATTTCCCTGACATTTTTTCACCTGCTGTTTCAAAAAGCAGAAAGCCACTATGCATTTTCAGCATCTACACTTGATGCCCTGGCAGTCTTGGGCTCTGCTTCTTATTCTCCAGAACAGCAGGACGTTTCTGTGGTGCAGTTACTTTTTTTCCTTAGTGGAAATTCTATTTACCCATCAACTTGAGACCCCAGTAGACGTCCCATTCTGTAAGTGTAATAAAACACTTATTACCACAAGCATAGGCTAAAAGGGCTGCTCAAGATCAGTTTATTTTCCACAACTCACGCAATTCTTAGCAATTTCTCATAAATGCAGAGATCTGTTTTGGGTTCTGATATTAACTAGTGTCACCATTAACACTAGTTAACACTAGTTATATTCTGTTATTCATTAACAGAATATAAATCCCAGTAATCATTTGAAGATTTCGGTGTTTTGCTTTGAAGAAAGCATACTACGTCCTAGTGATAAGTGACTCAGACCACTTCTATAGGCAGAAATCACTGTGTTAAATTCTGTGGTTCTGTCCTCTTGCTGTCTGTACAAACGTTCTGGTCTTACAGATGAAAATATTTGTAACTTACTAGACAAGCTTTCACCCAGCAGACTCAGGAGGGGGTATATCTAACTCTTATTAAGACACAGTGTGATTAGCAAGTAGGTTTAACCCACATCATGACGGACAGTGCTATTGTGGTAAGCTTACTTTCCAATCACCCTGAGTATACAGTCTACTGTAGGTCCTGTTAATGATTTTGGAGACAGAGGGAAGAATGAAATGCGTATATATTAAATAAACACTGAATACTTTAAAATTAATTTATTATTTGTGCAGGTGATCTCATGTATCTTGTTTTCCTTAATAATAATGTCACGTGCAAATTAATAATCAATAGAGTATAACTGGATTGCATGTGCTAATGTTGTACCAAAAAGTGACATTTTACAGTACTGAACAAAAATGCCCCTTTGTTCAAATTTCTAAAAGTGGTCTTCAAGCAAGAGATCTGCTCCTTCTTGTCTTTTTTAATGGAACATTTTTTAAAGTGTTTACTCTCTCTAACCCTTTTTAGAGTTACTGTAAATTAAATCCATTGTAATTTCTATTTTGATTCAGTGATGTAAATTTACAGTGCTCATTACCCAAGGTGAAAGCTCATAGAAAGTTTCCATTCTGGTTAGGTGCCTTTATAGGTGAAAAGGACACCTCTCTAATAAGTAATGAGGAAAGAGACTGAACATACACATCACTGTGTATGGAGATATACTCTCTCTCTGACTTCTGTTGTTGCAAATAACTGGTTTCTAAAAAGCTGTTGTATGTTTTATAATATCTTCTAGAAACACTTTTGTAAGTATGTTAAAAGTAAAGTATTCGCTGGACCTGCTTCAGTTTACAACAAAAAAATGTAATAATGTACAGAGAAAGTTGTTTGTGTTTAAAAAATGTGGCTGTGCAATTTATGTACATTTGCAACTAGAATTATTAAAGTTTTATTTAGCTATTTTAAGTTTCTGCCTTGTGTCTTTTGTTATGGTTAAGTTACTGCTGTACCAGTCTGAATAAGAGAGAAAGGCTACAGATGAAAATATGCAATTAAACCTACAGTACCTTGTTTAGTTGCTAGCACTCTGCCTTAGCTTTCACTTGTGTTTATCTGTTGAGCTGTTGTTTTCACTGCTGATTCTCAAAACATCTGTTGGATGGAGTTTGTCGATACCTTGAGAATTTTGAATACTTAAATCCAGTGAGAATAGACTTACTGTAATACTAATGCTTAATCAACCAATACTTAATCAAGAACAGAAAAATACTATTGACCATAGGACATTCCTTCAATCCTGCAGCAAGTTCAATCTGTTTCTAACTGTACATAGTATTCTAAATGTAGTTTTAATAATGCACTCTTAAATTTTACTTATTTTGATTTTAGGCCTTTGACTATGCATCCTAACGTTTGACTACTCTTATTTGATACTTCAAAATGTAACATTAAGTATGGAGGATGTAAAATTGATATCGGCATAACCATTAGTACTGTCTTTTCAACAGGTAGCTTAAATTCTTGTTTTCCATCATATATTGCTATGGTAAAATTAAACTTTGCAACCAATGTTTCATGCATTTCCAACATCTTAATGTCTGAATTGAATTGTGCAGCCCTCCGTGTGTGGTGAGAATGTGTGACACGTCCTACAATAAACCTTCATTTGTGGATCTGAAAATCAGTCACTGAATCGCAGTTCATTAATTCAGGTATTATTTTTGTTCGGAAAGATAGTGGCCCATTAAATTTCAAATTGTCAAAAGGGAATGTGCTGTACTATACTAAATATGACATTTAATAAACGTACAGTAAATATACCTGCAGCAAAATAGTTTCAGTGCTAAATATACTATGTAAGAGATTACTACATCATATAGCACAGTTAACGTATAGTGCAGCAATGATAATATGCTGGTATCAGAAATAAAGTATGCCATATACATGTACAAATAGTGAGCAAAATATACTGTATAACATGACCTCAAATGTACTGTATCCCAATTTTGTTGGGGTGAACACAGAACGTCTCCAAACAGAGATGATTAATGACAGACTAAAACTCCAGTTAATCAGGAACACACTTGAACAGTAAGCGTTGAAGCACATTAATCATAAGTAAAAGATATTAAAGTTCAATGGAAAAACATACTATACATCCTTTCAGTTTCTAGCAATGTTACTTGAGCCAGAATAATCACTAGAGTACTAAAATGGTGTAACTTGGAGTGCCTATTATCTCTTATCACTTGCTAGAATGAAGGCGTGTCTGAGAAACTTTGAATCAAAGTGTCTTGGCGATCATGGAAAACCTTTTCAAGATAAAAGATGAGAAGCTAATGCCTTAAATGTATGCTCACTCACGAAAGTACCAAGGATGAAAACAACAAGTCCCTGACTGAAGATGAATTTCTAAATATTGTAGATTTAGCATAGAATCAGAAGCACTTCACAATGATCTAATTTCATTCTACCAATTGTACTAAAGGAAGTAAGGGAGATAGCACTCACAAACTAAAGTAGAACACAACAGCATTCTACAAAACACTAAACATGCAGACTTAAAAGAATGTCCTAGTGACAAGACTAAAATAACTAAAAATATAAGGAAACTTAAATCAAGTATTTAGAGTTCTTAGATATATTGACAAGGGACCCCAGGGTCATCAGAAAGAGGACATACAGTACAGTAAGTAGGAATTACAGGGAAGAGCACTCAGAACTGAGGTTTGTGTTCTCATTGTGTTTGTCTGTTCTGTCCTCATACTTCCCTTCCATCTGCCAAAGATACAGTATGCTAACAAAAATTTAATTAGTGGGCTATGAATGACAATAGGTGAATAGTAGTGTTCTCCCAATAAACACAGTGCCCATAGAAGTGTAAATATGCAAATACAGTGCAAATATATACATTGCCTACATATACACCCCCCTTGGACTTTTTCCAAATTTTAGTATGTCACAGCACGGAACCATGATGTATTTCACCTAGAATTCTTGCCACTCAACAAAACAAAGTACTCTATAAAGTCAAAGTTAAAAAAAAAATCCAGACATTTTACTAAATTTATTAAAAATAAAAACCAGAAAATAATTGAATGCATAAGTATTCATCCCCCCCCAGAGTTAATAATTAGTAAGACCACCTTTGGAAGAAATTACAGCTGTGAGTCTCTTTGGGTAAGTCATTATCAGCGTTGCAGATCTCGGCACAGGAATTTTTGCACATTCATTTTGGCAAAGTTGCTCGGGCTCCATCAAGTTGGATGGGGACTGTGACCAGCACTTTTTAAGTCATTCCACAGATGCTCAATTGGATTGAGGTCTGGGCTTTGACTGGGCCACTCCAGGTCATTAACTTTTTTGGTTTTAAGCCACTCTCGTGTGGCTTTTGCTGTATGTTTCGGGTCATTTTCCTTTAGGAAGATGAATCGTCTTCCAAGTCCCAGGGCTCTTGACGATTGCAGCACGTTTTCTTCCAGCATTTTTCTGTACTGAGCTCCATCCATTTTTCTTCTATTGTTATAAGTTTTCCAGTTCGTGCTGCAGAGAAGCATCCCCAAAGTATGATGCTGCTGCCATCAAGCTTCACTGTAGGGATGGTGTTCTCAGCGTGATGTGCTGTATTAGGTTTGCGCCAAACAAAGTTCACATCAGAGCATAGAATCTTCCTCCAAATTGTTGAGTCTCTCACATGCCTTTGGGCAAACTCCAGCTGAGATGCGATATGAGTTTTTTTCAACAAAGGCTTTCTTCTTACCACCCTTCCATACAAGCCAGATTTATGAAGGGTGCGTGCTATTATTGTCTCATGCACAGTTTCTCCCATGTCTGTCATGGAGGACTGTAACTCCTTTAGAGTTGCCGTAGGCCTCTTGGTGGCCTCATTTACCACGGCTCTTCTTGCCTGGACACTCAGTTTTAGAGGACGGCCAGTTCTGGGCAGATTCACAGTTGTTCCATATTTTCTCACCTTTTTAATGATGGACTTCACTGTGCTTCGAGGTATATTCAATCCCTCGGAAATCTTCTCATACTGAATCCTTCCCCTGACTGGTATTTTTCCAAGAACCTTGTCTCAGATCTGTTTGGAATGTTCCTTGGTCTTCATGGTGTAGTGTTTCCTTGGAAATGCACTACCTAAGTGGGGAAGCTCCCAGACACAGGTGTATTTATTCCAAAATCATGTGAAACACCTCAGCTGCACACAGGTAGACTCCAGTCAAGTAATTATGTGACTGGGAAAAGAGAGTTGGTTACTTTAGAGGTAATTTAGGTGTGTCAAAGCAAGGGGGGTGAATACTTATGTGTTCAATTATTTTCTGGTTTTTATTTTTAATTCATTTAGCAAAATGTCTGGATTTATTTTCATTTTGACATTATAGAGTACTTTGTGTTGATGAGTGGCAAAAATTCTCAGTTAAATACATCATGGTTCCATGCTGTAACACAATAAAATGTGAAAAAGGTGTATATGTAGGCAATGTATATATTTGACAAAGCCACATATCCTGCACAAGATTTGTCATTTTCCAGCTTTAAAAAACAAATCTAGGACTTGACATTAATTAATCTCTGTGTATCAAAGGACCTCTGTTGACACTTTACTTTTCACAATCTGATTAAAACTGTTTGAGTTGCATTCTTAAAATATATAAGAAATTGGTTTTACAGTGCAAATGTTTTTTTTCATAGCTTGTACTGTTACTCAGGTGGGTTTTTTTTATTGTAACTGCAGCTATTTTCAGCTTTAAAATCTTCTGAGCGGAAAAAGTTGTTTCTCTTACTTTCAAAATGCTAGTTATTAACATGACAGGGCTGTGTAAACTGTCATATGGAAGAGCTTTTCATTGTCATGTCTCCTCAGAATACCACCTGTTACCTTGACAAGTGTGTGTGCTTTATTGAGAAAGTGAGGTTTATTTCTGTTTTTCTCTAGTTTGGAAAATGTATTTACAATTGATCATGCTAACCTTAAAGAAAATAGTCCCTTGTAATCCATGGTTGTTATCTTACCTTCAAATTTGCCTGGGAAGAACATGTTTTGTTCAATTCAAGAGTTCCATTCTGCGTTCCATTGAACACCGCTTTGTGTAACTAAATATTTTCGGGGTCTGAAAAGTACAGATATTGATTCTTAAAATGATTACACGTTGAAAAGGAAGCTGTGCCCTAACTGCATTTTCCCCCTATATATTTTTCAGACTGCCCTGAAGACTTGGCAAATAATAACGATCCTTCCCATTTTAAGATAAGATCACTTTATTAGCCATATAAAATTTCTTGCATTAGGAATTCATCTTTTCACATACCCCAGCTTGCTCTCCATGAGACACACAGACAGGGAGAGAGGCTTGGGGTCAGACCACAGGGTCAGCCATTGTACAGCGCCCCTGGAGTAGTTGGGGTTAAGGGCCTTGCTCAGGGGCCCAACAGAGTAGGATTCCTCTGGCGGCCACGGGATTTGAACCGGCGTAGATCCTTAGCCACAGAGCCACCACTCCATCCCATTTCTCTTTTGTACAATTTGTTTTATACAAACGTGTTGTTTGTACGGAGTGTAATGTTAAGATGTTCAGTTACTGACATTACTCTAAATACAGTGCAGTTTAAGCTTGAGTTCCATTGCATTGTATATCAGTCAATATTGTGTGAAAGATCACTTCCATTAGCTTCTTCTCAAGCATCTGCCTTGACTCTCCTACTCAAAACCATTGCGCAACCTGTGCTCATTGGCTGAGACTCATCTTCACCAACATGTCCACAAGAAGGAAGCAGTGACCTCTAGTGTCAGACCTGAAGAGAGACTGTACAATTAGTGGCTTATAAAATGAAAACAAAGGGAGTTTAGGGGGAGCTCTTTAGTCAGCAGCGTGGGGAGGAATTGCCGTTTAGAAGAAATGTCTCCCTTGTTTTAATTAGCAATCTAATTACGAAGGGTTCAACATGTTTCAGTGGAGGTCTGGCAGATGGAACTGGTCATGGAGGGATGTCTGCAATATTGATGGGTGCATTCTACACATTCCTCTCTTTGAGTGCTTCCTGATCAGTCTACCTCCACTGTAGGCTAGGGATTTTGTTTGTTTTAATCAGCAATCTGAATTAGCAAGGTGTTTTTGGCAGGAACATCTTCCCAGGTCACCTCAGAATACACAGTAGACCTCACACCTCAAGAAGCCAGGTCACCGTGTCAAAGAACTTAACAGTACGCCCCAGCTTTAGGACGTAATAGAATCTTTAAGCAAAACGGCTTCACTTTCAGAGAACATAAATAATAAGACATTCAAATTGCACAGTGCAGTTCTGAAAAGTGAGATCTAATGACAGAAAACACTGTCCTATATTCTTTTACAATAATCTCTGGATTACTGGGATACAGTGAGGCTCATCAACCTAAGGTATTTACTGCAATTTCTTGTAATTAAAAGCAAACACATTTTTATCTCTTCTACAGCTAGTTCTGTAAACAAAGTCCCTACAATATGGCAAACAAAAAAAAAAAAGAAATCAGTCCACAAACTTACCAATAATTCCCCAAGAAAAAACGTCTTCAGTTAAATCTGACCTCTGAAAAAGGAAAGACAACCTTGTGGAAATAAGGAACAGTTATATAAGCAAGTTGTTACAAGAACGAGCAATTTTAAAACGGAGAAGTTACTGTATATTGTTTTATACAGTATATTATGTATGTATGTTTTATACAGTATATTTAAAAATATACTGTAATTTTTGTTTTACTGAGGTTGATTCAGTTCTGGAACTAAGCCAAATTGTTGAATAGGCCCAATCACTGTTTATGCTCTTATTTAACATCAGATTTCACCACCAAAATCCAAATTAAAAATTCTACAACAACTGATTGTCAGCAGGGGACAACCATGCTTCTGGACATACTGCATTCTGTGAAAGATCAAGTGAAAATATGAATTTGCTTTAAAAGTTACACGACACAAAACAAAAACAACTCCTCAACAAGTCCAATAACTTCATAATGATTCTGTGACAGATCCTAGCCTCACCAAGGGACTGAACGCACAAAAACTCACAATTTGTGTATATTAATAAAGAGCCATTCTTACATTCTTTTGACTGTTTTATTAACTACACAAATCACACCCTTGTGCCATATGTATTCCTGCCTTCTGTTCTCTCGTTCTGTTGTCTCGCAATGTCTCACTATACTACATCCCCTCCTTTGTTATTTTTAAAGTCCATAACTTTACCATACAATTGTAACAATTCTCTGTGAACACACAGGAAACTGTTATCATCTATTCCAACACAATTGATGTAAAACCTTCCATTTCTATTCAACCCATTCAACCATCTTTTTTTTTTAAACAACAATATCTATGCGTAACAACTCAAATTTTAGTTCAATTTCTACTCAAGTCACTCCTAAATATCACATCATTTCTAGCAGTCTAAGTAACGTCTACATAGATAACACAAACAAAACAG
The DNA here is from genome assembly GCF_059453375.1 of Lepisosteus platostomus. Classification (NCBI taxonomy): domain Eukaryota; kingdom Metazoa; phylum Chordata; class Actinopteri; order Semionotiformes; family Lepisosteidae; genus Lepisosteus; species Lepisosteus platostomus. The sequence goes on along the minus strand of NC_142631.1, from coordinate 10,678,451 downwards.
GGCAATTTAACATTTGGAGAGCTATGCAAGTCCTATATTTTTAAGTGTCTCTGTAACGAGCTGGTTTCCTGATAACCCTGCCACTTCTGGGTAAAGTTACTGGCTCCACTGTCTGAGGATTCTGCATTTCCTGCACGTCAGAAAGTCCTGTATTCTCAGCATTTTCTGTTTCTGTAGTTTCAACATCGAGATCCAATGGAGGAGCGTGTCGAAGATGTTTCAGATTTCTTGAACTTGGCATCCAATTTACCGTCGTCTAGGCCAGCCACAGACACTGTATCACCAACCCTGAAGTTGTGATCGCTTGTTCGATGTGTCTGGTCTGCATACAATTTTATTTTATGTGTGTACTCCTCATGATGTCTATGGATATCTTTTGTATTTTGAATTTCCATCAGCCCTTCTTTTTTCTTTTCCACGTTTCCAGATATCACGTCCAAAGATAATATTAGCTGGGGTTTCACCAGATGCCCTGTGAGGTATTGATCGATATACCAGAAGACTCTTAGGGAGCTCCTCTCTCCATTTTTTTCCTTCTGTTGCAGCTGCTCTTAAGGCCTTTTTCAGGTATCTGTGAAATTTTTCAATTTTGCTATTACTTCTCGGATAGGATGGTGATGCACGGATGGGTTTAATTCCACAATTAGTCAGAAATGATTCAAACAACTGTCCTACGAATTGTCTGGCATTATCCGTTACTACCTCTAGTGGATAACCAAATTGTGCATCAGCTCTCTAATAACTGTGGCTGAAGATATATCTGATACAACAGCCTCAGGGTATGAAGTATTATAGTCTATTACAGTCAATATGTACTCATTCTGAATGGGACCTACCAGGTCAATGCCCAATTTTGTCCAAGGCCTTGGTGGTAATTCAAGTGGTTGGAGAGGCTGATCCTCCTGCAATGTCTGATTCAACACACAAGTGGAACAATTCCTGACTAGTCTTTCAACATCACTGTCCATGTTGGGCCAGTAAAATTTGCTTCTCAGGTACTGTTTTGTACGAACCACACCTTAATGTGTCTCGTGCTATTTTCAGTGCTTGTCTGATTTTTGTTTTCATTAATACAATCCTCTGTCCTCACAAAAGCAGTCCATTTTATGTAGATAACTCCAACATGGCTGGAGTTCTTCTGGAATTGGATTAGGCCATTGTCCTTTTTCCACTATGGACATCTACAATTTCAATGTGTCATCTTCGTTTGTTGCTTGTTTAAGTTCCTCAAGTGTCATAAGTGCTGACTGAAAGCACTGTATCAACATAGGTTTCTACATAACCAGTGTCTTCTGTCTGGTAAAGGAAGACGTGACAATGTCTGGGACGTTTACTGTGTGTTCAAGTTTGTAATCATATGGCTGTAATCTCAATCCAAGTCTTTGTAGCCTCGGTGGTAACAATGCTGCCTTTTTGGGACTGAACATATAAATGAGGGGTTTATGAGCCGTTTAAAGTGTAAACTTGCCTCACCACAAATGTGTCCTAAAATGTTCCACTGCCCAAACACAACCCAAGGCTTCACGCTCTATTTGCGAGTAACGCCTTTCTGCCGGGGTAAGTGAGCAACTTGCATATGCCACTGGCTTGTTCTGTCCATCTTCTCGTCTTTGCAGCAATACTGCTCCAAGTCCTACAGAACTCATGTCACTGATCACTACTGTTGGTGCATCTAGTTTGAAGTATGCCAGACATGGTTCAGTTACAAGTGCTCTTATCAACTCAACAAAGGCTTTCTCGGTCTCTGATGTCCATTCCCACTTCTGTCCTTTCCTCGTTAGTTTTCTAAGGGGTCCTGGTATATCTGCATTATTAGGAATGAATTTCATCAAAAATCCAAAAATCGAATTTGTGCATAGGCCTAAAATTTCGTATTCGTCTGCATAAGTTTAGTTCTGTGTGCTAAAACTTTCTTGAAAAGTTCTACTCTAACGAAGGTGGAAGTGGAAGTTCCACTTCCTGTATCTATCGCCATTTTTCTCTTGGCCATTTATTTGAACAGTTTACCTTCAGGGTTAATAGAATAAACAAATTCATCCGAGTCTGAAGAAGGTTCTTGAACTGCTCTCATTGGTTTAGCAGTTGTTTTAAGTTTTGTCCCTTCATTATTTGTATTAACTTTATTTTCTTGTTGGGAACTGTCTTCCTTACAGGGTAGACATTTTGCTGTTCGCGCTCCGCATGCGTCTGCTTTGTGCGTTGCTGGTCCGCACCTGTAACCTTTAATGTCAGCCGTCCCCTGTTCTTCTATATCTGTAGCTTGACTTCGTCCTGCTTTTGTTTCTGAAGTTTGAGCGAGTTCAGTGTTTCTTGTGAAGTAAACATGACTCTCTCTAGCTTTTGTCGCTGTGGTCAGAAAGCATTTTTTGATTCTGCTTGAGCTGCTCCATAAATTCTAGCTACTGTAACTAGAGCGCTTTCTAAAGTCAGTCCTTCCTATTGCAACAAAGTTATCACGCAGTCCCTTACGTGCACATCTTTCCACAAGTTGATCTCTTAACATGTCAGCTTCCAATACTCCAAAGTCACACGATTTAGCCAATTCTCTTAGTGCATTCACAAAAGCCTCAATAGATTCGTCCTGAGACAGATCTGTCTAAATTTATGCCGTTCCAAAACCACATTTCTCCGCGGTGTAAAGTAAGTGTCTAAGGCAGCTACAGTCTGTTCATATGTACCTTTTTCTCCAGGGAGGTTGGCGAAAATCCGCTGCATGGGCGTCCCGATACAGTGCAGTCTCATGGCATCCGGAGCTTCTGTAGATCCACCGGCTATTTAAAAAAATCTGAACGACTCCATCCATATCTTGTATTCCCTGTACAAATCCGGAGCTCCGAGGTTCAGTGGAAGCGGTGGAGAAAGCTGGGCATGAGCAAAGCTTCTCGGCGCGGCGGCCATTATCTTCCACGGCGCAAGCTGAACGAACAGCCCGCAAATTCAACAGTTCGGTTCCACCAGCAAGAGAACTATAATCTGCAGCGTTCTGCTCGCTTTGGGTTCGTCAAGTACTCAGCTCTCGTCGCCATAAATGTGTACATTAATAAAGAGCCGTTCTTATATTCTGTTTTATGAACTACACAAATCACACCCTTACGCCAAATATTCCCGCTTTGTACTCGTTCGATCCGTTTTCTCGCGATGTCTACGCATGGCAAGGCCAGGAGGTTTTATGGTTTTCCTGTTCATGTCCCAACGAGAAGAAACCAGCATATTCTACAGGGCTAAATCGAGATACAAGTGGCTTTTGTGGAAGCATGAAAGCAAATGAATGATAATCTTGTGAATATGTTGAGAGAGGCTCTCAATGGTGCCATATATGGTTGGATTTGCATAGAATGGAAATTCACCTTTGTTCAATCATTAAATAATATTTTTATCACAGGTAGGGGTAACCACAGAGAAAGTTTATTAGTCCAACTGTCTACCTGAAATTACAACTAATTTGCTAATAAACTAATGGAAAATAGTCTCCATTTGTTGTGAGCAGTATATAAGCTTTCCGTGTGAGACCTTACTGCATGATAATAAAGGAAAACTCAAATGAAATATACAAAACGCTAAAGTTGCATACATCAAACATATTTTTACATTTCCCCTGCTTATTCCAAAATCAGATGAATTATAATGTTCACAATTGCATCTGATGCCTACAGTAGCTACATCTCACTATCATTTTCTTCTATGTAAAATACATTTATAAGAATTTAAAATTATATAATTTATTGAGGATTGGTCCTACCTTTCTCTATCAAAAGGAATTGTCTTTGAAGCATATTTAGACTTTGGAGCAAAAAAGAACAGGCCTTGTGAAATCCCATGTGCTATTATAAAGTGGAAATGTTTGATCAAGGATGTTTTGAGTCTCCTCTCAGTTTCTCCAGCACAAAATATTTAGTTAGTTAACCTTCACTCTCTTAATAATATTTTGAAATATTAATGTTACAAGAAAACTACTAAAACATGTCAGCATTTAAATAATTAATGAAATCAAATTTGTTTCCCTTTGAAAATGAACTACATGAATGTTTTATTACTTATACAAAACAAGACACTCTGTAATATACAGTTTTTGCCATTAGACTAATTTGTTAGCTCTGTGTGGTGCTTTTGGAGAGGAGGAAAGAGCTAGAAGCTAAAATAACAGATCCCACTTACGTTTCCATTAATTATTCTTATTCATAACTATAACCAGAACATTGATGTACACTCAGCACAAGAATAATATCTGCATATCATAATATATATCAACACAAGAATTAGCACAAGAATTAAAAATATCATATAATAATAATCATGATATCAGCACAAGAATAAAAAATGTTCATATTCTGCTCTTACTTTTTTTTCAAACACATTACAAAACTGTTGCATATTATTGTTGTTGTTGAAACTTAAATCATAACAACCTATAAAAACTGGAAACAAGGAACAATAATAATTTTATAAACCTGACCTATATCATTACCTTTAAATATTTCTGTGGGAACTTCATTGCAATTTTTCTTTCTGATAAAGAATCCGTTTAAACTGATCTCATTCTGCTTTCATTTACCCAGTTCAAAAGGAAGAAATCATTGTATTGAAATATTTAGACCTTTCTGAATAGCATGTTTCAGGTGTAAATGAAATCTGCTCTTTATTCTGAATCCTATTCTTGTATTGAATATGCATATGTCAGCTGCATTTTATCTGAATTCATGTCTTTTTTCCAAGTTGAAGAAAATGCTTAAGAGAATCCATTCATCATTTTAACATAATGTGGAATTACCACCTGTGCCTCATTTAACTGACTTAATGAGCTCTGGAGAGAGAAAAATGCTGCAGAAATTTCTGAAGGCATAAAGTGACAACTCATGACTACTTCTTATTCCTTACAGTGAGTTCAAGAACAAGAACAAGAACAAGAACACAGAGGCAAGCAATATCAGGATATACATGTTGCTCTATTTTAAATGTTCTTGCTTGTAATGATAGGACATAAAAGATAAATCTATAGGTAATAAAATACTTGACTTAAAACATATACAGTATTGTGAAGGTTACAGCTTCTTACTGTAAAATGCTAAAGCTAGGAAGCTATATTTAACAATACTTTCACAAATACAGTAAAGGCATATACTCTGAAATAACATTTAAAAACAATTAATTTAAAAAAATGAATTTAAGACAATAATCTTATTTCCAAATCCAGCACAAGACACGTATTGATTCGACTAGTATTAGTCACTAGTAAGTGACTAACATAGAACAAAAAGGTTATATTGATAAATCCTCAGTACCTTTAAATAACCGCATTTTTCACCATTTGTAAATTTTCTTTTCTAAACTTTGGCTTGTAAAATAATTCTAGAGCACACTTTTTTTTTCCAAGACAAGGGCTTGATTCCACACCGGGTCAAGCAGGACATTAGGTACATAAAGATGTATTGTGCATCGTGGTGGACTTCTGTGACTGGGCAATTTGTCAAACCCAACCTCTTCTACATTATCAATCTGACATTCCCTCTCTTAAGTGTAAGAAGACGTGGCCTCATATTTATAAAGAGCAGACGAGTGGAACATGTACTGTATATATTTCTAGTCACAAACCCAAAGAAATTAATCAGGCCTTGGAAACCCTGATACTCAAGTAACCGGAAAGAGCTTGCTATCTGCAGAAATGAGGCACGTATCAACAGCATTACCTTTTAATATTCAGAGCACATCTATTCTCGTCTTTTGTAAATGCTTTCCTGACAAACCTCAGTTGCTGCTAACAGATGCACCATTCTATTCCTATGCACTTTAAGAGTGACAAACATAAGGACATCCGCATTAAATCGCATAAATAATCACAATCAAAAATCCAGAGCAGGCATACAATTGCAGGAAAACAGCTTAGTACACCCACTCTGAATTTTAATAATGGATTTACCTTTTTAACATAGACATGTCTGAGTGTTGAAGTAATAAGTATTTTAAAGATCACTGAGATCTTTAATGACATCCTACTGAACATACTGTAATATGAACAGACACTATCCCCATTGTGTAAAACCTTTAACGTATCAGGTAAGTCATCTGAGAACAAATTCTCATTTACAATGACAACCATGCAGTCCATTCATACAGTTATACCATACAAAGGAGCATACAGTATGTATAGTGTAAATATATATGAATAAACAACCTGAGTGAAGCACCTTGTGCAATTGTACAACAGCAACACCAAACCCATGATTTTAACACTTCATTTTCTTCATTAACTCTTTCCTACCTTTGAAAACATTTTTGGCAACTTTCCTTCAGATCTTCCTCTCTTTACCCTTCCCAGTCATCTGTACGAAAGACATAATCACATATCACACAAAGATAGTATTTCTTTATATTGCCTATATATGATTTTTCAAGCTATTGCTTTCATTTATCGAGTGTCAGCTCCTAATTTACTATAGTTCTGATTCCTTAAAACAGATACTAGAAACATATTTATTTTCTTTAATTCAAAACAGCCCTTCTGGTGTCTTTGTAAACACCTAGTCTCTACATTTTATTCTAAGACTAACTAGTCAAATTATAGCTATACTTAAGCTAACCATATCTAGTTTTAGATCTTCAGCAATTGCTAACTGAAAAATACATATAAAACCCTGCAGGTGTTCTCCCTTAAAGATCTGAAGTTTTGTCTTCCCACAAAGCTGTCCTAGTACAATTCAGTCTGTGCAGTTGGAATTGAGGTGAGCTGGGCTTATTGACGTGTTTAGAGACAGGTTTCTAGATGGCTAGATAACTAGGTCAGGTGTTTAGTATTTATTCAAAAATAAACCTATTGAAAAAAATCAAATCAGTCTGTATTTTAATAAAGGAATCACACGTCTCTATTTAACTTTAATACTCAAAAAGAACACTCCCTTCCAAACTTTTACATAGTTTAATGAGAAAGCTAAAAATCCATGAATGGCTTTCTTCTTTCAGGTAGCTGTAATCTTTTATAATTGATCAATGTGTTCGAAAGGGGTACACCTGGAATAAAAACCTAGGGCTTTGGTTTACATTACAAAAAAAAGTTTGGATAGTCAGACTCACTTGTTTTTCTATTCCTATTCATACTCACATACCATCTCCAAAAAAACTGTTTGCTTTAATGATGCTGAACTAATTATACCCTGTCAGGCTGCTCCGTTTGTATTGCCTGAAACAGAAATTCCAGTTTGTAATGAGGAGTTTAGGGGGGGAAAATAGATATGCATAATATAATGGAATGAATTCGATTTTTCCTTGTTTTCACCCAAAGGGAAAAATAAAGTTTGCCAAAACATTGAGTGCCATTCATGTTATCCAGGAACCTTATTCCTCTGGTGTTTTTGTAATTAAAGTTACAATATGTAGATGCTGTCTGCTGTAACGTTAACGTTAATTAAAATGAAGAACTTGCATCACAGGAACAACTAGTGGGGGTATGGTTGGTGAGCTCAGACCTGAAATACAATGATTACACTTTTGAGGAATCTTAATTGCTCCTGCTGTGAAAAAGTATAGGTAATTGTGACCTCTGTAAATTGCCTTGGATAAAAACATCAACCAAATCAATTATCATGAGTCTTCTCTCTACCAGAAGTAGACCGATTGTGTGCATCACAGACAGAATTAACAGGCTTTACTCTCACATCTGTTTTCTCTCTCTTTTTTTCACATACTGTACAAAGATTTGTTGTTTCCTCTCTCAAGACAGAAGCTGTTTTCAAACTATTTCCTTCTACTTTTTACTTTACTGTAAAAACATTTGGGTTTATACAAGTAAACGTGAATTTACCCTACTGGTACAGTATATGCTGTATTATATTTCTATTTTTTTCAGAAGCTTTCTTTTTCCATATTTAACATACTGTAGCATTTTCTATGCTGCAGTTTGGAGTCCTACAAAGATTCAAATATTTTTAAAAATGTAAAAAATATCTTCTTTTTTGTGTTTTTAATTTTATACTCTCTTTTATAAACAGTTTTATATTAAGAATGACACATACAGTAAGATATGAGTCACCACTTTTATGAATAAACATTTTGTCTCACAAAATGTAAGCAAAACAAGCCTCATAAATCAAACGCCAAACGTTCATATCTCCATTTTAGTTATTTTTAAGTCTAGGTGGGTTACTTAAGAGGTTTTAAAAATAACCAATGTGTCTTTCTTTCACATAACCTGACTTCATACATCATAAGCCATTTAAATACCTTATTTTAATCATTTTAAAAATATTCTCCCATTAGAATAGAGTGGAATAGAACATTTTGCTTCCTAAGATGCATGATTTTACATTTTTAAAGGTATGAATTTTTATTACCCTCCTGTCTATTGCTAATTTTAATTTTTTTTAACCTCTAGAAAGCACTTTAAACAGAATAGCTAACAGTAATCAGGCGTCTTAAATGGCACGATTACACCATGAATGGTGATAGCTATTCCATAAATGAACATAATAATGTACAAGAAATGATAAGACATGTAAAGAATGGCATGTTGCTTTTCTTTTATCTGAGAGAGCACTTTGTGAAAATGTTTCTGTGTTTTATACACTGACTTAAAAACCATGACAGTCATGATGAAAATGGTGATAATCCCAACAAAGTTTGTTTAAAACATCAGAGGTTGCAACCCAGCATGAGTATTTAGCTTGAGGTCAAAGTTGCACCCTGTTGTATTAGAAATACAATATAGGGCATTGGATAGGGCATTTTGCGGGCTTTACTACACATAATGTAAAAGTAAAAACAAAAAAAAAAGACATGGCACTGGAACCACAATAGAGTGAGAGATATCAATGATGCCTTATAACTTTAATTCTGGCTTTAGTTGTCTTTCTGTGTGGAGTTTGCATGTTCTCACCAGGTTTTCTGGTTTCCTCCTATCTCGAGTGTCACTTTCTTTCTTGTACGAATGATGGATTGCTGATGTTCTGCCTTCTGGATAGGCTGTGGCTCGCCATGATTTTCAACAGTATGAACCGCTTTATGATGATGAATTGATCATGGCACCCTCCTTGTTTTTTTAATCATTTTTAAAATATATCTGCCCGGTTGAGCTGAGTAAAATAATGAATATAGTGGCTGACAAAAAGGAACAATTTTAAAGACAAATTAGCCCAATTAACACTGTACAGATCCTGATACTGCATCTACCGAGAAATGTTTTGATAAATTGTTCTGTTATCGTAAATAAATGCTTTTAACATACAATAATAATTCTGTCCATTTGCTCTTGCCTTAAGTTATTTTTTAATGTACTGTAGAAAGCGGAACTGGAGGTGAAGCTGAAACATTTTAAACATAATTAAAAATCAGAGATATTTTAATTTCAAGGCTATTACAAATGGAGAGAGCGGTACTGAATAATGCACTGTGCTGTACTATGCTGACCTAGTTACTGAACCATTGTTATTCCCTGTGGTGTGGAATGAAAAAAAAAATATGCAAGGGATATGCAGTTAAAAATAGTGTCTCCAAAAGACAGCCTAAAAATAAGGGAAGGTTCCAGTGTTTGGGAAGTAAACTCAGGCAGAATGTACAGTAAAAAAGAGTTACCATTGGTAAAGATATCACCTTTACATGCTGTATCAATCAGACACTCAGTGTGTGGGAGAGAAAATCGTCTCCATTATTTAGTGCCATTCTACATCGAAACCCAGTGGGTGCTTTGGATAGCGGTAACAAGGACAAATCTCTCAAAGGCAGAGACACAGTGCATTATATTCTTTCATAGCGCCTCATTTTTCCCTCAGCCTGCCAAGCATATCATATAGCCATCAACTAGTATTGAAGAAAAAAATCCATGGCAGAAAATCCAATATCAGTCATCCTCCTTCTTTCTGCACTGCTAGCTAAAGTTAACTCTATGTAGTCACACCAGAGTTCTCACATCTAGCTACTGCATGACCAGAAATCTTGCATCTATAAATCATCTTTATAGTGGACAGTGTAGGTTTCTTTCCAGAGATGTAGGGCATCTTACAAGAGCTGCTGTGAAGTTAAAATGTATCAAAATTGTCCCTATTGGTTATTTTACTGATTGTGGGTAAAGATGGGAAACTTAGATTAGAACACATGTTTTGTAACTTGTGTATAGATCTTAAGGATCTTTCCAAATGTCAGATCATCCCTTGTAACTATAATCTCCTATAGACAGCTGCAGAATGGCACCTAGAGTGTACCTCCAGTATGTTATTGTTAAAACAACTGAACAACTTGGGTGTGAAAAGAGATATACTGTAGCATACTATTTCAGAAGTAGAGTTTTAAAAAGAAACCACATGAAAGTGTTGCAAAAAAGCTTATAAAGGGCACCTACTTCATAGGTGGTTTCGATTGGGATTTGCTTTTAATGTACATAAGTGACATCAAAGTCATGCTTTCATTTGCTTTTTTCCCCATTTTTCTATCATTTTAGTCTGAACACAAAAATCTCCCAAGCTCTCTAGATTTAATAACAACAATAACGCCATTTAAAAGCTTGAAACCCACATCAAGGACCTCATATCATACAACAATGCAAAGTGCAGAGGCTCATTAAAGGTCTTCCAAGCTTCGAGACTAGAATTGTTCTTTTAACATCACCAGCAGGTATTAATGAAAAGAGCCTCTCCTTTTTATATCGGATCATTACAGGCACAAATGTTTATTTTTTCTGCTCAGCTATTGCCTTTATGTTTCTTTTTTTACTGGAATCATTGACAAATATATACTACGTACAGTAACATTCCAATGCATAAAGTGATGTTAATTTGTACCGTTAATTTGTACTCTTGCACAATTGATCACATTTACAAAAAACATCATCCCTTCATTTTCTGTTAGAAATGTATTTTTTATAAGAGAGATCAGATTGTTTTCAAGAAATATTAAAAGATAAGTAATGCACAAAACCTGGAACAGATAACCAGATACTCTTGTGTATTATTTTGTTTCGATTGTAGCTTGTTTTTAAAATCCAGGTGAAGAGAAGACATTAATATCTCTACAAAATAACCTAAGTACAGTGCAACTACAAGATGATCTAAGTACAGTGGAGTTTGCAACTAAAAGAGAGTTTGCAACTAAAATCACAGCACATGCTTATCCAATTCAGGGACACAGTGGTCAGAGCCTCAGAAATCTCAAAAAACACTGGGTGCAAAGGATACACACTGCATGGGGTACACACAAACAGCACACCCTCACACAAGGGCCAGTTTTTACAGAAGCCAGTTCAGTTAATCTGGCAGCATGTCTTTGAACTGAGGGAGAAAACTGGAGCACCCAGAGGAATCCCCCACAAACGGGTGGTGAACATGCAAACTCCATGCAGATAGCACCCCAGGAATTGAACCCAGGGCTGTAGAGCTGTGAGTTAGTGATACTAACTGCTGTGCTCCTCTGCTGTCCTAAATGAGCCAAGTAATGGGCAAAAAGGAAATGCACTGTACATTGTCAATCACTTCTTATTATCAATAAATAAATTGTTACTATACATGTGTATATATATATATGTTTGTTCATCCTAGAGGATCCTAAACAAAACTGAACAGGCTGGAGGAGACTGAAGTTTGTCCACCCCTGCAGTACTATCTCTGTGGTGGCAGTCAGGAGCAGTTTAAGCACGTTTAATTAAAGAAAGACATCCACAACAACAGCAAATCCACTGAGTAGATCACTGGCAGTGCTGTAAAACACAATGTTGTTTCAAAGAAATAAGGCTTTTGCTGGAGTTGTAGGACTGTGAAATGTATAATGGAATGTTTCATTTCTGTTCCACAAATATGGTAAGGATACATCAGATAAAGATGTACACAGAGACAACGTCTTTAAAAATGCTATTGTGAGATCAGAAAGATTAAACACCTACAGTACAGTACAATTCTTCATTAGCAGGACATTAACAAAGCTTCCTTTAGACACTTTACAGCTCATTTCTTTTCACTGATATGATTGAATACAAAAGCTTTGAAATTAACATAGCAGATGAAGAGGACTGATTTTAACAGACTGCTATAAAAAGCAAAAGAGCAGGGCAATCAGTAAAACAGTCTTATAATGCTTCTAAACAATGCATATCAATGAGAACTGAGTCATGATAGAGCAGGTGACTAATTTACCCTTGCAATGCTACTGTTAACACGCAGCAGAAGGAGGCACTGTAACTTTTATCCTGAAATTCAGGCTAGATTAACCTGTCACCTCCACTGACACAAAGTTGACTTTATTTTGAGTGTTGTCAAGGCGCAAATCTCAAGGTATTCATGGTACTCATTGGATTGAACATACTGTACCAAAGTCCCCCTGGTCCGAACTTTGTTTTGATCTTAAAACATGATCAAAATCAAATTTAAATTTATCCGAGAAGTTTTTGAGTGTGCAATTCCATACAGTATGACATTTTGGAGTTGTTAGATGAGCGTTGGAAATCATTCTAACTGCATTCTTGGACACATTTCCATGTTCTTCAATACACATAAAAATAACTACTGGAAGCTTCTTTTTTCCCCATTTGCTTTACACTGTTTTTATTTTATATTACTACTGTGAGTCACTGAAGGAAACCATTCTGAGAGTCTTGGCATCATTCGCAATATTGACGGTGATAAAACATCAGCATCTTCATTCTAAATGGAGGTTATTTTTGTCTTGGTGTCCAAGAGGCATTGATTAGACAACAGCTGACGCCCCTGCACCTGGCAAGGCTAGAAAAAAAAAACGTGATTATGCATTTTTAAGATTTACAGTGTGCTGTGGGAGTAGGAAGTTTTAGGTGAGACAAAAAATAAACATTTTATGGACCATTTAGGCAACTTCTTTGTCAGACGCACTTAGTGAGCACCTGAGTGGTTATTTAGAATAGTATCACTAATTATCCATTTTCTAACCACTTCTTCCAATTCAGGGTCAAGAAGTGGAGCCTATCTTGGTAAGCAAAGGACTCAAGGCAGGGTACACCCTGGATGGGACTCCAGTCCATCAAACAGCAGAAACACACACACACCAGGGCCAATTTACCCAGAAGCCAATTAACCTACCAGTATGTTTCTGGAATGGGAGGACCCAGAGTTCCTAGAGGAAACCCACGTCAACATACAGGGAGAACATACAAACTCCACACAGACAACACCCCTGGTTCAAAATTGAACCCGGAGCCCCAGCGCTGTGAGGCAGCCGTGCAAACCACTGCGCCACTGTGGCACCACTACTGTTCCGATTTTTCTTATTTGCCACGTTCAAACCAATAATGAGTGATTTTGTTAAAAGTAAAAAATTCTTCAGTAAAAAGGAAAAACTAGGTTACTTTTTTCAGTTATTATTCTGAATTCAAGAAGCATTAAGCAAAACAAGAAAAACTATCCAGAACTTCCTTAATTACTGTCATATGGTGTTGATAATTTTTTGTCAGGTTGTTAAATAGTGTTGAATTGTCCCACCTTACCACATTAATAAACCATCTGTAGCTATTGTTCAGGCAGCTAGATTCTCATTTAAATTGATGACCTGGAGAGTCAGTTACAGCAGTACTTTACTGGAGCAATTTGAATGAATCCTTCCTAAAGGGTACCTGGGATGTTAATCCATGATCCTCTAATCCAGACCCTGGACGGCAAAACATTACTTCACATTGCTGCCAGTCAAAGCTTCTAACTTTACAGTTAAACTTACAGTAGGCAATTGTCCTCTGCTCTACTAGTTTTGAGGCAAATGACTGCACTCTACAAAGACAAATGCAGTCTATCGAGTTTTCCTTATGTTATTAAAACAAAGTCCAATGCATATGCTTGTCAGAGTAACAGATGCCATACATTAAGGCAAAAATAATGTATGATTCTTTTTCCATACCTGTAGCTGAAATCCCGTATTTTCATTAGGAGATGTAAGAATGTTTTCATTCACAGAGCTTTAAAATTGCACTCATAGCACAACTCAAGTCAGTGAGTAAAGCAAATGTCTCGGCTGTTTCGTGTTCTGATGCTGTCACCACAAGAAACAACAAAAACCGAAACACAGCCACTTGCTCAAAGCCGGATTTAACAGCTTCAGAAAGCTAAAACTCACAAAAGGCCAATTTTGAGATCAGTTTTACTTACCCAGATGAAAGCAGACCCCATTAGTTTTTCATATAATCTAAAAAAAGAAACAAAAAAGGACCTAATTCAGTTATTCTACTACAACATGTAATGAACATGCATGTTGCTCCTGATGACAAGTTCTATTTGTGTTGTACATTCACGGTGATAGCGTAACAGTTGAAGGATGGGCAAAGAATTATAAGTTTAAGTTTCAAATATTTAACTTTTCAAAAGACTAAATGTGGTTGCAGCAATCTTGCATGTTCAAGAAGGGAGTTGCGTCAGCCTGCGTAGGCTGCATAGGAACAGGTAAAGAGTTATCCCATGCTGAAAGGAAACAAAAAGATACATTTCAGCTGTTGAGCCTTCTTCAGGTGTGGCACCTCGAATGTTGTGAACGTTCTTGAATTCTGTGTTGTTGAACAAACATTCAGCCTACTTCATATCGGACAGAATTCTTGTAGAAATCAAAATCGTTTTTGAGAACACTAATTTCCTCAGGGAACAATTGTATTTTATCAATGTTTGCTGTAAAGGTGGGCATCTCAGCAATGTATGGGAAAGCCTTGTGAACAAATACAACAGCCTTAAGTACAGTCCATTCACAATAAATCTTCCTTGACTTGTTTACTGTATTACACTACTCAACACGTTAAAATCAAGCAAGGGAGACTATAGATTCTTCTTTGTATAATTGTGGAAGCACCAAATGTTTTTATTTTTTTATCTGACTGTAATAGACAATAGCTAAACAACTTGGTTCACTGCTACGAGTCCTGAAATCTGCAGCAGGTAGGACTTATCCTGGAAACCTGAAAACCATACACGTACTCCTTCAACACATCCCTGCCAAGATATACTGTATGACACATACTGTAGTTGGTTTCAAAGTGTGTCAGAAGAGAGCTAGCACTGATAGCACGAACAGAGAGCCTCCTCCTAAGAACACTGGATGTTCACAAGAATCAAGCAGGTAGCAAAGAACCAGAGGACACCTTGGACAGTGCTGGTCAGATGGCCACTACTGCCTGTAGAATCTGGTCATAACTGACTACAACCTTATTCCAGGCTCCAACAGGTGATATACCATAGGATTCAAAGTTGTCCTAAATCCTAAGCAAGCACTTTGACTTGTTGAGCTGTCCAGTGTCTCTTGAAGGGCACATCGGAAGTGAGCTTGAATTCAGATGGAGAAATAGTTAAGTCTGGATTTCATTTCTGTTTTGGGACATCTATAAGGATTTAAAACTATAATATTTAAGTGTCATAGGTCTTATGTTTTTTTTCTCTCCTTCCTCCTGAACTGTCTGTTTTTTGATTCAACGGTAATTACAAACTGACATTTCATTTTTTGTTTCAGCCTTCAGGCAGTCCTGGGGTTCTTAAAGTGTGATATCTCTGAAGACTCTAAATTAAGCACGAAGTAAAGATCTCGGCCATTATTTTTCTAATTTCTGTTCTTATGTGCTATTTATACTTTCATTCCCACCTCACCATGGAAACATTCAGGCAAGAAAGGGCTAATTTAACAATCAAGGATAAGTTTAAAAAAATGTTCTTGCTGGCTCTGCTTATGATTTCCAATAGCTGGAAAGAATAGACTGTTTTGTACAGTAAAGGACTTTATTCTAGTGTTACAGCAGCTTAAGTTTTAAAGGAGTTAGTGAAGTGAAGATTTTGGATGGAGAAAAGTGCTCAAATGCATATAAGAGGCAGTCATAGACAAGCACGAGCAACTCTTACTTTTTGGGCTACTAATGAGGTCAAGAAAAATGTATTATTTTTAGTTTTCTAAAATCTTAGAGCGACACAAGGCTCCTAAAGCCTATGAGGTTTTTTTACCTACACTTTTGACAGATATTCCAAATAAAGTTGGAAGCATTTTTTTCTAAAAACAGTAGAAATTGAACCTCCTGAAAGATTCTATAAAAAACCCTTATGTGAGCATTTTTTAGATTATAGATGGGGGAGATTTTGTAATGTGTTTGAGAAAAAGTGCAAGTTGTTTTTTTTACGAAAGTTTTTCACCAAAGAAAAATAAAAAAAATATGTGTGTAAAACTCCTAAGGGACTAAAAACCATCTGTTCTCTGTATTGACCTCAATATGTTTGGGACAGTATACTCACAGAGCTTCTCAGAAATAACCACATCATCTAAGGAAGACCTTTATGTTAAAATCAACAAGCTAAAAAGCTCTAGCTATTTCAAGATCTCTCCTACTGCAATTGTCATTGAAAAGCACTTTAACAGACATAAGATTACACTGGTTTTCTTTAGAAGAATGTAAGAGAGAGGCTAATGTTACATTGCAATATTCTACAGTAGCTTTTTTAATAAATCAAATTAAATTAATGCAAAGTTGCCTATTGTTTAAAAACATACCAGTACCTGTGACTTTCCTCCATATTTCCAGATGCAATAGATGGACTTAATGACCACAAACCTCAAAAGAGCCTAAAAAATGTTTTTCTGTTTTTTTTTCCCAAAAGATTATTCTGTGTTTTTATTGATCATCTTAAAAATCTGGATTAATTTAATTTTTTGTCATCTTCACTGTGCATCTGTATCAAGCAGTATGTGAAATAGGCACTCCATGCAATACATTTACTATAGATTTTAATCTCATTCTTGCCATTTCACAGCCCTGTTTCTCAGTCTAGAGCTTGAAAAGATCCTGGGAGAATGTCTCAGCACAAATACTGGTGATCCAAAAATAATATCCTGAGGAAAAATTGGTACTGAACTTTTCATGTTAAGCAAAAGCCATTCTCTAGCTGTATTAAATCTGTAGAACATATATGAGCAATTCACAGACCTTTTCTTTCATATACTGTATGTCAAAAGATAAACTGCGGAAGGAGTACGACTTTCGAACCATGCTATGTCTGCTGTATAGATGTTCTATAGCGCAGGCATCTTTATGCCTGATCTTGGAGAGATACTGTATGAAGTCTTTAGGTTTGGGCTCTAGGTAACTTAATGGAGTCAACAATTGATTTAATAATTTAAGATTAAAGAAACATTCAGTTATTGAGAATAGACAAGGTAAAATCTGAAGACCTGGGGTTCTACAAAACAAGATCTAAGACTCTTTCTCTTAGCAAATAGGTAATGATTTACCATTACAGTCACAATTTACAGCATGATAAACAATACGCAGCATAAAAGTCTGAATATAACATGGTAGTCACATTGAATAAAAAGTGCTTCTCTTGGAGTGCAGGATTCAGCATTTATAGGAAAAGAGACCATTAAGGCTCATCTGGTTAAAACACTATACTGCTCTGTGCGTGCTGAAGTAATTGCTTCCTATGCCCATTTCATGAAGCGGTTGTTCTTGGCTGCAGTTGAAAGAAATGGCTCTCTCGTAGACTAGTGTTGTTAAATTAGCTACATTTATTTGCCTTTCCATAGCCCAGTGATCATATAAAACCAAAACCCAGAAAGCGCTAGAAGGTTCTTTTCCATCTGTGTCTCTTCACCTCAACTGTGTTTAATCTATTAGAACAGAATAGATGCTACTAGAATCGAATCTATTTTAATCTATTAGAACAAAACTCAGTCATACCTGACTGAGTTTGGCGACAGAGTTTGCCCATTGGCCACTATCCACTCTCCTCCATGTGTAACAATGCAAAACAACATGACATTTGACAACGTGGACCATTTTAACAAACAACTCACCACCCCAGCAGTTCCTAGCAATTAGAAAGCATCACAGTGAAGGGTTATTGTCGTTAATGTATTAATCAAACTTTAGTTTAGGGTTTGCAAAAATACCCTTTATATATAAGACAAATGTTAAAACATGTATAAAGAATTACAGATAGAACTAAGCTGTCTCCTGCAAATAATCCCAGGGTTAAAGTTCATATGGTTCAGGTTATAGTCAGGATTAGGGTTGTATCCCCAACATGCAATTCATATTCAGCAGAGCCTGAAGATAATATAATTACATTTATGTCACTCTGTTAATATGGTTTTTAAGATATTCCTTTGATAAAATATTAATAAAATAAATTTGCAACCTGTGAAATAATTTGTCACTAGTATATTTCAAGTTGCTAATCCACATAGTTAGTTTACTGTTTTTATTTTGTGTCATTAACTTACTGTAGGTTTCCACATGGAAAAAGTACTTGTGTGGTTGTGGTGAATAATGAAATACAGCCTTCTATATTCAGGATGAGACAGAGGTTTGCTGTCTATGGTCCTTTAATCATATATTCTATTCTACAATGTACTGTAAATCCACCTTCTTTTTTAGCAAATGCTATTTTTTCAGATAGCCTGTGCTTCTAATCCCTCCAGCTGTGTGCAGAAATCTCGCAGCCAGGAGAAATCCTGATTGTATTCAGTTGAGCTGGCAGTCCTTAGATGTTTAAAAATAAGCATCATTTGCATTTCTTGTAATTAAACAATTTGCTATTTTTGCTGGTCAGCCGTTATTGAATCCAACTTAACCTCAAATAACCAAAACCCTTCTTTGCCTAGCACTTCATGTTGGTGTTCATTTATTTTTGTAGTTCCTTGGTCAAGAATACATTCTACAAACTCTGAAATTTCTTGAACTCAACTCCTAATATTAAGTATTAAGTATGTTACTTATAGGAGAAAAAAAAGTCATTTCAGACTGGTGTTGGATTAAACTGGTTAAAAGAATCACAATACTGTAAATACAGTGAGAAATGCAAAGCAAACGGTTTTAGTCCCTCTTGGTTAAATCTCCAGTTAATTTTTTACAGTTCATTAGATAATAACTTCGAATCCCAGAAACATGGGGAGACAGGTGGAACTACAGTATATAACGTAGAAGGAATGCCAGTCCACTGCAGGGGCAATAGTTAAGTTCATAGCACTATCATCTATCTGTAGGATTAATACAATAGCAAGGCATAGACGTTCTTGCACTCTGAAAGCATTCTACTAGAGAAGCAACTTGTATTGGCATGATTAATCTTGTCTCTTCATCAGGGTGGAATGGTAAGGCTACAGTACGCAAAACCTCTAGGGTTATCGACAACAGTACTCGACTGAAATGGGTCACAAGAAAATCAGAAAAACTGTCAGAAAAAAAAAAGTCTGAGGCGAAGTTTCCTGTTAATGAGGCTCAAGCCATTAAAATTTCATCGCAGCCTAGTGCTGTGAAGAGTGGATTTGTTTTTGATTAACCTGCAGCCTCAAACTATGCCTATTTCCAGCACCATCTTCTTTTAGCTTTCCCCAATACACACAAAAATAAAAAGTAAACATGAAACTGTCCCTATTCCCCTAGTGAGACTTCATTTTATCCAGTGTGTCTCATCAAATGCATTTCACATTTCGACCAGTGTTCTAATAGCATGGGTGCATTCTGTTTCTTTTAAATGATTTTGCTAAAGTGTAAAACATGGCTTACCGCATTAATGTACTGTAAGTGCTGTTAATTCCACCTGCTCCGTTGAAGGGAATTCTCTTCATCCTGGCAATAAAAAGTTGTTCAAGAATGGTGCATTTTTCATCCTGAAATGCAGTATCTGGACATGACTACCTTTCCGTATTGCTTCACTCCTATAACAAACGTGTAAACTTAGAGACCTTAGAAACAACACCTCAAGCAAAGGTCTCAACCTTACCTATTAACTGCTTTTTCTCTTCGTGTTATAAGCCATCCCATGAATCTTTGAGTTGTCCACAGTTTTCCATCCATTTCTTCGGTGCAAGGAGAACACATTGATCAAAGATGTTTTCCTTTGAGGAACAAAATATTTGTTGTATGTAAACAAATCGGATGTTTTGTTCTTCAGCACATCCTTCGAACATTCAACGCGGTACGAGAAAGCAGCTGGGGCTTTTGCAATATCATTAAACCAATTCAATGTGTTTTTTTATAACAAGGAAACAGTTTCAAACTGCAGTGTGAAGAGGCTTCTGAAACTCAGTTAGGGATTTAAAACCAGGTGCTGTGGATAATGTGCTTACCCGAGGCTGAAGTTCATGAAAAGTTTGTGAACAGTTTTTTATTACCTTCTGCCCCTGGTGAAATCATGCTTATAACTCCATCCATCCATTTTCTAACCCCTTCTTCCAATTCGGAGTCACGGGGGAGCCGGACTTTATCCCAGCAAGCAGCAGATGCAGAAGGGAGGATACATCCTGGACAGGACACCAGTCCATTGCAGGGCACATATAGACGCTACACACAGACACACTGACACCTAGGGCCAATGTTTCCAGAGGGCAATTAACCTACAGGTATGTTTTTGGACTGTGGAAGGAAATCGGCGCACCTGCAGAAAACCCACACGAACACAGGGCTCCAGTTTACATTGTGTGGTGTTGTCTGTTGTATTGTGTGTGTCCTGAGAGATCAGCACAAATACTAATTACAATGTACATGCACACAGTATGGCAATAAACCCATCTATCCTGCCGACATTCCCTTTGTCTTGGAGAGAAAACATACTAGGCCATACGTCGCAGCAGTTTGCTCGAACCTGGAGGGATTGCTCTTTTTCAACACCATTTGGGGATGAGTCACAGGAGAGATGTGAACCTGACTGATGCTACAAGATAACCCATCCATAAATACAATCTCTATATCCATTTTCAGTTTTGGGGGAGAAAAAACGTCTTATAGGGAAAAACATAGGGTTGTACAGAACCGTATGATACTAGTATTGATCCATGGTAATGCCTGTGAGGCTTCTGCAAGTGAAGGGTACAATGCCCCACATAAGGTAAACAATGCCATTTTCTGGTCAATATTTTCTGTGGAATTTAGCCCTTCCAAACAAAAGAAATTCACAGGGGGGAAATCAACAACATTTCCCTCCAGACACATGTGCAGACAGTAGTGTGGATTTTCAAAGACGTTACTATATTGTTTCGCCTCAGAATAATTACCCACTAACACTCCAAAATAAAACCAAAATCTGCAGGGATGCATTCAGGAGAATAGGCTCTGTCCTGCTTATCTTTCATTCTGAGAGAAGACAGATTTCTTTGCAAAGTTGCAAAGGCTAGCTATCATGGGACTACATCAGGGCTCGTTCCCTGATCTCACACCTTACTTGTCCATTGTCATAAGGCAGAGAATTCAGACCCCAGATCCCAAACACTTTCTGAATCTGTGAAAAGTTTGACGGACGGCAGTGGCTTCCAGCAAATTCTTCCAGGAGAAAAAAAAAACTGAATGGCTTGATTGCCATTTGCCAGCCAGTTTAATATCTTCGTTGTGGTACTTTAGCAGCTCGAAATGAGAAGTGAAGCACTGAGGGTATATTAAGTGATGAAGAACTTCACTTCGAAGAAAGGAAAAAAACCAAGGGACCCCCCTCCGTAGCCTGCAAATCAAAGATAAATCCTCGCTGGACTGAGCCAGTGTGAGGATAAATCAAAACATGACAGAAAGTGATAGCTGTGGGCAGGAGACACAGCACCAGTTGTATGAAAAATGTGACACGCCATGGAGCACAGAGCCACCATTTTTCAGAGGGAGAATGTCTCGAAATACATTGTATTGACAAGAGGAGAAAGAGACACCCTTAAGTTCAACACATCTGACATGTGACAGTATCTCAGACGTAGCAATTGTGTCTCTGAATTCATTTGTCCTCTGCTCGACTACAAAAGCCTGGAAACAGAACTGGAGGGCTATTTTAAGGGCGCACAGGCCTACAGTTTACTCTCCCAGAAACACAAAAATAGGAAAGATTTGTAAAAGCCAGAAAAACTAATAACATTCAACACTAATACAGACATCAACACCACTGCTCTCCCCTTAGTTCCCACTTTAAGTGGGCAAAAACAAACACAAGGACTGTTTACTAACAATATACATCTATATATTTCCATATACTGTAAAAGGTCACAGGTAGCACTGCTTTGAAATAAAAAACTGATATTTGAAAGGTCATTCATTAAGAAACGTGAGGTGCCATGACATTGAATTATCAACAAAGTTCTATTTTTCAATGTGTGGTGAAGCCGCGAGGGGCTGAGACTTTGAAGGACGGTACTTTCCCTGTGAGCTCCTACTTTTTTTTTTTTTAAGCTTTTCCCCCTGCACAGGATGGCAATGCGCAGATCTCAGGTGATTTGACAGGACCCCAGCAAGCAGGAGGATCAGCTGCGCATCGTCCTCCAGACAGGATAAATCGGGCACCGAGCGAAGAAGGAGACGGTCTTGACAAGGAGGCAAATCCAAAGAAGAACTCGGTCGGATCTCTCAACCTTCGGGTAGCACAAGCTGAATCTGTTCCAATTCTGAAGTTCTGCTACATAACCTATTATTTTTCTCCAGCTCAGCTGCAAGGGCAGGCATGTTGCTAATTACAATCTTTCCCCAGGACCAGTTGGAGGGCCACTCTGTGGCTATTATTTTCCTCCAGGCTAAAGGACAGCATCATTGCTAACTATTTTCCCCGCAGTTCTATTTCTCCCCAGCACAAGGTGTTATTTTACATTTCAAATCGTGTGGGGAGTGTGTCTGTGCTTGGGGCCCACCTGCTACCTTCGGCCCTATTGTCAACTAACCTATTGTGTTAACTTAGATTTAGATTCAAACGCAAAAAAAGGGTAAAAAGAATTAAGAAATACTAAATTTGTTGTTGTGTTCTGTTTAACTTAAACTGTAACACAGGCAAAATAGTAGGTCATATGCGAGTATGGTACTGTAGGACTGCAGGATATACATATAGGGCATTCGCCTAAAATAATGGAGATAAACAATGGAACAGAAAAATACATTTACAAATTAAGCTGTTAAAGAAGCTATAAGACTATGCTTTTTTTTTCATTTGCAGCTGTGGAGACATCACCTTTCAAACATGCAATACACGTCATAGTAATTCTGTTCTCATTGATAATTCAGATACTTTGTCTTTTCCTGTTAAGCGCAGAGGCACAGGCTAACAAACAAATACATATGCAAAAATAAAAATGTGTGAAAAACTAATTTGTTGATTGGATTATGGCTTAATCCAGGTACTGCAGGCATAGCAAAAACAAATCACAATTCATCACATTCATAAGACATCAATATGCAAGACAATGTTTATTATTCATGAACTGTTTTGATGTTTTTTTTTCTTTAACTGCACCTTAATCCTTATCTGTAATTGGAGCAGAGTGACAAATCATTGCATTGTCTTTAAAAGTGTAAAGCACAGATTTTGTTTTCCATACCTGTAACATTATCAGAATTACAAGTTCATAAAGACCTAGCATCATACATTGGTCTATGGAAGTGATAGCAAATAACAAGAGATCAAAACATTCTAAATGTGCTGTTATTAGAATCAGGTAGAGTGGAAGGTGGGAAGATTTCAAAAGTGCTCTTCAATCATTATCCTTGAACTGCTAACCTACAGCTTCTCAGCTTTACGGACGGCTAAAATATAAATGATCACTTTCAAAAACAATTCTGCCGAGTTTAAAATAAATAAAAGTGACACCACTGGAACAAAAGAACTTCAGATATTACACATATTATGTTGTGTTCATCAGTCATAATTCACCTTGCAATTATTGTGAGTCTTGTTCTAAAACATTTGGCGAACATACAGGTAGTTAGTTCTATGGTGAATGTCCACTTCTCCAAAGCATCCAGAAATGAATTAAAAAGGCTTGAGAAGATTTTGTTTTACAGCAGAGACACAGCTCCATTCAGGTTATATTTCAAGCAACACTAGCTGATAATCTTCATTCAAATACTATATCTAAAGTGACTGGTTTGAACCCACTGTGCAAAATAACATTCATGTACAATCTGAAAGCACCCCTGGTGCTATTTTTATCTTTTTATATATCCAGCAATCTTGTGGACAATTGACCAGATTGCGGTGCGGTGTTTTAGAAAAAAAAAAGTTTTCCCTGAAGAAAGTCTGTGCAATTTTACCGGGAAGATAAAAATCTGCAAATGTAAAATCAATAATTTAATCTATAACATGAGTTACAGCACAATCTTTAAAAAAAAGGCATCTTTGCCTCTTATCATTGGCTTTCGGAGGCCACTGCTGCATTTTCCGAGATACAAATCTGGATTGAATAAGACGTAAATGTATTGCATATCCACATGCTTGGCATGGGGGAGACAGTAAATATAGCGCAGCTCATCTTTTTCTCAGGAAAGTGTTCAGGGACCTCACCAGAGAAAGCAATCGAGACAGACAGGAACACCATGAAATGACCAGTTCAGTGACTAGGTACAGATTCTGTCTGTCGACTGTGGCCGAACCTTTTTTGGATGAAATTGCTTGAGGAAACCTCGCCAGAAGCATAAACAGCAGCTTGAACGAAAGAAGCTCTGCCTTTGCTGCTGCAATTGAGCCCCAGACCTAGACCAGTCCCTGCTGGTGATATTTAGTTCTCTATACAGTTTCCTTTCAGAGTGGGTCGCAAGGGTTGATGAAGCCTATAATCCGCAGATTTACTGGCTGCAGTTGGGCAGTTGAAGTGATGAGGCGCTGGGGCAGACGGCGCTGGATGAACTCCTTCGGGCAGACAGGAAGGCAACGCTGTCCTCCGCTCCGCTGCTCCTCGACCGCACAGCGACCGTTTCTCATCCAGGCTTTCCAGGTGGCAGTCGCACAGGTCGAGCAGAGCCGCCACCTGCTCGTGGAGGGGTGGCGACTTGAATCTCCTCTGCGCCAAGTAGAAGAAGGCTTCCACAAAGGCCTGAAGGCCCATCCCTGCGACAGGAAAAAAAAAAAAGGACTTCATATTCCGCCGCTGCTCAACAAAATAAACATTTCGCCCGGGCCCTGTTTTATTCGCCGCTCAGGAAAGCACTTCAAATTGCACTTGCTTGCTGGAAAAGGGCTAATTGCAAATCCTACCGCCAAGCACTCCTGAGCGTGAACTCCAAAGGCAAGAATACCTGATGTCTGTTACAGGCCCTCTAAGCAAAACAGCAAGTGAAAAAGGACCAAACTGTACGAATGAGGTTATGTTTACTGGCTCCCAACAAGATCTAATTGTCACCTTACATTTAGGATACCAACTGACAGTAGGTAGTAAATAGGCTTCAGTAGTATGTCCGGAGTTCTGCAACTTGACTCAAACTGCATGGTCTACCTCGAAATGTAAATATGATTTTAAGGATCTCCAATTTACAGGAAAAGAGCACTAAATGATGTAGCTCCAGGATTTTTTAATTGGAAAGGCCAACACATAATGAGCTGATTCATATTGTACCTAAGACCACCCTCTACAATGGATGATCAAGCTTTCTCTACTGCTGCCCCACGACTGTAGGAGTCACTGACCAAAAGCATCAGACAGTGGCTGTGGCTGTGGACCAGTTTTAAAAATTAACAATAAACATTTTCTTTACTATAGCTCAATTGAACATTGTTTTTTTCCCTGTTTCTAAAGATTAGTATTCTTTCGAGTCTTTTTAAGAAGCACTTATGAATTAAATGCATTACATTATCACTAATAGGATACATTGCCAAAGAGAGTGGAGGACAGTGTTCTGTGGATGGCAGCAAGCACTGCAGGCTCCCACCTGTTCCCTTTTGCTGCTGTTGCGCAGAAAGCCAAGAAAACCCTGACTGATTAATGCCCAACCAACTTCACCAGACCTGGTCACAACTGGCTAATAACACTGCCAAGCCTCAGACCAGCGTGGACCATCTGCCCTTTAAGCAAGCATCCTTAATGCTTAGGGAACGCAGGAGTGTTATAATGAATTTTAATGTCACTAAATATTGAAGTGGTCAGCTAAACATTAAAAAGTAACCACAGACGTTAAGTATACCTACTAACAGATAAAGAAATGTGCAATAGTAATAATTCTTTCAGGCAAAAGGCAGCTGTTACTGTAGCTCACAATGGGTGTGCTTATACCCTTATGCTGAGTACCTACAGAATACCGCAGCTGCCAAACAGACTCTGCCACTTCATCCTGGCCGTTCTTCTTCTGCCATTTCTATGTGAGAATGGCATCCCATTTGCAGTTTCTGCCTTACTGCTGCCCTGACAGTTCCACAGAGAACAGGGAAACTATTTTTTTCTTTTTCATTTTTCACAAGATTCATTCCCCACATGTATTTACTCGACTCTTCTCCTCCCCTAACCGACAGCAACACACACTTCCCCCCCATGAAAGAAAAAGCAGCCTTCAGACAATAGTTACTGCAAGTCTTCAGATCTCAGAGGTAGTGCTCCTGTCTCCAGGATCTGCTTGTGTAATTTGTAGGTAGTTAAAATTTACTCTATCATTTCTATTTGATAGAGTATAAGATGGGCTTCTGTCTCCCCCAAATAACTCATACCAGGGATTTTCAAATACTCAACCAGCATAAAGTCATGCAGTCTTGGTAGGATGGGAGCTGGTTGTGTCCATGGGTCTCTAGGCTGTCTAGAGTCTTAATTTCCTATTTTACAGAGAGCCACAGGCTTGTTATTGAATTCTGCAACACATACTGTAATCCAGGCTTAGTACTCCAAATATTTTCAGAAATCCATGGAGGCAGGCCTCATCTATTTGGATAACTGACTCCTTCTGAATTCCTTATGTCAATGTTGGGCACAGGTGGCAAGACTACAGGAGAATTTTGCCAACATGAAGCAATAACAACATTATTTTACTGAGGACCAATGAATCTGCACAAACTCTCAAATTAATCTATCAATGTTTGAAAGGGCGAGAGAGCTTGAGAGCGCGTGGAAATACATACGTGGCTTAGTTTTATTCATATTCTTTTTGATAAACTTGCCGGCACTGTATATCACAACACAGAGGTATAAATATACAGCATATGTGCACTTTTGTAATCAACACCAGTGTGATTTGAAAAGCAAGTGTCTGACTAGGTTTTTATGAAGTGTCGTAGTACATAACGAAATGCAATCCCAAATGGATTAAGAAAAATGAAACACATCTCAGTGGTGATTATAAAAGGATAAAATCAAATTGCCTTCACATTGCACTACATTGGTGAAGTGTCAAGTTTCCTTTTATAAAATTCCAATTATTTTAATAATTTTTGTTATTGTAAAGTAGCTTTCCAATGAATTTTAAGTCTCCAGTTCATTACTTTATAATTAACTCAGATCAGGCTATCTAATATGGCATGAGTATGTCAGAGGCTTTAACTTGGATAACGCTACATAAAGCAACTTTTTTATGACATTGCAGCCTGACAGAACTCATCCCATCTCATTTTCCCAGTGGGCCATGCCTGGTACACCTCCAGCAGGAGGCACCCTGGAAAACCCTCACCAGATGCCTGAACCACCTCAACTGGCTCCCCTCGATTCAGAGGAGCAGTGATTTTACTCCAGAGGCCTCCCAGATCGCCGGGCTCCTCACCCTGTCAAAGAGAGTAAACCCAGCAGCCTTATGGAGAAACCTCAATTTGGCTGCTTGTATCCCCAATCTCATTCTTTCAGTCTAGGAGCAAGCAATAGGTTTATTTCACACTGAAAAGAGAAGAAGAAAACACAACATTTCGGCCATGGAGCCTTCTTCAGGTGTCTGAAGGCTGAAGAAGGCTCACACCTGAAGAAGGCTCCATGGCCAAAACATTGAGTTTGCTTTCTTCTCTTTGCAGCATGGAATAAACGTATTACTTGTTCGTTTGCAGCCTGCGCATGCTGACGCAGCTACCCACCTGAAATTCTTTCAATCTATGCCCCAAGCTCTCTATGGGCGAGGATGGGGACGCAGATCGCGTGGAAAACTGAGAACTTCGTCCGAAAACTCAGCTTCCGCTTCTCCGCCAGGCTTCGATACAATGTGTGGACATTACTGCAGCCACTGAACCAATCTGCCGGTCAACCTCTGATCCCCTTGACCCTCCCTCACAAACTAGAGCCCAGGGTCCTCCACTTGGGACAGCTGCACTCCCCTCGCCTGGAGGGAGCGATCCAACTGCGCTACAGAATAATACTGCCATCATGCCTTTTTATAATTCACTAGATCAATTTAGTTACTGCTTTCTTTTTGCCCTATGTGGCTCTCTAATTCCACATTCCCTAAACAGGGCAAAGAAGAGACGCTGAGGTCACTTCATACAAGGATGGGGATAATCAGGATAGAAGACCAGACTGAAGTGTGAGTAATCCTCAACATTCATGTCTTTGGGAGGAGGAGGGAGCCTGCAAAACACAGTTAAAACCTGAGAGAACATTCACACTCCAGAAATACTCTGACTGGAATGGAAGCCAGGACACTGGAAATGTGAGGCAGGCTTAGCGTTCCTAATCACCATGCTTTCATGCTGCTTTTTCTGTCGCAGTGCAGAAAAAAAATATGGATCAACCAAATACTTTAATTTACCTGGAGGTGAATTTTACATACAATATCATGTACTGTGTGATAACAGCAAGACCAAGCAGGATTTAAAAAAAAACCCAAACCAATGGCACACAGCTAAGTACCTGGGGGAAAACCTTTAAGAAAAAGGAAGAAATTGACTTGGCAGAGCAATGGTGAAAACCTGAAAATGAATTCTCTGACGGCAATCAGGTTTGATCTCGTTAATTAAAAGCAAAAAAGACCAAAAAACAGCTTGAAATCACATGATGCTAGAAAGGTACTGTCATAAGTATCCGTCTAAAATAAATACAAATCCAAGGGATACTTTGCTGGCAGGAACTGCAGAGATCTGAGGATTTATCTACAGACAGCAGCTGTAGCTGCACAAAATCATGCTGTTAGTCACGGCTGGCTGGAAAGAATACAATCGCTACAGCTCAACTGAGTGACTCATCCAAGCTCGGATCGAAATTTAAAACAAAGTGATAGCTGATGACAGATGAAAAATAACACGGAAGTTTGACTTTTGGGGTTGACAGGTGGTACTACTTGTGTCAAGGTGACAAAGTTTCTCTTTTCTAATTAACACTTGGCTGCGATTAATCAAACCCGAGCAGCCTACTCAAAGGCAGAAAAGTAATATAAGCATAAAACAGTTTGGCCCTGCAATTTTAAGTGGTATGTAAATTTAAAAAATGATAAAAAGAAAACATTAAAACTGTATCCTTAGGTCTGTTCTTCTCAAGTATCAGAAAATACCAGAACTTCTTACGCTTCCAGTCAGAAAACAGGTTCCTTATGTAAATGACAGATCTTTATATTAAAATAATAACCTAATTATTTAATGGACATGAAAATTGGGTTTTCAAAGCCCACCTTTTGTTTTTGCCATGGAACGTTTGGGCAAGTAAGGTTTGACAGGGTGAAACACAGAAGGATCCCTTCAGTCTCTGAGCCACTTCTGTTACAGTGAATGCCTATTCGAATCCCATATCGGCCCATTTTGGGTTCCCTGCAGGGGATAGCCAATGAATGAATGCTGAAAACACACTGTGAGGTTCAGAAGATTTTCACAGTGGCAAGATCTACTAACACAAGGAATGGCCAATGAATTAATGAGTGTTAAAAACAACTGGAGATAAAAACTGAATATGTGCAACCTAGCCTACCCTGTTCTAAACCAGCTCCCCTGAAACCAGAAAAGAAATGCTCAAATATACCAAAACAGCAAAGATTAAAATAGTGGATATACAGTAGCTCTCCCGTACGTCTGTAGAGAAACTAAAGCAAATGAGCGTGAAGATTTTCTTTTATTTTGCTTTGGAATAATAGGCCATTTGCCACCGAAGAATCTTTAAAAAAAAAGTCATAAATAGATGTTAAAAAAATTGGTTGCCTAGCTATGGTTACCTTCACGCCCATTATATACATTTCTTCAAGATAAGAAAAAAACGACAGAAGAAACTTTGGAAAAGGAGCTCCAGCCACAAACAAATCAAACATGTTTATTTTTGCTTCCTGTGTAATTGCCTACCCAATATTTATTCATGAGGTGGGGCCAATTAGCAGCAATTTAGAAAATACAGAAAATATAGCCCAAGACAAATAAATGGCACGCAAATATTGTTTGTGATGACGGGTGATCAAAACGAGAAAATGAGGAAGCTCTAGTTGGAAATTCAGCAGACTGGTACCCTGGGGATAAGATGCTGGCTGGGGTTTGCACTTCCACCACACAGTTTTAGAATATGCATGTAATTCTATTCCCATAAATGCTCCAACTATGACAGATATTTAAATTTTTAAAGCCTGTTAGATATCATATTTTCTACATTCCCGTTCTGGGACTCATTGAAGCAGAATATGACCTTGGCATACATTGATCTTTTCCAATTGCTAAATTACACAACTTCTGTAGACATTGTACAAAATCCCTTCGTTTCCAGAAGAGATTTTACACACAAAAAAACTTTGGAAAAAATCTTGCATTAAAAGTGAAGTCAGGAGTGAGAAGTAAAATGAATCTTTTTAAAGCTGCTGTAGATGGAAATGAGAGATCTGGTATAAAAAGGCATTTCTTCTGATGGTATAGAATGCAAAATGTGATGGGAATGAATGAATTCTCAATCCAGAATATCTGATGCTTTTGGGGATATGGATAACTGTGCAGTAATGAATTTACAGTACAATTTACATTAATGAATTTACAGTATATCTGACTGAATTTTAAAATGGTTAGGCTTGTATTACATATCTGATGTGAAACATGTTTAGTTGCAGTGTTTTTGTCAGTATTTACTGTTTAAACTATATTATATACAGTAGCTTAAGCAGACAAGGGTCTGAGTTACATGTTTAGTCTTCTTATGTAAGATTTCTTAACATCTAATAATATGTCTGCTTTATCTTACACTTTATGCAACCTGTCTAACTGCTGAAAACGTTGTGATAAATAGGTAAGATAAGATCACTTTATTGGCCATAAAGTATCAGGAATTTGTCTTGTATCAGGAATTTGTCTTTTCACCTACCCCAGTTTGCTCTCCATGAGACACACAGACAGGGAGAGAAGCTTGGAGTCAGAGTGCAGACAGACTATTCTGCATTATATGATAATTGCATACAGTACACTTCATTTTGCATTAGCACACGTACAGTACAACATACGTCTACATAATAAAGTAACAGTTATATTAATAAAAATAATAAAGTATTATTCATTTGCTGAAAAGCAGTAGATAAAACTGGTACCTCAGTGTTTTTAACAGAAAGCTTAAGATTGCAATCAGCATTAATGTAAATTATTAGAAGAACAATATTTTTTAAGTGTTACAATATACATGACAGTTATAACAGAAATCATTTTTTTTTATTTTTCACACTGAGCTTGGAT
Source organism: Lepisosteus platostomus (assembly GCF_059453375.1). Lineage (NCBI taxonomy): Eukaryota > Metazoa > Chordata > Actinopteri > Semionotiformes > Lepisosteidae > Lepisosteus > Lepisosteus platostomus. Next base: position 10,647,249 of record NC_142631.1, on the reverse strand, counting down.
TTTGTATTTGGCAATTTCCTCAAACAAGATTAAGTGACACCATTCTACCTTACCACAGCTCTGATTGCATTTGTTTCTGCAAATTCTGTAACCTGGTCCTTCTTGCTTAGAAGCTGTTAAAACAATGTATGTGAATAGGAATAGCAGATTCCAAATTCATCTTTATTTCATTCATGATCAGCAAACTTTGACATCTGATGGTATTTTAACACATGCATTCTACGTACACTATAAATGTTTGAAATTAATAATGTAAACAAAATTAAGAAGATTTTTTACAAAAAAGGGATGGCATAAAAAGTGCATCCTAAATTTGAAGGAAAACAGTACACAATGCATTCAAGATCCTGAAACAATACAATGACCTCATCTAATGGTGCTGTAAGAGAATCAGACTGGGTTTTAAAAAAATCTGCCTCTCTTAAAATGGGAATGAATTAGTCAATACATGTACAGGTATAATGCCAATACTCCACTGTCAAATGACTGGTTAGTTTTGATTGGTTTTGCAATCACCTTGCAAAAGGGATTGGAATCAGACTGCAGCTTTAAGGGGTACTGCTGATTGATATTGTCAGAACATTTTGCAGATCAATTCTGTGCCCTGCAATTAGCAATTAAAGGCAAAGCAATGGAGAGGGACATGTTCATTCAGCAGGTTTGAGGATAATCTACAATGACATCAGTTTACTGAAGAATTACCTACCTTGTCCCTTCATTTTCATCAGATTTGGAAAGAGAATACATTTGAGGTTGGGGATAAAATTAAGGTAGTTCTGACTTTGGTTTTCTTTAACAGACTACATCACATGTTAGGACCTCCATCACTAATAGCAGAATTTCTTCTATACATCAATTTCTGATTTTTTATAAGCCTCATTTCACTCCCCAAAAAACACTTAAGACAAATGAATTCCGTTGTACGTTTCAACCGCAGTATCTTTACAATGCTATTGGTAGATCAGCAATTTTTTTAATGCTATGATGTGGCTTTCAGGGACTCATGTTTAGACGGTGTTTAGGACTTAGCTGACATTGGTGTCAGAGTATACAATTCAGTAAGCTTTAATTAATGCAATTCAACTGCAAGAATGTTTAGCTTCTGCTGCCCTGAGCAGAACTGTCTTCATTTGTATTGGCCTGGCCATGGCTTTCTCAGCACCCTCCTGAATTTTCATCAGCTCTCCCTTCTTTGAAATTGCTTCCTCCTCCTGTCAGGTTCTCAACCCTTGACCTCACCACCCTGATCTACAGGACATGTTCATATTCCAGTGACATCTGTGATGACAACAGCTTGCACATGTTTCAGGATCTGAGGCTGATATACCCCCTCCCTTGATTTGGATCTGCTCAGACTGACAAGGTTGCACACAGGTTTACTCTCTCAAACTGCCGCTGATCTAACAGTTTTAACAGTTGCTGCACAGCCCTTAGTCTCTTCGTGACCTTCTTTTATGCTCTATGAACAGCCGTCTCCCAGTTTTTTCTATATGGGAACTACAGTAGATGGGCTGGATGCAAGTCCGGACTGACGTGCAGTCTGGAACAGCAAGTTCTCTTTCACTAAAAAACCTACGGCAACAATTAATCTGTTTTGAATGTGAATAAAGAATGTAAATAACAGGTATATCAGCAGGTCTAGATGCTCTGATGCGGAGAGGTGGCTCTGTGGCTAAGGATCTGCGCCTGTGGATGCAAGGTTGCCGGTTCAAATCCTACTCCGTTGGGCCCCTGAGCGAGGCCCTTAACCCCAACTGCTCCAGGGGCGCCATATCAATGGCTGACCCTGCTCTCTGTCCCCAAGCTTCTCTTTCCTACTCTGTGTGCCTGTGTGTCTCACGGAGAGCAAACTGGGGGATGCGAAAAGTAAAATTCATGTCGGGGGTGGCCTGTGATAGGGCGCTTTGCGTGTTTGATCTTTCGGAGGTGACTGGTGTTACTGTGCACTTTACTGGTTCCTTCTCCGTAACAATTCCCAAGTACTATTGATCTCTTAGATTGGGTGTTGACTGAAACACCCTTAAATTACACTTAACTGCATTCATTTGTAGATCTTGGTATGGAATGAACTCCTGCTAGATGATTACAAGTGGCTAGCTCAAAAACTGACAGGATGGCTAACTTTCTTTTTTCGCATCTTCTTGTGATTGTCTTCCATTTTTTACTTTTCATGGCTTTCCGATTTCATGGCTCCCTTGATTTCTATTCCTGGTTTTCTTTATTTTGTGTTACAGGGCTTTTTACGCATTGCAAGGACCGTTGTGTAGTGGGTAAGCCTTTGGACTTACGACACGACTGACAAGGCATGGGTTCAAGTCCCTGCTGCAGACACTGCTGTTGTACCTCGAGTGAGGTGCTGTACCCCAGTTGCTCCTGTCTGTTCTGCTGTATAAGTGGAGACCAGAATTGCTGGGAAGTAATCCCTGTGATAGTAGGGGTGTTTCAGCGTGTTCTTTTAACATTAAAGAAACCAGGATGAGCCCAAAGAGCCACTGTGGCTCTGGTATAGACTTTACCCTTAATTATATTATGATATAATGTGTAACAAAAACAATATTAATAAAACAAACCTAGAGATGGACCATATAGAGCAGAAGGAGTATAACATGGGCATTTTTCTGTTTCCGTTTTGGAAAAATCCCTGCTTATTTCAAAGGTTTCCTTTGAAGAGAATTTATCCGAGAGACCAAGACACTCCTTTATAAACTGAAAATACTAAACCAGAACATAGTGTCCTTTCCTTAACCTTTGAGCGCTGAAGGCTCTACAATGAGAAGGAAAACTAACTAATTGAAACTGGTGTCAATGTGCCAAACCAATACACACTTCTCAAGTTATGTGAAAGGGCACATAAATGCTTTTATAATAAATGTCTGATCTGCCAACAGGGGACCTCATTTTTCTTATAAAACAGCTTTTAAAAAAAGTCCTGCATCAAATCTTCAAAAACATATTACTTTAAGGAATGTCTTTATTATTTTTTTAGATGTGTGTGAATTTAGTGCCAGAAGGTGAAGATCAATAACATTAGAAACTAAAACCATTTATCTTGGCCACACACGGCGTATAGTGCTAAGGTGTGTTACAAGTGGGTTTCTTCTTCCATGTTATAAAACCGCTCCTCTCAATCTGAAAGAAATCACCTACTAAGTGCACTAAATAACAATTAAGCTTCCATCCTTGTGTTATTTTGTCTGAGAAAAGAGCACAATTTAAGCATGACCTAAACTTCATATACTGTACTTGCATTCAGTGCCACCAGCAGGAGTTTTTGGCAAGAGCAAGAAAAAACATTTTAAAGGAGCTTAGGAAAATATATACTCAATAGATAGTATCTATTTAAGTTATTTTGCAACTACTATCAGTTGTATGTGGAAGACTGTGCACTCTGGAGTAATACAATTTGGCTCACATACTTGGAGATTATGGGGAACACAATGACAGAAGAGGCCCAAGGACACCGCATTAGCTGAATGTGACCAGTTTTGTCCATTACCACTAGAATCAGTCGTGCTTTTCCAGTTCAGAACCATCACCTACAATAATCTGTCTAAAGAAATTGTGAATGAATTGTGCCTCACATAACAGGTTACAGTACATACAGTATGTTCTGCCAAGAATTCTGCATTCTGCCACTTCATAGGTAAATAATCAGCAATATTAACTTGCCGAGCTGCTTCAGTGATTCCAAAACAAGGAAACACAGAACAGTCCACCTGTTTTCAGCGTTGTTTAATTACCACCTGCAGTGACCTATCAATTATTGGCAGACATTTCATATTTCCTAGGAAGTTAATTTAAAACCAAGCCTCTTTCACAAGAATCATTTTTTTTTCCTCAACAATTTGCTTGCAAGTTCTCACCCAGTGCTATCAGATTGGTTACCATTTTAATTAAAGGTCACTGTAATATTACAGGTTTCATGGTAGGAAAGCAAAGAAATAAATCTCCCAAGCTAAAAGACAAATACATTTTACTACTTTAAATGCTTCCAGAAACATTTCTGTTAGTTAAATGTGATAGCAGCTGATCTACCTACTAGATTTAGTATTTATACAATACAGCACTGGGCAGCACAGTGGAGCAGTGTTTAGCATTGCTGCCTCACAGTGCTGGAACCCTGGGTTCAATTCTGGACCTGGGGTTCGATCTGTGTGGGGTTTGTATGCTCTCCACGTGTTTGTCTGAGTTTTAAGTGGGAGCTCCGGTTTCTACCCACAGTCCAAAGACAAAGTGGTAGGTTGATTGACCCTGGTATGAGTGTGTGTGTGTGTTTGTGTCTGTGTGTGCCCTGTGATGGACTGGCATCCCATCCTGGGTGTATCCCGCCTTTCTTCATTTGCTCACGGGGATACGTTCCAGCTCCCCAGCCACCCTAAACTGGATGAAGTGGGTAGAAAATGGATGGATAATACAGCTCTAGCAAGGCAATACATTGTAGCTGAAGTGGCTGTCCAGTTATAATAAATCCAATATAAGACAGAAACAAAAAAGACTCAGAAGTCATGTTATACCATTACAGTACCTAAAAAGAGATTATTATACTGAAACCAAATACAGCATGCTTGTCTGAGCTTTTGCCAGTACCTGATTCTTTCTGATCTGATCCCATGCCATTCCATCTTCTAGTAATATCAATGTAGAGAATATCCACCGATGCCATGGAGAAGTTACTGTTGCTAAGCTTACAGTTTCTGAAAGACATTAAATAATTATGCAAGACAGTGAACTTAAATCGGCTGTGACTGAGAGAGCTTTTTATGAAAGGGTCTTTTTTTGACTATCTTACTGTTTTTCATTTGCACTCCATTCAGGATCCAATTGGCAACCAGCAAGTCTAAAATTCAAACTCTTAACTACATACTGCAGACAAAATAACAGCAACAAAATTTGCCTCTAAACTTAAGATTTATACTCCATTATTTCACACGAGTATTTAATTTTACATCTTTTTTAAATAATGTTTTTATTTCCATTCCCATAAGTACCAGTTGCTCTACACGCATACCCACTATACTTCTAAATTCAGCCTTATCAAACAGCGCTGCTGTTGCATGTCTCTAGTTTGTGTAGACTAGAAGCTACACAAAACACAGTCAAGCCCATACCTGATAAATGTTCGAAATCCAGTAGGGCCAAGCCTCATTGTCCCCTTCACTCCCAGGAACCTCATGAACAGCGTGGCGATGCGCTCAACGGTGCGCAGGTAGTTAAACTGCTTGGTGTATTTGGGGAAGACTTGTTTCAGGCAGAGGGAGGGAAGATTATTCTCCACTTTTACTCCGCTGTCCTGTTCAGCTTTGTCTGGGGAAACCGTATCCAATATATCTTCCTGCAGCTCTGACCCATTGCCTGGCGTGTGTGATCTATAATGAGAAAACATGAAGATGTCATGGGTTCTCCTTGAAATGACAAATTTAGGATTCATGAGACTGATAAAGTATTATTATACTTAAACATCAGATACTTAGCATTATAAAATGCCACCTACAGGGGAAGGCTGCCTTCCTGCGAGCTCCCATTCGTTTCTGTTTATTTCATGTTGTTTTTTGTACTGCTAAATGCACATGCTGTTTGCTTGGTGATTACATATGACAGACAAACACTTATGGACATACAGTAAGACATAAGATCGACTATTGGCACTGTTACAATTTACACCAAATATTAACTGTCGACTGTGGCGTCTTACCTTTACCTGAAAGAAGACGGTGTCGTAGGAAGAGGGGTAAACGAGCGGGCGTTCTGGTTAGACTGAGGCAGCACAGTAATCGTCCCCCGCTCCTGAGTATACTTCTTACTAATGTTCAGTCACTGGACGATAAGCTGGATGAACTGAGAGAAAGGCTTTCTTTCCAATGGGACATCAAGAACTGCAATGTGCTGGCGTTTATCGAAACCTGGCTTGACCTGTCTATTCGGACTCTACTATCCTCCCGGGAGGATCTACCGCCAGCACAGATCAATGGATTCGGGTAAGAGCAAGGGTGGCGGAGTATACTTCGTGGTAAACAACTCCTGGTGCACAGACGTGGAGATTATTTCAGAGTCATGCTCTCCGCACCTTGAACACCAGACAATAAAATGTCGCCCTCTCTGTCTACCGAGGGAATTCACATTGGTAGTCCTCACAGCGGTGCATATTCCGCCAAAGGCCAATACAACAAGGGCGATGGATGAATTTCACGGACACCTAAACAGATATGAGAATACACACCCTGAGGGGGCATTCATTATCGCGGGTGATTTGAACGGCGCAAACTTGAAGAGAACAATGCCTAATCTTCATCGACATATCAACTGCCCGATGCGCGGAACAAACACATTGGATAAGGTTTACACTCCCTTCCGGGATGGTTACAAAACCCTCCCCCAACCTCCTTTCGGCAAAACCGATCACACCTCCATTCTGCTACTTCCCGTTTACAAGCAGAAGCTTAAGCCGGAGAGGCCAGTGTTAAGAACAATTCAACGCTGGTCGGATGAATCGGATTTTATATTAAGTCACTGTTTTGCTACCACTGACTGGCAGATCAAATCATATCAATCTGTATGCGGATTATGTTACTGGCTACATCAATAAATGCACTGAAGACGTGGTCCCCAGGATTACTGTTCGCACATACCCTAATCAAAAATCGTGGGTAAATGGCAAAATACGCGCTAAGGCTAAAACTAGGACACTTTTTTCAATTCTGACGACATGGATAGATATAAAAAATCCAGATACGACCTCAGAAAAGTCAAATACAACTATAGAGTTAAATTAGAATCATATTATCACGGCTGCAACACCCGGAACATGTGGAGTGGAATTATGCATTATTACTGACTACAAAGTGCAACTCGGCTATATCACACAACAGTCTGCCTTTCTTCCTGATGAGCTAGATTAATTCTATGCTCAGTTTGAGGTCAATAACACAGATCCAGCCAGGAGGATCCCAGTAACCAAGGGTGAACACCCACTGATCATATCCAGAGCAGATGTGTGTAAAGTTTTTAAAAAGACTAATTTACAGAAGTCTCCTGGCCCTGATGCTATCCCTGGCCGTCTTTTGAAGGCATGTGCCGACCAGATGACAGATGTCTTCTCAGACATATTCAATCTTTCTCTTGCTCAGTCTATAGGTCCTTCCTGCTTTAACACCATAGTGCCCTCAAAGCTTGTCATCAAACTCCAGGACCTGGGACTGAACAGCTCCCTCTGTAATTGGATCCTGGACTTCCTGACAGGATGTCCACAGGTTGTGAGGGTGGGCACCAACATACCCTCTACACTGTCTCTTAACACTGGAGCCCCCCAAGGCTGTGAACTTAGCCCTGTCCTCTACTTCTTATTTACCCATGATTGTGTCACCAGGCATAACTCAAACTCCATCATTAAGTTTGCAGACGATACAACAGTCATCGGACTGATCAAAGAAGGTGAGGAGTCTGCGTACAGGGAGGAGGTTGAAACCCTGGCAGCATGGTGCCAGGATAGCAACCTCTTTCTGAACATCAGTAAGACTAAGGAGATGATTGTGGATTAAAGGAAACATCAGGGAGGAGGTCACACACCTTTCTACTTCAACGGGCCTGAAGTGGAGAGGGTCAGCAGTTTTAAGCTCCTGGGAGTTAACATCACAGAGGACTTAATCTGGTCTCACCATACGTACATCATGGTCAAAACAGCACAGCAGCGCCTATTCTATCTCCGCAGGCTAAAGAACTTTGGCATGCCATAACATAACCAGACCAACTTCTACAGGTGCACTATTGAGAGTATTCTGACTGGCTTCATCACTGCCTGGTATGGGAGCTGCTCTGCCCTGGATTGCAAAGTACTGCAGAAGGTGCTGAAGTCAGCGTAGCTCATTATCGGCTGTGAGCTACCAAACATCCAGGATATCTACTTAGCTAGATGTCTTAAGAAGGCCAGGTCTATTCTCAATGACCCAATTCATCCAAGTCATAAACTGTTTTCTCTCCTACCGTCTGGTAAACGGTATCGAAGCATTCAGTCAAAGACCAATTGACTACGGTACAGCTTCTACCTCCAGGCAATAAGACTGCTAAACAGCCATGTTGGAGTAACCTTCAGCAATCACCCTAATGGTCTTTGTTAAATAGTCAGGTTACAGTACATTGACATACAGTTTTCCATTGTATTTGGCATACTGCATATTGCACTATTTAGACATAATTTCTGTATACACCCTGGATATGTAGCAGTTCTAATTTATATTTAATTTTTATTGCACTATTATTATGTAACCTTATTCTGTAACTTTTAATTTTGTGATTTTTATTTTTCCCCGGTGAGTTCGCAGAAAAGACATTTCATTGCCAGCAATTACTGATGCACGCTGTATTGCTGTGTATTTGATAAATAAACTGGTTGATTGATAGAAAATACAAATTTCACTCATTAATAGCTATAGTCTTGTGACATCCTATGAGGTTAATTATATATTTTTGACTAACACCTATTTTCCAAGATATAGAAAGTATTTTTCTCACACTACCACTTCCTAAGGTCAGGGGCTGCCCTCTCTTGCTCCTCCTGGGGTAGCTCATTATCCTGGTGTTCACATGACTCTTTCTGAAGGAAAGACCTGGGTTGCTAGGAGATGTGACAGGAACTGTGGAAGGAACTCAGCCGCAAGTCATTCTATTTGACAAGATGGTGGATAGGATCCACTTCAACCCACTCAGAGCCTTTCAAATAAAAAAGGAGAAAGGCGACAACAGAAGCTCTCTGCAGGAGAGAAAAGCTGCGCTTAATTAAAACGTGCTTGTGTCTTGACACAGTGCTCTAGGTTTGTCTAAATCTTTTCTTCAGGTCAGGTGCAACCACAGGAGCAGAGGGATACAACACAGGTAGACCTAACTGACCCTAGTGTGTGATTGCAACTTCCAGTGTGAAATGGATTCATTTCATTTTAAAAGATTTTTTTTTTTACTTGAAGAAAGACCTGAAACAAGATTTTATATCCAACATGGAAAAACACATGACCAACAGTGAATGGACATGAATCACAAGAGGTGCCATTGTAGGACTAAGGCTGCCCAGCAAAAATGTGTGAACTTCTGTAACAAAACTGTATTATAAATAATGGAAAGCACAGATAAAGTTATATAGTGGTATATTAGGGGGGTCTATTAAAGGTGCAGGAAACAACAAATACATCCATCCAGTTTCTAACTGTTTTATCCAATGTAAGGTTGTAGGGGAGCTGGAGCTTATCCTATCAAGCAAAGGGCAAAAGGCAGGATACACCCTGGAGGGGACGCCAGTCCATCGCAGGGCAGACAGACACAGACACACATTCACACCAGGGCTGATTTTCTCAGAAGCTAATTAACCTACCAGCATGTCTTTGGAGTATGGGAGGAAAGTGGAGTGCCTCACATACAAAATAACATTTGTAGGTAAGTCACTGAGACAAAAACAAACTGCAAGAAATAAGATGTGCCACATACTGAACTCACTATTTAAACATAGTAACCTTCTTTCCCAGTAAATACAAACTAGTTTTTCACAACTGAAATGGCAACCCTATTAAAACCAGGCAACTGGATCATTAATATATTGTACAGAAATACAAAAAACGTGCTGCTCATTGTTATTTTCCATTTGCTTCGCACTCCTTGTTAACAAGAAGAGTTACATAAACATACCTAAGTATTCTGGGCATGCATTAACTTCTCAGGATTCTAAAGTGGTGACACTTCAGATTACAGGATACACATTTCATTTATATGTGGAATATATTAATAAAGTATTAATAGTTTTACATACATGTAATACTGACTAGCTTCTAGTAACGATTGCTGGGGGTAAATACACTAGGGATATATACTAGCGGTATATACAGAATTTAAATTACTCTATCTGTAGTACACTGCACATTTATTAACAGCTGGCTTATTAACCATTTATAAAGTGAAACCTAGCCAAACCTAAAATGAAGCGTGACTATAAATTTAAGGCTGCGGCAACACCAATATTCATTTTCATCATGAAAACAAAGCAAGGCAATTTGAGCTGGAAGACAGCATCAATTGCAAAATACAACCTGCTGTTTATTATATTGCTTTCTTTCCTGCCTGACATCATTGCTCTTGAAAAACAAAGCCTCTGAGTATTTTAATAAAGACATGAATGTACTTTTTCTTTCTTCTGAACTTTAACTGCGTGGTAAGCAGGACAATGATTTCATAATGAATAATCTCTACACAAATACAGTAGGGGGCCAACTGATGTCAGCACTTCTTGGTTCTTTGTTTTACAGTTTAGTTTCTTAGGAACACAGGTCAAAGTCTGCAAAGGGAGCTGAAAGGCTGAAACACCCATTGCACTTCAGGGTTAGACCAAGCTCTCACAGAATCTGACAATCCTGTTAATTCAGAATTAAAGTAAGGTCATGTTAAATATTTATCTTGCATAACTTGTAAAACTATTCCAAGGTGAAACCACAGGAAAAGCAAAGCTGGGGACTTTAACTATGCGCATGTTAAAGCATGTTATTATGGAGCAGACCATGCAAACCGAGTCCTATTTAGGAGACTGAAACAATCGTTCACTACTGTGTATTTTTTGTTTGTACATACTATTACTGTTTGTTATGTACCTTTTTGTAATGTACAGTCTACATTGTGTGGTGCCACCTGCTGCACTGTGTTCTGAGAGACGAATAAGAAGTCCAATGCACATTTACATATAGCAATAAACTCCTCTACTACTCTACTGTAAAGCTAAAAGATATGACTTATGTTTTAATCATTTTCACAACCTTTATAAGATAAGATCACTTCATTAGCCATATACAATTTCTTGCATTAGGAATTTGTCTTTTCGCATACCCCAATTCACTCTCCATGAGACACATAGACACACAGAAAGGGAGAGAAGCTGGGGGAAGAGCACAGGGTCAGAAATTGTACAGCCCCCCTGGAGCAGTTGGGGTTAAGGGCCTTACTCAGGGGCCCAATGGAGTAGGATTCCTCTGCCGGCCGCGGGATACGAACCGGCAACCTTCCAGCTACAGGTGCAGATCCTTAGCCACAGTGCCACCCCTCCATCCCAGATGGGGTCATTTATGAGGGTACTCTAATAAAAAAGGCAGACACTATGGAAGAAATGGCACTATGACACTATGACTTCCTTTAATAAACATTTGGAAGTGATGCTTTGATCTGTGTTATTTTATCCTTTCCTACCTAGAACTTCTGAGAGCTTGCACATAAGTAGAAACATAACAATAAAATTCACAAAATCCGCAATAAATAAAAATGATCTCCAAAAATTGATCTCACTGAACAATTTAACAAAACACTCCATACAATGTTTCTGTGCGATTAAGCACAAATTTGAAATATTTTGTCAAAACTGTCTCAACGTGATAGATGGCTAATTATTATACAGTATGACTACTCTTTCTCTCCCTTATCTGTTTTAAATTGATATTGACAGGCAAGAACTTTGAAAGTTCGTCTAATGAATGTTACTGACATTAACTATGTCTGGAACACAAGATACGAGACGAAGATTTCAGTAAATGATCCTGATTAAATATCTAAAATGAATTGAACGAAAGACAATAGAGAAGGGCATTGAAGCAAAAATGCATCTACTGCAAGGATTTGAATTAGACAGCCTAATGTCTACAGATCTTATCCGTGACCAGAAAACGTAGCAAACGACTTCGGGCGCAGTTTGACTTTAACAAGTATGTGTTCTATATTTCATTGAAAAAGAGTGTGGACCAGTGAAATGTACCTTTATTGCTTTACAGGCCCTGTAGCCAGATGGTTAAACTTTCTTTAACTTATCCTGTGGGACTTAGAAGTGAAAGAAATAAAACATTTCAATAGTTCAAGGAGAGACAAAAGCAATTATTTCTAAATTATGTTAATAGAATGCAAGACACATGCCTTGCTTTCAATTAGTTTAAGTGGTGCTACAGGGAGGTGAAATGTTGATGCATGAGTAGAAAATGAAATTGCATTCCAGCTCAAAATGTTTGAAAGGTGAACAATCTTAATGCTGTCATTTTTAAAGGACTGTCTCTTCTCATCGATTTTCTTTAGCTTTCGCTTCACTGATCCCATAATATTTTCATAGGGACACCACTCATTAACATACTGAGGGGAAAATAACATTTTATTTTGCATGGAAGACGAGCCCAATGTTCCGTTTGCTTTTCTTAAAAGTCAGAGTATACTGGGTATCAAAAGATATTTAAGAGTTTAAAAAATCATAACAAAAAAGATTATTAGGGCAATGGCATCTTTGTAGACTGGGAACTTTAATTTCATTAAGCACACTCAACATACAGTAGGTAAATTCAGCATTTATTAACGTTTGTCATACTTGCAAGTCACAAGCTAGTACAGTGTGCAGTCACCCTAGAGGTAATAAAAACCATATACAGTATCTATGACATATGCTTTATGCCAAGATGGGGTCTTGTGAAATTCTGTCCCATTTCTATCATAGGACAAAGACAAGGATGTGCCTTGTTCACTGGTCTTTGAGTCCTATTAAGATCACTTTATTAACCCTTTACAATTTCTCGCATTAGGAATTCATCTTTTTGCATTCTCCAGCTTGGTCTCCATGAGGCACACAGGCACACACACAGGGAGAGAAGCTTGGAGACAGAGCGCAGGGCCAGCCATTGTACGGAGCCCCTGGAGCAGTTGGGGTTAAGGGCCTTGCTCAGGGCCCAATGGAGTAGGATTCCTCTGCCGGCCACAGGATTTGAACCTGCAACCTTCCAGCCACAGGCGCAGATCCTTAGCCACAGAGCCACTGCTCCGTCCCCTAATATGCCACACATTGTCCCTGCTCATTCCACAAATTTTCAATGTGGCTGGGAGTAAGGCATGCACAGAAACACAATGTCATCTTGCAAGAAAGCAAGATGAAACATAAGAATGTGTTTATCTGAACAAAATAGTGTCACATCAGGATGAGCCCCCACAAAGAGTAGTGAATGAGGTTCCACAACTTGATCAATGCAGGTCAGGCTGCCGCAAGCCTCACTTAGCCAGCAGCCACATCACCCTGCAACTCACAACTGGCAACCCATTGAAGCTAAGCGGGTGTGAGCCTGGTCAGTACCTGGATGGGAGACCTCCTGGGGAAAAACTAAGGTTACTGCTGGAAGAGGTATTAGTGGGGACAGCAGGGGGCGCTCACCCAGGGTCCATGTGGGTCCTAATGCCCTTTGAGTGGAGTGTCCAGAAAAGTGCTATATAAGTCTAAGCAATTATTATTATTATTATTACTACTTACTGTGACCTGGTTTTCCTGATGTAGTGGTTCTGGCAGTGTAAAAACAATGATGAAGACTGAGCTTGATGAGATGTTAAATGGCCTATCATTAATGGGCTATGACTGGCTATAATGTCTTGACAGGTTAGAAATTACTGGCTGCAAACAACTAAGACTACAAGAGTACAAAGCTGTTGTTCACTTGGTACGCAGGGTATACTGGCAGCTTTCTTTGATTTTCTTTTTTGCTGTTTACCAGGCTTGACATTCTAAGGTAAACCACCTCATCACCCCTGCCCAATTAGTCTTCTCATTAAAGAGTATGCAACAAAGTCACTCATGTGATGTATCATACTCAAAAATGATCAATTAATTGAAATAATCACAAAAACTTAATGAATATCCAAAATAAATTACACATACTTTATTATTCTATAAACCTATACAGTATCCACGAATAGAATTATATATTTTTAGATTCTCTGTATATTATTCCGCAGTCTCCAGTCTCAGGATTGAAATTGTACTGGACAAAGGAAAAATATTCTGAAAGAATTTCTGAACCATACGAAAAGAGTTCTATCTTTTTAGTATTTTAAGAATCACTGAGAATATGATCTTCCTTATGACTAAATATGCTAATCACACATTCTCCTGCTCAAAAAACCCATAAGCAGTTGCTGTTTGGTTCTTAATACGAAGCAGAACAGAAAAGAAAACTCTTAAGATTACTGTACATTCGCTTTGCAAGAAAAACTTAAATCTTAAAAGAATGAAACAAAATAATGCAAAAAAAACCAGCACACTTCACTATTGTGCAGTTTGGGAATCATGGACAGTAGCTTTCCGTCCACTATAACAATGTTTTCAAACAGGTCAGAATATTTTAGAAGCACACTGAAGAAAAGTTCAAACTCTAATCCCAGAAGGATATTTGTCCTTGGCAGTTACAGTTTAAGACTAGACTCGTATTTATTAAATATTTGTAGAATTATTTTGGCATACTCAGCCTATGTGATATCTTTAGGGCTACACTATGACTCTATTATCTACAGCCATGTCAATGGGTTTTTACAGTAATGTAAAACTGCTAAAGGCATTTTGGTATTTGCTCTTGTATGATGGCATGTTTTCAAAAGGTTATACAAACTAGCCAATGTCAACGACCAAAGATCCCAGATGTCCACTGTGAACGTGCTGGAAAGTGTAACTTGTATTGCGTGCTATAGCAGGGATCTACAAGAAGATGTGCGATGTCTTTTACAAACAGTGCCAGATGTTGATAAGAGTACAAAATTGCCTGAGGGTTAATCCAGTTGAGGTAGTACTTTGACTTCTGAAGCCAAGAGCTCTGGGCAACAGCACACTATTGGGATGGCATCTCTATCCAAAAAATAAGACAATTTTACAACTACAAGATATTTTCATAAATTTGAAAGTCATAACACAGCTGAAATGTTACAGCACAACAGAAAGCATATCTGAACATTGCACACTTAATTTACCATGTTTCCAGTTATTCCTGTCTGTTAAGCAATATAGTAACATGGTTTAGCATTGGTTTTTTAACAGCAAAAGCAGGTCATTAGCAGAACACAAAAAGTTAGGTTTACATAACTATGATCAAGGGATATATAAAATATATACATTTGTTTATGATGTTATGGGTGTAAACTTGTTTTGTGCAAGCCACTACATAACTTTAGAACACAAGGCAACTATGGAGTAAACATATGGTATCAAATATGTGGTACTATTACATACAGTATTGTACCCACTGATCATTCTGCAAGGATCATTTTCACATTTACTGTAAAAATGTATTTCTAGTGATGCACGGATGATTTTGGACTATGGAGATTAGTGAAATCATTCTGAAAATGTTGTCACATCCAGTTAAAAATCTGATAAGTGACCTTATGGGTGATATTTTTGTAGAAATAATGATTAAACTGTGGCGATATCCCTCTCAAAATTGGAGGAATGAAGTGGAGATACATTTCCAATCTACCAAGTGCCTCTTTCCAATTATCAGCCATCAGATACTATTCTGACACTTATTCCAGCCTAACAAACCTTTTATTTTTGAGTGAAGGAAGAATATTACAGGACTTTTAAGATCAGACAGGTTTGAGAAGAGGAATAAAGATGCATCTTAATTCAGCCAGGGTTTACTGTTAATTTGATATTAATATTAAATAGTAACACAAATATCAAAATGGTAACACTATCTATGACACAATCACAACCTCACATAAAGAGATATCTTATAACAGATTGTTATAGACTAATGTTGCAGACTGTTTGATCATACATACAGTACTGTACATGTTTAGGTATTAGGTTTTACTGCTACAAATTTGGTGCACTAAAGCGGAAATACTTGGTAACTTTGAACTGAGTTTCTGTGCCCTGAAGTTGATGAAATTTTATTCCCTCTCACAAAAATTGTGACTGGTCTTGCCAGTCCCAGGAAGAGAAAAAGAAATTCATCCCTTGACTTATATCTCAATGCTGCCAGTGAAATTCATTTTTTACCTTTTTCACAACTGTACATAATCATCCTGAAAAGAGGCTTTGAAGACAATCAATGAATAGATGAGTCCATCCACTTCCTAACAACTTCTTCTGGTTCAGGCATGCTGGGAAGCCAGAGCCTATCCCTGCATGCAACGGGCACAAGGGAAGGGTACACCCTAGATAGGATGCCAAACCATCGCAGGGCAGACACACACACACTCACATCAGCGCCAATCTTCCCAGATGCCAATTAACCTACCAGTATGTTTTTGGATTGTGGGAGGAAGCCGGAGCACCCCGAGGAAGCCCAGGTGAACACAGGGTGAACATACAAACTCCACACAGTTCTCTTCCAAAGTCTGGAATTGAACCCTGGGCTCCAGCAAGGCTACCCACTGTGGCACCACGCCGCCAAATAAATGAATCAAGGAAGCATAAAACTTTAAAGATAAAAATGATCCCCTTCAGCTCCTTTTTGTATTAATATCATGTGCCAGTTTTGCTTATCACATTTCAGAGCACAAGTTTTAAGGCTGCAGTATTATCCAGAGAGGATGCACTCAATCTGCTGAAGGCTTATCTTCCGGGAACACCATTATCACGCCACTGTGCACAACATCTGAACTTCTCCCAGAAAACAATCTGCTGTCTTGCTATACACAGAATATAAAAACTCTGGAGCTCCCTCAGTAAAGGCACCTACAGTACCTGAGCATTGCTTCGATCACAAGTTTGAACCGGGTAATGCCACTAACTGACTGTGCACGCCTGTGTGGTGTTGCAGGGCTTATAGCAGAGAGCAGAGGTCTGAGAAGCCTGCAGCTGGCAATTCTAAGAATGCAAAAAAAGGATATAAAACTTGCATGATCTACTTCTCCCACATACCAAGCATAACAAAAGCGGCAGCCTTTACCATTATTTTTTGTATTATTCATTTTTGACTTGAGAAGAACTTAGTCTATTATTTTTATTTTCCTTGAGAAGCAGACTGTTTCGTGAGAAGTTAAAATGCTGCCCACAGTCACCTTAGAACAACGTTCCTTTAGGTAAGCCTTAAGCGCCCTCTGCACCTCCAACTTTTTAGATTTTGTACTATTGGAAATATAGAGCCAGACTGTAATGAAGCAAAGGAATGGCACAGGATATTAAGATAAAAAAGAAAATGGAAGTTGTTAGTGTTTATAATTTCCCAAACTATAACAGTTTAGGGAAATAGAGCTGGATAGACCTTTAATAATACATTTAATTCAATAGCCCTTTAATAGTGCTCTTTCCCTTAATTAAGGAATCTTAATTAAGCACACCAAAGTGCCTAATTCACTTTATTGTAGCAACCATACACTTAGGGATGAGAGCATTAATTCAAGAGAAAGGTAAGAGAAAATTTAACAAATGGTTAAATACATTGCTGGACCTGCTCCTCAAAAATCAAATGCTATTTGCACAGCAACCCCTAACAATAATTTCTTTCCAAGACTTCAGTGCCGACGTGACATCAATGTAATCTCCAAAGCTCCACAAGCCAGTGCTTCTGAATTACATGCAGACAAGTGCCTCAAGTCTCAAGTATGCTTATCTTCCTTCACTCAATCAGGGAGCTAAAGGTGATGCTCTTGTAAGTTACAACATATCAAACTGCACCACCACTGTGGTGATTTTTCATTACTGTCACATAATGCACTGAGACTTCGCCTAGAATTACATTAATCCCAGAAATAGAGAACTCAGTTTTTGCTCCTAAGAAAAAGGAGTGAAATTAGTCGATCTAGACGATCTGTAATGTACAGTATATCATGGGGGAAATCATTCTTAAATCTTCATAGGTATGCAAAATAATACATTTTTAAAACGATTTAAGAACTAATTCTCATCATGGTAGAATTTTCTTTTGGAAATCTTTTCAATGAGTTTGTGTTTTCAATTTCCATTGGAAAATGGAAGGTGAAAGATTAATGTTGTTTAATACTGAAAAGTGATTAATTTCCCTTGTAATATGCTAGCCCTCTTCTAGAGAACCTAAAACCACTTTTACTTTGAAAAAACAGCACAGTCGTTGAACGCAGGGGACCAAAACACACACTCTGATGTTTAACCAGTGATTCCTACGGCATCTATCCATCCGTTTTTCAATTTTCCAATTCAGGGTTGCGCAGAAGCTGGAGCCTATACCAGCAAGCTGAGGGTACAAGGTGAGGTACACTCTGGTCAGGATGCCAGTCCATCACAGGGCAAACACACAGACACGGACACACTCACACCAGGGCCCATCTTCTCAGAAGCCAATTAACCTACCAGGTATGCCTTTGGACTGTTACTGAAACTGGAACACCTAAAAACCCACATAAACACTGGGAGAACATATAAACTCCACACAGTACCTCAGGTCCAGAATTGAACCCAGTTTCCCAGCTCTGCAATGCTAACCATTATTACTCCATGCCATCCACACAGCATCTAATCTATCTTAAAAAACTGCAACTACCATTTATAAAGTATCAGCTATACTTAGCTGAGTGCCAAAGCAACAGGGAATTTCTGAGATATGCTTACCTTAATCACTTCACAATACAGTATTGAATTAAGTCCTAGACTGACTCTAAAGATATGCATTAAGTTTGATGCACAGTCCAAAGAAACTGAGATACATTCACATTTATTAAATGTTTTATTAAAGAAATAGCACTGTCACACAAAGATTTGTGAATTATATGAAAAGCACCTTAATACAGGATTAGATATCAATAGTTCTGATCTTTAAAATAATTAACTATATTTCAAGCACAGTTGCACTTCAGAGGATGCATAACTTTAATATTCTGTGATGTATTTCACCATAAACCTAACAGACATAGACCGTTTCTTATAGTACCATTATGAAGAACATAAAAAATTAATCACTCAGATAAATATTTAAGAAATGTACAACTATTACATTATTGCACCTCTTTATCTGCATCCAAGATTAATAACCATAAAAGAAAGCTAATAAGAAAAAAATAAAAAACAGGCCCATATTCTTAAAATGATTTCGTATTTTTAGCAAAGTCACACAGTTGGAAATGACCTTCTCCTGAAAGCATACTTTTCTCTACATTTATGCAAATACACACATTTGCAATGAAACCATCTTGGTCACAAATGTGTTACTCATATTAAGCTGCTAAGTATATGTCTGTGTAAAGACTCACAAGTGATGATTACACACTGCATTAAAAGTCACCTAGAAAATGTTAAGGTTATTACAGAAACAGACTTAGACCTTTAAAAAAATCTTCAACTCCACCCAAAAGCCTCACAGTTTTTAGGATCCAAACAGTAATTATTAGATTGAAATGGACGTCAAGCCTGTTGCTTAAATGATGTGCTAAATTATGGACTTTATGACTTGATGTCCTCAATACATTCATTCCTATCATTTTGTCCCTTGAACACTTAGATACCATCTCTTTGAAGGCAAGATCAACTTGCAGAAAATAGAAACTAGCGTATCTGCAGAGCTCTCATTTTAATGAAGCTTAAGGGAATTGGGTTTAATGCTGCTTATCTTCCATACCTGGTGATTAAGTTAATTTACACTTAATGGAAAATATATTTCCAAGCCCAGCCAGTCAAACATCTGTCCTTTGCTGTGTCTTTCTGGAGACTCTAAGATGTGATTGATGTAATAAAGCCGGAACACAGCAGTCCTGGTACATAACAGACATTCCTTATAGTGGAATTGTTATTTTTCCTCTCCTTGCTCAAGTTGAAGACAGTCTAATTCCCACAGCTCAGAGACAGAAGGGGGAAGGAAAAAAAATCCCCCAGACAGCACAATCCACAAAGAAAGGCAGAGAAAAAATACATCTGTACAGGTTTCCAATGGCAATAACGCTCCATAGACAATGAATAGTTTCATACTGTGTATATGTAGAACAATAAGTTTCATGATATGTGCATATTGTGTTATAAACAATTAGTATAACTGTGTTAAACTACATAAAATATATGAATACTCCATCTAATCTTGAATATATTCCAGGTCACTGCCATTATGTCTTGGGGTGGTTTTACATACAGTATATGTGGTATGCACACTTTTTCGGTGCAGCTAATGAACATTAAAAAGATTAGATGAAAGTTACTAAGCATGTTGCATACAAAACGTACTGTATGATAGGTTCCGTTTATGTTTTCATATTGAACACCATTGATTTTGTTTCATTTTCCCTATTGTCAAAGTCAAGACCTTTGTGCATGCAAAGGTAATTTGGAGCCAGGAGAAAGACAGCTCTAGTGGGTTGTAAATTTTGCCACTTATAACATTTTTGTCTGCTACTTTTAGCTGATTCAATCATCTAATTCCTAAAACCCCACAGACGATTCCACCTCTTAAAAGAGAACAGAGATCTCCTTCATTTCCCATTGAAGCAAACATATGCTTAGTTCTCCATTTCCAAAAACAGTCTGTAATGCATGAAAATAGACTGGAAAACTAGTGAACAATACTAGTGCAGTGCCAATACTAGTGTACTATTGGCATCACCTCTGGCTATTGGACTTTGTGAAGAGGATTTTCTTTGGACTTGCTACTATAATGTCCAGATAAACTAAACCAGAAGCCTTTTGTTTTTTGCATCAGACTTAATGTGCACTAAAAATCAAGAAATGTTTAGTATGTCTGATACATCTTGGTAAGACTTGATTATCTTCAGTATCTTACTATCAAAAACTCTGTATTCACATACAGTAAGCTTAGAGTAACACATTTCTGTAAAGTTGTATTTTTTTCTTAAAGTGTTTCCCAGCTTAGTGTTATTTTATTTTTTTAAATGTGACAAGTGCACCACACAACATTTTTCAGGAATTTGCATTCCATACAGAAATTGTGTTGAACACAACCATTACTTTGGTTCATTGATCTGAAGAGAAGGTTACAGAATTCTGGGGTTTTCAATAAGAAAGAAACATTTAGCAGTGGCTTCCTGAGATCATTTGTAACAAAAACCTCAGCATTTTAAATCCAATTTATATTGATTTTCTATCACCAGTAAGACCAATGACATCTGAGAACGTCAAGATTAGTTTACAAGCAATATCCTGTCTACAAACCTCAAGAGTGTGTGTGTGTGATGAAATAGAAATTAAAACTTACCAGAAGAAAAAAAAAGCATGTGCTCTCAGACCATAAGCACAGTTGCATTTCTTTAGAAGGAACCATACAGTATTTATGAAAGATTACAGTTTTTCTCGGGAATGGGTATTTCACTTTCTTTAAATCTTTCAAAAGTTTGTTTTAAAATTCATAAAGCCTCATTGAACCAAATAAAATGAAAATGAAAACAAAATAAGTCTGAACATTAAAAAACATCACTTAAAATAATTCTGCTTCTCTCACAGCTTCTTCAATATTTTTCTCCAACAACAATCTGGCTATGAAAGCTCTATATTCTACCAATTTACTTATACGGCTAACCAATTTGTGAAATACACGTAAAAAAAAAACAGTTGGCTCTCATTGTCACCGTTTTTCAATCAGCTTAATGTAACTCAGCCTGTTTCCCATCACAATGAGAATCTAACAAGTTATTGACAGGTTTGGCAATGGCAAAAACTCTTTAAGAGAAGGTCATTCAAACCCCATAGAATTCATCTTGTTTCTTTTTCTCGTTCTTACCCCTCGTACACAAATTAAGCTATATTGAAGACAGGCTACCGGACAAAATGTTCAATATTCGTAGATGAAGACGGGGTTTACTGTTTATCTAGAATTATGAAAAACATTTGAAGAGTTGAAGGAATGACTTTAATATGGTCAGATCCTCCTTCTATTCCTGCTTCACACTAATACCATAGGTCTTTTCTCCATCACCAATAATGTTCTACACCTGGTAAATAAGTCTACTTTTCCTCCATTTACTAAATAATATAATAGTCATGTAATTCTTGCCCAACAAAAATAAACTAAAATCCCATTGCTGGCCTCATCTCCTGCAGTACTTGTGCCTTCACAGGTCTGAGCTTCCTTCATTTTGCTGCTATTGATTTGACTTACAGTATGTGACTGTGCTGGTAGAGACCTACAGCCTGTGACCCTATCCTTACTCAAAGCTGGCTTCTCTGCTCTTTGTCCATTTTTTCCAATCTCATCAATTAATCCCTGAAATCAGGACTTTTACCTACAGGCTATAAGTCTGCTGCTATCTCACCTGCATAAAAAAACAACTTGGCATGAACCCTAAAATAATTAACAACTACTCTCCTATTTCTAATTTGCCTTTTCTTGTAAAAATTCAATTATGGGCAGTGGAAGCTCAATTATATACTCATCTTGCAACTAATGAGCTGTTCGAACCTTTCCAGTCAAGGATTCAACAAAGACAAGGTACATCTCTTCTTAAGGTAAGGATTTTTTGATGATGTCTGATTCTGAGTCACTTAATATTCCATTCTGAACTGTAATGTAAGTTTTGATTCTGATTTTGATACTCAGATTTTTCGGATTTTATTTTCATATTTAACTGCTACTGTGTGTTGCTGACATACATATTGACTTGTAGAGAACATGAAATACTACTGCTATAGTTTCTGCACTGGACAGCTGCAAGTCTAACATTAAGATACAGTATGAATGTAAAAGAACTTTCGTAATTTAAAGTGCAATAAGACTGAAGTTTTGCTTACATGCTCCAAACATCATATTTGCAAACTTGATGACTTCTGTGTTGTTGTCAAGACAGAAATAAAAGCTTTGATAGAAGTTAGTAAGGTGTTACCTTTGAAGTTCATGTTAGAAACGTGAGTTTATCATTTACCATCTGCTCATGAAGGCCTTGCTGAAATACTGAGACATGCTTTTATTTAATCACGCTTATACTACTATAACACATTACCTACTGGGGCCTCTAATAAGGTATAACATGTTCTTCAGAATATCTAGATCTCTGTGGATCACTCACTAACAAAAGGTACTGTACTCTACACATACAGTAACTTCCATCCTCTGAATATTGCGCTTGTTCCAGCTGAAATTTACAGAGGACTTCTCTTACTCACGTGTAAGTGGTCTAGCACCTGATTATTTTAAAGTCTTATTGCATGAGTATAGTTCAACATTTAATTTGAGATCTGCCTATTCAGGTCTTTTTAGTCTACTTTCAGTCATGGCTAAAAGAGACTTCTCTTGTGCAGCACCATGTTTGTCAAACTCATTATCCAAATCCATTACAGGCTCTAACTGTCTACATTTTTAAAGCTCAAAGATGTAAAGATCTTTCTTTTCACTGTATCTTTTAATGTATAATTTGATTGTACATTTGGTTTTATTAGGTCATTTTACTGTTCTCTATTTCTCTTTTTTATAACCTCTTTTATGTGTATGACATCCCTTGCTTGATTATTTTAAAAACCTTTTATTATGAAGATTTTAAATAAATATGTGTTTTCTGGTCAGGTCTTCCATACAATATCCACGTAAGTGAAGATCAAAGAAAAATTAAACATACTGTAATTATACTACAGAACTATACTAGGCAAACTGCTGCTTTTCAACCTGAACCTGATGTTGAAGCAGTCAAGCCTAAGCAGTAGGTAAAGAAAGAGCAGGTGGAGTAAACCAGAGTTTCCCAAATGGCTACAGTCTGGTCTGGCTGTGCTTAGAAAATTGTGTGCTGCCAATTAGAACGCCCAGCTGCGATCTCTGAGTGGTAAAGTTTAGACTCACACCTGCAGACTTCAGGGAATTATATCACACGTTGCTTAGACCTTAAAATTACTGCTGCCCATTAAAATATGCATATACACAAACAGCAATTTGCAGTAAATCTTATATATTGTGTGTTGCTGTATTATTTTCAACTGATGTTTTTAAAGACAATTCTATGGTGATTTTCAACCTACAGTTTTGCTATAAATTGTTGCATTTTACCCACGGTAGATAAGAAATGACATTAAAGATGAGGAACACCTGACAATGAATCATTTAAAATTGATTCGATAATTACTACAATTTAATAGCATGCTGAACAGTATATTTAGAATATAATTCTAACACAATTATGATGTAGTTTGCTTCTATAGTTTCTCATAAGTTGTTGCGATCATGTTTTTGAAGATTCGGAACAATGTGGATTAAAGACTGTTAAATAACAAGTTTGGTTCCCTCTCTCCCAAATTAAGCTGGACTTAATGAAAAAGTTGAGGTTTTGATTAAGCTGTTGATCATGTAACATATACTGTATACTGTACATTGTAACTCATGATTGTGCATAACATGTCAGACTAGCCCAGTATTGTATTTAAAATATAGGTACTTCTCAGTTTTCATATTTCATTCACATACCCTTCGATGCTGAACTCACCAGGAAACTGGTATATAACTAATAATACTGATTTCTATTGTATATGATGAACTACCACAAGCTACTATGTCAGGACGTTTCTTATGGTGTTTGAACACAGCACCAAGGTGAAAAAAGAAAAAAACTGCTGAAGATTTATGCAATGTGACTGTTGCCAGACTCTGGACAAGAACAGCAGTTCAGAGCAATAATCCAAACAAAATCTCGCAAGGTGGATAAAAACTAAAAATGAATCAGCGTAATGTTTCCAGTGTCTACATTTTTCTCAGAAAAAAAAGTGTTCAGATGATGTTTCCTAAAGTTCAGATAATTTTGTCTGCTTCATTTCTCTTAATTTTGTAGATAATTACAGGAAATAAAATTGGCAGCATTTAGCATAGCAACTGTCTAATCTACACGTAGGGCTATTTCTAGATCAAGCAATCAGAATAATTTCCTAGAAGAGTCACTTCAATGACAGTCTGTATTCAAATCAATATCTCCTTAAAATGCTGGATCTGAAATCTTTTCTGAAATAAATAATGTGATAAATCCATGCAGCTCTGCGCCTTGCTCTTATGCTATTTATATAATTTTTCTTGCAAAAATATACACATATAACAGTAAAACTGAACGCATTCTGTCAGCAAAAGATAGAATCTGCAAAATAGCACAGGTTTATATATTCAATGCTTAAGGTGCATTGTCTATCCAATCATGTAAGAACCTGACGTTACATGTCTCCTGCACTAACGGGTGACACAAAGATGAAGATTTGTACAAGGATTTCTACTAAATGTTCTTGGAAAAGAAACCTGTCTTGCTTCCTAAGTCCAAATAAATAAAAAATCCTGACCTAGAAGTCAAAGTGACAAAAACCCTTATTGTAAAAGGGCAACTCCTTTTAGAATACAACAGAATTAAAGAGTTGTTCCTTTGGCTGTGTTATCTAATTTGTACTAATGTTCACCTATTCAAATATACAATATATTCATTGTCTTTTTCCCTCCCAAAAGAATATATATTTGAGTTCTGTAGGACCATATCCACTTTGAGCTACGATATGTACTATAACTATTATGGTGCTTATGTAGTTCCTTGTATGCAAACAATAAAGCTTGGCTGGACGAACGAACACTTCAGGCTCGAATATCTTGGTTTCTACAATCCCAAAAGGTTTAACATATAGGAGGGGACCCATAAGACCAGGAGGAGTGACAAACAGCATCAACCATTTAATTAAGGGGTAAGAATAGGTTAACCACACATACAAGCACAGGGTAGATTTTAACGAAGACAAGAGGACATCCTTACTCCTATAAACAGAAAAACAGTGTCATAGGATCTTTAACAACCATGTAAGCGAGAGAGAACGACATTTACCTTGTATTTTCTTGCATGTAAACTAACATGGTTGTATTTTCCCCTTAACTGACTGAAGGTTGTTACCTTGAGTCAGTTAAGATGAAAATACAATCTTGTCTGCAGAATACTCACCTCCATTGTTGAAAACTATTTTCACATTGAAAAATGCAGCACACATAGGTTTAATAAACAGGCAGCTGATCTAGTCCAGTGTTTGACTTTCAATTTTGCCTTTCCGGGTTTTTGACCCATTATATTCTCAATGACTTAATGATAATTACAACAGCATTTCCATGGTGAAGTCTTCCCTAATTTCCAAGATTGTTCTTCCACACCTAACTGTATATGCACTTAAAATAGGTTTTGCTTATGTTGAGAGGAGATACAGTATGTCAATAAAATGCCCAAGGTCAGGTTACAGTAGCCTTGCTTACGTGATTGTCTTTAATAGGCTCCAGCCTTTTCAGTACATGCTGACATGGTCTTTGACCTGCATTTGAACTGCATAATGTTTACAACTACAACAGATGTGGGACAACCCCAGCAGGGAGTCTCCTAGTAGTTCCTGTGCAGAGGAATTTCTTATTGTCTTTTTTCTGCGTATTAACAGTTCACATGAGGTATGAGGTGCCGATTAAGGAAAACAGCACTCCAAATGCATTATTTAATAGTCATGGGATTTACAGCTTAAACTTGCACAGCAATCTTCTTTAAAAAGTATCTAAATCTGCTTCAGTTCATGTTTTTTTTTTACATTGCTGTGTTTTCTATAAAAGTATTGGATTGATAACGATTAAATATTCCAAAGCCAACAAGGAAGTACAGTATACAATGATTGATACTACCCACCAGCCAAAATATTAGGAATCCCCACCAAATAATTTATTCTGCATGGCGGTACACAGCAATAACAGCTTGAGTAGGATGTGGCACACATTCCAGAAGGCTTCTGAAATATTTGCAGCCCAATTACATTGCATAGTTATAGCAGGGCGGCCTTCAGATGAGATAATGAGAATGGCCGTATGGGGGAGTAAGGTGAATTTTCCACTGATTCCATCAGTTGCAATATATAGTAATTGAGATGTGCACATTTTTCTGGGTTGAGAAGTTCAAACTCACCACATATTACCTGTAGTTCTGAGATGCAGTTCAAAGGTAAGTAAAGTTTCATCGGGAAAAGGAAGATCCATACTTAGAATGAAAAGGCAATGGTTCTGACCAACAGGTATGAATATTGCATGATTATCATTCTTTAAAAAAAATTAACACAGCAGTGTGAAGTGTGTCCTTTCAAGACATGACAAGTCTTCTTTGAGCTTTTTTTTTATCAAGATACTTGTTATTCTATCTTGTTATCATTTATAATTTCAATACTGGGAATTTTAATTGTGATTCAAAGTGAGAGAATGAGCAGCTATGTAATAATTAATCACACAACACATGCTCATGGCTGCAGTCCAGACAGACACTAATTTTGCCAAGAGCTCGCTTTCTCTAGCACTGCATATTCATCGAGTGACTGACGAATTACATTATCATCCTTTAATTCAATTAGCAGTTAACTGAATTTCTGTAGCACAAAAATTATTCTTAATAAAAAATGAGTAATTATTAAGCTATCATATCAAACTTTCATCCACAAAATTGAAAGTAGTATAATCCACTACCTGTTGAACCAGTAAACCTTCTTTTCCATGCTATTTCACCTAAGAAAAGCTAGCAGGTTAAATGTTCAAAAGCAATTCAGCTCAAATGCCATTATTTATACAAATAAGATTCTGTAAAGACTCCATGTAACTCAGGTAGTCAAAGTTATGAGCTATGAAAATTGTTGTTCAATATGCATCAAACAAGAGAGGCACTGGGTTACACCCTAGGGTGTCATTACACACTGTGAACCACAAAAGCGAACGCTTGCCTGGCTTAACAACTCATTTGCTTGAATCTTTAACAAGGACCTCTGCTTCTGCTCGACAGCAACAACAGTTTAGCTTAAGCCTGTAAAGGCTTTTGAAAAGTCTTTTGAAAGTATCATGAATATCTCAGGCACAAGACCACCGTCTTCTTGTCATTTTATCGGTGCACATAAAAATGGAAACCACAAAGAAGCATTGAAACAATAAACCACAGGATAAGGCAAACACAATTTCACTGTATTTCCTTTCATATGATGCTTATACTGGACCAAATCCAATATGTCCAATACGGATTAGTTTTAAGACATTCTCACGTTGTTTCTCATCAGCCGCTTTACTTTCTGAAATATTAACTAGGATATTTTTGTCATGCAAAACATACTGGATCTAAACCACCTGTATGTTCCATCATCAAGTTGTGTTTAGTCCTAAAATGAACTTAAAACACACATTTCTAGCACAATATTTCAAGATACATGTCTTCCAATTATGAGAATGAAAAGAAGCAATCACTTTCTACTTTTGACTGTACAAACAAGGTAAGATCAATTACAGTGCCTTGCGAAAGTATTCGGCCCCCTTGAACTTTTCAACCTTTTGCCACATTTCAGGCTTCAAACATAAAGATATAAATTTTTTATTTTATGTGAAGAATCACCAACAAGTGGGACACAATTGTGAAGTGGAACGAAATCTATTGGATTTTTGAAACTTTTTTAACTAATAAAAAAATGAAAAGTGGGGCGTGCAAAATTATTCGGCCCCCTTGCGTTAATACTTTGTAGAGCCACCTTTTGCTGCGATTACAGCTGCAAGTCGCTTGGGGTATGTCTCTATCAGTTTTGCACATCGAGAGACTGAAATTCTTGCCCATTCTTCCTTGCAAAACAGCTCGAGCTCAGTGAGGTTGGATGGAGAGCGTTTGTGAACAGCAGTTTTCAGCTCTTTCCACAGATTCTCGATTGGATTCAGGTCTGGACTTTGACTTGGCCATTCAAACACCTGGATACGTTTATTTGTGAACCATTCCTTTGTAGATTTTGCTGTATGTTTGGGATCATTGTCTTGTTGGAAGATAAATCTCCGTCCCAGTTCCAGGTCTTTTGCAGACTCCAACAGGTTTTCATCCAGAATGGTCCTGTATTTGGCTGCATCCATCTTCCCCTCAATTTTAACCATCTTCCCTGTCCCTGCTGAAGAAAAGCAGGCCCAAACCATGATGCTGCCACCACCATGTTTGACAGTGGGGATGGTGTGTTGAGGGTGATGAGCTGTGTTGCTTTTACGCCAAACATATCGTTTTGCATTGTGGCCAAAAAGTTCGATTTTGGTTTCATCTGACCAGGGCACCTTCTTCCACATGTTTGGGGTGTCTCCCAGGTGGCTTGTGGAAAACTTTAGACGAGACTTTTTATGGATATCTTTGAGAAATGGCTTTCTTCTTGCCACTCTTCCATAAAGGCCAGATTTGTGCAGTGTAAGACTGATTGTTGTCCTATGGACAGACTCTCCCACCTCAGCTGTAGTTCTCTGCAGTTCATCCAGAGTGATCATGGGCCTCTTGGCTGCATCTCTGATCAGTCTTCTCCTTGTCTGAGCTGAAAGTTTAGAGGGACGGCCAGGTCTTGGTAGATTTGCAGTGGTCTGATACTCCTTCCATTTCAAGATGATCGCTTGCACAGTGCTCCTTGGGATGTTTGAAGTTTGGGAAATCTTTTTGTATCCAAATCCGGCTTTAAACTTCTCCACAACAGTATTACGGACCTGCCTGGTGTGTTCCTTGGTCTTCATGATGCTCTCTGCGCTTTCAACAGAACCTTGAGACTATCACAGAGCAGGTGCATTTATACAGAGACTTGATTACACACAGGTGGATTCTATTTATCACCATCAGTCATTTAGGACAACATTGGATCATTCAGAGATCCTCGCTGAACTTCTGGAGTGAGTTTGCTGCACTGAAAGTAAAGGGGCCGAATAATTTTGCACGCCCCACGTTTCATTTTTGTATTAGTTAAAAAAGTTTCAAAAATCCAATAGATTTCGTTCCACTTCACAATTGTGTCCCACTTGTTGGTGATTCTTCACATAAAATAAAAAATTTATATCTTTATGTTTGAAGCCTGAAATGTGGCAAAAGGTTGAAAAGTTCAAGGGGGCCGAATACTTTCGCAAGGCACTGTAGTTAAAACACAACTGTTGATGTGTTTTATGGAATTTTATATTATTTATCTTATAGTACTTCATTGCATAGAATGCCAAACTCCAGCTGCTGCTCCAACATCTGGCTTTCAGTCAGCAACAGAAGTAGAAAAGCAAAACCCAAAAGATTAAAACGCAAACGCATATACAGTAGATACAAATCAACAAAAACTCACAAGAGAAAAAAAAGTCTCTTTTTCAATGAAGTTCTAACTTGTTGAAAAAAATAAAGTTGAAAAATAAAATAAAAAAAACTAACATTAGCTTTTAAAAAAAGGTGCAACTTATTCTAAGAAAGCACTGGCAGTTTGTCAGACAATAAAACACTTTAAGAAAGAAGCAAAATAGTTTGTCTTTTGCTATTTTAAATGTTGTAACTGTACAGTATGCCCTCAATTTAGCACTGATCACTGGGACTGGGATTGTACAGTAACTGGCTCACTTATTTTATTTATTTCTTTTATTTTTATATTTATATTTTATCTTTTAAAAAGTCATTTATGTACTGATACTTGAATGCTTGAAATGCCAGATTCACTCATCTGTGAAATTTCATCGCAGCATTTCAAAAATTTAATTTTCCGTTTAACAAGCTTATGAAGACAGGTTCCTTAATGCATTATTAAGCTCAACAGTCTCCTACCGGGAAGGCAGCCTCTTTGATCAGGATCAAGATCATGATTGATAACTTACAGAGTGAGGGCTGACATGACGGTGTGTCCACAGGAGCTCATTATGATCGTAAGAGCATTCAGCTGTCGCTTATTAAAACCTGTGTGACAGCACTGACTCTGATGGAGCACCCCTCTGGTGTCAAATAACTTACAATAAAAGAAACTGTTCTTCTGCCACTTCTGCCATTGTTCCAGGTCTGACATGTGTTGTATTCAAAACACAGCCTAACGTATATATATATTGAAATGTGATATACTGTAAGCTGCGTCCCGATGTCGCTTCTCCCATTAAAGGGCCAAGGTAAACAGCAACTTTAAAATGAAACATATTGCTTGTGGAAAGATAGCTTGGCGCTATCTGACTGGGAACAACGGTTAGGGCTCACCAATTATCTATATTTTAACAAACCTCATATGTTATTAATCGGATTTATTAGATGAATTTCTATCTAAAAAAATGGTTTCAAAAGCTGGTTGCTGGTTGCTTTGAAACCGAGGGAAGAGGTTTTCATGAGTAAAATTAGACTTTAATTTGTAACAATAAATAATAATAATAATAATAATAATAATAATAATATTTACAGTATACATTACAGGTGGCATAATGGTGCAGTGGTTAGCATTCACATGGGTTTCCTCCCACAATTAAAAAACGTACCAGTAGGTTAATTGGCTTCTGGGAAAATTGGCCCTGCTGTGAGTGTAAGTACCCTGCGATGGACTGTCGGCCCTTCCAGGGTGCACAAATTGGATGAAGTAGTTAGAAAAAGGATGGACAGAGGAAACATTCACAGTAATTTTCATTGTACAGGCAACTTGTGGCTGACATGAGGACAAATGTTCGTCCCCGACCAGGACCGTCTCAAGCCGCTCGAAAATGACAGGACCTGCCCTTCTCTTCCATACGGCACTACCCTCTTCACAACCTCAGCTGAAGGCGGTCCTCCTAGGGATATGGCATGAGAAGTGGCCGCACATGTTTCAAAACCTTGTGGAATTCATGCCATGTCCTGTTCAGTGTGGTCATGCTGGTTGCACAGACCCAACACCTGACCCTTTTCAGGGGGGGGTTCCTAATATTTTGTCAACTGAATGTACAAGAACAAATGTGAATACTTGAAACCTCTTAGGAATGATCACATATACTGAACCATAATCCGGTATTTATAGTATTTAAATGCAGCTTTGCCTGCAACCTTGTATTGGATAACGGGGTTAGAAAATGGATGGATGTAGCTTTGATATTCACATATGCTCATGAAATCAAATCAGAACAGCTGTAGTCAAAGTCCCTGTTTGATCATCACTGCAGTTTGCTCATCCCTGTGCATTTTCAGAGTATCACCACTTAACAGTCTTTCTGCCGTGGCCTCTGGGTGATTTCTTCAGTATAAAACTCTCAGTTCAGCACAGCATCTGACCTATTAAACTAACGAGGAGGGAGGATGAGCTTATGTTACTCAGTTAATTAATTTTGTGGTTAAATGAAACAGATCCCAAAAGTCACTGTTGCAAACCCCTTAAATTGTTGCAACCACATAAATTGCAATTATACAGCTTTGAGACATACAGCACAGTCATATTTAATCACAAAGACAAATGATGTAGAAAAGCAAATACCAAGGCCACACAAAACTACCTTAAGATTTATTAGTTTTCCAACTTGCGCCCGATATGTTTTGAAATACTCTACGTTGTCACCGAATCCACCAGCAGAAGAACCTTAGGCTATAGCCTTGCGATCACAATACAGTACATTACTGTAACTGTGATGCCCCTCATAAAATCCTTTCATTCTGCAATGAAGCATGTGTCTGAAGAGGCCCACCCAGTGCGTTCTTTCCAAACCATGATTACAATGGGGTTGTCTACTGAGCTGCCCAGTTGCCCCAGTAAGAGTTTCTAAAATTGTATTAAATGCACCTTTGGTGAACGTTTTGTTCATGCGCATCTAGAAATCTAATTTGCAAATGTTTGTTAGATTAAAGATTGAATTTTTTCAATATATTATCTAGAGAAGGAGAGAGTAATTTTAGACTCATGCCTTTGGTGCAGGTGGCGCAAATTCAACAGATGAGCTCTGAGCTGAACTTACTGGTGATTGGTGAGCTTCCTCTGTCCTGGGTCCACCAAGCGCAATGTGTCCCGGATGACCCCAACTTTCACTTCTTCATCCACTGGGCTGGGAACATACTCAAACACACCCGGGGACACCTGAAAATCAAAATCCTCTCTCAGCCCTCAGAACTACTTGTTTTACTGAACACTGGGAAGGCCAAGCAGCGTTTAACTTAACCATGTTTCTGTTCTAACATTCATTCATTCAGTCAAATGCCACTTCTACAGGAAAAAAACTCCTATAAAAAACTTGGAGACTAACTGCTTCCAAGAAATATGAATGAGACACAATGAAAACAAGATGATTTATATCTAAAATTAGATATTAATTATACTAAATACCTTAAAATCACCATCTTGCTTTCTTATTCTTTCACTTCATTACTTAATGTGCCATGTCAGGAGCCGAAGATAAAATATCAGTTGGAATAAAACTGAAGTTTGCTTTTTCTCCTTCTTCAATGGAAAGAATGACATTTTCTTACCTCTTGTTCGTGTTCGATTCTCATACTAGGATTAGCATTAACCTCCAGTAAAATGGGCTTCAGGTTTTTCATCAGCAGAATGTCAAACCCTAAAATCTGCACAGAGATAAAAATAACCATTTATGAACATGGATTCAGTTCTGGATGATATCAAGTGGTCAAATTACTAAAAACGTATTCACAGCTGCTGGTTGGTTTCAATTCTTCATTATCGTGCTTCATGACACACATTCAGGAGCCCATTAAAAACATGAGATAACCAAGGGCCTCTTTTAAAGCCAATAAGAGACTGAGAATATGTTCAGTTTTAACATTTACAAAAAAGCATCTCTTTTGGATGCAATAATTCTAAAATTATATATTTAACCTTGTGGAGGCCTTGGTTTCTGCTGAATCCTTTAAAAGAGAGCCAGGGAACATGAAGCACATTATTTCAACGAGCTAAACTACTGTCTTATTCTGAAGCCTATTTCACTTTTTGACACTTTCTGAAGAATGAATCTAGGGTAGTTATTATAGATTATTGACAGTCTCACCTGAAAGCATGTTGGTCCTGGCTTCCCGGCAGGAATATCAGCCTGATAATAGACCTTAAGCTCAGGCACCAGTGCAATTACAGTCTTAATGACCAAGGAGATAATGTCTGACCATACTTTCTTGATGTCCACACCTTTGGAGGCTAGGCGGTACAGAATGCTGGAGAATGTTCTCTTGCTTCCTGTGTTGGTGTTGTCTGAATGAACAAAGTTCCCGCTGTGGACATTTAAGGAATAATTTGTCAAGTGCATGAAGACATGGTCCAGGTTTTTTTGGTTGGGCTCCTGGTAAGGCTCTGTGCAAAACCTGGATAGCCCCTCTTTGGCGATGTAAATCTCCAATGGGTCCAGAGACCTTACCAGGACATACAATCTGATGTCAAATTTGAGTTTGTCGACGAGCAGTGGCTTCTGGATGTATTCCTGGACCACAGCGTGCTTGCTCTGGGCGTTGCCCATGACGCGGACATCACCGGGATCACGAATGAGGTAGATGCCATCACCCTGGGATCCGCCGTCAGGTTTCACAATGAAGGTCGGTTTCCAGGAAGGGTCCTTGTCTTTAGCAATGCGGACCTGCGTGGCAACAACAGGAATTAAGCTAGGAAATACAGCCTGACACAGCCGGGGCACTTACCATAAATTAGAACCATTCTGGAACCCAGTGGCAGCATCCAAAATTATCCTCATTCAGAAAAATGATTTCAATGACCAAGCAAGAGGACT
Organism: Lepisosteus platostomus; assembly: GCF_059453375.1. Lineage (NCBI taxonomy): Eukaryota > Metazoa > Chordata > Actinopteri > Semionotiformes > Lepisosteidae > Lepisosteus > Lepisosteus platostomus. Next base: position 10,613,119 of record NC_142631.1, on the reverse strand, counting down.
GTTAACAATCAGGCTGATTGGATAAATTGTTCTCCTTGCACAGTAGGCAAATAATGGCTTCCAGCCACAGAAGGGATATGAAGACCTATTTTGTCACGATGGTGAATTTAGAAAGCCTTCACTTCTACATATTCACAGTAAGTTAAATATTTAACCCTTTGTCTAGTGAAATTGAACACGCAGTGTGCATGGTCTAAACAACTTTGTTTCTAATATATTATGAAGAAATGCCTTATGTTATGCAAGTCAGACATTGCTCTCACCCAGTTCATTTTTCTTTAATTAGGCTTCCTAGTGTACAAGTACAAAAGTGATTGTTCTTCTTTTTCAATTTTTCAATTTTGTCCAATATGGGAATAGCTGAAGGTAGCAGAGCAACTTTGTACAGTACTTTGTATTTCTTCAGTATGTTGTTGGAATTATAAATCGCTACAGCCTCTTCTGTATCCAGGGCTGGCTCTGTATACCCTTCGTGAAAATCATCTAATGAAGCCAGTGCCTCATTAGTATACCAGGAAGATAAATCTATTAAAAATCCGAAGTTATGGTATCAACCAAGTTAGCAAGTTTTGCGATTGCAGCACAAACCAAATGGAAACTAATGGCTACCATGACTGGTCATCTTCACTATTATAGTATCAACATTTGAACTACTTAAACTTCAACACTGTGGAACAGATAATTTCCAAAACTGGCACTGTAGGTAACATCACAGGTACGTGTTAAATGACACATAACACATACTTTGCTGTTCAAATTTAATCCACAATAACCTTAAAGCCACATCACTTTATTGCAGTATTTAATGGTAACAGATATAGCTTGGAAGCATACTGCTTGTAGTTTTTTGGTTTCACATTCTAAAAGAAATATATTTTATATTTTCTTCTCTTCACTTTCTCTATTTAGTTGGATGTTCCGCTTAAAATATTAATTCGCTAAGATGTTTCAAGATATATGGGAGAATGTTCATTCTGTAAGGTCATACAATTATCAAAACGCATAGAGCACAGATCCATCTTTTGAATATCTTTTAAAGGAAAAAGATTATGCACAAGAAGACTAAGGAATGAGAAGAGGTCACACTGACAGGAACAGAGTGTGCTGGCAGTATACCTTTGTTTCATACATGTGTCAATATATCTAAAAGATCTTTTTAAACAGAGTACTAAAATGCCAGAAACGTACATTGGGAAGAATAATGAATACGCAAAGCCTACATTCTTATCTGTGTTTTCACAGCTGTTTAAGTTAATTGTCTGCTGTTAATGTTATGAAAGTGATTTTTACAGAACTGCACAGTGTATAGCTGTGTGTTTCTGTAAAAATCTGTATATAGCCAGTGGGTACATGTCCTTGCTTCACATTACAGGGCAAAGCAGCTGGAAATGGGTTATGGAATGGGTAAAGTCGAATTTTTTTTTTTTATATCTGAGCTAAAGGTAATGTTCTTACCATGGATTGTGATCAACTAATAAAACTTAAATCCCTTCCTAGATTTTCGATCACTGATAAAGATGTGAATTCAGCTCGCAGACGGACTAAAGTTTCCATTGCTAACAAAAAAATAACTGAGCCTCTTAGGTGTTCTTGAGAAATTTCCTGTTCGTTTGCTTACTCTCAACCCCAAGGCTAGAAATCTCTGCCAAATAACTGACTTGGAGCAAAGAGAGAAATTTGTAAAGTAGAAACTTAAGATAAAGCCTATAAATCAAGAAATATAAATAGAAGAATCTGAGAATCGGATGCTTTAAAGAGAGATTATATAAACCAATAAATGTTCTATTAAAATAAGAGCTGGCTACTTAAGTAATCATTTGGTCTGATTAGAAAGAGAGGGAATGACGAGGTTTGATTACAATATCAGTACCTAATATCACTATGATTTTAAAACATGTGAGTTAATGAATTCAGTAAGGTCTGAGCCTTGAATAAATTCTAGTGTAACTAATGTTAGCAATTCCACAGAGGAGGCTCGGCTTTAACCTCTTTAAATGATGCATATTGCCTTGTTGGAATGCGCAGAGCTTCTGAACTCCCATTCCAGGGTTTCAAGCTGTCATATTCTGAAAAGCGCACTTCCTACTAGTGTGACATGTGCTCAGATGCTTGCAACACAAAACCTCCCAATGGAGGTGCTGCCAATGTTTATTAGCTTTATGTATGTTCAGCTCTACAGAGGATTTTCTCAGGGCTGAAGTGTATTTAAAAGTAAATTACTGGAATCTTGATGATCCTTTTTCATTACTTTCAATGGCCTTACCTCTGCAAGCAAGGACTTAAATTGACTGAAAAATGTGCTGAGTGACACCCGGCTAGTGGCAGGAGACAGAAGCGTGGTGGTCCTGGTTTAATTTAAGAACATCCTGTAGAGAATTTACTTTTGATACCCTATTGAATGAACTTCTGCAGTTTATTTACCACAATCATGGCACCAAGCAGTAGCAAAGTACAGATCAGTAAAAACAAGGTGTTTTTAAATTACCTGTGGTTTCTCCTTTAGGTATCATATCATCTACTAGCATTGCGCCATGTATAAGAAAGAAAAACGGACTTGATTCTTCAAATTGTTTTGCAAAGTGAACATTGTTTCCCTTTTATGCCCTCCGAAACTGGAACTGGGGGGCATAGCTAAGTGGTGGTGAGCACTGCCACACTAACAGCTCCAGGGTCTAGAGATGGATTTAAGCTTCTATCTGAGACTGTTGGAGGATTTTATAATAATAATTGCTTACACTTATATAGCGCTCTTCTGGACACTCCACTCAAAGCGCTTTACAGGTAATGGGGAGGAGAGCAGAGTAATGAAACCAATTCATAGATGGGGATTATTATGGCCTCCATAATTGGTAAGGGCCAATGGGAAATTTGGTCAGGACGCCAGGGTTACACCCCTACTCTTTTCGAGAAACTCCCTGGGATTTTTTACGAGGGTCAGGACCTCGGTTTTACGTCTCATCCGAAGGACAGCGCCTGTTTACAGTATAGTGTCCCCGTCACCATTCTGGGGCATTATGACCCACATGGACTGCAGGGTGAGCGCCCCCTGCTGGCCCCACTAACACCTCTTCCAGCAGCAACCTTAGTTTTTCTCAGGAGGTCTCCCATCCAGGTACTGACCAGGCTCACACCTGCTTAGCTTCAGTGGGTTGCCAGTTGTGAGTTGCAGAGTGATACGGCTGCTGGCATATTTTGCTGGGTGTTCTGGTTTGCGCTCGTAAAGACATTTCATCTACCTTTGACTGTCTATTCTAAGCTGTCCCTGTCTGATGAGCAACCCAGGAGGAAAACATGTCTTCTTATTTCCGCCTTGCACAAACTTACTTCTTGGACCGGCTACAGCTTGCCACAACACCAAGATCAGTGGCATAATGATAATGCAAGCATGGCATTTGGAACAGCACATAGCTAATTGGCTCAGCTTGGACTGCTCCAACACAGGGAGTACGGACCATGTGATCTTCTATTCTTCTCATACTAATGTTGAAGCTTTCTTGCTGCAAAGTCCCATAGTGTTTTAGGAGATACTGCATTGTTACTGGAGAAACAAAGAGGTTCAAACTGACAATGCTGCAAGCTTACAGCCACACAGAAAATCACAGGGCTTGTTTTATACATAGCACGCCAATAATACTCTACCTGGGTTGGGTGGATTAACTCAAATCTTACAGGCTTACAGGAGAGATGGGACTCCAATGATGAGGTATATCCACAATATACAAATACAATCATAAACAGATGCAAATAAGTACTAGTAGGGTCTTGTAATTTAAATTTAAATTTTAATTTAAATATTTGGTGTCAATGAACAATGACTTTCAAGTTCTCGACAAAGTACAACACCTTCTCGTTTCAATTGTTTAATTTAAAAGTGATCTGTAAATGTATTCCTATTTTAATATAATGTGAGTGTGCAGAAGCATCAATACAAACTGAGGATTACCGAAGATCTAGGCAATATTAATATGAGGAATGCCTGATATTTACATAACATCAAGGTTAAACAGCACATACAGTAGTTTAATCAAGATTTTGATGCTCTTAAGTAGTTGCCAAGCATTTAAAGTTGAATAAAATATATTAAATATGTATTATACATCATTATATACTGATACAATTACCATTGTGCAAAGTACTATATAATAAACAAATCAATAAATCAATGATGGAAGATTTTGACAATCGTTTAACCCACATCAATCCAAAGTGCAGTCAACCGTAAAGATCAACATTTAACAATTATACACAACAACACAATACTGTTCACATGGTACTGTATATACAAATACTGTATGGGAGGTTACAAGGGCTTCTAGAATGCGTTAACATTTTCAGGAGATGTTCTTATTTTGCAGCACATAAGCACATACGCACAGCACATTTCTAACTGGGTAAGAGGTAGAACATTATGTTCATATAATTTATATATAACTGTATCCTTATGTTCATTTATGTTCATCAAAATAAAGTAAGACTGGAAAAGGTGTCACTAAGCCACCCAAGATTTATATAGTAATTTAAAAAGCCTAAAAAACAGAAGTGAACCCTACAGTTTTAATTTTATATTACATATTAAATATTACATCTTAGGCCCTATTAGTAAATACTAATGTGAATGAGAGAATTTGTAACTATTAAGACAAGATCACTATTGGCCATATACACTTTCTTGCATTAGGAATTCATCTTTTCGCATACCACAACTTGCTCTCCATGAGACACACAGACAGGGAGAGAAGCTGGGGGTCAGAGCGCAGGGTCAGCCATTTATACGGCGCCCCTGGAGCTGACAGTGTTTTGGGCTAAGGGCCTTGCTCAGGGGCCTAACGGATTCCTCTGTCGGCCATGGGCCATGGGATACGGGATACCTTCAGGCGCCACAGGCACAGATCCTTAGCCAAAGTGTCACCGCTCCGTCTTAGTATGCACCACCCACATACATATGACCTAGCACAATGATGTTCAATCATTGAATGTCAGCTGTTACTATTTCTGCAAAAACAATAGAAAAACGGACTTGATTCTTTTAGTAAAAAAAGAGCACCAAAAAAGTTTTCTTTCATTCACTGCCATCTAGAGTACAAATAATTACAACATCCTTTCCCATGAGAGACTTCTTTTGCTTACCCTCTCATTACGCCTTACCCTCTATAATTATTTTGCATTCACTTTCCCCAGAAAAAATATTGATTCAGTCTTTACTTAATACTTCTGTATTGCTCTACAATATCATTACAATGTGAGCTGTACATTTACAGCATTAGCTAACCAGTACTTAGTGTTGTATCAGATTATATCACCAACAGGTTTAGGATGAAGAACTAGATAAAACTACATGTATATTCTTTTATTTATTAAATTTTCAAACCAACAATCTCCATTTTTGTCAAGTTCTATACTTTAAATGACTTTTGCTGAAACATTCGTGGAACACAACCCTGGAAATGAAAAACAGTTGATACAGGGATAATGCTATGTCTCTAATGCAAATTTTGACTGCCACACCATTTCATCCTTTGTAAACAAGTTTCTGGTAAAAAAGCCAGGATGCAATATGTGATATTAGTCACATGGTGCATTCACATCAAATACTATATAAGCAATCAATAACTGGCATATTCTCTATAAGTTCAAATACAAATGCTTGAACAGAAAGACACAGACTGGCAGAGACATTGTGGTCAAATGACATGGATCCTCCTCCTTCTAATCCAAAGCAGGGACAGTATTTGGCAGTTGCTGATACTGACACGTATGCATCTACAGTACCCAACTCTTTACATGAGCCTATTTGGGTTAAGATCTGACAACACATTGTAATGCCAAATTTCACTTTCTGCTGTACCAGATAAGCTTCTTTTGCAAGAACAGTTCAGTGAAGTTTAAAATCCCATCCTCAGTGTTTTTAACTAAATGAGTTTAACACGGATCAAGGATATATGCAGTATACTGTGCACTGCATATACAGTATGTACAGCATTTCCTCAAAACCACAGCCTCAATCACACAAGACTGGCTCTCATTAAGCACTCAGCACGGATAGATTAAACTGCCATAAGATCTTGCTGACACATGTCATAAAAAGGCACAAGGAGAGCTCCCAGAAATGTTCATAATCATGAACCTCAAACACCCAAAAAGAGCCAATAATGTTAATGCCTTTTTTTTTCCAGATGGAGCACGATGGTTGTTTTTTATCACAATCTTAAATAACTGAAATAACTACAAAAGAGTCAACACAGGAGATAACATATACAGGAGAAAATTCAAAACTGCTCATTTTAATTGACAATTTTTTTAACTTGTGATTTCATCGCCATTCTGTTCTTCACTATGTACACCTACTGAGGTATTTAACACATCATGCTGGCATCCAGCAATCACTGGATTTCACTGACTTTGACTCATCCATTTCTTAGACCTCTGGTGCCACCTTCTGTCTTGGAAATCCTTCAGACATTCTTCTGTATCTTATTCTTCTTTTTAACATCATTAGTTTTCCTTCACATTGTTTATGATTTATAGATACACTCAAAGTTTTTACTTGCATTAACTCTCTGTATCAAACCACCTTCTTTAGACATCTTTATTCACAGCACAGCTATATTGATTGATTGGCAATGAATTTACCTACAATTTTTTAACTACTCAATTTTCTATACTCTTTGTTTTTTCAAATTTATATATAAAATACTGTATATAATCTGTTTCACACATCCCTGTAAATAAATCAGTGGAATGCTGGGTTTTGATGTATTAGCATTATAACCACAAAGCCTGTTGAATACTGGTTAAAAAGAATACATTTTTAAAAAGAGAAAAATAATAATTGCTCCATCATGTGGCCAAACTAAATGTTATAAGGAATATGCTTTGAACGATACTCAGTGCAGCTTGTAAACAAGTTCCATCTACTGGTAGTACAAGGACTAAAACCTTACAAATGTGAGACATTAATAAAGCTGAAAGCAGACTACTCAAGATCTCTGAATTTCCAGTTAAATCAGACTTTGCTGTGTCATTGCTTTGATCTGTTGTCTTCAGCTGAAAAACTCAAGTCCCTCAGAAACGTCTCGTCTTTATTTAAAGGTCATTTGTGGTGACAGATGGAAACTGTAAAGGTTATCTATTGATATGATCGAGTGCCATAGTGAATTACAATTAGGAGCCAAGCACAAAGCCTCATTTAATAACATGGTTGGTGTCTGTCACATCAGTTCATTTTTTATGGCTTTTGTAAGCTTTAGCATTAAAAAAATGTGAAAAACACAAACCACTGACAACAGGGCTAGGAAGATTTTATCCCCCCCCGTTTCCAGTTCTGTTTTCTTTTCTAACACAGGCCTCCGTCTAGCCGACAAAAAATCCAAACACTCTACCTGAGCTGCAAAAAGCTGAAACTCTTCTGGCAAGATCCACGAGCGAGGGTAGAAGTTGTACTCCTCGGGAAACAGCTCCTGCATCGTACGCACTGCTCGGCTCAGGTTTATCTTGCGGAGCATCTCTATCATACCTAGAGATCCATTTAAAATAAAAAAAGGACCAAAAATGCAGTTATATCACCTGGAATCGTTACTGTCACTCCCTAGGAAGACTGAGGGTGTAAAAATAGCCAAGCTATAACCAACAAGCTTAGTGTAATAATATTTAATTTTTTTTTCAAATAAAGGGTGCCACACTAGCTGTCTATGTATATGTCAGTTTACATAAGAGTTGGACAATCTGTCTTTAGGTTTAGTGTGTCTGGGTTTTCTAGCTCTCTTCAAAGCATCTGCTCCTGAAGAGTTAAAAGAAGCTGCTATGATGGTCCAATTAAGGCAATAATGAGCTGATTGGTTGGACTGAACATCTGCAGACACACAGGGCCTGCAGGAACAGGAGTGCCCACCACCTGGCTTATCAGCACTGACAAATGGATCGATCTAATTCACCCCAAACCCCTACTGCTTCAGAGGATCAATCTTCAGATTGTTTGAAAAGATACTGCTGTTGCTTGGGTATAGTTTAATAGATACTAATTTATAGACAAAATAAACTGGATGGATGCCGAGAACAAAGTAACATAACTGTCGTGAAGCTACTGTGGAAAGAAAATGCAATTTAAAAATAGGGTCAACTGGATGCACGTGATATACTCCAAAAGTTATTTATTATTTAACAAACTGTTACAAACAAATGAAGGACGACAATACTTTTGTCCTGACACATTGCAAGGTGCCCACTAACAAAACAACCCAATTTTCAATTATTATCACAGTACTCCTCCACCGTTAGTATAAATCACAACCTTTTGTGGGACGACACACATTGTGTACATGATGCACCAGAACAAACAAACAAACAAACAAACAAACAAACAAACAAACAAACAAATAGGGACATTTTAGTTCTGTTATGGGTCTTAGCTACATTATTTCTGTCTTATATAGATGTATTATATATACTTTAATGTTACATATAATTTATATATAACTGTATCCTAACATATTTGCTACTAGAAAAAATACAGAAAAGCACAGAGTATTCATATTATTTTCTAAGCAAAGTACACAAAGATCATCAGCATCCACCACGAAAGACACATACATGAGGATGCACTATATTTTAGCTGTTAATGTGTTAATGTGACATAATGTCCTATAAAACTTTAGTTCTTTGTTGTAGAAGAAAAAGCATGACGTCTTTAGCTTTCCAAACTGAAGAATGGAATGTAAGCTATACCTTTTTAAAACTATGGGGGAAAACAGTTATTTAACTTGTTAAAACAGAAGAACAATTTAAGGCCAGCATGGTGTCTTAAGATCTAAAAATAAAGGTCTTAGGAAGCTTCACATTATTTGTCTGAGGCAAAACACAGCAGCAATCTGTAAAATTCCAAGAGGATTTTTTTTTCCACAACACTGTGACTTCATAAACCAGTTTTTTCTATCCCCCTAAGCAGGGCCCTTCTTCCATTTCAAGGGCAAGATCTTTATTGGTGCCGACAACTGGTCTGCTTAAAAATGCAAAGCACTTATAGATTCTCGTAAGGTACTTTGCTGACTTAATGGTTTTTTTCTAATCCAAAACAAAACAAAATAAAGTACTTCTGAGGCACCACGGCATACTTTCTTTTAACTGAATTTAAAGTCATAACCCTGTGACTTTTTTATTCTTTTTCCTCTTTATTTATCTTATCCCTTCAGCACCAACGTGTCAATGTCTTGGAACCCTGAGATTTATGTGTCCTAAAATACACATTTTCTTCCGTGTGTTTTGCACACACTGGACAACGATTCAACTTCTGAAGACAAGTAAAAACACATAAGCAAGATTTAACTGCTTTTATCAAATTAGTTTATATACCCTGATCAGTGTAAGAGTTTTGCTGGAACTGGCCCTATGTTGAAGTGCATTTAAAACTGAGTACAAGATGCACTTCTTTACTCAAAGGGCTGTAGGAGTATGGAACAAGCTTCCCAGTCATATACCCATACCATGGCTTCTTTTGAGTTAATAACTAACTACTAAGTACCAGATGTACTAAATGGGTTGAATGGCCTCTTCCTGTTTGCTACCTATTCTTATACTCTTTTATGTTTTTACAAGGCCTTTTACAAGGTTTTATGTTCTTACCTGGGAATTTGTTGACCAGGCCTGAGAAGACGTTTTCATTGTCATGAAAAGATACCCCATGCCAATATATATCGCAGGCCACACGACGACCCAGGGGAAACTGAGAAAAGAACAAAGTGCATTTTTGCAAGACAAACTATTTTTCAAAAAAGAATGCCACCTGTAATAAAGTTATGGAGCTGAAAAGCCATCTTTTTGCAAGATATTTTAACGTAAATAGCCTCAATATTGTATTATGCCTTATTGCTGCCATTCCCATTTTCTGACAACTGATGAATATTACCCCCAAAAATAAAGCAGTAAGGTTTAAGGTCTAGTGCAGACCCGTGATTTTGCTTACAAAAAGTTCTAAGAATGTTCCACAAAAATAAAATAACTTATGAGGTCAGTGTTTTCAACTTAGATCACCATTGTGCTTTTAATAAGTGAAACAGCTGTCTTTAACAATCTAAACTCTGTGCAATTGTGCCCCTAAAGAGACAAAAATGGAGCAATTTAGAAATCATTTGGGAAAATGGTGCTTCTCTTTAAAGTGACTCAATGGCAAAACTATTTATACGTAAAGTGGTTTTGAACATAATGCGTGTAACATATTCTCTTTTCACATGAACAAACAAGGTTACAATTAAAGAGGCAGGATGATGGGAGTGGAAGAACCAAGATAACACACAGGCTCACATTTCCGTATACTTACAAACACTCCTCACCATCAGGGATACAGCATATCATGAAAAGGGCATCTAATTGCTTTTGGAGAATTCTCATATCTTACCCACCTTATTTCATAAACCCCTTCTTCCGTCTAAGCATTCTCAATGATTTGCTCTGGTCCTGTCAGAGGAAAAACAACGCTCCTGGCAATAATGCAGACTTCAAGATTGACTTTGAAGCCTGACCTTTCAAAAAGCACAAGCACTCAAACACATAGACAGATCTTCTCACAAAAAAAACCTAAATAAATATGATCTTATACATTAAATAAAGAGATCTAGGAAGACTCATAATTGGCTTTTGCACAAGTGTACAGTTGCAGGGGGTACTTTGTCAAGTATAAAGTATTTTATAAGGTTGTTTACAATATTGGCATCTGAACAACTGCAGCTGGGAGCTCTGAGGGGCTGCATTCATTCTCCTCTTCATCTCTTTGTGAATGCAACCAGACATTCTCGGTGTTCAGGTCTGGTATAGTCATGCACATCATATTACCACAGTAATCATGCTTTGCTGACAACAACTCTTCACTGGCTTCTTGCCACTGACAACACTTGATCTAAGATCCTTAATCTTACTTAGCATTTTTTCAGACCTCGGCACGCCAATGTTTAATCCCTTGTCTCTGCTTATAAATTTTCTCATTTATAACATAAGAAAAGATCACCTTATTGGCCATATACAATTGCTTGCATGAGGAATTTGTCTTTTCACATACCCCAACTTGCTCTCCATGAGACACACAGACAGGGAGAGAAGCTTGGGGTCAGAGCGCAGGGTCAGCCATTTATACGGCACCCCTGGAGCAGTTGGGGTTCAGGGCCTTGCTCAGGGGCCCAATGGAGTAGGATTTTTTTGCCAGCCATGGGATTTGAACCGGAAACCTTCCAGCCACAGGCGCAGATCCTTAGCCACAGAGCCACCGCCCTATTTATGTACTGATCTTCACAATCTTGTCTCCTGTGCCTATTCAATCTTCACCTCCTTCACTTCACTATCCTATATTCAGGCCTGTCGTCCTGTTCACCCATGTACCCCTACAACTGAAGCCAATACTGAGGCACATTAAGATAGCCTTTTATCTGCCCTTTTTCTAACTGATCCTGTTCAAACAGCATCGGTAAATCCTACAACCTTCCTGCTAATCCTGTAATTACTCTGTCCATGCTAATAGAGTTAATTCACACTTGGCTAAACATCAATGAAAGAGAAGATCTCCAGTTTTAAATTTCAAATTTTACTACATTAAGAATTCTTATACAATTAAATTGTATTCCCTCATATCATTTGACATACAAGTTTGACTAACTGTGTACGGCCTTGAATTATAACGTATCCAAAATGCTTTGTTGAAACAACTCTTCAAAATGTACATTTCTAGACTACAGTTTTTTTTTATAATTTGCTTTCAATTCTGTATTTTGTAACTGGAGGTTGCCTCTGGCAAAGGTGTCACCTACATAAATAAGAGAGACGCATGTAAGAATTTTTAAGACTCTGGACTGTTAACTGTAACGGTGTACAGTAGATTCTAACCCTACACAATAGGATACTCCTGTGGTACCCTTGAGCAAGGTACTTCACTCAGATCGCTCCAGCAAAAAGTCCCTGCTGTATAAATGGGTACTTTTCCAGTTCTCAATGTAAAAGTGGATTTGCCCTCAAGTATCTTGTCCTGTTCAATAAGGTTTGTTATATATTCTGTGTAGAGTGTGCTATTAAGCAGTGAATTGACTATGCCCTTGGTCTTCTAACAGACACTCAGTTTTAGTTTGGTATACTTGGGGCATTTTGCATAACATGGCATGTCTTTTTAATATGGCTTTTTCTTTAAGAGCATATGAAAGGTTACCTACAGTACTGTATGGGGAAAAGGCTTTTTGGTTCATTTAGCTTTATCACCAGTGGCTAAGTGATGTTAGGATCTTTTCTTGAAGAAATCTCCACATTTTACAGTAGTGGAGAATACAAGTCTGAATATGTTATACTCCCTAAACGATAAACTATAGCATCAAATGCCAGTCCACAATATACTGTAGGTTCATTTTCTGCTTTTCTACTTGTTTCTTGACAGAGATTTTGTCTGTTTTTGTTATTCGGAAGAAATATCTTTACATCGTGACTTCAGTACTCTGCAGGAGGAACCCATTCATCTATCCAGAATCTAAATGTAAGTTATTCCTGGTAAAGGAAAGAGTGGAGATCAGGGGTCTAAAACAGAAGTATAAGGTTCAGGTTGCGACTATAGCCTCAACAGGGTGCCAGGCCATTGCACACACTCAACACATGGAATAATTTAGGGACACCAATTATTCTAGCCAGGATGTATTTGCAAGGTGGGAGGAAACTGGAGAATCCTGGGAAAAGGCAGGCAGGAAATTCGTACAGAAGGAATCTCCCGTCTGGAATTGAACCCATGACCCAAGAGGAGTATGAGACCATTGTTAACTGCTACATCATCTCTTAGTAAATCACATTCTGCGTGAGGCATGACTAAAAAAAAAATTCATTTTTTCTTATCCAAGTGAAGAAAAGCTAGTTTGCAATACAAACAAAAGAAGTGAAATAAACCCATTACGGTGCGTGACTTCTGCATTTTCACACATGCTAATTGTCCTCCTTACCCTCAACTGTCAGGCCAAAACACTGGATTATCCCCAGATTATGCTTAACCATTTCCTTTTGTGAAGGCAACATATGCCAACAGTCAGCGAACAGATGGGCATAACCCTTTTCTACTGCAGTTAAAACTTAAACATGAACCGCATAAAAAAGTGTAGTATGATACAATTCTATTGGCATTTATATTTCCTTTGAAGGAAAGAATACACAGGATTGCTTAGATTTTTAGCCGGCTGTTCTCAGTGTGGGTGGCGATGTGTATAGAATGAAAATTCAGAGCCCTTAAAGAAAAAAAAGTTTTCCCCAGCCTGGCAGCAGGCCAAAAATAAACTGGTTCAGTGAACATTACTTAGAATTATTTGTCAATTTGTTTTTTTAAATCAAAATCTTTTGTATAATCATCTCCAGGGAAAAACATACTTGATTACTAAATTGCTTTGAAGAGCAGGGGCTGTTTTAAGGTTTCCCAGCCTGATTTCTAAACTGCATTTGAGAAGACAAGAATTAATACATGAACAGGTATTGTTTTCCTAAATATAAAACTTGCATCTTTAAAGCATCAACAGATATTATAGGTATGCAACTTTAGTAAACCTTTTAAGCCTTTTCTGATGTATATTTCAAAATCAGTATTATGTCATTGATGTGATGTTTTGGAGGGGGTAAGCACAGGATTTGAATGGTATAGCACTAATATTTGTTCTGACATTAGTCTCAGTTCTATGCATGGTATATTTTATATTATGAGAAGCACAGATATTTCTGTGAAGTCACATTCCAAATTTCCTTCACTTTGTACTCTTGCTACTTAACAGAGAGGATATCTGTTAGGTCTTAATGCGATAAGTATTTAAAAAATTAAAGCTGCAATATTTGTTCTCAATTAATGTCCTCCAATAATGTAACACTGTATTTCCATCTTTGTTACGGTTTTACTAACGGTTTTACGGTTTTGAGCTAATCAGAACCTGTAAAGTTTGGAAAAAAAACTTCTGTCAAGAGGCATTGATATGAAACGAAGAATTGGAATGTGCAGAAAAAAACTCCCAATGTCTTCATTAAAACCAGTTTTGAAACTGCATTTAAGAGAGTAGGCTTATCCATAAAGGCAACAGCACTTAGAGACAACGAAAGAAAATATACCAGTGGGACAACGACTTTAAAGATGGTGTACTCACTTTTTTTCCTTGTAGGTTATAAAAATAGAATAGATCACCTTAACTCTAAGAATTAAGAAACCGGATCCAGAGCACCCTAAAAAGGTTTATGTTACAGATACTTTGTGAAGAAATATCGGTCTCCATTTTAAGGTCACTTGATGCTTCAGACATTTCAGTTCTCTGCAATACCATTAATTTTTAACCACACTCATAACTGGAGATGTCAAAGGTTAAATATCAATTATTCAATGAGAGAGCAATTTCTGTAGATGAATTAAAAAAAATAATCAAGATATTTCTACTTTATGAATCATCATTTTCCTTGTGTTGCCTTGTCACACTGGCTGCACAGCCTTGAAAAAGGTTTTCTTTAATACGAATACTGTATATACCATATACAAGGTTTAATAGCAAGACTTACATTCCTAAAGTATCTTAAAAAGTGTTTTACACCAATCCAAAAGTAACACTACCCTATAGCAGGACTAATTTAAAGTTCATGACCGATCTAGTTTAGTTATACTGTTTGTTGTTTTTTTTTGCTTTATGAAATGGCCCCTCAGCCAAACTCAAAAAGGCAAAGACGGTGTCAATGAACTACTTTATAAATTATTATGTGCAGCAATCAATTTAAGATAGGTTTTAAGACTGAGCCAATGTAACCAAATCTATTCGCCATGCATCATGTAGTTTCAAGTTTCATGATAAATGCTGTGCTGCTTCTTTATTAAGGACAATGACTATAGTATGTGTATCTATGTCAGTCTTTGGCTTTTTAGTATCTGTCAATTGTCAATAGACAGTGGTGATGGAGTTCCAAACTAACATTGTTCCTCAAGCTATGAATATGCTGGCAATTGAAAGTTTCAATATGTGCTGAATAGCCTCTTATTATTTGTAATCTTTAGCGTGACCACGTCATGATAATAACTTAATTCCCTGCAATCTGAGCCACAGAAAGACTACTGAACCCTCAGCATGACCCACGGCGATCTGTTACTACTGTGAACACATTACAAGAATGTCCCAACTTAGAAAATGGAATTAGACTCCTGATTCAGGGTCCTGAGCTGGAGACTCACGTGATATGAATTGTATGTCTATGCTCCATGTCATATGACATGTAATGCATTTCTAAAAGCACCAGCTCTCTTAAATATATTATATATGGCAATTTATGTTTAATAACATAAAAAGAGGCTAGAAAAAGATTATAGGGTATAATAGAAAGTTCTAATTACTTTCTCCTTCTAACACTGTCTTCTGAGACTAAAACCTAGTTTTATTTATTACCTTAATGATTTTATAGTACAGGCCACAGACCTAAACCACTTGTTATTAAACGAATTTCCATTTTCTTCTTTTAAGGCGACATACACAGCACACACTCAAGTGCAAACACTATCCGTAAAGATAACGCTTTTATGAGATTCTAAGAAGTAAACGATAAGTACTCTGATAAGCCCCACTGTGAGAAGCATTTTCATTTAAAACAGCACTTCTTACTTATTTTACCTTCCCTCTGATAACTTCCTAAATCACTTCCCACCGCACGTTAAAGGGTTCTCTCTTTGGGTGGGAACTCCCATGTGAAGGGGGGTATAAGCGTTGTCAGCCATGACACACCATGACGGGCGGGGTGGCACCGTGAATTCACAGTCATCAGTACCGTACAGAATCGGTAAAAACTCTTCCCCCCCAAAAAAGGTTGCATCGTCTCTGCAATAGCATACCTCTTTCCACTTGAGCTGCTTGATGCTGACTTTTAGCGCTTCAAGAGAGGTCTTCGCTTTAGAGGTATCCACGGTGACCATCTTCCTCTTTTTGGGGAGTTTGTTGCCATCGTCTTTCCCTTGCTGGGTTTTGCCCTCTTTCTCCGTTTTGCCGTTCGCTTCGGCTTTCCCTTGCGGGATCTTGCCGGTGCCTTTAATCTGCAACACCGCGTCTTTGGGGCTGCGGGAGTGCTGCAGCTGGCCCGCAGTGCCGTCCATTGGCCCCGGCGGATACTCCGGCTCCGGGGTGTCCTCTTTATTGTCGGCACCAGCGGTATTCCTGTCGAGTTCAGACCGTTTGCCCCTGCTTTTACTCCTGGCTCTAGTCCTAACGGCGCTCCTAGCGGCATCCCTCCTCCCACCGCTAACTAAATCGACAGATCCCGGCGAAGATGCCAGCAAAGAAGCTGCCTCTGGCTCGGTCTCCCGGCCGGCCACTCTCATCTGCTCCAGCTGCACTCTGACTTTAACATAATGATCGCTCATTCTTGAGGTGAACAGTGATGATTATGTGACGGATCTACTGGAGCAACGGTCTGTTCCAAGTGTTTTGGATTGAACTACAATGTCGACCCAAAAGAGCGATCTACTTTTGAAATTTTCAAATGCATACGGCCACCATTTACAGACTGTCTTCCTTTTTGTTGTCTAAACTCAAGTACTTGTACAGTGCGAACATTTGTGCATTACAACGTATTCCCCCCAAAAAACATACAAGCCTCGGATATGCCAGTTTCTTCCACCATTACAATTCTAAACTCAAGCCATTTTGCATTTAAAAGTACTCATCATGCATAGTCAGTGATGCAGACTAACTCACTGTTCTGCTCATGAAGTGCAATCTCATATTTACAACAGCTCCACGCAAAGCACTTTGTAGGTCAGTTAATGCGCTGTCAAACTACTTACTAAATTCGTAACCGTATGCGGATTATAACAGCTGCTTATGTTCTTTTTTCCTATTTTTGATCATGGTTGGTTGAATCGGAAGATTTCTGTTTCGGCTCTTTAAGACCCGTGCAAGTCCCAGCACAACCCAGCTGATCCTACTGCTGTGAGAAACATATTGTTCGAGTTGTGTTTTGGTCCCGTTGACAACGCAACCGGACGGAAGCCTCGGAGGTACAGACTGTCTAACTGGTGTGCAGCAGGCGAAGGAAGGCGATTACTATTCCGCAAGTGACAAGAGTTCAACTGGATTGAAAGGCAGGACCAATTTCAAAGGGAAGACGGTTCTTCAAACTCGGAGACACTGATCTAAACATTTGATTAAATTTATTTGGACCAAAAATACTGTCCATCAAATATTCATATTACACCACTATTGCTTGTTTTAAGGACAGTATTTTTAACTTTCTGAAGAACGCAGAGCTTTATTTTATTTTTTACGTTTTTTTATTTCAAGTTGTTTTTCATTTTTCTATAAAAAAACAATTAGGGTGATCATGAAAGAACAGGTTTTAATAAATTACCGAAAGAATGGACGGTTGTGCATGTCGACAGCAGATGGCGTATGCACCATGCCTATGGTTTAATCGAGGATGTGTTTCTCATTAACCCCAGCGTGAACCCACTCCAGGTCTGTTGTAGAGGTGATGAAAAGCCGGCTTAGGGAGGTCAGATTCGTACAGTATTTGTTGGGAATTTAACAGCATTCCTATTAGATTAATTCTCAACTTCCATTTTTGCCCAGGTATCGGTAATACCAATCATTCCTATCAGCAGTTTCTGTCTCTGACAAATATTCATGCTTTCAATTTAAAGCGTAAGTAATTCAGGGTATTATTTTCTTTCTCTTCACCTTTGTCTTTCTTTTCTGCTTTTCACATACTTGAAATGTACTGTGTCACTTTCTTTTATTAATCCACCCCTTTTATATGGATGTACTATTTGAATAACAGTAAGACATTAAATTATCGTGTAAGTTATTATTAAACAAATACATTTTCTGTGCTTTCCCGGAAGATTTTGCATATATCCTTCTCAATCTTCAAACTCGGTGATTTCTGCAATAGCATCAATAAGCTATTGGGTGATAGTGAATAAAGCTTCTTGTTCATCAATCGCCGCAGATTTGCCTGTAATGCGTCTTTACAGAACGTGATTCAGATACCCTACAGGTACAAAATCAAATTACTTCAGATCAGGTAACATACTGTAGTCGGCAGAGTCAGGCCTCCATTATGTTCATCACCGAGCCAGTTTACATGAACTCCAGTGACCACAATCCGTGCACAGTCACGACAGCATTCCCACCCCCAATAAAGCTGAATGATGAAAGTCTTTCTATCTACACTTTATAATAGCGTTAGGGTTTGGAGACAAAGTAACACCTTTCCGAAATACAGTTTCCCATTCAGTTGTTCTTAGAAGTAAATTTCATGAGGAATATCAACACCCCAAAATTCCAGTCAGAAAATGTGGTTAAGTCTAAGGGCTAACCCTCTGGCCGAAAGATGATAAACCGGGGACCCCCAGGAAAAGCGAGGACTGGAGCAGGGTAGCTGCGAAGGAGGAGGATCTTACGAATAGTATTTATACATAATTATATTTTTAGTTTTTAATATTTAGGAATTGACGTCAGGAATGATCACACTACTATTTAGGACAGCTTAGGTGAACTTTAGTTGGAGCTCCATATGGGGTTTTAAATGCTTATATTCACCAGACTATAAAAGAAAACCCTGTATTTACAGTATATAGATATATTGTATAGTAGGTTCCTTAACTGCCTCTCATATCTGATTATTTAGCCCTGAGGTATTATTTTATAGTGCTATTATCTTTCTGCTCACTGTTCCACAAAACGCAGTGCGCCCTCAACGCCCCTTCAGTTCTCTCATTACGATATTTTTTAAATATCTGAAAAGGGAGCGGTTTTCATTGAACATCGTGTATAGTGTTAACTACAGAACGGTAACCTACTGCAACTGCAACTGCAATTTCACCTACAGGTGGAGCTCTTTATCATGTATACTGCCTTAAGACAAGAATAAAACCGTGTCAGAGATGTGATAAACTGATATGATATTCGCCTAAGGCGTGTTTCTTTGCATTCATTTAAAACTGTTAGGTTGGAATCAAACTTCCTCAAGAAAAAATAAATTAATAAAAAATATTTTTTACAACTTTTTAGTCTAGCGGAATGTTCGTACCCCTGGTCTGACAGGTCATAGCATAAAGTTGAAGTGTAATCGTTCAACACAACACAGAGTTACGCCAATATAATAGACGTTTTCGTTATGATGTGGAAAACACCACAAGCGAGATAGGAATTAAGGTGAGATTTAGGTTTATGATTCGCGTTTTTCTGCCGTCATCTCCATGACAGAATCTTCTTCAGAAAACCACGTAAGTGGAAAAACAGATTGTGCAACAGAAAGCATACAGGCACTTCACAAAATTAAATTTGTTGTTCCATGTGAATTTGACTAAAGAAACCTTTTTCTAAAACTACTGCACGCTCGTTATCGTAGTTTTCGAGAAGTAGGCAGCGAACAATCATCAGCTGAAATGGAGTGAATTTCAAATTCATTATTTGTAGCCTTTTGATATTGATATAAATGCACTGCTTTTACGAAGAAAAAAAAAATGAATCCTCGAGTTATCACATTAAATTTTCCGGCCAACTACAACAATAATGAACAGTCCCGATGTTTTCCCATTACAACTGGATGCAAGAAAATGGTTAAGTATTGATACTTGTTAACAACCTGCACTTTATAACAACCACGCGTTCACAGCTATCTTTTATGACGCATGAAAGCAGTTTTATGAAGCGGTTACAAGATTGTAAGGTGAAATTGAAAGCGTGGTTACCGATAAAAGACATTGAGCAGTTCAAATGTGTTAGCAGCAGGCAAAAAGCAGTGTATGCTAGTATCATTTCTGTCCCTTAGAGGGAGAAAAGGGGACTTGATTTATGAAGTCTGATAGTGATCTACTTCTAGTAGTACACGCCTACTGGGAATTGTACAATAACCTGTTGGAAATGAATAGGCTACCGGAGACCTTTGAATAGACTTCACTGAGGTTTTCTGTCTTTTCCATCATGTGATGTAACTTTGCTCCAATCGGGAGAAGCTCTAGGAGAGACTCCGGCACTAATGATCTGCGCGATCACATTCAAAAACACATTGCATTGCTACCAGGCAGGAGGTGATGGCAAGCTAGGACAACCGAAGGGGAGGGGGAATCTTTTTTTTTTTCTGGCTAAAAAAAGCAGATGTTCTACTCTGTTATTTTGAATCCGCGGCACCATAGTTAGAAATACAACGTGGACGTTGCAGAGCAACACCTACTGTACCAGCAACAGCAGTACAAAGGACTCTTGATACTGCGGGGATAAAAGGCGCCCAAACCAATCTTTTTGTCGTTCGGTTATAACGTGTCGTGCTCGAACCTCCTGCATTGTGTTCGGAATGGGAAACCACGCCTGGGCTCTTTCTCAGTCTTACACCTTGAATCTTTTAGACAGGAGGGGATTTTCCTCCTAATATTTGGTTTGGAATACTGTGTTACAGTCGTCGGCGTAAACAACTGTGAAGATCCCAGCTGCAATGCCAGTACGGAACAGATACAACCTGGTTGATGATGTCGCGGATTCCAGGGTCCCATTGCACAACGAGGAGGCGTATCAACATGGGATTAATTTCCAGGCAAAGGTGAGATGATTTCCTTTCACAACTTTTGGATGTGAATGGTAAAGACACGAGCAGTGCTGTATGCTGGCGTGGCCGCATTTTATTTGAAGGCGCGATTTCTCACTGGTCCGTAGACAACGATCCGCGGTCACGGTTTCTTTCATGCCCGTCTGACTTGAGTTTCACATGTTTGTGGTGTGTCTGTGCTTTTACTTATCTGAGGGTGTTCCGACATCTGGTTTATGCGTTTGCTCGTGTCCTGTTTTAATATTGCAATCCAAGAACGGAGACATCCACAGGTATTTTTTTAAAAAACTTAACAGGTGCGCATCTGAATACAATTCTCCACAACAAGTGCCAGTGGTACTATTTTTAAAATAACCGTTAAAATAGTCCCCCTGATTAAAGGTGGTAGAAAAGCAGCATTATACATTTTGGAATTCAAGTAGAAAATCGACATATTCTTCCTCGTCGTTCAATGTCAAAGAGGTGAAACTAAATTTTGTTGCTGTAGCCCGTACAAGCTCTCTGCCAAACAGCACTGAAATTAAGACTTCTGAGAAAGGGGTGCAGTCTTTTGGCTTTAATACCAAAAGAACAACAGTTTGACTTCGTTTTCAGTGATATGCTTATTTTTGTAAAATAATTCTAAAGATACAGCCTCTCGATTTGAAGATTGGACTGGTTTTGGTCCCATACGTAAACACCGTAATGTTGGTGTTTTCTGAAAAAGCAGCATTTGATGTTGCCCAACGTTGACTTCTTTATATTAAAAACTATGATCAGCAGCCTTTTTCTGACATCTGGGTTTTGGATGTTATCTCGTTACAAGAGTGACATTCCTAAAAAAAAATACTTCGAAACGTATGTAAAGGTGTGGGGAATCGACTCAGATTAGGAATTTTGCGTTGTAACTTGTATCTAAATTTCTTGATACGAGAATTTGTATAATTTTGTAGACTTGTCCCTAGATATTACAGCTCGCAAGCATTTACAGTACTTATATGTGGGATATACAGCTTTTTTATACAGCACAATTAAACTAGTAAAATACCCAACCTCCCCTCACTAAAGCAGCAGCTAAGAGGGTTTATATCGCTCTTCCACTTTTATAAGTATGTAATTTTCTTTACTTTTGCTCACATTGTTAAATAGTTTCGCTAGACTAGTGACATTTCCACATTAAAAACAACCTGTTCAGGAAACAGTAGTGGGGCTGTTCTGCAGTTTCTTGGTTGGAACGTTACTAAGATCTGTGGCAGAGGAAAAGTGGAGCAAGCGCTCTGCAGTGAATCCCAAGACGGCTTCAGCCGGGATGTTGACAGGGTCAGGTGGCTACCGCCACCACTAACCACGGAAACAAAAATAGTAGCTCACACTTAAACATTTTTTCAAAAGATAGACATAAGTGAGTTCTAATTAAAACAAACATCAACTAGGTTGGGGGGTGGCACAATGGGGGCAGTGGTTAGCATTGCTGCCTTGCAGTTCTGGGGGTCCTGGGTGGGTTTCACTCCTGTGGATTTATCTGCGTGAATTTTGTATATTCTCGCCGTGTTTGTTTGGGTTTCATTTAGGGCTCCAGTTACTGCCCACAGAGAAAGAAATACTGGTAAGATATTTGGCTTCTGGGACAATTAGCCCAGGTATGTATGTGTGTGTGTGTGTGTGTGAGTGTTTGTGTCTTTGTCTGTGACCTGTGAAGGACTGGTGTACCATCCAGGGTGTACCCTGTCTCTTGCTTGCTGGGATAGTCTCCGGTTCCCCCATGATCCTGAATTGGACGAAGAGCTTAGAAAATGGATGGATGGAAAATCAGCTTGGAATGAGTGTGTGCCCTGCAGTGGACTTGCATCCCATCCAGGGTGTATCCTGCCTGGTGAGCCCTGGGATGGGCTGTGGCTGTATTGGATAAAGAGGTTAGAAAATGAAAGGATGAGGGTACTGTTTAGCAGAAAGAAAGAAAGAAAATGGAAGTAGTCTCATGACAAGGAGATCACCACCAGTGAATGAATTGCTAAATTCACCTAATTCCTTTCATAAAGCACCTGACTTGCTGTATTTACCCTTAAGGGACTGTGCCAATGTTCATCTTGTCAGCAGTACTCCTTTAGAGGAAAGTTGGTCACCATTTTCTGTAACGATTGTTATCATGCATTCTAGGAGAGCAAGCATATTATTTAAAAGTAAAATGTGTGTTCTGTGCAATAATCCATGTGTTGTCCTGTTTGCAGTATGTGGGGAGTTTGGATGTACCGAGACCCAACAGTCGTGTGGAAATCGTAGCTGCCATGAGGAGGATAAGGGTGAGTCTTTGACTAATGATAATTTTACTCTGCATTCGTCCAGTAGTTTGGTTTAATTCTACTGTGTTTGTACATGTACAATAGGAGTGGTACTGTATATAGACCTCTGTATCCAACCAGCATGAGCAGAAAGTTATTTTCATTGAATATTCTTCTCATATACTCCATTCTTTGCCTATAGTCTTCAGGCAATGGCATAGTCTTCACGAAGTATGGCTGTTCTTGCAATATGTTGTCTATGCAGTTTGTGACCACAGACGTGAGGTGTTTGGAGTTGATGGACTAGTCCACCTTGTTATAAGGGATTCGTTTAATTCTAAATCAGTCACACAGGTATGTTTAACAGCTAACATTAACCCCTGTGAGTTACTGACTTTATAAAGTATGAAAGAAATGTTGCACTTTTACTTTAATTTATTTCAGATTTGTGGATTTTAATTTGTTTCCTTATTTTTCAAAGTTTTTGCCTAGGATACACATCTGCGTTTGAAAGTTCACCGAAACATCAGATCACTCAATATTAAAAACTGGGGTGCAACAATATGCCTGTAATCTCTTGTAAATCCTGGTAAATCCTGCTATATGTATATTACTATGGGAAAAAAAATATCCTACATTTCTTTTTGCGTAGATATTTGCTTTTCCGTGTATTAAAAATAAGTAAATAATACACTTTTTTTACGATTGTAATTTATAGGAGATTGACTACCCTTTCTGGAGATGTTTCTCCAATTTAATGTGAAACAACTTATGTATATTAGTTAGCATGTACTAAAAAAGGATTATATATAAAGTATAACTTAATATTCCTGTACTTCTCAAATAAAGATAGGGAAATATACTTAAAACTATTTATATGCAATGCAAAGGTACTGTATAAGAAACAAGGTCAATTCAAAGTATTCTCATTGTAGCTGAATAAGAAAAGCTTTGGGTTTAGCTGAATAAATTTGCTCATTTTTCACTTTGTATGAAACAGTGTTACCCTTTAGCATTTTTGACTTGAAGTGCTTTTCATCATAGTAATGTTTGAGTGTATTAGCATAATGTTTGTGATTTAATCAGTGTTGTTGGCTGGGGTATTAACTGTAGTGACTATACTAAACAGAAGTATAGTATACACAGGGGGCGCTCACCCTGTGGTCCATGTGGGTCCTAATGCCCCAGTATAGTGATGGGGACACTATACTGTAAACAGGCGCCGTCCTTCGGATGAGACGTAAAACCGAGGTCCTGACTCTCTGTGGTCATTAAAAATCCCAGGGCGCTTCTCGAAAAGAGTAGGGGTGTAACCCCGGTGTCCTGGCCAAATTTCCAATCATGGCCTCCTAATAATCCCCTTCTATGAATTGGCTACATTACTCTGCTCTCCTCCCCACTGATAGCTGATGTGTGGTGAGCGTTCTGGCGCACTATGGCTGCCGTCGCATCATCCAGGTGGATGCTGCACATTGGTGGTGGTGGAGGGGAGTCCCCATTACCTGTAAAGCGCTTTGAGTGGAGTGTCCAGAAAAGCGCTATATAAGTGTAAGCAGTTAGTTAGTTAGAAGTCAGAAGCACTGATCTGAACAGAGGTTAATTTAATGACTTCAGTGCACACTTAAATATCTGCGGTAAAGAGTTAGTATTCTACAAGCATATGAATTGCTTCAGGCACCTCTCCCAGCTATTAGTCTCCAAGTGTAAATCTCTAATGTGAATTAGTCATCTGGGACTGAGATTATCTTAATTTTACATTCTTGTATGATCCTAGAGTATTTTACACCCATACAATTTAGTAATTTATACAAAAAGCACAAAACACAAGCCACCACACGTCTTGTGACGCACTTAGTGATTAAAAAAAAAAAAATTGTGCACGAGCAGGCTTGAACCTGAATCTTTTCTGTAATTGAGAAAATGTGGAAGTTCTTTTTTTTTTCTTTCTTTGTTTTAGACCACATGCTCTTTTCCGGAAGACAATGTTTGGGATCTAAACAAATCTACTTCCAAAAGTACTGAGGCTACTGCAGTTTTAATAAATGGTTAAGAGAGGATGTGGTTAATATGGAACATTCCATATTGCAAAAATAGTCAGCCACACCTAAATCTGATATCCAGGATGGGAAGAACTGATAGAAGTACACCAGCTAGCTGAGCAAACAACCTTTGTGAAAGATTAAGACAATTTACATTTTCACACCAGCCCCATTTTTTGAAACTGGTAAATTTGTTATCACTTGAATTCTTGTTACACGAAGGCTGCCAGTTTTTAAACTTGAAAGGTGACAATAATATATTTGTCTTTATATTAAAAAAATATTGAGTTAAATGTGGCAGTATTGCAAACATCGATCTCAGCTGTCGTCTTTTAATCAAATATATTTGAGTATTTTCCTTATCTACCCAATGTAATGATATCCTGGAAAATATTTTTTTTCCATAAATTAAGTGTGTAGCAAATGTAGGGTACGAATTTAATAGGGGAAATGTTCATGGTTAGAAGGAATAAATTGATATAAGGAGTATGGCCTTTAGACTGTCCTGATCCAAAACGTACTGTATCGGTAGTTTTTAGTCTACATACTGTATGAAAACATTGCAATCTCACGTTTACGCAGCAGTAGAAACTGAGCTGTTTGAAAGTTGTTTAGTTTTAAGCATCTTTAAGATTTAGTCTTACTTCATGTGGGAGATATCTAGATGTTGAGGATTAGTTTGAGCTTATTTTCCTTGCTTTTCATAATTTTTCTATTGTTTATCCCACTTTAAACACTGTATATTGTTTTTTTTTTGTTTCTGACAGTGATGTAGTAAAAGATGAAGGATTTTCCCAGTGCCTCTATTAAAATAGCGATCCTTGTGTCATCTTGGAAATCCCAGTGCACATTTAACCACTCCTGCTGGTGTAGGTTTATCTCAATGTAGTGTGCAGACTTGCCAAGTTAATTTTAGCATGAACAGTACCTAGGGACGCACTGCAACTTTGTCCTTTGTCACTGCTTTTCTTGTTTTATGGGTTAGTATGTTCTTTTGAATGAATCTGTTCTAACAATAGCAACAGCATTTTACTATTCTTCCGCCCTGAACAATGGAACAGAAATAGCCTTTGTCCCTTCCTGGAGAGCGGCATTGCCGCTATTTTCCCCAAGATCGTCCAGATTAAACCTAGAAATATTCTCAGTCCACTACAGTAGTCCAGGGATTGTAGGATCAAGGCCTTTTTGGATGGTGCTTATTGGTGTTTCAAACAATAATTATCCCTGCGTTGAAACATGAGCACTGTACTCTAGACATATATCTTAAACATACACACAGACACTCTTACAATAAGTATAAGTATACTGTAGGTCTTGCTCACTATATCTTTTTTGTATAGGAGGTGTATTTTAATGAAACCTTGTTGCTAGGTTTTAGCTGGTCTTTTTAATGGAGTTTATGATGAAAACGTGTGGGAGATGACAACTGCCAAGATCAGCTGTCAGAAATCACTTATCACTCCTGCTGTCTTTCCCTCACCTAAAATGTCCTAAATACCGTACATACTCCCCCTTCTCTCCCTTGCATGTGTCTTTTTGCACCCCCTCTCCACCTTTGCAGCTGCCCCTTGGTCACTCCTCTCTCTGAATGGGGGTCCCAGCCTCCTCGTCCTGCAGTATGTCTCGAAGGTTAACCCACAGTCAGGCGGGATACGCCCCGTTTTATTATGAATAAAACACTCCATAAACCTTTCAGTAGGCTGGTTCTTGGGTGTTGTTACTAGTGTGAAGGATTGTAGGCTAGAGATCTAGAGGTCTGCATGTCCTACTGACAGAAGGCAGCCCTCCCCTGTTAGATATGACCCCCTCTTACCAGCCTGCAACAGCTGGCTCATGCTGGGAAGTACAGTATGTCTGCAGTGTGTGCTCATGCAGCAGTTATAATGAGGAATAATTTCAAGGTTGATGCCAGTAACGTCATTACAGCGTAGTTGATCCTGTCTGTTATTATTGCAATTGTT
Source organism: Lepisosteus platostomus (assembly GCF_059453375.1). NCBI lineage: Eukaryota > Metazoa > Chordata > Actinopteri > Semionotiformes > Lepisosteidae > Lepisosteus > Lepisosteus platostomus. Next base: position 10,586,311 of record NC_142631.1, on the reverse strand, counting down.
GCTTTAAAATGAGCAGTAACTTGCATGCAGTGTCAGGGATAGAAGGCTAGAGAAGACTGACATGCCCATATCGTCGTTCAAGTAGGGAGCTGCGTCAGCATGCATGGGCTGCAGAGGAGCAAGTAAAGGTTTATTCCAGGCTGAACTGAGAAGAAAAGAAACACAGCGTTTCGGCTGTGGAGCCTTCTTCGGGTGTGAGAAAGAGGAAAGTCAGCGGCGTTCCCATGTTGTGTATGTGCAGTATGACTGGTGAGTGAAAGAGCAGTCATGACTCGCAACTGGTTGTATTTGTGGGTTCGGATCCCAGTGTGGGACACAGGTGCTGTACGTTTAAGCAAAGAACTTCACTCATATTGCTCCAGTAAAATATCCAGCTGTATAAATGTATCTGAATTTAAAAAGGCTTTGGCTTAAAGCACCAGCAAAATACATTAGCAATAATATATTGTATAGTATGCACGACCTTATCATTTTGCGTTATCTGGCCGTGTTCTTTGTAAATTGATCCAACTTGCAGTTTCACTTAAGAAAATTAATCTGCCAGGGTAGCAGTTTACTTTTGGAAGTGATAAGCATAAATGCATGTTGAACAATCTAATACGCTGTTTTTCTAAAGATTATGCAGCTGAAGTGGGCATTGTCCAGGGTCTCAGCAAACAAAAGCACATCATGCCATCTTGTGATTTTTCATTTAGCATGTTTTTTTGGTTATGTGCTTTTTTTCTAAGGAGGGAAGGAATCTGTGTGGGTTGTGTTTTGAGGAATACAAACTACAGTAGCTGTGAAGACTGGACCCTGAAAGGTTTGCAGGCTATGCAATCCTAAAAAGAGCAGTGTGTTTGTGTGTGCGTGGGGCGGGATTGTGCTTTTCTGCAGACGCATCTCTCAGAGCAGAGACAAGTAAACCCACTGGAACAACACAAATGCGGCAATGCTGTCTGGACTTGACAGAGAAAGATGGGCATGGAAATTAAGATTAAGTAATAGAAAACACTAGCTGACAACCAGTGACAGAAACCGTTGTTAAATTCAGGTACCTACAAGGTTGGCAGAATATCTTTGGAACTGGGGCATCTGCTTTTGCTAGCACTGACAGAGCAGCTCCCAGGCTCATTGGGAGTACAGGGGAGGAGAAAATATACTGAATGTCATGATACATGGCCTCAGACCACGGTTACAGTACTGTATATACAGCTGAGACTTCAGTTATCAGTTATTAAAATTGCTCTGAATACTTTGGTGGATAAGCTTTGGGAGTCAGATAATATTGAGAATAATAATTAATAATTCCTTACACAGTATATAGTGCTTTTTTGGACACTCCACTCAAAGTGCTTTACAGGTAATGGGGACTCCCCTGCACCACTGCCAGTGTGCAGCCCCACCTGGATGATGTGACAGCAGCCATAGTGCGCCAGAACACTCACCACACATCAGCTATCAGTGGGGAGGAGAGCAGAGTGATGAAGCCAATTGATAGATAGGGATTATTAGGAGGCCATGATTGATAAAGGCTAGGGGGAAATTTGACCAAGATACTGAGGTTAACACTCCTACATTTTTCGAGAAACCCTGGGATTTTTAATGACCACGGAGAGACGGACCTCAGTTTTAAGTCTCATCTGAAGGACGGCGCTTTTTTACAGTCTAGTGTCCCCATCACTATACTGGGGCATTAGGACTCACATAGACTGCAGGGTGAGCACCCTCTACTGGTTCCTCTAACACCTCTTCCAGCAGCAACCTCATCTTTGCTGGATCTCCCATCCAGGTACTGACCAGGCTCACACCTGCTGAGCTTCAGTGGGTTGCCTGTTGTGGGTCGCAGGCTGATATGGCTGCTGCTATCCAGATTGATATCCATAAAAATAATAATATCATCTTGTAAATATAAGATAATACAAATAATATCCCTTTAAAGATATTGTGAAGAGGCTCAGTGTGATCATTAAAACCACAAACATCACCAGTTACAAAACAAGGTTGGTTCCTCTTCAGTTCATGTCCTGATTGAGCTGCTGATTGTTTCAGCTGATTTGTGCTTGAAACACACTGGTCCCCAAACCTGCTTGTATTGCATTGCTTTTTTAAATGACCTAATTAAAGCCTTGACCTTTATTTCCTTTTACCTCATGTTGTACCAATAGGTCTGCTGACCAATGTTAATTGGACATATGTCTGATACAAAATTATAGCCTTTAAAATCCTAATGAATTATAAAAATAATCTAGAAGCTCAGGAGGCAATGAATACTCTTCACTTAATAAGGACACAGCCCTACTGGATAATTTTAATCAGATTTAATGTATTGTGTGGTTATTACTGCACCTCTTTAATATAGAAGGTCCTTCTTTTTGCTTGTGCACTTCCATATTCAGCCTGCACCTGTAGTTCTTAACTGGGGTTCACAGTGTCCCTGAGCCAGTTCCTCTGTCTGCCTGGTGTTTCAAATCAGTTAATAAGAGCAACTGAATCCTTAAGTACTGACCTCATCCTGAACAGCCTCAGTTTGGGTAATCTTTTTAACCTATAACCTCTGAACAAAACTGAAATCAATCCACCACACTTTGGTTTAAAATACATTAACATTCCATTATATCCCAACCTCCTAGCCTTTACTACCCACTTTATCCAATACAGGGTTGCTGGGGCACTGGGACCTATCCCAGCAAGCAACATGTACAAGGTAGGACACATCCTGGAATGTTCTCTAGTCCATCACAGGGCACATACTGTAAACAGACACAGACGTACACAGTCACACGAGAGCCAGTTTTCCCACAAGCCGATGAACCTACCAGTATGTCTTTGGACTGTGGGAGGAAACTAGAGGAAGCCCACATAGACATGGGGAGAACATACAGATTCCATGCAGATAGCTCCTAAGACCAGAATTGAACCCAGGGCTACAGCATTTCTAACCCCTTGTGCTCATGTGCTGCCTGTATCCCAACATTTTCTTTCTACTTTCTTTTTTTGTGCCTTCTATTTTATTTTATTTTATTAGCAGCCATATCACCCTGCAAGTCACAGCTGGCAGCCCACTGAAGCTCAGCAGGTGTGAGCCTGGTCAGTACCTGGATGGGAGACTCCTGGGAAAAACCAAGGTTGCTGCTGGAAGGCGTTTTAGTGGGGCCAGCAGGGGGCGCTCACCCTGCGGTCCACGTGGGTCCTAAATCCCCAGTATAGTGACGGGGACACTATACTGTAAACAGGTGCCGTCCTTCGGCTGAGACGTAAAACTGAGGTCCTGACTCTCTGTGGTCATTAAAAATCCCAGGGCGTTTCTCGAAAAGAGTAGGGGTGTAGCCCCGGCGTCCTGGCCAAATTTCCCATTGGCCCTTGCCAATCATGGCCTCCTAATAATCCCCATCTATTAATTGGCTTCACTACTCTGTTCTCCTCCCCACTGATAGATGGTGTGTGGTGAGCATTCTGGCGCACTATGGCTGCCGTCACATCATCCAGGTGGGGCTACACATTGGTGGTGGTGGAGGGGAGCCCCCATTACCTGTAAAGCGCTTTGAGTGGAGTGTCCAGAAAAGTGCTATATAAGTGTAATTATTATTATTATTTTCTCATATCTGTGCCATACAACAGGGTTCTATAGTTTTCAACCAGTAGCATTCATTTCATTTCATTCTTTCTGACCAATATTTTTTTCCAGTTTGAATTCAATTTGTTAATTTTCAAAAATGAAACAAAAAAGAAAAAGTGCAAAGCAAGAAAAGGGTTGTGAGTTGTGTTATCGACTGGGGACTGTGATCATATAGAATTGATGGCCGAGTTGGCCATACCTACAGTATCTTTAATGACAGCTGCTAAAGACCTTTAACATCCTTTGTAGATTAAAGTATTAATAAATATTGGGAAGGTACTTCCAAACCTCTCAAACAGAAAAAAAATGTATTTCAATCCCACTGAAATTCTAGTCCACTTTCCCATAGTAAGTGTTAATAGGAAAAGCATCCTAAACAATCACAACAGTGAAGGCATTAGTCAAATAGTTTAGTAACTACTGTATATGACTATGTAAGATCACTTTATTGGCCGTATACAATTTCTTGGATTAGGAATTTGTCTTTTCACATACCCCAACTTGCTCTCCATGAGACACACAGACACACAGACAGGGAGAGAAGCTTGGGGTCAGAGCGCAGGGTCAGCCATTTACTGTATACAGCGCCCCCGGAGCAGTTGGGGTTAAGGGCCTTGCTCAGGGGCCCAAAGGAGTAGGATTCCTCTGCTGGCCGCTGGATACAAACCGGCAACCTTCCAGCCACAGGCGCAGATCCTGAGCCACAGAGCCACCGCTCCGCTTTCAGGTCCATGGAGCCTTATATCTTTACTGTCAATGAAATATGATAACAATATGACACAGTGGATAGTTATAGCTCACTTTTTTGCTTAAGACAGCAATCTGAGGTCCAGGGACATGAATTCCATTGAGCAACAATTACATTAATCAGTTTTTCCATTAATCAGAATTGACAAGGACTGTACCTTTTCAGCATAGATCCCTATTTTATCTTCATAAAGAAAGTCTTTGTTAAGCTGTCCAGGGGTCCTTTTTTCTGGTAATAATATTCAATGTGTTGGGAATTTCAACAGTATTGCTTAAGCACCTAGTTACGTTTTTTCTTTGCAATGGTGATTTTATCTCACAGTTACCAAGAGGAAACACGTAGTACATCCCCAGGGTCATTAGTTTTAAACAGAAAGAGTGGTACATCACTTAGTGTGCAGGTGAACGATTCCCCTGCATTCAGCAGTTACCGTGCAGAGGTAAGACATTTCACATAAGACATTTGTTCTTCAAAAGTGCAAGTCTCGATTCAATTTGGCAAGATAAACCTTTTATCATTCTCCTGTGGTTGAGTAAATGTGAAAAGGTAGAGGCATCTGGATTTCATATTTAAAAAACTGTTGCTCTTTCGTGCGATTTTAATTTAAAGTTCTGCTAGCCCGGGGATTACCGAGTATTGAGTGTGCATGATACTTAAAAATATTTTATTTGTGTCCTTTAAAGATCTTCGAAACATACTGTATATTAATGACAGTTCAGTTACAGTCGCCTTTTTTAGCTATTTAATGTAACATGCTGCTTTCTACACAACGTCTATTAAGCGTCTTAGACACGCATAATATACAAGTGAATATGTTGTAATATAGTATATAGACCAAATCACAGGCAAATAGAGTATGTACTTCCACTCTTAATGGGAAACAATGCTCTGAACTCCGAAGCTTACTGAACACCAGTACATCCTAGGATGTGACATTATACAGTTGATTTAATGCGAATGAACCAAACTCAGTCAGTGAGTATTCAATCTCCATGTCCCTGGGGTATTCCTGTCCCTGGATTTTTTAATCTGTCATAAAATGGTATATTTTGCTGTGATCAAAGCTACCTCAGCAAGAGGTGGTGGGGTTATTAGGTGGTCAGCTTTGCTGCCTCACAGCTTCAGGATCCTGGGTTTGCATGTTTTCTACAGTAAGTTGCCTAGGGGACCTTGTTTCTCCCCACAAGCGTGATTGGTCAACTGAATTGGGGAATTGTGACCCCCATTTATAAGTTATTGCAAAGGTGTGGGTTTGTACGCGTGAGAATTAAAAGTTCCTGACATCATGTGAGCATGCTGGAAGTTGTGCATTGAACAGGCCCTCTGCTTTCGTATTCCAGCTTGTAAGTCAGTCATAGAAATGTCAGCTCAGATCATCTCAATAAATAGAACCATAGAGCAACCTCTTAGTTTTTAAGCAAGGGAAAGCCTTTATCTTGAAGCTTGTGTCCAAAAAGAACATTTTTCACAGAGAATCTGTAAGTCCTTAAATATTAAAGAATATTTTAGTACGTTATTATCCTTCATGATCCTTTTCTTTATTCTAGCTAAGCTGTTCTATTGAAAAAATATGTTTGAAACGCACATTTTCTTTTCAGCATTGAATAAACCCATTACCTGTTCCTTTGCAATTTGAAACTATGGTATTAAACTGACTTTTATGTTGTATTTTTAATAACAATGTGTAGATTAAAATGCAGAGGAAAACAATAATATTTTCTAGGAAATGGCAAAGTGTCCTTCCGATATGTTATTAAACTATTCAAAAGGGGTACTTTTTAGTAGAAATATGCATAATACCATGCCACTCAAAAGAGTAATAATTTGAATCCACTTTTTTTTCAAAATGAGGTAAATCCGACTACACTGTCTACTAATCCAAATTAATTAATTTAAATCTAAAAGTGTATTGATCTTTTTCTCTGCACCTGGATCGTGACCACTCTGTAGTGTTTGAATATTCAGTGGTCCCGGTGATTGGTTTGTTTTTTTCAACTGGAAAAAGAGTATTCATTGATTTTAACACATAAAAAGAGCCTGTTGAAGAAACTGACCATCGGGCTTCGTTTCATTGATTTAGACCCCTCTGTAAATAAAGGGCTTGAGCAATCAGTGAAATTGTGGTAGAGGAAGATAAAATGGAAGGCACTGACCGTGGTGAACTGGTGTCCTCTCCAAGGTAAAGCCCCAGCTTGTGTCATTGGCTTCTGAGATAGGCACAAGGCTGTCATGACTTGTTCCAGGAATATGTCTTTCTGACGGTGGATAGTCAGATGGATAAAGTTTGTTTTTATCTAGCTGAAGTCCCATCCACAATCCTCTCCTTTTCAGCCCCATAATGCCAAATATTGCCCATTTCAGTTTGTCTAGTAGGGTGTGCCGAGGCCCAGCAGCAGGAATCAAGTAAACTGCCTGAAATTAAATTCTTAAATTAACACAACATTGGATGTGACACAGGATTATATCACAAAACTTTCTTTTTCTCAGAAAGACTTGCTGCAGGGATTGGAAGAGACTCCCCGTTGAGTTTGAAATTGTATTTACGGCCTGGATGATTCCATTTTGTTTCGGGAATCTGTTTGCGAAGGGGGTCTGCCGCAGTAACAAGTTTTGCTCCAGCCAGACACTAGATTTATCTTAAAATCCTGTTTCTTGGGAAAGCTCTTGGAATCAGAATCTAGATACCGTATGACTGAAAGCAAGTGTGTCTCCTGCTTGTAAACAACTAAACATGAAACAAACAGAATTGCAATTGCCAGAACAAAAACAAACTTTTCGCTTGGTTAAAAAGTTTTGAATCCGAAGAGACTTCAATAGCTGATTGTTCATTGTTTTAGGATTTCCCCATTTACTGGGTGCAGTGGCACAAAAACAGCCCTGCCCGCTCGGTGTTAGAAATGTTCTGTTAGGGTGCGTGATGCTTGATTGCTTTTCTATGGTAACTGAGCTCTGCATGCTAATTGCCAAAGAAATCTGCAAACAAGATTTGATTACAAAAGCTGGTTATGGTTTTCTTTGTCAGCTGGGAATTACTCTCCTGCCCCCCTTGAAAACGCCAGCAGCACCCACATGTGCTGGTACAGCACACAGAAGCCACCTTTCATATAACACCAGTCAGGGGGGAGAAGGGAACCCCAAGACACTTCACGGCCCCTTAAACGCGCAGACATGTGAGAGATGCATCTGGGCCATTTTACCAACATTCATGCTGTTTCCAGATTCGGATGTCATTGTCAATACCAACTGTAGCACCTGACGGTTTCCCCCCCACTGTCCGTAAATCTTTGTTTTCGTTAGGTTTTCCTTGTAAACCTTAGTTTCCCTTAGGCAGGAAAGCGAGTCCCTATAAAAGCAGTCTGCTCACACACAGCTGGTGTTAGCGTTGCTGAAAACAAGCTTTTCTGGATCATTGGGGTTTAATGGACTATCCCCAGTGTTGAGCTGAGCTGCTTATTTACGGTCCTGTGTGTCCTCATTGCTGGCCCTTTTAGTTAAATATAACGCAAGACCCTTTTCATGATTGCGTTTTCCTTTTGATCCCTGACTACATTGCAAGTGATCTGAAATTCAAGGTCTGAGTTTACCGTACTGCCTTCATAATGTGGATTTACATGGGAAATGAGCTCAGACCCATACACATTGAAGAGATTTTGACTCTACAGTATGTTTTCTTTGCTGCAAACTACCATTGTGAAAATCTCTCAAATTACTGAGTCTACTTTATTTAACAGAAAAGCATTTTGGTCCTGTAGTTTTTATGTTTGTCAAAGCGCCTGTCTTTGGGCTCTGCTGAACAATTTCAGTTACTTATTTGAGCTAAGCTCATGTTGTATTCGGAATGACAAGCCCATAACTGTTACACATGTGATAATGAATGTTGATAATGATAGTGCAGGACTCCATAGTCCTCTGGTACTAGGGGAACAGATGTGAAGCTAATAAAATATTTAAAATGTTTGAATAATTTGGGACCCGTTGGCTGCACAGCACTGATTTTTGTAATAAGTAGTAATTGTGATGAACATACAGTAGATTCAGCTTGGTGGAAAAAAAAAACAACTCTTTTGAAAGAGTTCCGGAGTGTCTCGGTCTGTGGCAAGGCTTCTTCAGCATAACACTGCCAGCTCCCACGTGAATACCACACCAAAACATGCCTCGGTCGACTCGATGCCCACACATCCCCAGAGACGCTTGGTCAATGCAGTGAACCACAGAGAGAGACGCTTGCTGCCTTGGGTCAGGAGTAACCGTCAGGCGTTGCATAACACGCCAGAGAATGGTTTGTCGACGAGTGTGTCAGCGCCAAGTGGTCGTCATTCTCTGTTCTCCGCTGTGCTTCAGAAGAGCTGAACCTTTCCACAATGGTAGGAAGATAAGGTCTAGAGACTGGAAACTGTAACTGAAGACTGTGTAATTCTGTATGAAGAGTCTTGTTAAAGTAGACAACATCCTTTTGATACCACAGAATCCTCTTTTCCTTCAACCAGCAGAAGAGATTCAAAAAATGCTCTGCCTTTAGGTGATGCGTGCTCGCCCAGTCGAGCTCACTGGGTGCTCCTAACCCGGGTTATGTAGCACCCAGTGAGCACGAGGCCCTGCTTTGCCTTCATCAAGGTGACCCCAGAGCAGCAGACGAGAGCTCTTCCATACTGTCATGATTCCGATTGGCACAGGGATCACACGATCACGGGCTGAGCAAGGTGAGTTGCTGGCGGGATGAAAAGGAACCTTTCTATGTGCCATCGCCTCTTTTACTTTTTGTTTTGTGACAGGATTATCCTGAATTATCCTGGCGATGTGTTTTGAGACTTAAAGACCTGTCTGGAAGGCAGCCATTGGTTGCATTTTGAAATCTGATCTCAGGGAAAAGCTTCCTTGTGCATAAAAAATTGGTGCTTTAGCAAATATAATTTTTTTTCAGAGATGTAGCTGGTAATATGTTTGCCATGTGGGAATGTATTCCCTTATTCAGGCATAAGAATCTGGTTTTACTGCTCACCACGATGGAAACCAATGGATATGTTTAGACAGGGTAGGGACCTGATGCCAAATCTGACAGAGTAAAGTGTTGACTTTCTTACACAGTCTGTGAGGGCAGAGTGGGGGCTCAGATGTTCACAATCTGCAATGGCAAATAAAAGTGGGTTTAATCCCTCCGAATTTGCATGGTTGTTTTCTGCTGTACCCAGCTTCATAGTACTGCAAGCAATTTAGTTAATCTGGAACAAATTGGTGAGAAAACTAAAAATCCCACCAGGGGTCATTGATTCCAAGCGCGCAAATAAAGAATGCATTGTTTTATTCCACTGACAGCAGATGTAGCGTCTAGGCATTGATTAAATACATTTTGAAAAGCATCCGGCAAACATATCTGCATACGTTTGAATGGATTTGCTAAACTCAAACACTTGCTGAGAAGCCAATCAAAATATGAAGGTAGAAGGGGAAAAAGAAACACATGGAAGATCGGCATTGTGATTGTTTACATACATCTGAATGTGCCGTGCTTTATGATGTATTATGTATGACTTTACTTTTGGAAAAAGATACTCCAAGTTAAGCTTTCCCCCTGATTAGGTTTACATTCCAGTCATCCCGTAATTCAGCTCTGCTCTCAAGTTGAGCTCTTTTTAAAAGATGTTCAAAGAACATTCCGAAAAGCCGTGAGATTAAAATGTGGGTGTTTACCACACATAAACACAAATTATAGCTTTGAATTGAACGCTTGCAGACTTCAGCTGTTGTGGTGACTTTTACCCAGGCCTGCGTGGATTCAGCCTTTGTTTGGTGTTAGTCATATTAACGTTTATGGAAACCATTAGCATAAGAGATTGATGTATCAGTAAGGATAAAGATAAAAGCCGCAAACGTACAATTTTTCTACAACGTGGGTCTACGTACCAACTGTGCTTACATGTGTTCCTCTTTCTCTTCACAATTGCTTGTCTTATTTTTTCTTTACCAGGCAAGGGGAATTTTCCCTCCCTGAAACATGTCGTATGGAAGCCCAGAGCCCCATTTCTTTCTTCAGTGTCTCATGTGGCCTCAGTGTACCCCTTATACTGTATGCTCATTTCCCTCGTCAGTATGGTTAAAACGGTCGAAGCACAAAAATATGGTACTGCACCTCTTAACTGCCTGTTTCTCCTCCTTTTGCGGACTTCAGCAGGACAATAACAGGGAATTTCACTTTCTTTTTGAAAAGAAAAACAAGCATCTTTGACTAGTAATGTATTTTTAAAAAAGACTCAGTAATGTGAGTCCCCTTTACAGTGGAGACTCTATAGATAGATAGATACTTTATTGATCCCGTGAGGGAAATTGCAGTGCAACAGCAGCTTAACACACACAACACAGCCACAGTGTAACGAATTATATAATAATAGTACAATACATACAATACAATACAAGAGTTACTCACAGTCCGGACACACAAGAGGAAACTAGAACAGAACAGTACACAGAAAATCGTATCACGCGTATGAATATAAATATAGATGTAACCATAGATATAAATATAAATATAAATGTATTGCACAGGTCCCTGGCATATATTGCACAAAAGTGGTTGTAAACGGGAAAAAGAAAAAGAAAGAGAACAGATGTAGCAGAAGATGTGTATATGCGTTTAGTCCAGAAACAGGTCACTGTCGCTGTTGCCTCTGCCAAGACGCAAGGTACAGGTATGTTGTGCTTTGGTCTTCATTGAAAAGCCCTTCTTCAGTGTACTGATTAGTAAACAGTCTACATTAGCAATTTATGATGGGATGATATCAAAGAAACATATAAAAATCATAATTATGATTGAAGCTTAGAACCTGTAAAAGGTCTTTCTATCATTAACTGCCCTTCACTCAGTTTTTTTGACCCCATTCGAAGACATCGCTGTTCCCGTGGCTTTGGAATCTATTGCTGGAACAAGACCTCCTATAACTTTCTCCTAAAACTTTAAAAACATAACACAACGAGACAGTTTTATTAAAAACAAAGCTCTAGGAGAAGCATTTCAGCAGGGGTGTACTGAATTCACAGGCACGTCACGGGAGATTTTCACTTATAATTAGAGAGCCTTTGATCTCTTTTATTACGGAGGAATTTTATTGCAATGCAACCTTTCTGTGCCTGAAATTAAGCATTTTCTTTAGTAATGCTGATTCAGGGAAGAAAGCTCTCAGGTGTTGTACTGCATACTTCACAATCTATTCAGACCATTTGCAGTCCACATTATTAATCAGAAGTGTTGCCTTTTTTGCATAGGTAATTTATATTAAACTGATTTTTAGAACCCTAGGAATAATCTGACTAGAGCTTTTATCCAACACAACTTCCATTTGTACCTATTTATACAAATGTAGAGCATATAGTATAGTATTTTTTATAGTTATAGATACAAATTCTATTAAAGGGAAGATAACTACAGTAATATGATTACTATAGGGACTTTCCATTTGATCTTGGAGGTCTACTTTCAAATTGAACTGACACAGACCTGCAGTGCTCAATCAATTTTTAAGTCACTGGAACACTACTGTGTGTACAGCGGTAGACCAGACTTTCAAATCAAAATGTTTTCTTATGGATGTTTGAGCCTTTCTCTTAGGTTGAAGCTCTTCATGGCATTACAGTATACAAGTTGTGATTGTATACTTTGCATGGAATCCTAGAAAATCCTAGATGAAAAATGCTGTATTCAAACAAAACAAAAAGTAATTTAAATCCTTTCACTAATAGAAGTAGCTTTTAGTGAGACCAGTAGTGGGCGCTCACCCTGAAGCCTGCTTGGGTCCTATTGCCCCAGTATAGTGATGTGGACACTATACTGTATAAAAGGCACTATCTTTCAAGTGAGACGTAAAACCGTGGTCCGGACTCTCCATGGTCATTAAAAATCCCAGGGCATTTTTCAAAAAGAGTGGGGGTGTTACCTTGGTGTCCTGGACAAATTTACCCCTGGCCTTTACTAATCATGGCCTCTTAATAATCCCCATCTATGAACTGGCTTTCTGTTCTCCTAACCCAGTGATAGCTGGTGTGCGGTGAGAGTACTGGCGCACTATGGCTGCCGTCACATCATCCAGGTGGGAGCTACACACTGGTGGTGAGGGAGGAGGGGAGTCCCCATTACCTGTAAAGCGCTTTGGGTGGTGTGTCCAGAAATGTACTATATAAGTGTAAGGAAATGTTATCATTACTCTTTTGACGATATACTGCATCACATCAAGTTAGTTAAATGCTAAGATATGAGAACAGTAAGGCTCGATATTATGGTGGCCTAAATGTATAAGCATGCAGTATATATTTTGTCTTCCAGTCTTCTTTCACTTTTAGCATGAAGTTTAACCACAGTGTTAATTATGTTGCCTGCATAGATGAAACTTCATATTTTACTCCATGAATGGCATTTTTTCAGATGCCACAGTTGTAAATAAAAAGCTTTCACTTCTGTTTTGAATCCTAAATCTATGTAATTTGGCACAAGCTCAAAGGTGTCTTCTAATACTATTTTCTGGAGCACCTTACAGATTTTCATGGTGAATTTTATTTCCGAGTGTGGATTTCTCTTTTTAGTTCTCAAAAGCTCTTAATAAAAAGTGCTTTTGATAGCATTTAGCCCAAAGACTTTTTACTTATTCAACCAAAGACTTAATAGTAAAAGATACAAGATACAAAAAGATAAAAGTTAAAAGATACAGTGCTTTACTAAATATGTAAATGGTGATAATGTTGTATCCTTTTGAAAACAAGTGCAGAATGAAAAAGACATACTGTACGAAGAGAGAGAGTGCAACTAAACTATTTTGATCATCCTTAATTGTAGCTTGCATGCAGCAAAAGTGCTTTGTCAAGGATTAGTGTTGATTAAAAAATAAACATCTTTAACTTGTGTGCCAGATAACCATTTAGTAAGTACATTCAAAAAAGTGATTTGATTCTTTTCAGGGACCACGGAGTGGTCTGACTTTATTAAGCGGTACTGAGCCCCACAACAGAATCACTATAGCAACTGGTAACTACTGCCAAATCGTGATGCATCTTCCGTATCTTTGCAGAACTGCAGTTTGTATTTTTTCTATGATCCTATTTCTGCATTTAATTACATAGTATTGGTTTCAGGGGTTTTCTTCTGTAAATTTCCAGGCTTTAAGAAAACATTCTTCAAGTACAGAGGAACATCTTGGCCAAATTACCTTTAAAATGACAGGCTTAAAAACAGAACTGCTTCTTTTTGGAGTGCTCGGCCTATTTCACATACAGTGGCCCTGCTTTTTAGTCTTGGTGACTACACACACATATATTTGGAGTTTAGGAAGAGCCTGTTCTTATGGATAATAGTGGAAATGGCAGGTTGTAACTTTCACACCCTTTCATTTATGAACTAGTGAAAATAGAAGGACAAACTTCTAGTAGATGTGTGCACAAAATACAAGCCCTGTAGACATTCTTGTCATTGAACAAAATGATTGAGATTTCCCATTACTTTGTATGAGGAAAAAAACACCATTTGTAATGCAATTAGCTCAACTCTGTGTGCAGTTTGATTTTAGTAGCACTGAGAATTAGTGTGTTAAATTGTTTTATTTAAAAGTTTTGATAGTACTCACATTTAGAGTTCATGGGGTATAGGTGCCATCAAAGGCAGTCAGTAATGTAACACATATACAAGGTAATTTTATATCATCTCAATCCGAGTTCACAATTTATAAAAAAGCTCTTAAGTGATCCCCTGTTAAGCACCTAATGAACACACATGTGCTACTAATAGTTGTGCAGAATATCAAAACTTTCCAGACCTGTTGTCCCTTTCCTTCTTAAATGTACCTTTATCATGTGGGCTCCCCCAGTTTGGAAACACTTATTGTGAATCAACTGTGATCACTGCTACTTCCTTGTCCTATCTTAGGGGCGGAGCGGTGGCTCTGTGGTTAAGGATCTGCGCCTGTAGCTGGTTCTGGTTCAAATCCCACACCCGACAGAGGAATCCTACTCTGTTGGGCTCCTGAGCAAGGCCCTTAATCCCAGCTGCTCCAGGGGCCCCGTATAAATGGCTGATCTGGCGCTCTGACCCCCAGCTTCTCTCCCTGTCTGTGTGTCTCACGGAGAGCAAGCCGGGGTACGCAAACACGGGGTTCTCACCAATCCATGTCTTGAGGAAAGCCAGGGTTTATCGGCTCTTGTTCTCAGGTTTAAATGCAATTCTTCTTAGTTTGCAGTTGTGTCCTTTCGTATTGAACTATTGGTTCTGATGAAGTCCTCAGGGTTGACTGTCAGTTCCTTTGAATTTGAATGCAGATTTCAAATCATATCCCCTAGTAGTCTTCTCTAGGGAATGGCAGGGGAATGGCAGGGCAGAAGGGTCCAGTTCTTTTAGCCTGTCAGTGTGGAGGACATTCCTGTAAGTCTGGGATTGCATCCGGTTGATCTTTTCTGGGCTGATTCCAGAGCAGCTGGCTCTGCTTCCTCAAGTTTATCGAATAGCATCACTAGAGCTGTGCATATTGCAAAGACCTTTGTTGCTTGTTAATCAGACTGCTTTATGTCCACTTTGTATTTTGTAAGCACATAGACCCACATATGGAGCGTCATTTATGTGCAGGGTAGGAAAAACTGTAGAATCAAAAGGGACAATTTGCCGCTTATACGTAAATCTGCCAAATAACATGCTTTCCGTTTCAGTGCTTAGGATTTAATAAAGACTCTTTAACGATTACACGAGACATTTTAATTCATTCAGTTGGTTGCATCCTATAAAATTGATCTAGAATATTAAAAAAAAATTCAGCTGAATGCGTCAATACTGTATATCTTGAAAGTATGAGGTTTTCCCCTATGACCTGTTCCTTACTTCTGTCAGCAATAATGTCTGCTTTTAAGGAATGGGTTTTACAAGTTATTTTCTGCTTCACCAGTATGTGACTGGCATCTGTCCGCTGAACTATCCATCAGCATTAATGGACTGCTGCAACTTTTCATGTCTCAACAAAAGACGCCGGGCTCTGAGGTTATTCATAATGGACCCCACAACTGCATCATGCATCAAAAAGGATCATGCATCATGCATTTAAAAAAAGGTGTTGCAGATTAGATTTGCAGGTACTGCATTTTGCTAAACTGTTTCTCAAAAAAAGAAGTTAAAGGCAATGAACACACAACCAAAAGCAGTAAATGAACAAGTAATAGGTTTATTCCATGCTGAAAAAAAGAAGAAAGAGAACACAACGTTTCGGCCGTGGAGCCTTCTTCAGGTGGGTTAGGGTTAGGGTTTTCAGCATGAAATAAACCTATTACTTGTTCCTTTGCAGCCTACGCATGCTGACGCAGCTACCCACCTGAACTACAAAAGCAGTAAATGCCTGCTAAGATTTTTAATAGGATTGATTTCCCCGATTTAATTATTTTTCTGCTTCTAATAATTCAAAATCAGGCTTTTTTCCCAAATCCAATAATCTTTCCACTTCCTCTTTTATCCTACAGTCTTTGTCTTGTGTGAACTGAGCTTTCAGAAGATACGCAAACCAGGAAAGGCTCAGCTGTTGTAATGTTGAGTTTGGTATAATCAATCTGAAAAAACAGATGTGCTCTGCTTTTGGTCAAGCTGTTTTTTTTTTTACAAACTGCAATATGAACGAAAATAAAGCCAGACAGTCCTTAATAAAAGGAGCAGTGATATGGGTAGCTATCTAAGAAGTAAAAAAAGGGTGCTGTGAGGACACACTCTGCCTTATCAAAGCGTGTTCTGTAGTTCCAAAACCTTTCTTTGAAAAAGAAATACTGATTTCTCTCTCACAAGTAATTGTGAAAGAAATGCACCCTTTTTAAAAACAATTGTTGAAAACTGGTGAAAATTCTTGTGTCTCTAGGGGAGCGCTCTAAAATATTTCAAAGTATTAAACTCTGTTTTCTTTTTTCTTGGATATGTCTTTTGTCAGTCAGTTCACTGAGCAGTTGATTGAAAGGAGGACTTTGGTGTTTATACATGAGCTCATGGTAATTATTGGAATTTGTGATTTATGGATGTGAAAGTGCATGCTTCAGGGCATTTTAGAGCGCGCCCCTAGAGACACAAGAATTTTCGCATCCATCTTGAGAGACAGGTTTATATATTAAAAGATTATTCAAAAGCTTCAGAATATGAAAAACAACATACACCCTTCAACTGACAGAGGTGGCGTAAGTGTTAGAAATTATTTTTTTAAGTGATTGAAAGCATAACCATAAAACTCTAAAACCCATATAAATGCCAGTCTTCTACAAAGAGAAAAGGGGTGAATGCTTTGTTTGAGGAAGGAGGGGTACCTTTATTGCTCACATTGGTGAGGTGCTGTTACCCTTTGAAGTACAACTGACAGGTATAAACCAGTGGATTTTTTCTGAATCAGAGAAACACCAACTGGAACGAAGGGGAAATGCCTTTAACATTGAGAACGGGGGACAATTTATGTACAAAGGTGTGTAGATGTCTGGAGCCCGCTACCCAGCTATGTTGTCACAACGAATATTTTTGCTTCTTTCAAGAAACAGCAGGATGAGATTCTTGGCTCCACTTAGCCGCTAGCAACCAAACACGGTAGAATGGCCTCTCATTTGTAACTTTACTTACAGTACATATCCATTTCTTCAGCATGACAATGGCGCTGTTCTTACTTTTAGTTTGTTCCAAATGTTTTTTTACATGCCTGTGCAAAATTTGTTTTTCTCCCCCCTGCCCTCTGGTAAGCATTATAGGAGCATAAAGGCACGGACCTCCGGATTTAGAGAAACGGTTTCTTCCTGCAGATTACCGAACCCTACCCCAACCACTGACTAAACACATACTCTACTCACGCTGTGTTTTTTCTCCTCTCACACTGCTTGTCTGCCTTGTTTTTTTCAGTTGTCTGTTATTTAACTTGTTGCTGCTGCTGATCTGTGTTTATGCTTTTGTTTCTCCTAAATGACTTTGTATCGGGGCATATATGCAAAGCATTTCATTGCATTTTTGCATATGACAAAATAAACTGAACTGAAAGTCTAATGTGATTTTTACAAAACTGGGACTACTGCGCTCGCTCCAAGACCTCTTTTTTTTTTTTGCTGTTGTTGTTGTCGTTTTTGGAACTCTCCTCTGGAGATAGTCCCCCGCATCTTCTGTGATGCGTCTCTGTCAGGAGACGCACTCTACACTGGAGAAACTGGCAGTGGTATGGGTAGCCAGAATGGGCTTGGCTTGGCTTCATCATTATTAAAGCAGAACTGGAGCTATGCAGCGGATTAAATCAGCATGGGGGCTCTGGAAACCAGCCATGTAAAAGCAGGAACAACATTTTGAGAAATCATTACAAGGCAATTCGTTTGAAACATTCAGGGGCTTGGTTAAACGATCTGAATTTTAAAAAACAGACCTTTTCTAATGCCACCGACATGTAGTATATTCAGGTGGGTTCTAAATACATGCCTGATTATATTTAATTAAAGTAACTTGGCTACTTCAAGCAAAGTCTTGTCAGGGTCTTGCCCTCCAAGCTAAAACTGCACCAGAAGAGTCCGGAGGAATACAGGCCTCTTCTGGTGAGAACAGTAGACAAGCTTGTGGTTCAATAGATCATGGTTCTGTAAGCACGGCCATGCTGCTCAGTGTATAGAGCACTTCAAGGGGAGAATAAAATCACGGCCTGTTACTTGAATGATTCTTCCAGTTGTGTGCACGACAGGAATTCTGGCCAATTAAACGCCCTCTTCTCTCACTTTTTACTACCAGTGCTCTGAAAGATTGTATACAACCTGAAATGGTTTTCTGAGCTGTATGGTTGTAGTGAATTAATAATTACTACACTATCCTTCTGAAAAGTGAAAATTCACAGTACTGTAAAACTGCGTTCAGAAATAATTAGAAGGTGTGGTATTTTTACTATATATATGCAGAAATATGTACAGTATGTTCATGTAATTCACTGTGGCATCTGTTCATTGCAGTCATAGCTTTTATCTAAAAGCTTAGCGTTATTTGATTTACTGTTATGCAAGGAAGTGAATGACTGAATTCAGGATTTAAACAAATTCAATTCTCTCCTAAAATATCCTCGTCGTTTACTCCAGTGCTGGGTATTTCACCAAAAACAAAAGGAGATTTTGTTATTGGATACAGGAGACGCAGCCTTTTCTGAACCTCTTTAACAAACCGAGATTAGACCCAGTCTTTGATCGTGTGGTGTAAGGTTAGCAGATCGACACGCCAAAGCGAAGCTGTGAAGCTGGAGAAAATGAAACCTGTCAATAGTAAAAGAAATTAGCTCAAAAAGTCTGGAATGATGCTGTCGTCAGATCTCCTGTGAGTTGTCCTGTCTGTATTAAGGTTTATTTTGAAGCGGACGGGACTTCTTGGCTGCCACCTCTGATTAGTTGTGGTTGAGCTGGGACAGCAACTTGCTGTGTGTCACTCTTGACAGTATTTGATGTTGCCCTTGACACACTGCCTTTCAGGGGGACTTGCACTGCAGAACGACACCT
This sequence comes from Lepisosteus platostomus, assembly GCF_059453375.1. NCBI lineage: Eukaryota > Metazoa > Chordata > Actinopteri > Semionotiformes > Lepisosteidae > Lepisosteus > Lepisosteus platostomus. Next base: position 10,567,481 of record NC_142631.1, on the reverse strand, counting down.
CTCAGAGTGTGTGGGAAAGTGGGAGTGCAGCTGATCCTTTTATTTTGTCACAAAGTTGGGAACATCAAGGAAAAGGATTGCAAGGTTCATATATTTCTGTTAATATCAGCGCTGTTCATGGATCATCTTAGACTATCATTCATTTTTTGTGTTTAACATTACTCGTGCTTAATTTGCACAGATCTTGTATACTACTACTACTACTAATAATAATAATAATAATAACAAAAATAAGAGATGTGCATCATATAAAAGCCCAGGCTAAATGTAGACTGTTGTGCAGTCAATTTTTTTTTTGTCTGCCGTTTTTAATGATTTACTTTTGCAGAATTTACACTTTTTTTTCTACAGAAATACTTAGAAACCTTTATAGAATTGTATACATGGTATATGCAGTTTCTGAGATGAATTTACACACTAAGTACCCCCCCCCCCAGAACACTCAACTTCTAAAAATAAAAACAAACTGAATTTTTGTAATCATCTAGCCAAACTTTTTTAAACAATGAACCTTGTTAATATTTAGAATTATAACAGGTTTGTGGAATCAAATTGAACAATACTCTTGGTCTGTCCTGTTGAAAGTCTTTGAGATGGAACAATATGGATTAATTTCTCAATTTGTATATACTGTAGGCAATCTGTGTTCCGAATAACGTAGCAATGTTTTAGGAATAAAATTGAAGAAATCCTTGCGTCTTTTTTCTGTTTGATATCTGGGTTTCCCATAAAGGTAATTCTGAGGGTAACATTGCATTCTTAGTGACAGGTGTCTTCTCAGACAGATATGTTACAGCAAACTACTTACATAGACAAATGGGATTTGCTATATCATTGTCACATACTGTACTGCATGCTAGAATGGAGTCTCAGCAGATTTAAGTTGTGTCTAGAGTATCCAAATGCATTTAATGTAACAATTAAGCCACTGGATTCTGTTCACAATTGGTAGAATCATAATCCTATTATACTCCCAAGTCAATCAGATGGCATATTGGTTAGCTGTTTGCTTTCAGAATGTCTGTTCTTTTTTTATTTATACATAATACAGGATCTTGTCAGAAAAAAAGACACGGACAATAAAAGGGTAACAGAAAATAGCGGGTCAAAGAAGAAAAGAAATAATAACAGCATTGAAAATTATCAGTGATTTTTTTTCCTTTGCCTTATCTCTGTTATTAAATAAACAACAACTGGAAAATAAAAAAAGATTTAAACTTGCCCAAATATCTGTGGAATGTCAGAATTACCCTTTGGCTTCAAGATTAAAATAATTGACAGAGTTGTTCCAGATTGAATTGAACTCTTTCTTTTTATTGTTATACTGAAGTGTTTTTTTCTTCCAAATTGAATATGGTCAATTAAAAGAGAGCCTTTGTACAGTGGACAGTTATAATTAATAATAATAATAACAATAATAATTGCTTACACTTATATAGCACTTTTCTGGACACTCCACTCAAAGTGCTTTACAGGTAATGGGGACTCCCCTCCACCACCACCAATGTGCAGCATCCACCTGGATGATGCGACAGCAGCCATAGTGCGCCAGAACACTCACCACACATCAGCTATTATTGGGGAGGAGAGCAGAGTGATGAAGCCAACTCATAGATGGGGATTATTAGGAGGCCATGATTGGTAAGGGCCAATGGGTAATTTGGCCAGGATGCCAGGGTTACACCCCTACTCTTTTCGAGAAACTCCCTGGGATTTTGAATGACCACAGAGAGTCAGGACCTCGGTTTTACGTCTCATCCGAAGGATGGTTCATTCCTGTTCTTCCAGTTGAGGAAATTTACCTTCTTGGCTACTGCCAAAGAAAGAAGTATTAAAGAAGAACCTCATTTGGAGACATTGAGTCTGTCTGATCTTCACATTTCTGTTTCCCTTATGCAATTTCTCTTTCATATCCTGGCTTTTTAGAAACTGTTTCTATCCAATTTGATAATTGCCCTAGATATCTTGCTTTTCTATTGGATGGTAAGAGCACTACTGTAGTTAGAGAATGCTGTGAAATGTGGTTTCATGTTTTTACTTTGACTACTTTTTTGCTTTGGCATGTAGCTTAATAGTATTTAATTTGTTGCATTCCTTGATGGAAAAAGGAACAGCTATGTTTATAGGAAGTACCACGCTGTAGTTACTATACACAATCTATGAAAATGTAACAGAATCCTAAGACCCCACATTTGTTTCATAATCTAAGAATGGAGGATTTACTTACATTCAGATAACATAACTGGTAATGAAATGTCTATTTTCCACAATCAGGTCCCGGTAACTGTCTAATGTTTGAAAGGTTTTATAGAAAGTCTTAGTACAGAGATTCAAGAGCTTCACTTATGAGCAGTTTGAATCCTTTGGGCTGGTACTATCCCATGGTAGGCAAGTTAAACCAGCTCTATCACAGTCCTGCAGGATGTTCAAGACTGGCATGGCTGGTTATTGGGAAAATCTGTTACCTCTCTTTCATGGATTGTAAGGTTATATTCTTAGTCATGTTTTCATTAATGTTTGAGAGTGTGAGTTTCTTAAAACTAGCTAATTTCTCAACTAGCAAACCACTGTTTTATGTGTAGATATACAGATATACTGAATATTGTGGGGAAAAAAAAATTATTTTCATTGAATAAAATCTTTCATTGAACCTTTGTTCTCAAGAAACATGTTGTGTGAGAGTCATAGCAAGACCTCTGTCAGATAGGTACTGTATGAATTTCAGGTATTCACAGAAACACGTAGGCCTGTTTATTGCTTGATATGACAAAGGACTGGTGCACACCTTGGTCACAAGGGTCTACCACAAACGTTTGTTCACTTGCTCAGCTTTTGTTTTGTCTGTTGGAAAAGTCACTTTCTAGGTATTTTTGTTTTGTTTAATTTATTTACAATAATTATTCTATGTATTGGTTGTTTTGGATTTGTCTTACCTGTTGTGGATCCACACTGTTGGCCTTTTCTGTTTATTTCCACCATGTTGTGTCAAGGTTACAGAGCCTATCCCCACCCCTGGATTAAATGGAGGCTCCCTGTCCATCAATATGAGCTGGGGGTGGAGCTAAGAGTATTAACGTGGCTCTGTGATGTATTAAGTTAGTCTTTGGTAGGGTGTCCTGTTTGTTCTGTGTACGATTGCATAGCCTGGTATTTACCAAGTCTTGAAACTGCTACTAGGAACTTTCCTGGAAAGACTGTAGTGTACTCCTTTTAACAAATGTCCTGTTGTTTCTCCACCTTGTAAACAGTTTTCAACACAGATCACTTTTTAATACATAAACACCCTCCTGTCCAATTTTTTTGTTGGTGTTTTATGACTTCTGTGACCATTCCTGGCTTTACTTTAAGGCGGTTTCATCTCACTTTATATTTTTTTCAGGAATTAATATACTAATGGGAAAAAATGTCCCAATGACAGGATTGGTTCTGTAAAAAAATAGCTATTAAAAAGTGTATTCTTCCTTCCCCCCAAATGAAACTGACACCCCTCTCTTCCTCCACCATAGCATGCCAATGGCCCGGCCCTGGAGGTGTGGTACAGTAGGTCCCTATAGTATGATTTCTGAAGGCCTTAGGGTTTTATTTTTGTTTACCATGAAAACACTATATAAAATTCATTCATTTATACTTATCTTATCACTCCCATGTACAGTAGACCAGAATAACAGGGCATTACTGTGTATGATTTGGAATGGTAGTGGAGACCGATTGCTAATAATTGAATTAATCAGTCACTCAGGAAGCTTTTTTGTAAATTGAGATATTTTAATTTCCTTCTGAAGTCTATAGTAGGGAGCCTGGGCTCTTTTCCCACTGGTAATAAAATTAGGGCACTGAAAAGGCACCAACTTCCCTGTGTAGGGGGCCAACAGTAATTTTTTCTCCCCTAGTGACATAAAATGTCTAGATGAGTAGAATATTTAATGTCATTGTGTTGTGTTTGCTCAATATACAGCCAGAATTCTTTAGTAAAACCAGGACAGGCACTGCTAACTGCATTTAAAGACATCATTCATTATTAGATATTATTACTCTGCCCTGGACATGGATACAAATTTAGTTTAACCCTAGTAAAACGTTGAGTCAATTTTTTGCTATAGTGTTGGATTTCGCTCAGCTCAGCTTGTGATTTTTATTTTGCGAGCTTGGTTATTATTTTTTTAAATGTGGCTTATTCTAACTTTCCCAATCTAGGACTATACCATATTTTATCCCAGCTTAAATCTCCATATTTCTGTATATAGTTTATACTGTGTATTAAATTAGCATCTCCCAAAATACCACTATGTTTTTAATATAGTTTGATTTAAAAAAAAGGAAATTGGAGGTTTGGTTGTACATCTTGTAATGCAGTTCTCCACTGAACAATAAACAACTATAGAGCTCTCATTTCACTCAATATCGCAGTGACACACTTTTTTTTCTTTTTCATCTTATCTTTTTTTAATAACTGTCTTGTTTTTATTAAACAAATGCGGAGATTTTGTTGGCCTGGGGTTTTAAATTCAGCACCACACTCGGAATAAATTCACCTCATCAGAAAGATCCCCGTATGAATTTTTGTATACAGACTCTGTACACTTCACATTCCGTGTGGTTCAGAATAGCTGGCAGACTCAAGTCTTTCAAACATGTTGCACATGTAATGAAGCTCATTAATCCAAAAGGCATGGCATTAACATCACAGATGGTCATGCTAGTTCAGGTTTGTCTTTTGTATCCATTACAGAATTGGAATATACTCTAAGCTTTCTGGGTCTCAGTAGTTAGAATATTTACAGTTGCTTGAAAAAGAGGATGCAAGAAAATAATACATCTGGGAAAAGGATACAGTATATGCAGTTATGGTTGGTTATTAGAACAAAAGTTTAAGTTTGTTGAAAATTGGAGATTGTTCAGAAATATAATACTGTATTCTGGATCAAGCCCCTCATCAGTGAGCCTCTTGTGCAGAGTTTCCTTTCTGTGACACAGAAAAGTCACTTCTAATGGAAGAACCTGTTGCTTCTAGGACACTTTTGTCCAAATACCATATTTCTCTCTGTGCTGACTGCACTGTCCTCTTTCTCTTTGATATTTCTAAGAGAGTTCCCTAGTCTTAAACCTCTTTGATAACCTTGGGAGACTTTGAAAATAAAGTAAATGGGTCCAAACATTCCTTATGCCTCTGAATCCCACTCCTACAACAGCTTTCTTTTTTGCCCCATATTCCTGTTCAGCTGCACTCTTCAGGAATTACTGGTGTTCCTGGTCATCCCTGTGGCACAGATGCAGTGCGAGCTAGTTTTTGTCATTGTAGCCGGCCGCACACCTGTCTCTCAGTGCCAGTTACCATGGAAACGCGTGCCAACAGGAAATCTGCATCACCTGCAACCAGTCAACTTCCGTGCTCACATTAGGTGGTGCAGTGTATTTAAGGACTGTCCTGATATAATACTGTAGGTTCTACTTTATTAAAATGAATGCCCTTCCTCACATTGTTTTCTTATTGTCCATGCTGTCCATTCCACTATCACCAACATACTGTCCAACAGGACTTTGCTTGTGAATTGGCTTAGAACTGGTTTCAGTCCGAGGGGTAAGGAAAGGGAAGGGTCCAGCTGATATCCTTAGATTTTATATACTGTCATTCAGCTTTGCAATTGAAAGCATTTAAGGCATGGTTGGATTCTGTTTCATTAAATTAAAAGTGCTCAGTTGAGGAAGCTTGAATGAAGACAGTTAAACTCCATGTCTCAGTTTTCTGTGCCCAAGGGCAGGACTGTGTCCCTTCAGATGGGTCCAGTGATTGCAAACCCAGGGGGAATTTAAAACTTTCATTTTTTGCCAGCCTCAAGAATTTTTATAAATTTAACCCTCCACATAATAACTCAGTTTTACCATCAGGTTTTCAGACCTGCACATAGTCTCTCTACTCCACAAGAAATGTTCATACACTTGGTGACTTTTCTGACAGAAGCGGTCTGCACATGTGGAGTTCTTACCATAACAGTGACCATAACCATTGATTCCGGTTCCGGTCGAGAGGGAACGCTGGCGCATTTGGCTGCCGCTCCTCTCACCAGTTTTTCATTTCTATCTACTTATTTTTGTTTTTTTTCCCTTTTTCTCCTCGATTGCACTGATTTCTAGTTTATCTATTTTCATCCGCTTCACGTTACAAGTTCACGGGTGCGACTTCCACTGCATTGTGAACTTACTCAACTGAAGACTTTCACCTCTTGCTACCGCCTTCTCTGGATTTCCTTCCCGTCTCGTTTCATCAATCATGTCTCTGAGGTACACTGCACTGCAACTTCTTCAACTAAAACAAAGCTACTTCCTGGTCAAAGACACATTCGATTACTGCCGTTTTACTGGGATTTTACGACCGACTCGCTACATCCATCGCAGCACAGGACACCGTTCTCTACGTTCGTCTGCCTGCGGAGTCTCTATCCCTGCCTTTCGCCGCACGTCTGTAAGTCCATCACGTACCGGCGCCGATCTAAAAAATCTCCTCTCACTACCGCACCTGGACCGCACTCCGCTTCCCCCCGCATCCCCGAGACTGGCCAGATCAGCGCTACTAAACACCCGCTCCGTTAACAGCAAGGCTCTTCTTTTATGTGACATTATCAAAGAAAAACAACTGGACCTTCTGTGCTTAACCGAAACATGGCACAAACAAAACGATGGACTCCTGTTCAACCAACTAGTTCCTCCTGGATATGGTTTCTTTGACCTTCCGCGTCTTTCAGGCAGAGGCGGGGGCATCATTGTTATTTACAACCTTTTTTACAGTCTAAGTCCTATAGCTATACCTCCTCCCTCTTCTTTTGAGTGTCTTGTTTTAAATGTTTCTATCCCCCAATCTACTATTATTGCCACAGTTTACAGACCACCCAAACCCAGTGGAGTCTTCTTAGGTGAGTTTGCTGATTTTCTCTCATTCTTATCCCTTACATTTAAAAGGATCCTTATTCTAGGGGACTTTAATATACACATTGATTCAACTTCCTCCAGTCTGGCTAAAGACTTCCTTTCTCTTTTTGGGATGCTTTGACCTTGCTCAGTTTGTTTGTACCCCTACACATAACAAAGGACACACCTTAGATCTAATTATTGCAAATGACTCCTTTGTCTCCCACTGCTCCCCCCTTGATCTAGGCCTCTCTGACCACTTAGCCATTCTCTTCAATCTGGAATTACCTGTTTCTAACACTTCCCCCTCACGCTCTGTAAATTTCCGCAACTGGCGATCAATTGATCACCCAAGGTTTGCAAATTCTGTTCTGTCCTCCTTATCCTGTTTCTCTTCCTCTGACCCTCTAGAGGACAAAATACAGTTACTTGACAATGGTCTTTTATCTACCCTCGACACCTTTGCTCCTTTAAAAACTCGAACCATCTCCTTCTCTCGCCCTGCCCCCTGGTACAATGACCATCTGCGTTTCATGAAGGCAGCCTCTCGCAAACTTGAGCGTAGGTGGCGTCTTTCCGGCCTAAATGTACATTATCAGGCCTGGAGAGATTACTTATCTGATTATAAGGTTACTATAGAGTCTGCTAGATCCACCTACTTCTCTCACATCATTGAAAATCACCAAAACAATCCCAGACATCTTTTCTCCACCATCAACAGACTGCTCAAGCCAAACTGCCCCACCACATCACCTGCCTCATCACAACTTTGCAACACATTCTTAGATTTCTTTAGTTCTAAGATTGACAACATCCGGCATCACATTCTCTCCACTACGGATATAATTTCCACACCTCCTCCCTCCTCATCCAACTTCTCTGGTTCCTGTCTCTCCAGCTTCTCTCTTCTTGACTCAGCATCCCTAAACAAACTAGTTACGCGCATGAAACCCACCACATCTATTTTAGATCCCATTCCCACCACTTTATTCCAGTCCTGTTTCTCTTCTCTCTGTCCCATTGTCCTCAATATAATACATGAATCCTTGAGCACCGGCATTGTACCAACGGTCCTCAAAACTGCTGCTATTACCCCAGTGCCAAAGAAGCCTAACATGGCTCTCGACAATCTTAACAACTTTCGCCCCATCTCCAACTTACCCTTTCTCTCTAAAATTCTAGAACGTGCTGTCACACTTCAGTTACATAACCACCTCATGACAAACAACCTTTTCGAACCCCTCCAATCTGGCTTCCGTCAACTTCACAGCACAGAAACCGCCCTAGTCAAAGTCACCAACGATCTCCTAATAGCTTCTGATTCTGGTTCTCTTTCCATACTCATCCTTCTTGATCTCAGTGCTGCCTTTGACACTGTTGACCATAACATCTTGCTTTCTCGTCTCGAGACTGTGTTTGGAGTCTCTGACACTGCCCTCAAATGGTTTAAGTCTTACCTCACTGATCGCTGTCGCTTTGTCTCTCTCAATGGGTACAGGTCTGAAATTGGTCTTGTCAAGTCTGGTGTCCCTCAGGGCTCAATACTGGGCCCCTTGCTCTTCAGCATTTACATGTTCCCACTTGGTCAGCTTTTAAGATCACATGGCCTCAGCTTTCATTTTTACGCTGACGATACTCAAATATACATCCATACCAAACCCGACACTGATGTGGCTGTCTCTATTCTATCTAATTGCATCTCTGACATAAAAATTTGGATGACTCAAAACTTCCTTCATCTTAACTGTGACAAGACTGAAGTCATGCTTATTGGTACCCCCCATCAACTTCGCAAAGCCAGTCCTGTAACCCTGTCTGTAGATGGCTCTGTACTTGAGCTCCAATCAAAATTGAAAAACCTTGGGGTTATATTCGATTCTGGCTTAACATTCGACCCACATGTACAGCATACTGTCAAAACATCTTTTTTTCACCTTAGAAATATCGCAAGACTACGCCCTATGCTATCATTAACTGTGGCTGAAAAGCTGATCAACATATTTGTATTCTCTCGAATTGACTACTGCAATGCTCTGCTCCCTGGGGTATCTAAATCTACTCTGAACAAGCTGCAGTATGTCCAAAATTCAGCAGCCAGAATCCTGACCAGATCTAGTGCAAGTATTCACATTACTCCTATCCTGGAGTCCTTGCACTGGCTTCCGGTCAAATTCCGCGTAGACTTTAAAATCCTCATGCTCACCTACAAGGCTTTACATGGCTTGGCACCTCAATACCTGTCTGAACTTTTATCGCCCTACTCCCCACCTCGCAACCTCCGCTCTTCAAATTCTGCCCTCCTTACTGTCCCCCAAGCCCGTCTACATTGTATGGGCGACAGGGCCTTCTCCTGCTATGCCCCCAAGCTCTGGAACTCCTTGCCCAAGGATATTAGAGAGTCACCTTCTCTAAACTCCTTCAAATCCAGACTCAAAACCCTCCTTTTCAGAAAAGCCTTTACTTAACTGGTTCCATTCTTCACCCCTCTGCTCTTCTTAATACCATCTTCCACGGTCTCCTCTATTGTTATTGTTGTATTGCTGTAATTATAATTGTGTCCTGTCTTGTGAAATTTTTCTTATTTATTGTTGTAGTCTTCTTATTTATTGTTATTGTCATCCTGTAAAGCGCTTTGAGAAGCCACCTTTAAAGGCGCTATATAAAATAAAGTTTATTATTATAATATTATATTATTATTACTCATCCCTAGGGTTTTCCAGCTTTATGTAGACTCTTGTCTCAGACACTGCTCAGCGTTTTGGCTACAGGAGAATGGGCTCAGTATTGGAAGATGGACGCCACAAGGCTTGCCTATTCCCCGGGCTCGTGGGTAGCCCTAAGGCAGGCCTTATTGCCCGGCGTCTTGACCGACTGGGTCCGGGGCTCAGATCGCCTGGTTTCGTTATGCTTTTAGTTCCTGTTCCTGTTTTGGTTCCGACCTGGTTCCTGTTTTTAACTGTTTGTCTTGGATGGATCTCCCGGCCTTTGGACTACGGACTGCACCTCGACTTCCTGTTTTGGACTTCCCTGGACTTAGTTGCTTCGGCATTTCCCCCCCTGCACCTGATCACTACAGTCACCGCCCCCCTGTCTGTCTACCCATCCTAACCCTGCTCTACCTTCCTTAGTTGTCCTTCTCCAGTCATTTCCGGATTATACCGTCTGCATAGGGTCTTTACCAACACACTTCACGGGAGTCAGAACTGGCTCCCATGACCCTCGCAGCCAGTCTCGTGTTCAATTTAGCATTTTTCAATGGACGACCGTGTTTGTTTTATTATCATCATATTTTGGGGGGAATTTATTTTGTGCGCAGTTTAATTTCCTACGTGCGCTGATTTCATAGCATGTGCGCGCGCACACGCACACAGCCTAGAGGGAACATGTGCTGCAGCCAGTACCTGCCTCACATGTTTTGTTAGTGTCTGGTGATGAAGTGCTTTTTCGGTTGTTTGTGATTAATGTGCTTTCAGATGTGGCTTGAATGGGACACTGAGGCCCTGCATTGTTCCAACAACGATTCACAAGGTGATTAATGAGTGATGTCTTTTGCTCAAGGATCTTACTGCAGCCTAAAAATCATTCTTACAAGGTTGGGTGAAGACTTGTATACCCTTAAACTGAACTTTATTTCATTCATTTGCAGAATCTTTTCTTATGGAGAAAAATACAACCAGATTACCATTTGCTTGTGCAGAAACTGTAAGAGTAAGGTGTAATGTTATTTTCTGATCTTCAAACATTGTGTCATGAGTTCTCTTTTTCCACGTTTTTCTTTCTTGTGGGCTCCCATATTTGAGTTCTTTTAAATTGCTTTGTTTGGAAAGACAAGAAAAAATGTGCTAAAATTAGATAAGGGGTGTTTTGAATATTTCCTTTGGGGAACAGACTAAATCTCTCTACAAAAAGACTTTATAATCTGTTGCAAATGGGGACTGCATGTGCATTTAAATAAAATATTCTGTGTTGAACATTGTGACCCAAATTCACCTGAATTTAATTACATGTATTTGCAGATTTTAATCAAATAGATTTAATGATGCAATTAATATGCCTAAAACAATCCTGAGCAATTCAACTTTTATATTATTCAGACTTCGAGGTAAACACCTTTCAAACTTTTGTAAATACAGATATTTGTTTTAATGTAATGGTCCTTAAAAATATTCTTGTATTCCACATAAAACTCACTTGGTTGGCCACGTTGGGCCAATGGTCTATCATAGTAGGAGCATGGAAATCGTAAATACTGATCCAAGGGCCATCCGTCCTGGAAATATTCCAGCTCCTGAGGGCAGAGGAATATAGGACAAGGTCATCTACAGTACATGCAATGTGCAAGGGTGACTGGCGTTATGATCATTAGCCGTATGGGGAATACATGTACAAGTTTGGTCACTTCGACTCGATTTTGTTGTGCTTTTAAATGGAGATGTTTTTAAAAGCTTTTCCAATTACTGTAATTCTAGTCTCAATATAATGAGTGTCAGGGTATTCAGGGCTAAGTTACACCATATGTTTCTTATTGGGTATACTTAGCATTTACATGTCAGTGTACTGTAGATGCATAATGTGACTGATCAGGTTTTTGGTTACACTACTATTACTGTTATTACAAGGCCTGCCTTCTTTCTCCCATTTAACTTCACACCTGAAGAAGGCTCCACAGCTGAAACGTTGTGTTTCTTTTCTTCTCTTTTCAGCGTGGAATAAACCTTTACTTGTTCCTTTGCAGCTTACGCATGCTGACGCAGCTACGTATGACCTGATAACAGCTTGGACAATGGCAAACCAATTTACTGTTAGAATTTATTCAACACACTCTTCATTGGCATTGCTGAATAATTAAAAAAGAACACTGTTCTCGGATTTTTTGCTACCCAAGGTGCTAAAAATGTTTGGAGATTTCTAGGAACTTGTACAGTTCACCTGCTGTGCACTGCTTTAAAACTGCCTGTAAACCGCAATATCGTGTGCATTCATCTGTAAAGCAATGTTTATTGAGGAAAAAAATTACCGTTCAGCTACTGCTTTGAATTTAAGAATAATACTTACAATAACAATGAAGATAACCTAGTTTCTTTTGAGAAGTGGGAAGTGACATGTCAAAATGTAACATCAGAACACAACTCTGACCTTGCTCTTGCAAGAGTTTACTCATTCTGTCAAACACACGTCCTTTTACTCTCCCGTTTAAATTTTTAAACATTAAAAGTGAAGAATGACTACATGACTACATTCTTTTTTTAACCTAATTCCGAAAAAGGGGCATTTACATGTTTTATGCTTTGAAAGGGGAATTGTAGAAATGAGTTTGCGTTACAAAGTGAACGTGTGCCTGAAGATCATTACTTTGCCTTTTTTCTTTGCTGTAAGAAGCAGGGTGTAGCAGTAAATAATAGATCAGGGCCTAGTTTTGCTACAGTGAGACAAGATGTGTAAAATCCGTCTTGTAAAATACTCCGCTGTTCTGTAATTGAATTCATCTTGACAATACAGTTGCATTATAGCTTGGGAAAAAGAGCGTAAGTTCAACTCCTGCCCTGCAGGCTACATGGTTCTTAAAAGTGAAGATAATTTAAAGCTATACACAAAGTCTAAAATCTTGCTACAAATTTAAGATAAGTTAAAAAACATATGGTAGGTGCTACTAATACACATTCATTTACTGTTTCAAGTCAACTGGCCTTCTAATGTTTAATTCGTGAGGCTCTTGGGTACTAAAATGCCTTATTTTCAAGATCTGCTTTCTACAAAACAACCAGTTTCATATCTGCCCATGGTTTCCAAGTATAACTGTTGTGAATGCCCTGACTCTGATATCATCCTCTGAAAATTCAAGCACAAGCTTTTCCTGTAATTTGACAACAAAGTGTTGCCTTATGGTTGTGACATTCATTCTCTGAAGGTCACTTTCTCTGGTTTGTGCATCTAGTACCACGAAAGTGGGGGAAAAAAACACCAGCACAAGACTTCATTTATAAAGAAGAAGTGCTTTCACACTGCCTGCATGCACCACAGCAAATAGCAGGGTACTAATGAGAGTTGAAATCTAAATCAATGCTTTTTTTCCTTGAAAGAACCCGGATCGATCTTTCAGTTCAGACTGAAGTATCACCTCCATATAAAATTGTGTCTCAAAACAAATTCTTGTTTCGCCTTCAGTTTCTCAACTGGTTGCTACTTGTTCTGTTTATGTGAAATGTTTTTTTTTTCTTCATTCATAATTCCCTTTGCGAAGACTTTTTTGAATCCCTCCTTCTGAGTTACAGTATATTCTTTCACTGGCAGCTTAAGTTTATGGATACAAACCATCCTTACTGTCCTGGTCTTGATAGTAAAATTCAGGGAAGCGAAAATGTTTTTAATAATTGTACTGATCAACCAGCAGGATTAATCCACACTATATTTCAATATCACCTTGGAACCTGATCTTGTTAGATCAGAGACGTTAATACTGGTGTGTCCTAGCTTAATTCCACTTAAGGCCAAAATGTGACCTAATTTCCCCTTTAAATTTCCCACTTCATGCAGTTCAGCAGTTCAGTCCACCCTAATTAAAGTGTGACAAGGGAGTGATCTGAATAATAAGCTTTATCGGGGTAACTCACCTGGCTGGGGAGAATAACAACCCATTGATGGGGCTGTTTCTGTGAAAGATGAGCCAGGGATCTGCTCCAAGGGAAAGATGAGGTGGACAGATGCAAAACTGAAACACACAGGATGCAGGAGTAAGCAAGATGCATGATATTTCTACGGTAAATCGACAAGCGGAAGTGAGCGGAATTAGGTTTTGACCTCCTACCCAAAACGTCTGTTTCAGAATTTCCAACTGGTGAATCTTCCCTGATCTGCTGTATACAGGAGCTACTGTGTCTTGCATGTTAGCACTATGAACATGCCATCGTATCTTGTAAGGGAACTAGTGAAGGTTTATTCCACGCTGAAAAGAGAAGAAAAGAAACACAACATTTCGGCTGTGGAGCCTTCTTTGGGTGCGTTTCTTTTCTTTTCAGCGTGGAATAAACCTTCACTTGTTCCTTTGCAGCCTACGCATGCTGACTCAGCCACCTACGTGAACTACATCATACATTGTGTTTTGTTTCAGATGATAATTCCCCCAAATTAAGGACAGTCCTCTGCAACAGGTCTATGTAGATAATACTCTGTGGTGCTGGTGTACACAGTGCACCATTAGTGCTGTGCTTTGAGAGACAACAGAGAGGTGGTGGAGACGAAAGATGTTAAATGATGTCATGCAATAACGAGCTAAAGAAACCAGTGATAGTTAAAAGCTTTGGAAGGCTGCCACAGTTTCAGAATCGCAGGCCACTCTATGGGATTATTCCTCTTTCCCTTTCCACTAAACACATTTAATTTGTGTGTTGGCAGGTCATCTGATTTACTGTTCCATCATTGTTCAGCCTACTCTATTCTGCTGTTGGTGCACAACACTTGGGCTCTTCCCTTATGTGATTAGTATATATATTAACCATATGCAATACACACCTGCACTGTAGGTAACACGTTCTATACAATTATTTCTTTTTCAATCGCTGACATAACATTTTGGTGCATTTCACTTTCTCCTTCCAACATCTCTGAATATAAATGCACTATTGAACCTTTTTTTTCCAGATACAAGCCAAAATGAACACAATCACCATGACTGGATTCTAGCTGTGTTTTTAGAAAAATGTGCACATCTGACTAATTTATTTGGTGTCATGCATTATTAAATCCCTTTTCTTCAGTATTTAGAGCTTGATTGTCTTAAAACCAGTCGTTAGCGTTCTCTAATCTTTTGTGGGGCTTTTGCAGCACGTGTATTCAGTATCAACTTTTTTTTTTAAGATAAGTAGATGCAGTCATCAATCCCAAATGCTGCATACATGTGGTTGCCAAGATACAATGTGCAGAAGCTGTTACAAGGCCTGAAAAGATCCTGAAAAGACCGGTTATGACCTTTACCAAGATTTACATTTTGTAGTTGTAACAGATTTTCTAACTACCAAAGGATTATAAGTATGCTTGCGGTCAGCTTTCGCCTCATGAATTTGCTTTTATTGGAACTTTACTTTCCATTAATATGCCAGTGTGCTTTACATGTTTGTGAATTTTAACAGGGTCTTGAAATTGTTTTTTTTTTATCCAAGCAGTAAGTACTTTCTTTAGCCTTAAAGTATAAGAAGGTGTAATACAACATGATCTTTCAGTGGAGCCGGTATCAAACCTTTGTGAATAGACCATAATACCATTCAAATCAGAAGGCCCTGCTGTTGTCCTCCTCTTTCCCACCAGAACATGTCAGTGATTAAATAAGCTGTACGAACCTCGTATGTTGCAATTGTTGTAACAGAAAGCATATTCTGGATCCCGAGATGAAGTTAAATAGAAGAGTTTATTGCATGCAAGGAACAATATTGCCGAAGTCTTGTTTCCCATAAGAAACAACAAAACCGAAGTATTGTTCAAAGTGCTGGTACAAACTTTAGGTTTATATATCCTTTCCTTGCTGCTTCTGACGTCACTCGTTATTAAGGTAAAGGGGGGAGGTCACGTGTTTGGCCAGTTTACAGCTTTTTGCCCAAATGGTCAGGGATTAAGTCCCCAGGGGGTTCCCTAGCTCTCCTAGCATCTGGCATCCTTATCAGTTCTCCCTTTCCTGCCATAAACTCCTGTTGCTTCGAAGTCTAATCTTCAAGCAGAAAGGACTTAATTTAACCCCGTCTTTACTTTTACTTCACAATTCATAAACTTGGTTGTTAAATGTTTGCTAAAAATGTAAAACCGAAGTTCAATAGGAGGGTCAAATCCTTAATCTCACACGTACGCGTAAATATTGTATTTCACCTGCAGAGCACCCCCTTCGCAAGTATCTTTTGCTTCAACGCTCCCTGTGCCCCATCTTCACCTTTAATGCCTGCAGCAGTCTCCTCCCTGGTTCATTTCTCAAAAGCAAGGAAAGAGAGGTGTAAAGAGTGGGTCTAATACAGCCAAACAGTACAAGTACACTATCCTTTTAGATTACTTTACATTTCTGCCTAAAGCAAAATAAAAAGCAAAAGCTTTTAACTGATTACTAAGCCGATTTTGGTGTTTCTGGGTCGGGTTGTACATTTCCTTTGTATTTCTTATCTCTTTTAAGTGTTTACAGTGTCTTGGAAAAGGATTCACCCTGCCAAGTGATGTCACTGTACAGTGTATTCACTACATAGGTCTTCACATGGACTGTTAAGATGTGGACTGAAAACAAAGGCTGAATCTTGTTGAAGGTTTGTTAAAAGTAAACAGCTGAAATAATGTAGAATACATATTAATTAACTTTACACATTCTCAACCGCTTGAAAGGCTTTTTGGCTCGTGCAGTTTCTTAAAATAAACCACGCTGAAAGTACTGCATCAGGGGGCCCAAATGATTTAAATTATTGATTCAGATATAATTTGAGGAGCTGTGGCCTTAACCAAAGCCCATAAGCCACTGATGAACACAAAGCTTCTTACAGTGCAAAAAGAAGGATTTGCATCCTATAAGATACAACAACTTTGTCTTCTGCGTTCAGCCAGTGCACTGTAATTGGTAGCTGCCAAATACTGGACATGGACTTAATTTTTTTCCCAAAGTGAGTATAAAACCCTTTAGGTTTTCTCTTCACTATTTTAGTTGGCACTGAACTTATGAGCAGAAAGGTTCTCTTGAGTGGCATTTCGTTGCTTGAAGTGATTAATGTTTACTAGGAATGCCAAGGAACAATAGAAATGCATTAGGGTTTGAATATTTTAAAATGCTTTTCACTTAGGAGAAAGAAGTATTAAAATTTTATCTACCAATAAATTGACAACACGTTTTTTTGGTGGAAATTGACTTAACGCCTAATCTAAGTTTTCAAACATTTCAGGATGTGTGGCATGACCATATATTTTGAAAACGTTTGACAGTACTAACGGCGGTCGAAAATTGCAAACCTCTTTGCAATTTCCTCTTTTTGCAAGTCATCATCACCCTTTATTAACCCTGCTCGATGAAGGACCCTTCCACAAACATCCGTCTTCAAATTCTCTCATTCATCTTGATCTGGCCAGCATATTGATTTCATATTTCGTACGTCTTCCAGGGGGTCTTTTTACATGTTCGTTTTTTTGTCACTGTGCTTTTTCCCCTCGATCTACTCCCCTTTATTTATGTGTGTCCAGTCCATTTCTATTTTAGTGACACCACTAGTTATTCCAATTTTCTTATTACTCCAAACATACAGTACATTTCCCTCTGCTTCTTTCAGCTTTTTTTTTTTTTGCATTCATGGTCTAGATTTCACATCCATGCATTAATGTGGGCAGCACAGTTTAATAAAATGCCTTTCATTTTGGGCTTAAAGGCATTTTGTCTGTTTAGAATCAAGTCTAGTCTTTCAAACTCACTTTTTTAATGTTTTCTGTTGTGGAGATTTGGTTTTCTTTTGTTATTAGCTCTTCTGTCTTAATGATATTTTCTTTACTTGAGGAAGCCATATTTGTTAAACATCTTTTGCAAGGCAACAATACATGTATTGTGTATATAGTATTATTTTTGTGGAAAATGGATACATTAATAAAATACTGGAACAATTTCTAAATATACCAGTTTGACAGTCAGTTACTAAATAATTACTGTAAACATTTACCAGTGTGTCAGTTAATCTTTAATATATCCAGTTCATTCGTAATTATTTATAAATTGGGGTAGATTATAAATTGACTGGTTATTTTATACATTTACTAATTTTCCAAATAAGCTATAACTCATGTTTTTCCATTATGTATCAAGTAGTTAATTCTGGGAAAATGCTTTTTGAAAGGAAATGATGAGAAAGAAAGGAAATTGCATAAGATTTCATGGTCACTCAATTCCATTCAATTCAACTTTATTTGTCATTATACTTACACAGGTGCATAGTATAATGAAAAGTGTTTCTCATTAGTCTTTCAGGTGCAGTATATACTGTATATATAGAACAGCAGACAAGACAATAGACAGAAAATACAATTACAATAACAGAGTAAACAAAAGTATGGTACCAGTGCGACAGTACTCATATCTGTTAAAAACTGTGCAAAAGTACACAACAGAGCAAAGTACACAAACAGAGCAAAACAGTGTAAAATAATACGGCAAACAGTGCAAAATAATATGGCGATTATCAAATAGTACAACTATCAACTACAATCAAGCACAGTTTTAGGTTCAAGTATGGCTTACATTCAATTGTCAGAGGTATGGTTTATGTAGTGGTGTAGGAGTACAGTCATTGTGGGTACAGGAAGAAGTGAAGAGATATCATAGTTTGGTGGGTGGGAGTGGGAGGGGTCACCAGCTTGACGGCTCTGGGGAAGAAGCTATTTCGGAGTCTAGTTGTGTGCAACTGGAACGTCCGGAACCTTCTACCAGATGGTAGGGGGACAAACCAGTTGTGACTGAGATGAGTGGGATCAGTCATAATTGTGGTGGCTTTTTTCAGACACCTGGTGTAGATTTCCAGGATGGATGGTAAGGCACTGCCAATGATGTGTTGGGCAGTTTTGACCACCCACTGCAGGGTCTTGCGGTCGGATGCGGTGCAGTTGCCGAACCAGACTGTGATGCAGCTGGTCAGTACTCGCAAGATATTGTGCTAATGTGTACCACATTACTCAGGCCACCTGTCTTGTGGCAAGTCTGCTTAATAATAGATAAACAAAAATGCCAAAAGTGAAAACAACATTTTTTTAAATTAATTTATAAAAAATCTGAATGAAACATAGTGCAAGGATGAACAATGTGCATTATAAGCATCAGTATTCCAAACAGTGGGCTTTCAGGTTAAAATACTGATTGACCTTTCTTGTGTGTAAGCATATGAATATATTCTACAAGGTCACTACCAGTGTTTCTGTGAGTGAGGTTCTATCAGTCTGTTCTGGCGAGCGCCATTTTCTACGCGGTGGTATGCTGGGGCTCTGGGATTAGAGCAGTGGATTCTAACAGGCTGAACAAGCTCATCAGGAGAGCAAGCTCTGTCGTTGGGTCTGGCCTGGAGCCCCTGGAGGTAGTGGCTGAGAGGAGAATGGTGTCCAAACTAGAGGCCATCATGGATAACATCTCCCATCCCCTCTATGACATGCTTGTAGAAATGAAGAGCACGTTCAGCAATAGACTGATTCATCCACGGCGTGCCATAAGACTGTACAACGCATCCATCTTGCGTATGGGCAGAGGCAACATTGACAGTGACCTGTTTCTGGACTGAACAGTAAACTGCTACATCTGTTCTTTTTCTTTTTCCCGTGTGCAACAGTTTTTGTAAAAAATATATGCCAGGGACTTGTGCAATACATTTATATTTATATTTATATTGTGCAATACAATATATTGTGTACTGTTCTGTTATGGTTTGTTCTTTGTGTGTTCTGGACTGTGAGTAACTCTTCTTAGTGCACTTCTCACTGTACTGATTGTATTGTATTATTATTCGTTACACTGTTGCTGTGTTGTCTGTGTTAAGCTGCTGTTGTACTGCAATCTCAAGGACAAATCAGCATCCTATTTTACAAGAGCATCCATGACTTGTTTGTGTTGAAAAATAAAAGAGCTCTTGAACTTTGAAGCATATTTGATGGATCATATTCAGTACACATTCACCTACTTAGTGACTTTTCCTTGTAAACATCTTTTTATATAAATTTGTATTACACCCATCCATTTTTAACCACTTCTTCCAATTCAGGGTCACAGGGGAGCCAAGACTACTGTGTCTCAGCAAGCGATGGGCAAAAGGCAGAGTATATCCTGGACAGACAGACAAGACACTCAGACCTATGGCCAATTTTCCCAGAAGCCAATTAACCTACCAGAATGTTTTTGGACTATAGGAAGTACCTGGAGGAAATCCATCCAAACATGGGGAGAACATACAAACTCCATACAGACAGCACCCCAGGTCCAGAATTGAACCTAGGGCCTCAGTGCTGTGAGGCAGCAATGCTAGACACAGCACCATCATTCCGCCCTAATTTGTGCTACAATGATTTCCAAAGTTAAAATTTTAGCAATTGAAACCCTTTTAAAGTCTCACACTTTTCAATATGTGTTCTTTTTCTGTACACTGACAAAAACTATCCTGTCAATATCAGGCAAACTCCTAAAATGTTTAAAGGTTATAGAATCTGTACGTGCTTTGTATTGGCGGGTTAGATTTTAGTGTGACACTGTGGTCCATTTAATGGGTGATAAAGGCTGTAAGAGCTAAGGGGTCTGTCATACCCTAGTGGACTTAGGAAACTGTCTTTTTAGCCTGGAACAGAGATGCCTACCATTCTGCGAGACTCATTTCAGGTATTCAAAATCAGGGGTCTCTCAGAGTTAGCAACAGTGGCACAAATGTAAGTTACGTTTAGGAACAATAAACACACAAAACAGGAGACACTTCTTTACACAGAGTATTTTGGGGAAACTCCCAGATCAAGCGGAAGTTGTCCCCTGCTTCTGTCCTGCAGGAATCAAATGGTTGGAATTCTATAATAATTCAGCTACAAGCAGACAAACAAACAAGGTCCAGTAGCCTCCTCTTCTATGTAATCGTTCTGAAGTTGTGTCTGTCTGGGTCAACATTTGAACAGTATCGGAAAATAAAGTTTGCAAATGAGAGATCATTTACTGTGGCGTATTCCAAACACTGTATTTTGATTCATATTTCTCTAAATGTATTCAGTAGAAAAAGAACAATCCTGAACCAGACCTTGGTTCCTTGGGGAAGCCAGGGGGCATTTGAGTGTACAGATGGCACCTACCAGAGAAACACAGGGGTACTGAGTTTCTCACAACATGGTAGTTAAAACAAGCCTGAGGTAAAACATCAAAATGTTACATTTCTATTTAAAAGGAAGTAGAAGTATTTTTTCTAAGATTTCCAAGAAAACTGGGTAAACATGGACTTAATTTGGAAAGGCCATGGCTTCCTCAAAAGATCCTAAACTTGGTACAGTACAGTAAGTACAGTAATTGTGCTATGTACTGTATAATTGTAGTTCAATCAGGTACTGTAGCTGCGTCAGCATGCGTAGGCTGCAAAGGAACAGTAAAGGTTTATTTCATACTGAAAAGAGGAGAAAAGAAACACAACGTTTCGGCTGTGGAGCCTTCCTCGGGTGTTGAAAGCTCCACGACTGAAACATTGTGTTTCTTTTCTTCTCTTTTCAGCATGGAATAAACCTTGATGTGTTCCTATGTACTGTATAATTGTGCTATGTACAGTATATGAGTTTGGCTCGGTGGGATATAGGATATAGGAAGCCTTATTTCCCGAACGTACTTTGTTTTGATTCGGACAAACAGATCTAAGCTGATGTTTTGTGAAATTCAAAGCATCTGCTTAAAAGGAGAAAATGCTGTGCTGTGGGCAACTTCAGGCTTTTCACAGAAGAAGTCATGAAGGTCTGCTTACTGAAGGAATTCAGGCTGCTTGTCACTTCACTGTCTCATCAGTCAGAGAGAGGCAGTGATCCCTAAAGAGCAAGATGCTCTTGGTATATTGTCCATGTACAGCATGCTAATGGCCTTCACCGACACATTATAAGACATACTCTTTAACGTCTTTGGTGTTTCAGAAACTCCCAAAAAACCTTATCTGTGTGATAAGCGCATATAGTGCTGATGAAAATAGCATGTTCACATTCTTATTAGTTTTGCATCAAGTGAGAGAATGTGAACACATTTGTAACATAAATAATTACATTTTGTGTGTATAAGGATACATTTAATTAATGCAGTTAAAGAAATTTGCTATTAATGGATGTCAACAATGTGTTGTGGTACAGCAGACATAGTAAGACTATAGGTTGGACTAGGTTTACTCTACAAAATTCATTTACAGTCATTAATTATTGATTGTTCTGGGCTGGAAAATGTAGAACATGTATGCATTGGAACTCCTATTGCTTTTATTAATTTCTCTACCCCTTAACTCCTCAGTCTCCACATAGTATGTGTTTAATACTGAAGATTGTTATTTATGGCTAAAGTGTATACTGTATTCTGTAGTATTCAAGATGTTTCCCTAGGCTCTGAAGCAGGGAGAAGAGTTTTTCATTTCTGCCTGACTACTGTACATTTTGTCTTCATGCAGACTGTTGTTGTCTATAAGCTATGCAGAATATGGGAAAACTAACTGGTTTGGAGTTTTTAGGCCATTTACTCCTGTTTTGTGGCTTGTCTTATTAAAGACTTGATTAGAAATTTCAAGTGTTTTCTAATTATCACTGCAGAGACTATCATGACAGAAAGGTCATAATACTCATGGATCTGGCGGATTGTTATGATGTAATCATTCCCTAATTATTGAACTTGAACCTCAGTGGTGATGAAATGGAAATTAGTTTCCATTATAATACTTAATCAAAGCAATCCTTAAAGCTACCCTGCCTAGTATAAATGTTTGAAGAAGAGTGGTTACTTTCCTTGTGTGTGCCATTGCCAATAACTTTCATTTTATTTGTTTAAAAATACTGGAAACAATACTGAAGGATGAACTTTGAAACTATGAAAATAAATTGTGTACTAGGGCCACTTCAGTGTTTTAAAATACAATTTATTATATGACAATATTTGTTGAACAAATTAATATTAAAAGCTATGGTTGTGATGATTTGGATATAGGTGTGCGTTTCACCCGATTTGAATTGATGCCTGAGAATCTTTTCTTTTCCATTAGTGAGTTCAGGTCCCTTTTTCCCCCTCATAATAGGCTTTCCATTTTACCACTCTCTGCACCTTATGTACAATAATTGGGCTTTAAAATTTAATTACTCAGGACCTGTGGGACCAAAAAGATAGAGACAAGCACATTGTATTGTGGCACACACTGGGAACCATTAATGTTTTTTTATTCAGAATAGATTTCTTTCAAATTGGCTGATGGAAATATCGGCACTGACGAACCACAGGTCCCTGAGTTTTTCACACGGAGAAGCCACGCTGCATTATTTCTGTCACAAGCTTGAGTAATTGTAAAATGAGAAAATCCGATAAAGGTAATTTTTAGCTCTTTACTTAACCAAATATGAAAAAATCTATCAAAAAGAAGTTATCATTTTCAGCAAAGACCTGGAGACCCATTTAAACAGCAGGGCATTTATTAAATCAATCTAAGTGAAGTACTTTGCTCAAGAGTACAACAGCAGCTCTGCACCTTAGATTTGAACCCAGGCCTCGTTCTTTGTACTTTGTAATACGTTTTTAAAATAAAATGTTTTTTTGATTGTTTTAGGTATCATACAGTATGTACGGTATTCGGACTATATGTGATTTTAGTGATGTCCTTAGCATTAAATGTCAATTAAATGCATTTATAATTGAGGGCTTATGTGACAAAAGGAACCATATGCTTTTGGATCATGTTTTCTCTCTCAAACTGTATCCTAATGAATAACCCTTGGTTAAAGTTTTGGCAGCAAATTCATTCCTGAACAAAATAGGCCCGTATTTACTGCTATACAGGTTTCAAGTCTTTTTGTTGCCTAGAAGTCTAAACCTTTCAATGTCAAGATAAGCAGATCACAGCAGTGTCCTCAGAATGTTTTTCATGTGGGCTGTGCTTTATTCATTTAAACTGTTCTCTGTTCTCTTTAGTTGAAACTTCTAAAAAATATTTGCTTCAGTATTAAGACTCTTGCTTCCCCCATGGAAAGAGACAACAAAATTACTGTAATGGAGGTTGATACCAACTGATGTCCTACCTCTGTTATAGTTTATTGAGGGACTCTGGCTATTGGCTGTAGTGAAATCGTCCTGCTTTGTCTTGGACATAACATTTAGTCATCAAAGTATTCTGCGTATTGTACTCAAGGGCTCTCCTACATCTTTTCATTTATCAGGTTATGCCTAATTTGTAACAAGTCAATAGTTAAATACTGTACACTACACCAGCATACATTTAGCTTGTGGTTTGTGGTTTGTTCAAGTCTCTTGAGGTGCACTTTAAGAGGACAGAACCTGATAACTGTCGAAGACAGGGAAGATATCTGGTATTTTACAAATTACAAATAAGACTCAATCTGGGAGAGTACCTCGGACTCTAAAGGAGGAGAATTCTGGACTTTTGTGTTTAACTTTGGAAATGCAATTTAATTATTCCCAGGGCAGAGAGAGACATTGGTAAATGCATGAATAATGACTTTGACACATATACCACGTGAAAGCTGTCACAGTGCTGGCCCAGTCTCTATGATGAGGTAATATATTAGAAAAGAGCATCCACAGGTGTATTGTGTATGTAATAACAAACAGAATAAGGGCTTTGAGAGTTTAATGACTGATGTTGTTTTCATTGTGGACTTCCAATCTTAATTTGGTTATAAAACAGATTAGACCATTTCACCTTACCATGTTCAAGGTATCCTATAAATCACTATAACGCTTGCTCGTAGATGTACATTCCATACATAACAAACTCAAAATAGACTATCTTTGTTTAATTATGTATTTATGCAATACCGGCTGTTATAACCCCCAAATACCAAATACCGTGTGTACGCCTCTAACAGGTAATAACTGTTGTAAACTAAACGTGAGATACCTAAAGAAAACCTGTGAATGCTTTTCCTACTAGAAGCAAAACAGACCATCAGTTCGTAATTGCTATAGCAATTTATTTCTTTATCCATTTACATAGCGATATGTATTTAATGACGGATTTCCAATGAGGGGAAAAACAACTCCACAATCCAGCGTTTTGTGACTCAGAATGTATCTACTTATGTTACGTTTATGATCTATTGCGTTCATTTTGCAGTATGAGTTCAAGGCCAAGAATATCAAGAAGAAGAAAGTGAGCATTGTGGTGTCGGTGGACGGGGTCAAAGTGATCCTGAGAAAGAAACAGAAGGTAGGCCTGAGAAACAGGAGGTCCTGACTCTCCACTGTCATTAAAAAGGGTGTTTCTCTAAAAGAGTAGGGGTGTTAACCCGGGTATCCTGACCGAATTTCCCCCTGGCCTTTACCAATCATGGCCTCATGATAATTTTTGTCCCCTGGCCTCTTAAACATTTTTGAAGTGGCTTCATCACTGGCGCTCTTTGACTGCAGTTGCGTCATCCAGGTGTTGGCTACACATTATCTGTAAAGCACTTTGAGAGGAGTGTCCAGAAAAGCACTATATAAGTATAAGGAATTATTTTTATTAGACTAAAGCCCAGAGGGTTGTCTTTTTGTCCTAGGTTATATTCCACAAAGATAAAAAAACTCAGCAATAAAACAATCTCACACCTTATCTTACCTTACAGAAGCTTCTCGGTTTCTTTTGACTCTCAAACCTCCTGTAGACTCTGTTTATTCCCACGCTTGTAAAAAAGCGCCATCTACTTGTCCAGCCTTAGCTACTGTTTTTTTTCTGTATCTGTTTTCTCTTGTCCTTGCGCAGTGTGTTTAACAGTATCTTTTTAATTCTTTACGGCAGAGGAAAGAATGGACATGGGATGAGAGCAAGATGTTGGTGATGCATGACCCTATTTACAGGCAGGTGGCTTAATTGACATTTCCCTTTCTATCCCATTTCTCCCCTCATTACCACATCGATAAGCAAACAAACACATCAGTAACAAATCAGTCTCATCCTGTTGATACTTCCCATCCGTTTTATTGACTAAGGATATGACCATGAAATTCAAGTAACACCCTCAATTTAAATACAATCACTTTATTTCTGTTCTAGTATATAAAATAGTCAGTACAGTCCTCTGCATACAGACTAGTTTTGCATATAGTCCATGAATTATATAGATATTTCTGTATCTGAATATATAATATAAATATTAATTATGTAGAATAATCTGGCTTTACTGTAGTATTGTAAATTAGACTTACTGGGCATGATGATTTTGCAATATAAGATCACTTTATTAGCCATATACAATTTCTTGTATTAGGAATTTGTCTTTTCGCAGACCCCAACTTGCTCTCCATAAGACACACAGACAGGGAGAGAAGCTTGGGGTCAGAGCGCAGGGTCAGCCATTTTATACAGCACCCCTGGAGCAGTAGGGGTTAAGGGCCTTGCTCAGGGGCCCAACGGAGTAGGATTCCTCTGCCGGCCACAGGATACAAACCAGCAACCTTCCAGCCACAGGCGCAGAGCCTCACCCACAGGGCCACCACACCACCCCTCTATATACCATATAGAGTTGTAATTCTTTATGTATAATTTTTGCATAAATAATATATGGATCATATTTCAGGTCTTTTGAAACCATCCCAGCCACTGCTCAGAAAATAAGAGTGATAACATGTAAAAGCACTGAGTTGTAGATGGACAGCTCCTGTTCACTTAAAATTGAAATGAATCAAGCACAAAGTGGCCAAAAGATGTGAATGCCAGTTTCCTGGTCAATTTCTACCTTTGAATGCAAGGAATTCCTAAAATGTCTAGGCACTTTTATTTTAATCCACTGATATTTTGATGAGAATGAGTAACGCACTTTCAAACAGATTTGATTTGGAAAATCGTAATGCAGGGGCAACTTTTCTATATATTTAATAAGAATTTGTAGAGTTTGGTTGTGTTTTCAATTATTCATTTTGACCATCAAAATTCATTAGCTTTCAGATTGTGGAGATCCATTGTACTGCTTCCCGTTGGTAGTAACGTCTACATATTGAGTGACCTGTGGTCAGTCTTCACTCTTCAAGCGTATTCTAAGGCAGACATTCCTGTTACTGTATCTCAACATTTGCTGATGTGCTCATTTCGAAAGGACGTATTTAAATAACTAATTTTCTTAGCCGAAAAATATTCTTAAATGACAAGGACTGAAAGAATCAAGTGATGTCAGAAATGAATTATTTATTTTTCTAGGCACACACACACACAAAAAAGGAAAACTACTCAATTGCTTGGGTTTCATGTCCCTTTAAAATAAGAACCAGTTTGCTGTTAGAACAAATAGCAAAAGCAAGGTTAAGGTATGACAAAGAACAGCCCAGTTTTTGTGAGGCATCTATGTTTGCAAAGACTGGGGAGAAAGTTGAGGTCTAAGACTAAGCTGTGTGTCTCCAGAATCATAGACATAAGCGAACCTTTTTAGTCTTGAAAAGAGACTAGGAGGAGACCTGATACAAGTATTCAAAATCTTCAGAGGCAGTGAACCTTTTCAGAATGAACAATGAATCATGGGCAGGAGGACACAAGTGGAAAGTATGTGAAAGTTCATTTAAAACCCAAAACAGGGGGCACTTTTCTACCAGTGCGTTGTGGGAGTATGAAACAAGCCACCCAGCAATGTTATCAAAACCCATATCCTGGCTTCTTCGAAACGGCTTAATGAAAGCTTTGGATCAGTTAGCTACTAACTAGCAAATGGGTTAGATGGTGGTCTCCCCTCATTAACAACAGTTCTTATGGGGTGAGGAGTGGACTCTATTTGATATAGTACTTCTGAAAGGATTTTGTCTTGCTATTTTCAGTCAGTATTTAGAATAACACCAGCAGAATCCATATTATTCTTGTTGCTTCCAGCACTTTGACTGCTGAAAGTTGTTTTACTTATTTGTTATGTTTATGGTTGTATTAGAAAACAGTGTAAATTGCTCTAATTTTCACAGTTTATACTGCTCCATTTAATGCTTGTAAGTGTTTACATACCACAACATACCCCACAGTGTACTGTAGAAACAGACCTGAGATCAGACAAGCCAATTGGCTTCATATAAAGTACAGCAGCCCAAGTAATAAGTGAATCTCTCTCCACAGACTAATTAGCCAGATGCCCTACAAGGTGTGACATTTTCTAAGAGATGAAAATATTCAATTTGTAAATAATTTCCAAGGACTGCATCCTAGTGTGTCGTGCGATGGTGTCACATTACCATTTTTATAACAATTTTTATAACAGTGTTCTACTTAAAGTAAATGCTGTTAAATTTCAGTAGGTTACAGCAAAAGGCATCTTTCATTCTAGTACAGTATGGTTTACAGACTGAACACATTAATATGGATATCAAGTAGTTCTAGATTTCTTTATTTATAAGCTGGATAAAGAAAGAAAAAAGGGAGATATGATTGTGGCCTTGCCAAGCCTTGAACTTTGTTAAAGGACATTATTCTTCCTCAAAAACTTTTTTTTTAACTTTAAAAATGAAAAGATTTCCCCTGCATTAAGAGTTTCCAAATCAAGTCTGTCTTAAAGTACTCGTTTTCTTCTCATGAAAATATCAGTGGATTGAACACATTAGTATGTATATTAAGTAGTTCTAGGTTTCTTTATTTCTAAGCTGATTGAAGAAAAAAACATGACATGATATGATTGTGGAAGATGTGATATGATTGTGGTCCTTCTTACTCAAAACATGTTTTTGTATTTAACGTTTATAACACATATTTCAGGATTTTCTACGTGTCCCACGATTCGCAAGACTTAAAGATCTTCAGTTACATTGCGCGGGATGGAGCCAGCAACACTTTCAGATGCAACGTCTTCAAATCGAAGAAGAAGGTACAGAGATCTGCCAGCACTAAGTCAAATCTCTCATTTGCGTGTGGTTCACAGACTGAACGCTGAACATGGTAGTTCAGTCAGCTGTAAATATATGATGTTCCGCTTGAGAGAAGGGATGGACGTTGTGGTGCTTTTGTGGTTTGGCAACACTTGGCGACACTTTGCCAAGTCAACTATGTTGTTGGACTTGTTGTACAGAATCTATATTCTCTTATTCATTTGAGACAAGCTGTTGAAGATTGCACTGCTGTCTAGCTGCTGTTTAATCAGCTGTGTCTGTGTGAACAGCTGCTGCACTTTCTTCCCATTTTTACATGGATAGAAAACACCAAAGTACCCAGTTACCTGACCTTCCCATACTCTGTGATGGCCATGAGCCACAAATTGCATGTTTGTAGATTCCTGACAGTCAGCCCTTAGTGGCACCGAACGTTTGATTACTGTGTTAATAAAACCAAGTAATATACAGATAACATAACAAAATCATTTTAATGCAATCATAATTTAAGTAATTAGTGAAAAGGTGTTCAGGTTTGTCACTTTTTTAAGTATGGTTCAGCAGTTAAACCTCAATAAAAGCAGACACCTCTGAACTGCAGTTTCAATGGAAATAAACTGTTCTACTGCTATAAATGTTAGTGTTATTATTTCATTTAATTTCATTTAGAATCGTGTCTCAGTTTGAATTCAGGTGTTACTGTACAAGTGCAGGACTCCTAGACATTATAAGTTAGCTCGACTCTCCAGAGGATGAAATAAAAATAAGAATGCCTTATTTGATTCCTCATTAACAGACCATGAGAAAGCAGATTTGAGTGGAGAGGTACTGGTGCATTTATATGTATTATTAGGTCTTAATCAGGAAGAAGAAAAAATTGGTATTTCATTGTATTTAAATTGGGAAAAGCGGAGGTTCAAAGAGGCTTTTTTAGATTAATGTCCAAATATGTCCACTGATTTCTGGAATAAGACCACCATAATAATAATAATATTGAACCTAAGCCACCAAATTGACTTTAAAACTTTTAAAACGTCTACCAGGTAACCAA
Source organism: Lepisosteus platostomus (assembly GCF_059453375.1). Taxonomy (NCBI): domain Eukaryota; kingdom Metazoa; phylum Chordata; class Actinopteri; order Semionotiformes; family Lepisosteidae; genus Lepisosteus; species Lepisosteus platostomus. Next base: position 10,538,031 of record NC_142631.1, on the reverse strand, counting down.
TTGTAGTTTACAGTAGTCTCTTGTTAGCTTTATCCTATCAAACATAGCCTCAAGCAGGAGAGAGTTAAATCTCTTCCACAGCAGTTTCTGGGATGCAAATTGGATAGAAATACTGACAACCAAGGGACACATCATTTAAAGGGGACCTCCAGTCCCTATTTCTCAAACCAGTTATTTAATCTTGGTAACAGAATAAGTTCATTGATATTATAGAAAAAAATGACAAATGTCTAATTAAGCACAAAATTGTTACCTTTATGAAAGTACTGTAAGTCACCATGTTCACGCAGCTCGCATTTGAGTTCCCACAAATGCCCTTCCCGCTCACTAGTCACCATAATGGCTAGTGAAATGAGATGTATGAGCGTAAGAATACAGGTTGTGCGTCAGACATTTCACTGCAGAACTGTTCCAACATGATCTGCATGCAGAGTTAACAAGTACTGTAAGTAGTATTTGTCGTCAAAACCATCTCAAAGTCTGGAGCAATATTTCTATTGTATTCACTAGGGTGCTGGTTTACAATGTCATAGGGCCGCAACACGTCACCGGAAGCTTTGTTGCCTTGGTCTGAATCGCAGAACATGGCACTGAGCACAACTGGAAATGTAGTCTATTTTGTGAAGTTACTGTGCATATTTTACCGCTATTGCAGTTTGAAATGCATTCATCAATGCTGCAATCTTTCTAACCTCGAAATCTGAAACTAGCGTTTCAGTTTCCCTTTAAATAGACAGGTTCTGCTTCACTATTGTACAGTAGTAGAGTCTTTTTTTTTCTTTTAAGGCTGAGTGCCAGATCAAGATTTTGATGAAAGAAGACCACAGGAGGGCTATATAAAAGTACCTGATGTAAACTCTGTCGGAAAACCGTTTCTGTTTCTAGAAGTAACACGAGCAACTTGTTTCATCACTTGAAACACAACCATGTCGTGGAATACGAAGAGTGCATGGCCAAAAAAGAGAGAGACTGACAAACACACTCATGGCCGAAGTGATTCCCCCAAAACAGCTGTCTCTAACACAAACATTTACTAATGCCACTCAACATGCAAAAGGTTTACGCAGATGTAACAAGACAGCTAACGCCATTACATACTACATAGTGAAGTACATGGCCCCCATAGATACAGTGGAGCATAGTGGTTTCAAAAGACTCATTCAAGCCCTGGACAAGAGATACGTTGTGCCCTCAAGAAAATATTTTTCTCAAACTGTGGTGCCTGACATTTACTAAGTTTAATAGTTTAGCATATTTAAAACGTGATCTTTCAGCATATCATCTAATCATATCATTTCAAGGGTTTAAAAAAAAATAGTGAATTTATCGTTATTGAGGTAAATGTGGGAAATTATCGTGATATTGATTTGAGGTTATCTCGCCCAGCCCTACAGCAAAGTTAATTGGCATGTCTAAACTGTTCATACGTGCTTTGATGTGTACTTGAACTGGCGTCCTGTCCAGCGTGGAGTCCCACCTTGCACCTGCTGCTTCTGAGAGAACTGGCGTCCTATCCGAGAGCAAAGTGATCTGATAATGGATGTATGATAAATAATAGAACTATACACCGGGATAATAAATGCAGAGTTTAAAAGAAAAAAAGAAGTTTGCTGTGCTGTAAACCAAATAGTATATGAGTCCCAAAACTTGCACTATGCCCTAAGCCCTTCCTCCAAATCCACACCTCTGTGACGTAGCGCAAGTTTGCTCAAGTATTTGAGGGGCATTGTTATAAAAATGGTAATGGGACCATTACCATTCATTCATGTTGAGCAGGCTCGACTCAAAACGGGCAAAGTAAACTAAGGAAGGTCTTTTTATTCAAAGCTTTGTACTACTAAATCCATTTTATATTGTCTGTCCCAGTACACAAATGAGAGTACGGGGAACATTACGCAATCATTCATGTTCATTTAAAGTAAACTAAATAAGGTAAACTTGGCAATACCTCAAAGCTCTGTGCTATAAAATATGTGTACGATTAAATATTCCGTGTACAAAATACACCGCAAGTAAACAAATATTCATTAGTCCAAACGGGGTGACGAATTAAAAGCTTCATGTCACCTCTAGAATACATGCAGTATGAATCTGAAGCAGCCTACTGAAATTTTATTTTTACAGAAAATTTGAGTTTTAAAACTGTAAAAATGTTCTATTTTATTTTATTTTCCATGGCAACTTCTCTCTGCTTTGACAGGCTAGAACATGAAATTTCACCATTCCGCAAAGAATTGGGGATGATTCCAAGCGGAATGCGGACTCTAATGCGGGCTTCAGAGGAAGGCACTTTGAGGGAGCTTGTGAGCATCCTGGTGACACACAAATTTAGAAATGGGACTTGAGCGGGAACACGAAAACGAGGGGCCTGCAAGTGGGGGTATCAGGACACGGCCTGAGTTTGAGGTCAGAGATCGAACACGGTCATACTCAGGCCGTCACTGCTTTTTGAAATGACCCTATAACTGCATGTTGTTTGTCTTGCCCTTAGACCCAGGCAATGCGCATTGTACGCACAGTGGGCCAGGCCTTCGAGGTGTGTCACAAGCTGAGCCTGCAGCACACGCAGCAGAGTGCGGACGGCGAGAGTGACAAGTCAGTGGAGGAGCAGCCAGCAGAGGGTGAGCAGGGACAGGTCGTGGAGCACAAAATGAGCCTCGTAATTACCCGCCCAACGGCATTAAAGACAACTGCAGCACCGCCTAAAGCCAAAATGATGTGCATCGATTATTTTATCATACACCGGGAACTGAAGTGATCGTACATTAGGGAAAGCACACTATTAATGTGCGGAGCGGTGGCTCTGTGGCTAAGGATCTGCGCCTGTGGCTGGAAGGTTGCCGTTCAAATCCTGCAGCCGGCAGAGGAATCCTACTCCGTTGGGCCCCTGAGCAAGGCCCTTAACTCCAGCTGCTCCAGGGGCGCTGTACAATGGCTGACCCTGCGCTCTGACCCCAAGCTTCTCTCACTGTCTGTCTGTGTCTCATGGGGAGCAAACTTGGGTATGCGAAAAGACAAATACCTAATGCAAGAAATTGTATAGGGCTAATAAAGTGATGTTACATTATTTTAATTAAGAAAAATGAAAATAAATAAAAACTAAAATGATGCCAAAAAGCTGAGCAATTTGCTCTTGATATATTCCATAACTTACATTGCTTTTAAAGACTTTGGTAGAGACCTGTGGCACTCAACAGCCCTAAGGGAATGTACACTGCTGTGTGCCAAGGTGACTAGAACAGATTGTTGGACAGCACGTTTGTGATCATAATCTGACCTGAAACGCAAATGGGAGACAGCGTGTCAGTGGCGTTGCTGTGTTCTGCAGGTCGCCAGTTAACGGGCGCTGAACAGGACGAGGTGGGGAAGTCTGAGGCTGATCCCGAAGCATCGGCACTGTGTGAGCAGGCTGTGAACGAGATCCTGCAGAGCCTCTCCGAGCTGGATGTAGTCAAGTCCTCTCACATCCGTAAAGACAAGAACTTTCAGGTAGGGGGTATTGTCCGCTCTTAAGTCTTAATTTGGAATTTCTAAAAAAATCCTACAGCTGTTTCCGGAAAACTGAGTTTTCTGCTTGACGATTCAAATTTAAAGGGAAGCAACAGCAGTGATTCATCTAATAAAAAAACTTAAATGGTCTGAATGGAAAAATGAAGCACAAAATTATGGATAAAAGTGTTAACAAGAGTTAACATCTTTAATTCAGAGCAGTTTGAGCTACAGCTGTATATGATATTGTTGTATATAGCAGCAAATTGTTTGACCCTATAATAAAATTTACAGATCCAGTTTTTTTTTTCTCTACAGATTATAGAAGCCTTAAGTAGGATCATTAATAAATAATTAAATATTCCATTAAGTACCAGTTTCTTTCCTGGCAGGCTTAGAGTTGTTTATTAACACAGGTCTATCATTACTAGATGTAACCAATTTTCCACTATAATTTTAAAAATAATTGATATTATTGCTTGTAATGTATTATAAGGACCTATCTTGGCCTTGGTTTTCCTTCATTGATACCGACTGCATCTGAAATGAGAGAATATCAGACCCCTTGAATGATGTGAGATATGTTTTCGGAGGATGTCTGCACATCCAATGGTGGTGTGCGTGTCGAAAAAGTGTTCAGATTCGTCTGTTTTGATTACCCCCATCACAGTACAGTTAGTGCTTTGTATAAGACAGAGTAAAAACACTCTGGGAATGCTGGTGGCAGGAATCTTTTAGGTAATGATGTCTAGGTGCAGATCCTGTCTATTTAGTGGTGGAAGCACTTTAAAAGTGCTAGGCAAATGGAGGGAATTAATGTCAATATGATCATCATCTATCTACCATCAGACTGTAGCATCCATGCTATTGAGAAGAGGAGCATACTATCTACTCAGACTTAGTCATCCAAAGGCCAGTCTCAGGACAGCTAGTATCCACTGCAGGCATGAGAGCCATTAAGAATTATGATAACAGCATGATAGCTCAGTGACAGCAGGCTGTACAATAGCATATACGGTACAAGCGCATCTGCATAAACACTTCAAGAGTAGTGTTTCATCATATACAACTTGTATATACAGGAGGAACCATGAAAGGGGTGCTTACTTCTGTGTAAGGGGGTCATACTGTTTGGAGGCGGCAATACAGCCAAGTTGAGGCTTTTTTAATTGCAACATGATGTTATCTGAATGTCCGGGATAATGTTATGCGCATTTTGAGACCAGCGCACTACACGTTTACTACAGCAATAAAAACATCTTTAGAATGTAATTCCTCAGTCTTCTAACGTAAAAATGCCAGGTTCACTCAATGCCTTTCTTGTTCTGTGGGGAGGACCTGCATCATGCGCTAACCCACCATATGCTTCAATAGTATTGCATAGTATAGAACTATAAGTTCAAGGAAGGTATTGTTGCTGAGTTAGCATGTATAGGCTTCAGAGGAACAGGTTAAGCTTTATTCCATGCTGAAGGGAAAATTTCAGCATGGAGTAAAGTTCCGTATAGTACGGGAGAAGCATATTGAATATCTGTTTAAATCTCCACCTGAAGTCAGTGCTGTACACATTTAATGTACTGTAGTAACATTTACGTGTCCCGTGCGCGGTGTCCCGATCAGTCAATAGCCCTGATAGATTTAATGTGCAGTACCACTAAGGTCAAGTACCATACTGTATATGACTCATGACAAATAATGTAACTTTCAAAGCAACAGAACAAACCTAACCTTAATCCATTATACTGTACCTCATCTGGTATCCAGGGGATTGCATTCCTAAAGTTTTTCAGACTATTTACATTGTGTTGGATTTGCTTTCAAACTTTCAAATACTGTATAATAAGTGTGCCACCTTGGCCACAATGTGATTAAGCGCCTGTGGTTTGGAGCAGGTGAGGACAGGGCTGTTGGACTGAAGACACCAGGATCTAATGCTAAAGATGTTCTTTTGGAAGTCAAAAAAGGCTTCCTCACCAGTCCTTTAATCCCATTTTAGGGTTATATAAGTATGTGCACTTCAAAGATAGCCAAAGAAACCTGCACTAGGTACCGATGTCTCCATGGGAACGACCTAATCATCGTCATGGTTGTGGCAGTATGATGATTTTCTCTATGCTGAGGGGGATGAGCATGCAACAGGAGAAGTGGAGAGGGTGCTAAAAAATTGATATATTTTTTTTTTTGCTTAACTCCCCTGAATTGAAAATGCCAGGAATGACTTCTAATAATTAAGGCTCTGCGCCCTTCATGTTTGACAGCACAAACGCACACCCCTCCCTTCACCCACATCCACCACTTCAATTAATTTTCATCAGCCGCAACAAGCTTGGGTCTCACAGGAGACATTACAGGCCCGGCTTTGCATAATTATAACTTGCAGAAAAAAAATCCTTCCTGATATGTGGTTCTTTGGAAACTTTGGGTTTCCCACCTGCTAACTGAAGCTACATATAGTGAATTCAGGGAAAATTTATTTAGAGAAATTAATTCAGGGAAAATTAATCCTGAGGGTTTTCACTGTCTCTTTCCTCACTTATTGAGCATCCGTTTGTTTTTTTTTCAGTGACAAACGATGTACTTTTACTTTCTTCCCACAGGGAAAAGGTTTTGCTAACCGGAGAATAGCAAGCATAATTTAGATGTCATCCATCTGTTATTAGGAAGCGTCTTATTCTTGGTTAGGGTCTCAACACTCCAGAAGAAAAATCAATTGTTTATTTGCTCAACATTTTGCAACAGAATGCATTATAACAGTTAGGAATATTTTATAGACACCTTGTGGGCAAGGAGGAGTGGAAAAGAAAAACATTCAGACCCAGTGTTTGCCTCCACCTCCAGATCATGAGTTAGTGGCACATCAGACCTAATACAACATGAAGAATCTGCCAAGCTAAGGCTCAGAATCCTGCTGTCCTGGTTCTGTCATCAGGATTATCCTAGGGAAGCAGCTAAGGTTTCCAGTGGCTGCTATCTTGGGCCTAACATTTCACTAGACCCTGGGTTCTGACATCACAGATATCCTTGTTCTGTGATAGATGCCAGCAAAATCCAGACTGTAAATCCAGATGTAAATATGAGAAATTGGGATACAGTAACTGGGTGGAGGACCACAGTTTAAGGAAAATCAAATGAAATAACACAACCTAAACAATGGCAGCCCTATTAGTTTACAGGCTAAGAAAAACACACATTTAAGAAACAGGTATTGGGCCTTGGTTTAAGACTTTTATAACTTAACTTGAGTTAAGACTGTTGGGCGATCTCTTATGTGTTTAAGGAGGTCATTACAAAATGTAGGAGCCCTGAAGATAAAGGTTCTGTCATCAGCAGTTATTGTGAAGATCTTGGGGTTACTGGCTAACTGCTATCTTTTAATTTGGAGTGCTCTGCTTGGTGTGTATGTTGTTTGCGGGACAGTTAAATATGGGTGAACTAGACCTTTTACATCCTCTAACTAAATGTTTGTGGATTTTTTGGGCATTTTCAACACGCAGAAGTCTGGCTATAGTACTTGCAGTTGTGTATCCCATTACAATAGTTTAGTCTGAATGTAACAAGAATACAGGTGTTTACATGGACATATTCCTCACAGTCAACAGTCTAAATTTTGATCGGAGGTCTGCCCTCTCCAAGAGAGAGTGTGGATTCAAACATGTTGAGTAGAAAATTTCTTTCATAATAGAGATAAAAAAATATCTTCCCCCCCCATCGGAAATTAAAATTGCATTTTCTCCTTACACAGCCAATTGATTTGTTGTTATTTTCGAATCCCTTTTCTGCTTATCTCTACTAAAGAAATATTCTTCAATCCCATATGCTCAGCCTTATGTTGAATTGTAAGAGCTCAGAAGCCTGATTGTGTGCTGTGAATCACAACGGTAACAGATTTCTGGTGTCTGCTGAAAGGCATGGTGATGTATGAGGCCTTGTATCCTTGGTTTTTTACAGTGTCACTGAAGTAGATTTTTGTTTCAATAAGAAGGCCGGTTTCCAGATTGAAAATATACACGACATTGATGAATTTGGGACATGATTATTTGTTGGAAATAATATCTGCAATATTTATAGTACAACAGCATTGTAAAACTTTACCCTAAAAGGGGGCAGTGTGGCAAAGCAGGTAGGCCTCGGGACCCATAACTGCTGGGTTAGGGGTTCAAGTCCCTGCTGCAGACACTGCTGATGTAATAATAATCAATAATTCCTTACACTTTCTGTAGAGAGCGCTTTTCTGGACACTCCACTCAAAGTGCTTTACAGGTAATGGGGACTCCCCTCTACCAACACCAATGTGCAGCCCCACCTGGATGATGCAACGGCAGCCATAGTGCACCAATACTCTCACCACACACCAGCTATCAGTGGGGAAGAGAACAGAGTAATGAAGCCAATTCATAGATGGGGATTATTATGGCCTCCATGATTGGTAAGGGCCAATGGGAAATTTGGCCAGGATGCCGGGGTAACACCCCTACACTTTTCGAGAAACACCCTCGGTTTTACATCTCATCTGAAGGACGGCGCCTTTTTATAGTATAGTGCCCCCTTTTTACAGTATAGTATACTGGGGCATTAGGACCCACACAGACTGCAGGGTGAGGGCCCCCTACTGGCCCCACTAACACTTCTTCCAGCAGCAACCTTAGTTTTTCCCAGGAGGTCTCCCATCCAAGTACAGGCCAGGCTCACTCCTGCTGAGCTTCAGTGGGCTGCCAATTGTGAGTTGCAGGGTGATATGGCTGCTGTACTTTGGATGAGGTACTTTCCCCCCCATTTCTCCAGTCCACCCTGTCTAAGTGGGGGCCAGCATGACTGGTGATAGGCATAGATCTCATCTCGTCCAGTGAAGAGTCACATGCTCTCTGTTTGCTAAATGCTATGGAAACCAGGATCTGACCTGATCAGCTATTTTGGCTCATATGTGAAACCCTCCATCCTTCTCTGAAAAAGTTACAATTTCAGAAGTATATCTGTAAGCAAATCTATATTTGAAATCAATTTGCAGTGCTTAACATGCTGTATAATGTTTGGTTTCTTAAATTACTACACTGTTGATGAGCACTATGATTTCAAAAATTAGATAATAGCGCCCTCTGGAAGAAAATATGTGCAAATGCCTCAAGTGAGATTTTTGAGTCATGTCTGAGTATCTCTACATGTGAATATGGTCTGAGGCTCAAACTACCATTTTAAGAAATTGTGTTCTATAAAAGTGAACAGTGCTACTAGGTTTATTAGACTTCAGGTTGACATGTATGGTCGGGATTAGATGCAGATTCATTTTTTTGATTGGCATTCAGTCTCTTTTGTGTACAGGCTTCATCTTTGCTTTCTTTGCTTTTCATTCTTTGCTTTCTTTTTATTCTGGAAATGCTTGTCTTGTCATTTTATGTAAACTTTCTAAAGTAAATTACTTTACAAAATAAATAAGCCAGACCTTAAAACAGTATTTTGAATATACATTTATATTCATTAAAGTAATAATAAAGTGTGATAAAGGTCCACTACAATCTAGTTGTAGAAGTGTACAGTATCATCCATTCTAATACAACAGTCATATTGACACTTTACTATTGTACCTGGAATGAGCTCTCATTTCAAGCTTGTTTACTATTGTACGTTTTACAATGCTTATCATTAATCCACACACAGTATTTAGTGAAGGGTCCAGTCCAGTGGTGTGTTATAGCTTTTTATGTTTTCTGAAAATAGCAAGCAGTCCTTACAAGTCCTTCATCATCCTAAAAGGGAAGAAGGCAGAGAGAGGAGTGAAGAAGCAGAAATCAATCTGAAGATCTATGAGACTTAATGGTCTTTTCATGTTTCTGAAATGACTTGTGTCCTTGTGGGAAGACTAAGGCTTTTGGAGGACCATTAAAACAGACATCTGTGACAAGACAATTTTTTTCTGTTCTGTCCCCGAGGTGAGCTGCTCTCTGAAACAGCTGTTTTGGCAAGCCGAACAGCCAAGTCTCCATATTGAAGTGGGACCAGGACGGGCAAAGAGGGCATGAAAGTCAGGGGTACACAGGACTCCCCCAAATGTTTTTCCTTCTCACGGGGCTGAAGCGAGTTCAGAATATCTTGTTTTTTCCCCAGTCATTTTCCACTGCCATATTTTATGCGCTCTGTGTGAAGCACAATTTGCCAGAGTTAAAAGCGTGTGGGATTTTGGGATAATTTAGAAATTGCACAGGCCTGTCAAGATAATTAAGTTTTCAAATTTATTTTGCCTGGGTGAAATTGTACTGCAAACACACACAAGCTGTGATTCAGCCTCTTTGCCCTTTTAAAATTCGAATATGTGATTTTCAAATATTTGGGGGTTCGGAGGTGGTTATTTATTCTTATTCATTTTTATGTTAAAAAATAGAGTTATTTTCTGAAGGTAGTTATAAAATGAATTCAGAATATTTCTGCACTGAATAATTCACGTTATTTTAATTGGAAAATGAGATGTTTTTCAGAGAAACACTGTCATAAATTTATAGGTACTGCATAGAGTAAAGTATTGAGCTGAGTAAAGTAGCTGTGTTTAATGAGATCTCTGGTGTCCTTATTATCCATATTAACTTTCTGAAAATATGTTTTTGTATTATTCGCCCTCTTTTGCATCAAATAATGGAAAAGTAAAATGAGAACGTATTGATTTACAAAATATCAAGTATTGCTCATATCATTTAGCATTTAGGACTGTGCACGGAGATAAATTCAGGAAGTTATGTGATTTATAATTTGTCAGATTCAGATTTCCTTAGAGAAAAGAGGCTTGATTGTAATTGGTGAAAAACTGTGGACTCATATTTCAGTACCAGCACAGCGTAGCGCACAAACACCCTTGTGCAGGCTCACTCACATGATTTTCGAGGTACTACTGTTTTCCCAAGCCATTAGTCACGTAGAGTTTTCCCTATCTACAGTACCTGCCATTTCAAGAGCAGGCCCCTGAGAATTGATTGTGGTTCATTGCTGTGTACCAGAAAAAGAGAGTTGCCCTTTGTGTTGCTGTCACACTGCTGTAGCCACTTGCTGTTGAAGCTGTCAGTCTGTTTACAAAGGTAAGGCACCCTCACAGTCCTGACATATCGGAGACGCAAAATTTAGAATGAGGCACAACAAAGCTAGCGGGTATACTGTATTTAAAAGACTCCTACTTCTTATCTCCAAAAAGAGTTTCAGCAAGAAAGGGTTATTCCTCAGAGCAGCCCTCAAATATCTTGTTCTAATCTAAAGAAAAAAATATTCATTGTAAGGGAGTGTTTTAGAATTTTCTAGGTTTTGAACCTGCTTAATGTTGGCGATTTGGTGGTTGTTGTTTTTTTTCTGCTGAAAGTGGTCTGAATGAAATCTTGTCATTACCCTGTCATACAGCCTTGAAATACTATTCATAGCTTTCTCCCGAAGCTATTAGTTTTAAATTGGACAGATAGCCAACACGCTTGGTGTAACCCAAGTAGACACAGTGAAAAAGAATTCTACAGGAAGCAATCAATGGTGTGTACGACCATAATAATAAAACGACATTAAAACAGATCTGTTTTATCAGCACATTTTAGGTTTATTTTTTTTAATGCAGTCCCTGTCTCTTGTAAGCTATGGATTGTTTCTAAATCATAGTGGCTTACCTGTTAAATGGACATTTGACGTTTTTGAAACATTTTTTCCCCAAAGCTCAAAGTACAAACTACTGTACATAAAGCCAGCAGCCATAATCACCCTGCAACTCACAACTGGCAACCCACTGAAGCTCAGCAGGTGTGAGCCTGGTCAGTACCTGGATGGGAGACCTCCTGGGAAAAACTAAGGTTGCTCCTGAAAGAGGTGTTAGTGGGGTCAACAGGGGGCGCTCACCCTGTGGTCTATGTGGGTCCCAATGCCCCAGTATAGTGATGGGGACACTATACTGTAAACAGGCGCCGTCCTTCGGATGACTCTCTGTGGTCATTAAAAATCCCAGGGTGTTTCTCGAAAGAGTAGGGGTGTAACCCCTAATTTCCCAAATTTCCCATTGGCCCTTACCAGTCATGGCCTCCTTATAATTCCCATCTTACCACTCAAAGCTGGTGTGTGGGGAGCGTTCTGGCGCACTATGGCTGCCGTCGCATCATCCAGGTGGGGCTGCACACTGGTGTTGGTGGAGGGGAGTCCCCATTACCTGTAAACCACTTTTAGTGGAGTGTCCAGAAAAGCGCTATATAAGCGTAAGCAATTATTAATTATTATTATTATAAGTCATGTACTATAGAAAACTGTCATCTCAGTTCAAATATTGTATCTGTCATCTCAGTTTTAATCACTGACTTGTTGTTAACAACTATTCACATTTTATCCTTCAATAGTGGAAAAAGAGCACGACAGCTGAATATGTTAAAACAGAGTATACACAACTGAGAATTCAATTTAAATTTAACACAATACAGCTGTTTAGAGTAATGGGGAAAACTGACCTTAAACTACATGTTAAACAGTGTTAATTAAACTGAAGATATATGTAAAATTCTCATGTGAAAAACTGGCAGTAGTATTGGTATACTGTACATTTCAGGGCATGACAATCATTTTTTTCTATCCAGAGTACAGTATCAAATGTTCGAGACTGCTTGTACTATAAACACCATTGTTGCTTTCTATGTCTTTATGGACATAACAAAATATTCTAAAACCATAACATGTATTTTACAACATTAAGATTGTATATCCCCTGAGTAACTGCACAACCTTTTTTTGCTACCATGTAACATCAATTGTGCTCTATTTCAGAGTACAATTTTGACAGCAGCAAACCAAGAGAGATGTTCAATCTCAGCAAACACAGACTCATGCATGCCTGACCTTAGTTTCACTGAGACCAAAGAGATTATTTTAGAAACGCACTGAAACACACTGTGCTCTCTCAACATTGCTTAACAACATTTTCATTGTCACTGAAAGTCTAATAATAACCTGTTCTGTTCTATATCTAAGAAGTACAGGGAATAATAAGTGTTCTTCAACTTCAAAGTAAATTGCCTGTCCATTTAGGATTAAGCTACCATGCAGTGTTTCAGCCAAAATTATAAATGTAATTACAATTGCAATACAAATGTGTATTCCAAATTAGAATGTTTAATTGCAGGGATTCATCTTCAAATTAATCAATAATGCTGACTAATTAGAAACGTAATCAAGTGCAAGGGTGTCCTGAGTGTTTCCACACTCATTCAAAACTGCAGGTGAGTTTAAGTTCAGGTTTTGAGTTCAGTCCAAAAAACAATTTACTGTACTATTCATTGAAATCCATCAGGGTGGCACAGTGTTTAGCATTGCTGCCTTACAGTGCTGGGGTCATGGGTTCAATGCTTGGGGTGCTACTGTATCTGTGGAGTTTGTATGTTCTCCCTGTGTTTGCATGGGTTTCCTCTGGGTGCTCCCACAGTTTAAAGACAAGCTGGTTACTCAATTGTCTTTTGTGAAAATTGGCCCTGTTTGGGTGTGTCTGTATGTGCCCTGCAATGGACTGGCATCCCATCCATGGTGTACCCTCCCTTGTGCCTGCTGCTTACAAGGATAGGCTCCGGCTCCCCCACGATGCACTGGATGCATTGGGTAGAAAATGGATGGATGGGTAAATGGCCTGCATCACCAGCCCTTACAGTATGAAATGCTGTGCACCTATGAGCTTAAAGTGTCATCCTTGAGAGCTGCATCAGTTCTGCTTGCAGTGCTGGCACTACTAGAAGAGTGGAGAGGCTGAAAAGCATGAAAAATGGCAAGAGTGCTTCCCAGTGTTGGAGGGTGTTACATCCTAGTGTGTGGTCCATGTGTGTTTTGTTCCACATTACCTGACCTTGATTGTTCTCTCTCTCCCCCATTGGTCCATCATTACATAATTGTTTCCCTGTGTCGTCGTCATCAATCAGCTTCTCAGCCAATCAGAGTGCAGCTTATTTAGTATATAAGTTGGAGGTTTTCAGAATGAAGGGGCCTTTCATTTGACTTCGGTCCCGCTCTGCTCAGCTTCAGTTTCGTTTCGCTTTCGGTTTTGCTTCGGCTTCGTTTAGCTTCTTGTGTGTGTGTTTTCATATATCTTTGCCTTTGTTGGGTTGTGTTCATCTTGTACTTTTCGTTTGTTTGTGTTTATCCTTGTTTAGCCATTACCTTGCCCAGACGTATCGTATCAAACTCTGTGTTCTTTTGTACCCTGTTACTTGTGTCTACTCTCATTTTCCCTTATTTGTATTCCTAGTTCAGTTGTGTATTTTAGTTAACTTTTGTATGATATTTGTATTAGTAACACTAATTAGTACGGGTGCGTGCCGTTTGTCTTGTGTGGTTTTGGGTAGTCAGCGAAGTTTAGCTAGGGCGTTTGAAGACGCTGTAGACCATGTGTTTCGGGTTTTCTTTTGAAGTTAGGTTAGCTTTCCCTCACTTTCTTAGCCAGCTCCATTTTGTTTGTTGTTTACTTTTCTTTGGCACTGCCCTAGTTATCTTTTCCCTGTGTGTTATTGTATCCTATTATGTACCAGTCACTTATTCACCTTAAAATAATCACTTTTGCACCAACACTTGTTATCACGCTCAGTCCCTCACCAAAACCCACCTGCATCCAAAAACTATCCTAAATGTTACACCCCTTTACCCCTAGACATTTCGGGTTGTAACAGAGGGCATGTGCACTTCAATATGACCTTTTATTGACAACTTATAGAAAAGAAAAATACCAAGACAAGGTCATATTGAAAGAGAAGAATAACTGGTGATTTTAAGTGGTGAGGAATACAAAATATAAACTTAATACTTCTGTGAACTGGGCAGCTCTGCTTGGATGCTGGTAGCATACTGTAATTACATACATATGATTTGGTCCAGTTCCTTTCATTGTGTTAGCTCTGCAGGAGACTCCACAAGTTTAGTGATTAATGTTTTGAGGGTAACTGTCACACATTGGAGCGGAAGATATTTGAATTATGCAGTAGTCTAGCGCTTCTGCTCATTACCCTGAGTTTCCCACACATGCCTCTTCTGAGTTTGTGTTTTCCTTTCACAGGATATGGAGAAGTGCACCCTGTACACAGTCATGTCTCCCAGCAGCAAGAGCTCCCCTAAGCTGACACCCCTGGCTTCTCAGCACCAGCTGCAGCTCCTCCAGCACCAGCTGCACCAGCAGCAGCAGCAGACACAAGTGGCTGTGGCTCAGGTAATGTGAGCATGATCTTTTCAACATTGGAAATCAGGAAAAACATTCATCTAAACAACTTATCCATTCAAAATTAATATTTAACACTAAGTGAATCTGGGCCAGCAGCCATATCACCCTGCAGCTCTAAAATGACAACCCACTGAACCTCGGCAGGGTGGAGCCTAGTCAGTACCTGGATAGGAGACCTCCTGGGAAGCTATGGTTGCTGCTGGAAGTGGTGTAAGTGGGACCAGTGGGGGGTGCTTACCCTGCGGTCTGTGTGGGTCCTAGTGCCCGGGTATAGTGGCGGGGACACTATACTGTAGTGAGCGCCGTCTTTCGGATGAGACGTTAAACCAAGGTCCTGACTCTCGGTGGTCAATAAAGATCCCCGGGTATTTCTTTATAACAGTAGGGAATTATCCCAGTGTCTGGGCCAAATTTCCCCCCTCAGCCTGTACCCTGTCCTCCAAATTGTCCCCATATACGATTGGCTTGCCCTTGCCCTGCGATGGACTGGCGCCCCATCCAGTGTGTACCCTGCCTAGCACTCATTGCTTGCTGGGTAGGCTCCGGCTTCTCACATTACCATATGGTACGAAAGCTGTAAAATAAATGACATGACTACATGAATCTGTAAGCCCAATGTTCCTATAGATATATGTCTTAGAAATGTATATTATTCTTATTATTTCTAATAATAATTTAAAAGCCATCCTTTCCTTTTATTATTCCAAATATTTTTGTAATATATAAGGTTTTCTTTACTCAGGTTTAATTTTGTATACCGGTTTATCATACTTATTATCTACTTATTATTTTCAACACTGAAAATCAGGGAAAAAGTATTCATCTTATCCATTAAAAAAATCATATTTAAAACTATGTGAACTAGTAAACCCTGTTTTCCTACAGCTGTGTATTATTTCTAATAACAGCAACAATTTAAAAGCCATCTTTTCCTATTATATGAGGTTTTCTAGATTAAAGTTGTGAACACCTGCACCTGTTTATCATATTTATTATCTGAATATGTATTATCTTAACATAATCAGAATTGTCATGAGGGATTATTTTTAGAAATGGAAATTTTTGGTTTTTTTTAGAAATTAGAATTAATCATTTACAATTTATTTTGGTTTTTCTTTATATATTTAGATTTGCCAATACATTTTTTATCGTGTGCTCTATACACCCAATTTGAAATTGTGAAATGTGCCTTTATGTTTCAACTCACAGCAACAAGGCTGTGCCCACTTGAGGAGACCGAGGAAAAGCACACAAGCTCGACTGTCTCTTTGAGCCATTCACTCTTTTGTGTGGCAAGCTCTGTAGTGATATACAGGAGGTTCAGCGCTGATATTAGCGCAGTGAGGTGCATCCATCACTGACAGAACTACAAGCCTGTTGGAACCTGAGTACCAAGTCAAAGGGTTTGAGGTTTCACTGAGAGCTGCGAGATGAGAATGAAATTCAGCCCTGCCTCAGGGGGGCCTTGAGCCAGTTGTACAATGAGGCTTGGGTGGTATCATTAGACAACTGGATCACTGAATCCAGGTTTGGAGTGAGCAGCCTTTACCAGTTGAGCTACACTGGTTGGTTTTAATAAGAGTCACGGCACCTTACTGTGACAGTCTGACTCAGTCTGACTGTTTCCCTGGAAAAATAATAAAAAAAGATTTTTCAAACCGAGTAAGTATGAAGAAGTGTTAAGGCAATTAGTTTAACTGACTCAGCCCATATGAGTAATAGATCAGTCTCCAGAAAAAAGACTTTTGCCAGCTTTTTATATGAAACTGGGTGACAACAGTGTTTCTTTTGTGTGTACTGTTTGTTAATGAAAGGTGAAGTGGTGTACTGTGTAGCCATGAACTTGAGAATTACATGAAAGATCACAGTGTAACATCTCTGCGTATGGTGCCTGACCTCAAGTCTCTCACAGAGCTGTCTGAATGCACGGCAGAAATAGGACAAGAGCCAGTTCAATAAATAATTATTGAGGGCACTAAGGCTGCAAGTGGGATAATTTATCTGAATCATTTGGTGAAGGGTAATACAATTAACAATGTAAGAGCTGCAGAAATGTTATGAATGAGAGAGGACATTCATTCTGTCCTAATCATATTTTATTTCAGAAGCATATTGATCCTGATTAAGCAGTGTTTCAGAAGATAAAATATTTATCTTCTCTTGCCAGCTTCATTGCAGTATAAAAAAAAATTGCTGGTGTATGGATTGTTAAAATTGGCTTGCAGAAACCCGATGTATCGTGTTTTCAAAAGTTCATTGGAATTGTCATTAGAAAAGAAAACTCATTCACATACAGGCCACTATTTGGAAGAGTTCTATTATTAGTGGGCTTCTTAAGTTATCAGCTTCAGCCCAGCTGTGCGTTGTCTGACTGAGCCTAGTCAAGTCTTTGTACGTACAGCGTGTGGCTGTGACTTCATTTTCTATCCGAATGAGCAAACCAATGAATAAATGCATAAATAAGACACCAAAAGCAAAAGCACAGGTTTATCTGGTCTTTAGCAATGTAATTTGAACCAGTGCGCTTGTAATCATAATAAGATCAAGTATGTTTACTATCCTAAGTAATAAAGTCCTTTGGAATCACAAGATTGGTATTCTTTAGAAAGATACTGTAGTTTTAATGAAAATCCTGATTATACATTGTCTTGTGTGCCACTAGATGGAGCACTTTGCATACACTGCAGTGACTGAAAAAGAATGACCAGAAAAGCACAGCATGATTGGGATAATGGCGGAAAATTGCAGATAAAAATACACTGAAATATCCCCAGGTTCTGTTTCCCTTTTTACTGGCAATTAGGAGTTGAAGCCCAACATGACAATACAATTTAAACTCACTTGCAGATCTGTGTAGTGTATTCAATTTGAATTAGAAAAAGAAGTTCTGCAGTCACAATTACTCCCCTTTCAAGGTACATGAATCGTTATGATTTATAGTCAAAAGATTAATGAAACCTACTTAAAATGACTGCAATCTTTTGTTTTCTAAGTTGAATTTTATTTTTGTCCTACACTGCTGAAGCATGTAAAGATTATTTTCTAGTACCTCTTCAACTGGATTAGAACAAAATAAGATTATAACATCTAAATTTACAAATGCTGATACTCCCAAAAGGTATTTCCTTAACCTGTGACATACTCCAGCTGGCTTTTCCCTGTCCTCTTCTCTCACTGCTTTCCTAACCCCTGTGCAGGTACAGCTACTGAGGGACCAGCTGTCAGCCGAGACCACGGCTCGCATTGAGGCCCAGGCCCGTGTCCATCAGCTTCTGCTGCAGAACCGTGATCTCCTGCAGCACGTGGCTCTGCTGGTCAAACAGCTCAAAGACCTTGAAGTCAAAGTCCAGAAAACAAGCAACCGTAAGGCCCTTTCGCACAAATCTTGAATTGTTGGTTTAACACTGTACCCTAAGACGATGTGAACAATAACACCCAACTCTTTCAAAAGTACTAAAAAGAAATAGATATTCTTGTAGAAAGTAGACTGTGATGTTTTAACTGATTTCCCCCCTGAACTAAGATTCAGAAGTCACCTTTTCAATTTGCATTCATATCTTAAAAAAAAAATGGCAAATTCATGTGTTGGCAAACTTTGATTCCTACTGTACAAAATTACTGTGACTTCATTTTTTTTATTCTAGTCATATTCTGAATCCTTTTGAGTAAGATATTTGATTTTTGGTATCGTACATTGTTTATCATATAAACATGTGGGAATAAATCTGAGGGTCTAATGGGTGTAAACTGAGGCCTTTTAACTGCTGTGGCCTTTCTGGGATGAGCCTCATTCAGATGTAGTAACCTACAGTTTTGCTAAACTCTGGGAAGTATGAAGTTCAGGAGGAGGTCGAGTACTGATTTCACCCACTTCCTCTCTCCTACTTTTGAATATGCCACCTTCAGAGTACCATTCATTCTTCTTCACTCTCAGTGACTTACAGTATCATTACCCTTGCAGCGGCTCCCTGGCTCATTCCTCACAACAGCGAGGAACACCGTAGAGCCTTTTCCCCACGGTCAGGTAGCGATTGACTCAGCCAAGAGAGTTCACCT
The DNA here is from genome assembly GCF_059453375.1 of Lepisosteus platostomus. NCBI lineage: Eukaryota > Metazoa > Chordata > Actinopteri > Semionotiformes > Lepisosteidae > Lepisosteus > Lepisosteus platostomus. The sequence goes on along the minus strand of NC_142631.1, from coordinate 10,519,298 downwards.
CATCATCCTAGGAAAATCAAGTTCACAGCTCCCCATGTGCTCTGACCCGCCAAAATGTTGTGGCCAAATGCTGTGACTTATGGATATGCTGTTCACAAACCAGTCTGTGTCCTGACCCATAGTTTAAGAACACTCTACTGTAGAGGAACCAAGAGTTCAGAACAAAACAGAGTCACTGCTCTGTAGTGCCAAGCCCAGGGCTTGTTTTTAGAAGACGCTCCTTACAATGTAGAAAACCTGTGCTTAGAGAGAGCTGAGGTGTGGACTTTGAGCTTGTAACCTCGTGTTTTTGTTGTTAATTCAGACGAGACAAGCTCCAGGTGGAACTCTGTGTCAGCACAGTCGCTCTCCCTAAACCTGAAGAAGAACTACAGCTTGGGACCTGATATGCCCATCACTTCCACTCCAGCTGGTGATCCAGGGAGCACCCCTGTCCATATGACCCAGGTGGACTGCACCGAGTCCTACCTGAACCTCCTGAATCTTGAGAAGCAGGGGGCACCTGACTGTCCAAAGAATGAAAGCAGGATAACAAGGGCAGCCAATGGGAAGCACAGCAGTGGTGAAGACACAGAAGGATTGGAAGTGACTGGGAGTGAGATTGCGTGCCTGAGTTCTGTTCCCCAAAACCTTAAAACGGGGACTGAACGGTAAGTACGAGACATCTTAATTGCGTGCCTTCTCATTGATTCCAGCATACCAGCTTAAAAAAAATAACGTTTAGTGTTAAAAGTTTAAAAAAAAACTTTTCTTATTCTTAATGGAATCTGCTTCTGACATTTTTCCTAAAAAAAAACAATGGTTTTGTTCCTATCATGAAGTTTAGTACGGGTTAGAATGAATAATTAAAACTTGACAACCTATCCAATGCTTCTTCCAGTACTTCCTGTCCAAGTATCTGTTTAGTACACTTTCTTTCTCAGACCAAGATCTGTTTTGTGCCTAAGTTTCTTTTTACTTCCAACATGAAATGTAATGAGCTAATTCTGCATTATTAAAGCAGTCTTGGAACTACCTTATCCTTTCACAACCTTGACAGGCTTGTTTTAGTAGATGAGAGTGGGTTGGGCTTCTTTTACTGTTTAGCATTGCTTTCTACCACAGTCAAAGGAGAGGAACATTAACTTCAGTCTAGTTGACTGTCAGATGAAGCCAAAACTAATTACCTGTATTCTTGTTACAACTCCAGCTGTCTTTTATTTAAGCAGTAGCTGGACGTAGATCCATCACTCTGCTGAACTGTTTTGAATACTTTGCGTTGCAGCCGAGGAGCTTAAATTGAATTGCTTTGAGAGGATACCCCTTCTTTAATGACATTGATTGGCACAAGCACAAGACAGAGAAACGAGATCAAAGAGCTGAGTCTGGGGGAGATTCATGAAGAAGTAAATCTTTCTTTAGACATTGTCTGCTTTATTAGAGAGCAAGACATTAGGATTTCCTCTAGTGGTGAAATAAGTTGCTCAGCTGAAAATCCGTTTTTTTCTCTGGTGTTAAATTGCAGAGGAGTTAAGTTTTGTTTTAGGAGAAAGTTTAACATACAAACTGAACATTTTGGAACTGCATGAGTGGATTTTTAGGTGGTATAATACCAATGGGTTTGAGTGCGTGTCTTAATAAAAAACAAATTTTCTCTAGTATTCACAGTCTGTCAAAGGCTGGTTAACTTCAGTCTCTGAATGATTTGATCACACATAACGTGGGTTTGGTCTTTCTCTTTGGACAGTGGTTAAATGTACTGTGTGGTGTCAAAGAATAAACTGAAAAAAAGTAAATTGGGAAAACAGACAGACATATTTAGTTGTTAAAGATATTATACAAATTGAATATTTTAAGTTGTTTCTTATCAAACAGATGAAATAATTTATTTAACTGAAATTTAGATGTATTTTACTAATGTTCGCTTTTCATTAGATTGTAATTATCCAGTACATGGTACCTTTAACATCTGTTTTAAAGAAATGTTTAAAGAACCAGGACCTGCCTACATACTGTAAAATCTCACATTATTTCTCAGACTTAGAGAGTTATGTCAGGGATCAACACTGGTAGAACAATAAGTTGACAAGAAGATGAAATGAGTGACTACAACCCTATCAATCTAGCATTTAATTAATCTTTGGTGCTTTTCACCTATCTCCAGTATAATTAAAGACAAAGACAATTACTTTCATATGTAATTGAAAGCTCATGCTTTATTTTACTAAAAAATCATTTTAAATTGGTAAATACAGTATAAGAAGGTGACCATTATGTAGTTACTGTATATATTAATTAATTTCTTTATTCATTCAGTTTCTTTATTTAACGTCCCTAGCACAAATCCTTGACAGGCACCATATGGTTTACAAAGTACTTCCAAGAAATGGCAGATGGGATCACAACATTCATTTCACTGCTGGTACGGGTACTGTACTTTAAAAGTACCAACCCCACATATTTCCATCAACTAGGAATGTTCCTAGTAGCAATATACACAATTTCATATTCTTAAAGTAGTAGTATTACATGGGTTTTGAATACATGTATGAATGGCATCACAAACCAATTTAAGATATGTATTTTTTGTGTCACATGCTGATTCACTTGCATTAAGAGTAGCGTCTGAATGTATTCGGCATGGTTAAATCAGAGAACAGGAACATGAGGCTAACTGACTTCCTCAGTGAAAGTCTGCACTATAAGGCCTTTGTACAAGGTATGTCTTCCTGGACGTTTAATATGGCTGTAATTATAGTAACAAAAGCAGAAAGAACAACTTACTTGATCTAAAGGAAAAGATTTTCTCAAACACGCGAGGCAAACTTTTTTTAAAAAGCAGATTATTGAAGCAGCGGCTTTAAGAAAATTTCTTTTTTTGAGGAAGTCTATTATTCATGCATGCTTTTCACAAAAGTAAAGAAAATCTAAATCAGATTTTTCAATTTACATTTAGAGAGGTGCCCTAAAGGGATCCAGCAGATTTTTACAAAAGCCCTACTTGTGTTTCTTAGAACTGTCCCCTCTAGTTCTTACTTTTCTCTTTGATAAAAAAAACAACACTTCTATTCATCACTACCCTTAGTGTTATTTCATCTTTTTGAGAAGCCGCAGAAGAGCTAGTTAATGGTTTTGTTAAAGCAGGGGATTTGAGAGTGTACAGTCGAAACACCATATTGCCATAAAGCAAATGAACTACAGAGACTGCATAAACCCTGAATGATTTTGTAAACAAACTTTTCATTTCCAAAAGGAGTCTGTAAGTCCAGTGCTCACAGACACCAGCAAGGGTTTTATTGACGACTCAGACACTAGCCAGCAAGATCTTTCCTCACTACATTCATTAGTGTTAACATGTACAATCCAATAAGGACAACATGGCTCCATTTATAGCATACCTAGTTTTTTCTCTCATAAATGGCTGTGGGGAAGCTTCATTTACAGACTGCAACAGGAAATAATTATGTTAACAGTGAAATTAATCTGAAAAGAGAGACCGGATCCAGCAGGCAGAAACAATGAGGCAAACAAGTTAGGCAGCATTTTTTTTCATCTTTTTCTGAAAAGGTTACTGTAATTGCCACTGACCTGGGTATCTCTCTTCGGCGAAGCTATTGGCTTCTGACATGCTCAAAAAGGTCTTTCAGAGGGGAAGTGTTTCCCACATAATGTTGTTAGTGTACTGTCAGCATGTCTTCAAACATCAGGATAATGAGGAATTAATTTAATTCCAAGATCACTGTACATTGAGAAGATGAAATAATTGACTTTTCAAGGCATCTGTCCTGAAAATCTGTTCATTGAGCTTCATGCAGCTGTACACTGAATAATATGGAATCATACTGTTGAGACAAGGGTGGGTATATTCTGAATTTCAAGGAAAACTGAATTCAGGTTTTCCTAAAAATATGAAGTCTGGACTAAAAATATCAAAAACAACCAGAATTCATTGTAAGAAAAGCTGCATCGGCTCATCAGTACTGGCAAATAGGGCGAATGTGTAGGGGCTTGGCTTTTTCTTAATGTCAAAGTCCCTTGCGTGTTTGCAGGCAGACTCAACAAATTCCAGGTACTCAAGATCATGCATAGCTGTGCACATGTAGGATACGTGGGTGAGTTATCTGATTACAGGATAACAATAACTCAGTTTGAGTGCTACAGTACTGGACACTGCTTGACTAGGCCTGAGTTCAAAGAAAATATCTTAGATTAAAAATATATCCTACATCCAAAATTCAGGCACCTAAAAGCCAGAATTCCTGTTCACGCCCAAGCAGGCACATTTACATTTATGGAATTTTTATCACTGCCTTATTTCAGCTTATATCAGCTTGCTCTGATATTTGCCATAAGTAGTGCTGTTTCAAGTGGACCCAGATGTATTGCTTCATGCCTCGCAGATATGCTTAATAGAGTACTTCCTGTCCTTTTCTACATTGTGAACAAAGCAGATTATCACCATAAAACAAGGAAAGTGCATAAACATGCTGAATTTCTTTGCTGAAAATGTACAACATTTTTGCTTTATGATGCTTGTCATCTGATCAGATTAAATGGAATGCCAAGCTGGCAATGAATTTAATAAACATACAGCAGTTTATTACAATTCACGGCAGAATTGAGATTCTCAGATGTATATTCCTACTATGAAAAGTGCCGTGTTAAATGAATGTCGCGTATACAGTTAAACATAACCTACCTTTGAAATAATAAAGCATAAAATACATAATAAAAGAAAGAAATATTGCTTAGGAAGCTTGAAGGAAAATGTGTATCTGATGCTGGTAGTGTGTAAGAATCCTTTTTGAAATATTTTGTCTCTTTGAAGGGTTTATCTTAACTAACAAAATGTGCCCTGTGGGTTTTCTACAGCACTGGCAAATTTCACCTAAGCTGTTTCATGGGCAGTTATCTCTCTCACTGTAGTGTTGGCTCCTGGTCTGAAGGATTTTTTTAAAATTCTAAGCATGTCTGTCATGCCTGGCCTATTAAGAGCAATAACTGCCTTTCTGCATGTCTGGGCTCAACTGAGTAGGAGCTGGACACAATAAAGAAATCAGAAGTGTTAAAGAAGAAGAAGAAGTTAAATCTGTTTTCAAAAAAGGGCAAAGGGAAATTGTGTTTTGAGTGCTCACTGCTAAAAATAGACATCCAGAATATATCTAAATGAATATAGAAATAAGTATAATTTCAGTGATTGTTTTTCAAATCTATGTGATGTGTAAGGAATAAAGAGAAAAATAAACATCTTGTATTCACCATCTTATGTTGAGAAGAGCTGAGCTTCCTGTCTCACCAGGCGATGTCAGTCTCTTTGGCGCTGCTCTGTATCACTTCAGTTGAAAAATCAGTCTGAAGCTGAGTTTTGACCTCGTTTATAAAATAATGCCGTATGGAGAGCATTGCACAAAGATACATACCTTTAATCATGTCAGATATTAAGATAAGCTCAGTTTCTGCTTACAGAACATCACCGGTCTCGATTTTATTTGAACAAAACGAATGGTAGTCGGTTTGCAAATCAGGTTATATGAGGTACTAATTAAAGCCTGTTACAGTAAATATAATTTGCATTATTAAAAGATTAGCATGGTTTCTTTGGAATTAAATTAAAAGTTAAAAGTAAAACTAAGAAGGACAAGCCTCTGAGGACTATTACCTTGAGGTAACAATGTGGTGGAGTGGTTTGCAAGTTCTGACGAACACCACAGCTATGTTTTCAGAGTCTAGTGCTCCTGGCTAGGTCTCCCTGGGTGAACAGATATGAGCCACCCTCCATCCATCCACCTTACTGGCCACCTTCTCCTGGTGAGGGTCTCGGTGGTAGCAGGCTGAGCAGGGATGACCTTTCCCTTTCCCCAGCTACCGTCTTCAGATCTTCCTGAGGGATTCCCAGGTGCTCCCAGTTCAGCCAAGAGATATAATTCCTCCAGCGTGTCCTGGTCTGCCCTGGGGTCTCTTCTCCAGCGGGGAGGGCATCCTCACCAGAGCCACCCCAACTGGCTCCTCTCGATCCAGAGGAGCAGCGACTCTACTCCAGGGTCCTCACAGATCTCCGGGCTCCTCACCCCGTCACGGAGAGTGAGCCCAGCAGCCCTACGCAGAAATCTCACTTCCACTTCTTGTACCTGCGAGCTCGTTCTTCCAGTCGCTACCCGAAACGTATGGCGTTGGATGAGGATAGGGGTGTAGATCACCGGAAATCTGACAGCTTGGTCTGAAAACTCGGTTCCTACTTCACCACCACATTACTGCAGCCTCTGGTGAATCCTACGATTTGCCCTCTCTTGGGAACAAGACCACGAGATACTGTAACACCTCCACTGGGGGCAGGTGTTCCTCGATCGCCTGGAGAGAGTAAGCCACTCTTTTCCAGGAGAAAATTCCAGAACAAATACTACCAACTGCAGTGACACTCAGGATCGTTACTAATCCAGAGTACTCAACCTTCCTGAAAACCGATGCTCGATAGAGTAACACCTACTGTGCAAACTCTGTAGTTCTTACGGGAGACTTCAATGCTCACAGTAGCATTAAAGAGTAATAGAAAGTAGCATTAGAAGTAACAAGGCAAAGGGATATCTTAAAACGAATGATTAAGAAAAATAATTTAAACCTACGCAGTGAATTGGACTTGTGATCAAGTATCATCCGTAATGAACGCTATGTTTGAACACAAGGTTGTCTGTAAGTGTGTTTGGTGACAGAACCCTTGGTGCCAAGGTTTTTTTTTTCTCTGCAGGCATATCACAGACTCAGACTGACTAATCTATCAGCATTTGCATAATTAAAGTTCAGAGATGGGAATACTGTATCTTCTGTTTGTCTGGAGTATACTGTATATAAAAGAAGTCATTCTAACTGTAGAATTAAAAAATAGGGAGGACAGTCCACTATAGTGTATATGCAGTATATGCAAGAGGAAAGCAGGCTTGATAGAATCAGTGAGAGAACCAGAAAAGAAATTGTAGACTAGTAAGTCAGAAGGTGTGAACATCTACATGAACACCTGCAGTCCTCCAGGTATACTGCTTGATGATCTCTGGACTAAAACCCTTAATCTTGCTTTCTTTCTCACTGGTCCTTGGTGCAGGTTGGACGAGCCCCCCTTCCTGCTTGTGATCGTCTTAATCTAGCTGCGCTCAAAGGCTCTGTCCCGGAGGCTGTATGACATGGCTGTTGGAGGATACATTCTCCCTTTGCAATGTGCATTGATTCCTCTGAGAAAAAGAAAAAAAAACATTGTTTACTAGTATATTTATGCGGTTTGTGAGTTTTCGCAATTAGATGTGAGTATACCTAAGCATGTGCTGTCTGTCATTTGTGTGTTTTCCTGCAATTGTTAATGACGGTTTGGTTTGGTTCTTATTTATTCCACTGTCTTGTTAGGTTAGTGTGACTCAGAGGTGCTATTGAAAGGTCTCTAATGCTCCTTCCAGTCTCACCACACTCGTGTTCCATATGTTCTGCAACACTGACATTCCACCTTTAATGCAGTGATCTTGTGTTGAAAACTCACTTCAGTCCCCATCTGTCAAAAATGTCACTCTTTGTTGTTTTTTTATATGTTAATTTCTTGTTTGACTCCGAATTTGGAATGCTTGACACAAAGCCGATGGTGGTGGTCATGCTCCAAGCAAAAAGCCCAGTGTCAATGGACAATCAATTTTCCTTTGAAGATTACAGGAGTCTCTCAGTAGTCTGGACTCCACTGGGTCCCGTCCTGTTTGAAGCAGTGAAAAAGGTTGAGGTGAAAAGGTCAGATAATACACGTAGAGTTTGGATGTTTTTTTAAAATTCTTTCTACTTTCTGCTTGGGGCTGAAATATTAATATCATTGTCTGTGCAGCCTGCAGTTAAGAGCCACTTTTCTACTGACATCATATAATCTCTCTCTCAATCCCCCTGCAAGAAAATAACAGAACTCTGTCGGTGCTCAGATATTGTGCAGTCACTCTTACTTACACATGACAATTAAAAATGATTTATTTACTAACTGGCTGCAGACCCTGCCTGTCGTCATCCTTCTGTGTATGTTAGGGAGACGAAATTTTGCAGGGTTGTCACTTAAAAATAACAAAATGTTTGGGACCAACTGATATCGCCTGATTGAAATCTAAAATAGCTTAACGAGAAATGATGGATTCTAAAATTGCCTGCTCAGTCGAGCGATTTTCCCTTAAAGGTACACTAATGTTTTAAACATAAGACTGATCTCAGCCCTGCAGATTGTAAAGTCACATTCGAAACGTTTTATCTAGTTTGGACAAAGCTTGAGCAATTTGTGAGGATGTGGATCCTGCTTTGAAGGATAATTTTCGAATTCTTTAACAGTGTGTTTTGCCATTCTTATATCTAGTGGTCTTAATCCTAATTAATTTTTACTGTACTAATATAGAAGATGTGCTTCATTGCTGCAAACATTTCAGGTTACGTAAATCATACCAGTAAACAGACATACTAACTGAAAATGGTTGAAGTTTTAAGATACACGTGGTTGAAGTTTAAAGCCGGCAATATTTAATTTTTCTATATTGTCCTGTAGCTCTCTGTCTCTCTGGCCATGATATGCCCTGCAGAAAATTAAATGAATCTTTTTTTTCATTTGTAATGACTCAGAATGGAAACAGAGACAGAGAGGCGTAATCAATTGCTCTGAGCGTTGTTGTGGTGCGTCTCCTTGTGTACACAGTTGTGGTGGCTCGGATGCAACATTTCACAGCAACAATATGAATTAGCCTCCAGACACAGTACATCTGACACGAGCCACAAAACGTAAGCATTTTATTGTTGTTCCACAGTGAAATCAAGGGCAGGGCCTCAGCAGTCTGTCTTACTGCAATATTCTGTTGTGTACCATCTGAACATTTTTAATATTTTAATTTTTCCATCTATTAATATTCCAGCATTCTGGGAAGCATGAATCTTTTTAAAGGTAGCAGTTGTTTTTTATATTTTTAATGGTGAATCTTTTCCCTTGCAAACTGAATTTATCAATGGGGAGGACTATGTTTTTTACAGTATTATCTTTAGAGTTTTTTATAGCTGCAAACAGAACAAAAACCACATAACCCACCAATAAATGAAATTAATCCTTTGAATATGAACCTGCCTTGAGTTAAATGATACTGCTTGCTTTTAAGTTCACATTGATGTGAAGAATCTCGAAGAATGGTAATTTGTCATCCTAAGGATGTGAAATGTGAAAGAAAATTTGTGAAAGAACACAAAGACAATGAAAGCAGTTCAAGGAATATTAGTGTTTCAGAAGGTTTTCCCTCCAGAATAGATTAAACGACATTCGAAATGATGAGCACTTAGAAAATTACTGTCAGGTTTAATAAAACTTAGAAATGAAAATTTTTCAGGTAATTGCCTATTCACAGGGGAAATCTTTTTGCAACAGTGGTCCCTAGTTGTCATTTTATGCATTCCTTTTCAAACAAATCAAGGTTTTGTCAGCCTTTTTATTCTCTCGGTGCAACTATTAAGATAGAGTACTCAGAATCTTTCTATTTCAAGATTATTAGTGCATAGAATTTCTATGAAAACCTGAAACTACAGCTTGCGATTTGTCAGACCATTATAGGAAATGGGGATCACACTATCATACTATAAATGATCTTTGTAAATCTTTCTTGAATAGTAATAATTCCTTGGAATAACACAGTGTTTTTCATCCAAACAGCAATATCATAAGTGTCCAACTATGTAACTATATAATAGTGTAAAACTGGCAACAGGTTACAAAACATTGAGTGACAAAATGAAAAAGTAATATCAGAACCGAGAAGAAAAGATCATTCCTCAAATTGCTGTATTTTATGTAGATATCCGTGCCAGTAACTCAAAACACCAGAACATCACACTAGAGACTCTAGATGAAATCACCACTACGATACTATAACCAAAAATACATTGGATTCAATAATTTGCCAATTCACCAAGCAGTTTTGCTGATGAATTCTATTCACAGTGTATTGTCCTTGAATTATATGACCTATCAAAACAGAACCTTCATGAACGAGTGTATTGTGTGTGCATTATTCATTACTCCTGTCTGGTTCCCTGACTCTCAACAGCCCCCAGGATTATACAGTAACAGAAGTGTGCTGACTGATTGGCAACAAGGAAATATGCTTTAATACAGCAGGACTGCTGACTCAGACTGTGCAAATTTTTAAGGAATGTATTTTAAAACTCCCAATCCAGATATCCTGGGAGCTTCACAGAGGAGCAGAAGAATTGTCTTTTAGAGGTTTAAAGACTCACTGTGGAAACGCACATACTGTACCCTGAAGACCGAAAAATATATTTGTAAACAAATGCCTATTTCACCCCAGAGACTTGGCAGACACAGCAGAAATTGAGTCATACGTGTACTGTGATGGTGCTACAAAAAATAAATGAAAATAAATACATTTTTAAAAGTATGGGGAAATGTTAATTAATAATAAAAAGCAAAGACTAGCTGAGCCCATTACGCTTCTGGCCTGTTGGGAAATCAATTCTTGTCACACAATGCTGTTTTTCTCTTTCACTGCCAAACCTGTGTACTCGGTTAGTTATTTCTTATTTCTACAGCACAACCCATTATTGTAGTACAGTTTCAAATATATGCTTCTATCACTGGATTGAACTTTAAAGTTCAAACAGTGAAATTCAGATTGTTAGATAAATTACGGCGACACGAGGTGCTTGTAATTGTGCGGAGTTACTGCAGTGCAGCTATTTTTAGGCTGCGTTCATGCTTATTGATTGAATGGAAACGTGTGCAGAACCAGTAGCCAACTGTTTTGTTGAGATAATACCACAATCCGGTGGTTTTTGTGCTCAGGCAGGCAGGATAAATGTCTTTAAAAACATGAGTCTGTATCTGACTTCTTTATTGGTTTCACAATTGCGAAAATTGTGAACAGTGTTTAGTCACACTGTGGTAAATTTGAGTTACAGAATAAGAGCAAGCATGAGATTGTTTGTTTTTGAAAGGTGACCCTAGTGATGGAATAGTCTACGAACCCTGTCACACCTATTGTATTTTTCCCTTAAGCGCTCATTTAAGTAGTGAATTCATTTTTTTTTTACATTTTATTTTGGCAGGTTTCTCCAAACTATCCCCAAACTGGATCCTCCACCTCAATCTGTCAACAGGAAGCGCCCAATCAGAACTCTCTCTGTGGGACAGGAAGCAGATATGAAGTTGACAAACCCACCTGTTGAGGCCAACAACAGCTCGGATGCCCACCATGACACCACGGCCTTCACCGACGTCACACCCTGCACCTTCGCCTCTTGCGACTTTGAGCCTCTCCAAGCCGAGGGCAAATCGCGGTCGGCGAGTGAGGACTCTGGAGTCCGGTCAGAGGACAAATCTGTTTTGACACCTCTACAGGAGGACCTGTTTGAGGACAACGGGGCATTCTTTTCCACCTCCAGCAGCTGTAGCAGTAACCTGGGAGATAAAGCAGCTTCCTTCAGCAGCCCCGACAAAACAAGCCCTGTGAGGGACTCCAAATGTCTTGACAGCAGCTATAGCAACACGCTGCCATTTTCCTCCCTCTCCAACGACACATGTCTCCACATAAGCTTCTCAGAGGATGAACTGCTAGACAATGACAATGATGATTCAGGTGTTCCTCTACACAGCTAAGGGAACGTAAGGGATTTTTAAGTTATAGGAAATTGACTGCAGAGCCACAGGCTGTGTAGCCCTCACAGACATGGGCCTTTCTCGCAACAGAGATAAAACCAACGTTTTTGGGACTCACACTGCGTCGAACGTCTTTATAAAGCAGTCCCTTTTTTAAACTCTTTCCCCGATGAACATCACAGAGTGACAGCAAACCTACCGCGTACCGTGTATTGTTTGCTTTTTTTTGTCTTTGTTCGAATTAATTCTTCGACCTTGTGAAAATATAGTGCCATATTCGCTAAGCTACAGTTTTTCAGCACCTACAGTACACTTTGCAGCATGCCACATTTTTGAGAAAATACTCCTCATCTTTTAGTCGAGTATTTCCTCAACCTGTTTGGCTAAATTTCCACAAATGTACGCGTACTCAGTGAGGAGGAAACAGTAGTACTTGGAATAATTTGCTATTTTATGAATATCAGCCTTTACAATGGAAACTCTTTCTGTTGGTAACCCCTTAAAGAGGTAGTTTTACTATTTGAATAACATTGGCATATATGACATTTTATACCTAGCTGTTACTAATGACTAGAGTAGATGTCACGGTATCCAGTGATTTCAGTAACATGCTACTGTTTATAGTGTCTCGAGTGAGACCATTCATTTTTCTGCAGCTTCGCTGACAAGCTCAAATGAGCACAAACCTTTTAGTTGAAGTAGAAGCCGATGTCTTAATTTATTGCATTTTTAAAAGTGAAGAATTGGAGAATGCAAGCTTTGATTTCTTTTCATCCCCAAAACAACAAGAGAAGGAATGTTCCGATGTTGAAGGAAAGCCACGTTTATTGGGTCGCCCAGTGAAGAGAGTGAAGAGACAGTGCTGTGAATGGAATTATATATGAAGGAATAATGGAAGCTTTAATGGAACTTTGGCTCATGAAGGTGAACATTTGCTATATTTCTTGACTTTACCTACCCAAGCATTTGCCATTCAGTCGACAAAGCAAAAATATATATTAAAATGTAACTTAATGTTGCCCCCTTATGTTAGACCTCTTTTCTGAGACTCATCGTAGAAGACTGAGACTGATGTTAAATGTACCCTGAATAAAAGCCACTTGAGGTCAAGGTTTTCTAAATTCTTCAAAGCTTTTTAATGAGCCAGAATAAAAATGTACAGATTGACTTCTAAATAATAATTTTAAAAAATGATTTGCTTAATTCTGGGTAGGAAATTCATCTTTAACAAGTAAAGAAATATCGCTTTATCACCGAATGGCAAAGATGTGTGGAACAAGTCAGTAGTGAGAAAATGACTAAATTTGAAGATCCGCCAAAGGTGTTCTATTTATTTTATCGTCAGTGTTATGGAAAAATAAAAAGCAGATAAAGGAAATCCTTGAATGAACAAAAAAACCAGTGTAAGAAGCGTTGAAAAATTACCCAGATCTATTTTTTTCATTTGAAAAGTAGAATCTTCAGTCCATTGTGTTTTTTTAGGAATTTTATCAGACCCCATAACACAGAGGGTGTAATAGGATACACAAGAGTGTGTATTGTGTTGAGAACAAATTTTCCATGGCAAAGTTCTGATTCTTTGTAAGAGTGCTATGGATTTTGAAATGTATTTTATTGTGTTGTTCTCCAATGTGTTTCTGACACAGCAAAGGCCACAGTGAAAGCAACACATTATTGCACACATGGTGGATGAAGCTAAAATGCAACAGAAATATTGTTGTAGCTGAGTCCTAAAGACTTATTTGATTGCTGGTTAAGTGGATGTGTATTGTTGGAGTCTGAGCAGGTGTGTTACAAAAGCAGTATTGATTAAGAGTGTCAAAACAGGCTGTAATTGTGGCTTCTCCCAGCATTGGTGAGATCAACACCACCAATAATAAAAGCTTTAGCAAGAAGTCCTGTAAGTCTCTTGTGCTGTTTTGTTTCCTGTGGCTTCAAATCCACAGGGATGGTTTGAGTATAATCTCCCTTATTACACTTGACATTTCATTTTCATAACAGTTTGTACATTATAAGGATTATGTCAAAGTCGTTTACACCCATCTCAATTCTTAAAAGATGAATGTGCAGGCAATGTCTTTCAGATTTCCCTATACATGTTAGATTCTATGTTTTATTTCAAAGACTATTTGCGTTTCTTCAAACAGAAGTCGTTTTGACTTCAGTCTCCTGTCTTCGGATTGCATCTTTGGTGGCGTTTCCATTCGCCGACAAGCTAGAAATACAGTACTCCTTTTAGAACACAAGATTTCAAGAGGATCTGATGCAAGTATTCTTTCAAAAAATGCCAGAATAAGATCCTCATATCAATTAGAGTAGAACAATCAAACGAGCTACCGTACTGTAGATAAGATGAATGGCTTGTCTTTCTTGTTGATCTTAAATTATGTTTTTCAGACAATTATGATGATGTTTTCCAGTTATTGTTAAATACTCATGCACCCTGCTCTGATTTGAAACATGACTCTTAGCTCATAGTCTATTCTTAAAACAATATATTATGCAACTAGTTTCAAACCAGCTGGCACTTTTTAATTATATATTGATTTCTAGATTTTCTTGTAAAGCACATATTTACTTCTTAATTTGCAACATGAATAGGATTTTGGAGCTTGTGAGAGATTTTGGTCATATTTTGTGGTGTAGCAATATGTTTTAGTCAACGTGCTAAAGATGTTACATTTTTCTTTTGTGTTTTTCTTTGAAATATGCTTTTTGTGTCTAATGTTTACGGTATTGAGTTAAAAAAAATTAAAACATTTAAACAATGCAGTCAATTAACTCTAGAACATTAGTCACAATAAATTATTTATATCCTTAGGTATAATATTGTAAATGTATGCTTTTACTTTTTTACTGTGTAGTATTTTATTATATTAAATTCCTAACAGTTGGTTCAGGTGTGGTATGAATATATATTTGCAAGTGAAAGGCCTAGTTCAATTACTAAATTAGTTTGTTTTCTAATTCTAAATTATTTTGTATAAGCAGTAGGGAACACAAGCCTGCAACATAAGCAAAACTGGATGTCAACTGTTAACAGGAAAACATTCTAGCTATTCTCGATGATGTTCCATGAGCTAGAAAAAAGCCTGCCCCTGAAATATGCTATTAAATATTATTTTTAAGGCTGTACTGTACATCTTGATTTTAAAGGGAATGCATGTTCATATACTATATAATACCTGCCCCTTGGCTAATGTAAAAAATAAATCTTCAACAGGATTTTTATTATAGTTACTGTAGTCTGTTATGAAGTTATATCACACCAGTAATTAATTTGTTAGTATAGTAGCCAGGTTTGCTTCATGTGAGCATTTTTAATACAGAGTCATAAATAGAAAACTAATGAAAAACAGCATCAACCCAGGCACTTTCTAAATTGAAAACACAATATGGCAAATGTTCTGTGAATAATGCTTTTTCCATTCGGACATTTAATTTCTCTCAAGGTTCATAAATTGATACCGTTAACTGTGTGCTCCTGCTTTAACGCTGGCTTAGTTTAGAAGGAATTATGGATAGTCCGTCAGGCTTAATAGAACAATTACCCTGGAGCAGAGCAGTCAGAGCAGAAAACGGCTGTAACCACCAGTGCCTTTAAAAAAAAGCTCTGTCCTTTGCTGTACAGCTAATTCACACGCACAAAAGCATGTCATGTTTAGGCTACGTTTATACACATGTGATTGTGTTAGTGTTTCTGGTATATAAACAGTAATTCCTTGTGTACAGTACATTCAGTTACATTAAGGTGAGAAATGGCCCATCAATCAGTGCCTACTGACAGACGCATCCACACTACTACACTTCCAGGAAATTTGTTTTAGTGCCGCCTCTAACCCCTGCAACCATTTGTTAAAGCTCATTTGCCTTTAGCCAGTGCAAAAATAAACACTTTTCTGTTTAAGAGCCTCATTCCTTATGCACATCTGCTGTCACAGAAGTCTCCCAACATGCCTCTGTCTTTATAGCTGCGCTTTGTTCCAATATATTTCGACTGCCTATCGGTGGCTCTGAGCAGCCAGAGCATGTGATGGGAAAACAGAATTTATGATCAGAGAAATGGTGTATGTCCTGTCAAACAAGGTTTTGTATTAAGCTGCAGCAACCAGTATTTCCTCAATCTGACGCTCACAGACTGCTGGGAAGGTTACTATCGTGTCAGTTTAGCTGGATTTGGATAAGGTGATTAGCCAAATCGTGTGTGCTTTTTTGGTTTTATTCAAGCATGAGATGGTGGCAGAGGATGGTGGCGTGTTTGAGATTAACAAATATTTTCTTTTCTTCTAAAATCCCCTTGAAGTCATACGCCTGGCAGGAATGGAACTAAATACAGTAAACCCCAGAAATGCAGACTTCTGTTTCAATATTAATCAACTGGTTTACTGCCTTCTGTCTCACAGGTGTTCCTACCTGAGCAGGAACAAACACCAAAAGGAGATCAAACAGAATGCAAGGGCAGAAATAAGGAGAGGATTGAGAGTAAGGTCAAAGTAAGATGTTGGCAACTGAATCACTGAGGTGTGCACAGAATGCAGAATAAAACCAGTTAGTCCCAAATAAAGAGAAAAAATGCTAAGGCCTTCGTAAAATGGGATTTGTTTTCTTAATTTTTGCACGGCTGCTTTGCATTAACCTGAATGCTGTATCCTTGTATTAGTACAAAAGCAAACCATTTCAGTTCAAGAATAATGAATAATGAGAGACGGGTTTTAGTTTTAATTTAGGTTTGCCGATTTCCACACGAAGGATCTGTTCGATTTTTTGAGTGAAGACATTTGAATATCTTGAAACACCAATAACTATTGATATTGTTTAAAGCGTGCAAAAAAAAATGCTTTCAGTACCTCCTATGTACAAACAATTAAAGGAAGTCCAACCACACATTAATGCATTTCCCAAAGCAGAAGAAACTAGCACTTAATGATTCATGTTTTACAGAAGTTGATAACAAAAGGTGAATTTACTATACCCTTTCTCTTTAAAGGTTAATTTATCTGTACTATTTAGGTGTAGCCTCATAGACTATCCATAACAAGTACTGCAATATAAACCAGAGCACTAGATTACCTTCTGTAAAAAGCATTTCTCAGCCTTTTATTTGCTTTTATCAGATTTTTACAATTAATCCAGAAATCTATGGCATGGCTTTGATGTTCCAGAGTAATTAATTGCTTGCATGAAACACTTAATCATTTTCAGATTCAACCTGCTGCCCTTCTGCCAAAAACCTATTATTTTTAGGTCACAGATTTAAGTTCTCATAGAGGCATGACATACAGTATGAGGAGTTCCATAAACCATTATGTATAATGAACAGCCTATCTGTGAATATGTGTGGACCATGTGGAGATGTAACCTTCTTGCTTTGATAATAAAGGACCTGTGGATTTTTAATGCCTTCCACAGGCTTGCCAGAGCTTTATGTGATCCGTCAAGCTGCCCTGCAAATATAAACCATAAACCTCCTGTTACGAATACAGTGTCTTGAAGACGGATGGCTTGGAATTTCTGTGAGGCAGCCAAGCTATACAGTACTTTGTTGCAGCATAATAAAAACAGCTGGGGTGTCCAACTGAAGACCATGGAGTGAGGCAGCTTCTTTCTTTTTACAATATATACCCTTATGTCAAACAGTTACTGTATTTTTCCAGTTTTGAGAGACAGTTCTGGTGAATACTTTGCAAAACTTTTTTAAAACTTTGTTTATTAATATACTACTTCATAAATAAACCTAGTTTTTTTAAGTACAATGGTAAGCATTGCTGATTTGCAGCACTGGGGCCCTGGGTTCAATTCCAGACCTGGGGCGCTATCTTCATGGAATTTGTAAGTCATCCCCATTTCCGAGTTGGTTTCTTCCTAAAGGCCAAAGACACACTGATACTGTAGGTTGATTGGCTTTTGGGAAAATTGGCCTTGATATCTAAGTGTGTGTGTGCCCTGCGATGGACTGGCGTCCCATCCAGGATGTGTGCTGTCTTGTGCCCATTGCATGCTGGGATAGACTCTGGCTCCCCTGCATGCCTGTATTGGATACAGCAGTTAGAAAATGGATCAATAAGAACATTGCAGCATTTCTATTTTAATTACACTAAGAAAAATGAATGGTCATTCTCAATCAGTTTTGTCTGATGCCTGATCCATTTATTCTCCTGCTGCATACAACTAGAAAAAGTGACTTCAATATAATATCTGCCATAACTGCTAAGGCAAAAGAAATTATATACCCCAGTCACAATTTCACACACAATTTGTTTTTTCCTTTGCACAAGAGTCACATTTTCTGATCAAACTAATAGCTTGCTTTGTTAACTTATTTTTTTAGATGATTTTGGAATTCTGTTTACCGAATAAAAATGTCTAAAACCTCATTTAGTTTTTCCTGCTATGTTTTGTACAAATTCCCTTTTTGCTAACTATTGTACATGTTTTGAAATGTTCATTTTTGCACAGAGCAGACAGACAATGTTCAGTCAGGAATTCAGATTGAAACAACTCAGAACTAAAGACCATAAATCACCACATGTCAGAAGTTACAGCTGTCCAGGTACTTCTGGTGTTAAAATTAACACTGTTCATCCAAACCCATAACAATGCAGGGCTCTTGTATGTGGTGGTGACCAACTATTATAATGATAGATTAATAATTTTAATAATACCAATTAAGGCTATTATTAACGTAATGTTTTGTAATTTCATTTTCAAATGTCTTCATTTCTGCATTGTACAGTGGTTACTGTACTGTACTTTTATTTACTACTGGCTTCAGTGATCATTTCATTTTTAGTGTCATGTATACCAACTTACTGTAGGTGGACTTGGGAAATTTAACTTTATTGGGAAACTTAATTTTAAGGAAAATGTGAAATTAAAATTTATAATTTGAAACGTGCAATATTCTTCTTGCCTGTATTGTAAGAAACAGAGCAAAATGAAAACAATCGTAGAATAAAGTAATAAATGTATCGTTATAATAAGTCATGCTCTGTTTTTTTAAGGTTACAGGAATCTGAAAATTCTCATGAAGAACTAAAGATAAAAGCTGAGAAATATGAATCACACATAAGTAATTAGTAAATAAGACAAATTATATACTGTAATAGATAATACCACAGTTCTAAGTGTTAGAATAATATACAAGAAACATGCAAACACCCAGGCAAAATATACTGTAGGAGAAAACCCTTTTATTGATAACATCACTAACATATGAAATATGCCTGACACCGCAAAATCATGATGACATTTTTTGTTTTGAGAGACTCATATGGTCACATTATTCTTGACATTAGCAAAAAGGTCACAGTGTCGAGTGTTGATATAGCTACTGTATAACCATATTACTGTGCACATGTACACCAATGTACTATGCACATATAGAAGGGGATTAAAAGGAGATCACAATGTTCAAATCTGATAATGGCTTTGATGTTATTCTTTTGTGCAGGTTAGGGTTCTGAGCTGTGCAGGTTTCTAAACGAGGCTCTGATTGCTCACACACTCCTCCACAACAATAGAGCAGATGCCCATTTTCCTGTAATAAATTCTGCACTTACATTGTTTTTTCCTGCTTTTGTTTTGTCCTATAGATGTAATTATAGGTGTAGTGAATGTAAAAAAAAAAACAACAACGCTAATTTGATGTTACACTTTGCAGTTGACAGGGTCTGGTCTGCACAATGAGATTTGTTTGTCCACAGAGGTGCTGGTTATTTATAGCCAGATCGAGGGCAGGTCTTGAAGCAAGCCACCTGAGATAATGAAATGATGTGAAGTTCAAACTGTTCCAGTTTTTCCACGAAAAAGCTGAAGGTGGAAGCTGAATGAGAAAGGAAAATGTATTATCTTACGTACTCATGGACTGTGATGGACATCTGATTTCATTAAAAAGTAATGAATTCTGGGCTTCTGAAGGGTGGATGTAAAAAAAAAAGTTAGCAAACACTGGAAGACGTTATATACTGTACAGGGCACTGTATGCAAACAAAATAAATTGCCTCTGGTAACCCCAGAGCCTTCATATTCACATTAAAATAAATACACGATCTCTAGTGTGTATTCTCTAACTTCACAAAATCTAGTTAAGACTTAATTTGCACAGCCACTGTTGAAAACTCTCAGAAAGCTTTCCCTACTGCTGACTTCAAAAACTCAGAATTTGAGATGAATGGTGTCTAATCTATTTCCAGAGGTGCTGTTTTTTCTGAAACTTCCATTTCTTCCTCATGAGTCAATTCTGTGATAATGCCAGACAGGACTGTGTGCAGTTAGTGTGGAAGGAGTGTGTGTGTGGCCTCTGCCTTTCTCTCTGGGAAAATGGACCAGCATACAGTTGTCTAAGAAAGTATGACTAAAAGCTGACTGTACGAGGCTATAAAGCTAATCTTGTATATTGCCCGCTCTCAATTCTTCAGTATTTTTCTTTGGGCTTCCTTTGAAAGTATGCCTTTTATCATCTGTGAACAATGTCCCAGCTGAGCAGATATGCACACTGTTAGGAAAGTGGATTGGTCAGGGGTGAGAACAAAAAGCACTCAGTTCAGAGAAATACTGTTTTCTTTACAACTAAAGCTCTCTTTTGATGCAATTAATCCTTTGTTTAATGTACCATTTCATCTCAAACTGTCCTTTACCCTGTACACTCCTGGCCTGCCTCTTAACATCAATAAAATTGAAAAGACAATACAGGCTGCATCCAGAATATTGCAAACTTATGTAAAAAGAAAACACTTAGCATATCACTGCCAGCAGTGTGTTCTTTGCACAACTCTGAATAATATGATTCTCTGACCTTAGAACCAAAAGAGTATTTGATAATGCTGAGTCAATAGAGTAGAGAAATGCAGGGCTATATTTTGTTTTTTTATGTCTTAGAAGACCATACTGTATCTAATTCAGAAGAAGAAGGCAATTGCTATCAGATTCTGTATAGTATGTATTTGTAACCTCTTGTAACCTTAGTCTAATGCATATACTAGGTAGCATAAAGCCAGCAAAAACAAAATAACAAAAATGGAAGACAAAGAATACGCCTCCTATTTGATGGTTAGATATAACATAAAGTGATATATACTGTATTTATATTTTACAGTCTGTTGTGGTTTATCATAAGTATTTTTTTTAAAGTAAAAACCAACAACAATAGTTTCTTATTTTTAAAGGATGATTTCCTGCAGATAAAAGCTTTTTATCAGGTCTGGAGTTTCAAAGGAGCCTGAATTTGTGGTACAGGATGTGATCTGGGAATAAATTCTGTCTTGATTACCCAAATGACTGTATTTCGCCTAACACTGCCACTAATCTAGGTATACAGTACAGCAGTAATTAGCGAATAAGTGGCTTATTCATTTTTATTATTTGGTCTAATGACCAACATTAATTGGTGGTAGCAGAAACGCATCTTGAATGGATAATTAAGAATGAACAGAGTGTACAGAATTGATGGGTTTAGCTAGAAAACCGGGAATTTATTATGTATCTAATGATTATTATTTTAGTATAAGTTGCTATGGAAAACATACAGAGTCTAAAAAATTATTTTAATTATCATTCTTTTAGTGTAAGTTACTATGGAAAACTTCTGGAGTATAAAACAAATTCTACCTTTTATTCTAAGATCCCCAGAGTTTTCTTCCTTCATTACATGGGCTGTGCTTCAGCAGAAGAATTTTCTTTGTGATCTTGCACGGTGCATTTTATAGAACAAAGTAATGAGCCGAATTTGCAGAGATCTCTGCATTTGAAGAACAGGAATGTCACATTACAGCAACAGTTTCTGTCACCTTTCTGAATTCAGAATGTTAAAATCATTGACCTTATTATACCAAGAACATATTTGATTTTTCAAATTGAACTTCAGCATAGTCCTCTTGAATGAATTGGAAGAAAGCCAGTTTCAGACAGCATATGGAACTTTGTCTTTCTCCCTAATCTCTCAGCTATCCTGCTAATTCATGGCTGGTGTTCAAATAAATCAATCAGGCAAATTACATTCCAGTTGTGTTCCTGTTATAAATCATTAGAAAATAATACTTATTATCTTTTTATGAATTGAACGTAATTCTCTTGTTATTTAAACAGTGGGTGCCTGTTTGAAAAACACAGAGCTGTACAGTACATTGATTTTTAATGTCAAAGAAATTTTACTTCTAAGTAATGAGTAATGGATGTAGGATACTAATTGTTTTTCTTCTTGCTTTTTTTAAATTTTACATCAGAGTGCTAATGTTTTAGTGGTCTGAGTAAACTCTTCATATAGTAGAATAGGCCCATAACAGCAACACCTAGCAGAGCTACTGTATAACCTGTAGTTTTGTACTACAGCCTCTTTTTATTTTCTAAAGTGCAAGTAGTAGTGATAAAAACAATGGTCCTACAGTTTGTCTTCCACACCCCAAGGCTTAGACTAAGCAATCATGTATAATCCTAGTAAACCATTACATTAATATTGCACTGCTCTTCTGAAATCCTCATTGATAGCAGTCTCAATACATCCATTCTAATTCACCTACTCTGTGTCAATAGGCTTCAACAAGGCAACACATACTGTAATTACCCAATCAGTGACCACATTTAGCTAGGCACAGATTTCTTTCTTGAATCTCGTTATTGTACATCATCCACTCTCCTACCTCTTAAAAAAAAGGTTAAATACAAATGCAGAACTATCAAGACAGTTGACTGAAGAGAGAATAGAATCTGCACTGCAACATGCTAAATCCTGATAAATATATTTAAATACAAAATGGCTGTATACTTTTAGGCAATAATGGACTATTTGTGACCCTATCCATTTGCCTAATACCTAATTCAAATCATCTGACAGAAAATAAGACAGTCTCACAACCGCCACAGCATAACAAAATAACCAGGTATCACAGAGATATTACGTTCTTGGCAGTCTTGTGATGAGATTATACTGATATATGGTTATGAAGACTGAACCATTTTCTGAACCATTAATGGGGGTGGGGGGGTATTTCTCCATGGTAGATTTTTAGTATATTGATCAGGGGCACTTCAGCTGGTCAATAACAGGAGTGAAGGGCTATTAGGAGCGAAGACATATTGACCATTAACATCAAGATTTTGTTTTATGTTTGCATCATAAAATGCCATCGGAAATGAGTTGATGAGGCTTCTTAGAATTGCTCAAAATGACAGCCAGCAAATACAGGCATTCATCCAAAGCAGCACTATAGCTCAGTGGTTTGAGAGATTAAAGTAGGCTTCTTTTTCTCCTGTCTGGATATAAATTAACTGAAATCAGAACCTTGGAAGGCATGAAGTACATCTGTGGGTTGGGGTATCCTGTGAAATAAAATCTGCCATCTTTTAACACCATATGGCTTGTCAGTAGACAATGTGGTGCTACACAGCAAGGCATGATTTTATAGAACAGCAACACATTAGGTGTTTGAGAGTGGAAACCCATTAACCCCTTGCTTGAATAATTTCACCATGCTCAAGACCTGAACAGCTGAAACTTTGGTAATGATATTCTTATGTTTTTTTTCATCAAGGTAGCAAGGAAAAAGGAAGGACGGTGCAATATATAAATATAGTTTTATTCATACAAATGTCTTTAAGTTTTATTGTCTCTGTTTGTAGCAAAACGAAAATCTATGTGGTTTTAGGTAGCATTTACAATCAAGGGTGCTTGTGTCATAAGGTTTTGGGGGGAGGGTTGTTGAGGTGGTCACTAAGCACCTCTTAGATAAAAGAAGTGAGCCAAACTACTTTAAAAAATACTTCTAATTGCACACATTTTTAGCATAACTGTAAGTGACAAATTAAGACTAGGA
Organism: Lepisosteus platostomus; assembly: GCF_059453375.1. Lineage (NCBI taxonomy): Eukaryota > Metazoa > Chordata > Actinopteri > Semionotiformes > Lepisosteidae > Lepisosteus > Lepisosteus platostomus. The sequence goes on along the minus strand of NC_142631.1, from coordinate 10,495,862 downwards.
AGCCAACCCCCCCAAAAAAATTAAACAAATTAGGGGTACAGCCCCCACATATAAGAAACAACCTCACAGACATTCCTTCCTTCTTACTAGAAGCAACAACTGTGCCATTATTTTCAAATAATTCTGTAGTCCTTGTGATCACAACTATCTGTACCGACTAGAGAAATGATTTTAACGGTCTGTGAAATACAGTTAGCTTCTAAAATTAAAAAGCGTGAACAAAACACACACAATTAGAATCAAATCAGTTCTATGGGGAAAAGATATTCAAAAGTGATTAAAGCTGTTATTTTCAATTTGCGTTTTTCCTGAATAACTAATAATTGCCCTGTACCATTTACATTCATTATTGGCATTAGGGGAAAAATAAAAGTTTTCCCTTAATGCCCCATGGCTACAATTTATTAGAATTCCAATATTTATTACAATAAGAGTTACCTAACTTGTTTAATTGCTTTTTATTGGAACATTCCTCATTAAACACAGATACTGTATGCCTGGGAAAATGTCTTCGGAAATTGTAATTGCTTGTCCTGGGTGTATTTAAAAAGTATTCTAAATGTTTTATTTTACTTTCAGGAGAGATTGGTTCTCTGCATAAAATGCAATCTTGTTTTGCCAGCTGACCCACACCAAATCCTGATTTACTCATATAGAGTATTGAACTGCTGTATTTATTAAGTTTTAGTGAAGTTAGTAATCTGGACAGAAAAGTCCCATAAGAGTTTATAGACAATAAGAACATAAAGAAGTTTGCTCATGAAGGAATATTGGAATTTCTACGTTATATGGTAGTTAGTAGCTAACTGATCTTAGGCTTTTATCCAGCTGTTTATTGAAAGAAGACAAGCTATCTCTTTTGGAAACAACAGAAAATGGTGTATCCTGTTCTCACAGTTGTATTTCCCAGTGGTTGGACTTCTCCATAGTTTCCATTTCCTCTGTCCTCTGGAATGTCTTTCACTGATCAGTGGGTTGATTTTGTCAATACCCTTGATGCTGGCAGCAAACCCCTTCAGCAGGTAAATCTACTCACTAATGTGATGACCTCAGGACAACACTGGACTGTACGTTTGCATCTAAACATGCTGTAACAGTATGGAGTAAGAGCCAGAAACAAAATAAATGTAATTTTGAAGAAACGTGTGTTATCAAATAACACACATTAAATGTTGACATCAGAAATAATAGTTGAAAAGCATTTATCACATTGTAGTTCCAGTAGGGAGCTGCGTCAGCATGTGTAGGCTGCAAAGGAACAAGTAAGGGTTTATTCCATGCTGAAAAGAGAAATAAGGGTGACCCGAAGAAGGCTCCACAGCCGAAACATTGGGTTTTTTTTTCTTCTCTTTTCAGCATGGAACAAACCCTTACTTGTTCCTATTTATCACATCGGACGTACTTCACATCTAACATGAATCATCCAAAATGGGTTCTGACAGAAAGGGGTAGTGTTTGGAAAATGGAAAAAGGAAAATGCTGCACTGTAATTTTCTTGGTTAATCGTATTCTTCTGATTTTGTTTAGATGAAGTGTACATGGCGGTCTGGTGCATTGGTGAAAGTGTGGAGGGGCTTAACTGCCTCTCCTAGTAAGAGAAGATGTTCAAATGTAAAGCACACTGTGTTAATTATCTAAGAAATATATGTCTCACTGTGGAATCTATAATAAGACCTTCTTACTGGTGTCTTTAGGCTCTAAGAGCTTCAAAATACACTCAGAGAATCTATGAAATGAAGCATTGAGTCTCTGACTTGTACTTGACATTCAGAATGCTAACTGACATGGAACTGTTGTTGAAATCACTGCAGAAGCTGTGATATAATGGCACTGGATTAAGGAAAGAACTAAATAGCAATACTGGAAAGATGTATTCTCAGCTCTCTTATTATTCTGCCACTGGTATCAGTCACCAAAGCCAATGCTTTTGTGAATCACTCTCTGACCAAAATCATGGGGCTTGCTCTTCACAGTGTTTTATAGTGCTGTTTACTTTCAAAATTGCATCTCTTGCTCTATTTTTATAACCATGAATTATATGATGAGATATTGTTCTGTGAATGAGCTCAAAATGTAATAGAAATCATTGCTTCGTTTTTCTTCTTTTTAAAAGACCTACAGTGTTTATAACAGTCTTAAAAGTATTAAAAGTTGTCATTGTATGTCTCCCAAGGTGTTTATTTTTTTTAGTTTATATTTTACAAAAAATAATACATCAAGCCAACCACGACTGTTTATTAAAAGGGGGGGAAAATGTAAAATATGTATGAGGTAAAAGACTGAAAAAGAGAGTGAATTCAGTAACTATACATTAAGCTTGTGGAGACTTGAGCTTGACACAATGTATTTCCGATTATTTTTATAAATACGTCTTAAAGAGATACTCAGAAGAGTATTCATAGTATCTAGTATTTTTGCTTCAGAGTGCAGACTTCACACAAACTGAGCAAGCTTTTCCAAAGCAAGAGAGTCTGAGCAAGTTTGCAGCAAACTAGATGTTGCATATTAGTTCTTACAATGTAGACCATTTTGCATCTGGTAGTCATGGGGGAAAACAGATCAGGACAATCCTAAAATTAAGAAATATAAGATAGGAAAATCACACCTCTAAATACTCTCCTATTAAGCTGCATTATACTATGGCTCTATAGAATTGCTTTTTATATGGATTAAAAAAAATCTCTTCAGATTTTTTGCTTTCAAAACATTTCCATGAATCATTAATAATCCCTTAAAGCAACAGTCATATGTTCCTTTCTTTCTCCCAGCCTCTAAATGTGAATATATATAGACTAATGACAAATACTTCACAATCCAAAGTGCTTTCAAATATTTTCAAAAAGTGCAATTCAGAAAATACAGCAGCTGCTTCATATTGAGGGAAAGTAGCCCAGAAGAAGAAATTAATTCAGTTCTGCAAATTGACAACACCATACTGTCAATGAAATTTATAGACGGAAAAATTCTAAAGGAATACACTTAAAGAGGAGATAAATTCCAAGTAAATTTGTTAACTCTTGGGCGATGTCTTTATGTAATGTACTGTATTAAAAAATATACTTTGTAAGCATGATAATACCTACATCCTAAAATAGTTTCTGGCCTGACGGCTAAATACGAGCTTTTTTATCCTTTGCTTCACAGAACAAACCATCTCTATGCAGTGCAATTTATCTCAGAGAGGGTCCGAAAAATGGGGAAAAATGAGCAAAATTAATGAATGTCTTGACAAATGGTGTTCACGTATCCAATACAGCAGATGGTATTTTGCTCAAGTGGTAAATTTCAATTACTGTATTGTGTAACGTTGCTGGACTACTGTGCTGGTGTTTACAAATGATTCCTTTTGGCAAAACTTCAATTTAACCAATCCTGTCTTGTGAAACAGAGAGATAATGAAAGGGTATACTTTTAGAACATTGGTTTACATTCACTTGGTTCAAGGCCTGGCCGCTTTATAGCAAACATAGGAAAAGTTTACATTATCTGATTGTGTCAAGGACATACAGTACATAACACTTGAAAATATGTCAGATTTCAACAAGTCTGAATGGGAGTTAGAACTGCAGTATATGGAATGTAATAAATATTCCTGCATTTGACATGTGACATATTCAATTGACAACTGACTTTGTAGTGCAATTCACAGTTCACGCCCTGCAAATAATGCATATATGGTTCTTGAATAATGGTTTTAGCGTGCATTCCACATTTATACTGGGAATGTAAAATCAAAAAGTAAACACTGAAATGTAAAATAAATTTGACTATATTGTAATATATGATGCATTGAATCTAAGCACCTATAATTTTCTGTTTAATATATATTATCTCTTTAAAACTCCAGATATACAGTACATACTGCATGAATATTAGTCTGGCATAAGATACCCTCCTTTTCAATGCTTTTGAAATTGATACACAGACTTCTTTCATGGAAGAGCTCGATCAGATCCTTGAATCAATTAGAAACTAGATGGGTCAAATGATGTCTCCTCACTTGTAATCTCTCTTATGTTCTTAATGTTAAAAATGACCCACAACCTTCAATCGAATAGCAATAAGCCCAGTAAATGGCATTTTGAGTAATCCAAGTATATACAATATGAGATTATACATTTAAATTATCATTCAGCTACATTAAAATCCATTATCATTTAGATAAACCCTTGTATTTACCTGTTTGCTTTTGAAAGCAATTTTGTCTCAATGTCATGTTCCTGCTGCAACTAAAGATAAGGCACCACACAGCAATTAAAATGAATGAAAGGAATCAGAATAGCAAGTGATTTTTTTCCCCGAGCAGATAAGTTTGCCACTGTGTTTTCTGCACATTTTTAAACGCGTTTCTAACATGAATGGAAATTCTTAAAAGAAATATCTAGCTACAAAGGCAAATCAATTCATCATTCAAATCAAGATACAGAATAGGCTACCATGATTCTCTCTAGAATATCGTATACTTATATTTTGTTTCATCATTTTAAATGAAGGTCATCCTTCAATTTCTAGACCAGATTACACATTTGACTGTCCCATTTTTTGGACAAAATGAATCAACTTTCAAAAGCATTATGCCAAACACAACAGAGCCCACAGTAATTCCGCTAATAGAAGATAGTGTAGCATTTATTAAACATTTTAGCATATGAAGTACAAAATGGATTCCCTTAGGCCTGTCACAACTGATCTATTCAGCTGCTTCCTTCTTTTATCCATTGCCAAACATCAGCATTGGTTTGCAAGAAATTATGCAAATAATGAAATGTTTTCCGAGGTAAAACAAGATGTCTTTTTTTTCCCTTACACCATCTGGGTGTGCTTGACCTACAGCTGCACAGAGAAAATCGACTTTTTCCCCATTTCCAGAGCCATGACATGATTAACATGATTAAGGAGAGTAGGGCAGCCACATAGACATCAAACCAATGAAAAGTACTGTAGCACGGTATCCAAAACGGCTATCTTTGGCTCTTAGCAGTAGGAGTGTGTTTTAGACCACATCAAACTGGACCAATGTCAGGTCCAAACTTGTATAGCAGTTAGAACTATTCTGAACTCGAGGAACAAGGAAACAAAAACAACACCAACATCAACAGAATGGATTCTACATTAGCCATGCACAGCACAATGTTTCCAAACACCTCAGTGTTAATGCATTCAGTTGGCTGCAAATTCTCAGTATTATTTTATATTGTGAATACCATGACTGAATACAAAACATGATCTCTCTTCATCTCTCTGTGACACTTTCTGTCATTTTCCTAAATCTACCGCTTGCTGTGCTGCTATGGTTACTGATACATGACATTATAGTCGAAATTGTTTAGATCAGTGGGCTTCCCCGTGTTTCTGATTTCTGTGACAGTACCAAGGAAACTGACAGGTTTTCATTTTTTTTTATTAAGGGATTCAGCAGCCAGGGGTGCAGCAAATCTATCGCCGTTCCTCAGATAATGTCAAATCGGCCTGGGAGACTTGGCACAAGTTAAACGGATAAACACCTACAGTACAATGATGCAGCACCTTGGTTTATTTAAAGACTACTCTCCCGGACCAAGTCTAACAAAAAAAAACTACATCCAAGGCCAAGCAGTCAGCACTTGTGGTACATGCATAAAAAAAACAGAAACCAAAAGCACAACAATTCCTCAAAACACCACAAAAGCCTTGCTATAACTATAATAATGAAGCAGCACTTCAATATTTTAAAGTGTATACTTTATTTGGCCTGGTTGTGATCTGTAATAGCAGTTCAATCAAATTCAGAACATAAGCACCTGTTCCCAGTTTATGCATGTTTGCATTCAATTAGAAACGAATTGACAAGAACAGATGTGGCTCCTCTGGTCCATGGTATTAGAAGATTATTTATGTGGGTATTTGAATCCCTTCATTTCTGGTGATCAATGTGTTTTGGTTACAAATGATGATTTTGGAAAGTAAGGCTTTAAGGTTGAGAATGTTTTTGATGCTCTAAGGAGCAATCACTCCATAAATGTCTTCAACACAAGTACAAATAATGCTTAAAAATGATTATCAAAATGATGATGATACTGTAAGTGTGCTAAATATAAAGTTAAAAGTGATACAGTATATTTGCCTAAATTCTGCATTTCTGAAATTGGAGATGTTCTCACAAACAATTTTTCATTTAAGGTCTGTAGAAAGGTATGAATAAGCAGAGACAGCCTTGTATTTTTTTAAAAAATCTTTTTTCCACATCCACTATAAGCAAATGGTTCTGTAGGCCTACCATTACACAATTCTTTACGTTTTTTTCCCTGTGTTTCTATGAAAAGGCTTGTGTGATATAATACCAATATCCACAGTTGATGAATTAACCTGGTTTCAAGGGACAGAATTTTGACAACGATTCAAGATACCATTTATAGAACATTAAGTGATATACGTACAGTGGGTATAGAAAGAAAAAACAAAATTGACAAAGCAAATAAAGATCAGGATTAAGAACATTCAAAGCATGTTCTTGGAGTAAGATATACTGTACAGTACTGTAAGTACAATCTCATAGGTTACCCCATTCAATAGGCAGACATGCTGTCAAAGGTGTTCAACAATAAAAACCAAACAGTATCTAGAACTGCACCACAACTTTGTGCTTAGTGAAATCTCATTAATGGGAATTTGATTTAAATCATTTTGTAATAAGCTAACAAAAGATTAAAACTAAGATTATAGATTTACATGGTCATTTTTTGCTTTATAAACTGTTATATAATAAAATAAATAAATTATATATAATAAAATAGTGCACAAAACAATGTATTGACAACATACGACACTGCTGTATTCTTCATCTTCAACAAAACAGTCCACTTTTTGCCTGTGAGCAAATTGCCATCTATTGTTTTGGAGCAAACAACTTGCTCACAGAGACAAATGTGTGGTTTTTAACCCCGTTTTGTTTGCATTTCCTCTAGTACTACAGCAGTTGATGCTACCTGTAAATGATTTCCTGTTTCAGTGCTAAATTCTGAATCACATTACATTTGCATAGTTAAGAGAACTTCCAGTTTCCCTTCTAATTTGTCCATTTCACAAAAAGCAGAAATGCAAAGCTTCAGTACAGACTCAAAGTCTCGTTAATTTTTTTACACTGAAGATACCGATCCTAAGTTTCACTTGGTTTATAATAGTTGTAGTCATCTGAATATCCTTTCATCTTGTTGGTAGGTGCTCCTTAATTGTCTGCCTTTGCAAGGGCTGACAGGGATTCCTATAATTGTGTCACTGATGCCTACAGTATCTCTGGAGTAAGAGCTGACAGGGGACACTGAACTAGGGATCTGCAAGAAGCATACAGTATACTGTAGGCAAGTCTGTTTACCACCAGATATACAATACAGAGGTGGTTTATTCTCTCTGTATTCGATACAGATAAACACAATCTAAAAAAATGGAGCAACTGACAATTTAGATGGACGTGTAAAGAAATTTAATTTATAATATTTGACAACTTTTTAAAGTACTCCACATATACGATAATCATATTATTTTGTAAATGGCTGCATTTTTTTCCTAGCAAAAAAAAGGCACACATTTAATTATCTGTTTTTATTACTTTCAATTATTCTTTACATCTAAAATAAAAAATAATCCTTGAACCTGAAAAACCCTGAAACTGCTGATTGCAACAGAAGATTAAATGCTGAGAAGTGGGAGATGCTTTTAGCTTGTGTGTTCTTGAAAGGCAACCGCTGTGCTGTTTGAGAAAAAAAAATTTATGGGTCCTGTCAGAACAGCTGTATTAGATTTCCGTCAGAGCTGTTGAAACGTGTCGCCAACGTGCTTAAAACAAAGTGCAAGCTATAGATGGGAACTGCCAGCACAGCAAACTGTTAGGAAATAGCATGTTTGAATTAACTGTAAGTGTTGCTCCACCCTAATCTGTAAGCTCAAAGTGTGAATTATTGAGAAAGTATGAGCTACCGAGCAAAACCTTTAACAGTGTTATCTTGAAAATACTCCAGTGTACAAGAAACACATTTAGAATATATTGCTGCTAACTATTTCAGAACAACCATTCATCAGGAATCCAGTCACATATTCTGCTATCATCTTAATATCGGTTGTATGACCAGGTCAAACAAGCAATGCTAAAATCTAACCATTCAATATTAAATAAAAACAGGATACACAGTATATTTTACTACAGATATGGGATACTTGAGTGTGGTAGAGTGTAGTGGGTATGCCTTTGGACACTAACTGTATTTATTATGGGTTACAGGGTCCAGTCTCCACTTGAGTCTGGTTCTGCACCCACCCCAGTTACTTCAGTCAATCCAGTCAACTGGGGATCACAATTGTTGGGAGGCAGTCCCTATGATGGACTAGGGGGATTCACACCCTCCACAGTGATGGGTCCTGCACATCGCCCTGGGGGTCAACTTGTTTGTGTCCATTCTGGATCCGGCAGTGTCTGACACCCATCCCTTCTGGGCTCAGAGGGAGACAGCGTTCCACTGCTCCAGTGCCTGCCCCCACCTGTCGGCCATGTCTACTGTGCTGGTCCGGCTCTTCATCGATCTCGGCCTGGCCTGCAGTGATGACATCTTGGTGTTTGTTGTGGTTTGCTAACTTTCTTTTAGGCCAGGCCAAACTCGCCATCTTCAAGACTGGGGTTATAAATAAAATCTCTGGTTCCGGGTCTCAGGAGGTGGGGAGGGTGTTTGAGGGGTTAGTGAAGAGCAGGATGAGGTAAGAATCTATGTTTTGCAAATTGCATAACTGTCTAGGCGACTTTGAGAAGTTCTGGGGCTTTAAGAATGCATTGTGCAAATTTGTGAATAATGCAGAATTGGTGTTTCAATTGTGAATACTGTTGACAGGGGTATATAGGTAATTTTTTAGTGGGGGGATATAAATTAGGTATGTTGTTTTAATTTTCTGTCAGTGAAGTCTAATTAAAACTCAAAACTCCAGTCCACTTAACACAACAGAAACCAGGATGAGTTCTGGCTGAATGAGCTGCTATGGTTCTGATATGGACTTTATTTATGTAGGATCCTTAGTGGTATACTACTAGCATATACTGCACAGTAGCTGTAGTACAAGACATTTTTACAAATGCTTTTTTTATGTTCAGCACACTCTGTGTAATGTATGTACTCACCATACAGAAAGTATTGACATTTACGATACATAGTCACACTAAAGTTCAACGAAGGTTTGAAAAGCATTTTAGTTTGTTGCAAAAAAGACCATTTTGGGAGAATACTGTTATTCTAGTATTACTATTAATTAATAGAATTAGAAGTATTATACTAGTATTAGCATATTATCTTCTCTTATTTTAGGGAAATTGCATCATACCAGGCACATGCCATCATGTTATCATATCCTTTTGACCTTGTGTGTTTTCATACTAATTTGACATTTTAAATGAAGACAATTATTGTAAACAATTAATAATACAATAAGGAGTTCAAGTGCTTAATTTATAAATTACTAAGTCATTAATTTTTAATAATTAATCATTTAGTTATTGAGAATGCATTGTTTTCCCAACATTATATGAAAATATTTTAGTGCAACATATTTGGCTTTGGGAATGTACAGTATGGCATTAAAGACATGAGCTTGATATTAAATTGCATTTTGCAATATGCTAAAATGTGAAATGTTGTTAGCCATTGGATGAACTCTTAGAACTATCCGCAAGGCTGAATAAAGTGCTGTTATTGAAGCCAGCAATCATATGCAGCATGTGCAGTTGAGTCCTTAGACATTCTGTAAGTATAGCATTTCTTTGTGCAAAACATAAAATAACCAGAAAATAACATATCATTCAGTCAGACAGCACTGCCTCCTGGCCTTGGCACATCGTATAAAGTAATGGGAGAATTCTGTACCGACATGCATTTATGACAGCAGGACAACGTTCATACTGTTGACTCCCTGTTGCAGGACCGGACAGCTCACAATTCACAACAGATTAACCTGAGCTTTTCAAAGGCACTTAAACTCAAGGGCTAGCTGCTGTTTGTCTGCAACAAAGGAAACACTGACAGGAACTGAGTTTATATACTGAATATATAAATAAAATACATATAAAAGGCAGATTTTAGCAGGGAATAAAAGGCAATAGTTTGCAGCTCAACATCTCTTTAACATTTCAGTGTAGATCTTGAGTTTTATTCTGCTTGAGATTTTATTGCTAAGACCAAACTTTTAAAAACACACTAAGTGACATTGCTATATAAAGCTATGATGATTCATGTTTGCCATAGATGCAGGCTGATTAACAAGCATAACCTTGGTGTACAGTATTTCTCTTATCGGTTCCTTGTTATTCTCGACTTTTACACTTTGTTCAAACTTTCTTCTTATTATGTGCAGGTGTGTGGAAGAGAGAGAGACCAGGATTTCATATATCCTATGTCTTAGTCATGGTTCTTTCAGAAATGACAATGTCCTAGAAATGAGACACTTGGCCATTAAAATCCATAGCGGTTCTTTATAAGATAAAGCAGCACTTCAAAAGTAGCTCAGTTTGTGAGAGCAAATAAAGAAATGCAGCACTCAATCCAGTTTGTATAAAGAAATTGACTGGCATCAAAGAGTAACCACTATCTCGCCGCCTGAATCAGGAACAAGCCCTGATTTAAAATATTAAATTCAGTCATGAATTTTACATACAATACTGCATCTTAAAGAACACTGGCGAAAAACAAACTGCCGCAATGATATAAAAGACACTGCCTTTTCCACTTTTTCCTCTGAAATTAAAACAAAACGTTCTCTTAAACCTGAGGGTAAAAGTTAAAATAATTCCCTCTTTATGTCATTTAATAGTTTTGTGTACTGTTTGTCACTGTCTATTTCAGTTTAATAAAAGGAGACGGTGTCTTCACCACATTCTAGGTTCACTCTTAGCCTAGTCTTAATAGCTTCTGTGTTTTTCTCTGAAGATGGCTAGCATGAGTCCGTGTTTGAACTGCTGTTATCTCATGTTTAGAGGGTGTTGTTGTGCAGAGAGGAAAAATTGTGAGTGATGGCTTCAGGCTGTTAGCCTTTGTGTCTCACAGCGTCACTCCACCGCCACACAGCCTGTGTGTTCATTTCTAAATAACACTTGGGTAAGGTTACTATTTTTTAGCTTGCTCACTTAAAAAAAAGTCACAAAAGTAGCAGCAGTCATCTTGAGTTCAGGCTGGAATAACCTTTAAATCAATGTGCAGCTGATTCCTCAAGGTCAAATGTGCAGATGTGCCTCATTGACAGAAGCTGAAAACCAAAAGCTGTGATGTAAGATTTCCCTCTGCCGCAGGTGCAGAAGAGATAAATGATGGTGTCAAGCTCAATAATAGAGTCCATTAGGATCTCCATTATTTTGGTGGCTGGTCAAGATATATAATTTTATTCCTCCCAGTCAGTTGGTCATTTCCGTCACAAATCAACGAGGATGGTAAGAGCCCAGTGACACTCCATGTTCTGTTCACATTGTATTTACAGCTGTTTTGGCTGCATCAGGACCCAAACTTGACCTAAAATGACATCAATGTCCCACTGTCATTTCCCGTTGTTTGAAAAAAATAGTGGTCTTTATTTGTTTCAGATCTGCACTTTGCAACACTTTCTTCTGCAATTTGAGTGCCTGTGATTAAATTCTGTCTTAATAAACCCTTTAAAACGCAGCTGATAAACAAGATAAACAGTAGATGGGATGAAGGTTAGTTTTTAGCCTATATTCTAAGTTGTGCCTTTGACATTATTTCTTCGTTTGTTAACAGGAAAGTTTGAAGCTCATTTGGCATGAGTAATATGGTGCTCAAGTTCTCCAAACAATTAATATCTGCTATTAGATCTCAAAGAGCCATGAGATTGTTGTGACGTTGTGTTGTGTTGTGTTGTGTTGTGATGATTTTTCCCATGACAAAAGACTACACTTTTATTTATTGGGGGTGGAACACTCCCAATACACAAACAGAACAGAAGTTACTGCTGTTGAACATGGGGCTTTGGGCTGGACATATACTTATTAAACAGCAATCCAATCCCAGCTGGGGATGAGCTACACATTCCATACCTGCCTCATTAGTTTGACCTCAAGCATGTGACCAGAGTGGCTTTGAGCACAAGGAATCACCACACATTTTTCTCAGTTCAGTAGGTACAGCAGTGTATTATTTGGTCACTGTTAATATCAACGTCCATCTCATACCCAATGTGTCCCACAGGTATGGCTGGGATGCAGAAATTAGAAAATCATGAATGACCTTTGTCATGTGGTTGCAATCATCATCATGAAATCAAAACGATGCTACCCTTACAGGGCTGTATACTTCGGACTGCCATGCTGGGATGTTACACAAAGCTTACTAGAACTGGGTTGATTATAGCTGCTCCTTTTCAGCTGGCGGTGTCTAATGAAGGTGTTTTCACGGCCATTGAATATCCCAGTGACAACATTCAATTAATTTCCTGCTTGCAACATTTCCAAGTGAGTCCCCTCTCTTTCGCTGAAACACACTACACAAGCCATCCCAAGCATGTCTTATCACACTTTTTGTTAGTGATACCCAGGTAAGTAAGTGCAAAAAACGTGAGCTTTAAAATTTTGTATGGGTATATTGGCTTATCACATTGGCACAGTTCATTTGTTAGAATTAAATCTTTAAAAATTAGGTGGTTCTCGGTATCCGAACTGAGCTGAGCCACAAATTACTCAGTATATCCCGTCCATGTTTCCATATTCTACACAGCTTATTGATAATTGACGAGCAGTGTGTTAAAAGCGGAGGATGTTTATGAGCAAGGCTGTTTTATTTTCTGCCACAAACGAATGAAGTGAGTAAAATGGTAGTACCGGTTCCTTATGTTATAGTCCTTGGACCTTTTCAGAAGACATGGAATATCCAAGTCTATGAAATAAGTGTATCATTTCCTTTCACTCCATGCAGATGAACATACACTATCTATGAACCCACAGGGGGCATTAAAAATCACTGCACAGCTTGAATTAAATCAACAAAATTGCACACATCCCTTATTCAACCCCCCCACCCCTCCTGTGCTCCTCTTTCAGTTCTTTATGAAAACCATTGATTAATTCTGCTATTTCTTTTCTCTTTGCTGATTCTCACTCACACTAGTTTTTCAATTGCTCAGTGGCAAAGTGCCTTGGGACACAAATTATATAACCCTAAAAATGCATTCAGTCATGCCTTATTCAGTATATTCCTTTACAAGCATCAGCACAGAGGGGGAAATTGGATTTAATCAGTTTGAAAACCTTTCTTCCAACAGAAACTCAAAATGCAGCTAAGAGTTTGCTGGTAAAATAGGAGGAGAATTGACATTCATAGTAATATGTTTTGCCCTTGGAAAGCTGCTGATTAGATAGCGACAGGTTTCACACAACACATAGAACTACTGTAACTTCAGACTCAGATGTCAGACTGATGAAACACTGAAACAATGCAAAACATTAATGTAATGTTCACCTAAGGGTTTTTTCATTAATTTTTTTCTGTTGATTTTCTATATTCCTTCATGGAATAGAGAACACTGGCAAAAAAGAAGAGGAATCAAGACGAATATGAAAAAGAAGGACTTAATATTTCACCGGTAAAAAATTAATGTGACTTATTATTTATCAAAGTGCAGGGCATTTCCTGGTGGTGGTCATAGATCACATACTGAGCACCATTAGCACTGTACTGTATATTTGTATACTGATAATAACATTGTGTCTGCAGACTTTGAATACCATTAATGTTTCCTTAAAGGTTTCAGGTAGGAAAGGTGTGATAAAACTGCACAGAAGAATTTTGATAAGGCTGCACTAGCTCATGGGGTTTTTGCAGATAATTTCAGATTCTGTCTCAATGTGCTTGTGCTTCTACCGGCACGTTCTTTAAAGGCATTTATTGTCATGACTAGTTGAGACAGCAATATGGTCACGATGAAAAACTCTATTAATTATGAAGGACTGGAAGGCACACAGCACGTCCCATAAACATGTTACCAATAACAAGCCTCCAAGGACATGTCAAAAACGCTCTCTGCCTTATGTTGGTTTAGATAGAGAAATGAATAAAATGTGTTGAAAATGATACGTGCTTTGCGAAAATGACTTTTGAGTGGAATGGAACAGTATATGGTTCTGCTGACATCAAACATTGGCTGTTACGTTTTTGTAACAGAATGTTTCCGTCATTTAAGTTGAAAAATAAGATACAGGAGGCTATCCATTTTCAAATTTATTTTAAACATGACTTAAGGGTTAAATTCCAGGATTTTCAGACAATGCGTTTCAGTTATTGTCATCATGAAAGATTAAAAATGACAAGGGTATTGAGTATCGTTCAAGAAAGGTAGACCTTCACTGCTCTCGCCACAATGGGTGCCTAGCCAACCACTAAAACTTTATTCAGATAAATTAGCATGATTACCTTGCACGTGCAGCAGGAATAACATTCTCTTTTTTTCAGAAGTTAATCTCTACTATTCTATAATAAATTGCAGCAATGGAGGTTCCAAATTAACAAAGATTCTCCTTTGATTATTACAGGACAAGCATGAAAACAGTAAGCCAGGGTACTACATTTCAAAATTCCCAAATTTATCACATATCTCTAAGAGGTGCCCCTGCATTCATTTTTCCTATTCAACATCTGTTACTGGTACCGGAGTGTTAGGAAACTCTGTTGCTATTTGATTCAAAGTCCACAAATGAATCTTTTAATTTATAAGACATTATAAGGTATAACTTGAATAGCTTTCCTTTTTAATACTCATCAGACACCCAATATATAAAAAGTCGCATATAATATGAAGTTATTGCTTTCATATAAAGAAGTTCCTATAAGGGCTTTTCAGGGTTGTGAGAGTGTGGAAAAGATATCCAGCCATGTTGTTAAAGTTTATACCCTGGTTTCTTTCAACAAAAGAATGGATGAGATCCCCAGATCGATTAACTACTAACTTCCAAATAAGCTAGATTTGCTCTCTTTTTTAATTGTTTTTGCTGTATGTTCTTATTTCATTTTTCTTCGTCAGTCACTGCAGCTTAAAAATGTTGACTATGTGGACATTTGTTTTAATATAATGAATGAAAAACGTCAGCATAGATGTGATTGTATTTGAAGTCCTAACTGATACAACAGTGCCAGACGATTTTACAGTGAGGTAGTGTTGCTGTAACTAAGGATAAGATGTGCCAATCACAAACTGCCATGTAAGCACATGTAATCACAACCCCATACAGTACATCTCATGTGCTCCCTGTGTATAAAAATAATATTTATTCACTGTGAGCAGGATTATTTCATCACCGTGTAAGTTAGAGCTACATGACAACACAAAACTGATTTATTATTACAAGCCTGTGGAATGAATGAATTTCCTACCATCATAAGAGAAAGCAGTTTGCAGCTAGGTTGCAAAGGGTCATTGCCTTTTTACTGCTGTTTTGCTTTTTACAGCCATCAGAAGCTGTGTCCCTTCTTCCAGTGACCTCCACTACCAAGGCTCAGGCATGTCTTAATAAAGAACTCTCTCTTTAATCAGATTATGGAATGTGCTTTCTGTGCCATCGCATCGGTCGACATTTTTTTTAATATAATGAATGAAAAACGTTTGACTTCATGCTTAATAGTTCCTGTGCTGTTGTAATATTGAAAGACCTTATTATTCTTTTAGTCTGCATTACAATATTACTTTCTATCGCTCTCTCGGTTCTTACCCTTTTTAACCTGTGCTTACAATTCATTGTAATCTTCACTGGATCCTATTATTTTTCTTTACATGTTTCTGAACTGATTTGGTGAACCATCTGGGATCTTGTCTTTTTTTTTTAAACAGATTTTTAAAGGACAGATCTCCTTAACCTGTTGCCACCCATTCTCCACTTACTCCACATTTCCTGTCCTATTCTACTTCCCTTAAGCTTCTGGAATCTGCTTTCTTGAAATTTTCAGCAATTGATCTGAACTTAATCAATGCAGTTTCACAGTAATTTTTCAAAGCATACCATATTATGCTCACAGATCTCCTGTGGTTCTCTCACTCTGTCTTGATTGTTATCTTTTGAATTAATCAAAGGCCTTCTGATCATCGAAATATACCACATTACACATTATGCTCCCTTTCTATCAATTACTGTTGTTTCTTGTTCAAAGAAATCTTAGATCTCCCAAGCTGTTCAGTCGTGTTTCCACTAAGATTTGCACCTACTGTATCAACAATACATCCAATCTGTAACATTTTGAATTGCATCATATTTTGTAAACCCATGATACAATGTGTACAAGCCATGGAGCAGACTGTACCCCTGCATTTACAGCTGCGTTGTGAAGTCTGTGTTCTAATCTCAGACCTATACAATATGAACAATATCATATGTTTTTTTAATATTTCTTCGAGCAGTGCTCATTTTCAGAAAACCAGCTAATCAGCCAAATCATTTAGTCAAAAATGCACCATGATTTGAATGCTGTGTTACCTTAAGAATTAAATAAAATTACCGCCTGCCTCATTCGGCTGCAATCTCTATTATTCATGAAAATATTATATAGATTTTCTTGGATTACCATCAAGTCAATTTAGTCCCTTGTTAATGTGGTGCAAGGGAAAAAGGAAAACAAGACTCCAAAGAAATCAGTGCATTCATATTAAAGCAGTAAATATTCTGTCTAGTCTTTTTCATGCTGGCTGACTATTTGCATTCATTCATTAACTCTTAATTTGTACAACATTAATCAATTAAATAAGTCCATTTAATAATGAGAATTTTGCTATCTGGTTAGCTTAGACTGAAGTTTAAGCAAAAAGTTCATAAAAGCTCTGAGGTTACTCAGGAGAGCTATCAAAAGTTAAAATAAAAATACATACAGCTTTATATTGCAGAGTGTTAACTTGTGTACTTTTTTATTTTCTGCATTTTTGTCGTATTCCACCTTTCCGTGAGTACGGTACCTCCTCATCATTCTTTGTTAAAGTTACTGTATACCTTTCTGTCTCAGGGAAAAAAAAAACATTTATGAATGAAATTGAATCTAGGGTTTGGTACCCTTTCTTTCGACAAAACACAGGATTATTTCTAATTTAACACAAAAACAACAACTATTTGTTTAAATTATTATTGGTGCCACTCATATACCAAATGTTTCAACAGGAATGTTTGTATGTAATGACTGATTTCATTATTATATAAATATTTATTACTAACAACTTTTAAGTTCTTAATTCAATGCTCCTAGTGATTTCTACTGTACAGTAGGTGATCTTGATTCTTCTTCCTCTACTTAAACTACAGGGCTGCGTATTCTTACATGTTCTTAGATGTCAGTTTCATTAAGACATTACACAGTACATTAAGAGGGTAAAACGCACCTACTGTATTGTGCTTGTGGTTTGTTTGTTTTGTGGGAATCCTATAAAGAAGCACTCATGTTCCCTCATGGGCACTCTTTTGCCAAGGCTACTAGCTGAAAATGTGATAACAGCAAGATGAATGTCTGGTCAAGGAGAGAATTTGGTCAATATTTCACAAAGTACTATCAAAAGGACATTATTTTTAGTGTTCCCAACATCCAGATAAAACAACACCGAAATGGGTTCCTGTTCTAAAATTATTCTAAAAACATTTCTTAATATGTGCTATGAGACAAGTAATGTGATTTAATTGCTTGTTAAAATTATGCTCAGCCAAGACAAATATTACTGTTAATTGCACTTATTCCATGACTTTGGAGAGATGTTTTGAGTTACAGTTACAGGTTGCAGTTCTCAAAACGAGTTACAGTTCTTAAAACAGATGCTTCCCAAAATAATAAGGAGCAAGGATATAATGTATTTTTTCATTAACAGTTAGTCAATTAATATACTTGTCATGGAAGAAAATAAAATTGACATTGTTAAGTACAAGTCTACCGAGACGAAGTTCCTGCAGTGACCCTGTCATCAGTGCGTTCAACCGACGGGTTGAAAAGCCCACAACTTCTGAAGAAGCTATTGTTTCCTTCAGAGGAAAAAAAAAGGGATGTAACAAAAGTAAACTGCACAAAACACCAATGACTTAAACAAATAGAAGCAGAAACCACTGTCTTGAAGGGGGCTGCACAGTCCAGTTCTTTTCTTTAAAAAAAATGCCTCTGGGAAGAAAAATATATTCTAGTGTCATTCTTTCATCCCTTTTCAGAGGTTTCATGCAATATCATCCAGATTCCTCTAGAGGGATTTGGATTACACGTCTAACTACATTCCAGCAAGTGAAGATTCACATAGCTGTCAGCTGTTTTCTTTATTACTGTCTAGGCCTTTCTCCTGCCCAATAGTTCAACTTAACTATATACCTTATGCCTTAACATTGTATATTAAGAGTTTTTACCATTGCTTACATAGTTTTCATTTTTTGTTTTCCACTTTGCTGGGTAAGCCAAGTTGTGCTATTTGAAACTGAAGCACTGGGAAACTCGCTTCCTAATATGGCAATATGTCTTTTGCTTTTTAAAAAAAATATATTATTTAAAAATTATACGGAGGACACAGGGAGAGGCAATTTAACCTAATAAGGTGACAAACAAAATAGTTTTCTCCCCTGCGAGTGTTTCTGCTGGAAACCGAGCGTTTTCAATTGAAGAGCAAGAGGGCTCTGTAGTGATTTAAGAAATGTGAAGGGATTTTCTACTGCTGTGAAAGTGAGAGATTAGCACAATGTGAAGCAGTTCATTTTGAAAAATGTTGTGCTGTGCTGTACTTCCTTCATGGTCATGTGACGTTTGTTTTTAGTTTTCCTCAGCTATTTCATTAGCATAAATAAGGCTATGTAAAAAGTGGCGCAGCATCTCAAATTATTATGCATAGAATTAGCAGTCTTTGAGGTGGTTCATCCCTGCTAACAGCTGTAAACTAAAACTGCTCTTGAAGAGTACTTGATTATTGACCAAGTAAGGGGCCTACATCAGCATGGGATGATGTTTAAGACTGTCAGGGTTAAAGCTTTCAAAATACATTAGTGTCCCCTAAGGAAGTGAAATTGAAATGCAAACTTAAGCCGCCTTCAAGTGAGCAGTAATCTTGTTCAGGGGTTTGATGGTTGCTGAGAAAACAGTTCCTATAACTTCATTAAGAAGGAGAATTTATATGTGACTGAGGCAGCAGGGCTCAGTAATTAAGTGTTCTTCACATGAGAATGATAAAAAATGGTCAGGGGTTTTGATATTTTGTTTGTGCTGTAATAATCAGATGATCCTTCACATACATTTTCATACTCAGAGGCATGTCCTTGATTTGTAATCAAAGTAGCACACGGTCACAGGCATTTTTCATGATGGTTGTATTAGATCTCAAACTATATTTATACTGTATTTTCTGACTGCATAGTGAAGTGAAGCTTAGGACTGCTGTCATACAGCTTCTGGGTTTTAGGTTTCATTCCACCACTTGGCTATCTGTTAGGGAATTCACACAGGTTTTCACCAAAGGCTTCAGTTTTATTTTGCTTCCCAAAGGCATGCATTTTTGATTGGGTCTTCTAAATTTGTCTCTTTTTCTGTGGCTCTGAGATTTGTCATGCCTCCTCATGTGTGGAGATGGAGAGAAGTTTTCCTCTCTCTATAGTTTCATTTTCTTAGGTGGAAGTGATGTCCCCTCACAATTTTTTCCCTTTCCCTAATGAAGGTCAGAGCAAGGTGGAAAAGGGTTCTGCTTCTTAATTACTGGAATGTTCATAATTGATTGATTATGCTTGGGCAGTATAGCAAACAAATAAATGAAGAGTGAAAATCTGACACAATGTACTGTAATGTACTGACTACTGTACTGTACTGGAATCGCTGTGCTTGCTTCAGTTTAACACACTCCTCACCAGAATAGGAGACTAAATGGTGATGGATAAATATTGTATCTAGATATGGATGGATACCGTATATAGTCTATGTACAGTGTATAGAGAGTAAATACTGTACTTATAAATACACATTTTTAATCCCAGCAAATTCTAACAAGAACCCTTCTAACAAGAATTTAAGAACACAGCCATTGACTGATGTATGCAAAACCATTAGCGCACTGCACATTAACTCGTCTACCTTTGCTGCATTAAACCAGCCAGTTCAATTTAAAAAAACAATAAGGGAGTCCGGGCAAATTATCAACAATATTAACTTGATACTACAAAGATGTTAGAAAATGTATAAAAGATAATAGGAACACATTTCCTATTTGACCTGAGGTTTACTACAAGTAAAAATAAATTTCAGCTACAGTACAAAGGGATAGGTTCTCTGCTATTGGGTCTGTGAGAGCAGACATTTCTGGTTGAACAGACTCATGGTGCTTCAATTGATTATAGCATGATTAGTAACCTAAAAAACAATCATAATCAAGGACAATGATCTAGGGTATTGTGTAATTACCATCTTCACTAATTAAAATAATTAGGAAAAATATGAAGGGGAAAAGAATGAATTATAATTGTAGAGTTGAAAGTTGGATATCTGGTGTTGTAAACTGTAAAGAGGCATCAAAGACCACACATAGTAGCAGACTTGTGAACTCCCTGCATCTCCTTTTACTGTAACAAAATCTCTTACAGTATTTTATGTCCGCAGGAAAAATGACAAACGGTGACGTGAGATACAGACTTTAGTGCAATGAAAATATTTTTTCTTAACTGTGTCAGTTGTACCATTTACTAAGTTAATATACAGTATATTGTTTGAAATATGATACATTTTCCACAGTTGTATTCAGTGCATATACTGTACCTACAGCACCAATCAGTTTCACTTTAAGAAAGAAAGTACTTGTCTTGACAGTGTAAGCTACACTACACTGCTGATGCACTGTCACTGAAATCACCTCATTTTGCTCAGTGGTATACTCAGACATTCAGAATATGTGGGCAGATTATTCACAATGCTAAAGTATACTTTAGAAATGCAAATGTTTTCTCAGCTGAATTATTGTACTCAATACCAACCAATCCACCTGTCTGAGGGTATGATGGCAGCTAGTCCTGTAAACGATATTAAAACCCGTGTTATCACCCAACCTTGTCATTCTTTTGAATATGAAAACATCACAGACATTAAATGGCATTAAATGAGCCAAGTACATGTGATGTGCAAAATGAAAAAGATTTGAGTAACACAATGCCACAGCTCAGTGAAAAAAGTCCATTGTCACAAATTACAGTATGTGTCACGTTGCACATTACAGTAGGGTAATCGGGTTCCATCCATCCAGAATCTTTTTTAAAAATGCTAACACAACTGTGCAGAATTGAAGCTCTATAAAAAACTCATTTATGGACCCTAGAATCGTAACATAGCAAAGTGTTACCTGGCCATTATTGTAGAGTGTGCATCATCATGGACAAGAACTGTATGGATGCTGGCAAAAGAATATTTTGTCTGAAGATTCCTGGATCTGGATCTTACTTGGAGATATATAAGTATAGGGTAGAAACCATTAAAAACTCATTGATGTTCATGTACAGAAACCAAATTGTTTTGATTGTGATGAAATAGGGCTGTGGGTGTGGAGGGGAGTAACATTACTGATAACCTCAGTAATCAGTTTGTTGTTGGAGATGGTAATCTCACTGCCCGGTGCTACAGTATGTCAACCACATTTTGAAACCTGTGCCCCACCCATTCTTACAGCAAGACAAAGCATTGTCTTTCTGAATGATAATGCCTATTTCCACATGGCTAGGATTGCTCAAGGTTTTCTGCTCTAATCTGAGCTGTGTGTCATACATTGACCCACTGTATTTCCAGATGCTAAGCCAATGGAGCTCCTGCAGGACGGCTTGGTATACATGTGTCTAAAAATCAACTGCTGCCAACTTCTGCTGCTCATCTGGCTGGCTTGTCAGAGATAAAACAGAGGAACCTTCCTCTAATCCATTTATGCAGTATTCCTGCCAGTTAGCCCTTTCCTTTAGCATGCTGTTGAGTTAATGGTGGAAAATTACCTATGTGGAGGGGAAGTCTAAACAATTTAAAATGCAAGGAGGTGAAATGGGAAATACTTTTGACATTCAACACCTCATTATGTGCATGCCAACAGCGTCTTCTTCTTTTAAATGTTTCATCTGATACAATTAAACATGAATCCAAATATGGATCCAAGAGGGATATCATGGATATAGCTAGTGTTTAGGAGGATTTTGCTGGTCTACAGAGATCTGCATGGAGTACTGACATACAGAAGACATGATGGATGGATTAATACCTTCATTCATTTATTTCTTCTTTTAATTGTATAATGTTAGTATGCCCAAAGGGGTTGGGCAGCCAGGTGACCTTGGACCCCTAGAGATTTTTTTTCTCCTTAGTAAGGAGTTTTTGGTTACTCTCCTTCGTTGTCTCTGGTCTTTTCTGTTCTGTATTCACAACATGCATGGTAACATGCATTGTTAAGTGCCTTGGGGCAACCTTGTTGAGAAAGGTGCTATATAAAAATAAATTGAATTGAATTGAATACAGACTAAAATCACATTTGATGAAAGAGCATAGTTTCTGCACAGAGCTGCAATTGCTTTCCATGGTCTTACGTAGCCACAGTGTTCTCAGGCCATTTCTGACAGTAATTTGGAGCTCCAATCTGTTGCAGTAGCTGGCAAGCCCTCTGTCCACTCTTCCTTTCTCTCCTCATCTGCTGACATATCTGCAAGTGCGCGCGTTGCTGCCAGCAGTATAGACATCTGTGCCAGTATGTGGATTGAACAAAATGTCTCAAAACACCCACAGCAATCATAAACGCATAAGCAATCCATTTGTACATGTGCTACACCCTTGGATTAGTGTTCAAATTAAAACCAGAACTTTTTCTATCTCTTTTTGATACCACGTTTTAGAAACAAGAACAGTTAAAATATTGAGGCCGACCTCTTCTGCAATTTCTTTGCAAGAAAATGCCATTGACAGGTCTAGTATGGACTCGAGGTGTATTTTATTATGAAATCAAAGTCAAAGATGGAGCTGGGAAAGGAAATATGTAGATACACGTTATAAGTCACTTTGAATCTTTAGACATTTTTCTTGCCAAGCGATCTGTGAAACTGTCAGGTAGACTGTCACAGTATATGATTCATCTGCCACTATGTAACCTGCCATCTCCCTAATGAATATCACATCTGTCTAGAACTACCTATTGAAGCTCATTAAATTGCATTCTTCATCAGCCAAGTAAACCACTCATGTGTGGGCCACAAACCTCAAGTTATGGTCATGGATAGAGTACAAAAGTAAAAAGGGCATTTCCTCTGTGGAAAATTCCATTTTAAACTCAGAAATACCCAAATAAAGTGAGAATGCATATTACATTATGTCCATAATGCACTGCACTAATATTTCTATTCAACTGTATAAGTTCTAGCAACGCATATTATAAGCTGCTTCATCAGTAAAGTAGTATTCTTTCCAATAGATGCAGGCATGGACCCCCCACAAATAAAATTACTTTTGCAGTCACAAGCTAAAGCCCTTTAGCCCTTTATTTGGCTTTCAATGCAGACTGTGTCCAAAACAGCCAACGAAATGCTGAGCCTGACAAACCACTGGTATTTCAACCGATTGACTGCTGCAATATAATCACGCTTACCCTGGAAGTATTATTGACCTCATGTGGCTTTTTCAGAGGCCAATAACCACTGTTGTAAAAACTGAGGATGCTACTGCTTCCACATAAAAGCTTTTTATTTTTTAGAGACCTTCTGAATAGAAGTGTTTTTCCTTAATCTTTCTTTTCATCTGTCTGTGCAGTGGTGGAAATACTTTGCATGACGCCTTGGGGATTCATGAGACCCTGGTACATATGTGAACCAATTATTTGATTAATAGAGCAAATTAAGGATTGGGGATGATTTTACAGGAAGCTACCAAATCGACTGGGGGTCATTGCTCTGGTATCAGGGCTGCCTACCACAACAGGCAGCTGTCACAGTGGTCCTTTGTATGGGTACATTCTGCAGCAAAGAGGGTTTCTTTCTATCTTGGTTATAAAAGGAGCAATTTTGGGAAAGGGAAGAAAAGAATCTCCCTAACAATTTTAGTTTCAATGATCATGGAGATTATTTAGCATCACCTGAAAACCTTTTGAGGAAGCATGGAGAAGCTATGTGAAATACTCCCAGGCATTTATAAATATTTGAGGAAGACACGACACTAATTTACATGATTATGATTCATTTAGGATAGAATCTAGGTCAGCACAAACGTAGCACTGATAAGGAGATCACATGGGACTTGCAGTTTGAAGAGCATCCTTATTAATTGCTCTTAGTAGCAGTGGAAGGGTAAATGTTTAGGTTAATTATTGTTTAGATGAGGTGCACCACCACAGGAGAAAAATAAACGCAAAAACTAAATCATTGAAATAATGTGAGAAAACTGAAAAACAAATGGCACGCCTCAGAGGAATTGGATTAAACTTTAATTAGACACTACCTCATCGCTCTAGAGATTTTTAGACATTGTACTAACCAAATCAGATGAATGAAAATCATATCTTAATTACTTATCTCATAAATCCATGACAGTGATGCAAATACAGTACTATTGTTTCCATTCATTATTTACTCATACCTTGTGATTCATTACCCATAGACAAAGCCTGACAAAACATCTAAAAATACCTCTCCATTTGTAGTTCAGTATGCCAGAGAAAAATTCTAAACGTACAACAAATGCAATGTTTACAGATTCCAGCTTTTGAAAATTTTTACAGAGGAAAATGTATTATTAGGTAGCACATACAGTACAATACATTTTAAACAAGCTTTAGACCTTTTTTTTTACCACAGACGATTTTTTATTTAGGCAATATTTCCATTAACATAAAATGTCTGCTGTTTTGTCTCAAGTCAATACAATTGCTGTCCACCATGTGCACAGAAAATTAGGGGTAATCTATACTTACATTTATGAGTGAAGAATGAATGGGAACATGTTTAAAAATGTAAAAAGAGCCAAACCACCCTTAATGAAGGTAATCATTCACTTTGTCAAAACCTACACATTTTTCTACTTTACAACTTACTTCAGAATGAAATGTATTTAAAATCTAAATCAGACATCCTCCAAGAATGAAGACTTCTTATTATATTGAAAAAGACTGCTACTATACAAGACCCTGCACAGCTTTGTTTTTCTAGCTTCAAAAGCTTTGCTCTGATTTCCTTTATACAATTGGAAAATGAATTAAGAATAGAGAAACCAGTTTATTTGAAAAAATACATATTGTTAAAATGATCATGATAAAATTCCTCATTAAAATATTCTAAAATTACAGACATTTGGCATTAAGACAGTTGTGCAATGGTTTGATCTGCTTAAGGGATACAAAACAGAGAGAGTATACAGTATAAGGGATAAATGACACAGGGATCTGTATTAACAATGCAAATTATAGAGAAGCAGGGTTATCTTGCATTACAAAACAATCATGTCAATTGTTTCAGTAATGTTAGGGAAAGTATAGGCTGGATCCTAAAATAAGAAGTAGTACTGGGTGATAGGACCACACCTTAGGTTAAAAGATAAATGCCAACTTCCTGATTAAACCGATATAAGCTTTTTGGATTCTGCTGGGGGTCAACAGGCTGCTGATTATTAATTCACTGAATCTAAAAACATAAGAAGGGATGAACGGCTTTCGTTTGTAACCTATCCAGCTTTTTTGATTGCTAGAACCAAACTGAGTTATTATACTTTATTCAGCCTACTGTTATATACAGTAACTTGTTCTTTGAAAAAAAATAACAGCAATGAACACAAACACCGTATACAGATTTTCAGACGACAGAAATAAAAGAATATTCTAAATTTGCTGTCATTGGGCATTA
This sequence comes from Lepisosteus platostomus, assembly GCF_059453375.1. NCBI lineage: Eukaryota > Metazoa > Chordata > Actinopteri > Semionotiformes > Lepisosteidae > Lepisosteus > Lepisosteus platostomus. The sequence continues at coordinate 10,470,034 of NC_142631.1, read as the reverse complement.
AGACAGTTGTTCAATGGTTTGAGATCTGGTTAACAGACAGTACATAACTGATAAATGACACAGGGGTCTGTATTAGGGCCATCGCTGTTCATATCAGTGATCTAGATTCTAGTGTAGGTAGTACACTAGTGACGTTTGTAGAATCTGCAAAGGTTATTCAAAATACATAGAATCTGTGATTGAACCACCACCTGGCCAATGACATTTAATCTAGAAAAGTACAGAGTCTTATCATAAATTACAGACACAAAATAGGAAACTCAAGAGCGTGAAGAAGGCACTTATAAAAACAATTTAGGTGTTTATCTTCACCCATCATTTACATGTTCTAAGCAGTGCTTGGAAGCATCCATACTCTAAGATATAAGGTTATAACCACAGAAGTTAAATCAAGGAATGTTATGGCGAAATTCTACAACATACTAACAAGACCGTGACAGGAATATTGTGACAAAACAGATATAGTTGCTCTGGAATTAGTCCAGAGAAGAGTGACCAGGAATTTTCAGGGGTTAAAGGAATGCCCTACATTGATGGGCTGAAAGAACTGAACTTTTAAGCCTGTCGGTGGAATATATCTGAGATGCTCTTCACTACACTGACTCAAGAGGAGTAATATCTTTTTTTTTGTAATGTGGAGACCACAATTCTTCATAATATTCTAAATGAGGTTTTAAATCATGTATTGAGTAGATTTAACATATCCTACATATCTTTATCCTTACATATCCTAAAATTCTGCTTCCTTTATTTATTGGTTTCCCACATTGTCTAGATTAAAATTCTGTGTTGACATAGACACCTTTTTTTTCTTATATATATATGATGTATATTTCAGAAAAACAACAGGTTTGGCATTTACCTCTAACACAGAGCAGCATTACAAAACCCTGAGCTGCTGTTCCATCATTTTCCACTCTCTCACCTTCTTTATTGCTCCATCCTTCTGTTGAAAAGGGTCAGCACCTTTGGTGAAAGGTCTGAAGCACATCTTTCCAAGGCAAGGAAAAGGTGTCCTGCTCACCCAGATCGTTTTAAACCACAGATCACACAATCAAGCAGCTTTTTTTAACACTTTCTTGGATCAGACGTTCTGCATCCTCACTATACAGTATATGTACGTCTTTCTGCTCCCTGCTCCCTTGTGTTTCATGCAGGCTTTGAATTAATCTGTAATCGAGTCTGTCAGATCACATAAGAAAGTCAATAATTATTTTGTCTCTAGAGCCCCTTACATTGATTTACCACCTAAGAGCCCTCTATAGCTTTCTGTAAACTATTCAAAATCCAGCTCATCTGCTATGGGGTAGGTTTCTGTGAGGCACACTCTCTGTTTGGGCTTGTATTTGATAAACTGTGTGATTAAATATGAATGACTCATGTATTTGGTGCAATGTCACTGGCAGGAAATAGATACTGAATTTTTTTATGCCTAAAGTATCTTCTCCTGCAGAGCAACCACAAGATTCTGTATTCAGTAATGAAGACAATATTATAATGCATAGAAAATGCGTTTCCTGTAATGCATAACCTTAGGAAGTTTAAGATTTTTCATTTACTATCTTGATGAAAAAAAAACAGTGATATTAATCATGGATGAGCATAAGCCATATTAACAACAATGGTTTTACTTCCAAACAGTCCTTTTTATCCAAGACGGAGGTTTCCCCATCTCTGTGAAGTGGACTTTTCCATGACCAATACTGCCTTTAAACAACAACCAACTGCTTTTTTCTACTGTATACTGAAGTGCTTATGAACTGTCATTTATTTTACTGTTTGTTTAGCAATGCTAGCTGGCCACCCACGACATAAGAAGGGGTATTTTAGTTTTGGTCTATGAGACTTGCTTTAATGGTTAACACCTAATGCATATCCAATCAAATAATTATTTTTTTTGTTCGTTTTCCAAAGAGAGCACTACTAAATAACAAGTATTGAAAACTTTTTAAGGAGCTGCAGATTTCTGTTACATCCACCCAGAGGTATCAATTCCCACATTCTACAAATTTAGACATTAAAACAATTCAGTGTAAATCTCAAATGTAGACAAATTTAAATTTGTGATTAAAATAAATCCCTGGATTACAGTTCTGTTCTAAGCACTATTTTCCAAAATCCACAGTAATGTTTCAGACATGCATAGACTTATTCTATTACATAATTGTATAACTTGAAAAAAAATGACAGAATAACTCCTACAGATAAAGACTGAATTAATATTTTGTGTTATCAACGTGAAGATCAGCATTAAAAAAACATATGCAATTGTGAATTTACATGATTGATTTGTGTTGTTGTTATATTGTGTTACTTTTCAAGTCATTTACTTCTGTTTTGAAATTGTAACAAAAAATCAAATGTAACTGACAACTGTAATTCTTACATAAAGAGTAACAATTGCTCACCAATGGTAACTGACCAATCACCAATGGTAACTGACTGGCAATATTGTATATGTATATTATGCAGTATTAGTAGAAAAGAGGATAGAAATTGTCTCATTATGGAAAATACATTTTTGAAAAGACATTCAATCTCAAAAACTCTTACTATTTAAAACAGAGTTAGAAGATTAAAAATGTTGGTTAACTGCAATTATTCAGAATAAGCTTTTAAATGTAAAGAAATATTTAAACAATGGTGCTTACAATCAAAAATACTGCTTCGTGAAAAATTGTATTTAACAGAAACGCATTAGTCTGGTTACTGTAGAAAAGCCTTTTGAAAGGTCAGTAATTGCTTAACCCACATGCATAATATTTTTGAAGATGAAGGAATTAATCTCTACTCTCATCAGCTGACATTTGCAAACTGTGTATTTCCAGGCAGACTTTGTTATTGATCTGTATTGAGATGTATGCTTGTGAAGAGACAGTCTCGTGGTTTATTTTTTGAACTTTGTCCTGCTTTGAAGAAAGTTAAATCTATACTCTTTAGTGAGAAAATAATAGAAACTACAGTATAACTCTGAGCTAAGTGAATACTGTATTATTTGACAATTGGGTTATTTATGATAACCTTACCATTTGCCTTTGGGCATGAAGTTAGCAGCACTGATAATCAAACTAGGTACCCCAGAAATGTAAGAAAACGTTACTGCAAACTCATTTGTACAAATGGTTTGTTTTCCCCTACATTACCTATATGCACCATCAGCTCTGTCCAGAAGGGGTCACTCTAACCACGCTTTTCTTTCTGGAATACTACTTACAGCATGTCTACCATATCAACATACTGTAGGCCCGAATTCAATTCAAAATCCTATTTTTTTTTTATGGTGGCTTTCCAATAAATTAGATGCAAAAAGCAGGAGGCCTGGAAATTATGACTGGAGAAAGGGTAAAATCTTGATTTAATGCAAACTACTGTTCTTTTTTTACATTGTGTTGGCAAATAAAAAATTTGCATTTTATTAGTGAATTGCTGTGTTAGCTGCTCATATATATATATTTAGCTTTTCTTCTACTGGAAACAGAATAACAGCTCACCTTCAGGTTACATTTATCTGTCATTATGCCATGTTTTCCCATTGTTTTATACAGGATGTATAATACAGTATATAATGCCGGATTACGAAAGGGAGATAAATTCTAACAAATTAGGCAATACGTGTATTATATTCACAGTTTAATGAGATTTTTGTATTCCAGAGAAAGCGGTCCTGATTGATGGTTATAAACACATTCTAACCCACTGGGCTTTTACGCTCAATTTGCTGACTGTACGAATCCGTGCGCAATTTAGAATCCTCTGAACTGACGAGCTCTCATCAACTAATCACTATACTGTACTGCTCTAAAGCATTTTTTTTCCTTTGTGCTTCCCGTAAAATGGTTTGCGCTATGGAGTACGTTTTCTGACGCTGTGCTCCCTAAGACGTCGTCGTGTAGGATTTACCTGTTAAAATGTGGAGTAGATGATTGATTGAAGTGCTGTATCGCATTTACTGTAAATAACTCAACTGTTTTAAATTAAATTGCCTATTTCGCGAAATACGCTGTCAACTGTGAAGCAATGTGAAACAATGCGCTTTGCACCTCAAATTGATCTAGAAAAAAGAAAGGAACCAAACGTTTATTTTAGTCATTTACACATTTATAATGGAATCCCTCCCAGCATAAGTCACCTGGTTGTCGCGACCCTTACCAGGAATAAGCAGATTTGTATTAAGGGATAATAGAATCCTGTAGAAATCCATCTATCCATTTTTAACCGCTTTATCCATTTCAGGGTCAAATCCATCGTATCAGAATCTACAGCTTCTACAGACATGCTTCTCACAAACCAAATTATTCAACAACAGTAGTGTTACAAAACATAATTGACGTGTTCACCAAACCTAGTTATGTTGTATTTGGAATTTTAATGCTAGGATAAACATGGCGCACAATGCACTGTAAAACACAAAACTGCTGTTGCGCGCCAGGACATGGTGGCACTACTACTGTATGGTGCATTTTAAGGCTGCACAATTTACAGTAACACTATTTCAAAATAGTGCTCCGTACTTGGACCACTGTTCAGATTATGTATGGAGAGACCAAGATGGCTTGGTTATTCAAACGACATACATGTTCCGCTCATTGGTGACAATGTATATACCATTAGGTCATGATTCACAATGAGAATAGATATGTGTACTAGAAACGTACACACTGTAGGTTAAACTGAGATTTAGTCGATGTCCGTCCATAAATCTGTGCTAGATTTACTTCCTAGACCATCCATCCATTCATCCATTTTCCAAACTGCCTTATCCAGTTACAGGGGACGCTAAAAACAAACCCGCAAAGTTTTAAATAATGAAATCGTTGAGAAAAAAATGACATCATACACTATACAGTACTTAGTTATTGTACTTTGAGGGCATTTTGGAAAAGTACGCATCGACAGCATAAAAACTATGCCTGTGTGCCTGCTGGATTTACAAGTTAGCATGAACGGAACATACGCACTTTTCTTCGCGAGTGTTATGAGATAAATGATATCGTTTAAAATTGACTTATTATACAGTACAATTCATGTATCAGATGCGGCGGTATTTAATGAAAAGTCATGGAGATGCGAAATAGCAGTCTTAACACTAAACTAGAATCCACCCATACGTAATTTAATTTCTACATGTATTTGTGTCCCCGCCCATTTATTAATGACCATGAGCAAGTAATTTTCAGCTTTGCTTCTCTTGCCGGTTTTTGCTCTCTCTCTCTCTCACAACTCTGTCCAGATCAACATACTGTTTTGGTAGACGTTAGGACCCCGCGGACTCTCGACAGAGGCTGAAGGAGTGGTATATCACTGACTACTATAGAGCTCTGACTGTAAAGCTGACTAGATTTCAGGTCGGTACTTTTTTTTGAAAACCTGGAATTGTACAGGGACAGGTGCAGGTTACCATGACCTCCCTTCATTAAAGAAACGAACATCACCCTGCCTAGATGGAGTTTCTCGTCAGTACACCTACCACCATGGTGCAAGACATCTAGTTAATTTTTTTTGGACGAGAAAGACAAAGTCTGCGGGTGACTTTTGCCTTTTTTTTGTGTGTTGTACAGTACATTTTTTTCTGTTCTCTGTTCCTTTGCAGGCATTTGTGCAGCGCTGTGCTGTTATAACCAAAGCTTTGCCTGGGACTGTAATTTTCTTGACGGAGTTTCTTTAACTGGACTGTCGGCACTCATGAATTCGGATATTAATATATACCTCGCCAGGGACAAATCCTCTAGCATCATGAGGAAGAGAGCGGTCCTGCTGAGGAAAGGGTGCAGTTTTGAGATAACGAGGTACAGTATGGCTTTCGCTTGTCTTTGTTCCGCACCATTTTTGCTCTACCTGAAAACTAGTGTTATGACTGTGTTGCACAACAGTTACTCAAAATTTTCTCTGCCACAAGCCACTCTGAATAACTAGTACTGCGGTAGTCAACCAGGAAAGCTCAGTCTGCTGTAGGGAGAGGAGGTGGGGGTCTTTTGAAGATGCTCAATCAATGTCAACATTATTGACTTGAACTGAACAGACTTTCCGCATTAATAGCGGTAAGATTGTTGCTCTTGGCGCATTTCAACATCTTAGGCTAAAGCTAAAATACTTAGACATTTAAGTTTTTATTCATAATTGACATTGCATTTACTGTTTTTCAGTGAAAGTTCGGCACCACAGTATACAGTGCCCTGTAAAAATACAGTATAACTGTTCTCATAAACGTGGTAAGCTTAAGTACCCGATTTATAAAATACTACAATACAACGATTGTTTCGATATCGACCCTGTTAGAAGCTACATTTGCTAAACAGTATATTTACCATTATTGCAATATTTAAGTTTTTAAATTATAAACTATTATAGGTTAAATGAAGCAGGACTCGTGAAATGGGAAAACAAGAACCTAATTATTCCTTCACATGACACATTCTGTTACTGAATACGAAACAGTATATGCTGCTTGTCTCATTGAAAGCACTTCACAGCTTTCTCATATTAACCTAAATAGCTCAGAACGGAGGCCTGGTCTTTGTGCATTAATACTCTTAGGGGACTCGGGCAAACGTCTTGAGTAGTCTGTGCATGGAATCTTAAACCTGTCTAATTTATTCCTACTGTTACAACATACTAAGTGAAGATTTGAGCTGGCATATCAAATGGAAACGCGTTGCACAGGTGCGAGGTGCAGAGGGATTTGTTCAGCTACGTAGAGCGAGTGTAACATGCAGTAAAAAAGGTGCACCGACCCAAAGATACATTTTTCTGGAAAGAAAAATGGACGTACAGTATACATTGTTATGTAAGTAGAGCTATCAAACTATGATTTATAATTTTCCCCAAACAAAAATCTCTGACAGAAGATAGACTAATTCTACTGTATATGGTTTCTCTTTAATAGTTATGTTCCATATGCAGTTAAGTGAAGCTCCAATTCCATAGTATGTTGGTGTCATTGAATTTTACTATCGCAACAGGAAAATTAAAATTGATTCAACCTGTAGTGTGCAAATCTCTTAGTTTTACTAGTCGAAAGTCAGTGTAGGAGTGAAATACAATTTAGTTTTATTTCATAACCACACGTTATGCTATGAGACTACACATATTCTTATATTCAACATGTTTCATAAAACAATATATAGTTCCCGATTTAGAAACATTTCGGAATATTTTTACTGCTGAATCAAAAGACGTGGTTCACCTGAAGTCAATGAGCTCCTTCGTTTACGAGATGGTCTTTGTGAATTGCCACTAGATGGAAGCATAGCCCTACACACATCGTTTTTTAAATCCACTTCTAAACAATGTGCCTGTATTTGCATTTACGTATACTATTTTTCCTGCGTAGTAAGTAACGCCAGTGAACAGAAATGGTGCAAGACGAGGGAGATCACGACATTGGCTGGTACCCCCACATGACCAATCTGTAGAAAGAACCATGAGCGTCTCTAAAATCTCGATGCAGTTAATAAGTTGTCTATTGAGTGCAGGTCTGGAATTTAAGAAAAAACACTGAAAATGTAATCCTCACAAACATTCACACTTGACGTAAACGATGGCCTAAGGAAGTATGAGTCAAGAGTAAATACAGATAGGTCAGAGAAGGAAGAGTTCAAAGGCATGATAAAAAAATGAGTAATCACTATCAGAAAGTTTATTTTATTGAGAGATGAGGTCTGAGTACACAATGTAGTGTTTGTAGTGTACAGTACTGTTTCCTAGTCAGGCTGCTTTGTGCAGTACTGAGTAGATCGTGAATATATGACTTCCCACTTAAAATCTGTTGTAGATTTATTTGTTCATGCAATGTGGAGAATCACTGAAGTTGAGGTGTAATACATTGTTCAGGTGTAAAACAGTAGTTTTTCAACAGAGACTCAAACATGAAACTCCAACTGAAAGTCTGGAGCTCCAAACCACTATTCTATACTGCTATTTCTATTTAAAATAGTCCCTTTCATCCTACAGAAAGTTTTGTACATCTGATAAACCTTCTATGATTTCCCTATGAAGAAACACCATGCAGCAAAAATATTCAAAAAGCATTGTTTTATATGAAAAGAGGTGACCTTTTCAGTGCTGGCTTTGGGAGATAGGGTAGCCTTTTGAAAATTAACACAAAATAACACTTAAAATGTCTTGGCATGAAATGGACACCTTTGAAATTTTCAGGGAAAAATATTTTTTGTCCCACCCTGATTGAAATGTATTGCAATTATTCTTGACATTTCAGAAATGCTTGAAATAAGTGTAACTTATTTAAACTGACTTCTTTGTGACTGTCATATTTGTTCAGTTGTACTGCCATGACCTTGTCACTTTATTTGTTTTTTAAAGAAAAACCGGTACTGGATTCTGTCATTGCATTGTGTTGTCAAAAATTGCTATAAAAAAATCAATGTTCACGCCATGGAAACAAGAAGGTAGTATAATCTGTTAAAATATACAACTGTGAACAGAAAATGCCAAGCTTTGTTAAAAGCAGACAAGAAATGTCTGACAAGTTTTGCTCTGATTCCTGAAATCATATACAGTACTATGAAAACAAAAGCACTAAACTCAAGCAAGTCCTGTTGTGTCAAGAGTAATGATTGTGTGTTGTGAGCATTATGCTGTGAACCTCCTGTGAGATAAGATGGAAAAAAATCTGTTTCCTGCAGAAGCAGGAAAAATAGAAAAATCCATATTAATGTAATATCGGTCAATATAAAGCATATGCTCAAATACTTTTCCATTCATATACAGTATGTTGATGGAAAAATCACCCCATTCACTGCGTTCTTTAATCGGCAGTATTTGCAGGAATTCTGCGCCGCAGAGAAATTTGAGTGGTATGTTTATACAGTACTCTGTTTAATTTCAAGGCCTGAGTAATCCCATATGCATGTGTGCAGTAGTGGGACAGGGTGTGGTGGGGTGGTTATGTATCTCAAAATGGATAAATCGATACAGCTACTAATTGGGCCAGACATTTGCAGGCAGGTTATAGACCACAACATTTATTTCAGGCATTTTTTTTTCATGCAAATACTGTATTGGGAAAAAGTCAACATTTTCTGACAGAAAATGGCATATGTAGTTTTAATGTCTTCTTTAGATACCTGGATTTGACTTCAGATATCTGGATTTGACTTTAACGTGACTCTTGATAATGTTAAGTGTACAACGTTTAACAGGGCAAGTGATGTTAAAAATGCTGTAATAGTATAAGTGTGGATTACAGCACAATATAGTGAACATCAAAAGAAATGTATATCTGTACACCAACAGATTCAGGGTCAGATTCAGGCTATCACCAGGAAAATAGTTTTAATTGTTGCAGGTCCATTGACATCTAAATGACCAGACATGACATAGGTAAACTCACTATGATGATTTATATTTGTCATCAAAAGGGGTGACCACTAGGGCACAGGCACAGGCTAGTAGTGTGTGTGGTCATTGCTGTGAGCATTCCAAGTTGTAGCAGTGTTCCACGTGCTTTGCACAAGAGTGCAGATGCTGTCTTGTCAGATACTCTCTCATAGATTCTGGACAAGCACGTGCCTGTTCCACTGGTCTCTGAGCCCTGTGCGACATGCCCTTCAATGGGCTCAGTTCTGATGAGCATAAATGTCACATTTCCATCTCACAGGAATGTCACTGTCACAAGCAGCAGGAGGACGCTTGTTGTCCTGTTGGAATGCTGTCACATCAGGACAAACCCACAGAAGGTTAGGTCTTCGGCCTTGGTCAATATAGTGCCATGCAAATAGGCTGCCATCAGTCAGTACAGATGGAGTTCTAAAGGGATCGTGTTCTCCTGTCTAGACCATTAAACTTGGACATTCATATTGATCTTGCTGATTACTTTGATCCAAATCAAACTTACTTTTGACCCAAAGTGTGGCCTATCATTGATGAACTGCATTTCGCTATTGGGTTAGACATTGTCATCTATGAACACACCTGACAGTGAGTGATAGTGAGCTTTCTTAGTCTAGCTCCCAATATACTGATGGCAAGTAGGTGTTATTTTCTTGATGAGAAGAGCATACTGTTTCCTTTATTTCTTGATGTAGCATCACTACATCACTTCATGACCCGTGCCCAGACAGCTCTCTCTCTAATGAGGTGATTTTAAACGTATGCAGTAGTCAGAGGCACTTGAGTTGATCATGGTCAGCTATGAATGATCAATTAATCTCACCAACTTTTAGTTAGCATCCAAAATCACGATTTTTTAAAAACATACATAAACGGAATGATAAGATTCTTTGGATGTTCACTGTATTGATTTAACAATTATTTTAATAAAAGCTGGTTACCGTCTTGCAGCACAGCCAAATTAAATTGGCACCCAACATTAAATTACTGTACGAGAGAACCTAATTGGTTCTGTTCATGTTAAATGCTTTTGGCAAAGGTTTTGTAGCTTAACGATAAAATCAAATATATGTAAAGATCATTTATTTTTCCATACATACGGATCAAATCTCATCATCCTACAGATAATGGATTTGATTTTGCTTGAGATAGTATAAACTATACATGCTTTTACACATATACCTAGTGCATTTTCACATAAACTATATTTAAAATACATTACATTTTAATGTCATTACATTATACTGGTCAGTCAGTATAAATGGAGTATCTCTTTTTTATTATTTTCATAATCACTGCATGTTAAGAATTCTGGAGAAGATACCTAAATGCGTAGTGTACTCAAATCGTGCAGAGAGCTTCAAATGCTGAATTCTCCATAGGCGCCTACAGTGCTTAGCAATTAATGGAATTTCCAGCCATCCATTTCAAACCACTTAATCCAATACAGAGCTGTGGGAGAGCTGGAGCTTGTCTTGGCAAGCAAGGGGCACAAGCCAGTATACAGGTATACCCTGGACAGGATGCCAGTCCATCACAGGGCACACACAAACACCGACGTGCACACACTCACACCAGGGCCAGTTTTCCCCAGAAGGCAATTAACCTACCAGTATGTGTCTGGACTGACCACTGCGTTATTAATGGAATTTAATTAAGTTAAAAGCAAATATATTAAATACAATGAATGAACGGACCTATAAACATTAAACATGAAGATGAAGAATTTCACACCATAATGTCAGTAGATTTGTTGGTACATGTGTAGTGATCGTACCTTGTGAGGAAAATTCCATCTTGGATTATTCCTGGAACTGATTTTTTTTTAATTTAAGTAAAGAACAATTCAGGCATACTCGTATTAAATACTATTTGTGTATCTGAAGCTCATGATAACCTGAGGATCTGAAATTGATTTGCCAGACCTAGACCTGAAACAACAATATCCACAGAGTGTCCATTTTTTTAGAGAACTTACAATCCATGAACCTGTATGTGTTGATGTACTGTGAGTATGGGTGCCCATTGACTGTCATTTTACACTTGTTAATATACACAGACACCAGGCTTGTCATGACCTTTTCCACCATTCAGGTGTGATTAACACAAAGGCCTGCAGGGAACCTTAGACACTTTTCAGCTGAGCGTGAATTTATCAGCTCAGGGGATTCTGCGCCATAACTAATCATCTCCCTTCTTCTTAAATTTACAGCAGCAGGTCTCTATAGGAGAGTGCCTCACTCTATACTAACTGTAAACATTCCATCTAGAGCCGCCTTTTCATGCTGAGAGAGTAGAAATGCAATTTAATGGTAACTAAGGTTCAGGGTCATCATTAAATATGACCATTGCAGGCAATTAAAAGTCAGTAGGCTCAAATCGGCCCCAGTTATATGTGATCTAATAAGTGGATTCGCAGCATATTTATTATTTTGTACTCATACAGTGACACACTCTTTTTCTGGGTGGTAACGTTTCCTAGACCCTTCCTTAATTTAACTCATGAAATATCACCAGACCTCTTACTTTGGTGATTTCATTTTGATTATTTTTTGTGGTCCCCACCATTTGTAGATTTAACATGTTTGTCTGGTACAGTATGTGCATTTGGGACCACATTGTGCTGAGTGCAGGATATTCTTTGGAAAGTACAGTACAGTATATGATGCATTCTCCTAAAAGTATGCTATGGCACACCTATAATGTGCCATCAATTTTTTTATGATTCAAGGTGTACTGAAATTACATTATTGAATATGACATTTCCAGATATGGAAATGAATTTGAATGGCTACAGTTGTATTATTCAACGAATATGCATGATTCTGAGTAGCCCTTATTTTTCCATTTTACACATTGATTGCACAGGGATATTTTTTTCATTGAATACAAAAAAATGATATCCGATTCTATCCGATTATTTATTCTGCACCTGAAGGAAGTGGATATTATTTCAGGGTCCTTAAATAAGCCTTTGATGGTTATTAAATTAATTAAATGAAGTACTTCCTGAAGGGCTTACACACAATGAAAGGGGTAATACTACAGCAACACCTGCAAATGCTTTTAAACAACTCCCATTTGACTGTTAAATGTACACAAATTAGCAGGTTCACACTTCCTTGTAAAATCTGTTTGACAATTTCATTGTAGGTGAACTGATCTTAATGGCACCCATTCAGTGCCTATTGCTCACACAGTAATGCTTTTCAAATTTTCAAAACCAGATTCTCTTCTGCATGCATAAAAGTCTGGAACATATACTGTATGTTTTGTTTTTTTCTATGACAAATTGCCTGACCCCTTGGAGGAAGTAAAATCATTTAGCTCCTTTAAAAAATCTTTGTAGATAAAAATCCACTTCATGTTAATGGAGTCCGTGCCATTTGCAAAGAGTCAAGATGCCTTGAATTATCTGGATAGTTTACGAAAAATGCATGGCACAATATGACTCAGATGTACTGTAATAAATATGTGGTCACAAATTAACTGAGCTTTTAAGCAGTGTGGTGGGTCTGATATTGTGCAGACTGATGTATACTAGTAGTCTCTGTATTGCAGCTGAGCTCGATTGCTGATGTATCCTTCTTTTCATTGTGTGCCTGAGTTTTCCAGAAAGCACAGTTAATGATTTACAGATGTTGGTGTTTTTAATGAAACTCACAGGGTAAGTTTACAGAAAAAAACAACAGAAAAAAACTCAAGCAAACAAAAGAAATCTTTGCTTGATTACAAGTATGAAAATCTTTTTTTTTTCCTGTCTCTGTTTCTGTGAAACATCTGTTTCAATTTAGATCTTAAAGGCACATACCTATTACAGTGAACTGCACATTCTTCCAGAAATATCAGCCTGGAAAACATCTCCCTTTAACCAGACCTGAAATTGAGGACTTTGGAAAATGCCTGTATTTGTCATTCCATCCACTAAAATGCTCATGACTTCTGCACTGTGACAAGTATTCATTTGAGGGCAAGATTTTTTCTTGGGTTTTTTATGTGTTTCTCCACACATTCTTGGTACTTTTATGGAAACTTAGTTTAAAACCAAAAAAAAAAAAACAGAAAATCTTTAAACAAGAAATGAATAATACATGATAACTTTCCTAACCTGAGTATGTGATGCGTTTTAATACTGCACCCAGTGACTTGTTGTAATAAAAATAATATAAATTAGAAAATGATAAATTGCTAGTGTTTTCAAAGACAAGTATTTTATACGGTCAGTCCTCCCAGCCTTAGAATGAAAAACCTAACCTCCATATGCTGTATTTTAACATTATTTTTAATTCAGATCATAATTAAACTCCATATGAAATTGTTCGCTCCCTTTTGATCATGTATTTGTTCAGGCATACGGGTGATGATGTTTATTTACTGTTTCCTTGGCTTTTCAAATGCATTAACAGTATGATACGGCAACAACTAAAAGAACGGCTCAAATGTTTTACTGTACTCAAAGAATTTGTCTTTTCTTTCAGCTGTCAGAATGAAAACGTTTGATCAATTTGCTTAATGTGCATGCTTTGAACTAAAGTTTGAAAAATGTATCAAAATGGGCCTCCACTTTATTCCAATGAGATAAAAATGGACAAGGCTCCATCACCTTTTCATTTGGCTTTCATAATGAAATGATTAGAATGGTCCTTCAAAGCTTCAGCAATCAAGGATCACATGAAGGTACAGAGAGCAAAGCCTGGATACTTAACAGTAAAGACAACAGTGTTTTGTGTGGGAGAACAGAGTATGTTCTCATTATCATCAGTGGCATGAAATATTCAGATTTCTAAAGCCACAGACACTGTCTTTCCATTGTTTTGCTCTGTACCATGGAAACAGAATGCTGGTAAAGGTCATCACCTGGCATCTAACAGTTTGTTAGTGAAAACCTGCAGTGTTTGTCTTCATAACCCCTCCTTTTCAGAGGATAGATCATTACCACCTCTTAATCACTATGCTGTCTAGTACAACCGGGAAGAAGGGTCATTTTTCAAATAGAGAATCTCTTGTAGTCATCAGAACACCCTCAGCTCTGGTAGGCTTCGCGGATTGCACATTTCTCCGCTATTATTAAATAATGAGGATTAAAACATCCATCCATTTTCTAACCGCTTCTTCCAGTTCAAGGTCGCAGGGGAGCTGGAGCCTATCCCAGCAAGCAGCGGGCACGAGGCAGGGTACACCCTGGACCGGACGCCAGTCCACTGCAGAGCACACAAAGACACCAGCACACACCAGGGTCAAATTTTCCAGAAGACATTTAACCTACTAGTATGTTTTTGGACTGTGGGAGGAAACTGGAGCATCAGGAGAAAGACAAATGCGAACCCAGGGAGAACATACAAACTCCACACAGACAGCACCCCAAGTTTATTATGTGTCCATTGTTTTTTTCAGCAAACACCAGCCCCTGTTATTTGTACATGTTCAGTGATGTGAATAATAGATTAGTCTCTCCTCCAATCCGTTCCAACTCTCCTGCCAGGTACTGGAGTTACTTTAGCAGCGTGCTAAAGGAGGGAATGATCATTTCTGGCATCCACCCCTATACAAAAAATATTTCTTGGTACCTAATAGTGTTCCAGAACAGGTTTGAGAATCACTGCTGGAAACCTGACTCTTAAAACAGCTGACAGTATAATAAGGAACAAGTGATAGGTTTATTCCACGCTGAAAAAAAGAAGAAAGAGAACACAACGTTTCGGCCATGGAGCCTTCTTCAGGACACCTGAATATATATAAAGAGAACACAACGTTTCGGCCATGGAGCCTTCTTCAGGACACCTGAAGAAGGCTCCACGGCCGAAACGTTGTGTTCTCTTTCTTCTTTTCTTTCTTTCTTCAGGACACTTCTTCAGGTGTCCTGAAGAAGGCTCCACGGCCGAAACGTTGTGTTCTCTTTCTTCTTTTTTTCAGCATGGAATAAACCTATTACTTGTTCCTTTGCAGCCTACGCATGCTGACGCAGCTACCCACCTGACAATATAATAGATATCTGTAATTATTGCAAGTTAAGAAAAGTACAGTGTACACATGCAATACCTAATTAAGTAAGCGGCAATGGGAAATCAATATTGCTTAGCAATTGTGAAACCTACAGTTATTTCCTATGTGACACAGATAAACAGGAATTGCAGCAGCATGTAGTAACTCAACATGTCCACAAGAGGGCAGACACCAACCAGAGACGGAAAATTAGACTTTTCTGAACTACATATAACATGCCGTGTTTTTTTGATGTGATAAAGACATAGCACATATCTATAGTGGAAAATATACATTTCCCACCACAGTTACTGTGTTGCAGACGTAAACGCTTACAACGGAGCTTTCCATCTTAATTTGTGGAGGTGAGAGGACCAACCCCCCCCCCCACCACTACCACCATCGGTGCTTAGAAAAAAAGGAAACATCAGCGAAACCTGCAGGGAAATCAACAGCATGGACATTCTGGAGACTGTAGATGTGTCAAGAGCAAGATACCTAATTCTGATTTACTGTAAATGAACGTGGGGCATTCCACGTGCAGGATAATGGCGTCAGTAGGCTAAATCGCGGTGAAATGTTCTTACATGCGACACTGGTAGATTTTTTCAAACCTCTTTCAAAAATGCTTTTAATGAATCCTCAGATCTTTTTTTTTTGTTTATAAAGCCTCATCTTCCACGACATGTGTATTATGACCATTCCATCCTTTTAATGTACAGTATATTTTACATTTATTTACCTACAAGCAGAAATGGCAAAGGCAGAACCTCTACTGAGGCTTTGTTTCCGTTAAATCTTGCCTGAAAGAGAAAACTATAGAGAAAAACCTAGAGAAAACTCTACTAGTATAGTATGGGTTACAAAAACAATCGCATAATTTGACTGTGTTTTAATACAAATAATGTTCAATCATACAAGGTAATCCAATTTCACGTTGTCCTTTTTGTGGTGGCTCAAGTAAACAGCCAAATAATCAAGCAACAGCTGACACATTTTAACGAATGTATCTTTCTCTTATTTCTGTACATATCAGGTAGAATCTATGTATATTGTTCACATTAAGACTGACACAAATATAATAATAATTGCTTACACTTATATAGCGCTTTTCTGGACACTCCACTCAAAGTACTTTACAGGTAATGGGGACTCCCCTCCACCACCACCAATGTGCAGCCCCACCTGGATGATGCGACGGCAGCCATAGTGCGCCAGAACGCTCACCACACCTCAGCTATCAGTGGGGAGGAGAGCAGAGTAATGAAGCCAAATCATAGGTGGGGATTATTAGGCGGCCATGATTGGTAAGGGCCAATAGCAAATTTGGCCAGGACGCCAGGGTTACACCCCTACTCTTTTCGAGAAACACCCTGGGATTTTTAATGACCACAGAGAGTCAGGACCTCAGTTTTACGTCTCATCCGAAGTTACAATAAGACGTAACCTGGAAACATGGATAAAATTGCTTTTAAAGTGGCTGTTCCAAGTTTTCATAACGGCAGCTCATTTCATTTAGAATCAGCTGGGGGGAGCGTGCTGTAATACCCAGAAAAAGCGTACTGCCAAAAAAACAGAAGTCTGCAAAGCAGCTTTGCAATAAAGAGCCTGGAGATGATGTAAATCAAAAGCTGCCAGAGGAAACAAGAAAAAAAATATTGCATATCTCATTGGTATTTATTTATTGGTACTTATTTGGGGTTTTATATACTGTATATGTATTTGTTTTTAAATCTTGTGAAGTGCACATCAATGATTGCCAAAGCTTTACAGATGGAGTAGGGCAATTCTTGGGTAGATTAACTCGAGGATTGATTGAAATTCAGTGTGGATGTGTTTGATTGATTAAGTGCCACAATTCGGAGGAGCTGCACACCTTGGGGGGGAGATAGAGCAATTGGAACGAGTGATAAATGGGTTAGGCCGAGACACAGAGAAGCGCTTTATTGTAATCTGACAACCAAATACCTCTTCTACCTGCTGAAGTAGAACAAAGTGGACTTTCAAGGATTTTTATTTATTAAAAGAAGAGCTTAGCGTCTTAAAAAAACCCCCGAAAATGCTCTTAAATTAAATCTTAAATGGCTCTGTGGTACAGAGCACAACACGACATCACTCTCAAAGGCACACGTAAGGGGGAAATAGGCAGTGGTGCTCCTTGATCACTAGGAACTGTTAATGCACATACCAGTGTATAGTTTGTGTCTGCAGTTCCCCGTAGGGCGTGGAAAAGACCTGTAGCATGTTTCAGGCTGCTTTAATGTGTCTATAGGCTGTTTTCAGACATTTCTGCAGGGATCTGATTTGAGGGCAATTAGTACAATGCTTAAAAAGGGGACCTTCTGATATGTGCTTGGCCAAGCTATCTTCCTAGAGCGTACCACCATTGAGATCTGACAAAATGTGATGAGACATGTTACTGGAGGTCTTCTGACAATTGTTCCAGTATAAACTGCTATCCTGGACCAAACCCCCTATATCTACATACTGTAATACAAAAGCAGGTAGTCAGTAAAGGCACCACACTCCTCCCATGTCCTGACTTATCATTTCACACCTATGAATTTGATTATTTGGCCTATTCTTTTAAAGGTGTTGTGGTTAACTGGTCCTCAACACAGTCAGCATTAGATATGAGTCGCCAGACTGGAAACAAGAATTGTTGATTGTATTGAACACATGTAAATTTTTAGGTACAGTGCTTGGAGTAATATGCACACCTGCTATACTGTGTAAAAGCTTGGAAGTTCGTTGTATGCCATTGATATGTTATTCTTTGTAATTTCCCTGTGTCATTCTAGCAGCATAACTATCCATTATCAGACAGCTGCTCATTCCTGCCACTGAGTCTATCCTAGAATCACAGGGCAGAAGGTGGGACCTCAGCTTGGACAAAGTAATAGTCCACCTTAGGCCACAGACACGCTCTCAAGCACACAGGAACAAGCCAGATACAGTACATCACTAAAACTAGCCAACATGTCTTTGTAAAGTGGGAGGAAACTGAAGCACCCAGTATCACCAGTCCAGTATCGAATCCAGGACTCGAGACCTGCGAGGAAACAGTGCTAACTGCTGGACAGCCACACCACCCTACTGCATCCTAGGTTAAATATAAATGACAACAGCCACAAGTTGGCTACTACATTAGATTGGTGTGGAAAGTGTGCAGAAGACAGATTTTTCAACCATGCATGTCATTGTATTGCTTTTCTGAATGCGTCAGCATTTTTAGTCTGAGGTGCAGTGTTATACTGTCATCTAGTGTATAGACCATAAAGGTTACCATTTTGAGATTTTTCCACCAAAACACAAAAACTTGTAAAAAAATTCCATAAGGCTATTAAATATGTTAAACTCTTTTATGATTACATGTCTCTTATGGCCTCAGTTGTCCATATACTGTATCAAGGAACTTGCAATTACCATTCAGACAATTACAATACCAGCTTTCACAATACACTTTTACTAACCTGGAGGTATATCAAAATAATTTCAACAGTACCGTAAATAAAATGTTTTATTGTACTAAAGCTAACAAGTATAAATGTTGTATAAACATTTTGAAATGTTTAATAACTTTTAAGATACTTTGTAGTAGAAATGAGACCTCTGCTGTGTATCTTGTACCAAAGATGTTTTTTTTTCACAGTATGTTACTGTTTACAAGCTAAAAACCTCAAACACTCTCACAATGTTCAATAAAGCTAAGAGGGCAAGTGGCTCATTGGAATTCATCATATGAATCCATGTTTGGCATAGGTAAATGTCACAAAATTGTCAAGTGATTTAGTAAAATGTCATTATGTTGTTATAGTATCATAATGGCTGTAATTGATTGATTTTCATTACAAGCAATAAGCTCAGGTCACTCCAGTTCGGAGGAATCACAGATTGCTTGCTGAATGTTTTCCTCTAGAAGTAAAATGCACAGGTCATGTTCGGCCCTTAAAATGTCTAATCCCCAGTCCAACATTTAATTTGTTGATCAATGATCTTTTAGGTTATATCTAAAATTGTGACTTGCCAGTGCTTTATTATAACATGAATAAGTTCAAGTAGGTAGCATCAGGTTGTGTAGGGTGCAAAGTCATGGGTAAATTTATTCCATGCTGAAAAGAAAAGAGACACAATGTTTCGGCTGTGGGGCTTTCTTCGGCTGACCTGAAGGTTTATTCAAATAGGTAGTTATTTATTCAAGTAGGTAAAGACACAATGTTTCACCTGTGGAGCCTTCTTCACAGAAGAAGGCTGCACAGCCAAAATATTGTCTCTTTTCTTTTCAGCATGGAACAAACCTTCTCCTGTTCCTTTATTATAGTATAGCAATTAGGAACACTTACTGTACATTATGTATGCCATACTGTATGCTGTTACATTATGTATCCTGTACTGCTGAACGGACATTTGTACACTGAGGCCAACATCTGTTTTGTAATGCAGAAACCATTTTGCAGCATCATACCAAACATCTGAGGATAAAGAAACTGAGGAGAGTTAGGAAACTTCTGGTCTTCTAGTCGAAATGAGATAGAAGGATTTGAGCACCTGCACTGAATCTAGCCATAGCATCAGGTTTAAACAACCTGATTGTGTGAAAACCTCAATGGGATCTTGATTGTTCACCCCATGAGGAAGACCTCAGTTTGACAACTCTTTTAGGAAAAAAAGGTCCCGTCCTCATTGCACCTAGACTGCAAGATTACAGGATAAACTGTACAGTATTTTGTCTCTGGCATCTGCAGTCATTAGCTCCACAGCCAGTCTGCAGAACATTGCAATGCAGATGTAAAAAGAACAAACATTTTCCTGCTTTCTCCTATCCAATTGCAGTACTGACCTCAGAATTGTTCTCTCAGAATTTATATCTTTCCTCATTTGCACTAGTCTGACTTTTAATTAAAACTACTGTAAAAGCTGATAGTGGTTTGCAAATTTGTGACGCCAAGCATATCTAACAATTTCATGAGCTTAATAACTTAGCTTGCAAGAAACCTACAAAGACCTATCAATCTTTTGACAGTTGGTTATATGTTAACAGTTAACTGGCTTTGTATATGCATAGGAAAGGTAAAGTGGAGTTACAATACAGTACTTATCACCTGGTTTTTTAAATACAGAAGTATTTTAGAATTTCAACTTGCAAATCACCTGCACTTGATTCAGGATTTTTGCAGTGTTTCCCTTGAGATCTTGAAACTGAATTGAATCGACATTTGTATCCCTAATGCTGACTTCATTCAAAAAATGACTGGGATTTTCTGGTGGAAGAAATCTGTAGCAGTGAGATCAAACAAAGAAATCGATCGACTTTAAGCTGGTACCATAGCAGAATTTTGAGCAGGGTCAGACTCTTAACAGCAATCGTCAGGGAACATTTGTGTTTGCTATTTAAAGCACTTGGTTGGGACATTTTTTGTGCATTTGAATTAGGACACCACTGTAATATCACAGACAACATCTGTGCTTTGTGCCATATCTGAAATTATGGGTTCTCATCCAATAATGTTTAAACTAAAATACGAGGGTGCATAGTGCATTGCTCATGGTGACACGACATCGTATGTGATATTCACACTGAGAGGCCACTGTTTCATTTGTTTAACCACTGTTAATATAAGATATATAATTTAAAAGTATGTGAGAGTATTGACTAAGCCAAGACAATATGATTTAATTGTTACGTTCGTAAAACCCCTCCTCTTAAGGACGCTCCAGCCCTTCCTTGTTTTTTACTCATCTCCCACACCTGCTCCTTGTTCCAGCCCCCTTTAAAGTTCCCCTTAAAAGCCAGATGCCTACTCTGTTCCGGGCTTTGCATTGGTTTCCATACCAGGCGAGTCCGGGACCCGGAAGCGCCTGGTCCCGTCAAGCTTTTAAGTTCCTGTTTCTGTTCCCGACCCGGTTTCTGTTTTTAACCCCGTTAGTCTTGGATGGACCGTTCGGCTTTGGACTTCTGCCTCCTCTCGGATTCCCCTTGGACTTATTTCTGGATTGTTTGCCTCGGCCACACCTCCCCCGAACACCAGCGCACCGTGGACACGCCCCCTGTCTTCATTTCTGACTCCCGCATGCTTTTCCCCCATGTTTTCCTCACTCTACCCCGGATCGTGTCGTCTGTATAGGGTCCTGAAAGAACGCTTTCGGCACATTGATGAACCTCTGAAGAAACAATATTTTCACTCTTCACAGTAACTCTTCATCTGTCACAATGTATACATTGAACAATTTCAATTAAAGTTGTCCCATTACTCAAGATGTTTGGACACAGACACACAACACAGATGATGAAATTAAAAGCTCTGCGTCTTGGCTTTAGTAGCAGAACATGTTAACCCAAAGCTGCACGCAATTCATCTCCATGTTTCATCATACTGTACAAGGTGGCAGACTTTTAGGGAAGATGAGTACAGTCCAAATACACACTGAGTAACCTGCTATTCATGGTGACAGCTGACATTGGAGGTTGGTGATGAACCCTATCCCTCAGTTTTTAGTTTGCTTTTCTTTATTTTGATCACAGTTTTATGCAAAGCAGCTTTGCATTTGTACCAGTATACAGCTGTGCATTTTACTGAGTGAGGTGTGAATTCACCACTACCCCATTCTGCTACACTGCGTCTGGTAAGTTGTCTGCATGTGGTTCTTGCAAGCAGTAAGTTGTCTGAACTGCTGACAGTTTTTAATGCTGTCTAAAATGATCATGGGTGTCAAGCAAATAAAAAAGATCTAAGTGTTTTTAGTTTTCTGAGAAAACAGAAGTCCCCATCAAGTTAGTGTCTTACACTCATTCAAATGCTACAGTAAAACGATTCAAGGCTTGTTTTAATACATTACTGAGCAAGCAGAAGGATAATATCAAAGCCAAGAATGCAGCCATTTTTTTATTATAAATGAAAGTATTGTATTTCCCACTGATCACCAAATGGGCTTACATTATGTCATGAAACCTCTGTATCAAGTCCACTACTCTGTCCACAAAATCCATCTTCTTCTTAGGCTGTAGAATTTCCCAAGATTCAGGACCTTTAACAAACCAGTACAATGCATACTGCAATACACATACTGTACCACTAATGCTTCTGTACTTGCTGGTGCAGATGTTATGGATGGCATCGGAGGTTATGGAAATTTGTCCTTTTTTCTTGGGAGGGTTTATCTTGCAATTACAACCACAGAGCTTTCCATACAAATAAAATGGTTTGGTTTATAAATGGTTTGGTTTATGTCATGCCTATTAAAAATAAATGGAGCAATTCAAAGTCAGTAGTCACATTCATCATGTAAGGCAAAGTGCTTAAGACTAAAGGTCAGAATGTCATAGTTTCACTCCAGTTGCAGCATAATAGACTGGTTTGCAGGACAAACATGCAAATGTTTTCTGGCAAATGTATGTGACTGTTATGGATGAAGTCTGATAAATTGTTGACTTAGTTTACTAACTTTTAAAAACAGTTATATGATACTAACCAATTATTATGTATGCGTTTCAAGAAATTCAAAGTGCTGTAATACACTTATAGCATACATGAACACACATAGATTAATTGAACTAAAGAGAAAGAAACACCTTACATGAAGATATATAACATTTTCCCTTGTTAATGTCTTAAAAGAGAAAGCGTTTTAACTATTTCAAACTGTTGAGTTGCATGAGAATTTTATCCCTTAAAATGGAGGTCAATTTACAGAGAAGTGACTAATAAAATGTAAAAAATTGTAGGTTAACCAGGCAAAACAAATAGAGGGATAGGTTTATGTGTAAATGATGGTGTCAAGAAGGTTTTGCTGTGTTGCATGACTCCCAACACAAGGCATCCAGGAATGATAAACTTAACCGGATAAAAGTATTAACAGAAAACAATCTCTTTCCATTAAATATGAATTTATGTATTTATTAATCTTTGTATTAGCTATATCTGAACTACCTATATCTAATCCCCTGTGTTGCAAATCTTCCTACAGTATATCAGTTCACAAGCTCTGTGAATCACTGATGAATCCATATGATGGATTTTGTCATGGTTTAGGTATGAGGTAAGTGCATTCCTGTTAAAACCTTCTCAGGACAATAAGGCCTCGTACTTTTTATGTCAGCATCTTTATTTACTCCTTACTATTACAATAATTACATTATTATTACTTAATTAATAATTTTATTTTTATATCCTTCCTCTTGGAATTGATCATTGATCAATTCGTTTGTCTCAGCTCTACAGCTGTCACACTGGCATGGAAGGAATGAGCACAACATGCAAGCTGTGTGCAATGTGCACATTAACCCCCTTTATTTCACACCACAGGGGCACAGCCGACTTAAAAGCAGGAGAAGACTGATGCAGCCTTTCATTGATAACACTCAAGGTTCATCAGTGCCAGTCAGGCCACAGGGGTCCCGATTATATGGATAGCTGGCCACACACAGAATTTATCTACACACGGCAGTGCAATGCCAATACCAGCATCAAGGGAATCCCAGTCAGTGTCCGATAAAAACAGGGGACAGTCCCGACCCCATAATAATGAGACTAAATTAGACTTATCGTATCTTATCTTATCTCATTAGACTAAAAGCGCACATTCTACCTCCTGCCTTACAAACAAGGACCAGCCACTGATGACCCTTTCTTATTTAATTGTTCCATTTATTATCTCTCCTATTCCCTGTGCTATACTTCAATTCTTTCTTATCCTTAGACTGTCTTCCAATTCTATTCTGTTTTGTAGAACTAAGGCAGGTCTCGTTTAATGCTCACGTTAACTAGTTTAACTGCTAAAAGTGATTTTCGGTGATTTTCTTGGACATCTGGACATCAGAATAGAAATTCTGTGACCAGTATTTTTACATTCTGTGGGTAAATCTATGTTCTGTGCTTGTCTTGACATTCACGGTGATACAAGAGATTGACCGGGGCTGTACTAAGATTACAAAAACTCTTCAAGAATGATTACATCAGAGCATAACGGGTGAAGATACAGTACACTTTTGTTTGTCTCTGTTGTCTCTGTGAAGAGGCCTTTCCCTGTGAAATAAATATGGAAGAGTTTTTCTCTAAACTATCTTTCTGTGACTTCTTACATCCCTACCGTGTGAAAAGATTTTGAGAGACAAACATTTGACAGAGAAGCAAACTGGGCTCACTAGTAGTAACGTATTACTGTATTACCACGTTATCCAGTGTCTT
This sequence comes from Lepisosteus platostomus, assembly GCF_059453375.1. Taxonomy (NCBI): domain Eukaryota; kingdom Metazoa; phylum Chordata; class Actinopteri; order Semionotiformes; family Lepisosteidae; genus Lepisosteus; species Lepisosteus platostomus. Next base: position 10,445,519 of record NC_142631.1, on the reverse strand, counting down.
TGCAGTGTCCTGCAGAGATAGTTGGTTGGGATAGCAAATTTGTGCAGAAAACAACAGTGATTAATCTATTAAAAATGTCCAAATCAAAAGTCCACAATGCAAATGTTACCTTTATAAAGTACGCTAGAATAAAGAAAACATATAGTAAATGTATCGGTTATTTAAAAATCTTCCCAATCCTATGTTGTCTTTGACTGTTGCAGAAAAGAATTCAGCGGCCAGAATCCTGACCAGGTCATGTACAAGTGATCACTGTGTTCAAGTCCTTGCTCTGGCTTCTTAACGGGTTTCGAGCTGACTTCAAAATCTTCATGCTCACCAACAGTATAAGGCTGTACATGGCTTGGCACCTCAGTACCTACCTGACTTATTATGTCTACTCCCCACCTCGAAAACCTTCATTTGTCTGACTGATCTTCTGTTTGTCCTAAAGCTCTGGCTACACCACAAAGCTCTATTCCTAAGGATAACAGAGAATCACCTACCCTGAGTTTATGTAAATCTAGACTCAAAAGCTTTCTTTTCAGAAAGACTTGTACTTAATTTGTGTCTCTGTCTGCTACATTTTCTACTGACCATGTACAGTATCTTCTGCTGCATTGTGCTGCCCGTCTGACCATTTGTTATTATTATAGTCCTGATTCCAGTGCTTCTTTTATCCCAACAGTTGTAGTCGGAAACCTACAATATTCAGTTGGAAATGTAGTTGGAAACCTACCTTGGTTTAAATGTTGTGGTCCTCCAATTAATGGCCATTTCCAAAACACCACAGTCAATAACATTATCCTTTAGCATCGTTGGTAACCTACAAGAAACTATGGATATGTGGAATGGAAATTTCCAGTAGATATTTGTGATGTGTTTACACCAGGCTCAGAGTTGTGTAAATCGATGCCAGTGAGACCCATGTGTTCTATGAAATCAATTTCCTTTGAGCACTGACCCATCATATTTTTCTAAATAAAACAAACAGTTGCGAACCAATTAAAGAGAAATTTCAGATTAATGAAGAATATTAATTCTGGTCCCAATTTCTTATTGAGTACATCTCTATTTAGACCTAGGGATTTAAATTGTCCACAACAGTGAATCCAGGTTTTGTTATATTTTTTTCTGACATACCTGTGTCTTACCACACAGAGAGAAGATTTTACTGTTGTTGAATGTGTGTGTGGGTTTATTCCAAAATGCTTTATAGCTCGAAGTATGCAAACTTGGTTTTATTGTTTGTATTCAGAATAAAAGCCAGATTTAAATGAAATCTTTAGGTATCCAATTACTGTTTCCATCATAAACATGAGTATCAAAACATGAGTGTTAATATTAGCTTGATTGTCGTTTTCTTTGTTTTACTGTATGTGTTTTTTATTATGTTTCTTTTCATGCGAGAACGGTTTTTAACTTGGAAATTAAAGACAATTGGTAGTTGGGACGGCATTGTCTGAAGAGGGCAAAAATCAATTCACACTTTTAAAAAAGCGACGTTTTCAACAGAAAAGGGATTCTTCACAAATCGTTAGCAAGTCACCTTTTGTGTTTCCATCACACATACTGTACACTGTAGTGCTGCAAACTCACAAGTTTAGCTTCAATGTAACCTGCATTAAAAGTGACAGGGGTGTCCACTGTATTCTCATCCTACTGGAGTATATCAGTCTTACAATGGAAGATATTTCTTGGCTGTATGGCGCTGCATATCATATCAACTCCTGGGGGCTGTTGCACGCAAGCATGTTCCTTCAAAAAAATAGACTGTCTTGTCATGCTATGAGTTCAAAGTTCAAACAGTAGAGTAAAGCAGAAGATGGAGAACTGCTCTCACTGTTAACGCTGCAAGCTAAGAGACGGCTACAAAACCACATGATTCAATGCCCTGTGACACCTCAACACCTCCAACACTCTGCCAAATACACAACACTGTTGCAGACAGCATCCCGGTCACAGGCAGGTAATAGAGCAATAAGAGCAGATCTGTCGTCCATGGACAACAGAACTAGCTGAGCCACTTGGGAGGCTGCTTACAATTCTTTTCAATCAGAATGAAATCATTGCGCTGATGTCACACAGAGAGGAAATAAACACTTGTTGTCATTCTCAGCTGTAACAAATGTGCCAAATACATAGAACATCCATCTTGATTTGGGTGCTGTTTTAAAGAAAACATCAGAAGTCTAGTTTCTTGATATGGACATTTTGGTATACATTTGCTAGAAATGTGATAGTCGGCGCAGACACCATGAAAATAACTTCATTTAAATTTCTGCTAGACTTTGTGGTGAAAAACAACAACAGGAAAAGGTGTTTAGGCCTTAACAGGAGCTCCACAGGCATGTTAATAAGGAGGCTAATTTGTAGAAGGGAACCAGGATCAGCATCTAAATGAATTAAAGGTCACCGTGGGATGTGTTCATTTCTTCAAAATTGCCTTTGATAAAATATTACCAGTTTTATGTTAACATAAATCTCTCATAGTATTTTCTGAAATCTGATTTTTTTTACATTAAGCAAACGCAGGGTTATTATATTGTGATTATTTTGAAATAGTACATTACACATTTCGTTTAGTATGTGAGTTATATTACAGATTACCTTTCTTGACAAACTGTTTGGAACTCAGTTGAAAAAAGTGGATGTGAGATCCTTTTGTTATCTTTGCGTTATCCTGGATAAGCAAGGACATCTTGTTCCTAAGAACCATTCCGGACTTTCTCTGCGCAGATATCATTAAAGGAGTACTGGTACTACAGTGTATTAGGGCTTGAGTTTCGAGCTTCGTCTAAGTGGTAATATGATTCCATTATTTCACAGCCGGGTTGATAGACTTTACTGTTTTGATGTGTTAAAACAGCAATTTGGCAACACATTACTTACAAAAGGGTTTCGTATTACCCTTTCATATATATTCCCTGCCTTGCAGATGTTTTAAGGATTGGTATCGCTTTGCACATGAAACAAAGTTATTTATTAATTCATGAAGTGGAATAAATACCTATTGTTGGTTAACCTATGCATATCTGTTATAATTATAGTTACATTAAACATATTTGTCAGCAAACCTCTTATAGATAAGTATATTAAACTCTTATAAGACAGAGGCGTTTAAGACGTTATATAAATTTAAGGGGATTTAGGACAGAAGATATCTACTTTTATAGTGTATGTTCAACATGTGCATTTTTTATACAGCACGGCAGGTCTTTCATTGTATGTCTTTCATGAAAAGGGAAATCCAATGTTTACAGTAAATTCAACAAGAAACCTATTGTATAAATAGCCTGTAGGGTGCCTAAATTATCACCCTTAAAATAATAATATATAATAAATAAAAATAATGTAGTGGTAAATAGATGTTATTCTGTTTTTCTTTGTTGAAAGTGACTGTACACTTTCATTTGCAGACTGGACACATACTGTATGTTGTTTCTTTGGACACCTGCACTGAAAGTCAAGTCCATCTCCTTGCCAGATCAATAGCAGGCATCCAGATGGCAGCCTGCATTGACACTGCCTTCATGTGGAGTGCACGGCCAGGAATGACATACCTAGTGAGGGACAGTGAAGGGTGAAAAATAAGGGATTGCATAACAAAGTACAACACTGAAATGCAAAAAAAAAACGTTTGTAGAAGTGTGCTACATCCTTTAGATTCAATCCATGATTAAATACTATAAAGTGAGTACCTTGTGTTTAATTTCTGTCACTGACTGCCTATCACACACAAAGCTTAAATGCACATTCAGATAACCAACCGTCTGTTTCCTGATCAAACACAAGAAAAGTTTTTTTTTTTACAGTTTCTAAAAGATGACTGTTATATACTTGAAACAGTTTTCTCCCCTCTTGGCATAAATATAATTTCTCCATGCATGAACTGAAAACAAACAGAAATGAAATGTGGTATAGTGCAGGTGTTATTTGACATATTAATATATAAAACATATTGACATTCTTACAGACATGTTGTGTCTGTAATATACAAAGCTAATATCTCTCTTTAAAAACACAATGGCTATTAGTCACTGGCACTGCAGTTATTCATAAAATAATCAGTTATATTGCACTTCCATATCTACTCATCCTATTGGTCTGTATAGTATATTAAAAAGACCTAGAGGCCTTGGGCATACTGTATGTGCCTGTATAAAGTCATTAAATTTGATGGGTCAATCATGGAGAAAACAAGAAGGAAACATTAATACCTCAGCATAAAAAAGGGCATTCAGCTTCAATGTACATAAGATTTTGTTCTGCCCTAGGACCATAGACAAATCACCTGTGGATATTTGGGAAATGGAAAATCCAGTAATGGGATGAACTCCATAGAATATGGTGAAAGCAAACTAAAAGCTGCTGGTATTCACGAGTACTTGAAGCCATTTTAAGTTCCAGGATCCAGTTTAAGACATGTGCATGTGTTAAAGACAAAGCAAAGGTAAAAATCTTAAATAGCAACAGATTCCAAGCTGAACACCAAAACTCAGGCGACTGGGTGTATTTAGAAAAGCAAACACGAAAGAGTCTTCAGAACAGAGACTGTTAACAGACATAATATGGATCTGAGACATATCTGTATGAGAAGTGTTTGATCTATTCCCAGTTTAGTGGTTTGCCAGGGATTTGGAATTTTTCTGACTTTCTTGATGTATCATTTATGTGTAATCCATCTCCACCCCAGGGAAATAATTTCAGTTAAAGTGCATTTATTACTGTTGTGTTCTAAATACCCTTTTGTACTGTACATTATTTAATAATACTCAGGGTGGCTAGCTGCAACCCATGCACATGCACTGCAGGAAACTTAATGGGCACATTTTCAATCTCTCCTGTTTGTTGGCAGGGCTTAACTGTCCTCATTAAATTTCACTGACAAAAACCAGTGAGGAAGATTGCAGTGAACACTCTAACAGACAGCCTCACTATGCTGTATAGGGGGCTCCAACTAGCCCAGCAGAGGAAATGAAGAGTGGAAACGTGCTTTTATCAGCTGCATCTTTTATAAGTCTTCAGAAACAGGCTCAACTAGGTTACACAGTGACAGACAGAAATCTTAAATCACTTTTTACTGTTTTCAGTTGTCCACCAGCCAGCTTTTAAAGTGTCACTTTTGACTTTCCTTAATATCTTCTGAAAGTAATTTCTTCAGATTCCAAACTGACGCCAAAACAACACAATAGGGTTGGCTGCATAATTAATATGCTATTACCTGCCTTTGTGGGCACAAGCAAGGCTTCCATTTGTAGAGGCCAGCTTGTAATTTTTTTCCCTCAGTTATTCAAAATGTTTTTTAAGGAATGAACTTGAAAAGAGAAAACACAAAGGGCTTGTCAATAGGTGCTGGTCCGGAGCATTATACAGTAGCAGGAAAGATTTCCACAAGCATGGAAACACAGCACTTGTTAAGGAGAAGATTATTCTGGGAACAAAGTAGTCATTTTTGTATTTCAAAAAGCTTCTAGGATTAATGCTTTAGAAAATAGCCCAGGATCTCATAATAAAATCTTCTCTGACACCCCATGACCAAATACAGAGATCTTTTCTACTTCCAAAAGAAAATGTAATTGAAAAACATTTCTTAGAAGTTATGTTTAGACTTGTCTTTATTTATCAGGCCGAGCCTGAGTATCAATCTGAACATATTTTTTAATCAATTACTATTTATTGTTATGTGTTAATGAAATAAGATCTATGAAGGTAATGATGAAAAAGAAAATTATTTTTGAACCAAGATACTTAATAGGTGTTAAGCAAATATCTATGCATTACTGTTTTAAAAACTATCACCTTGATTTAAATCCTCCCCCCCGGTTCCCTATCATACTGTAAGTATTAAATTAAATCTGTTTCTGTTTGGTTTATTTACTGTAAATACTTCATTCATATTCATTCTCAAACTTAAAGTGAAAGCACTTTACCCCTGCCGCAGAATAGTGGTTTTGCCTTTTGCGGTGTAATAATAGTCTAAAACCCATTGATATTGAATTAGATAGCAACAGATATCAATAATCAATGCTCTACTCGCTGGGGTATCTAAATCTACATTGAACAAACTGCAGTATGTCCAAAATCCATAAGCCAGAACCCTGACCAGGTCTAGTGCAAGTGATCACATTACTCCTACCCTGGAGTCCTTGCACTGGCTTCCTGTCAAATTCCGTGTGGACTTTAAAATCCTCATGCTCGTCTACTGTATAAGGCTCTGCATGGCTTGGCACCTCAGTACCTGTCTGAACTATTATCGCCCTACTCCTCACCTCGCAACCTTCCCTCTTCTAATTCTGGTCTCCTAACTGTCCCCCAAGCCCATCTACATTCGATGGGTGACAGGGCCTTCTCCTGTTATGCCCCCAAGCTCTGGAACTCTCTCCCCAAGGATATCAGAGACTCACCTTCTCTAAGCTCCTTCAAATCAGGACTCAAAACCTTCTTCTTTAGAAGCGTCTTTACTTAACTGGTTCCATTCTTTACCCCTCTGCTCCTACTATACTTAATACCACCATCCACGGTCTCCTCTGTATTGTAATTGTGTTTTATCTTTTTATTTATTGTTGTTGTCATTCTATAAAGCACTTTGAGAAGCCACCTTTAAAGGCGCCATTTAAAATAAAGTGTATTATTATTATTATTATTATTATTATTATTATTATTATTATTATTAAATAAAACTTAACCAGGAGGGGGAAAAGGCCGATAGTTACCCACTGAATGTTCCAGTTCTGACGGACAGGATATTATTGTATCACAACAGTAGTCACCCCAGATTTTTATGTACAAACTGGTTAGAAAAGCACCTCATTCAAAAGAAAATCTAATAAAATCAAAGAACTTCAATTGAATGGAAATCTACCTTTTTAAAAATAAGAAATCATCAATGCAGGTATTTTGTAAGCCGTTTACTGTAAATATAATTTTCTCAAATAGGAAAAAAAAATACCGTGTGAAACACTTCTAAACCTTTCAGCGATCTGGCATATCGCTGAGTTTAACTACAAGAATGAGGGTTATCTTTTTTTTTTACTACTTTGTATTACTGTATGTATCCCTACATGAAACAATTGCTGTTTTTGACATAGACTGGTCGCCGTGTTGATCGTCTGCTATCAAAAGCTTGACCATTTAATAGTTTTTAATTTTTTTTTATTTTCGTGGAAATATGTTGGAGCAATTTTCAACTCAAGTCACGCACCGAGAACCGGTTTATGAGACTAGATACCAGCGCTATGGCTTTAACTATCTGTACCTAATAATCCCTTAGCACTGTTCAGAGACAGATGCTTTCCGGTTGAATGAAGGGGTTGATTGATTGTAGAAATAACACAAGAGGGACCAAGCGTTTTGAATGTTATCAATGGAAAACGTCATTATTAAAGTCTTATAAAGCTTAGCAGGAAAGTCGAATATATACTTTAAACAGCTTTGCCTGTCTGCATCGTTGTCGGGCTGTAGAATTTTGAGCTTTAAGAGTTTGCCTCACATGCGATCGAAATGTGTTTTGTCATAATGACCTCAGGTAGGCTTGGCCGAATCCGCAAAATTAATGATTTCTCGGACTACGCTGTTAACGTGCAAAACTACAAGGTCCGTGATGCACCGTTCTGTGTGAAGACCGCAGTGAAGCGAACGCCGAGGTGCAGGAGACGGGTGGTGTGCGCAGTGCTGGCGCCCCTGTGCGTGTCTGACGCTGTATGTGCCTGTGTTTAGCGGCAGCTCAAATAATGCTGTATTGGGAGGCAGGGCTTCTGTTGCAACGTATGCTGTGTGAGTGTGGTTAGAATGAAATAAAAAGTACTTGACTTGAGCCAGTGGGAACAGTGTAATGCATAGTATACGCTTCAAAGACTGTTAAACGCGGTAGATGTTTTAGGAGCACTGGCACATGAAGCGAACCAATAGATATACCACATTAATTACATAGGTCAGGGCAAAATCTAACGGTGATACATGCAATAAGAGGAAAAGGCAACCTGTAATTGAGAAGCAGTGATGATAGTATTCCTTCAGTGAAGAAAAACTGTTTTCTTTGCTGGATATAAAACGCATGTATGGGGATATGAGCAGTGCAGATCCAGCTTCTACCAAACTGCTGAGTTTCACCCAACGGTAAATTCATATTTCATTTTTTTTTCTGCATTTAGAAAGATGAACTTGTTGTGTTTTAATATGCTGCTTTTAAATAAGCCGTGGCTGAATGGTTAAGTAGTGTACTTGTTTCTGGGGCACGGTATTCGAAGATTGCAGCTAACAAATTGTACTCCCGTTTCCTGTCACTGAAAATTTGGCTCCAAGGAACAAATACAGGTACAGTTTGAGCGTTCTTTATGGTAACAGTTTTGGCTATGTACAATTTTGTTGCGAGTTTAATTTAGGAGACTGTATCATTTCAGCTTATGATTGTTTTATACGTAACTACACCAGTACTACTGTAGCTTTCTCTCTTAATGATTATTTAAATATGTGCCGAATAATAACTACTGTATATTCATAAAACTCGTTTCTATTTTGCAGCTTACTCTTTTCTTAACATATTTAACATTCAACCAGTACGCAGCTGTGTGGCTATATTCTTTTTGCAATTCAGAAGAGGAGATGCCTGCACAATGCAGTTGGTACAGTAGGTGACTAGAATGTTAAAGGCACAGGATAAATTATTTTCGCACTTGCTACAGTTTGAGGTAACTGTTACACTAAATTGCATTATTTAAAACCGACTGTATTCTGTTGTAACGTAATTCAGAGGAGGAACATGTGAATTCCTTGTCAGTATTTACAAATTCCTGCTGATGGTATGTAATGTGCTATTATTTTAGAGCATCTCATACAATCCACTTTGAAACAGGAAAAAGGAAAGGTGTGCTCATTACAGTACATATCGCATATTTTTGTTTTATTAATTCTAAGATGAATGAAGCTGGGGATACCGGCGTTTTGTAAAACGTTTCTTGAAATCCCCGACTGCTCTGATATCCTATACCATAGGCAGTTCAAGACTTCATGTAGGCTTGCGGTTTTCATGGGGAATTACCAGTATTTGTATTACATATATGTCAATCGATAAACTTTCATAACGCTCCTAAACATGTAAACATTTACATTTATCGGCTACATTTTGTTATTTGTTTCACTACATTTAATATAAATAGCAAATGGAATGTAAAAACCTGATATTACCAAAGCATCGTGTTTACTGTATATAATTTTGATACTAGACACTTAACATCCTGCAGTGTTTTGAGTATTTAGTGGTTCATTGGAATATATATTCTTAGAAATATCCGTAACAAGCAGAGTATGCCACAATATTTTTGTTTCTTCCATTCTGTTTGCTCCTGATTATACAAATTATGTTTGCAGGTTCAGCTATCTGACAAGTATGCTTTAAATAACTATTTGCTTAAAACCATTATTGATAAATGCCTTATACTAATACAATGACACATCTGTTACTTCAGTTTATAAATAAATGAAGTGTCTTATAGCTAATCTGTTGAGTGCAGTAGATACAACACTGAAGAAATGCACCAGAACTGAACTGGTAGCACCATTGCATTAGTAATGCTCATTCAACAAAAGCCTTTTATGAGCACTAACTAGTATTCTGTAGTAAAATAATATGTAAATTAAGTCAGATGAATGAAACTGGTACAGATGGCCTACTTGTCAATACATGTCATTGTCCTATATTTAATATTAATTGTAATTGTCCTATAATACATCTGATTCATCATATTGAGGTTAAGGAGTAAACTTTTTATTATTTTTATTACCATTTTCTTTCTGTGTGTGACTGTTGTATAGGAATAAATCATGAGAACCCGTGATGACCAAGTTATAAAACAATGCATGGATGAGACATATGAAACTGAAATAATTTCTAAATTTTCAATTGTGATTTGAAACCAGTGGTATGATCAAGCTGTTATTGTAATATATTGCAAGATGCCCAGCTGTGGTATTTTTCTTTTCTTTGTAGTAGTGAATGAGAAACAGCCATTTTTTTAATACTTGTTGAGGATGAACCAATAGCTCAGGAATCTCAAGTGTATGTTGTGTATCCTCAAAGCTGGGGCACAGTTGGGTATCAGCAAGGTACTAACTATTGTGAAATCACATCGCTTGATTAATTTTGGGTCAGAACCACATGTCCACTGTGTTCAGCTGCTGCACACTATTTTACCATGTTAATTCTCTAAATACAGTCGATTACATACAACAACAACATTATTATCTAGAACGTTCAAGTGGCAAGTGTGAGTCATTTGCTGACCACTTAACACCTGACTTCCCTACAATATGTACAGCATGGCGCTAATGGTCTTTCTGTAAATATGGCTGTTCCACTAAAACACTGCACAGCTATGGAGCAACAAGGAGTCACCCGTTTTTGCTTGGCAAAGATGTTAAACCAGATGGCATTCATAAGAGAATGTCTGCACAATATGGTACATGCTGCCTGTTGTGAATCAATGCAGAAAAAAGAAAAGTTCTGAAAAGGACAGAGAAGAGTGTGTGAGGAATTGTGTGAGTGTGTGAGACACTGGGTAACCATTGTCTGTTGCCATGCAGAATAATATGGCCAGGATAGGATTGGTTTGAATCAACTGACCACATACAGTATAGTACTATAGTAGACATTATAGATGTGTCTTGTGCTAGAGTATGAATCATTATCTAAGAAAGTCTGGATTTTGCCAGGTGTATGCCAAGTTATTTTTATAAATGATCAACTATGAGCATATACAGTACAAATTGGAGTGTGACTACGCAAGTCTTCTCCATTGATAGAAAGCAAAACGATTTTTGTCACCACCACAAACAAACATGAAAGCTAATGTCTAAGCACCAGGAACACTGAAATAATATTATGGCACTAGAAGACTGTTCTTTGCACGCATTTCGATGTGAATCGTGGAATAGTTACAAGTGGAACATACTGTACTCCTCACTTCTGTGAATGTAATTGATGTCAGCAGTGTGCATAAATCAATATGGGACAGTCATGGTTTCTGCCATATGAAAATGCAAGCTCACTGACAGCATGGGCTGCAGTACAGTGCATTCAGGAACTGTTGTCCCACCCACCTTATAGTCTTTTTAATCTTATAGGCATTTAATCTGATTGTATCTTGGAGGCTAGAGCTCCAGTGATGTTGCTCAAGTCTAACTGGCAGTAAAGGGGTAGTTCAGCGACAGACGATTTTTATTCAAGGTTGCCCATAACCTCTTGGTTCACTGGCAGAGGTGTGTGGATATGCAATCACACTGTCTTGAAAAATAAAAGTCTTTTTGCCTCATGAAGCAAGGTCAACTGCCAATTCATTTTTTGACTTTGACTCAGCCTTGTACCTAACAGTTTGGTTGCTAGATGCTAATTGACCCCAGAATCCCATTTCTTGAATGATCCCAGAGAGAGGTTTAAAAATCTGGTGGGGCAGTTTATTCCAGACTCCCACAAATTATTCTATTAGTGCCTAATTTTCAGGACAAACATGTCCTTATCCAGAAAGTAGAGTTTATTAGTAAAAAAATATCACTTAAGAAGACCACAATGAGTATTATACAGTATGTTGACATCTATACTTATTAACACCAACTCAGATACCCTTCAAAAGTAATGGGGTTGTACAAATTTTCAGGTTTATTCTTTTTAAACATGTTTTTGATTATCAATTTATCATTGCTTTCAACAAAATCTTCCTGTGAATTGGATCAATATTTGCCTCATGTATTACATTTTCTCATCATTAGCAAATGGTATACAGATATTGTATTGCTAACCAAATGTTGTCTCAGAAAAGTTCATTTAAAACATTCCATTGTCTTGTTTTTTTCTAGTATTGTTGTCACCTTTTAAGAATAGGGGTTACAGCCATTATTATATTAACTCCTGTCATTTAGATTTCCATATTCCATTTCTTAAACCTGCGTGATAATGGGGACAAAAATGTGCTCTTATATTGTCTTTGACTATAACCGGCCTGATCAGAGGATCTCGCTGAGAATTTCAACAAGGGTGAAATCTGCCGAGCTATGCTGGTGGCCTGCTCTATATGTAGTTGCTATGACATCCTAAGGAAAATCAACTCTATTCAATTACTCACTTTACAAAAGATAGAAGGATCCCTGTGGTAGAGTCTAGAAAAAGGCAATTTTGTGTGTCCGGATTTCCCTGAATACACTGCTAAGTTTGTACATTACAGAACATGCCAGTATTGGGCTACTGGGGACTCACATGTCTGCTTGTCTAATAAAAGAACACAGGAGACTGACAGTCATGTACTGTATACCATGAAAATAGTGTAATATTATTGTGCTTCTGTGCATTTGTATATTATTAAAAAAAACATGAAACCTTTTTGAAGCTTTCAATGCAATTCCAAGAAAATGTCACATTTTTCTATGGGTAATATGGAAAATGCTAACAATATTATTTTTGTCTTATTAAAAATACTTATTAAGCCAGAATAATAAGGTTTGTGGGATTGTTTCTTTTGTTCCATGTGATCTAAAGATTCTGTGCACCATACAATCAATGTTGATCTTTGCTCTTTAACAATTATGCAGCTGCAAAAATTCTACAAAGTATAATAATTCTGTTTCAAACTGCATAGTAAGCTATGCTGTGATGTTCTTTTATTAAATACTTAGAATGGCGCTGGTAAACTACTTGTCATTGATCATTAGGGTCTAGAAACCAAAACCCAGTAGTTAGTGATTTTATTCACAGGACTTTGAGGGTACATAAGATGGTTGACTGAAAGAAAGAGAAAATTAAACTTGATTGACTGTAAGACGTTTGTGTTGTACATTCCTGTTATTAAATCATCAATTCGAAATGCAGTTAAGGTTGAATTGAGTAACATACTGAGGTGTAGTCTAGCTACTGTAAGACAAGCATTTACTGTACAAGATCACTGACACACTACAGTGAAAGAGTGGTATTTAAATTTAACATTATAGCTCCAAGCTAGATTTTGAACTGGCAAACCAGAACAGACTCTAGAGCATGCTGTTTTCCTGTATACAAGGGAGAGCATTCCAATACATATTAAAGCTACCTCTACATGCATTTTATAAGGTTTTTAGTGTTCATAAATAGAAATAAACATAAAGAAACATTAATCCTTCCTGCAGTCCTGTTATCTGTCAGGAAGTGGTTTAGTATCAGATATGTAGTGTTTGATTGAAATAATAGGCCATGCATGCAAATGACAATGCAGTTAAAATTTCATCAAATTTACTGAGGCACAGGCATCTTGTCACGGGTAAGAAAAAAATCTCAGATTGAAAAGAAAAAACATGCCCTTTTGTTCACATCAGTTTGTTATTTGCTATTTGAAACGTTTTCTTCTTGATGAGCTGAGGATCAAACATTTTAGAAATGAATTAATTTAGATCATGTATCATAACTGCAGCTGAATAAAATATCAAAGATATTGTTTGTGCTCGCAAATATATAAAATAACCCTATACAAACTGAAAACTGTGGAATATGGAAGGAATCACCCCATGCTACAGTATGTTGATGAGAAAATGATTGTTTCCATTGATTACATTACTTCAAACATGCATGAAATACGTGTAGTAACATAAAAAGTACATATTTTGAATTGGTCTCATTCAGTGTCATGATGTCACTGTGTGATTGTAGATTCTGCTGCATGCATGCTGCATTGTACAGAGAAATATCAGCTTGCGTGCCTAATAGTTTAATGCAACTGAGCATTTCTCATAAAAGCTGGATAGACATTGTGAAAGGGGATGTGCTTTAATAACATAATAATATATTGCCGAAAAAAGAAATATTTAAAGCTTTGATTTGGGGGTGGTGGTAGATTTTATTGTATCAGCAGGACAAGCTAGTGGCAGGGTCTGTCTCTCCCTGACTGCTTCAGAAGGACCTCAAATGCAATTACTAACCTGCTCTGGCCTGCAGACTGCCATCGATCACATAATGACTTAATATTTAATTTAATCATGGCCTCCCTTCCAAAAAGAGCCGGGGCATTTCAGCTGCAGCCCAGGGTGATTTGAATGCAGACTCATCCCAGCGGAGGATTCTGCCGGAGGATACGTGCCTGGGATGGTAGCACTCCGAAGATAGTCTCCTTGTTTTTGTGTTTTTTTTTGGACTGCAATGAAAATGATTTGCTCTCATTAGGGTGAATGGTGACTGGTGGTTGATTCCCGAGCAATGCTCATTGCTGCTAGCTATGTACCGTACTGATGAAGCGTTTCTGTTGCAGCTCTGCCTCTGAAGATCTGGGCTGCAGGCGGGGGGAATTCAGCAGAAAACACTATGGGTCTGTGGAGCTGGTAAGCCCTTGTTTTCTCCATGTGGCTCTTATTGAAACGAGGAGGTGAAACAAAAGGGCTGGGTTTATTAGTAGTGGGGCTGGGTTAGGGGTTGTTCCTTTTAATATGAACCTGTTTGCAAGTTACGTCATTGTATGCGGTTTGATTGAGTGCTCGATGTGATAAGGGGTTAAATGCGTAAAGAATAGAGAGATGTGGTATTCACCTGAATATAAAATCAAACGGTTGCTCTTCTGCACCTGAATTGCAGATACACAGACTTGTACAGTGAGAGCGGCTTTTATTTGCATTAACTGCAAACCTCTCAATGTGGAAGAAAGATAGATACCTGAAACAATGTGGAATTGTTGTTCATTTGGCTGATGCTTTTATCCTAATCAGCTTCCATTTGTACCCATTTACACAGATGGGTATTTCACTGGAGCAATCGGGATAAAGCACCTTGCTCAAGGGTATAACAGTAGCTCGTATCTAGGATCTGAACACAGCCTTACAGTTACGAGTCCAGAGCCCTAAGCATTACTTTACACTGCTGCTTCTACTGTCATATTAAAAAAGTGAGGATATTATATTTTAATTTGACTCATTATTGCATGTTGTGAGGAACAGAGCTTCTCATTTAAGTTCAGTTTTTGAAAAACAAAAAACACATTTCAAATAATGTACAATAAAATACTTTACAAATACACATCCCAGACTTGTCTGATTATCCAGTTTGCACCCTTCTTCCTAGTATTGTGTTTGCTCAGATTTGCTTCTGGAAGTTTAGAACAAGAACATATCAATTTTGTAAGGAGACAATATACATTTGATATCATTAGTTCAATTAATTGCTTATGAGAAAGACATGGGGTGGATTTTCAGCATGTTCATGTTTACGAGAACAGAATGGTTTCGGTAAAAGCGCAAACAAAATCCTGTTAAGGATGTAAAGCCGATGCAAGAGATAATTCTTCACAGTACAGGGACGTAGACATTTTTGTACTTTACATTTTGGTTTTCATCATTATATTGTTGTTTATTGTTTCATTCTGTATACTGGGTGAATATTTCCTGTTTTTATTATTAGCCTTTTCTTCATGTTGCTATCTAATTTGAGGTTGCCCTTTTGGTGCACTGTGAAATGAGATAGAAGAAAAGAAAAGCAGTAAAGACTAGAAACCACACTTCAGTCAGGTTTCCGTTTTTGAACCAAGCATGGCTTTGGTGGTTTGTAGCGAACTATAGAACAAAATCCTCTAAAGTTGTGCCCTAAACCACACAGAAATTATCAGCAACAGAAGAAGGAAAGTACAGTGTATACTATGCTGATACCCAATTGGAGACAGCTATATTTAGATGCTATTAGCGTATTATGACTTTATTATTATATGTTTGCATCTGTAAAACAACTTTTTATTATGCGTGAATTGGTGTGGTTTACAAAATAAATAAAAAGCAATTACACATTGTTTCTCAGCATTTGAATATATTCCAAGACGCACCTTTGTGTAGACTCGCTGGGAAACAGTACCTTTTTTTTACACTTTTACAGCTGTGAAAATAAAACATAGTAGATGCTGTCAAGACAGTGTGCCTGCAGAAATAGCGAGGTTGTGGCAAGTCGTTTTCTAACACAGCCCACTAAATGTGAAAGGTCAAGGGTTCATACATGAAGACTGATTCCTAGCTTCAGTTGTCAGGATTTCATAAAAGGAAGATTAATATGCTCATATGAAATGGAGATCTGGAAAAATAAAAGGCAGATTTTAAGAGCAAGATACTGTCCATTCATAAATTGTGTTGATCTAGTTTATGTATCATTTTTGTTTGGTATAGGCTATCCTTTTTAAACATCAAAATCAACAGTATAATATAAAAGACCATAATATAGAAGAACAAGAAATATTCCCTCCCCCTATTTGTGCATTATATTTTCAGTGGTACTCTATCGTTGTGAGTATTGTAAATCATGGAGAATATCGTCAGGGAAGCGATATGATAAAGAAAAACTGGGGGGAATCCATTATGAAGCTGTAAGAAAACTGTAATTAATGCCAATTTATACTGTTAAACCTTCATACAATTTATTATGATAAAATATCATTCATGATATTTCATAACTCAGAGGGCTTGCAAGAGCTTGATTTTTTGTATTCATTATGCTGAATGTGAAACTAATGTATTAAATTTAGTCACTTTTATTGGAGACATGCTCCTTTGAGGTACAGTATCTGATTTGAGTCTTTATTACAGTACCTTGCTGTAAAATCCCAAAAACATTCTGCTTTGCAGGGCAAAAAAATAGTGGACTACAGAGGATTAGTAGATCATGGAGACAACATGCATGCTATTTTTATTCAGTGATTTTGGAAACTTGCCATTTATTATGATTAAGACTTTTCTTTACTAATTTGGGTTTGCCAGACATACTGTATACAGATCAGCCCGCTGTGCTAAATCCATAGAAAGCTGTTAAAGATAATTTAATGATTCTGATTCTAAAGTGCACTTGTCTATACAGTATATGTCATGAAATAACCATTTTAAAAATGCCTGTGCTGGACTACAACAACGTGGATGTGTTGGTGATACAGTATATTTACAGGCAATATTTATATTCAAAGCTAGCTGTAGTGAAGTAAACTTAATTTGTACTAGCAGTGCCACTTTCCAGACTGCTCTTTATAGTTTATACTCAGAGTTCTGGTCTCATCCAAGATCAACAGTACTCCATGGCCAGGAATTAGATTTACAAGCTTGTACTGTGAAATATACACAATGCAGTAAATGTATGAGCTGTTTTCCCTATTTTTCCTCACAGAGAAATCAAGACCAATAATCTCAGATCCAAGTCTTAGGCTCACACAAAAATATATACAGTATACTCAAGTGAGTATGAAAGAATCTGCAAACTCTACAGTATGTACATTATAGACTGAAAGATCTATATCATAGAAGGCACATCCTTCTAAATTTGGGTATGATTTATGTCTGTGAATATTAATTACAGAATTATCTGCCAAATTCTCATTCTGCCCTTTTGCATGTAAGTCCAACAAACTACATACAGCTGTTTCACTCTGTAAATTAGCCATCTCTGAACAGTGACACAGATATCCAGGTTCTAGATGTATATATTTCAAGATGGTAGTCTTAAGGGACTAAACCTTTTTACTAATTTTCAGGCCCAGACTTCATGTACTGTGAACGTATGATTGGGAATTTAATGTAAAGTCAATAAATTTCATAGTAGATACTTTATTATTGCTTTAAAGCGTTGATTAATTTATTCATTAATTAGGGGACTGCTTAATTAAAAGGGGCTTTCAAATTTTAATTAAAATTATTGCTATCTACAGTATATGAAAATTCTATACAGTGGCATTTCTGTGATAGAATTCCAATTACCTCACCTAGTTAGGCAGATAACTATGTGTATCCTAGATGGTTTTATAGTAAAATTGGGTAGCGGTATAATTGTTTTGCTTGACTCGTAATATTAGTGTAAGCTTTTTCAGTGTAAGCTGTCTTTATTTAGTTCTCCTGTGTTTACAGTAGGTGCACTGATAAAAGGTAAATACATGAATAAAACTGTGACAGAATGCCCAATAAGATTCTTCAGAATGGCATGTTATATGCACAAGACATGAGGAAGAGATGTCTGGGACCACTTTCTGTCACTTAGACCATCAACCAGGAAATCTCTGCTGCAGATCTCACCAGGAAGGAAATATTACTGCAAACAAATGGGAAGCCATACACTTGATGGTAGTTTTTTTACTAGAATAGATCATTACAGGGTTAGCTGATCTTTTTTCTTTTTAAAAATACCTAACTAACTATTGTTAACACAGATCTACTCGCTCAACAAGCCTATGGATAGCCTGGATGGTCATCAGCTGTTCAAATTGAATCCATCTCTTCTTGGGGAATCTTAATATGGGGCAATTCATGTGGCTACTGCAATTCATGCAGCAATTTTGTACAGTTGTAAATGTCTGCAGCACTTTGACATATGTGAAACACATCATAAAAACACGTCACTGTCTCTGATGGTCAGTCTTCAGTGACAGTTCCACCTCCTGGATTATTCCATTATTTCTGTCAATGAGCAGATTCAACCTGTGCATTGTGATGAGGATTTACGCAATATGAGAATTCAGGGTGGGAAAATATTATTTTAAAAAAATATGATCACACTATCCAATAAACCACGTACAGTGGATATCAAAAGTCAACACGCCCTTATTGAAATTTCAGTTGTGTTGATGTAAAGGCTGAAATCAAGACAAGTCATCTCAGACCTTTTTTTCACCTTTGATAAGATCTTGTAACCAACAGTATTTAAGTGAAAAACAAATGGATCATTTTTAGGAAAAATACTTATATAAAAAATATATATCCACTGTATATAAAACACTTACATTAGTAGCTTTTTAGATTCATGTTGTTTACAAAATATGTTTTGAAAATATGTTCATCAAGCAATTCCAACATTTTCAAAAGGTTTTGTTTCTTAATGTACATACAAATTGCCACATACTGTACAGCTGCTTCTCAAAGCAAAAGCAGAAAAGTCTTGTTTTACTTGGTCAAGAGCTAAAAAAACGAACAAAATTATTTTTGTCTGTAATTACAGCAACAGTTTAAAAATGGCTGCCTTTCTTGCTTTTGCAGCATCTGAATTATCTAGTGATATTCCCTCGATTTCTGCAGAATATTAGCACTAGACACTGAAAGTTGACAAGAAATGTATTCCTCTTGCTAAGGCCTTTTCTCACTGTTACTTAAAAAATGAGCTAAGAGCTTTTAAAATTCAGCTTTGTGACCATTTTTACATGAAAACTGTACATTGGAATGACTGTTTTCTTCCTTCTGGTTGTCTGAGATAAACTTTGCCATTCATTCAAATCCTGGTCACAAGTAACCTACAAACAAGGGCAAGGGCATCGCAGCAACAGATAATTTATGTAACAGTTTGCATCTCAGAGTGAAGCCTTGCGGAGTCGGCTGGGATGCACACCGAAATAACTGAGCCCGTAGAGTATTTGTTGGAAAAAAAATGAAATTGCTATGTCAACATGCCAATATTCATAATGTCATAGGAAAGCAAATTATTTTTGTGAACCATCCTAGAACAAAACAGAAGGATAAGGAGGATGAGGGCAAGAAAGTAACCTTACTGTATTTGACCACAGACACAATTTTAAATGTTGTTTAATGTAAACACATCTGTTCAGGTAAGGATGGTTATTTTGCTTCCTATTATACTTGAGTAACCTCAATTATTAGCCCACAGAGCAATAGCAATTTGGCTTTTATAGTGGAGCAATTTTTCCACATACAAGAGATTAATCTTGTGCATGGCAGAGATCCTCCATAACTGTTCAATGTCTCAGTGGTGTCTGACTTACTCCTCATCTGTCTGTACACTCCTTGGTTAAAACACAGAGACCTGGGCTGTAATCATTCTCAAAACAATCAAATTCCAACCAGTACACAGCAGTATTGACTTTACGTATCATTTATAGCTGAAACCAAGTCTCTTTTGCATTATTGTGTTCCAAATGTGAAGAAGGATCACAGTACAATCCCTACTGGATCTCTGTTATAGAAAAAATGGCAGATGAAATGTAATTTAGAAAACATACCATGAAAGTAAATCAATACAGCTCACCACTCCTACACACACACACAATCCCTGCCGATTCCAGGGAACAGTGGAGGTATACAATCCCACTTTTGTAATCTTAATAAACTAGGACTATTCTATCAGAAGGAAGAAATGGAATATCTAGAGAGAAAACACAGTGTTTTGATTCTAGCTTTTTTGATGTGGCAGCCCTATGTCAGCAAAACAGTTCTCCCCTCAGACATTCTGTAGAATGGCACATTAAGGTTTGAATTATTCATGTCCTTCATTAAATGGGTGAAAGGCAGCAGTAAGTGAAGAAGTCCTATTGCAGCAATGTAAGAGACACTTTATGGTAGTGCAAAATAACAGCTGTGCCTAAAATGTACTGTATGCTTTCCTAGTTCAAAGAAAAGGTGCCTATATCTATGCATTTGAACGATACAGTGACAAAACAAGGGCATTTTCTTTCTTTTTTTTATTTTGTGGGCTTCAGTGTAGTCAAAGTGAATCTACCCTTCTTCATCATCAAGAGATTTTGTGGCTGCAGATCCAAAATGAGTTAGGAAGAATATTATCTTATAAAGGTTTCCCCTTCTGTCACTAAACAGTCTGTTTAGTAACTACAGTATATAGAAAAATAAATCATTTCAAGAAAGATGCCAATAAATGCTTTCAAGAAAACAAATCAAGATGTGGTGATTTGTTTTCCTTACTGTCTCAAATGCGGTCCTGTCATTAACCACCGAACCTCTCCTGAAGAAAGTTGTTGATATTTCTTGCTTTTCAGCTTCAGCTGACGGTAGCCAGCTCGTGTTTCAGGGCTTTAGCGCTGTATTTGAGCCACCAGCAGTTGTATTTACAAATGAGTTTCCCTGACACTGATGTGTCAGCATCACTTTGGGGGATTTGCTCATACTGTGCTGAAGATACACGAGCTGGAGAGAAAGCGGAGAGCTTCTACGAGTTCTGCCACAGCCATGTCCTGTCATTACCCATTGCATGGTGAGCAGTGAAGGACTGGCCTGGGGATAGAGATGGAGTATAGCTGACTCAGGAATTTCCCTCATTTGACCTTCATGCTGCATATCTTATGGGGGCATTAGTTGACTGCAACGCAAGCCTATAAAGACACATAGCACTAGAAATATCCGGTTTTAGCAGGGGAATCGCCTGGCTGCACCACTCAAAATGCAGCACCAGACTGTAAAAGACAATCAGCACTAGAAGTAGTCAGTATGCCTGAGATCCAAGCAAGGCACCAAACAAGCAAAAATATTTAATGTATTTTGAGGTTTTAAATCAGACAGCAGTGCTAAGGTAGGTACGGTAGGTCCCTTCTGAGGCCAAAAAGGCCCATGGGGAATGGGGGGCAAGGGCCACCATTTTTCTTGGCCATCCTACACTGGAGGTGATGTGGTCAGCATCACGTTCCGCCCGGCCTATTACCCCTGGAAGGAATAACCCCCGGTACTCATTTGGAAAGGAATTTGGAAGCAGTCTGGAAGGAATTAGAGAAAGCTACATTGCTTGCCCCTACCTAGGATTGAACCTGGGACCTTCCAGTCAGGAGCTAGACGCCCTTGCCATCTGAGCTAACACGGTTCCTGAGCAGTGCTTAGGAGATTTAAAAGGTGCAAGAGAAATATCTATAGCATTGCTAATTGCGGTCTTCAAAGACACTTCAAAGAGTCGGCAAGTAACGGGCTATAAACCGGTCTGCTATTTATTTCAATGAACACTTTCAACAGCATCATACAGAGATTCTCCATGCCAGGAGAGATTGTTTGTCCCATTTCATACCAATTAGTTTCACTACACATATTATTGACTTTGTCATGTAATATCTTAATGACAGCCATGAAGAAGTGGCTGAGCCAATGGGCTTTAATTGCTCTGGAGTGGAGTGCTTTAGTGCTCTGTGTATCTGGTGTATCCTATGACAATAATTACATTGAGTCTAAATTCATCACGATGGAAAGCGTTTAGGTCCTACACACCGTTTGTGAGACATTCCATAACACTTTGACATTAATGCTGACTGAATGAGATTTCTTACAATCCATTTTACGTTATTCTTTTTTTTTCAAATATAACCTTGTTTTCTTTTACACTGAAACCATTTTCTACAAATTCAGAAAGGTCCTTCAAAGTACTGGCCAATATACTGTATTACAGCAGTTGATCAGACTCAACAGTGGGTATTGAGGTGAGATATGCAAAGAATATTCCTTCAAACACCGGCTCCAAAAAGTAGTACTGTAATGTATGTACTTCCGTATCACTGACAATATTGTTTTACTCTTTTTGTGATTTTAAATGTTTTTTTTAAGAATGACTTTTCCTGTCTTTCTCAATCCTTCCAAAGATTTATTAGAATTACTTTTTGATCTGATGTTTATGAATGATTTCTGAAACCAAACATGGCTTTATAGCACATTCAGATTTTTTAGAATGATTTTCTTGGAATCGAAGCATTTTAAAAAACACATCTTAAAGAAGTGTCACAGGATCCAGTTGAGCAGTATTATAAATAATTTGGATGTGTCAAGTTTGGAATTATTTTCCGCTTGAATGAATATGGTAGTTGAGCCTAGTGTTACTGAGCAGATGTATATATGAAGTGCATGTTAAGATAAAAAAGGTATAGACATTATTGAGAGCTTAAATCTTTAAACATTTTTTTTTAAATATGTATGGCCAAATATTTATCTTTTTAGGTTACAATCAAGTTGGCATGCAATTTGTATATTTTCTTTAGTTATTTATTACGGCATAGAAAAGTTATTAGAGAAAAATAATTGTTTGATTGCATCATACATTTTGTATACTTCTTTTCCATTTAAATGTCAAAGATCGCTGTCATCTTCAATGCAACTGGTGCTGACCTTCATTCACGTTGAATCATAGACCTAGTGACAGTGTTCTATTCAGAAACATATTTGCATGTTGCTCCATTTCCTTTTGGAGGCACCTGCACAGACTTTTCATCACATTCTCATCCAAAGCACTGCTGGTCCAACTGGCTGCTCGGCTGATTAGAAACCATTCTCCAGCCTCTCTGATTTCTGCACTTCACACTAACAATGCTGAAATTCCTGGTTGCCAAGTTGCTTTCTCTTTCTTCACTGACATTGCAAATTCCTCCTGCGGTGATATATATATATGTTTCTTTCACATATACTGTATATTGTATCTCCTATACATACAGCACCTATACAGTTAGAAATGGACCAAGAACATTCTCTCCCTCTTGACAAAATGACCCCATCACTGGTTACCCCTAACTGAGCTTTTCAGCATACAGGACAATGTTACAAAATTTGGGGATACTTTCAGATTTCTTGTCTGAGTCTTCAAATAATGTACATTCCTCCTGATATTTTCATGGGCACATTGTGGCGCAGTGGATAGCACTGCTGCCTCACAGCCATGCGACCCTGGGTTTAATCCCATGACCTGGAGCGCTGTGTCAAATTTGTAAGTGAACCCCGTGTTCACACGGGTTTGCTCCAGGTGCTTCGGTTTCCTCCCACAGTCTAAAGACATACTGGCAGGATAACTGGCTTTCTGGAAAAATCGGTGCTGGTGTGAGAGTGTGAGTGTGTGTAGCAAAGTGTTCTTTCAGGACCCTATGCAGAAGACACAATCCGGGGTAGAGTGAGGAAAACATGGGGGAAAAGGCATGCAGGGGTCAGGAATGAAAACAGGGGGCGTGTCCATGTTCGGGGGAGGTGTGGCCGAGGCAAACAGTCCGAAACTGAGTCCAAAGGGAAATCCGAGACAAGGCAAAAGTCCAGAGCTGGGCGGTCCATCCGAGATGAAGACAAAGGGAATTAAAAACGGGAACCGGGTCAGAACTGGCACAGGAACAGGAACTAAGAAGTTGAAGGGACCTGGTGCTCCAGATCCCGGACTCGCCTGGTACAAGAACCAATGCAGAGCCCGGAACAGAGTGAGCATCTGGCTTTTAAGGTGGGTTGAAGAGGAGGCTGGAACAAGGAGCAGGTGTACAAAATCAACTCAAAAGTGAAAGAGCTGGAGCACCCTTAAGGGGGGTGTGCCATCCGGGGTGTATCCTGGATCCTAGCTTGCCTCCTGCCACCCTGAATTGGATGAATCAGTTAGAAAATGGATGTATGATATTTTCACAGTGTTCACGCACAGTTTTGTTTTCTATGCGTGTCTGTGTACATGCACATGTCAAATGAACACAAATATAAAACGTCCCACAAAGAGAACTCTCTGGGACACAGTTAATCTGTGTGAATGCCACATTAACTAGCTTGCTGGTTGCATTCCCGAAAGTGAAGGTCAGGTCCCTCAAGTATATTACATTCTTTTGACGGTGCTACAGAAGATGAATATGTCATGGAACAAATAAGCACAATATTGTGTTTGCAGTATTCGATTTAATCAACAAGCCTCTTCACAAACATCTGGTCGCCGTGCACCTGACAGCCTTGAGCTTGGGAAAAGCAAGCGAACTAATTATAATATGATAACGTGCTGTTACTGTTTTTTTGAGTTTCCATGGAACTACCACCTTTTTTTCCCTTTTCAGCAAAGTTCCATCAGATATACTGTATACTAACATGTGTTAGTTATCCTCTTTGTAGGCCACTTCTGTGTAGGGTGATTCTGGAAGAAAATATCTTAAATAACAGTGCCCAGCTTTATGTGCATTCAAGAGTGCTTGGGCAGGGTTAACCCCTATGTTGGTCCATCAGGTACAGCTCATTTTGTGAATCGGAAATCGGTTTTATCTGTGTGGTGCGTAGTAGCATGTTCTGAGAATGAGCAACTGGACTCGGAGTACTGTAGCATTCTGTGACTTCAAGTCTTACTAAAACCTACTTGAAATTTTACATTCCAGAATTAATACCCTGACAAGGTTTTATACAGTCCACAGTCATGATGGCTTCACTCATTCACTGCTTTCCTTATGAGGGGTGTAGAGGGATTGACACTTTGGACCTTTTGACTCTTAACTCATTCCAGAAGCAGTAGAATAACAACTAAAACCTACATGTTAATGGCTGATTGGAATTTTCCTTACCCCCTTCCAAACTGGTAATAGAGCAATAATACTTGTCATAATAAACAAGAAAACCTTGTAAAAAGGGATGAAGGATTATTCTGGAGCTGCTTAACGACATCATTATTTTTGGCTTTTCCTTGACCAGGTGTAGTCTCAGGGGATATTTGTGGTGATCTCTTTTTAATACTCCCACTTTGCTTTCTCCTTCTGACACCTTTGGGCCTCCGAGTGTTGCTCTGTTTTCCAGATCTTCTTCCTCCTTTTGATTTGTTCGAGGGCCATAATCTCTTAGGAGCTGATCACAATGATGTATTTCTTCATGCTTGGTTTTATCATATCTTTGAAAATCCTCCCTCTGTGCCATGATTGCCTTGACTTGAACTGAGGAGGCTTCATAACTCACTAGAAAGCAACACAATGCTTCTTAGGGGACAACTGAGTGTTCAGATTAAAAATCAGAGTCCCTGATTTTTGTGGAATAGCATTCCGGAACCTAGAAGCAGAATGGTTTGTAGCCTGGTCTAGGGAACACATAAGAAACTGCATGTAAGAACCTATACAGTATGTACAGTACTGACAAAAGAACAGTAACAGATAAACAGTGAAAATAGTGAACATCTATATTTTATCATGATGGCAATAGAAAATATTCCGATATACTATATTCACTGCTGTAGGGACTTGTTGTTCATTAGGAAATTCCTGTAAATGGGAGCCAAAGACATTTGGTTTGAACCATATCACCCCCCTGCCAACACTCTCTCCCACCCAGTCCATTAATGCTACAGAACTGATACGAGATATCACTCAGGGTTCAGCTGCTGGCACCAGTCTTTTGATTTAGAGCTTCTTATCTCACATCCCTGTCATCTAGGCCAGGCTGTAACGAAAGTTTCAGACGTCTTAAAAGGGACCTCTTCCCTCACCCAGACAGGTTAGACTATACAAAAGTCTATTACTTTTCTGAGCCTTTTTTTTCAGATATTAATGATAGCCTTCTTAATCGTTTTATGCATTTAAAGTAGAAACGCAACATCGTTGTAATTTTGCCCTTCGTTGCTCTGTTTTTTTTCAGATTGTTGTAGTGGTTAAGTCAGTGCTCCTTACAGACTTGTCTCATATCATTACAGTTCAGAAAGTGTTTCAGTAATGGTGTTAGTGACTTCTTGTTCTGGGTAACTAACAAAATTCTAACTAGATTTACAAATACAAAGTACACTGTACTATGTAAATTACAGTAATTATGCCTTTTAAATCTCAGATCGTAGTTGTGTGTTTATTGTTACAACAGTAGCCTTAACTGTAAGATTACGGTGTATTTTAAAATCCTATGTTGAGAGCTAAGAGCATATTCTGCAAATAAAATAAATATAATTAAAACTGAACTAGTAGAATAAATTATGATCACAATTAAAGTAATTAATCAACTAAAATTTGGAAATTGATTCTGTTTTGCATTACGTTCTGTGTGCAAGATATTTTTTAACTTTCAGTGTGATTTAATTAATTTTCAATCAATATTCAATTGATTTTTCAGACGACATAAGAGCTTTGTGTTGCAGCAGTCCAGAAATGAGTCTTGCATCATTTTTGAATTATTACAAGAGGCTTTGAGCACACAGTTGCAGATTATGCAAATTGGCAAGTTAACATTTGCAAGGGCACACTTAAATCCCTAAAGCACTAAATTATACAATTTTCTAGAAACAACTTAAATTTATTCAGTTTCTGTGTTTAAGCTTTGGACTTTGTTTGGCAGAGTGATAGCTTTAAGCAAGTTTTCGGTACTAACCAGTCTCCTCTGACACCTATACAGTTCAGTTGAAATTTATGAAGTACTTCTTTTAAATCTCTGTTTTGTATGTATGTTCACCTAACAATGTGTATGTGCCTTTAAATTAAAAGTGTCTGCTTGCATCATCATGTATCACACAGCTTGAAGCAGTTTTTTATTTCTACAATTTAATTATGCTATATTCTTATGCTTAAAAAGGAACTAGGTATGGGATGTATTAGTTTTGTGATACAGATGAATATTCCGCAAGAAAATTTGTATTGAAGGTGGTTACAACCAGGTAACTTTAAGATGAGTAAATATGAGTTGGCTGTACATAATGTGTATAATTCCTTACATTTAAAAAGTAATTTTATTCCAGTGTGCTTCATATATACAGTGCTGTGAAAAAGTACTGTAAGTACACCCCATGAAAAGGTGTGTTTTTCAACATATTTTCATGTATGGATATTTGATCTTCATTTCAATAATATTGATATATAAAGATGATCTAATTTAACAAATAACAATGAAAATTATTCTTCGCAATAATTTATACAACAAAAAAAAGTCAGAAATGCAATTGCCAGCTGTGGAAAAAATAAGTTCACCCCCCAGCTTCAATAGCTGGTGTTGCCCCCTTTGGGAGAAAACGTTTCTTGTTTTTCTTGTTTTTTCAAGCTGGCCAGACCCTGAGGCAGACAAGCAGCCCCAAACCATAATGCTGCCACCACCATGTTTTACAGTTGGCATGAGGTTCTTTTGGTCAAAGGCAGTCTGGCATTGTGGCCCAACAGCTCTACCTTTATCTCATCCACCCAGAGCACATGGTTCCAATAGCCCTGATCTTCACCTAGGTGTTGTCTGGCAAACTTTTTTGAGGGCAGAGGCTTCCTTCCTGACCTCGCATGTAGGGCAAAGTTGTGCAGTCTCTTTTGGGTGGTTGACTCATGCACTTTGTCATTGACTGAGGCAAGACTTGCCTGTAAATCCCTTGATGTTATCCTGGGGTTCTTGGAGACTTCCTGCAGCATCTTTCGGTCAGCTCTTGGGCTGAATTTGTTGGGACTAACTGGCCTGGATAGATTGCTAGTGGTGTGAAATTTTCTCCTTTTGTAGATGATCTTTCGGGCAGTGGAGTGATTGACTACAAATTGCTTGGAAATGGCTTTAAACTCTATTCCCAGACTCATAGGCATCGGCAACCTGAGGGGCCCCAGAGAGCTCTTTGATCTTGGCATGATGTAGCCCACACCTCAATTGCTAAGATCAAACCAGACCACGGCTTTCTCATGTTTATATAAGGCAGTGCCCTCCAAGTTACTCTCTAATGATGTTCTAATCATTTGCACCTGTTGTGGTGCACCTGATTCTAATTTCAGGCATTTCATGCAATGATCAAGGTAGGGGTGTACTAATTTTTTCCGCACAAGGAAATTGCATTTCTGTTGATTTAAATAGTACAAATGAGTGCACAATGTGATTTTTCAATGTTCTTTTTAAAAATTAGATCACCGTTATCTATCAGTATTGTTGAAATGACAATCAAATATCCTTTTGTCCAAAATGTACAAGAAGACGAACCTTTTTATGGGGTTTACTTACTTTTTCACACCACTAGGTGGGAATTGACTTCATCCATCACTGAAGTGCAGCCCTCACTTTGGAGACTTGTGGCAGGATGTATGATCCAGAAGCTCCACTAC
This sequence comes from Lepisosteus platostomus, assembly GCF_059453375.1. Lineage (NCBI taxonomy): Eukaryota > Metazoa > Chordata > Actinopteri > Semionotiformes > Lepisosteidae > Lepisosteus > Lepisosteus platostomus. The sequence goes on along the minus strand of NC_142631.1, from coordinate 10,417,074 downwards.
AAAGAAGATGAGATACTGTAGAGAAGTGAGAAACTGCTTTGCCTATTAAATTGGAAGGAAAATTCAGAGAGGCCATATGATGCAAGGCCAAAGTGAAATTAGCCAGTAAACTGGGGTTAGGAACTCTAGTCTGATCCACAGTACCATGGGTTCTTCAATGACCAAAGAATCAGGACCTTCTAAACATTCCATCAGAAGGATACCAGCCCCTACAGCACAGTGTCCCTGGTCACCAATACCAACGGGGCATTAGTTTGGAAATCTGGTCATGCATCCCAGTGCTGATAAAGCCCAGTTTTGATTAAGTTCTGAGATGTGATGAGATCATAATGCTGCGATTGTCCTTTTAACCACAGGATGTTGGCCTGGGTCTGAAAGCACAATAATTTAAAAGTGCAGAGCTTTTCAGGCCTGTTTCCTAGGGGTTAAGAGTGCCACCAAGTGAATATAAAGTCCCTTCTGTTTATCTTTTAAGAGACTTCAGATTTGATCAGTTTTCTCCCTGACTTTAATGATTTGTCCTAAAAAATCTGCCTTTACAGTAGTTACAATAGCTCTATTATGTAGCAGAAATAAAACAAGGTTAGGCATATGTGTATTTAGATAATTTTAGACTTTCATTTGCTTCTACAGGACACCCTTTTCTGAATCTTTATTGCCATCATTAGCCTTCGCAGCAACATGATTGCAGGACTCTTTTAAAATCAGGTCAGATTTGAAGGTAAGGTTATTATTTGTAGTTTTTCTACATCCAAAGCAACTCTGTCTTCAAAAGGTCACCGTAATGGTTATTTTAATGGTATGACCTTCTAGAAAGATATACCATAGCTTTGAAGTCAGGCTAAAAAAAAAACTTTAAGAGTTTTTAGTGACCTGTAATTCAGTACTTCTGCAGCAGATAACAGCTATATACAGTTAAATATCCAATTTTTCTGTGAAGAGTGTATGTTTTTATTATCATTTGGAAGAGGAGTGCATTTTACTGCATCTCTTAGCCTCGGTGCATATATTTGCTAAGTACAGTTACCCCAGAAAACATTAGCACAGGTGAGTAAATTTCCTGAAGTACAGCATTATTTTTTCTTTCTGTCCTTGTTCTTAGCTCAGCTCTCATGCTTGCAGACTGCATCTTTAATTTAAGTTTTTTTGTAGTTTATCTGCTGTTTTACAGTCCTCTTTTTGTGGTTCTGACATCTTCTGCTGCCTATTTCATTAATGTTGGCAAATTATGCAATATTTTTAACCATTCTTTTTGGAGAGCAGAGCTGTCTAATTCATCACTTCTTAAAAGCATACAGCCTGCGTGCTTTTCTGTGCACCTCTTTCATAAGCAAACGTCTGCTAATGACCAGTACTTTCAAAGATGTTCATGGCACACATAATGTCCAATTTTGCTACTTTTGTTGTTTTGTACAGGAAAGAAGCACAGGAATAATGAGAGTAGCATAAACACATCCAGCCTAAGTACAGAGAACTAATGTCCTGTTTTCTGATTGATTGTATTCAGAAACCCATGAGTCCTTGTTAGTGCATAGTCCACCTTATCAGTTGACAGATGAAATCAATTAAGTAACTAAAGTCACAACAATATTGATTTTTTTAAAAAAACAATATCATATTGCATCTACAAGTAAAAAAAGTACTTAAAGGCATTCCAGATTCACCCAATAATTTAAAAGAACGACCTACTTAAGCCCCACTTACGAGCAGAACTAAATAGGATAGAAAAGCAACACAGTATATTGCTGTATTTAAATTTGTACTATACCAGTCAAAGGTTTAAACTAATACCAGTTAAAGGTTTTCTTCATTGTAGCTTTTTAGAACAATTGTACACATTGTAAAAGCCAGAAAATAAGGTACTGTTTAAGAATACATTTTTATTTTTCATATTGGATTTTCAACACAATTAAACTAAACTACAATTATGGATGCATGACATTATAGTGAAGCAACTGCTGTTTTAAGTCTGAAAACATACTCTAGCACTTTGGCTTATTAAATCAGCCAGCAGCCAAATCAACCTGCAACTCACAACTGACAACCCACTGAAGCTCAGCAGGTGTGAGCCTGGTCAGTACCTGGATGGGAGACCTCTTGGGAAAAAGTAACCCTGCTGCTGGAAGAGGTGTTAGTGGGGCTAGTAGGGGGCGCTCACCCCGTGGTCTATGTGGGTCCTAATGCCCCAGTATAGTGACGGGGACATTATTCTGTAAAAAGGTGCTATCCTTCAGATGAGACGTAAAACCGGGGTCCTGACTCTCTGTGCTCATTAAAAATCCCAGGGCGTTTCTCGAAAAGAGTAGTTGTGTTACCCTGGCGTACTGGTAAAATTTCCCATTGGCCTTTACCAATCATGGCCTCCTAATAATCCCCATCTATGAATTGGCTTCATCACTCTGTTCTCCTCCCCACTGATAGCTGATGTGTGGAGAGCGGACTGGCGCACTATGGCTGCCATCGCATCATCCAGATGCATATTGGTGGGGGAAGGGAGTGGATTGTGGACTAACAGATACCTTCAAATCTATCAAAAGATACTGTCAATATTTTGCTTGCTATGTTCCCTTAATACTTTCTCAGACCATCATGCATATGGCTTTCAAACTTGTTTTAAGATAAAATAGTCTAAATTGAAGAGTCACGAGATTTTCAGCTACTATGATACCCTGAGTCGAAGCACATGCATGTAATCAGACATAGTGCAGTTTTTGTTTTTATTAAATTCTCTTTGTACTATGATCATGATTGCATGCTGCTGTGTTGATGCCCTGGGTGTATAATGGCCCATATATTTTAAATCCTCTTAAATTCCTCTTTCATTTAATCATGCACCTTGTGGCATGCACAAAATCTTGGCTCTTAACAGCAGTGATGCTTAAAGTGCAGGTTTTCATACTTAAAGAAATCTGCTATACAGGTTCACATTGTACCTACTGGATAAGAGGATAAGTTGATATCTGCATAACAAGGCTGTAGGAGCCAAACAAGCTTTTCCTTTTGTTTGACATGCCTTTTAACTGCCTTCTTCAGTTGCTCTCCAAACTTTTATATCGCTGCTGACCTAGTTTTAGAGTCTAGAAATTTTTTTCAACTTGTGTGACTATGCCTACATAAACACACACATTTGCAATGTACTGGAGCAACTTGAAGTTGGCGTTTATTCCACACTGAAAAGTAGAAAGAGAGAAGAAGAAATACCATTTTGACTGTGGGGACTTCTTTAATGTTTCCACAGCTGTCTGATGTATTGTCTACTTTTCAGCATGGAATTAACCTCTGCACGTTTCTTTGCAGGTTACACCCTAATGTAGCTACTGTACATGAACTTCTTAATACTAAAAACTGGCTTATAGATTACTTTATTAGATATTAGTATGCATTTCATCATCCATAAATTATAGGCATTAAAAGGCAACCAATCAGTATTGAAATTGATGTATGCATACTGTTTACGATGGAAGACATAAATGGTTAATGGAAATGGATTCGATACTATTACTGGGTTTAACAGATTAACCACTTAATCCAATTTAGGGTCTCAGGGGTGCCGGAGCCTATCCCAGCAAGCAACGGGTGACAGAATACACCCTGGATGAGACACACAGACAACAGACACATTTTTTTTTGTCAGAAATAACTAAGGCTGTAGTTCCACATTATCACGTGTTAAAGTAAAGCTTTGCTTGCTTTCCTTTGGTTACAGCCTCTTCTTTATTTCCATGATAATTCCTGATGTACTGTCCAGATAAAAGATGCTAACAATGGGTAATTTGTTTGTGGAGGTTGTTCACCACAAAGAGTATTGCTGCTATGCCATTCAATGTTATTAGTTGCTATGAAATTGCTCATGTTATTTTATTCCATTCTTTTCTGTTTATTATTCACACGGGGCACACTTCTTCCCACAGAAAAAGCAACAAAGGGTTGCAATCACATGTCGTATATTATCATTGTTTCCTATTTTTCAGTTACTGAGAGCAGTTTTACTGTATGTGCAATTATACAGTAGGGTTGTAACACAGAAGTGTTGTAACACAGAAAGGTAAATGTGGGACTGTTTAAAGACAAAACTAACTCTTCCCTATATCCGGACCTCCTGAACGCTATAGAAGAATGTAGAGGACATTAACAGGTGATCCTTATATACTGTACCAAGGTTAACACAGTATTTACCATAATTGAACCATACATTAAGGTTATGTAACTTGAATGTACTGTATGTGTCTCTGGATTCGGGGTCCTTCTTGGTGGAGTTTTGTATGTTTGCCCCACACGTTTCCTCTGGCTTCTCCAGCAGTTCAAGGCCTTGTTGCTATTATTTAACTGTGTCTCTAAATTGTCCCTGTGTATGTACAGTATGTGTGAGTGCGTGTACAAACTGTGGATGTGAGTGTGTTTTCCCATGCCTCTAGTCCAAGGTGTATTTCTGCCTTGCACCCTGTGCTTCCAGAATAAGTTCTGAGATGCTGCCGCATTTACCAGGAATATCTAGCAATGATGGATGGTTGCATAGAAGTGCTTTTTTTACCATTTCCAGACAGAGCAATACTATTTTATTGATGTTAGTAAGTATACATTTTGGTTCCATTTTATTACAGTTTGCTTACAGACACAGTTTCTGATTCATAAGTTCTCAATGCATCTTTCTCCATTATTTTGTATTCAAAGATGTTTGTGGCATTATATATGAATATGACATACATAGCATATAAGGAAAGCAACAGAAATGTTTCAGATTCCCATGTGAAGTATACATCTCACATGCAAGCCCGTTGTCATGTAATTACTGACATCAATCATTTCTCAGTCATGGGGCGATTTAATATCACCTTCTCTTCCTTTCCAATGGATTTGTTGCTATTAGCACATGCAGCGTATCAGCCATGGTGTGAATGAAATTGGAGTCCAGGCTTTCATTAGAAATACCAACCAGGTGGCAACATGTACGGATGTTTTTTTTCCCTCAATTATTTGATGCTTTAAGCATTTGCTGTTAAAGATGCAAACGAAAGTAATATGAACTTGGGGTTCATTCGATAGAGGCGCTGTACATATACAGTAACTGAAGCTTTTTTCAAAGGCAGAATAGTTTGACATTGTTCACTGGAGCTACAAATGAAGACGAAAAGTAATACTGGAAACAGTCGTCAGGTTACCTTACTGTTCTCTTGGAAGAGGATTCTCCAGGAAGGAAATATTGGCAGCAGCTATATCACCCTGCAACTCACAACTGGCAATCCACTAAAGCTCAGCAAGTATGAGTCTGATCTGTACCTGGATGGGAGACCTCCTGGGAAAAACTAAGGTTGCTGCTGGAAGAGGTGTTAGTGGGTCCAGCAGGGGCACTCACCCTGCAGTCTTTGTGGGCCCTAATGCTCCAGTATAGTGACGGGGACACTATACTGTAAAAAGGCGCTGTCCTTCGAATGAGATGTAAAACCAAGATCCTGACTCCCCGTAATGATTAAAAATCCCAGGGCGTTTCTTGAAAAATGGGGTGTTGTCCCTATTACCTGTACAGCGCTTTGAGTGGAATGTCCTGAAAAGCACTCTATATGTGTAAGCAATTATTATTAAATATTGATGGTCCCATATGTCACAGATGGAAACTTAGGTTTTGGTTTGATTTACCACTATACTACATAACTATGAATAAGAACATATTGTTATATGCAGTTATACAGTATAGCAAATATCGTTAAAAACTATGCTACTATATATGTACAGTATATAATACATACACATATGCTACTGTATATAACTCTAACCCTGTGTTCATCCTGAAAAGTATTCTGTATGTACAGGCAATTCTAGAGCATTCTACTGGCTGTGCTGTATTGACTTTATATCTTCCCAGTAGGGCTACATTAGTGAAGAAGAAGAATGGTTTCTTCCCCACCTTCATAACCTCATATACAGCCTACTGACATTTTATAAATGAGGGGAATTAACCAGCCTGTCAGTGTTCCCCTGGGCCAGCCCTACACCAGCTCTGTTAAAGGGGGATTCCAGTTTGTTGTCCAATAAACCACCACAGTTCAAAGACTAAGAGCAGTCAGATTACACTACTAATGGTTTAGCTTGATCACAGGCTTTATGAATGGATCAAACAATATTTTAATTGATACAAGATTTGAAACCAAATGAGATAAAACACGGATAACAGCAACTCTACAAAGTAAAAATGTCAGTTAACCAGATTTTTCCTTATACATATTCCAGTAGTAATTCCAATTGTTTTTGAGGTTTAATTTACTTGCTGAGAAATGAGCAACACCGGAATGAAGAAGTGTAAAATATGACATAGATACATTTTTAAATGGAAAGAGCAGAAGGTACTATACAGTATGTGCTCTATGCTGAAATACAGTATGTGTGTTTTAGTGTTTATTTCTGGATTTGTCATTTTGGCAGAAATACACAGTACACATCTAATCTGGGATTCTGTTGTAGGGTGTGTTATGCCTGATGGCTCTTTCCAATTTTTTACTACCCTCTAAATGTTGTAACACAGAGAACTCATTAAACAGTAAGCATTCATTTTATTACAGTATATAAGGAAGTGAAGCTGGTATGGATATCCACCCATGTCGGTCATAAATATTTAGTAATAGAGCATAATACCACAGTGTCTTTCAAGTATTGAAACAGCAAAATCAAAATTCTTACTTTTTCTTTATGGCCTTTAATTCTTTCTTTAATTTCTATTTGTAATCATAAGATCAGTATGAATGATAACTACAATATAAGTGTGATTCCATGCATAACTCTGATCATATTCTGTGTTCACCCCAGTGCTTTCAATTGACTATAAGAATTGGGACACACTTTTAGTAAATTGTGGTGTAAATATCAGTATTTGGTTGTACATCCCTTTGAGGCAATAACAGAATGAACAGTTCACCAAACTGTGTGCAATCATTTGAGATGCATTTAGTATATCATAACCTCATGTCAAAATTCGGGTTACGGGCAGGCATTTGATTAAATTTATCGCAAATACATAATTAACATTGTAAACCAAGAACACAGTGGGTCAAATGTCTTGAAATGATACCTTTGCTTAAAATTGAATATCCGTAGCAATCTATGAGAAGAAGCAAGGGGAAAAAAAAGCTTGGGGTCAGAGCGCAGGGTCAGCCATTTACTGTATACAGCGCCCCTGGAGCAGTTGGTGTTAAGGGCCTTGCTCAGAGGCCCAATGGAGTAGGATTCCTCTACTGGCCAGGGGATTTGAACCGGCAACCTTCAAGCCACAGGCACAGATCCTTAGCCACAGTCCCAGAGTGTAGTGCGTATTTAGGACCCTATGCAGACTGTAAAATCCGGAAGAGACTGAAGAAGGGCAACAGGGAAACACAACAGGATCAGGACGGGATGATGGACAGGGGGGCGTGATAGCAGTGTTTCCAGTGCTCGGGGTGCGTGGCACAGGTGAACATGTCCAACACAACCCGAAAGGGGAAACCAGGAAGCAGTCCAAAAGTCGGGGAGATCCATCCAAAGAGAGATTGGAATGGGGGCGAGGAATCAGGAACACGGAAGTAAAAACATAACGGGAGCTGGGTGCTCCGAGCCTCAGACCCAGATGGTCAGGAAGCCGGGGAATCAGACCCGCCCTCGGGCTACCCGCGAGCCCGGGGAATAGGCAAGCCTTGTGGCGTCCATCTTCCAATACTGAGCCTAGAGCTTAGGAAGCGCATTACTTATATAGTGACAGATAAAAGAAGAAACAGGTGCTCGTAAAAATGGAACTAATAATAAAAGGTCGGAGAGCCCTCTAGAGGAGGGATGATGACCGTGACAGAGACTTCAAGCAACAATTAGGAATTCTAATTTAGGTGGGTATAAATGGAATTGAAAATCAGGCATGGGTACATAAGTCCAGAGTACATTGTAGCAAGTGTAACAATACCAATCATCCCTTCAAGCAGAAAAGGCAAGAACAACTGGGGGTGAAATGGCCATCAAGGTTCTAAAAGAGAGAACGATCAGGTCTGAAATGAAACCTCCTTTATCCTAGACTCTACTCAGTAATGTGATTGCTCCACAATTAGTGGATTTAGAACTACAATATTTCAGGTTTATGGGTGCTTGTAAGGAAAAATAAACATGGAAGAGGTGTTAGTGGGGCCAGCAGGGGGCGCTCACCCTGTGGTCCATGTGGGTCCTAATGCCCCAGTATAGTGACGGGGACACTATACTGTAAACAGGTACCGTCCTTCGGATGAGACGTAAAACCGAGGTCCTGACTCTCTGTGGTCATTAAAAATCCCAGGGCGTTTCTCGAAAAGAGTAGGGGTGTAACCCCGGCGTCCTGGCCAAATTTCCCATTGGCCCTTACCAATCATGGCCGCCTAATAATCCCCCTCTCTGAACTGGCTTCAATACTCTGCTCTCCTTCCCACTGATGGCTGATGTGTGGTGAGTGTTCTGGCGCACTATGGCTGCCGTCGCATCATCCAGGTGGATGCTGCACATTGGTGGTGGTGGAGGGGAGTCCCCATTACCTGTAAAGCGCTTTGAGTGGAGTGTCCAGAAAAGCGCTATATAAGTGCAAGCAATTATTATTATTATTATTATTATTATTATTATTATTATTATGATGTATCTGAGGTTTACCAGGCTCTGCAACACACGGAACAAAAATGGATTCTCTTCAGTTTTTTTTGGTATCTGTACAGCACATGTATCGTAATGCATTATTTGAACTGTATTTAAATGTGACTGTTGTGAACTGTACCTTTAGACTATGTTTGTAATGGGCCAGTAGTTGTGTGCCATCTAAGCGAGAAAAGTGTCATCTGTATAATAATGTATATATAACCCATCTATTAGTTATAGTTATATTAATTGAGTTCTATTTTGTTAAATATCCCAGTATACTGCAACAAGAGTAACTTGATGTACTTGATGCAAGCTAACATTTCACAAAACACTGGAGATAAAGTCTGGTAAATATGTACGAAGAAATACCACTTTCCACCTGAAGAATGTAGAATGAAGAGTGTACTGTATGTACACTGCAGAAACATTATGTAGTTAGATTGCATTTTATTGTACTCAAAAGTGAAAACAACCACAACCACGTCTATGCTGGAACTTCCTAGTATAGTACTTCCTAGAATAATTTAGTTTACCATAAAACCTCTTACTTCTAATTTAAGAAACTAACCACAGGATATAAGTGTTTCCAGATTTGCAGCTTGGTTTATGTTTTGTTTAAATAAAAGTCTCCAGAGTATTTTTAATTCAGATTCATTTTTAGGTCAGATAATTTTTTTCTTTATCTGAAATATATATAACATGTATATTTAAGCAAATTGCAAAAATTTGTATTTTACATACATCCGAAATAAGCAATGACTTTCTCATGATAATCATATAAGAAGCCAGCAGCTATATCACAACTGGCAGCCCACTGAAGCTCAATAGGTCTGAGCCTGGTCAGTACCTAGATGGGAGACCTCCTGGGAAAGATAAGGTTGCTGCTGGAAGAGGGGTTAATGGGGCCAGTAGGGGGCGCTTACCCTGAGGTCTGTGTGGGTCCTAATCCCAGGACCTGGGCCTAGACGGGGACATTATATTGTAATGAGATGTAAAACTGAGGTCCTGACTCTCTGTGGTCATTAAAAATCCCAGAGTGTTCCTCAAAAAGAGTAGGAGTGTAACCCCGGCGTCCTGGCCAAACTTCCCATTGGCCCTTATCAATCATGGCCTCCTAATAATCCCCATCTATGAATTGGCTTCATTACTCTGCTCTCCTCACCACTGATAGCTGATGTGTGGTGAGTGTTCTGGCGCACTATGGCTGCCGTCACATCATCCAGGTAGATGCTGCACATTGGTGGTGGAGGAGGGGAGTCCCCATTACCTGTAAAGCGCTTTGAGTGGAGTGTCCAGAAAAGCGCTATATTAGTGTAAGCAATTAATTAATGAATTGGCCTTTTCTAATCATGGCCTCCTAATAATTCCCATCAATAAATTGGCTTCATCACTGTTATTATAAGTACATTCAATTGTATTTGACTATATAAATCTGAGTACAATGTGCTACCACAAAGCTACTACTTATAAAAAGCATACAGTGTACAGTAACTTAATCAAAAATTAATGCACTTCACTACAGTAGTGTCTGAAAATTGATCATTTTTTAGCTGTGGGTGAAAGCTAGAATAAAGACCTTCTCTCAAAACAAAAGTTATTTCCACCTTCTTCAAAATTCAGAAAAACCTGTTTATGGTTTGTTTTTTCCATCATACAGTACAGTCTTAATTTGGCTGTATGCGTTTCATCCCGAAGCAGAAATAGGCCATTACTCAAGCAGAGAACTGTACAAGCATCTAGAAAACACCCAAAGCTAATGCTTTTCTTCGGGTGTTTGCTATGGTTCACATTTTGAACCATCTGCTGCTCACTGGTGGTGGTGGAGGGGAGTCCCCATTACCTGTAAAGCACTTTGAGTGGAGTGTCCAGAAAAGCGCTATATACTGTAAGTGTAAGCAATTATTATTATAGTTAAATTATTTGTTTTCATATACAGAATAACTTTATATACTGTATGTAAATGCAAATAAGCAGCAGTATATCGTTAAACACAAAACAGTTTGGGGATGGAAACCTCATTTAAAACCTACTTATCATACATTTGTGTTTTTGAGAATTGGTTTTTGCCACTGTTATTGATACAGCCCAAAAAAAACCTCCGATGATATTGTGAAACGGACAATCCGATGGCAAAAAAATAGCATTTGCAGGAGAGTATCATTTTCAGTAGTGAATTTTCATGCATTGCATGACATTTTATCTTTTTCTTCCAATGGGAGCACTAAAGATACAAGTTTTATTGGTTTTAGATTGGCGCCCAGCTGAAGCTTGTCCTTTAATTCTGTGGGTATAAGATTCCCTAGCATGATATTTACTTTTGCCTTCTGAAGACAGCGTCATTCGAGAACACAGCCCAAACCCCACTAGCAAAGGAATAAATTATTTAATGTTTACTGCTTTACCTTTCTTTCCAAGGCAAACTCGACACCTGTTTGTTGTTACAGAGGCTTCTGTGTGGCAGGTTGATAACTGGTGGAAAAGGATCTAGCTTAGATGCTTTTGAATGATCTGCTGGTATAGATTTTTGTGCCCACAAGAATTCCAACAATAGCAGATTATTGAAGCCTGTGTCAGTCTTAATGAAAAGCATCATTATTTTGTTAAATTCAATATTAATAATAAGTTAAATATTCTCATATTTTCTGTTGATTTGAAGTGTGATCTAATGGACGTTCTGAGTGTCTCATTAAACTAGTTATAAAAACTCAGTTACTGTACATCTTTAGTAGTGTCTTTGTACTATTGGTCTGTATACTCTTTAACAACTGGTGGAATCACAATGGTTAAATGAGTAAAACAGAAAAACAAGTACTGTTTGGCACAATCTCATCAGACTCAGCCAAAGTGAGATAGTTAAACAATAAAAAGGTCACTTCGGTCAAAAAGCAGCTATTAGTATTCATCAAATTGTCAGAATATCCGAACAGGATACAAAAATAATCAATATTTTTAATGTCACAAGCTGTGTGTGTAAAGGTTGTTTTCACATTATGCTTTTTCAGGTGTACATTGTGTGGCTGTGGCTCTTAAGCAAAATACTGTGCAGTTTTGGGTCATATACTACCTGTTCCCTTTTTCTCTATTATACTAATTTAAAAATAGGAATTACTTATAGTACATAGTTTCCTCCACTATGGTTAGCGTTTCCTTGCAATATAGAATTATGCTAGTTATCATCATTTAACTGTAAATGCAATGGTAGTCATATGTTTTTTCACTGAATTTAACATCCTTTGTTTACTATACTGAAACACAGAAGTAACATATTTTTGGAAGCTGAAATGTCAGGATTTGAATGATCATTACCTTCCAGTTATCAAATGTGGATCCGAACTGCCTCTCTTTCTGAACAACTATATTGAATATTGTATGAAATCTATGCTTTGCCTTTTCATTAATAATGGAGATAAGACCAATTATGAACTAACCATCATTTATACATCAGGGCATTTAAAGGAACAATCTGTATGAATTTCCTTGCTCAGAGCTACAGTACAACATCAGCAAGACTGCAGGGATTTAAATTATTATTAATACAGTATAAGTGTACCAATATACAGTAGTTTACTAATACTATATTACTAATGAGTACAGTACTACAGTAATTATTGCCAATTGTTACTTTGACAATGGCCAACAAAAACACACAACATACACAAAATACACAATTTCTCAAAGGAAGACAGATATTAAGTAATTTCTCATTTTTGTTTCCATTACAAGAGTAACTGTTACTGAAAACACAACAAAACTAATTTAAAAATTGCATGAACAGCTTGAACACTACTGCACAGTAACTAAGGTACATTATAAAGTCTTTAGATGTTCATACTGCACTGGAGATGATCTTGTGGCTAAAGAGCAAGACATATATCAAAGTATTCTGTAAAGTTACAATTATGTTATCGATTTATAAGCAGTTTAGCACAAGGTTACTGTTCCAAAACAACATCATATACAGTAGCTAAGTCATCAGTTGTACTGTACATACGTTGTAGTCATCAGGTCCCGATCTAATAGAAATTCTTTGGACTTACAGTATATGAAAAACGTTGTGATCAGGCACTGCGTATCCAGTCTGTCTAAGGTGAAGTATATAAACGAATCTTCAACAAAATAGACCACATGAAAATCATCATATACAGTATGTCTGAAAAGTGATAGAAAAGCAGCAAAAGGTAAACAATATCATTTCAAAATCTACTTTAAAGCATATCATATTATTAATACAGTTTTTTAATTGTTTTCTCACCTCTTTTCTCACTATTTTTATTGATTTAAAATACTACTGTAGGTCAGCACTATGTCCATACAATTCCAGTTTTAGGAGTGGATCTCCCCTGGCAACAATCTATTCCTTTATACATAATATAGTAACTATCTAGAAATACTTGTGTATTGAAAGAAACATTTCTGTGCTTTTTCTAGGGATTTCACATTATATTTGTAGAAAGTATTGTATTAGAATCTAGATCTAGTATCAATTATAATTAGATCTTTATTCCCTTTTGGAATGTCTTTGGTTTCTTGACTAAATTCAGTTTTATTTAACAATATATTACAGTACAGAAACTGGATGTAAAACAGACCTACCGTATGAATCCTATGACATAATTTTTCATGTTTGTGGTTTGTTTTTTTAAAGGTGTTCAGTTGTACGGTAGCCCCACAGTTTTAAAAATGCTGCATTTGTTTTCAGACTTGTTCCATCAATACAATCACAAACATAAAAATGAGAAATAACTGACCCAAATTCAAGACACTAAAATTATCTGTTGTCCACTGAAAGTAGGCACTGCTAATGAAAAAACACTCATGAAGCAAATCCTTATCATTGTATTATATTATTGAGGAAAGGAACTGACATCTTGTCTGCTTCCTTTGTAAGTCTTCGTTTGTTTGATATGGAGGTAGCTGAACGTGTTGAAGGAGTAGGCAAGGGGTGTTTTGTTTCTGCTTACTTCATGTCCATTTCATATTCTACGATGACTGAAAATGTCTTAGGAAAAAGTCGTATTCATGCAGTATTTTCACATTTGCATTTTTTCTTGTTCTTTTCTGTCAGTACACTTAGATGAGTCTAGACTACCTGATGTTTGGACACATTAATAATAATCATAATAATAATCATAATAATAATCATAATAATTCCTTATACTTACAGTACTGTATATGGCACTTTTCTGAACACTCCACTCAAAGCACTTTACAGGTAATGGGGACTCCCCTTCACCACCACCAGTGTACAGCTCTCACATTAGATTCAAATGAAGTACTATAGCACCTACTTTGTTAAAGAAGAAAGGTGTTGGAATAGCTTATTTAAGAATAAATCTTTATGAAAGTAATAAAAATACCAATGAAGTAACCAAATACTTTGGATGTAAGATATGGATGTTTAAATTAAACTTTTCTTGACATATTAACAAATGATTTTCAAGGATTTGAACTCCAGGTAAAAGTTTCAAAATCTTTCTAATTTTGACACAGCCATTGCATAAGATACAGGTGCAAAACTAACAAGAGATTAAGCATATGGTGATCACCGAGTGGTCAGCAAAGGTTCATTCTAGCTCAGGATGAGACGTAGTCTTTGCATTTTTGGGTCAAATCCTTGGCAACCCCATGAAGCTAAGCAGGTGTGAGCCTGGTCAGTACCTGGATGGGAGACCTCCTGGGAAAGGTAAGGTTGCTACTTGAAGACGTATTAGTGAGGCCGGTAGGGGACACTGTCCCTGCGAACTATGTGGGTCCTAATGCCCCAGTATAGTGACGGGGACACTATACTCTAAAAAGGCACCATCCTTTGGATGAGACGTAAAACTGAGCTCCTGATTCTCTGTGCTCATTAAAATTCCCACAGAGAGTAGGGGAGTAACTCCGGCATCTTTGCCAAATTTCCCCCTGGCCTTTACCAATCATGGCCTCCTAATAATCCCCAACTATGAACTGGCTTTATCACACTGTTCTCCTCCCCACTGAGCTGGTGAAAGTACTGGTGCACTATGGCTGCTGTCGCATCATCCAGGTGGATGCTACACATTGGTGGTGGTGGAGGGGAATCCCCATTACCTGTAAAGCAATATGTAAGTGTAAAGAATTATTATTATTATTATATCATTATCATTATTAATAGAATGTTAGAAGGATTTTCTAAGTGGTAGCTCACTATGGGACAGTTCATACTATGGCTGGGTGAGTCAGCTGGGGTGTCTACAGCAGTCACAGTGACTCCTGGGGGCTCTCATGGGAGCATAGCAGGTTGTGCTGTTCTCCCAGTCTATGTAAATTACCTAGTAGGCCACCTAGTTATTCAACTGTGGACTCTTTTCAAAGGAGTTGTCTGTCAGCATTGAACAGAATGATGTACCCAGAGAAAAAAGCATATATTAAATACTTGCACAGTCTCAATAATTTGCTAATTAGCATCTTGTTGAGAGTTCTAGGGAAGAGATTTATTGAAACCCGATACCATTGTGCTTCCCCAAGTCATTCAACACTGAATTCTTTTTGGAGCCATTCTGAAAGAATAGGCAAAGTGCAGCAAAATACTGGAAGCAGAGAACAACAAAGAATGACAGGATCTTAACTAGCTGCAAACCTTACAAGAAATAAAACCAATTTGAACTACAGTACATTGTTACTTTAATTATCTTTTAAAGTAGTTTAATAGCTAATAAATACAAGATGGTTTCAATCAGAAGCAAGGTCATTTGCTGCCTCTGTATTCCGTCCTTCAGATGAGACGTAAAACCGAGGTCCTGACTCTCTGTGGTCATTAAAAATCCCAGGGCGTTTCTTGAAAAGAGTAGGGGTGTAACCCCGGCATCCTGGCCAAATTTCCCATTGGCCCTTACCAATCATGCCCTCCTAATAATCCCCCTCTATGAATTGGCTACATAACTCTGCTCTCCTCCCCACTGATAGCTGATGTGTGGTGAGCGTTCTGGCGCACTATGGCTGCCGTCACATCATCCAGGTGGGGCTGCACATTGGTGGTGGTGGAGGGGAGTCTCCATTACCTGTAAAGCGCTTTGAGTGGAGTGTCCAAAAAAGCGCTATATAAGTGTAAGCAATTATTATTATTATTATTATTATTATTATAACCTACTGGCTGCATACAGGCTTAAAGATGAACGCACACCCGTTTTAAATTTTAACAAAGTCACTTATATTCACTTCCAATATTTTGAACGCATTTCATAAATTGCTGTAAGGGCTGGAGAATCGAAGGAATTCATGATCATCCAGGTGGATGCTGCACATTGGTGGTGGTGGAGGGGAGTCCCCATTACCTGTAAAGCGCTTTGAGTGGAGTGTCCAGAAAAGCGCTATATAAGTATAAGCAATTATTATTATTATTATTATTATTATTATTATTATGATGGGTGCACTGTCTTCTCCTTAGTAATCCATGGATTTAGTAGCATGAGGCTAACAAGTAGAACATTTTTTTCTGGTAGCATACAAAGGGAATGGTCCGCAGAGGACACTGATTCAGAAGGTCACGTTATTTCTCCATTCCCCAGGAACTCAACCCTGGTTCAATATCTCACAAGCTGTTACTTCTCAACCACAGTGCATATAAAAGCAGAGCAGATGCCGAAGTCATTTTTATTGGCATTATACAGTATACCGATCAGTGGCTTCTGGGTGTTGCCTGTTAGATTGTGTTTTTATATAGATATCCTCTGTGTTTCTTATTCCTGTCCAAAATCATGCCTGTGAAATTGTAATTTCGAAGAAATGTCATCGCCTGATGCATGTGTGTGCTCATTCCCTCACCAAACACTGTAAAATGTTCAGAAAGGAAACTACAATAGAGTGCAAACAGAGTTTACTGTAGAAAATATTAATCTTCTAAAGCTATGGATCTTATTGGAAGAGCTAAGCCTAGCAACACAGCCTCCCTGCTCTATCCAACTCATATCCTTCAGGTTTATTAGATATTTTATTCCCTAGAAATGTTGGTGGCTATTAGGATGCCTAGGGGGTGAAAAATAGCTTCCTGTCATAAAGTCCTCAAAGCTTATGCCGAAAATGTCCCTGGGGATTGTAACCTTTCTTGCTGAGGCTCAGTTTCTGTTTACACTACTGCAGTTTAAAGGTGAGTGGTCTTTCCAGGCTGAGCTGCTACTCTGCAAACACTTCGTTTAAGAGATTGACAAGAAGGATATTTGATGAGCCCAGTTTACTTAAAGTGTTATATGTCAGCCTGTCATCCTCTATGCAATTAGTATTCAGTGGACACAGTTTCAGATTTTGTAGATACTGTTAATGTATATTGGTTCTGGGGGTTCACATGTCTGTGTTGACTTCAATGTGATGGAATACCTGCAAACTGTTTGGATAATTGAAATCCTTCTTGGTTGACTGTAGAGTTGATGGCTTATTAAGAGCATATTTCAGTGCAAAAGTCTAATTAGTAGCTACATAGGGTCATACCAAGTGATCTTATTCTCTGATTCTGTGTGAACAAATTTAATTGGGACAGCCAATTTTTCCAGTTCGTTGTTGACCACAGTTGCGGTTTAGATGTATCTCTCAAAAAAAAAAAACTAAACAATTTATTCTCTAACATTCCATCTTTGCACTCTACTTTATGTGTCTAATGCTTTCTAAATGTTTCCTCTTGAATTCTAATTGGATTTTCTTTTTTTCTTTTTGTCTCTGAAACAGAGCGCTCTGAATGAAATCACATCACTTTCTGGCAGCGTGCAATAATAGTATTAGCCACAGTTTCTGTCGGAAGAGTGCTGGAGTGATGCCACTACAGGCCATGAAATGTCACAATAAAATAAGACAAACTGGGCATTCAGCAGAGTGCAATTTGAGTACAAACGTAGTTATTGGCTGCATGGTAGTCAAAAGCTATACATCATACCAGAAAGTGGTATACTGACTTATGTAATTAAGGAGCTAAAATAAAACAAAAACTGGCCATTGCTCTCTTTTAAAAGTTTCCCAGTGCTTCAGTTTATTACTCCCAAAAGGACGATTGTTTGCTATTGGAAATGGTAACCTGTTTAGAAAATGCTTTCAGAAAATGACAGCGGTGCAGCTTAGGCTAATAAAATAACGCACCAGAATGCTTGTAACCCTCTAATTAGCCACAACCTTTAAGAAATGCACATTGTGGTAAAGCTCATACATATTTATACAATTTAATAAAACCCAGAGCAAGTTTTTTTGGTTTCCCATAGTACTTTCTTCTGTTGATCCCAGAGTTCCTTCAAACCTTCTACTTTACTAAATGGCTAATACACAAAATGAGGTTTACAAAATGAAACGATCTCATCTGAAGAGCTGAAGGTGTCTTAGCATACAAATGGGATACTGAATAACCTAGAGAGCCAGTGATTGGTGAGAATTTGAAATTGTCCTTCTCCTGAATTTTAGTTATGAAGTGAAACAACAGTCTCAGATTAGGATATAAATTAATAGGATGCATTCAGAGGCCACTTAAATCTTGGAGACTGCCTGTTTCTAAAATGGAGTGTTGTCTTCTTCAGAAAGTGCGTCAGTTCATTTTCACATTTATTGGTATACCACTGGACTCTGATTTTGGTGACATTTGTTTTTTGCCAAACACTTGGAAGTACTCAGCAGAAGCTGTTCTTGTTTAGGAGTTAATCTGCTGTAGGAGCTGTATCTACCATTTTGGAAGTAAAACATTTTAGTTATTCTTTTTTTTTTACTACTCATCTATGAGTACAGTCACACTACATGAGATTTTGACAGAAAAAAATAATCTTTGCCTAAAATGAAGTTGGAAGTTAGTCCATAGTAAGTAGCTTTATGGAACAGTTATGATGTTTAACTCTATGTCACTGTATCTAGCAAGCATATTAAATGGATGGTAGTGTTTTGCATTTTGAAAAAATAAAGTATTTTTTTAATAGACATGTAGCTTTTTGACAAATATTTTGGTAATTACGATTCTTCTCGGGCATCTGGAATCTTTGCCTCAAAATGTCTCTAATCATTATTTTGAGATAAACATCCACAACAGTTTCAGGAACAAAAAAAAAGAAAATGAAAAAAAAAGAAATATGAAATCACACATTAATATATAATAAGATAGAGATCTAATTGTAATTACCTTGGTTTTGTCATTTACTTGCCAGAAGTAATCTACTAAGGCTGATGACTTTTACATTTAGGCATTTTGTATCTCAATTATGACAATTTAACATGTTTTTAGATTTAACTGACCTGAACCAAAAAGGTTAATTTAATGATGTATAAAAAAATCTCCTAATCCTACGTAGCCTCATATCAGATATTTGCAGTGTCACACTGTGTGGAACTGACATTTTTAAATCTAACATGTTCGGGTGAAAAGATACACTCTCTGTGTTGCACACAGTGTTCCAGATGAACATTAAGACTAAGTGGGGCACCAAATAGTTGTCTAATTTGTGTGCTGGGTTACTAGGCATATGTCGCTTCAAAGAAGCATGGAACATACTGTATAAAGACACATTGCTCATAATGTGTAAAACCTAATTGTAGGACAAGATAGGTTGGATATTAAATCATTTGGCGGTATGAATTTAAGATTAAACAAATTCTCTAATGACAGTTTTAAAAAATAAAAACAAAAAAAAACAAAGATATTTCTGTTTGACTTCTCACTTAAGTCTATTTTGGAGCACTTTCAAAGGAATGTATTTTCTGTTTTCTCAGTTATTGAAAATGAAGTCAGTTTCAGCTTTCCTTCATTTTAGTAAAAACCCATTCACTGCGCTAATAAAGAACACAGTCCCGAGTCTGTGTAGCAGTCACGTACAGCTGGAGATCTGTGCTTTACTGGTGCAGTCTGCAGTGCTAATACACAGCAGTTCATTCACAGCATGCTTCTGCCTCCTCTCGACTGGCTGCTTCAAGGTGTAGGCCCTACCTGCTGTAATTTTCTTTACCAGACACTTAGCCTTTTTCCCCCCTCACTCAAAACCTTCACTGCTCTGTCTTCTCCCCTTACTGCTGTTAACGTTTAGTAATGTGGAGTTTGGTACCAGCAGTGTTTGGCATATAGCATCATTTGGCTGCTGTGAAATTAAACTCAGGAAATGAGAAAAGCTGTTGTATCGGGTGTTGCTAAGCAACTGGTATTGTGTTGCTCTGATGGATTATGTCTTCACTTTGTGAATACGTACTGTTGAAAATGAGAGATTCGGTGCTGAAGGCTGGTGACATCTGTGTTGTTGACACTTTTAGAGGCCCTTTGGAAATAAAGCTAGTCTTTTCTCACTTGCTTTAAAACCATATCTCAGACACAAAAGACCTGATTCATACAAATTATGTACTCTACATATATCATTGACCAAACATATTTCAAATCCAATATTTGATTGTGGATTTCTGCTTAACATGTTTATTACAAAGCATTGTTCTACAAGCATCCCTGGCTCTGTATAAACAGATGTTATTTCATCAAAAGGAATTATGAAACACGATGAAAATACACGGAACAGGTCAGGTTTAAGATGAAGTTTTCTTTCATTTTTTCTTGTGGCTCATCCTTTTGTAGAAATTGATTGATGTCTCCCATTTTTATAGTCTGTTTTTTGATAGTTGCTTTTGTTACAATGCTGGGAAAACCCACTTCCACTTCAACATTCAATTTATGTAAAATGATGGTTTTGTGGATACAATCTGAAAATATAAACATGCATATTTAAAGGTATTTACAGACCATTTTGAAAAGAGCAATCTGAGATTCCAGAGCAGCACAACAGATCACACACATTTTGCAGGTATGTAGATTTAATTGAAGAAAACATATAGTATTATACAGAATAGCAGTGAAAACAACCAGGGGGAGCTATGAAAATTAGTGTCCACACAAAGCCTTACACTGGAAATGGATGATCTGTCAAGATATATACCGCACTGCTTTTGAACATTTACACAGCTCTGCACGTATGGCACAATATTGAATTTGTGAGATAGAAGGGAATGATAACTTTAAAATAACTCTTCTTCAAAGAGCTTCAGGACATACTAAGTAACCAAATCTGTTATATGTATACAGTATAAATATATACATGCGTACTGTATATACCACATGTACTGTACTGTGCATGCATTGCATTTTCATAATAATCTTTACACTTCTAGAGTGCTTTTCTGGACCCTTCACTCAAAGCACCTTACGGGTAATAGGGGTGTGTAGCCCCCACCTGGAAGATGTGACTGCAGTCAAAGTGCACTAGTACACTCACCACATACCAGTTATCACTAGGCAGGAGAACACAGTGATGAAGCCAGTTTATAGATTATTAGGAGGCCATGATTGGTAAAGGACTGGGGGGAACTTTTAGTGCTACACATGACATACACTCCTTACACTTCACGCCACCAGAGTCTTAGACAGGCATGTTAACTGGCAGGAAGCCATTCTGCTATAAAAAACGTTAATGATGGAAAAACTAGCAACACACTTGTTAATATTTTAAAAATCACACCCGAAGAAGGCTCCACAGCCGAAACGTTGTGTTTTCTTTCTTTTATTTTCAGCATGGAATAAACCTATTACTTATTCCTTGGCAGCCTACGCATGCTGTTGCAGTTACCCACCTGAACTAAAAAAATATGTGTGAGGTAAAAAAGTAACACACGTACTGTATGTACTGTAGCATCAGATGTATTGTAAAGAGAAACGTCCAATGCAATACACTTTCTGAATTTCATTAATCAGATACCCGATAAACTGGATTTCTGAAGCCAGCATGATAGCCAACATACAGCTCACAGAGTTGCTCACACAGGTGTTTTTGCAAAACTAAAAGCCCCAGTTCAAATTTACAATATCCCAAACAGTACCACCAAACCCAGTCAAGCACTCCTTTACTGAAACCTTTTTGCAACAGCAGACTCACATATCAGACATATTCAGTTGGAATAACATCTCATATCCAGAACATACTCGTGCGTATTCAAGAGATCAGTTGACACTATTTGTTGACACCATTTGTCCAATATGTATTGCATTGATTTCATTAGTTGTTTTCAGTGGGATAGCATAAGTGAATATCTGTAGCTTTTCAGATCCTAGTTTTATTTGTGTCATTTCATTCAGCATTCATGAATGCTCTGTGTTCCTGAGCAGAGGGTGGCATCGTTCACGTTTCTACAAAAGCAAACTAGTGTAACTTCTAGTAAATTATTTCTTTTTCAAAGTGTCTGTGCATGTACTGGGCCTGAAGTTTGCGTTTTGTGTGGGCTTTTTCCCCCTCTTTTAAGGAGAAAGTAGGCTTCGAATACATTTCGTGACTCGGCGCTCTGTAATCACATAGAACATAGGTAGCAAGAATAAGGGAGGAGTAGTGGTCCAAAATTGAAGGTTGTGGGTAAAACCCTGCTCTACTCTTGAGCAAGAGAAGTTCCCCAGTATTCCTGTAGCAGAATACCCAGCTGTATAAATGGGTGTAAATGTACTTTAATTAGTTATGGATTAAAGGGTCAGCCAAATACATACATATATATTAGAATGTATACAGTATACTTGGTTTAATGTAACAGATACTTCTCTCATTCAAACAGGGTCTGTTTTTGACAGGGCCTAACCTTCAGGCTTTCAATCTTGCACAGTTCAGATCTAACATTTCTGTGCTATATGTTCAGAACATTTAATCTTATTACGGGTTTACTTTTTGTGCTCGAATGTACTGTGTACTTCCTGTGTCTGTTTGAAAATGTCCTAACTTAAAGATTTCTTTCTATAGTAATTGCATTAATATTTAATAATTAACTAATAGCTTGATTTGTCAAAGACAGTTAAGATCACTTCAGTTAAATTCATTTAGCAAGTGAATTCCTTGACAATGCTGCTGAACAATTTTTTCGAAGAGGTGGTTAAACTGTTCTGATATTATGTCCTTCTTGTTTTCCCATCTCAGCTGATTTCCAGTGACGCAGATGGAGCTATACAAAGAGCTGGGAGATTCCGTGTGGAAAATGGATCTTCTGATGAGGTCAGTGTAGAAATACCACAAAATAAAAACAGTGCATGTCTTGTTGTTTGGCCTTGCATACTGCACAAGATCTGATGCACATATGTATTTATGAAGGATTTAATTTTTTATCATATGCACATACAGTATACACATACAGTACTTCTGAATTATGTAGGAACATTTGATCTGAAATGAGAAGACAGTGCTTGGATAACACTAAATGTGATACATGAGCTACAATAAAAGATAGGATTGAAATGGCACAGTGACGTTTTATAACATCTAAATGTGTGGATACAATACTTTATGCTGTCATTCCATTTGGATTTTACTAACTTTTAGGAGTTATATGGCTTTGATGTCATATTCATATTTCATATTCAGAATTTGAAATCTAGGACATCACCATTTTCACATCAACAAATGAGACATTCAAATGAAAAACAATACTCTTGCTAAAGATAGTTGCTTTGCATTACTGTTTATAAACATTAATACGTGCTACTGTATGCACATTACACTTTTCAGCATGTGAGATGCAGGAGGTAATAAAAATATTTATCTGTTATGTGAAACAATCTATATTCTCAACAGTTTCCAGTTTCATTAGTTGTCTTTTAAGAAATGACAGTTATTTACCAACAGTCACTTCAATGCAAAATGTCTTTTCTCATTCATTAAAGGTTAACTGGTTCACTACATCATCTTTAAAGCTTAGAAGCATTAGTCCATGTTCAATGATTATTTATAGAGCATACAGCCCCAAGAATTTCAATCCATTAACAAACTACACAGTGCATCAATAACCAAAAAATATCACCCTTAAAAAAGAAAAATATAATTCCAGAACTGTGAATGATCATTTTTCTTTTTGACTACATTGAACAGTCATTTTTTTCTGTGCAGTTTCTTGACTTACTGTATATCATACCCATCTTTCAGAGTCTTTTTAACTTCTTCCTTTTTGGTTTTTATTTCAACTGGATTTTCAATGAATGCTTTGAAAACTGAAAGTAATGTATTCCATACGTTGTATATTTAATTTTTTTTGTTCCAGATCTTCAGCATGTTTGCTCTTAAAAATAAATCATGCTGAAAGTCATTTCTGATTCCTGTTGCAGGGGGTTCACGTGTCATTTGGGACTTTAGACTTGACAAAAGTGACTTGAATATAACGTTGTCAAGTGCACAATATTTGAATCCTAGTTAAAACATCAGGGTTGTTGACTTGTGACTTGAGTCAAATATTTTTGACTTGAGACTTGAATTATATCTTGGCAGTTGTGTCTCTAGACTTTACATGAGACTTGAAAAATGACTGCTTGTAAACATGCCGCGGAGAAAAGTGCTTTGTTTTGAGTGAGATACTGTGGAATAGCTTTACAGAATGTTGCAGTGGTACCACTGAAGGTCTTTCTCTGACAAACCCTTTTCATCTGCACTTTGATCATCTGAACAACTGCTCTTGTCCCTGTAAGATGACAACATCAAACACTTGGAAATAAAAGAATGCCAGACAACAAAACAGATTAATGTGAGAAGACTCTCTTCACTTCCACCCTCTTTTTATCTGATGCACAGGTGCAACAGTGGCTTTTTTTTTTTGCTTTTCGACTGGAAAATAAGGATAGCAAGCTTTGTACACATCAATATTTAAAAAATGTTTTTCAAAACTGTTACATTTGAAGTTTGTGGGCTAGCTAATTAAGATTTGTTCTTTTCATTTTAATGCGCTGTATTTTTTAGCAATTTGTGAGATTAGACAAATGGGTCTTGAATGTGTTTTTAGTGTGAAGACTGTTGGTTCTCACTTTATTTTAAAACGGATTCTGTTAACATGAGAATGTGGCAAGCCTTAGTAGGAGAACATAATGTTGTTTTTAGCACATTCTCTCTGGTAACTTCTTTGCAATCTCAACAATTACACACTGAATGTACACTGCAGAAATCTTCAGCCACTTCCTCTGCTGATGACTTGATAAGGATCTTAGCAGTTCATTGCAGACACACCCTATAATAAATGTATAGCCTTCTCCCATTTCTCTATACCATAATACAGTATGTTTAAGTATAATCAACAAACTACCTGGCAAGTAGAGGTATAAAGAGTGGTATATTTGTTCAGAAAAGAGGGAGTAGGCTTATTTACAATGTTGAGTGTAAGCATGCACAGTCTACCATCTTTGCTATTCAAAAGGCTGTCATTTTCATCTATTGTATGTTGTTTCCAGTTCTGAAACACCTGTACTCTTTGCAAAATCACTTCCAATTTTCACTTGTGCAAAGATCAATAGCTGTGCTATTAGCAGAAGTACAATGCCCATTGTTTCATCGGGTGTTTAAATAAGATTTAAAGTTTTAAGCCACAGAATGTAGATGGGAGTGTAAGAAAACCTCATACTTGTATAAGCTTGTGTTGACAATTGGTTTATTTACATTTATATTAATCTAGAAATAAATGGGTGTGTACTTCAATTGTACTGTATGATTTAGTAAATAGTGCTACACTGCAAATTTGTGTTCCGGAAACAGGTCGCAGTGCGATGAGCAAGTTAAAAAAGTGCCGTCACTCCCCTCTGAAAGCTAGACTGTGTGAAACTGCTGCACCAGAGGACCCTTTTTTTTGGCTTGGTGGAGTTACAGTATCTGCTGTCTAGGGAGCTGAGAAGTGCACGCTCAGAACCCACAGGCCACCAGGATCGTTTCTTGGCAAGGGGAAGGGAGAGATGCAGTTGTCACATTGATTTTTATTTTCAATTTAGAATCTCCCATTCATTTTTTGTTATAGTTTCCCGATTTGGGAATCGTCAGATGTCTTCGCTGAGGCTATAAAGCCTTCACAAAGGAGAGAATGAGGAAACGTAGGCCGACATGCTCATCTTTTAATGTATCACAGGCGACCCACCACAGACCAGAGATTCCGTGCCAGTTGGAAGAGAGGCAGCTCTCTCACAGATAACATGGCAAATCTGCAAGCACCTAGGAAGGTTGCAGGGGTCACAGTGTTGGCTAAGAGCCTTGTTACGTCCCACTGTGCGGTCTGTGTGTTTTTGTTATGTTCCACACTACTGACCTTGATTGTTCTCCCACCCTAAGTGGTCCATCATTACACTATTGTTTCAGTATGATGTCGTCATCAGCTTCTCAGCCAATCAGAACTCATCTTATTCACTATATAATATGGAGACTTTCAGAAGGAAGAAGTCTTTCGTTTGACTCGGTTCGGTTTTCGCTTCGCTTCAGCTTCAGCTTTGTTGGTTTGTTGGTTTGCTTTGTGTGTATGTGTTTTCGTATAGCTTCGGCTTTGTTGTTTTGTTGGTTTCTGTTTGTCTCTTTGTACTTTCGTTTGTTTGTGTTATCCTTATTTTGCCATAACCTGCCCAAACTTTTTATTGTACTGTACTTGTTAGACAGCCCTGACTGACTATTCCCCTCCTATACCAGGCAGCGCTCACACATTTCTACAGGGCTGCTTGGGGAACTCCTGCTATAACTAGAGATGGGACCCAGTCTCGAACCCACAACACCTGGATCACAGCTGGAGCTCAACCTGTGCTCAAACCAGCACTTTCACCAGTTGCGCCACGAAATATGAGCTTAGTGCAGAACTGTAGCTTCATTGGCAGCACAATAGCTTAAAATTCATTCACTGCTGTCAACACAAAGCTAATGTCTACACACGCATTTTGTTGTTTTTGGCTGTGAGCAGTTGCATTGATAGGGAAGAAAACTCTTAAGACACAAAGATTTCTAATAATACATTGTTTGGAACAATGATTATGCTGACAGTATCAGGCATACGCAGTTAAAAGAGCTTCTACAGTTTAATCACACTCTGTGGACTGTAGACAATGAGTAAGCAATGAACTACTGGCACTACATACTGGGGACGGCTGGCAGTGGCATTAAATTATACATACAGAGGTAAGCTACTGAGCATTTTCTTCTGGGGGTTACAGGAATTCCAGATTTTCACATTCATGTATTCCACCCTCATGTATCCATTAACCGAAAGCAGCTTATTCTGCATGAGAGTCACAGTTATCCAGAGCCTTTTTCAGGAAGCACAGGGAGCAAGAGCAGTTTTGGGCAGAGACACCATACTTGTCTCATAATGGATGGATAGATGGGTAGCTAACTTTGTTTTTCTTTGCAACCTTTTAGAATTACACCTGAAAACCTTCCAAGACCAGGCACTATTTGTTCAAGATGCATTTATATGGAGAAAGCTTTCTGAATTATGTAAAAGAAAATATTTTAAATCCAGATGGAGCGCTATGCCTAATACGGCTGATAAGTGCTTTTCTGGCTCACTCAACCATCACTGAATTATGCTTCCCCTAGGTAGTGTTACTGGGGACTTGCACAGAATGTTATTCTGTCTGGGATCAGGGTCTGTAGCTGCTGGATTTACCTCTCAGGAAACACTAAATATGACTCCAGATCCTTTAGTTATATAATTCAGCACATAATGGTGCCTGTCAGTGTCTTGTCTTCTCCCTTGATCTGTGTTCCTAGATATTGATAAGATGTTCAAGTGTCTGTCATTTGGACAGGCTGATCATTCCATTTACCAGCAAAAAGAAATAAGGCAGGGAAAATGGACTTCTGCGAAGATTTGATTCTTTAAGTTAAGATATGAGCTCCACATCAAATAATAATTAGGAATATAATATTTTTAAAAGAAGATATTACATTTAAAAATTGTAAAATGTCAAAAGAGGGGTAGATATCCTAAAATGTATTATTTAGGTGCATCTACTATATACTGTACTGTATAATCTTTTAACTCACTTCAGACACTAAGAGAAATGGCTTCTCATGTGCAGCACAACATCTGTGGAACTCCTGGCACAAATCCATTAGAGAGCATTTTTAAAAACGTGCTTGAAGACCCGTTTTTTCATTGTAGCTTTTAATGTATAATTTAGTTTTATATTGTGCAGTGCTGTGATTACAAAAATGCTGAGAAAGAAAATGTATTTTTTAGTATTTCTTGAAGTATGCAGATTTATGACTTTAAGATGTTGTCATCTGTATAAAAAGCATGTCATTATTTTTTCACAAGGGTGTTACTGTTTAATGAAGGCTGTACTAGTTTAATCGTCAAAGTGGTTTCACAGTACTCTCATGATCAATATCAGTGTTCCAGTCATATATATGGAAATATGTGTGTTATTCTGCCTTGCTGCTACAGATCAATATCATTCAGCTGACTAGGGTGTGCAATTTAAACTCCAATTTCTCTTTTCAAATGCCACTGTTGTTCAATTAAGGTCCAAGTTCCCTTGCTGGAGCCCAAGCATTATAAAATATAATTACAGAAATATGAATATCTGAGAGCTCCAATGAGAATGGCTCAGGACTGAGACAACCTTTTCTTACAACAAAAGAACAATGAAAGCTTAAAGTATTTTATTTCTACAACCCTTGAAAGAGAGGGACTTTCTTCTAAAATAGTGCACGTAAAGTGCTCCCATAAACAGCAAATGATGAATTGATGGGTTTAAAGTGGGAGATGAGCAACTGACTGTGGCCTCATGCTTTCTTATTAATTTTATCAATTATAGTTAAGTGCTCTAATAGGCAAAGTTATTTAATTAATAAAAATAACAAAAATTACATATACTGTAAACCTATTTGTTCAAGAACACCTGTAACTCCAGTTTCAAAAATCACTTGCCACCATCAAAATACTGGATACTTGCCAGTTTCAAAAATCAGTCTTAGTGAGGCCTCCTGAGCCAGGAAAGATACCCACTCTCATAACACATGGAGAGGCACTTGTACTGAAATGGTATTCTCATTCCAGAATTGGCAGGCTGCATAGAGAAGGAAAGAGAAGGCTGAATTTTGAGATTGGCAAACACATTCACCTAATAGGTTCGGAACTGGAGTGAAGGATAGTTTCTATTTTATTTTGCATTCCATTGTTTCTGTGGCAAACACAAGAGAAGGGAAAAGAGGAAGAAAATGTCAGCACACCCTCTTTCCTATTTGTCAATATTGCCTTACAAGGCTAGATGATGCACAGGTATTTGCTTTGTCCATATGGAGCGAATGAATGCGAATGCGTAGCCAGGAAGGCTCATATACTAGATGCAGACCATTGCAGCATGACCACATACAGTATTATTACTCTCAAGCGTTTATCTCATGATTGGAACTTGCATTGCATAGCTGTCTCAGCATTCTGACTTAACACCTCTCAGAAAGCAGTTTTAAATGACTTCTTTTTAATATTTTTAAGCATGTTAGTTTTATTGTGGGATGATGTAACCTAAGAAATACATCAAACATCTGCTTACCATCAGAGCCATCACTGGCCAGCTGTGATCTCTTTTGGCAATCACCCT
Organism: Lepisosteus platostomus; assembly: GCF_059453375.1. Taxonomy (NCBI): domain Eukaryota; kingdom Metazoa; phylum Chordata; class Actinopteri; order Semionotiformes; family Lepisosteidae; genus Lepisosteus; species Lepisosteus platostomus. Next base: position 10,388,147 of record NC_142631.1, on the reverse strand, counting down.
AAGCGCTTGCCAGAAGAGATTTTTGGTAGTGCACACTCTGACCCGCCCAGCCAGACAGCCAGTCATCTTTTAACGTGTGACAAGCCCTGCAGTGTTGTACAGAAGGTTCAGTGCAGACTGGAGGAGTGGCGCATCTTTCAGTGCTATCACTGCAAGTTTGCAGGCTGTGAGCTGAGAAAGCCATGACCACACTGTGTGCTCAGCAACCCCTGTGGTGCTCAGCAAATTATACACCACTGTTTGGAGAATCAACTTTTTACAGCAGAAAGCGTTACTAAATGTTTTGTTGCTAAAGTTTTAAAAAAGCAACATCTGTCGGTGTTATTCATGCCTTTATTTGGATTTACATGGCAGTTATCATTTTCTGTTCACTAAAATGTAAAGATTTTCTACAGATAGACTCCAACATAAGAGTACTAAACAACATTAAAAAATATTAGACCTTGTTTTGTAGAGAGACTGAAAATATTTTAAGAAATAGCTCTGATAACGTCACTTCTATGCACATAACACCATCAGGATGAAGCTTGTACTGATGTGTACTGTATATTAGACTATAAATACATGCTGGACAGGTGCACAATACAGTTCATTATTGCCCTCACAGGGGGAAGTCTAGTTTAAAACAGTACGAAACACTATTGTGCTCAATTCCAAAGCATCCTGGTGCTGAAAGAACACTGAAACCAAATGGGGGGTCCGATTCATTAGGTTTGGTAGTTCTGTCCCTAAATATCAGAATGCCCAAAAAAGCAAATCATACTGTAAAAAAAAGGACATACTGTATTCTGCAGTGAATACAACACACTCGTTACACTTTCCTTAGTTTTAGTAGATTCTGAGCCATAACAGAACATATGGAGTTTGCTATTCTCTAGTCAATGTTACATCTAAATTGATGGTACTGTATATGTACAGTATGCCTTCTTTATCATTGTAAATTTCACAGAGGTTTTCTGCTTCAATTCTTGAGTTACTATAGAACACCCTACATATAGTATAACTACCACACAAGACCACACAATCAGGAATAACAATGACAAGCTGATACTGTTGACTTGTAGTGATCGCTCGCAGATGCTGAACAAATCTGCAGTAGAATTACTGGCAGACCCAGTCACACTAAACCCCAGTTTTCATTGAAAACCAGCTCCCCTGAGATTTGGGGTGTTGCCCAAGCAGTCAACACAATCACAGGGCAAGAGCACATTAAGATATGATTTTTAAAAGTGTTAAAAATGTTCATTTACATTCAGTATACTTATATGCAATACAAACATGTGCATACAATGTATGTATGTTATAATCATTTGCAGTAAGTCATGATGTTCCACATTGTATATTCTTATAAACTTTCTCTTATTATATTGGAGAATATTGGATTAGAAACAACTGCTGAAGTCAGAATGGCTAAGCTTTGGCATTAATGAATGCTTCATTCTTCAAGTGCTTTTAGTAAGGCTTCCAGTGCATATATTAAAACCAGTGGAACCACGCCAGATGGCATTTTAATAATATGAATCCTATCCTAATGACATTAAATGATGGCTATATTTTGTGCATAGTAATATTTCACGGCATTTGTCTGTTGTGAAAGTCTATATTGCAGGTTCCAAGCCAAATCTCAGAGGAGCTGTGCATGTGCACAGTCATGCACAATGTTTTCATTCTCCGTGCTTGATAAGATTCACATCAGGAGAAATTACATTTTGGAAGCAATGTGCTACATGTAGATAAAATTTCCTTTATGAATGCTTCTGGAATACACAGTAGAACCACAAGAACGATCCTATAATCTCCTCTTTTGTTGTTCTGTTCCTTTAATGTTTAACTGTAGCGCTTGTAATTTTAGACTTTTTAAAACCACATTATTCAATCACACTAATTAAGAGGGTACAGCATTCCATTGTTGTTCCTGTTTTTGTAAAGAAAAGTTGCATATTTTCCAACAGATCTGCCATTTTATACATCTTGTAGGTCTTGAAATAATCATGTTTTAACCATGCTGTATTGGCACAGTGTTCGTGTTTTTTGCACAGAGGCAAGCCCTGTAATTCAAGCACTAATAATTCCCTCACTTTTACAAGCAATTTACTAGAAATATTACCACATAAGGTTATGGTTATGTGGGAAGAAGTGGTTCTTTTTGGTATCATCAAAAGGCAAACAGAAGCATGCCAGATAGCTGAGGATTTGTTGTAAAGCACTGTAGGAAAATGCTGGAGCCTTAAAGTGTGATTATACAGACCAAGCAAAATTAATTTTCATAGATTGGTTTGAGAGTAAAGATATGTTTGTATCTTCCTGGGCAGTTGTCATATTTCCTAATTCATGGAGGCAATCAGAGCTACTGTTTTCAGGTCAGGTGCTGTCAAAGAACCGGATGGCTTATTTTATTAAATCTACAGTACATGTATGTGCAGCAGTAATGGATGATTTGATCAAATTGCAGTTACTGTAGAAATAAACACATGGTTTCCATGTATGGTAAATGCTACATCATCTTTGCTTTAAATTACATATTATGAATTTATACTTTTTTTATTTGTTAGTAAGTAGTCCAGCTCATTTATCATCACTATCCAGACATTGGTGTGACATGTCTAATGCAGTACAATTTTGAGGCTTAATTAATTTGTTGATAAAATATTTAATAGTAAAAATAAAATAACCTAAAGGCAAATTTCTATTAGTACTTTACGAGCTTGAGGTTTACTTTTTCTCTTTCACAACTGTGACATTTTTTTACCTAAACAAATTAGACTGTTCTCCTTAGATCTCTAAGGTGTGAATTATCACAAGAGTGAGCTATTGGGATGACAGCCTTTAATAGGCTGTCCTTTTTATCTGTCTCATAGAAAGAACTGTTCTGAATACCTAATGGGTGCTTTGCTTATTTGTTTAATCAGTGTGTGTGTGCGTGTGTGTGTATTTTTCAGGATTAAAATAAAAGTAATTATACGATACAAAGGTACATTAACAAGAATTCCTTTAGGAAAATTACTTTATCCGAGAAGCAGTGCAAATAATCAGAAGGCGTAGGAATAAATTAAAAAAGCAAACATCCACTGTTCTCATTTCTTCTCAGAACAAAATACATTTTGAACATGCTAGTAAAAATGTACACATTTTGGGGTTCTGTGAGGGCTCAACCAGTAAATTATTTGGTTTGCAGGTTGAGCTGTCTATAATACAGTACTTTACCATTTCTCTGGATTTCACTCACAAACAGCTGAGCGGTGCTGAATCTAGATTTGGCTTGTACTGACCATCAGCTTCCTTGTGACTTTCAGAGCACCTGTGAGCTTGAGGTTTTCATGAAAGCTGCAGTGGTAAAGCACATTTGCTCATTTAAGACACCAAACTAAAAAGAAAAGCTTGTGGCAATGCTTAAAAAATCAACCGTTTTAACATCTTTGTTAAAAACTGTGCTTTCTTTTTGGTAGAAATGGATAGAAAGACTGTACTGCTATGATGTTTTTCTAACATCTGTTGTTGTTTTGCTTCTAGAACACAGACTATACTCCTGGCACCTGGCGGAGAACTGATGTACACTTGGAGAATCCAGAATACCACACCAGATGGTATTTCAAATATTTCCTGGGAAAAGGTGCACAATTTGTTCTTACTCTGTCTTATATATTTGCCAGATGTATACAGTAGATTCATTTTCACTTTCCACCATGCACGTAGATGTCCGTAAAGGTTTTGTTAAAAATACATTTCCATTGATACTGAAAACAGATCTGTTTGTTTCCTCAATAGCTGTGAACATTGTGTCTTACAGCATATGATTCTCACTAGGGCTGGTTTCCATGCTTGTGCAGTATAAACCCTCAATCACAAGTTAAGTTTTAATTGCATTTAAAATTATTCACCTACTGGGTTGTTGTAGACTTCACTGACACTGTGAATTACACACCAGTGTTGGTCCATAATGAAAACCAACAATCCTGGCTGTTCCTCTTAAAGCAGGTGTCCTAAATGTATATTTCATTTGTTTTACAGAGAAGAGCACTGAAGGAGATTTGTTAGGCATTTCTGAATTCCGTGCCACGTAGTTTTATGGACAGCACTTGTTGTGTAAAACATTCAAAATAGCTGTAAAACAAAATAAACAGGCTGACTCTAAAATGTATGACTAGCATAACTAGCAGTATTGCACTTCTATAATATCAACTCATTACAGAATACAACTCATTGTGCTCACTATACAGTACATATTTCAATCCCCATACACTATATGTTTGAGCACAGAATTAAGAATATAGAATGAAATGTAAAAAAGGACCATACTCTTTATTAATTAACTATGTATTAATAAATAAAGGGCTGTAAGACAGAAAAACTAAAGACTTAAAAAATATTTAATGCAAGAGACAAACAGCAGAAGAAACTGCAACACAACTTTCATATTTTAACTTGCAATAATTCAAGTACAGTAATTGCAACACATTTTTAAGCACTTCTTGTGGTTTTTTTTCTCAACACTGATCTGGTATAAACATGTACTAAAATATTTATAATGGAAGGTCTGTATGTTTTCCTATTCTTTCGTATTTATGTTTTGGAGAAGTTTACATTCCACATAAGTGAAGGTTCAGTAATTAGATGAAATATTCATGACAATAATGAACTTCAAACCTTTAATGTATAGAATGTCTCATAATACAATAATTTAAGAAAACTAGCTTTTTAAAAATTAAACTGTAGCACTCTGCAGAAATATTGTAGATAGACTGCAAGATATCTAAGAAAGATTAAAACTGAATTGCTGTATTGCTTGCATTCTGTTATATCACTGAAAACTGGATACTAGGAACAAATGGCCTTCAAGAGACTTCAAAACTGGTAACTTGAAAGCAATTTTTCAACATACAGGTTTCATGTGCAAATTCAAACATTTGTCATGCAAGATACACAACATTCCTAATTTATGAAGAGTATCCATAGGCTTTAAGATTTTTCCATGGCGGTTTTACTGTACCTGTGGGCTTGTTTTTCAAACCTTTTGGAACGATTTCAGCAAGCTGAAGAGGTCATAGGAAACACCCCTTCTAATAAATCAAATGTACACATTCTACAGTATGTGTACACACTGTATATGACAGTAAGACATGTAGTCACTATGAATCTCTTCAGCTGTCATCTATTATTTATAGGGTGTGAATACTTTTTAACAAAACTGCACAGGCAGTGATGGCATAGTAGGTAAAGCATGCAGGAATTCTAAACACTATCACATGTTTGTGCTTGTTTGACAGGCCTGCCCCATCACTAGCAGCCATTGCAGTGTTTTGTCTAGTTGGGAGCTTATTTGTAGGTCACCAGCCACCACTGAGGTCTGGCCATCTTGGAATCAGGCTTGTGTTAGTTGCAGCACTTGCAGGGCAGTGAGTCTGATATCGTTGCATACAAAAGCACTGATAAGCCAAAACCGATCAGAGTCTGGAAGAGAAACCAGCAAAATGGCACACCATTCCTGCCTACACATACTGCGTGTCATGAACAGGGTTCCATTAAGGCTACTTAGGAATAATTTGGTTTTGCCTGTAATAGTTTTCTTTCAAAATATAACTCTAATCCCTAGAAGTGCTCTGGAAGAAGAGGGGAAATGCCCCACCCCCACTGAACACAAATTCCTGCTGTTTAACAGTGGTCTTCCAGTGACCCGCTGTCCTTACTATGCCTGTTTTCCATAAAAAAAGGTATGCAGTCATGTAGTCGTGTAGTGGTGGGTTAGATGAGAAGTTAAACGAGATGTGTGTGAGAAGCTTCTGAATTTCAAATTGCAGTGATATATTTAATGCAGGGGTTTAAACTTTTGACCTCTTTCTGTGGGCTCATTACACTGCTGGAAAGCACATTTGAATCGTAAGTTCAGTGCATGGCTGAGAGCCTGAACTGTTAAGCGGTTAGAGAGAAACAAGACTGTACTCTTTCTCCAAGTTGCATTAGAATACAAGTCAGTCAGCTGGTGCTATTATTATTAGTAGTAATATTATTGATAATAATGGTGCTGCTACTACTACTAGTTATAATCTTTTAAACAACAAAAATCCAGTAAACGAGGACTTTTAATGGTTAGGAAACCATGATGTCCTCACCTCAAAGCCCTGATAATATAGGACAAGAGTCTTAATCAAGAAAGAAATGTTTAATCCTAGGAGGATGAATGCCAGTCATTCAAATGCCAGAGGTATAAATGTCAAGATTATGTTAACACCAGAGGCGCAGTGTGAAAATATTAATCCAATAAAATCTTTCCAGATTGATTAAGGTTTTTAAATTGTTAAAACTATTAATTAAAAAAATGGGGGAGGAATTAATAAACATCAGTGAGTAACATGGCATATTAATCAAATAACTATTTGTAGTGACATTTGAATTTGTTACTGCTAATCCACATTCCATTCCATGCAAAAATGTGTGCTCAGGCCTTAAAACCTCCTTCCAAAATGCCAAAAATTAACCTTGTATATTGAGTCAATGTGTAACGTATTTGACAATACTAGACATCAGAATCCTAGATGCTCCATTAAAAATAAGAAGATATTCTTGTGAATACTGTATATGTTATATAGTAACCTCTACAATTAGAGGACCAACTGAAAGATAAACATGAAAGGGCCATTCATTTTTGATACAATAAGTGTTCACTATATTATGGAAACAAAATGTTTAGTGTTGATGTATTTTGATCCCCTACTGTCTGTATCAGTAGTCAGAAGGAAGACTGTTGTTACAAAATATATAAAACAGTTCACATCTAATCTAGATTACCAATGTTGTTTATAAGGTTACTGTAGTGCTTTCATCATGAAAAAGGTGAAAGCACTGTATTTGAATAGCAGGCTATAGACTACGCTCTGCACCTACGTAAAGAGTTCAGTGCACCTGTTTTCAATTAATCCATAGCTCTTCTGTAGAATACAAAATAAATTATCTGTATTAAATTGTATCTCATTTCTTCCATTTGAATGCATTAGCATTAATTGTAGGAGAGGCAGTCATGATCTTCATAGCCACATCAATAAGAACAAACCAAGTCTCTGTGACTTACAGCAAACAAGTCGTCTAAAGGAGTCAGATGTCTTCATTTCTCAGGAGCTATCGGCTAAAAAACTCTTAAGATTTCTTACTTGCAAGGAAAATAAATAGTAGATACAGTATAGAAAGAAAAACATCCATACGACTTTACATTCTAAACGTCTACAGTGTCTCTGTTTACTTATAGTACTTCCTCAGCTTTTCAGGAAAGAAAAGCTAACATTTCCTTTTTGTGTGCTGTCCTTATTTTTGAATAAATAGTCTGATTCATACAGTACATTGCTTTTTTCATGCAAGAGTTTTATGTTGATTTTCATCTTGGATAAATGTAGTTTTTGATTCATTTGTGAACCTTGTCACCACTCACATCAGTGCACCTAATCCTCACAATAAAATAGACTCGTGAAATTCAACGTCATTAGAATTGTTTGATATTGGAGTACTATATAAAAACTGCAAATACTGACAATTAAATACACGTTACACCTCAGAGCAGATTTTGGATTAAATATTACTATTAACAGTATGAAAGTCAGAATACATTTTTAAAGGAACAAGTAATAGGTTTATTCCATGCTGAAAAGAGAAGAAAGAAAACACAACATTCTGGCTGTGGAGCCTTCTTTCCGGGTGTGAGAAAGACAGGGCAGACAGCAAAGATTAAATAAAACAGGAGAACAAAAACTGGGAGAGTGGAGGAAAGCGGGAGCATGGGAGAGGCAGAGAGGCCACTCAAGTGGTGCGGAGTGGGGAGAGGGGTGAAGTCGAAACCTGCATGTGAATAGAAAAGTAGTTCAGGTGGGTAGCTGTGTCGGCATGCATAGGCTGCAAAGGAACAAGTAATAGGTTTATTCCATGCTGAAAAGAGAAGAAAGAAAACACAATGTGTAACATTGTGTTTTCTTTCTTCTCTTTTCAGCATGGAATAAACCGCTTACTTGTTCCTGTGAATAAAGAAGATTACAGGAAAACAAGTCTGTCATTGAGAGAAGGGGGAAGGTGTGAACCAAGTTTCAGGATAATTTTTCTTTCGGATGTCTTTCTGCTATGGGAGTAAAGAAACCCTTCTTTGAGAATGGGGGAGATCAGTGTGATAATGGCCGTCTGAGGTAAAATGAGAAACTATGTTTCATTCTCCTTCTGGTTTCTGGTTTTAACGTAGATAGCTGGGCATTTCCTGCAGGAGATACAGTAAATGAGGTTGCTGGAGATACAAGAGGTCGCCTGGGTGATCCGGAATTATCCTGAGGGGCCCTGAATGAGTGTGGTGTTAGATATGTACTTGCAGGTGACGCAGCGAGCTCTGTTGCAAGGGCAAGTGCCTGGTGTGGATGGTTGCTGAGGGCAGTCAAGGGAGCTGTGAACAAGAAGGTTACGCAGATTAGGTGGTCGGCGATATGAGATGATGAGGTGGTCAGAAAAGAGGGCTCAGCCTGTAGGATGGAAAAGTTGTCCTTGAATGGTCCTGGGGGTAGAAAGTGTGTCAGGGTGGAAGGGAAGCACCAAAGGAATGCAGTTGTTAGGCCAGGGGTTCCTGATTGACTGTCGACGGCTGATGGTCCGGGGGCTGTTTTTGGCTTTGATGAGGGCCCTGTCAATAACAATAATAACAATAACAATAATACATTTTTAAATACTGTTATGGACAATAAACAACATGGGGCACGGAAATTGTTGATCCTATAAGACAGAGGTAAAATGACAGTCTCTCTTTACTTAGCAAAGAAGCACTGTTTCCTGGAATCTCTATTTAAAGCAAATGACTTCAAATAACTAAGGTATTAACACTATAACGCTATACACTGAAATCTCTAATAACTTATATCTCCCCATCATATTCATCTGTAAGAAATCCCTGTTTTGCTGAAACATCACCACAGACCTGCACTGGTCAAACTCCAGCTGTTTAGGTGTCAAAACAGGAAGTGAAATATCTGAAACATACTGTACGTAATGTAGCATTTCCCAAATTGTCTTCCAGAACCCCCATCCTGGTAAGAGCTAAATGTTATATGACATTCATATCTAATTTGAGTGGAATAGCTAGGAGCTTTGCAGTCCAGATCCCTAGAGCTAACACAATTAAAATTTGGCTGGCTCGCCTTTGTAATAATCATGTCAACATAGTAATAAATCAGGCCGTGCTAAGCCTAATGATGAAGATCGTTAAAAATGCATTATCCCTAACTCAGCACAAGGCACTGTTGTGGTGCATTTAGACCTCAGGAAGGTAAGGCGGACATTAAGTTAAGCTAATTGAAAAAAATAAGGACAAATGCTTTGAATATACAGACTGGAATTGTTCAACCTAAATGTTAATCTGATTCTGGTTTGGGTTTCTGTAGAAATCCAATTTGAAATCTTTCTGTTGTCTTTCAAACTACATTGAAGGTCACTGAGCTTCCCTTTTCTTTGTGATAACAGCCAACTGCTTCTCCAAAATGAATGCGCAACAATAGATCAAAAAGTATCTGAAAGAATACTAAAAATATCCTTTAAAGGATAAATAACACTTTAAAGGGTTTTTCTATTAAATAAATTACTTTATATATACAGTATGGGTTTTCCAGTCCTGGTACTTACCCTAGAATCGCAAAAATACATTTTTCACATAAAAAGTAAAAGGATAAGCCATATGCACAGTTTATTCTTACCATCAATTTAAAAAGACCTAAATTGTCTGTGAAACAGGATATCAAAACTGGATTTGTGTTTTTAGCTCACTTTTCCAAAGTTGCATTTTTGATCACAAAATATTTCTATACCTGTACAGTAAATACAATAATTACATATATATACAGTACAGCAAGTTGCTAACTGTCTTATTACAATCTCCCAATGTGTTAATCAAGTTGGCTTCACCACTTCTGCCCTCATGTCAGTGTAACAGGGGTCTGTGGCCAAGTAAAAGATATCTATGCCAGTTCGACTATGCCGCACAACTTTGGAGAGTGTCCGTCACTCATTGACGGTTCTCACTATGCCCTGACCAGTGACCTAATCCAGAATTGAACCAGAAAGAAGTGCAGAGTTAAGCCTCACTTGCTGGGCAATCTAGGACCTAAATAAAATCAGGAAAAATATACTGTACTGACGTTTGTACAAAGCTTAAGCAAAATGATACAAATGCACCTAAGTGTTCTAGTAAACTATCAAAATGAAGCATGAACACATTGACAAGTCATTAGCAATGACCACTACTGTAACTTGAACTGCATAGACACATAAACATGACGTAAACGTGACACAGACAAAGATGTTTGAAACAATTTCAAACAACGTCCAAAATTTGTCTTGTGGAAGCATTGTTCATCTTGTTATCTCTTTATAACTTTCATTATTTTTCATAATACAGGGTAAAGTGAGAGGGTCAAAAGAAACTAATTATTTTGACAGTCAGGTCATCAACCTTTGCAAGACAGGCATTATTTTACATTATTACATTCGTTAAGGCTTTTTGTTTTCTTTGCCTTGCAGTGCATCAGAACTATGTTGGCACAGATGCAGACAAGAATCCTTTCTACTTGTCTGTAGTTCTCTCGGACCAGAACAACCAGAGAGTCCCACAGTACCGTGCCATTCTGTGGAGGAAGGCGGTAAGTGTCCTGGGGGCTTCCCATCTGTGTGCAGTGAATAAGTGGGCACTTTTTCTTAGAGGAACAATGACTCACAGCATCAAGCACTTCAGATGAGTGCTGGATTGCACATTGTGTTCTTTGATTTTCTTTGTTTTGTTGGTTGGTTTTTTTCCTTGTTTTCAGTGACATAAAAAGGATGCCGGAGACTGATGTGTCCAAAAATAATTCAGTGAATCCAGTTACCGAGTTGCTGTAAATAATGGATTTACAATAGTGTACAGTACAAGTTAGAGTTTGATTCTGCATAATTTGACTAAGACGTTCTGAAATATTCCTTGTGGTTAGATTTTATGCGCTTTGCCTTCATTTTTAAAAATGTTAACATCTCAATAAAAAGTTTAATTCCCTGATTCTCAGTCATGTTTGAAAGTGCACCTTCTTCATATTTTCTAAGCTCAGATTTTTAATTATTCATCATTTTAAGCACTGTTTGTTTCACCCAGCTTTCTAACATTTTACCCCCATTCTTCATGAGCCATCTGATTAGTCACGGTGAGCTCCAAAACGTTTTTTTTATTTTAAAAAAAGTCTTTAAGGGACCCCTGTAAAAATCCAATGAAGCTGATGAAAAGGCTGTAGTTAAACACTACCATCACAGAACTGAAGGCACTGAGTATTTTATTCACACATGCCAAGTATCAGGTTATTTCCCCTGGGGAAATGAAACAAAATATAGCCTACATTATGCTACATGATTCTGTCAATAACCCTTGTGTAATTGAGAGAAATGCAAGGAGCTTTACAGACCAGGAATTCTGTCAGAGACAGATTATCTCATGTGTCAGTTGCTTAGGTGTGGGCATGCATGTTTGTGTCTGACGTTGTGTCAGTAGCTTCATAGCTCATACTTTCCTATCAGTGGAGGAGAAAAAAACATTACCTGACATCAGTGCTGCAGCCAACAGCAGACGGCTTGCGTTTTAAAAGGAACTGGGGCAGTTTGTTCAATGTGGTGGCTAAATATCAGGCTGGTACATCAACCTTCTTCTTTCCAAGGATAAGACCCCACTCTCTGCAGCTGGTCTACTGCTGAGCAGCTGAGACAGCAGTCAGTTTCTTGTACAGGTATCTGTCAGTTCTTGCTAAAGATGCCTGACTCTCAGAGTGTCAATGGCTTTATCCCACGAAAGGGGGAGTAACAGAAATAGAAAATCAAAGAAAAGCCGTAAAGATCACCTTCATCCAATGGATTGTTTTTTGAAAGGAATGAGGAGTTTCGATATTTGTTTTCCTTCATTAAAGAAATAAAATGGATTTAATCTCTACATGAGGCCGCTTTCATTTTCACTACTGCATCTCCCAGGCAGTGTGCGGGGGAAGCCCTGTGAAAACGCTTCTAATAGCTTCCGAAATGGTGTGAAAACATGAAGGATGCCTGAAATGTAAATACGATGAGGAAATAAATAGCGCAAAGCTTGCTGTTGGTGTTCAGATGAAAGTGTAAGGCGAAGCTGTTGCTTAAAATGCTCGGTGCAGCACAGGACAAAAAAGATCCCTGTTGATAAATTGGTAGGCTGTGGTTTTTGTTTTAAAAAGGTGTGATTTAACCTACCCCTCCTCTAGCTATAGGCTTTGTGAAGACAAAGTGTGATTTTGCATGGTCCTTATGTTCAATTAGCAGCAAACCCTGCATTATACAAATTGTGCTTGTGCCATTATTTAATTTCCTCTTTTCAGATTACATCAGTTGAGCAATATTTCGTTGTCATCTGCTGTACTACTATTCAGCTTGATATCTAGCAGGTTACCTTACATGTCTGATATAGAATACATCATTCCTTTTTCTTGCTACCAATTGTGATTATCTAGTTTTAGTGTCTTTAATGATGTAGATTTGTCCCTTTACTTACAAATTGCCCAGTACAATGGGCCAGAAACTTGTATCCTACTGAATACTGGTCGTACATCAGCTGTGTACATGGACATTTCCATTTTTTATAGGATGTATAGATTGCTAGCTTCTCCTTTTCTGTAAAGAAACATAACCAGGGCTAATCTTTAATCTTACCAAATATTATCACACCTATAAAACACTTTGCATTTTCTAAAAAAAAATAAAATAAAGTGAGTCTATCCATTTTAAATCAGAGTGTTTGAATCAGCTGCTAATCAATTACATAGTTAGCTTTGCTTTTGTTAAGGTAGAAATTAAAAAAAATTCAAGCATTCACTTTGAATAATCCACTGCGTGACCCAGTTTAAATGAGATATGGCTGGATTTTAGACTACCGGAGTGCTATTATGCAGAAACGAACATAAAAAGGTTATAAACAAGTGGGGGTCGTTCCGCCCAATGCATTTATTCAGTTGCTTAGTAGTTTATTGATCCCAGGATATCATGCATCACTACTTCAAAGTTTCTGGAGACTCAGCTTCAAACCTCATGGTTTTTCAATTTGTTGCTGACACCCAACACTTTGTGTAAAAGTGCTCCCGTTCTCAGTCCTAAATACACTCTTTTATTACATCCAGCTGGGCTCTTGCGTTCTTGCTTCACCAATGAGCATAAAGTTACCTGTTGTGTTGGCATTGTCCACACCTTTCAGGATTTTCATAAATTGTATCAAGCCCTTGGTCTCCTGAGGTCAAGAATAGCTGAAACCTAACTGGGTATAACATTTCGTGTAGGATAAGTTTGGGTTTTTTTCTTTGAATAATTTCTAAAGCAGGGGTGTCCTTATAGAACACTGACAAAAACTTTACACAGTATTTTAAATGAGTCTGTTTACTGCATTTCTAACCTTGATATTAATTGCTTGCATTGAACGTTTTTCGCTTTTCAGGAAATCCTATTTTTGTTGCCTTTGTACTTGCTTCTCTACATTGTCCGGAAGAAGACAATGATAAATCAACTCCTGGGGCTTTTTCGTAGTCTACTGCCTCCTATTTCAAAACAGTTCTGTACATCTGTACTACCTAAAGAAGTGTTTTACCTTGCACTTCTCAATGTAATATTAATTGGGCTACAGTACACAGTCTTTAATTTTTTGCATTTCCTTTCCTGCTTCTATAGTGTTTGCTTTTTCATCTCTTCTGCAAACGTCACAGGTCTATGCCAGAGTCAAAAATATTAATATAAATTAATAGTAGCAACAGTCCTAATATAGATTCATGTGACTCAACTAAATATATCACTCCAATCAGAGTCTTCTCCCCTTATCACTCTTCACTGTTTCCTTAGCATTTTCCAATCCATTTACAGTACGCACTGTACATTACCTTTAGTTCCTATAGCTTTCAGCTTTAGAATTAACCTTTTAAGTGGAACTTAATCAAACACCTTCTGAAAATCTAAATATGCTATATTATATAGTATATTACTTAAGGTCAATTTGGAAATTATTGCAAAAAACAAATGTCAATCAACTTTTGAAGGGGATCGGGAAGATTATATCAGTAGTAAAATATGTGTTGGCTTTGAAAAAGGGCCTCTTGAATGTAAAGCTTCTTTTAATTGAGAGGTCACCTGCAAGACACTTCAGAGAACTAAAATGAAGAATAACAATCTGTATGTCTGAATGGTCCTTTAAACTGGACTGGCCTGATTTCATGTGCATTCTATATTCACAATTATGCATTAATCTTGCACTAATTACTTATATTATTATGGAAATGCAGGCTTTGTTTGTGTTAATCAAAAGGCTACACGTGTACTGATTTTCGTAGCCACAGCATTAAGAATAGCCCCATGTGGAGTCTCTGTGAGACACTATGGTAATCAGCCTATAGATTCAAAACACTGTGCTACTGGGGCATTATGATTAATAGGCAGTTTGTTGAAACACTCTATAAAACAACAACAGAAAAAAACCCAATTAAATTAGTTTATACCAAGGACTTCAATAAAAGTTTAAATAATTACACTTAGGAGTTTTTCACACAGCACTGTTTCAACACTATACAACACAACATTTTTCAACACTAATTTTGCATCATTTACACTGTATTGGACAACTATGCTGCAGGTGAAAATAATGATTTTCTACCAGGAATGTGTTTAATACTTCATACTGTATGTCTAAGGTACTTTTCTTTTAACATACCTATAAACACTTTGTCTTTCTTCTTATATTGAAATGAATGCAATAAGAATTCTATGATAGATTAAACTTATAAAATAAGAAGAATCAGTTTTTGTCACAGTCTGTTATATTATCTTATGCATGCTATATTGAATAATTTATTTATTGATAATACTTACAGAAAATCTGTTTGGTCTAGTACAAATCAGGAGGTTAAAACAGCTGGAGTGCTTTGAGGGTTTTGAAACAGCATTGTTCCCTCAACAGGAGACCTGGGATTGCAAGATGTTTCGTTATTCGTTATTTTATTATTTCATTATTTTGTTAAGAAAGTACTGATATCGCTGGCCTGCTCTATAGAAAATACTGATATCACTGTACCGCTCTATATTGATTACCTTGTTCAAACTTTGGTAAAAAGTATTTTAAAAATGTGATTAGAATGAATTGTGATCAGACTGGTTGATTCTAAAATGACACTGGCAACACATTTACACATTACTTAAAGACTGGGAGCAAAGCAAAAATTTAAAGATAATATTTAGATCATTTTTTAGATTGTACACATCTTATAACATTTGCCAACAGAACTTCATCAAATGAACAATCTCGGTTAGCACTTTATCCTGTGTAATGACGTAAAATAACCATTCCCAAAAAATTGTTTACCCATAAAAATCTTCAATACAATTGTAAAACTTAGGAACCAACAAACTCTCTAGTTCAGTGTCATTCATAAATTTGGCTACTGCTTACCACAGTTATAGTTCTCATACAGAGTTGTAATCATGGTCCTCTGTTAAAAATGGTATATTTGAGAATTACAGCAGTATCTAGTGAAACCTGATGACGTGTTTGCACAACTGTTTTCTATGAAGACATCTATCCATTCTCTAACTGCTTTACCCAGAACAGGGTAACAGAGGAGCAGGAGCCTATCGCAGCAAGCAACAGGTGCAAGTCAGTTGTAGGAGATGGGGGTTTTAATTTTCTGTATCAGAAAAAGAGTACTTGATTACTTTTACTAATTAAACATAATAATTGACGCTGATTCTAAATACACAATATACAATTTATAGATATAACTAAAGCACACATAACCAACAAGGAATGTAATAGAGTATACAGAATCTGTGAAACAATGTGCTGTGATATGAAAGCTGATTGTTCACTCACTTATTAACCACTATCAGAGTTAATAACTTCAGAGTTGAAATATGCTTCGACTATAATGTGCTACAGTCAAGCTTGTAGGTTTTATCAATCTCGTATAACCAAATCACATTTATATTCTCTCTAAATATGCATTTACTATCATGAACTAAACATCAAACATGAGTTTGGAGTAATAATAATAATAATAATAATAATAATAATAATAATAATAATAATAATTGCTTACACTTATAGAGCACATTTCTGGACACTCCACTCAAAGCACTTTACAGGTAATGGGGACTCCCCTCAACCTCCACCAATGTGCAGCATCCACCTGGATGATGCGACGGCAGCCATAGTGCGCCAGAACACTCACCACACATCAGCTATTAGTGAGGAGGAGAGCAGAGTAATGAAGCCAATTTATAGATGGGGATTATTAGGCGGCAATGATTGGTAAGGGCCAATGGGAAATTTGGCCAGGACACCGGGGTTACACCCCTACTCTTTTCGAGAAACACCCTGGTTTTATGTCTCATCCGAAGGACAGCGCCTGTTTACAGTATAGTGTCCCCGTCACTTTACTGGGGCATTAGGACCCACATAGACCGCAGGGTGAGCGCCCCCTGCTGACCCCACTAACACCGCTTCTAGCAGCAACCTATAGTTCAACTCGAGAATTCTGACGTGAATAATGAAGTTTTACTCAAAGAATCTGTTTCCTCATATTCTTGACAAGTTGAACTTTGCGCTGGTCTGGATTGGTTCATGATCCGACTTGCATTCTCTGTGCTGGGAGGGTCCCTGTGCAGACAGAGAAAAGAAAAAGAGCTTTTCCCTTGCTTTGGGGCTTAGACAGCTCTCAAAGTAGTGCCTTGCTGACTTCGGTCTTTAAAAACTGTCTGTGCACAGATTTCAAGTCAATGAGTTAGCTGGCAAAAATGTGTTGGGTTCTTGCTTTTGAAGTATGAAATCCACAAGTTGGTGATTTGCTGAGATGCTTTAAGGTATAGTTTTGGTACCCACCCTACAGATCACCAATTGGTAGATCTTCCTTTGGGTAACATTTGATCTTTGGTTTTGGGAAGAAACAGCCAGGAGACTTGCTGGAACTTGTCTGTACTCTATATCATTAAATGTACAGCATTGATACAGCTTTATAATATCTCTTATCAGAGGGGCCACTTTAGCCACATTCTTCTGCTTTTAGAGACGGGCACAAGCTACTTGGTCAAGGCATAGAAGGATTATAAGAAGTCTTTAATAGCACTTAATTCTAAGTGAAATAATAGGCCTTGTCGCTACACAGTATACTGTACACCATGAATGAGTGACCAGTCCATCACATATAGAGTGCATATAGATACAAGCATGCACACACTCACACCAGGGCTATTTTTACTGCAAAGAAGCGTTTCACAGTAATGCTTCTGTTTGATCTCCTGCAGGGAACCCTGAAGATATGTCTTCCTTACAGCCCAACAAAAACACTATCGGTGAAGTCTATTTTAAGGCAAGTATTTTGTTGTTTCATGAAGGAATTAGAACTCTCTGCTCAGGTATAAATACACAAAATACCTATTTGTGAGTGCTGACTAGTTCATTTTTCTGCCAGGCATATCTGAACCACAGTGCTGCCTTCAATATTATTTGCATATATGCCGATAAACCACTAACCTCATTTAGTTTTGGGGTGTTGACCAATTAACATGCAGTATCAATTTCAGGAATTAGCTGATGGAGCTAAAAAGGGAGCCTTATATCTATTAAGTATCTCATCTTCTTAAAACATCTCTACACAAACGAATAAAAATAAATAGATACATCAGTTGAGTTTAATATGCATTTTTTTTATTTCACTAATAGCTTTACTTAACTTAAATTCTCTGAAGAACTACCAGAGGACACTCTTGGAAAATAATCTGATAACTATGGAAATGCTTTGGGGTTTTATATAATTTATAATATTCAAAGTAAGAAAGGTTCATTGTAAACATTGACAGTCAAGTGCTCTTGACTGTGGTTCATTTCTGGAATTATTCTACAATAATGGATTGACAGTGTATAGGCAGTAAACTTGAAAAAGACGTTGCCTACAGTAACTATCCTTAACTACAGAGAGACAGAGAGCTTGTTATTACTAGCCCCTTTGCAGCCCTGCATAACAGCGCTGAACATTATTTCAACTTTTAATTTACTTTCCAGTGCCATGAACCTTGACAGATTTGAAAAGGGCCCCAGAGAAATTCTCAACCCAGAAATCCAGAAGGTGAACTATCTCTTTTGCTTTTTTGTCAAGAAAAACTATCACAGCATATATTAAATTAAAAAAATGCAATGTAATCTAAAATTGTGCTTAACTACCTTCAGTATGGGTGCAAATATCAGCCCATAGTTTATTTAGAAAGTAAATTCATAGACCTGTAACATTATTCAACTAATGTCTTTAGGATTTTGATGTGGATTCTTAAGGTATACAGAAAACTGTTTAAGCACTGTTTAGAATGATATCAGTATCATTCTGTCATGCGCAGTAAACACTCTTGTTGTAAAGAATATGAAAATGTAAATAACTCTCATTTAAAGTAATAAATGATGGCACTTTTCTTTATAGGACCTTCTGGTTTTAGAAGAGCAAGAGGTAATTTTACATATTTTTTATAAGTGTATTAAAATGGTTTCAGGGAGTGAATTATAAGTCAGTATATTTTGTCACACCTTGCAAAAAGAACAAGCATAATACAATTAAATAAAAAAGAGGAAAATGTGTCATTACTATAATGTTTATTCCATGTAGCTACAATAAAAAGAATTTCCCTAAACTGGAATCATTACCATTGTTTAAAGATTCTTTTCAACAACCTCCAGAGCACATTGGGATATTTTTGGTACAGTACCCATGAATTCATAGATAATTGTAAAGGTTGGATCTCTCTTTATTACCCAAATACCCAAAATAGTGCAATTGGTTCTTTTTAGTAGCAGCTTTCATCAGTTTTCTCTAAACAATTAAAATTGTCTTTGTAGGGATCGGTAAACTTTAAATTTGGTGTTCTGTATGCCAAAGACGGACAGCTCACTGACGATGAAATGTTTAGCAATGGTAAGTGTTGCTCCCATTTTAGTCCTACTTAATGATGATATGAGCAGTGGGACAGAATACCTGACTTTGAAATATAATTCAGATGTACAGTATATACAGTATGTAGAACAAATGCTGATGCCTGATTTACAATGTTTTCAGAGACATCAGATCTACAGTTCCTTAGCCCTTGTTTGTTTGAATATTTATTATAATAGCGCAGCAAGTGAAATCTCAAGCCCTGTACAGTATGTGGAGCGTAGATTAACTCCTATGGTCCAGTTCCATTCTGGGCCATACAGTTAGCTCACTGTGAATGGCATCACCTGTGGCACAAACACAAAACTAACAGAGTGCCACCAGGGGGGGGGGGGTTGGGGTTTGCTACAGCGTACTGTATCTTCAGCTTGATCCACAGCAGACACCTGCAAACTGCTGTAAGCAAGAGTCACAACACTCCTCCAGTCAATGTTAACTCTGTGACTCTTGAAGTGTGCAAAACTGCAGATGGCTCTGCCTTGTGTAGGGATGCAAGGAGCCACCGCACAGACCTGAAATTGTTTGAGATTAGTTTAATTTGTGACGAAAATGGCCATTTCTGGAGAACACTGGGAGAAGACACACACTAGGTGCTTACCCCCACAGTGCCCTGAACTGCAGCAGTGTTAAAGAGAGTTTTATAGTCCAGGTATAGCCATGGTCACCCTACAGAATGTTATTACCACAAATGGACAAATGGGTGTTAATGAGTGACCAATCATCCAGTTATGGCATGGTGGCTATTCCTGATAATGTTATCCCCACCTTTCACTTATACTGTACCTGGGATGTCACTTTCAACAAGTGGTGTCTGTTTAAAACGCACTGCAGCCAGGTCATGAGTAATGACCCCAGGCCACAGTCAGATTTCTACACTAGTGTGCACCTTTCAAAGGAAAGCCTGTCCTCATTTACCCCAGGCTGGTACCAGAGTCATAGATGTCAGTTGAGCTGATGCCCAACTGTACACCCATTTTTTGACAAATCCTCAAAACTAGAGCAAACCCGATTATCCAAATGGGAATATCGGACATACTGTTATGTGAATGTTGACAAAAACTTTTTAGATTGACAATTTCCTCTGTATTTTTTTATTCTCTGACCAGAAAGTGGAAGTGAAAGCTTTGAGAAGTTTTTAAACCTCCTTGGGGACACAATCACGTTGCGAGGCTGGGCAGGCTACAGAGGAGGGCTGGACACGAAAAGTGAGCCTGAATTTCATTGTCTCTGGTATATGATACCAACTTAAAGTCCTATGCAGGCAGACAAATGTCAATGTCATACAGTATGTATAGACATACAGTACAACAAGTATGTACAGTATGGGGAAACAGTCTTTTAATAATGAATCTATCCACAGATGACACTACTGGAATTAACTCTATATACACAGTGTACCAAGGACATGAGCTCATGTTCCATGTGTCCACAATGCTGCCATATTCTAAAGAAAACAAGCAACAGGTAAGTCTGGGACTCGTTCTTCAACCCACTAAACAATTGCACTACAGCTGTCATTGCAAATAAGTTAAAGTAAATATCCTTTCTGTACTTAAAAGAATCCCTACAAATAGCTCTCTGAGTGCTCTTCATTAGATCATGAAGTCTTCCAATAGAAGTGTGGATGAGGTTTGGAATTTGACCACATTTAGATGTGTAGTTATGCTTCTCTTCACACTTCACAGAATTCTCAATGCCTTTGTGCCTAAGGTCAGCTTTCTAAAGCCAGAGAAGTGCACTTGAATACTCCTGATTGTTAGTGCAGAAAAATGACTGGAAGGTCTCCAGAATTTAATAGAGCCACACAGTGTGAGACATTTAAACATGAATAAACTACATTTCTATATCTTCTATTGGAATTAGGATGAAAAAATACATGAGTTAATTCTTTACATGGTTGCTAAAAATTTGCTCATTCTTGTTAATAAGAGCTTGCTGTTTTCATGTTCAGATGGAGCTGAAAATTGTCCATTTGATTCAAATGGGGAACCATCTATTCTGATAAGTAAATATGATTTGGAATGATGTTAGCGCATATGTAGATTGTAAATTTCCATGTAATATCTCAGGCACATACAGTATACTAACACAAATACTAACATAACTTAGGGAAAATATTTGATCCATTTACTAACCATGTATAGTTGAATGTCCTGTACATTGTGGAAATCCGTTTAGATATTTTAGAGGAAAAAATAAAATGTTACCTTAGGAAAAAATGATTTATGTTGGGTTGTCAAGTCAGAAAGTCTAGTAGAATCACCAATCTGGCTGTAAATTCATGCAGCATTTCAAACAAAAATAAATGTTTGAAATTATTTATATCTGAGGATTTTCCAACTCAGATGGCTAAAATGGTTTAAGCACTTATTTGCTAAAAAAAAACCTTAAACCTTTTCTGACTGCTTGCCAACACATACTGATTTTCTAAAGTACAAAACCATGTATCAGAGCCTCTTAGCCATTTCCCTTGACTATTCTCCTGAGCCAAGAGTACAGTCAATAAATAGTCTCTTTCAAGAAGTAAATGGGATTCCCAAACAGTGGTATTATAAAAAGAGCTTTGTTGAGCTCGTCTGGTCCTCACCCATTGATACTGTACATTTCTACCTTCTGAAATACCTTCTGAAATATATCTTTTAATAACTCCCAAATGCCATAATTTTCCAAAAATACTACCATTTCCCCTACATTGTTTCCCACACATAGAATATACGGTAGTAAACACTTTTAGTACCTCAGGGCATATTCATCTCTACAGAATGTTAAATACAAGGTTATCCAGCTGTCAGACATATTTAGACAGCTGATGGTTACATGTACCGATTGCTGAGCTGATTTTGTTTGTGCTGTTTGTCTTTTTTTGTAGATTTTTTGCCACTTATATTTTCTAAGCATTTAAGCAGCATATTACAAATCTGTGTGATTTTTCTGCATCACTATCAGGGAAATTAGACCATTTAGAGTCTAACACATATACAGTATTTTTCTTATCCACGTTAATAATCGAATGACGATCTGACCAGGGGATAGCAGGTTCTTGTGTTTTTCACGTCTGGAGGGGTAGGAGGGAAAACATCAGTGTCTGTCATTTTATTTTGAGGGTGTCACTCTGGTTTCTCTGCACATGCAGGTTGAGAGAAAGCGACACATTGGAAATGACATTGTCACGATAGTGTTCCAAGAAGGAGACGACATGTCGCCATCGTTTAAGCCGTCTATGATCCGATCCCATTTCACACGTATCCTTTTTGAAAAAGAGCTCTGCCTGCAGACTTCCCACCTGTGTGGCACTGAAAAAAAAACCCTGCATATCACAATGATACAGCAAGTTTATTACCGAACGTATAGAGTTGACATTTTTTCAAAATGAATTATTAAGATTCAGAGTACATTCGTATGAAATATAAAATTGATGTGACAAATTCATATCCTGGTTGTCAAGTACTAATTTTGGTTACATAATCAGTTCAAGTTCCTTAACAGAAACAATAGATATTTTTGCCTTAGTTAGATACAACAGCCAGAATGACAGCTATAGGTAATTCTGTTTCATACAGCATGTGTTCATTTTCATATAATTGTTGGTGTGTCTCTCCCAGCTAATTTCGTGTTTTTGACTGTGTCCAGGTTGAAGATATTTTCAGAGGAAAGTGTTCCACTGTTTGGTCCTCCTCTTCCTTCTCCGCCAGTGTTTACAGATCATCAGGAATTCAGGGACTTTTTGTTAGTGAAATGTAAGGGCTTTTACTTTCTAGTAGCCATGCTGATTTATGGTTATTTTTTTCGTTGCAGTTTTATAGCAACACAAGATCAAGCTAAGCTAATGGAAGGGAGGTAATAATTCCTAATGGAATGTGGTCAATTAATATGAAATACATGGTAGACTGTTGCATTTCTTGGCTTTCCATGTTCCAGAAAGTCACTTAGCCCACATCTAGTCAAATGAAAAATAAAACAAATTGTTTGTCAATTGATTGATGTCTACCTTATTTAATACAACACATGCATTTTCTTTCTCTATAGAAGGCAGAAATGAAAACATTTTGTTTTCGGTTATTGTGATTGATATTTTTTCAGAACTGTTAACTGCAGCTGTTAATCCAGTCTTATTAGGTAGAAATGTTGCTCATACATCTGACCACTGAGGATAATAAACCTGTTCTTTAAGCAATTGGATTGTGAATTTTACTTGGGGCTGCTGATTTCAGACAGACTTGATCCTATTGTTTTGCAGTAATTAACGGTGAGAAAGCTACCCTGGAGACCCCAACATTTGCTCAGAAACGTCAGCGGACCTTGGACATGCTTATCCGATCTCTCTATCAGGATCTCATTCCTGACTTACATAAGGTAATCACTGGACTGCATTTCATTAAGTCCATAGAACAGCTATGGGATTTCTTTCACATCTCAGGCAAAAAATAGTGATGCTACAAATTTGATCGATTCAACAAGTCTTCATTGTCCACAATGCATCTTCTCTAAAACAAAGTCTCACTATGGGGCTGTTGCATTTAGTGAGATGCAATAAAATTGTTATAGGAACAAGTAATAGGTTTATTCCATGCTGAAAATAGAAGAAACACAACATTTCGGCTGTGGAGCCTTTTCCGGGTGTGAGCTCGCATGGATCGTGAAAGGGACAAGTCAGAAGGTAGAGTAACAACAAGGTTAGGGTTGGTGAAGGTAGTAGGGGTGTTAATGTTTTTTTTCTGTAGAAGACGATGTTTTTTGTCCTTCTCTGAAGTGAGGAACTGGTAGAGTTCGATTTTGAGAGATCTGATGAGGTTTGTGATAAAGAGAAGATGCTGTTGAGGTGTAAGCCGTAAAAATTCCTTAGCGTCTTTGATGTTGCAGTCCGAAAGGGTCGTTTGAGGGAGAAAATGGTAGAAAGCATTAGTTTCCTCAAAAATTGTTGTAGAAGTCTCTGAGTGTTACTCTGGGTGGTGTCAGAGTCAAAGGAAAAAGTGTTAAACTTCAGGCAAAATCCTTTAGGAATTATATTATAACGACGACATCTGTAAAGGAATAGGAGGTGGTTAGAAAGCCTGGTCTTGGAACAGATCGCTGTGAAGAGACAGAATGCTGGTTTAGTAAGAGAGGGGGGCATGTAGCCCAGGGAGGAAGAGAAGGAACAACGAAGAGATCAAGAAAAAGATTTAGAGGAAGGCATAGCGGGTCGCTGGAGAAGTAGGTAATAGGTTTATTCCAAGCTGAAAAGAGAAGAAAGAAAACACAACGTTTTGGCTGTGGAGCCTTCTGGGGGTGTGAGGTTTCTTCTCTGTCTCTTTCTTCTTCTTTGGGCGTTTCCTTTCTTCTCTTTTCAGCATGGAATAAACCTATTACTTGTTCCTTTGCAGCCTACGCATCCTGACGCAGCTACCCACCTGAACTGAAATTGTCATAGCCCAGCTTTCTTGTGTATCATCTTAAGTTACTCCTAAAATGGTATAAAACATATCCACACTTCAAACAATGCCCTGCTTAAGAGTCTGTATGAGCAAGAAAATGAAGAGGTTGTATACTGTCTGCTATTCCTGGGTAATGTTTATCTTCTCCCCCTCAGAACATGCTGAATAGAAGATCGTTCAGTGATGTTCTGCCAGAATCTCCCAAATCTGCCAGGAAAAAAGAGGAGGCGCGACAAGCAGAGTTTGTCAGGATAGGTCAGGTGAGACAAGTGACTTGAAAAATTATTTTCAAAATTACAGTAAATGTTGCTGATGCAAAGTTCTTCAAATTGAATTGGTTGTGTCTTATATATTTTGATCGAGGATTCAACACTACTAGGTCTGACCTTTTTGAATCAGGTGATAAATTGATTGACGAGTATAATGAAAATGTTGCAAAGCTGAGCAGTTTGCTAGTAATATTAGGTCAGGGATCCACTTTTTATTACCACAATTCCAATGCAACTCTTTTGCAGAAGAAAAGTGTACAAAATAAAACTCTAAATTTGACATCCAAGTAAATCTTATTAAGGACGCTATAATGTTAATTTGGTTTGGAATGCTTGCTGTCTAATTAAGGACGTAGGCTTAATGAAAAAACAGAGCTTATAAACTCTCAGTT
This sequence comes from Lepisosteus platostomus, assembly GCF_059453375.1. Taxonomy (NCBI): domain Eukaryota; kingdom Metazoa; phylum Chordata; class Actinopteri; order Semionotiformes; family Lepisosteidae; genus Lepisosteus; species Lepisosteus platostomus. The sequence continues at coordinate 10,363,083 of NC_142631.1, read as the reverse complement.
TGTTTAATTTGCTGTACATAAATGACCATAATGAAATATTTTAACAGTTAATGGAAGAGCTTTTATTTGCAGTGCAGTAATGACAAATTAGTTTATCCTGCACTACGTTGAGAAAATATCTTATAAGATATTTCTGAGGATGCCGATTTACCTGTTGTCTCTGATCTTCATCAGTGGTCACATTCTACAAATTTCTTCGAATCATCAACTTGAGATATTTGAAGGATTAATATCATAATATTAAACAATGACCAGAAAGCTTTTGTAAAAAGCGCGGTATAAACTGTGTTCCAAAACAGGTTCACAATAATCTCTTCTTTTAAAGGCACTGAAGCTGAAGACAATAGTGAGAGGTGATGCTCCCACCAGCTTGGTTACTACAGGGTTATGTAGGAAAGAAGTGAGTAAAAAGTACTACTATTTCTTAAGGCCTCAAGAAGAGTTTTTAAGTTCTAAGGGCTTTGCAGCTCACACTGTCAGTGATAGTGCACTGTGCTTTCTTTGACATAACAAGTGAATATTTTTTGTTCTGAAGATGGATTTGGATTTAGTCTTATTTAACATGAGGTTTTTTGTTATACATGCATAAAAAAATGAGCACATTCACCACATATAGTTTATCTTGGCTGTCAGTGCAGATTTCAAACATGTGTTCAGCCTTCCAAAATTTCAGCTTGGGAATCCCAAACCATAGAATTCTAGGATGCAGAATAAAGTCCGATAAGGTAACAATGTGTATACATACGCTAACAGCAGTATTACTGCGTTGGTGTGCATAATACATCGCCATCAGCGCCAAGATGTGGTGTGTTGTCTTTCCCCGGTCATTAAAACTCATTAAACTATGCAAAAGATACACTTCGTTTTATGAGAAAAGATTTTGTTAGGTATTGACTTGGTGTTCTCTTTAAATTTTGTTATATAAGGAAGAAGTAAAGAAGTTAGAGACATATTAACCTAATTAAAGTGTGTCAAAATGACAGCATCCTTTTTTCAATAGTAACTGTATAAATGTTTGTTGCAAGACACAGTGGCTTGTCCATGTGCACTAGGTTCGGTTCAAACCATATAAATGTCATTAGTGACTCATTCTGCCTTGAACTCTCCACCAGGTGACGTGTCTTTACACTACTGTGGGTGTTGCATTACAGACACAGAAACCACAACATGCCAGATCAAAATGTTGGCATTACTACATTAGAAAAATGTCTTCCAGGCAAGTATTTGCAACACAGAAAACAAATGTCTGTTGCTGTAGTGCAAATTAAACTCTTATGGAGCTTGCTGGAATGTACAACAATGGTTGAGTACAGATTGTAAGTAATGCAGCACCGTCAACAGTTTTGCATTCATGTGTCGTGAGCAGAGCATATACAGTACTAAAGGATTTGCAACACACTCTGAACATAAGGGGCTTTTATTGGCATCTTCCTGAATAAATTAAAGGTGCACCTGTTACATGCTCTTAAACACATATATTCTCTGGTATTCAAAGTGCAAATAAAATGCCTTTGTGGTGACCTCTATGCCTCATAATACTGGTGCAAAAGCTTTTTTTCAACACTTTCAATGTTGTTACAGCATCTGTTTCATTATGTTATTTTGTTCGTTATGAGGCATGTACTATACAAAAGGTATTGGGTTTTTCCTGGATACCTAATTGATAACGACCCTCTAAAATATATTTTTATATACATTATAAAATAAAACATATTTTATTACAAACCATAAAGAAGTAATATGATAAACAAGAAATAAAAACTGATAAGCGCATGCAATCACATAAATGTAATATAATCCTTGACTCCCCCTTTCTCTCGGACGGAGCAGAGAGTCGCTACAGCATGCGAGAAACACCAAAACGTTTGAGCTGTGCAGAGAGAAGCTGGCCACACATTTTGTTTTTGAAACTTTGGATTTATTGTATGCTGGCAAAGGAAAACAGTCGTTTCATGGCATGAACTAGGTCAAAGTCTTTAAAAAAAACACTGTTTAGATGCTATAATACTGTACCCTACCTCATGGAGGAGTGTTTTGAAAATATTTCCATATTAATGCAATAGAACTACCCATTTTTTTCCTTGCATACTAATTCTTTGTGTTTTGCGTATCCTTAGCCTTGGGAATCCCAGTCATTCTGCAGTAACTTTTCCTATGAAATAGTCTGCAGTGACTCCTGGGGTCAGTCCTTACTAATCGCTACAGATGCTGGAGTAGTACTACTAGATGGTAAGTGCTTTTGCCATGGTTGTCTTATTGATTGCATCAAACTTCTTAAGGGCTCTATTGTGGATGTGTGGATTTGTAATGGCTAACAGTACCTAAACCACCTAGGGGAAAATAATCCATGACTAAACTGGGTTTATCTTAATAGTTGATTGTAATTCAATAAATGCATTTGTTGTACCTGTCCATTCCTTTGATTAATCCGAAGTTCATTTATAGACAATTGACCGAAATTAAACTCTGCCCTAATCTGTAGACTTTTGACAGATGTTCTTATATAACATCATTCCTGCAGGCAGCACTGCTTGTGTTCCTAAATATTTTGAAAACATGTATTGTATTGATTGTATTGAGTCTGTACTAGAGTAGTCTGAACTTGAATGCAGGAGGCCAGGCCTTACAGTACTATACATTTATCTTTACTTTAATAAATACTAGAACACAACTGCAGCCATTTTGGGTTTTTTAGCTCTTGAAGAAGGATACTAGAAAAGGAAATACTCTACAATGGGGAAAAAGAAACTAAAGGAAGCAAAAACTTTGTGAAATTGTTCCGTATAATAAACTAGCAGTAGCTTTTTGGAAAAGGGTTAATAAACGTACACATAATTAACAAATCAGATACAAATATTTTGTGAGAAAGCATACTAACAATAATTTATTAAATGATTAGGAATTATTTAAAATTAACTCCTTGTTTTTTCCACTCTAGCTCCAGATCCCTGTAATTTAAGCATGGGTAAGCACTTTCTTTTTTTTTTTTTCGTAACAGGTACAGTATATATATATAATTTTTTTTCTGATCCTTTTTTGTGATAATTGCTAGAATCTTAATACAAAAGGAAGTCTCAGCCTCAATCTTCCATTCTAAACTAATAGCAGAGGAAATATTCATAGTCGTAATAATTTAAAGCATGACCATCTTCAGTGAGGAAATTGACACGTTATTCGCAGATTGAATGAGAGTTAGATGCAGAAGATCAATGGTTTTGAAAGCAAAGTTCAATAACATGGACAAGCTGAATGATAATGTACTAGATTACCAGACAAGTGAAGCAAATGCATGGGAGGACACACTTACAATTCCATTAATCTTGTTTAGTATGTAGGAGAGTCCATATCCTGACATCACAGCTTCCGCATACCAAAGGCAGCATCAAGGGATCAGGAATTGACTTTTTACAGGGCTGATTGTAAAATGATATAATACTGTATGTCTAAGACTACAGGTACACCTACCCTATTTTGAACGGTCTTAAAATAAATTTTGAACCAACAAGTGCAATTGAAAGCAGATCATCGTTACCCTTTTCCTAGAATAAACACATCCATAAAGCTGTAGTAGTTCAGGAGGGTAGCTACATCAGCATGCGTAGGCTGCAAAGGAACAAGTAATAGGTTTATTCCATGCTGAAAAAAAGACGAAAGAAAACACAACGTTTTGGCCGTGGAGCCTTCTTCAGGTTGGGACACCTGAAGAAGGCTCCACGGCCAAAACGTTGTGTTTTCTTTCTTCTTTTTTCAGCATGGAATAAACCTATTACTACATCCAAAAAGCTGCACCGTTTCTGGAAGATATGTAACTTAACTCTTTGTAGTAAATCAAAATTTTAATAAATGAAGCATCTGCTTTCTACATCCCTTTTAGCTTTACCCTTTTTTGGATGTATACTGCCTTTTGTAATGCTGACCAGTTGTACGATTGCAAAACAGAGCAGATCTATTGATAATGGACAATAGGCAAAACAGGCATTGACTACAGTGCCCTTATAACACATTGCATCTTTGTATTTGATCATATGTGTATATATTCATGTATATACTGTAGATCAGCACAGCAGACATGAGGAGGCAGTAATGTATTTAGAGAAGACTGCCAGTACATTGTTAACAAGACCCTTGGGGATTTTTCAAAGCTATTGATTACCAGCAGCCCTTAGTTGTTGTTCTGCTTTCTGTACAGTATGTTATTTCAATTGTCAATATTTAAATCAGTATTCAGTACCTTTATGCATCTGTGACTTGTCTGTTTTTGCCCAAGTGGTGAAACAAATCCCTGCCTCAATTCCTTTCAATTTTAGAGTCCAATTTAAGGCCGAAGATCACAGAATGTCAGTTCTAATATACTTATACTCCTACCACTTGATGAAGGTTGAAATTAAAAATGTGTTTATCTCCATAAAGACAAATTGAAAATTTGTTTTTATTCCACACCATATCAAATGTTTACATAAAACAAACATTTAGACGTTACATTACTGCTGCTTTCTATCTGGATATTCTTCAATTTATTCTTCAACTGTCTAAATGGAGTTTAAAATGCTAATAAAAAAATCTGTCAGCATTGATATGCTGTTTGAATCAGTGACAACTATGCAGTGGAAAAAACGCTGTACTGGAAAACAAGTCTGAAGTTTGATGAGATGAACCAGAGAGCTAATCTTCTTGTTTTTAGTGGTGAACATTTTGTATAGCCGACTCTGACAAAAGCTTTAGGTCCTGCTAAATCCGAGATACAAGTTTGAATAAGGCAATCTTTAAAGCTTTTTCTTTATTATGAATGCAGCAATGCAAGAAGTATTCAAAAACAGCATTCCTGAAATAAATCTTTTTATATGCATACATGCATATATAATTATTTTCTTTCCTAGATTCACAACCTTCACCCGTTCAGGTCTTTGACAAGACAATGCTTGTGAAGCAAATGCACGTCCTTGAAGCTCAGGATCTTTTAATCACCAGGACCGACAAAGGTAACCAGTTCATTTCTGATCTTTCATAAACAGCTGAAGTGTCCAGCTGCTACAGAATACTCCTGACACTGTGCCTGAAACAGCAGAACTTTAGAGCTGAGGTCTGGATCACAATTTAACCAGTAGTAACTTTATAAATGTATTGTTCATCCACAACCAGCCAAAAAGCATGAAACCATTTCTTTAGTTTGGGAAATTACTTGATGTTATATACCATTCATGTCAAATTTGTTACAGTAGATCTAAGGAAAGAACAGTGTAGGTTAATGATAAATAGTAAATATAAATAAAAATATAAGAAATACACTACTACTTTTCATAGTACTACTAGTAGTACTACTACTACAACTGCATGCAAGTGTGCACTATGCTGCAATAAGGGCCTCTAGTCTGATGAGCTTTGTCCTGACAGTTTCCCAGAAATCTACCCACTCTGGGACTACAGCTGAATATTCAGTAGCCCCATGTACAGTATTTGTTAAGGTTCTCCAACAGTGTCATAAGTTGCAACTGTGTCTTTATGCTGATCTGTTTTAATTGAAGCTTTTAATAGCCTGATTTTTCCCTATAACAATTCATATTTTTGGTTGTTGAAGTGCTTCCCCCCCACACTTTAAAATGATAAAGAAGGCACAGGTAGAGCAGGGTAAGCATATGTAATAATAATATATGGGAAAAAAGAAACTCTTCACCACACCAAGGATACTGTTGATCAATCTTCCCGCACACATCAAAAGGTACTCTACTCATCTGCACCCAGCACTTCCTCATGTGGTGGTTGTTGCCTACAGTACATCATACATCTTTAGTTTAAAGTGCTCTGATTTTAGCTAGCAATGCAAGGACTAGACATCTTCATAGTTTTCACCTCATTGGTGTTACTGGAGAGATTTACTAAACCTGTGTCTTTCCTTTTTTTTTTTACGATAGTTTCAGTAACAGTTCTACCATTTTTACTTGGATATTCTTCAGTTTATTGAAGTTGCAAACTTTCATTTCCTTCCTCGTGTTTATTTTCTTCTACACATTTGAGGGGATCAATGCAGGTGGTTTAAAAAGACTATAAACTTTTGGTCAAAGTGGGATCTGGGTATCTATTTCCTAAATCTAGAGAAATGAACTGATTGTGTAATAGCGCCTAAAGTCTAAGGAGAGTATGTAAAGTTTCAGTAAGAAACATCTTTAGGCACAGCAACGTTAAATTTGAAGTTTGTGTGTTCAAACTAATATTTCAATTGCATCTTACTCCCTCTACCATCTGTTAATTCTGCTCACATGTCTCGTTAGTTCTAATTATACTTCTGAATCCCTAACCTGTTACAAGCAGTTTTTTATGTCCTCTAACTATTAGGTAATCTATTTTATATTCCTGTCAAGTGTTTCCTTTTTTCTGTTGATCCAGAGTGACAGCACAACACAGTTACTGCAAAAGTGCACTCTTTTAACAGCTGGTATATTGTTTAAAGGCTATTGAATGACAACTCAACATATCTGTGCCTAATAAATCTTATACTTGATATCACCATACACGTCAATACAACATAATTAAGATGAAGATTTTTCTTCCTCTGCAATAAAATGAATCATCTAATGATTAGATCTTACAAGTTGACAGAAATAAATCTGAATGAAGCATATGGGTCTATACAAGAAATTGAAATAAACAGTAAACATTAATAGTACACTAAATTCTGTCATTAAGGAACTATTGTAGACTGTAAGACACCTGGTTACCCATATTAATATCTCCATTCAATCCAAAACATTGCAGAAGATCCGTTTTAAATGATGTACTGGTAAAAGTTGTATTAATACAAAAATGCTTTTACCTTTATGTATATGCCGTGCAATTTCTGTATTCTTATACCACCTGTGAGTGTGTAATGTAAAGGAGAAAACCAGTTCTCCTTCTACAGATTACTTTAGAGAATATAAGACGTCTAATAATTTGTCAGATAAAACTAAAAAGGAAACATTTCCCCTACGACACTGGACAAAAATCCCTATCCCTGAGCCTCAGAAAAGGTGTAATGCGCAGTAGATTTGGAAATCTGAAACAAATATCCAGTTTCCCCATCATGTGGAAATTATTCTTTATTTTCAGTGTATGAGACAAATGCACGGCCCTAATAAAATGCCACCAAAGCATACGCCCCATTAGGCAATTGAAATGAGTGGCACGTACAGTTTGTCCATTCACTGTCCACCCTGGCTAAGCTGCGAGATGACGTTGGCAACTGTGGCCCAGACAGCTCCACAATGATTATGCCTGCTCATGCTTCAGGTAATAAGGGCAAGGCTGCAGAGACACACAAGCTTTCAAAGCTATCCCCAAGGAACCATCACTAAAACCTGTCTTCAGGTCTGCAATATGACATCCCTGAGCGCTTGGCAATTAAAATTCTAAGGATAACTGTTTTGCTGGGGGGGAAAAAGAAGCTTCATTATCCCTGGAAATAAAATGGACGTTGGTTAACCGGCTGCATTTGTTTCACTGAAGAGTGACTGTCTCAAAAAATGAGGGAGGGAAGCTTATTCATGTCATGATACAAGGCATGTTGTCGAAGCAATTACCTTCATACCCAGAAGAGGAATTGGAAACTGTTGGGATTGTTAATCTAGGGCCATGAGCTGTAATGATAAATTGACTGCCAGATCTTATAACAATAACCACAAAGTAATAGGGCTGTGTTTTGAGACGTGGGCAATTACACATGCATTGTGCTCTGTTTAAAGCATAGCGAATGCATCACTTCATGGAGGCAGGTATTTAGTGGTTCCAAACTAAATTAAAAAATGCATTAAAGTGTAAAAGCATTAACGTTGGAGCCAACTTCATACCTTCAATGATGCAAAAAAGAAACAACAGAAATGGTAATCAGAGCTCAGGGTTGTTGGTTTGAAGTGGGAGCTTTGTGCAGACAGAAAGCCCAGATTGGGACAAGAGGGCTTGATTAGCAAGCAGAGTACATAAGGAAGAGAGACAGATGGGAATTCAAAAGCTGGCATATGACACCTCTTGAATGGAATTGGCAGTGGACTGTGTTGGTCTCTGCAAATCTTTACAGCCACCTCCAGCTTCTGAAAAAAGACTGAATCTTCTTATGAATCTTGGCTTTGTCAACACTGCTTTGAGACAAAATGAGTAGCTCTTGTGTTTCTATGCAGATTTACTTTTTTAAGCATAAAAAATCTTATAATTTCTAAGACACACAGTTGCAATACATTAGCCTGCACTGAGTGAGACATTATTATAAGAGGGGTGAAAATCTACTGGGACTTATGAATAAACAATAAGTTTAAGTTTTTACTTTACAATTAATGCCTAGTTAAAGACTTAATAGTTACCATACTCACATTTTTTATGGAGTTTAGAAAATAAAGCTCAGGAAAGAACACCATCCCAAACTCCTAATATCACAATGTGTGTAAATAAAGGTCAGCAGTTACAGTATATCAATCACCCTGCAACGGGGGACACTATACTGTAAAAAAGCACTGTCCTTAGATGAGACGTAAAAACCGAGGTCCTGACTCTCTGTAGTCATTAAAAATCTCAGGGCGTCTCTCGAAAAGAGTAGGGGTGTTTCCCTGGTGTCCTGGCCAAATTTCCCATTGGCCCTTGCCAATCATGGCCTCTTATTACTCCTATGAACTGGCTTCATCACTCTGTTCTCCTCCACACTCATAGCTGATGTGTGGGGAGCGTACTGGCACACTATGGCTGCCGTCACATCATCCAGGTGGGGGCTACACACTGGTGCCAGGGAGTCCCCATTATCTGTAAAGCACCTGAGTGGAGTGTCCAGAAAAGAGCTAATTATTTATTAATGAGGTTTATTAGTCCTTCCTTCCCACATGCTGGACTTTGCACCCTTCCTCCACTTCCATCAAGGCCCTGGCAGGAAACTATCGCACTCCACCTTGGGGTTCTGACCGCCTCACGCCTGTGACTAGGCTATCCTCCCTCAAAGAAGCCAAAGAATAACCCCTCACTTAACCAATCAAAAGCATTGTTAGGGTGCTGTCTGAATCTTCTGAACGTGTGTTAATGTTTGCATAGAATAAGATGGATGTACATTGGATTAGATTAAGAAGAGCGCAAGGTATAGATTTGTGGTAGAGGTGTTTCTTCGTGTCCTAATTACTTGGTGCAGTTGCCTGACAGTAATCAACGCACACGGAACTACTGTGTTTTTTCCACTTGATCATGGTGGTACAGACAACCAGACTCCCACAGACCAGGTCACTGATACAGCCTGGTGGTCTGACCTAATGAATCTTCAACAATACCTTCTCAGATACAGTACTGCATTAGCATTATCTTACATTATGCATTAGTGCTGAAAATAAACAGCAAAGCAATTCAGCTTTTCTATTTTAATTGTTTTGAGTGAAACGGCATTCCGAGAGAAATAAGCTCCACGTGTGAACTGTACCACACAAGCTGGAGCCCATTTATATGGTTACCACTGTCTCCGTGCTGCACGTGATGTAGCATGTACTGTATGATGAATCTGTGAATACTCACACTGCTGGCACTGTCCAGTGCTTGTAATCAATCAATCAATTTTATTCTTATAAACAACAGCACCTTTCAATCTAGAGCATTCTTGAGGCACTTTACATAAAATATACAGGAGAAAAATGTACAAGAAGCGGAAAAATGAAACAAGAAAATATGAACTTAAAATAAAGAATTAGGTCTAGAATTGAAGGCCAGTGAAAACAAGTACATTCTGAGGAGCGATTTAAAAACGTCAGCAGAGGGTCTTATAACAATATCAACAATCATCACAAAAACGATAGTTTTTAACAAGGGCAGGATGAGTGTTCCAGACAGGGAGGTTGCCTCAGAAAAGCAGCAGATATTTCAGGTTTTTCAATATACGTGTACACCCTAATGTATGATGAAGTCCTTGGAGCTAGAACAAGCAGGAAAAATCAGTGTACCAGGATTTGTGAGGATAGTAGCTCCGTGAAGGTACACAGGAGCCAGGGTTTTTCAACTCAGGAATCGGAATATGTTCTGATTTCAGAGTAGATGAAGTTCTTTCGGATTAAGGAAATCAAAGGAATGCATACGGAATTTAAGAGGGTGTAAAGAAACGTCTTTCTTAAGGAACCATATGGACTTTTGATAAGGAAAATCAAGTGACTCTGGTTCAGACGGTCCATTTATTTCTGGAATTTAATTAACCTGTAATGAGTTTTTTATTCTACATTTAAAATAATTTTGTAGGTACAGTATTCCAAAGTAAGTCCTACAGTGAAAAATAAAGTACTTAGGAGTCCAAGCATGAACCTAGCCTAGTAACACTTAACATCTTCTCATCTGTTAAGACACATGCCAATGTATTTGTTATCACAGTTTCTTTCAGTTTAACCGAATACGTTATGCTGTCTATCTTTGATGTTATGGATGAAAAGATAACACATCAAAGGCTTCTTAAAACTGACACTAATTACCATGCTTTGGAGGAAGGCTTGTCACTTTTAGTGAAATAGTATTCTGGCAGACTACTGAGAATTGAGTTAATTCCATGCTAGGCAAGAAAGATTTTGGCAACAAATGGCACTCTCTGGTACTGTATGCAGGCTCCGATTAATTTGAAACATTAAAGCTTGAACATTTACAGAATAATCAAACGCACCAACATGAAAATGTATGTGGTTTGAAAAGGTGGCATACTGTAGGCCTTTAAGCACCCTGTTTTAAGTTTAGCCAAGAGGATGAGGCTGTTTCAAAATACCGATGATCAAGGGGTTTCAGCATTAGTGGCAGAGAAAGGAGTGGAGGAGTCTGTTGGTGCAGTGAACTGTGGGATAGGTTGGACTAGAGGCCTGTATTTGTAACCTGGACTGGTGTGAATGGGAGACTTTCTAAATGAATTAGACCAACTGCTACACTTAGTTCACTTCATTTGTTATTTTTATTAAAATGTTGATATTGCTAAGGGCTAGGAGAAGATGTATATTGGGTAATGTTTCCTCTTAAAAAAGAAAACTTGCTATAGTCTGTCCCAAACTCTTAAAATGTACAATATGGCTTTTAGCCCGTTTGAAAAGTAAATATTGTGGGAAAGGAGCCTTGAGTCATGGACTCTAATCAGTGCCCCTCAGTGTGATTGCTGGAGCAGATAATTGCTTACATTGCACTTGTGCAGAGATTGCTTGATTTCAAAGCACCATCAGATAGGGCCATATAAAAAGCAATTATTGTTATCAAAGCTACTTTGAAATTGTGATATACGAACATCAGTACTAAGGCCATCACAGACAAGTGCTGGTGTAGAAAAAAAAATAGAAAATGCAGTATCTGAACTTATTTTTTAAAAACAAATATTGAGGTTCTAAAGAAAATTCTGTACTTTGCAGTTTGTTTCTAAGAAAATGTATTTTAATTTATATAGAATATGTTGGCATGTACTGTATGTTATTGTTATATAAATACTTCTGTCAAAAGATTTGCTGGAAAAGTGCAATGTATTTCTCAAAACACCTTAAAAATATTTTAGCTAAACGTGTCTGAATGTGGTTCTTTGTTGTTTTAAAAGGCATTACCAGAAGTACTGTATAACAGCACATTTATGTATAGTGGAACTTGCTGAACTTTGCTAAATCTTTTGCTTAGTCAGGCAAACTGAATTAATTTGCCCAACTTTCAAAATCATAGTTCACTTAAATTCTCTTTCCTGTTTATTGTCTGTTCATTCCTTAATAGCAGCTCTGTGGTCACATTGAGTTCTGTTGTTGTTAATTACTGACCGCAAGGAGTCCTCATACTGTACATTACTTAAATACTGGCACACAGCAGTACATCTCTAACTATGCATATTTGGTTAACCACGTTATAATAGTGTGGCTTAATTAGGAAGGCTCACGAAATATTGCTGGTGAGAATATTGTAGCCTCTTGATCGAACATGGAAGCCCCATTTGTTAAGAGAGTTGGGGTCAATTTCACTTTTTCAATTCCAATTCCGAACTTCAATTCCTTTTTTTACATTCATGGATTTGGAATTGAGAATTGGTTTGGAGAAGGAAAAACTGGAAGGGACCTGAAGTGTATTTTGTAGTAAAATGTTTGTATTTCACAATTATTTGATTATCATTATATAAAATTAACACAATATCTAGCCCTAATATAAAACTCTGAACAATTCTTCTGGACAGGAAGAATATTGCACTTTTTCTTTTGGTACCTACAGTACAGTACCAAGCTATTTTCCTATCTTTTTGTTGTAATGTACTTACATTAATAGTAATGAACTTACTATTTAGTATTAACATAATTCCCTTTTTACTTTTATATATAAGTATTATCTGAATTCCATATACTGTACCTCGATTCTTCACTTTGAATTTGTAATAAATATGCAATTAATTATAGAACCATTAAGAGACCATGGCACTCAAGTGAAAAGCCACTCAGTATTTTTTGATCATACATGGTGTGAACATGCACTTGGTGTGTATGTTAGCAAGAGTTTTCATGTTAACAATGCTAAGGTCTGAAGTAACTCAGTGGAAGAACCTTCTCACAACAGGTGGCATGTCTGTGCGTCATTCTCTGCACACCTGGAAACCAATCAGAAGCAGAGATCCATAACAACCCTTTATCCCTTAAAAATCCCTGTCAGACTAGGGTGTATTCTTAATGGACAAAGAGGCTGGCTGAACCTTCCTGCTAAAAAGTGTTAAAGGCATTTCATTTCTCTCTGTTCAATTGAGCCACCTGTTTTTTTCTGATTCTAATGAACTTTACTCTCCACAGTTCCCTGGTGAACTGTGACAGCCATGCTAATAACCCTTATTTGAAAAATAGACCAATTTTCCACTAATAAAGCCTTCTGAATGAAAACTTTAATAATGAATGAGCAGACCGCCATAATTATGAATGGATTTTTCTGTGGTTCACACTCATTCTGTCTCCAAGAACGCATGTTTCGATGTCTGCTTGATGGTGTGTGCTCTCTGAGCATGGGAATTTCTTCTTAATGAGTATCCACGCTCCTTCAGCAACATTAGTCATATACTGTAATATACCAGTTTACTTATGCTGCATTAAATACCAGATGCTATCAGCACAAACCATAAAAGGACGTGTAAACAAAAAGAAATACTTGTCTACTAAGGTAGACCAATATGCAGTACAAAATTCTGCAAAGACAACATTGTGGAAGGAAGAAAGTGAACTGTTTGAAGTACTTATTTGCACTGCAAAGGTAAAGTAAATCTGGTGTCTTTCCATTGCTTATTACTGAATATACTTAAATATACAGAAAGCTCTTTACTACCTTCTTGTGAACCAGAAATATCAAGTTTTCATCTGCAATAAATCTAAGTGTGCAGCTTTCACATCTGCCTGCTCAGTATGAGTAAAGAATTGAAGCACACTACCCTAAGTTCAGCAATGCAGACATTCATTATACAATTATTTCTACATTTAAAATGAATGTGATTATAAAGAAATGATCAAACACTTCTATCTAGGTTACGTTTTAAGTTTAAAGCCAGCTTTTAATGACATTGTAAAATAAATACATCTGTAATGGTTTCTATATTAAGCTTTACACAACTAATAAAAATAAATGTCTCCTTGTCAGAATCCTTTCAAACATTCCTTCGGTCTTTTACAACAGAAAAACGTCCTACATCCAGTTACTCTATATCAATTAAAATAAAACAATGGTTTATTATTATTTCTTAAAGGCTTTGTATATCAAAAATAAAAACAGACACACACTCTTTAGACTATGTTGTGTACTCTCAAGGTAGTAAGCACAACACACAATGGAGGGGTCACTTGTGTTTACATGAATCAGGACATCATTATTAACCAAGTACCAAGTACAAGGCACTCTGAGGTTTGAGTTCTCATCATACTGTACTTAGTTGCAAGTTAATGCAATGTTGATGTGGGTGTCATTCACCACACAATAATGTAATGATCAGTGTGTATTGATCGTATCTATCTAAACTGATGCAAAGAGACTGCCTAGTTTTCATAAAAATAAAAAGAGTTGTTTTTCTTTGGTGGGCAAACCACAAATTTGGTTATTGGCTTGAGAGAAAAATTGCACTCTTGGTATCTGAAACACGCCATGTTTTCAACAGGAAAAGATGCCCGTCTTTTCGTCTTTAGGCTGGGTGCCATTAAGAAAGGTCTGGAGGACAGGCAAGTCCGAAGCAAGTATGACAGCAGAGAAAACAAACTTGAGAAAACAAAAGGTAGGAATGGCTTTCTTCTGCTTTTCTGGTGGTGGTGGAGTCAATAAAAGGACTGAAGCTCCTTAATAACGTCTTGCTGTATATGAATATCTCCATATTTTAAAAATAATTTGGTCAAATATGTGAATTCATTAGCATTTCAGCAAAACTGAACAGCTTTTCAAAGGAAATCGGTTTGGACACAGATATACTTTAACAGACGTACACACAAATCCCTACTGATGCTCTAAGAATCATTCATTGCTTTCATCTTAGAGTGACAATTATAGAGAACCTTATATCCTTCCTAAGCTCTTAATAGGTTAAAAAGAGACATTTTGGTAGGGGTGAGTAGTGAGTCTAGCATACTAGGCCATGAAATGCAAACTGACTGACCAGGAGTAAAAAGCTGTTTAATATAAGAAAAACATTTTATAAATTCAGTGAAACAGAGAACACTGGCATAATCAGTCCTATACTGTGAAGATTTATATCTGGAGACTAACGGAGCAGACTGCATTCACAATCACAGTGCACCACACTGTTTGTTTCAGTGTCTCTCAGAAACAAGAGCCAAATCAGTTTTACTAAAAATAAATGTGCAATCAGGTGTTTTGTGCTTTATCATGCGAGAAAAGGAGAAGTCGGGTTTAGGTGCTAGTTCACCTTTTTGTTAAAATCTGCACATTGTTAATTTCTTTGTTTATTCTGTAGCTTGAAAAACTATCTATCCTTCTATTTCAAAGCAAAACAGGAAGGTATAACCTGTGGGCTCCCTTTATCACACTCGATTGAAAGCCGACCTCAGAAAATAGCAGCTGATGAATTCAGTAGATTCATTTCCTATCCCCCTTGGTACAGTAGGTCTGCAGTATTTGATTTGTCACAAAGACGTGCTGGCACCTCTTCAGCTGTGCCACCAGCCAGCCGAAGGAGACATGATCTGGCCAAGCCACAGTATTGATTTGTTTCAGTTTCCATGCAGCAAAAATCATCCTCTCATTTTCATTATATACGGCACAATCCAGAATGTACAATGGTCTACCATCGTCGTCTCGTAATGTGAAAAGAGCTAGGTGCTTCAGAACACAAAGAGATGCCACTGGTGTCATCTGCAAGATCGCCACCTTAACTGTCCATTTGTGAACAGGAAATCTGAATGAAAAAGCAAGGTGGAATTAAAATTCAGTACTCAAACCCATGCAAAATGGTGACTTACATCAAATCTTTCAAGAAGTTTTAGTCAAATATAGAGTATGGGTAAAGGATGAAATTTGCAGCATGATTCATCACCCAAGTGAGACAAAATACTGCATTTATGGAAAATACTCTTAATGCCCAACAAGGAAAGCATCCACAGAGAATAGGCCTTACATTCAGATATTGATTAAGGTCATCACAGAGAAACCTTCCAATGTTTTGCCATGGTTTATTGCTAATTTTCTCAGCTGTAATTACTGTGGTCTAATTAGTTTGCTCTTATTTAGCTCTTCCTTGGTCATAACTTCATCATCTTACCCTTTCAATTAGCATACCTGTTCAGTGAGGTGTACTCATTGAATGCACACATGCACTCGTGCCATTTTAAAGAGGGATAATTGCATTGAAAAGCAGCAGCTCAAAATGTCCAAAATGATAGATTTTATAAAGGGAAAGACCTTGGCATGTACTGTAGGATTCCTGCTGGATCTGTTCCGAGAAGCTCGGCTCAAAACGTAGGAGAGTCTGAGAGCCATGCGTAAAGGTGGACAAACACCATGGAGTGATAAAGCAGTCTATTCAGAACGTACTGTCACCTAAACCTAAAGAAGTTCAGGTCAAAAGAATCGGAGGTCTGTGCAAAAAATTAAACTTAATGCTTAGTGCTTTGGAATCTGGGAGAATGTGAAAAGAGGACATCATTTTCAGTGAGTGAAAAAGGAACTTGAAACTATTAAATTAATAAACTAATGTTTCTGGAACATTGTTTTATCTATGGAACTATATTTTGATAAACCTTAAGAGAACGGTTACCACTTATATGTTATAAGAAATATATATACTTTGTATTTTTATGAATGGTACAGCAGTTAATAAACACCTTATCTCACAGCTAGAGGAAAGGATAATATGCAATTGTTTGCTACAAAAAACAAAATATTACAGAAGTACAAACTGTATTTTATAAAAAAGAATTAAATTGCTAATTTATTCAAAAACAGCAGTGATGTTTAAAAAACGTCTGTAAGGCTGTCATTAACAAAGTGCTCTGAAACCCGGCACAAGATGAAGTAATTGAAGAGATAATAAAGCCCCGTCTCCTGCAAATGCAATTTTCTCCCTCTGCAGGCTGCCATTTGTATTCCATTAACACTCACCACAGCTCTGAGCTGCGGATTGTAGCGGCCATTCGGAACAAACTGCTCCTCATTACCAGAAAGCATCACCGACCGGACAGCCTAACCAACATCTCCATGGTAACAGCACCCACCGAGTCGCCCGTCGAAGAGTTCCAGTACATCAGGGTAAAACACAGTTTCATTCCGTTTCCGTTCCAGGGTTCAGACAGAGACCGCTTCTCAGGCATTTGCGCCGGATTACATCACATCAGCAGGGACAACTTAACGATGCCCCTTTTCCTAGAGCTCTTGATCCAAAAGGCTATTGACCATTAGAAAAAAATGAACAAAATAAAGGCATTTGAAAATGGTCAAACCTTTTAAAGCCACAGAATGGTCTGGGTCATTTCATGGGGCAGCCTAAATGAAAACCATAAATAAATGCATGACAGTTTATCAGACCCCAGTGGTTGCTGGCCTTCACTGGTTCGTGCACTAAAGGTGCCTTAACAGACCAAAGAAATATAACAATTTCCTTTGAAACCGACAAAAGGAAAGATTCTATTAGAGCATGTGCACACGGTGATTTAAGACAAATGATCAGCTTATACAGTATGACACACGTTATTCTTGGTTGCAGGAGATCTGCCTGTGTGATCCCCCTGTGGTGATGGCTCTTGTGGATGGGCCTACGGGGGAATATGACAACATGATCTGCGTGGCCTACAAGCATCAGTTCGACTTGATAAATGAGAGCACGGGTGAAGCGTACAGGCTGCATCATGTGGATGCCAACAGGGTACAACCACCAACACTTTTCAAACCAAAACCTGCATGGTCCAGCTGAGACAAATACGTAATATGGGGTTAGGTTTCATGTTGCATGAAGGATTAAACTGCAGAACTGGTAGACTGCACAGAGGCCTTGGTTTCTTGAGTCACTAACCTTTGATGATCCTGAGTCCCAAGGTCTTAACACCAGCCTGTCTGTAGACTGACCAGAAGAGAATTTGGGCAGCCGGAATGAAGGTCTGTCCAGTCTTGGCCATTCATTTATGCTTGGCCCCGATGACTTTTAAAAAAGGTCTGAAATGTAAAAAGAAAAAAAAACGTCATTGCACTGCGCAAGTACACTGGGCCTCTTGGCTTGCACATGCGAAATGAACAGTAATTCCTATGACAGATATTGTAGTGTAGAAGTTCTGAAAAAGCATTTTGGATGTTTGTCATTTAATGATAGTGTGCCACAAACAGCAGTCTGCAGATGAGGTTGTAAAGGGTTTAAACTCCTGAGTGATTTTGTTGAGACCTTCAGGTGAGTTTTGTTTTTTTAATTCGAAGTTGTATTTTTTCAGGTCAATTTTGTTGCAGCAATAGACGTGTACGAAGATGGGGAAGCTGGGCTTTTGCTGTGCTACAACTGTGAGTATCAATGCCCTTTTGACAACATTAACACCTAAAATATTTATTGCAAAGAAGGGCAGATTTTTTTCTTTGATAACCTCCTAGTGGTTAACTGATGGCAAGAAGGTCAGCCTAATTCAGGAGGTTACAATTGGCAATTTATCATGTTTTCTTTGCAATATAAAAACACATGTATTCTATTTTACACATTATGATTGCAGGCGTTTCTGGAATTTCTGGAAATCATATTAGAAGCTGTAACGTGCTGGCTTCAATTGATCAGTGATTTCATTTACAAACTTCCTAAAGATAAAACTATATAGGCAGAATCAAGCATTAAAAACTGTAAATAGGAAATTATTTGTAAGTGAAAACATAATGACATAGCCTGAATGTGTTCCCATATCTCAGTTGCTTGCCCGCTGAATAATTACATCTTGTAGATTTTTTCACCTTGGTAGTTTACTGAGCCTTGAGGGCAAAATGTCTTGTTGGGTGGATTCACCATGTTTCAGACTGACAGAACTGCCACATCTTTCATCCAGAGTGGACTACCTTGTCTGTATCACAGACCATTTCTCATGCAGCGGTGGAATTTTTCCCTATTGAGCCAACCAATGTCAAGAAACATTCAGATGGACAAGTCTCTTTCTGGATGTGCAAGTCTCGTGTTTATGCTTAATGTCATAGTTTCTGATATATACTGTAAAATCCAAAATATAGCCATACAAAAATATCAACTTTTTTCATTGTGGTTTAGTCTAATGCCCTGCATTGGCAATCTTCTCAATCTATTTTGCTGCGTAAACTGTATAATTTGTGCCACGAACTTCAGTATTCTGTGGATACAACATAGACAACATTGTGAGTAATATCTCGTAAGAACAACTGTTTTCAGAGGTATTTCTATTTTCTGGCCTGTATAAGAGAGTTATTCAAAAACTAAAGATAGTCCCAATATTATGGAACAAATCTGTATAAGGTGTGTGAAGAGCTAGATGAATAATGGAGCACATTCATAATCTCTTAGCTTCTCAAAATATCAGTTTCAATACCTCTGATTTATTGTAATTTCTGTATCCTGTGCATTAGGATACAATATCCAGACAAGACATGTTTGTCTAATTTGAAAAACTCTTATTGTTTAACATAATGTGAAGCTCTATGTCTTGTTTTCTCTGTGGAGTAAGATAATGGAGAAAACATATTACTAGATTATTAAAGTGATATAATAATAAAGTAAATATCACCATATCACCCTGCAACTCACAACTGGTAACCCACTGAAGCTAAGCAGGTGTGAGCCTGGTCAGTACCTGGATGGGAGACCTCCTGGGAAAAACTAAGGTTGCTGTTGGAAGAGGTGTTAGTGGGGCCAGCAGGTGATGCTTACCCTGCGGTCCATGTGGGTCCTAATGCCCCAGTATAGTGACGGGGACACTATACTGTATACAGGAGCTGTCCTTCGGATGAGACGTAAAACCGAGGTCCTGACTCTCTGTGGTCAATAAAAATCCCAGGGCGTTTCTCGAAAAGAGTAGGGGTGTAACCCCGGCGTCCTGGCCAAATTTCCCATTAGCCCTTACCAATCATGGCCTCCTAATAATCCCCCTCTATGAATTGACTTCATTACTCTGCTCTCCTTCCCACTGATAGCTGATGTGTGGTGAGTGTTCTGGCGCACTATGGCTGCCATCGCATCATCCAGGTGGATGCTGCACATTGGTGGTGGTGGAGGGGAGTCCCCATTACCTGTAAAGCGCTTTGAGTGGAATGTCCAGAAAAAGCGCTATATAAGTGTAAGCAATTATTATTATGATTATTATTATTATAAATATTCACATATTATGCTATAAGCATTAAAAGGGTTCTAAATCAACCAATCCCATCACCACCAACACAGATTTGGCAAAGATCATTAAATCTGATCTTTCACCTCTATAAATGCTTTTAGTAGGAGGACAGTAATTTTCCAGTACAAAATTAATATTAATGAACATTTGCAAAGGGGCTTTAGGAAACATCTATTCAATCTAAATGCTTTAGCCTACACGTCAGAGTCATAAAAAGTGTGCATCCTTGGTATTGGCAGATTGGAAAATGGCATTCATTTCCTGATAACGAAAGGTCATTGGCTTTTGTGCAGTAGAGCTATACAATGTCAATGTTATCTTCTTTAGGGGTTAAGGTCTGTCAAACAAAGACTAGGGGCTGTTTTACATCATAATGTTGGAATAAGTATTAATAGCATAGTCACAGTCTGGTAGGCATGTGCAGAATACAGTAACTGGGTATTGATAATGAACACCATGCACTGGCTGTATAACAGCGAAGGTATATGGTCTGTGAAAATTAATTAGGATTTTCATTTTCATACTTTAATTCTTCCTGATAACAGGAACAAACAGAAATTAAAGCGTTGTTTGACTAATCTAATATTGCAGGGTTACTGAAGGTAACAGATCCTGAAAACCAAAACAGAAAGAGGAAACAAATGATAAAATGTAGAATAATTTGATTAAGGTATAATTTAACTCAGCATAATGTGTTTATGCTGTTGGATTACAGCAATTTATCTACATTACCAAGAATGGAAATCCACAAAAGTAGGTTTAGGATGCTTTAGCTTATTAATCAGAGATGGACAGGTTAGTCATAAATGCGAATGGTTCACTAAACACAATGCTAAATATTTGAGACAAGTTCTGGCAGAAAAAGTGGCAAATAATCAACCCCAGTAAAAATCCTTTATGGATCTGGAGGGGAACTGTAGATACGATTGGGTGTTCTGCTATGGCATGATGATGCAGGACTGCAACGTATTCTATATACATCATAAACACTTTAAGCAGACTGCATTTTAAATCTCTACTATATCTTCCCTGATGTCCAGATTTTGCCCCTGAATTAAAGCTCTTTGGAGACCACAACAATAAAAATAGTAATTCCTTATACTTATGTAGCGCTTTTCTGGACACTCCTCTCACAGCGCTTTACAGGTAATGGGGACTCCCCACCACCACCACCAGTGTGCAGACCCACCTGGATGATGCGATGGCAGTCAGAGTGCGCCAGTACGCTCACCTCACATCAGCTATTAGTGTGGAGAAGGACAGAGTGATAAAGCCAGTTCATACAGTAGATGGGGATTATTAGGAGGCCATGATTGGTAAAGGCCAATGGGAAATTTGGCCAGGATGCTGGGGTTACATCCCTGCTCTTTTCGAGAAAACACCCTGGGATTTTTAATGACCACAGACAGTCAGGACCTCAGTTTCATCCGAAGAACGGCGCCTTTTTACAGTATAGTGTCCCCGTCACTATACTGGGGCATTAGGACCACACAGACCACAGGGTGAGCGCCCCCTACTGGCCCCACTAACACCTCTCCCAGCAGCAACCTGTTTTTCCCAGGAGGTCTCCCATCCAGGTTCTGACCAGGCTCACAATTGCTTAACTTCAGTGGGCTGCCAATTATGAATTGCAGAGTGATATGGCTGCTGTTGTTATATAAATAAGGCCTCTAAATTTCCTTGATAATCTGTTTGAGCTGGCCACTCAACTCAACTCAACATTGCAGCAGGTACCTACCAGGATGGTGTTGGGAAGTTGGTAAACCATTGGAATCTGTCTGTTGCAAGATTGAGAAACTATGAAGAAGAGATGCAGTCCAACAAATGATACCAAACAAATGATTTTCTTCCTTTTTCAATCAAAGTTGAACTATAACTATAATACTGTACATATATATGTATAAACACAATTAGAAACCGACGTTTTTATGTTTGTTTATGAGCAGCACATCTTCATTTAATTACAGTATTTTAGACAATAATATTTGTCAAATCACTTGTACGTGATTATACTAACCAAAAGTGCAAAGATACACTGGAGGCCAAATTAGGTTACTGCAAGAATGAAGCTCCAAGACAAACATTTCTGTGGGGACAAACTAGTGTCATCTGTCATCCAGTTTACAATAACTTACAAATCAGATGATCTTAAGGAGGTTAATCATTGCATTTTTGTGTTTTTAATTATCAAACCAAATCACTGCTCAGTAATTTTAACGGGACATATCTAAAGATAGAAAATCACCTTTGAAAACATTAAGCTATAAAAATATTTTAAAGGAATCTTGTAACATTAGTTGTAAAACATTTTCCCCTTTTTTTTTGCAGACATCTGTTACTACAAGAAGGTTTGCCCATTCAATGGAGCTACTCCAATGATTCAGTCCTCAGCTTCTGATTTCCACTTCAGCTGGAATCAGGTTCCCAATTCAATTGGTAGGCACCCTTTCTCAGAATGCTCAGAGACCAAAAATGAGGCAATTTATAGGGTTACAAATGACAGTAAAATACCAACTGAAATCAAACAGCAGGTGATAACAGCACCTAAATGCTTGAGGATTTTTCATCAAAAGCCTTTTCACTTTTCTTTTGAATTCTGAACTAAAGTCATTGAACTGAAATTGAGCTGAAACTCAATTGTGTAAAAAAACAACATGGTTTTGGTTTCCACACGGACTGGTAAGAAGCAGAAGAGCGTTTCTCCACATGGCGAGTGAGTTTTTTTAAAAGCTACCGCAGACACTCCCAACTGCCAATTCAGCAGCTGAGAAACATATGCACATGAATGCTTGTTACACTCATGTGACAAAACAAACTAGTTCCGTTTGGACGTCAAGACAGGAGGACACTCATTCTTATTAATGGGCGGCTGCCACCACTGTCATGAAGCACTGACAGCAATGCACATTCCAATTTACAATATCAGTCACACAAATAAAATGCAATTGGAGAGTTGGAGGACAGTGAGAAGGTCTATCTTTTGCATCTGTTCATTGCAATGCGATACTGAAGGTAAATGTGTACCATATTAAAAAATAATTCCTTTTGTTTTCTAGTATGTGCTTTCCCCTATATCTTGGCATTTACTACCGACTCCATCGAGATCCGTTTAGTGGTGAATGGAAATCTAGTCCACACTGCTGTGGTCCCCGAACTCCAGCTTGCAGCATCTAGGGTAGGTATAAATGACCTAATGTCTGCAGACTTTAAACTGTTTTCTTTGTGCCTGAGGCTTTCTACAGCTAGATCTGTCGAAGGGATTTGCACAGTAAGATCTTCTGTTATTTCTGCAGCACAGCCAGTGAAGTGTGAATGCAAGCCGTCCACAAGATGCAAGGGAAAATGAGCAGCTATGCTTTCTGATTCTGTGTTGTGTGTTACACTGAAGGCTAACGTGTTGATGCTGACATGCTGTGTGGAGAGTGGAGGTGGCTGTCAGTCTAGACAAAAATAAGCACTGTTAAGGAAGAGGGAAAAAAAAGACAGCTCTCTGAAATGCTACAAAACTAACAGCAGTTGCGTCTCCTCCAAAATTCTTTGATGCTTTCTCTGTCTTTGCAGTCGGATATTTACTTTGTGTCCTCTGCTGCAGTGAATGCAGCCTCCAACAGCAGCTCCAAAGACACCAGCTCCCACAGTTCCCCCCAAACACCGACGGGCTACGAAATGCCCACTTTCCCATCACCGTTAGGGGACGGTAAGCCTGATGGGGGTGAACCCCCTGATCTGTGCACAAATATAGAGAGAGGCTGTCACACTCAGGTGCAAAAAGAGATAACAAATGTGCAAGTTGCTCTGTGGTTTCTAATCCACAACAGGACATCCAAACAAAAATATATTATGATTAAACAAATTAAAATAATAAAAATAAACAAATGACGTGGTAACGTTCAAATAATATTTGAACAGGCTGTGTATGTTGCTGATTTAACATTAAAAAATTAAAGCTCTATTAATAAAATGTGGGAATTGCATAGACTAAATTTAGCAGCTTCAGGTGACCTTATGGAGTCATAAAACTGAATAGATGGAATATACTGTATATTTACAGTTTATACAAAATGTGTTGTATTTTCTCACACCAAAGTGTTCAGACATCTGAATTGGTACAGCAGAACCAATTCTGAATCACAGTCTAGAGTCACAGCCCACTACAGGTCCTCCACATCAGCTGTACAGGGGCTGGCATAGTGTCTCATTCCGTATTCTACTGGGATCCCTATTAAAATAAAATTCTATGAGATACTAGCAAACGGGTAGCTTTCACTTTCTTTGCTGAAATGTTTCAATGGGAAGTGAGACAGACAATAATCTTTGGGTTGCATTCTGACTAAAATACCCTCTACACCCCTTCCATTTGATGCACATTGCAGTCCATTAGGTAGGGTTTATATGTAAAGGAGGATAGCTGAGCATGAGGTTACTAATGGCCTAACTTGGGCTGTGAAAACAGGTGTTGGGGGATGGCAAATAATACACATTAGCTGTCTGTGACAATAAGGTTAATAAGCTCACCTAGGTTACAGCAGAGTGAGAGGAAGGAAATCATAAATGGCCAGAGCAGAGCAACTGAGCTAAGCTAGCACAGGCAGAGAGGAGGGCAATAGACAGACTGCAGTACTGTATATTACATGTGTATTTAACAAGAGCGATCTTGCTGTTTAAGATGAAGGTAAGAAAAATAAGTGCCAACATCAAAGCCTCCAAATGTTTCATTATTTGATAGCTGGTGACAAGATGATCTGCTTCTGACGGATACAAAATACACACTTTAAATAAACCTCGGTAAAAATGGATCGACTGTCCTCATTGAGCTCAGAATAGACCTTTTTGAAGTCTGTGGGAGGAGAGAAAAAAACCTTGTAGCAAAGTTTGGTTGAAAACTGTCATTTTTTTTTTATTTGAAAACTTTGCAGGACATCTTTTTTGTGATAACATGCTTCAGTGAGCTCTGTTTCTCTTTGCTGACTAAAACATGTTCCGTCTCTAAATGTTCAACAACTTCACAATAATAACGTTGGTATCAAACCTTTATCTAAGAAGGCTATACACACGCTATTTCATATTGGAAACAATGTTCTGCAATACAGTACATTCGAATTTTCATTAGTAATGTGTTACAGCTCTCTTCCTAGATTAATCATTTTGTGTTTTTTAATTAACCTACAAGGGATGTGTCCCCCTCTGAAGAGAGCAGGCCTGCAATGGCAGAGGGAAACACTGCAGAAAGTGCTTTGCACCCTTGACAAATAATCCATTAATAATACAGTACTGTATCTTTCATTGCCGCCACTTCCAGAAATGCCAGACGTTGTGGAAACGCAAACGAGCACTGCATGGAATTAGGAGCGAGAGTCAACGTGCCATTACAGACTTGCGAGTCTAAGGCTGTCTCTCCATTTTATGTTGGCGTTGAATGTTGGGTTTTTTTCTTGAAGCGCTCTCTCAATTGAAATGCAGACAATGAAGCAGGCACTGGCTGTCTGAGAGAGGGACTCAGCACAGTAGGAGGGATGGGAGGTGGGGGGGGGGAAATGCAAATAGACCAACTGCAGCTCACAGTGGAAAGTGTGCCTGAAAAGAGGTAGCCAAGAGAACCCGATTTGAAGGCAGCCGTGGAACCTGGACAGCCGAGGATAACAGGACTAAGATGACGGCGCATTCTCGTTGTTATCCACCCAGGTTAAATCAGAGAGAAAGTGTCGAATAAGCAGAATCTGTTTCTGCTGTTGAGACCTCCAAACGTAGTGACGGAGAATATAGATTTAGAGCTCAATTCAACATTTAGGTGTACAAAGCTGAACTGCTTAGAGAGAGAGAGAGCATGCTTTAAAACAGTGAATGGTTGGGGAAAAACAGTGAAACCATCAAGCTTATCATACCGATGACACTGCGGTGATGGAGCTGATTAATTAAATCCCTTCTTTATCACTTTACAGTGTTAAAGATACAGTATGGGAAATAGGCTCACTGAGGCTTTGATTCATTCCTGCCATTAGCGCCTTCACTAATGAATGTAATCCACTTGAAATCATCTTAAAACTTAAGAATTAAATGTACAGTCTCTTTTAGAAGGTGTTAATTTGATTTTAAAATGGTTTGAAAGGGGTATTTTAGAATTCAGTCCATTTTCCACTGCAGTCTCAAAGTAATCAGAGTACTACAGCAATTTGTACCCTCGAATAAAAACATAAGGCCCCATAATTACATTTTCTTTGAATCATTAAGACCCAGCTGCAGATTTGTGACAGATTTCCCATGAAGGAAAATAAAGTTGCATCAAGCAGTAATATTTTTTAAGAGAACTAGAGAAGCCATCTGGAGATGTGCAGCTTCTGAAACAGAAGATGTTTTTCTGGTTTTCTGGGGGGATTGAATGCTGAATGAAAGAATCTGAATAATTTTTCAGGTTTGCATTTTATTTATTCACCAAGACTACACATCTTTGAGGCGAATGCATCCGCATTTAATTTAATCGTGTTGATAAAACACAGACAATTTGTTTGGAACGTGATTGTGCTCGCTTTTAATTCTCTCATGTAAGGAAAATAGGCTGTAATAATGGGGTGGCTCACTTAATGAGCATCAGACAGTGGGAATGTAGCTTGTTTGTACATTCAAAAACACAGGTGCTCATTTCCCACTCCTGTGATCGTCCAAGAGTAGCTTCAGTTTGCATGCCTCTTCTACTTTATTTAGACCCTGGGCTGTCTGTATTTATTTATTTTTCACAGCTGGTTTGCCAGACACATGTCAGTGTCAAAGAGATGGATGCTCACTTGCTCACTTAATTTGCCTCCTCTCTTGAAGCCAAGACAAAGGCAATGGCGGTTGTATTGATTTCTTCCTAAGTATACAGCACAATGAGTCGTAAATGCATACAAACATTAAAATGCTAGAATGAAAGGATGGGGCTCGGCTTAAAAACTAAAGCCAGGCTTGATGACAAATGAAGAAAATCAATGAAAAAATAGGCAAAGTAAAACTAAATTGTTACGCATAACAGTGACAACTGCAGAAACTTTGACCGAGTCCTTTCTTCTTAAACTCAGACCCTCCATTGCTGTTTATCAGCAACATGTGTGACACATCACCATTTTCTAAAAAGTACAGCTGTACAGTTTTATATTGTAAAGGTTCAGCAAGTAATATCCAAATCTTATGTTATATGGCAAAGGTTTGCAAAGCCTCCTTGATACACTGGTCTAGGTGGAGCGCATAACTAAGCCTCAATGCAAGAGTTTCAAGATGTTATCTTCATAGGGTGATGACTGAAATGTGACCATCTATACCTCAGTGACAAAATGGACAAAGGTCTCTCTGCTCTCCTAAATTAAGAATCTTCTGACAAATCTTAATTCCTGAATCAGGCCGTTTCTCCTCTGCTACATTGTGGACCCCTTCATAAATAATCATAAATAGCTTCCTGTAAATGTTATCAGAGATATATGGGGCACCCTGCTTCTTTGTATAACATCTCTATGCTTTCAGCACAACATAACTGCAATAGTGAACACATTGCAATATTGCATTCCTGCTTTGCGAAACAGCTTTACACAATTTTATACCAGTCTGTTTGGATGAATGTTTTTCCTGACAATGGAAAAACAATTTCTGATCATTACCTGTAGACTTCAATTACGGGTAGCTGTAGAAAATTACAGCTATTTAGGTGAGAGTTCAAAGTCTCAATGAAAATTTAAGAATTCAATTTGTGTGGTCAAGAGAGAAAAAAATAAAATGATTAGGAAATTTAATGTGTCAAGCCCATCCCTCTTGTTAAGTCCTTGCTATTAAAAAATGGCTAATCTGGGATCAAGCAGTGCATTGCTGGTATGCATGTAGAGAGGACTTTGTACATGAGAAGAATAATTTGAGCTAACAAATTCCTCTGGAATATAGTGCATAGTAGGTATACTGAAGTAGTTCAAGTAGGGAGCTGCGTCAGCATGCGCAGGCTGCAAAGGAACAGGTAACAGGTTTATTCCCTGCTGAAGAGAAAAGACAGAAAACACAACGTTTCAGCTGTGGAGCCTTGTGTGGGCCCCTCACACTTGAAGAAGGCTCCACAGCCAAAACTTTGTGTTTCCTTTCAGCATGGAATAAACCCGTTACCTGTTCCTTAGTAGGTATACTGTTGCTTCATAAACCCAATTAACCTGGTTTGTAATTTATATACCTTGATGTATGGAACAAACAAGAGGTGTTTCCTGGTATACATGAGAATTGTGAAAAAACTCCAAGACAGTTATAGAGCATCTACAGTACTATTTTAGGACTATTCTATATCCTAAAATCTATATCAAACAACTAAAGCCATTGTTTTTAAAATGGAGCTCCTATAAGAGCTAAAATTTCAACAGATTTGGGATTTCCATATGGTTTTCTTCCCCAGGAGTCACCAGCAATTGTCAAGATAACTACTTCAGTTCTTTACATAGTGTCAGTGCTGAGCTTGAATGTGATTCAGCGCAGAAATGTGTTTTTACTATATCATACTGTGCACAACCCCTTGGCTTGTACGCGGTTAAGACAGTGCGTTTTGGCCTTGCTCAGACTTTTTGGTGATGTGGTTATACCCTTGCCTTAGAAGCTGGTGACCAGGGTTCGATTTGTTGACACGACACTGCTGACCCCAATTACATTTTGATATTGACTGTCGGTCTCTCTTTGTCATCATCTGCATGGAGTTACTGTTCTTGACTGTCTCCATCTGTGATGCGAAGATGCAAAATGTGCCCTGGGGGTGTTATATTCCACAATTCACTCACTATTTATCAGTCTCGATTTTACGAAACCCTATATTCTGTGGCAAGAAGACAGTCACATCAGATCAAGCCATCTCTCCTTATAAGTCTAGGAGCTCTCACAAACTCCTACTCCCTATGCAGATTAGCCTGATGTGAAAGCGACTGGAGTAATGTGATTTAGAGTAAGTTACAAAAACCTGGAAGATTCCACTAAAACATTTACTGTGTTCTATTTAGGGTTTCTTCATACTGTGGGAGTGAATTTGTGCCCTCATTTCAGACTCCTCACATCTTGAGCGAGTTTAACAATAAGTATAAGAAGGTAAAGGCTGGTAAAAATCGAACACCCGAAAGTAATAGTGTTATTAATGTTAAGTTTACATACAGTACCTTATGTTTGGTAAGTATTTGGTTTAACATCATAGATACACATTAGATTAAAAGGTGTTTATACTGCCACACTCAAGATTGTCATCTGTACGTGTAAATCTTTTGTGGGTTTTTGGTTTTCAGTTGGTTACCTGTATTATGTTAGATTTGGTTTATGCAAGTTTGAGATCTGTCCAGATAACCAATTTCAATATCACAGATGCATTTTGAAATGTGCTGTCTACCTAATGCCTCATTAAGACGAGTACTTCCATAAGCCATGTATTAATTCAGTGGTGAAAATTTAATCTGTTCATAATTTGGCAATGTGCCCTTCTTTTGTCAGTTTCTAGCAAATTGGTTTTTGGATGCCCAGTATTATGCGTCAAATCTCCTAATGCAAACCAGTGGTCCATTTATTGACCAACTATCATTGCTTCAGGTCCAAATATATTAAAAGGTTAAAGACATAAAGAGATCAGTACAGTACAATGGAGCAGAGTGACAGCCTCAGTGTACTTTGTATGTATTGTGCCTGTCCTTTTCTGTATATTTGATGTGTCTTATTTGTGTTTCTTTTAAATATCAGATTCTATTAGGATCCCATATGGAACAAAGCTATCCCTGTATATGTCAAAAGAAGCCGAAGGTATTTAAGACTATCTATAGACTCTTTAATACATATGTTGTACCACTGGTTTCTGAACATGCACGTTTTTTTGTGTTAGTGAGTTGTTTTAAAAATACATCTCGCTAAACTGTGTAGTAAAAGCCATGCACGTTAAGAGATTGTGTTTGGGAACTTGACTGAAAAATGGCAGCCTAAAATCTCTTCACTTCATTTTGATTCAGAGAAAACCATAATTGAAACAGGAATCTGTGGCATGCCATGATTTGTTGGCAGCATACCAACACAGTATACTTTTGTCGTTGTGTCCTTTTTTACCAACTAATTCGACCTCCGTGGCCACCGAAAGTGGACATCGACAAAAGTGAATCCCATGTTTAACACATTTGTAATCTGTGGAGATTTTTTAAGATTAAAGAAAAATTAATCCATTTTCTAATTCATGACAACTGCATAAAAGTCATCTGACTGGATTGTTCAGATCAGAAGCCACTTTTAAAATTCAAAATGTTATTAAAAATAATTTTAAAAAATCTCCATTACGGTACATACTATATACTTGTACTGTAAGTGCTCCTATCTATATGTCTTCCAAAAGATATACTGTAGATATGCACACTTCTTTTAACTGCATGCTTGCTAATCTTCACTTGTTGTCTAAACATATGTATAGGTTTTGTTTGTACAAGATGGGTTTTGCATTAACCTTCCTATGTTATGTCTAAGATTGCAAATAATACTTCTTTCCTCTTGTTTGGGATTTGCTTTTATTTGCGAACTGGTATTGCTTGTGTATTTATTTGTATGTTTTCCAACTCACGCAGTTTTCACATTTTCACCGTAGCCAATGACAAAATATCCTGCTCATGATGCCACCTAGTGGCTGGATTGTGTAGTTTGGAAAAAAAATATCACCATAGAAATCATATAAGGACCCTTGATCTTAATCTTCTCTCAACTATGATGGTTTACATTTCAGGGAGAACTGTTCCTTCTTGTTTCAAAGCCAAATGCAGCAGTAATGCCAACAACAAAATGTATTAATTTAATTTGTAGGACTTGATATACTGAACTGTGTTAAGCATAGAGATTCAAAGCACAGTATATTGCTTCAACTGATTCAGCCATATGACCCTTTTTTTGGATCAGGTAATATTTTCTAAACCCCTTTTGACAATTTAAAAAAAATGGTCTTCTGTAATAATCTGATTTAAGCAATACATTGAGAAATCACCTAAATATGAACAAAAGGAATTAAAGGTTGTGCTGATTATATAAACCATCCCAAGAGCACAATAAAAAAAGAAAATGCAATGCTTTATACATCTACTGTAGGTTTTTGAAAGTAAAAAAATGAGCAGCCAATATTAAAAATGGCTTTTTTATATTTCCCTGGGGGCTAGCTATAATCTCAGAGTGATGCAGGATTTGGAGCTGACAGACTAAATTGTTAAATTTGTTTGTTTCTTGGCAGAAGATATTAGAATGGAATATTTACTGAAGCATTTGACTGTATTGAATGGACTTGCAGCTCATAACTATAAGAATTGGGAAAAATGAAAAAAGGTAGCAGGTGAACCTATTGGTTCACTACAGCTCTGACATCTTTCAGTTGTTTTCTGAGAAGATATCTGTGATTTGCAGATGACTTTCTATACTGAGTTTTTACATTAACTGATGGCAAACAATTATACATCCTTTCCCTTCTGCTCCATCAGATATTTAAGAAAAAGGTGTGCAGTGTTGATTGACTTTGGCTAGTAACAGCAATTTCATCCACAGAAATCCCTTGGGAGAGTCAGAAAGTATGATAGAGAGCTGGTCTAGACAAGACTGATAATGAATGTAGGTCATAACATTAAAAACAACAGAGGGATTTAAGAGTTATTCTCCAGTACAGGCAACCATGTCAGTGTCGACATAATGTTGGCTTAGAAAAGCAGTATGACTGATTTCACATGTGATACTGTCATCAATAAACAATTTCTGTTTCAATTTTAGCCTTGCCTGTACATTTAGTTCTGGAGCCACTTAATGCAATACAGCGCTGTCTCACTTATATTCCTTTTTTACATGTAGCTCCTTGTATTTTGTTTCTCCAGCCTTCACTGAAAAATTAATATGATGATATTTCAGCACCTCGACTGGAAACAGAAATGAAAAGTTAAGCTGTGTAATTGGAATAGCTTTTGTTGGTACAATCCTGAGAGGTGCTTGGACACTGCTTTAATCAACTTCAGACATTATTCCAATTACTTTAAACCCCTGCAGGATATTGCATTTAAATTGATTGCAGAAAGAATTGTTAATCTGCTCGAAAATGAATTTTAATGACATTCACAGTTAGCGTGAACACAGTGACTGTTGGTAAACTTCAAAATATATTCAAGGATGGCTTTGATGAAGCCAATCTAAATTTTATGGTCATACTATGAAGTATTGTGCCTGCAGTTTCAAAATTGTCCTTGGTTATTGAATATTTTTGTGCGAGGTAATAGAATTAATGCCTTTTCATTGCAAAGACTACCATATACAGTAAAATAAAAAGCAAATGCCTTGCTTTGCATCCAGAGCTATGTACTGATTAAAAGCTGGAAATACTGTATACAAATACTGTAGATATTATTTATCCCAACAAATGGTAAATGTGATGCTGGAAAACATATATATGTAGTCTAGCTTTTGCTGATGCCTAGACAATTGGCTCCAAGTAATCCAGTTTATTAATTTTCTTCTGGGTTAGTATAGACATGCTAATCAGACATTTTCCTGGTTGCATACTTAAAAAGGTTAAGCCACATTCAGAAATTTCTCAAAGGCTTGATTTTTAAGCCATGGATTAATAGCAGAGAAGCTATCTTGCCTTATATTCAGAAATGCACGTTCCTTTATTTTATCATAACATTAGAGACATATTAATAGTATTTAAAAAAATCTGCCACAGATGACTGACAATGAAGATGAGTATCTTTAAGAAAATGGCTCTTGCGGTAAAGCTGGGTAGCTTTTGAGTGACAGTGCCTTCTGCCGAGCAGCAGTTCACTTGTCCCTTGGCAGGAAAGCCACCTGTCTCTCCCCTGTCACAGGTCAGCTCCTCGAGCAGCGTCCTTAACGGACTGCAGAGTCAGAACTACTGTAGATACAATTCTGTGGTTTTGTTGGAAAAAATATTTTGCAAAGTGACTAGGAAATTAGATCAATGCATGAATACTTCCTAAATGTGTACAGAAGCAGTGATTATAAGATGTTAATAATAATCCCTTACACTTACACTGTATATAGCACATTTCCGGACACTCCACTCAAAGAGCTTCACAGGTAATGGGGTCTCCCCTCCACTACCACCAATGTGTAGCCCCCACCTGGATGATGCGACGGCAGCCATAGCGCACCAGTACTCTCAACGTGAAGAGGAGAACAGAGTGATGAGGCCAGTTCAGAGATGGGGACTATTAGGAGGCCATGATTGGTAAAGGCCAATGGGAAATTTGGCCAGGACGTCAGGGTATCACCCCTACTCTTTTAATTGGTACTCTTTTCAAGAAACGCCATGGGATTTTTAATGACCACAGAGAGTCAGGGCCTCGGTTTTACCTCTCATCTAAAAGATGGTGCCTTTTTACAATATAGTGTCCCAGTCACTATACTGGCGCATTAAGACTCACACAGATGGCAGGGTGAGCGCCCCCTGCTGGTCCCACTAACACCTCTTCCAGCAGCAACCTTAGCTTTTTCCCAGGAGGTCTCCCATCCAGGTACTGACCAGGCTCACACCTGCTGACCTTCGGTGGGTTGTCAATTGTGAGTTGCAGGGTGATATGGCTTCTACTGTTATACAGATAAAGCCTCTAAATTTTCTTGATAAACATGAGCTGGCTACAAACTCAACATTTCAGCATTTCATCTTACTTAAATTCAAGTTTTAAATTCTGATGTTTGGAAAATATGTTGCGTGTAACATCTGGTCAACAGGGCTGTTATAAGTAAGTGGACACATTAATAAGCTGTTAATAGCTTGACCGATATTGAAAAATGTCTTGGCAACATTTCCCATCTAAAACTTCTTTCGCTCTGCTGCGCTCGCTATTAAGAAAATAATGCTTTACTAAGCTGCTCATCGTTTTACAGTTGGTGTCAACAAGCAGGAAATCCCGGTAACTTTCTTTGTTGCCAATGTGTTTTGAAGGTGAAGTGCAGCTGAAACACATCTACAAGATCCCCCTGAGTAACCTTGTAGGCCGGAGCATTGAACGTCCACTAAAGTCCCCGCTGGTCAACAAAGTGGTCACTACTCCCACCTCGGGCATCGTGTCTTCTTCTATAGTTCCTGTGACACACTCCCTGTCCCTGTCACGCATGGAAATCAAAGAGATTGCCAGCAGGACTCGCAAGGAACTACTGGGTATGAAAATCCCTTGATTATGGCTTCAAATAAAACAAATAAGGACAAAACACCAGCCATTCGAACTCTGTTAGTCACTTAAACTGCTTAGGAGAGATTTACAGTATAATCGTCTAAAAACGTCCACAAATTTACAAAAAAACTGAATTATGAAGAGTTTTTCTTTAGATTCTTAAATGTATTAAGAAGAGAAATTGCATAGCTTACGCATAGTGTTTGTTCAGAAACTTCAGTTCTCAGAATGTGTTAACATTCTATTAACATCATTCTATTAAGACTGTATTAGTGGGAAAATATATATTTTATGTAGCCTAAAAAATTCTAAATCTATATGCCTGCAGTTTGCTTATCTTTCTATGCCTCAGTCTTCACATAGTCTTATATTAAGAGATGTTTAAGTCTACCGAAAAGCTAATATAGAAACCTACCGCAAATTGGATATCTCATATTATATATATTATATATATTGATATCTTAATTGTTGAAAAAATGTTTATTGAAATCAGAATCATAGCATGTTTTAAGTTGTTCCTGCATGTGCAGACCTACCCCTCTAGGGCTCCGAATCAAAACAACTTTTTTTTAAACAGCACTCCTCCTAACAGAGAAATGGCCAATGAAATGTCTAGCTTAGCTTTTCGTCATTTGCTTTCTTTGTTCAGGTCTTACTGATGAACCAAGTAATAAGTCAGAAGGCCCGCAGAAACAAAGAAGGATGTCCCGCAAACCACCGGAGGAGGAGACAAAACAAGGAGCTGTGAGATCAACGAGCACTGACAAGTAGGGGGATAACTGTCTTTACTCAGCAATAACCAGGCTGTATTGCAACTGCCCTCTGTTAACTCTTTGGCTTAGGGAACTATTCTAAATCAAGATTGTCCAGTCCTGGTCCTGGAGGGCCAGTGCATCTAAAGGACTCTTCAAAATCACCTTCAAAAGCACAAACCACTTATTAATGTTGAGTTTTTAATAAGGATGCTGTAAACAATTACCAGACATTACACGAAAAGAAACCATAAGTACTAATACAGCATGATCATTTAAATGTTCACATTGTTTTATGATCATTTTTTGCAGATTCCTAACCTAAAGCGTTCGGCATGTTCACATGCATGCAAGTTAAATTCTAGGGTGAAGCCTTCAAATTGAAATCTTGGAAAACTGGGATAACCTAACACAATTTCTGTTCCACACTAGTTCCACAGTAACTTCTTTGAATAAGGCAGGATGGGAAAAGCAGTCAGGATTGATTTGGGTCTTTTTCCAGTAATACCAGAGTGACCATCTGGTTGTCACAATCTTAAAATGATCTTACAGATTCTGCTGATTGTAACTGGAATTAACACAAGCCAACCTAGCTTCATAAAGTGCTTTTATGAAGGAGGCAAGCAAACTACCGCCAAATTCTGTTCTTTTTTCACTGAGCCATGTTGTTTTGCTTATTTCTAGGCAGTCCAAGGTAATTAAGCCTTATTTATTATGAAAACATCCTGCTCCTGTGTGGTTATGCATAAGCACATGTTCTTTTTCCTTTAGCTCTGTCTGGTTTTAGTTGCTGCTTGAGACAGGTGCCCTTTTTCTTGTCCTCAATTACTCCATATATATTTGGCTGTTATGAAGGCTGACTGGCGGACTGTCAAATTATTTATGCTCAAACAGACCTTTCGATTTTTATTGAGGCATCTGCACTGTCCAATCACCCACGGTTACAGAGCAGACATACGAGAAGGCATTTCTAAAAATACAGAATTCATAAAAGCAATAGTAAAAAAAAAAGAGAAAAAAGTCATTTAAAAAGAGAGAGAAATTACTTTTCAACATTTCTGTCTCGTTTCTAACAACTAGATTTATACCAAAAATGTAAATGAAAGAGAAAAACATTTACTCTCAAAGGTTATTGTAATTCATATAGAGTACATATTAATCTGTGGTTATATCAGTTTTGGTGGTGTTTCTAAAAGAGGCATTTCCAAACTTTAGAAAACAAAAGGTAGTTCAATGCCAATGTAGTGTCACTGCAACACAAATTCAGTGACAACCTTCTAACACGCAAGAACAAGTTGAGGAAGCTATAACCATGAACAGAGTGTCTAATCCCAGTCTTGTAGAAGGGCCTGTCTGCAGGTAATCTTTCCAGCTCACCTCTTAACTTTCTAAATGAACTCATCTTTCACTTAATCGAACCATTTCTAGAATATCTCTGAGTTCCATGTGTGTTTTCTTATAAGGGACCCATAGACAGGTACCTCCCTATACACAGATCCCTTGAGATCAGGTTTGAGAATCTCAATAAACACTACAGAACATCAGTGAAGTTATGTAATGCAGGATGCAAACTGTGAACCATACACTACTGGTTTTTCTAAAGAAATTGGAGGATTTTGGATACACTATGAAATCTAATCTCTTTTCTTTGTTACCAGCCAACTCATAATAGAGTTTTTTTATACTGCACATACTTAATGCAATACATTTGCAGGCAGAATAATTGGCATTCTGTGTTTGAAACAAAGTTGTTCACTTAAGAACTGAAACTATTTTAGATTCATCTTATTTTTCAATGATACTTCTTCTACACGGTTATTTTTAACACACTCGTTTATTCTAAAAAACGTTAGCTGAGATTGAACCAGGGTGTCGCCCCTTGAAGAGGAGCTGCAGTCCCAATTTTCTCAGACCGGTTATTAAATCTCAGTAACGAAATAAATTATTTGACTGGTGAGCCAAACATCTACAAATTTGAACTAAGTACAAAATCGTGAACTTTGTGAAAACACTAAGTCTCCATGTTGTCGCAAAGCCCTGGTCTCGCCACGGGTTAAAGTGAGAGTTCCCATGAATCGTGAAGTGAAGCGGCCCTTCCTGCTCACTAGTCACCATACTGACTAATGTAATGCGATGCACTAGCGAAGAAGCACATCTTGTGCAGCAGATATTTCACCGCAGAAAGTTTCCAAAGTGATCTGCATGCAGAGTCAACAAGTAAGTTGTTCCATTTTATCAGCAAAACCGTCGCGAAGTCGAGAGAAATATTTCTGTTGGATGAAAAAAGATGGATTCACAAACCTGCTTGTTTACTATCTAAACTGGAAGTTTTGTTGCCTGATTCTGAATCACAGAATATGGCACTGCCCATAACTGCAAATGTCATCTATCTGGTGGTGTAAATTGGAGGTTTTACAAGTTACTGTGCACATTGTGGTTTGAGATGCACTCATCAATGCTGATTCTCCCTAACCCCTCCATAAATAAATATTGTTGCAGTTCCCCTTCAAGTCTACAACAGTTTGATCACAGATGCAAAATCTTAAATGATCATGTTTTCCTGGGGTGGGGGGGTTTTGCAGGATAGTTTCAGAATCTTTCGACACGGACTCTGAAAGTCAACGGCACTGCTCCACTAGCTCGGACACAGACGTTGTCGGAGTTCGAGAGGAGAGCCCCCCACTGACCAGCCCCTTCACCCTCGCCACTTCCTTTGAAGATGTAGTCGACTTGAAGTGAAGACAATCTGGAACCCATCTTTGTATGCCTCTCATTCTCTTCAATTTCTACACACACGATAGGAATGTCACGATGTGTTATTGCTTTGTTGTGAGTTTGTCTCTTTCACGGAAAGCTGCTGTGTTTGGGGAAAGTAAAATCCTTCAGGAATGAACAGTGAACATCATCAGGCTATCCAGACAACATTAACATTTCTCTCGTTTCACTTAACAGTTCGTGTGTCTGTCAAAGTCAAATTTTTTAACACTCTACAGGCAGATACAACAGTGTCAGCTATTTTTTCACTACTCTTTTTAGGTATGAAATTAAATTCCAGAAAAGAACAGTAGATTGCAGTGTATCTTAGTGTCACTACTCACATCACTCAATTTTACCAATTCGTTCGTTGTTTTAGAAACTACAATTCAAAACTAGACATCATCATACACTATTAATGGTGATTCACCAAGCTTGATCACAGATGCAAAATCTTAAATGATCATGTGACGTCTAGAATCCACTAAAATAAACAGCTGTTGTTGCCTTTTTTTTCTTGAAACACTCCTTAGTAAATGCCTGGAAGAAAAGTGTATAACATCTAAGGTGACGTCATATTTTGTGTATTTGGGTTGCCATTTTTCATAACGAAATGGCTATCTATAAATAATGAACATTTGAGCATGGGTACAGAAAGCATTGCTTTCATTTTTTATAGTTTTTATTCACAAATAAGCGAGCATGAACATACATATGGTGCACAGTTCCTCCTTTGTCTTGCACGGTCGCATCTGTGTGGTAACGCAGTGTGTACAAAGAAAAATCCTCAGTTTTCCTACTTTGACTCAGGATTAAGCTTTGGAATGTGCCTCAAACTGGTTTTGGTTGGGACCCAACCAAGGATGCAAGCTGAACTCACAGGTTAAGCATTAAATTGAAAACAGGTGGAGATGTAAGAAACAAACCAAAAAAAAAAAACAAAGGATTGGGATGTCATTCAGTACAAAAACAGCCAAACCTTAAAAGTGCTTAATATCAAATGCAAACTATCCAAATTAAGAAACTAATACATCATTAGAAGAAGATTAGAACTTAAACTCCCAAGAACTTTTAAAATATCTGAACAGTGATTATATCGGGAGCTGGACTAACACAGTGACCGCAATAAAAGATAATCCGCATTGTTTTTTTTTTTTAAAAAGGTGAAAATAAAAACGAGAAAGGGACTAAATTCTTCTTCTTAAAACAGGCTGTTAACTAAACTAATTCAAGGAAGAGAAGAAACTGTAATTTAGGAGGACATATTAGGAGGCCTGAATGTACCTTTTTACCGCCGTAGTGATGTCTAAAGTTAAACTCCAGCTTCAAGATGCCATAAACATTATTGTGGCATTCCTACAGTGTTGCTACTCTCCCTGTACAGTGCATGTCTGCCCTGTCTTTTCTCTCCTCTTGCACTTGGAAAGACCAACCACCTCTGTTTACCTGTTTAAATGTGAACTCTTGAACACTATTATGAGCCTTGAGAAATAAAGAAAAAAATGGGACTATTTTTGCAAATTTATTTACTTATTTATTATTATTATTAAGTATTGGTGAATGAGAGATATTTGTTGGTTGAGGTTTGTACTATATTAGTTTTAATGTTTTTTTTTAGTATTTCATGACCCCTAGACTTTTAGCAGTGGTTTTGTATCTAACTGAATATGTACTGTTTAGACTGTTGCTAAACCTCTGTCATATTAAAGAAAACAAAAAAAAACACCAAGTGTCTTAAAATATATTGTATTGCCATTGTTTTTAATGCCAAGTACGAATTGTAAATGTTTTGTGTTGAAAATGTGGCCTCTCAAGAAACTGAACTCTTAATATTATTTCTATTATTTGAACTATTTTAAGTGCTGTAGACCACTGCTGTGAAGGTAGTTAATTTTGTTCATTGATATGAAATAAATATTTATGAAATTTGTTGTGACTGTTTCAGACCTATTTCCAGCTGATTTTTCAGTTATGCATAATAGCTCTTTTGCAGACTCTTCTGTAAACAATCAGAATCAGATTCTGAAAAGAATCTTCAGAAACTTTAATGTAAGAATAAGTCCTAGTTATCTTAATTTCACACACCTGTGTTGTACACAAATATGTATTGGTAGGTATGCCTAAGAGATATGTCAAATCATTTTGTGCCAATGCTTATGCAGAAGCTCAACAGTCACGGGCTGCAGAGGAACAAGTAAAGTTTTATTTCAAGCTGAAAAGAGAAGAAAAGAAACAAAACGTTTCAGCTGTGGAGCCTTTTTTCGGGTGTGTATAAGCCTTGTTTATGTATATTACTTGTTCCTTTACCCAGATCATGGCCCATTAGTGAAAAACCTGATTAAACTGAAATGTAAACAAATGTTATTGGCAAAATGAAACAGGTTTTGCCAATTATATTGATAAAGAATGGGAATGAAAATTAAAATTGAATTCCCCTGAGACATTCTGTACTTTAAAGGCAACATAGATCTAAAAAAATCAGTAAGAAGTAAGAAGTAATGCAAATAGCACATTTTCCTTTTCTATTTATGATCTAATACTGATTAAAATAAGTTCTGGAATTTCTCTCCTTGACTATAGTCATTCCGTTACGCACAGCATGAAGACTGACAGTATGTTGGATAATTGTGTAGAGGAGTCTTTCTTCATTATTCTTTATGCAGACAAATTGAATCCACATTATTGAGTTCCCAGCTGATGATAGCCAGTAGCAGTTCTAATAGGCGCCTCTCAGGATCTGGGACAAGCCTGTGTTTTATCAGTCTTTGTGTACACAAAGCCAGCAGAGTGATTAAAATTTTTACTCGCAGGTGTTATTTGTACAGCAGCTGCTGTGCCCTGTGGTGGTCTTGCTATTAAATCCCCCGAGCAGGTAAACATCAGAGAAACTCAGCTTCTAACTAGTAGGGGCTGACAGGTGCTACCTGCTCCCACACTGCCAAAGGAGCCTAATGGGTTCAGACAACCTGTACTAATCTTTACCATAACAATTTGCCCCCACTGGAGCACAAACAGTGGGTCAAGAAAGTCACCACCCCCTTTCAAAATTTGTACTTTTCGTTGTATGAAATTCTGAAAATAAAAACAAATGAAATAAGGCTTGTTCCATTTTTATTTACACACAGTAACCCACAATAGCCAAGGGAAAATACAATTCTAAAACATTCTGAAAATTAATTAACATTACAACAGTAAAATACCTTATTTGGATAAGTGAACATCCCCCTTACAACTGTATTTGTGAACTTGCTCAGGTATAACAAATCACGTTACAAACTAATTGGCTCCCACCTGTGATCAACTGTGGTGATTTTGATTAGTTCAGAATAAAAGCAGCTGTTTCAAAGCAAAGAATCCACTATGGGCAGAAAGGTGCTTTCAAAAGACCTTCAACACAAAGTTGTGGAAAAGCATAAGTTAGGAGATGGGTATAAAAAGATTTTAAAGACTTTAAGTATCCCATGGAGCACAGTCAAAACCATCATTAAGAAGTGGAAGGCACATGGCACCAGCCAGACCTTGCCTAGAACAGGCCGTCCCTTGAAACCGTATGACAGAGTAAGAAGGAGACTGATTACAAAGGCTACCAGGAGGCCGCTGGCAATTGTGAACGAGCTACAGACCTTTATGGCAAAGATTGGTCTTTGTGTGCGTGTGACAACAATATCACAAGCGCTCCACACATCTGGCCTCTATGGGAGAGTGGAAAGAAAAAAGTCACTCCTTGAAAAAAGGCACATCAAGTCTTGTTTATGTTTGGCTAAAAAGCACCTTAAAGATTCTGTGGCCAAGTGGCAAAAGGTGCTGTGATGCAAAACGGTACATCTAGCGAAAACCCAAGACGTCTTACCATCCAAAGAACACCATTCCTACAGTAAAGCACGGTGGTGGCAGCATCCTGCTGTGGGGGTGATTCTCTTCAGCTGTACAGTGGCTGAAGGACAGGAAGGTGAATGTCCTTAAGTGGCCTAGTCAGAGCCCCGACCTAAATCCCATCGAAAATCTTGGGAACTGTTTGACTGAGCTTGAACAGTTCTGTAAGGAGGAATGGGCAAATATTCCTCCCTCTAGGTGTGCAAAGTTGGTAGAGATGTATCCAAACAGACTAAAGTCTGTAATTCAAGCAAAAGGTGCTTCTACCAAGTATTAACTCAGGGGGACGTTCTCTTATCCAGCCCAGTTATTCTAATTTTTTTTCCAGAACGTTTGCTTTCTTTTTTCACTTGGATGTTGCAAGGTACAATTTGTAAATAAAACTGGAAGAAGTCTGATTTTATTTGTTTTCTTTTAGGGCTTAAGGGCAACAAAAGGTGAACATTTTGAAAGGGGGTTGTGACTTTCTATACCCACTGTATACGTGCTGCTTTTTGAGTCCTCTAAGAACACAAATCACACTAATATTCAATCTTCTAACCATGCTGTAAGACAAGTACTAGGTTTTTTTCTTCAAATCACATGCATTCAGACTTATTGGGACTTCTGTCTCATTAATAGGTGAAATGAGTATATTTAGTTCAGTTTACTAGTTAAGGAAATTAAGAAATCAGTTTACCCCAATTTCTTTGTTTGAAGGGTTACAATATAAGGCAACTATATTATAAGGCAACAGTCTATCTGATTTGAGTCAGTGACGCACTAGGCAAAGTAAAGTAGTTAATTGCTAACACTGTGAATACATCTTGATATGTTGCATGACACTGTAGGGACATACCTGGCCTGTTGACAGCTATATACAGTATATGCTCCACTGGCAAAGCATATGCTATACATTTACAAGCTCATACTTGCACACACAAATAAATTGAATAAATTGTAAATGAAATATCGCACTGGTAGTACTCAAGATAGAGACTCCTTCTTGCATATGGTGTTTTATAGATTTTGTTACAGAAACCAGAGGATGTCATATTATTGTCATAATGCTCGCATCTTGTTCATCTTCAGATAAGAAAACAGCCATGAAAGGTGAGCATGCTGCCTCTCCAAAGATCTCAGATTAATCTCCTTCTGCAATCAACTAATGAGATTAAATCAGAAGACAAAACAATATTGCAAAGGTCAGACCTTATAAAGAAAATGAATACAGTTAAATGTGCTAATTAAAACTGGCACACTTTAAATTGGCTCAAAGAGGCTCCCTCCTGCACAAACACTATTCCCTTATATCTAGACAGCGCTTTTAGAATGAATTATTCTTTAATGATTTATTAAGAGTTTTTTTTTTCAATGTCAAGATCCAACAATATGCAGACTGTAGTGATTTAGCATGCATTTTTTTCCAATATTTTAGGGAATTTTAGACGTTTCTAAATGTGTGTTAATGGCTATTATCCTTCAGGAATATGATTTTTTTCCCCAATAACTATCATTAGAAATGGAACAGCACTACAGAACATTCTGCTGGCCAACACCTAAAAGGAACCATACATTTGATTCTTAGTCGTTACTGGTGGTCCAATTCCAAACATTTAAATGAATTACATGCGTGGCATGTTCAATTTAATCAATACAATTAGGTTCAGATTTGTGCATTCTGACAACTTTCCACATTTTCAGTGCTGAAGGTTTTATATGCCCAACTAATAAAAGAGGTGTTAGTATGGAAATCCTGTGTATATTGTAATGATATAATTTTATTTCAGCCTGTGAAATAGCTAAGTCAGAAGACATGTTGATGGTGTTCGTTACTACTTTATTCCTTCTAGCAAATCACCTTCTGACAGCAATTTTCTATTGATAAGAAAAAAGAACTACAGCAGCTCTGAAAACTATATGTAATATATATATACAGTTCACCCTTTATAACTTCACAAAATCTGATACTGGCAATGAAAGTGATGTTTGGCATACAGGAGGTGTTAAATTGAGAATGACAGCATAAGAGATACTCTGTTTAAAAAAGTTCATAGAATTAATCAAGTGAGACGCCTTGTGCATGTAATAGAGTATCTGAGTGAGATTGACCAAGAGAGAAAATATTAGGATGAACGAGGGTAGAATTTGAGAAAAGCGTTGTCTTTTTAATCTGGGGGGTTGCTTTTGACTGGAGTTTAGAGAGGTAAATAAAATGAAAATGAGAATCAATGGAACTTCTCCACAAATAATCCAAAGGAGGAGATGTGCATGTGTAAGAAAAACACATTTTGTCATTTTAATTATCTTTTTCAACAACCTCAAAAATAAAAAGATGAGGATTAAATCCTAAGAAAGATCAAATAATGTTGAAACTGTCAGTTCCACTTGAACTAGCATTGGGCCTTTAAAGCTCGCTAGATACACTAAGTATTTCTGCATACTGTATATATTTAATATCAGAATGAAAATACACTGCTAGATTTGCGTGGTACTGCACATATTGAATTCAAACAGACAATTTAATCTGGCAATCTGCATTTGCAATTTTCCTGTCCAGACATAAGGCAAAACTATTAGAAAGGAGCAAAGGGGGATTCTAATGTGCTAGTGATTTCGCAGGGCCATTCCAAACTGTGACTCTGCAGATGTCCACAACAGAAGTGCAGTGACTGGTTCCAGAAAAGCCGGCCTGCAGAGCCGAGCAGTGAGCTTTCAGGCCACTCAATATATCAAAGTGGCTGTAGCTGTGTGCTGTACTGCAGGAGTGCCTTCTAACTGATTTACAGGGATGCCTATGCAGTAGATGACAAGAAGGAAGGGCATTGTCTTCCTCTGATTCTGTTTAACTCAGGACACTGGAGGGCCCATGACTGTCAACACAATGCTGATCCAGCAGAAACATCGCATAAAAATAACGCTTTTGTTGTTTTTAGCGGAACAGGTAGTTGTATTGAGATTAATGACCCTGCCAAGCATGTTGGCACAACAGGCAGCTACTGCCAACGATGGCAGCTGATCACAGATTGAACTTCAATTGATCTCTCGCCTCTAAGCAGATGAGGACATAACTCTAACATGGCCAGCTATCTCTCTACTGGACTCTTTACTGTAGTCCCAATAGCAGCTGTGCTTGAATTAGCAAGGTGGTTCGGCCTTTTTTGTTTTAACAGATGTGTGCTTCTTCATTACACTCTAGGACCCTGTGTGAATGAGTATTAAGGGAACATCTCAGAGTTTTTTCAGACAACACTACAGAGAAAGGGAATGTTGAGGAAAGGTTCAAGAAACGTAGTCTTTTTAAGCAAATAAGTATTCAATGCAATTGAAAAAACAATACCTACAGTACAGCATTTAAATATTAAAAATTAAACCAAATTTACATTAGGCCTGATGCAATTAGACAACCACATTATAAGTAAGGGCTCCACAGAAATCTAAATTCCATAGGAAATATTAATAGATGTTCCAGTTGCAGTTTACCCTGGAAGGAAGCACAGATCCTGGAATTTGGCA
Organism: Lepisosteus platostomus; assembly: GCF_059453375.1. NCBI lineage: Eukaryota > Metazoa > Chordata > Actinopteri > Semionotiformes > Lepisosteidae > Lepisosteus > Lepisosteus platostomus. The sequence goes on along the minus strand of NC_142631.1, from coordinate 10,318,281 downwards.
TAGACCAAGGCTAAAGGACAGCCAGCTTAAGCCACTGCCAGTATTTAGCGCACTGCAGTCTGTTCCCTTCTGCTATTACAGTAGGAGTCCAGAAGGCACTGAATCTGATATGCACACTTTTTTCAATATTCACCACAACAGTTTCATGATTGTTGTTCAAACATCAAAACCTCAATGTACATTTTAATATTTTAATGCTTTTACAGACTCTGCTCAGCTCTAATCTTGGACTCACTAGCAGTAGTCATCAAACTGAATAATTTTCAAAATGATTTGGTTCTCTTCTTGCAAGAACTTATCATAGGCAGGTATAAACTATAAGTGTAAATGACATAGTTCTGCCCTTTGTGTTTAGAATGTTGAAATCCGGGAAAATGGCACATTAATTTATCATCAAATAAAAAGAGCAAATTCTTGAGAATGAAGAAAACGTTCCAAAATAAAAGGAATCTGCTTCTCTTCTCCCTCAAATGATGCATAAAGGGTTAGATACAGAAATGACCTCAGTCATCCAGCAGAGTGTGCACTGTGAAGGTGAAACTGAAAGCTGTGATTATTAAACAGCCAAAGCAAAGGTCAAAGGTTTGTTGCAAGGGGATACTGTAGTTATCCCATATCTGCAGTCATGAGGACAAGAGCTCAACACTTTGAAAGCAGTCCTTGCATGAACCTGCACGCTTCATTTTCAGACTTCAGCAGAACATGCTCGGCTTCTCGATTTTGGTGCATCAGAAGACCGATTCCTTTGTTTTGCCTTTTTAAATACCATCCTCAGCTTCTCAGGCTATTTTTCTGTCTGTGTAATGCTTTGCTGCCACCCTTAGACTCTTCTAAATAATTGCAGCTGCTGTACAGTACATTCATTGCAGAATTTGTTCCATGAAATCCTCAAAAGTCCTTTGATTTTTAAGTTAACCTGTCCTTTGTAGCTACTACTTCTGTGCAGTTTACTTTAATTTATACAAACATGCAGTATGCTTTCCTAAAGATGCCTAAGGAACTTAATAAATAAATACCATAAATATTTATTTCTTGCATACTAATATTAAAAACCCGAGCTCTAAATTCTTCTTTTGCAAAAGCAAAGCCTCACGTGGAATTGCCTTCACTAAGTGTAAACCAAGTCCTAATCAACAAAGGTTTTAACGATGTACCGATTGATTATTATAATACACTGTACACTTGGGACTGAGAAGATGCAGCATGACCTTACAGAAATGGGGAGAAGCCCCTGCTCACAATGTCCCTGTAAGTGCAGCTCATACTGCTGTACCTTTGAAGAAACTGCCGAATAACACTCACAGATCAATTAGTGACTAACAGCCAAGCAAGCTTGTGGGACAAAGAAAGCCCTTTGTTGGTGACCTTTCTTATGTTCTAAATAAAGACCACACCAAAGACATTACTTTACCTTCTGTGTTTTTCAATCCACAAGCTGAAAGTTAACCACATCATTTCAAAATCTGCTTTAATATACTCCAATGCTCAGGTGACCATAAGCTCCAAAAATGAATACTATACTATCAAACCTGCCAAACAATCCGGTATCCGAACAAAAAAACACACTATCTTACATCGTAGTATATTGAGTCTGATTTTGAATTACACTTCACTATTAACTATTTATTCATGATACGAATTAAGTTACTTAAATGTGATACAGAAAACTCATTTACAAATGTACATACCTGTTAAACCTTTTTTGCAATCACTGTTACCCCTTGGTTAGACAATTCATGTAATTTGCTGCAAGAAACATGCCGGTAAGGAGATGTGTACATGCTAGATGGACAGGTTGTGGATTAAATCCCACTGCAACAGCACAAGAGCTCAGCAAAAAAAAGCAGTTTTGCACTTAACTGGTCTTCTAAACGTCACAGGCTAATGTATTATATTAGGGCTATATCGTTATTACACTATCTATGCTAATAACCATTTTTTAACTGTTCTCTTTTTTTATTTTGCTTCTCTATATTTTAAAAAAAAATTTTGATTGCTTTTGGACATTGCAACGGTTGTTTTCCTTGAAAGGCGCTATAACAAATTGCTAAAAACAGCTATTTTTAGCTTGCTTTTTTAAACCACATCCTACAGGTTATTTTTAGCTATCCTCCATCTGGTTGTCAAATGCATCAGGCTTGTAGCGTATCCCACAGACCATGGACCATGTGTTCGCCTGCTGCACAGTATCAAACCCAATTGATTATGCTGTAACTTTACAGCATGCTGCAGCTCAATGACTCAGGTTGTTGTCTACAACCTGCCTTTACAATTACACACTGGTTTTAAAAAAAAGGCGTCTCGAGCTTGGTAAGGGGGGATAGAGAACGTCTGCCTTATTTACACATTGCACAGGCCCTATTGCATTTGACAAGCATGTAACGAACAAATGTGAATTCTAAGTTAAATCATGTGTCCAGCAATGAGAGACTATCGGAATTTTGCAAATAAGCAGCCCAAAGGAGTAATCCTACAGTCTTAATTATGTCAAATCTTCAAACTGTTGTCAAACATTGGCTGTGGGATACAAATAAAACCCAATACAAAATTCATTCATTCCCTCATTAGTTAAAAAATAGAGTACAAAATCTGATGATCTCTTTCCAATAAATGAGACCATCCAGCATTATCCAGACAATCTCGGACATTATTATTGTTACTTGGTCTATAATTTGTCAATAAGTACAATTAGTAAGTGACATTACCAGTCTGAGAATTACAAATACTAGGGCAAGACAGTATTAGGCAGAAGGTAAGAGCTACTGTAGGGTTTTGAATTGGATACATGTAGCAATAGACAGGGAGTCAGAAGAAAGATTTGTGAAGGCTTGTCAGGGGTAAAATAATCAAATTCTATTGTCTTTATTGGTTAATGCTTGCTGAATATGTAATTAAAATAAAAGTTCAGACATATTATGGGAAAAACAGAAAATTAATTGTATTAGTCTAGGCTCTGACCTTTTAAGATGGAATAGATTTCAGTCATGTCTCAAACCTTTCTAAACAGTGCCTCACGAATCCTAAACAAACCAGACCCCATCTTGGAGTCAACAACTGCTGCATTTTATTACATGCTAAGCTGGCCAGAGCCCTACAGCTGTATTCTGAATATGCTCTTGGTTCCAGTGATTAAAACAGCATCCATCTTGTTTTTAAACTAACAGCTGCCACAGACAGAAGTCAGTTGATTTTTCGAGAAGGCTTTTTTAGGTAAGGAACTGCCTTTACTGCAGAAAAAGATAATTCGGTACGGTCTTGGGGATCAAAGAAAAAATAATATACCCCCTCTGAAAGCAACAGAATCCCAGTGGCAACATGGGAAGTATCTGAGATGCATTTAAATGCTTTCCTTCTTGAATGATATTTAAAATTGCAGAACAGGGAGAAACAATAATGATTACTTTTAAGGTGAACTGAATTGAAAGAAGTACACAGACTGCATTCTTATTTAAAAAAAAACTGACTATTAATACACATATATATACCTGAACGGAAATAAAATGAGATAAGCTGTAAAAGAACAGCTGTGTGCTCTTGAACATTGCTGCAGGCTGTGGAGGTAGGCAAAGCAGGCGAAATAGGTAGAGCTCCACAGTTGAGCAAGCCCTGCTGTTCCAATCGTCAGTGCGCCTTGGGCATAATTACGTCGTACTTTCCTGTCAAACTCAACAGGCTGGAGTGATGGTTTAATATGCCACTGCTATTAACCTGCCTGCCAGAGAGGCCCCTGTACCACAATCTGGCAAAAAAATGTAAATGACAGGAAAAAAAAACGTCTCCTGTATGGGATCCGACAGGACATAAGAGATTATAAGATTATATCAGCTTCTATATCTGCAGCTTCATGGATGGTACTGTCCAACTGTCATTAAGCCCAATTATGAAGAAGAAATCAAGTTAAATACGTGCAAATCATTAACAAACACATCTTGACATTACTGTTTTAATTTTTACTGTATGTATAAATGGGAGAATGAGTATTCCTTTTAGCTACAGTAAAAAATAGAAGAGTACACACAAGAGAAGGCCCTTCAGTCAATCTAAACAGTGTATTCTATACACCCATAACTCATTTTGGGAAAGAAGTTCCTCCTGCTTTAATCCTAATTGTACAGACTTTGCCTTTGGCTCCTTGTTTACTACTGGCCCAGGAAAAGTCTTCTGGGATGACTTTGTCGTCTACCACAATTTTGAATACTCCTAAAAAGTCTTCTTACATATCCTCGGCTCAAGATAAAACATACTCATTGAGTAAATATCTGTGTATGACAGGCCCTTAAGGTCAGGAATTCACTTTGTAAATTTCCACTGGGATAATTATAAAAGCGTTATACATTTTTGTAACATGGGGATCAAAACAGTACACAATATTATACTGTATATGCCACTGCACTGTGTAACTTATCATAACATCCCTTGATTAAACAAATGAACCACATATGATAGTCATTTAGAAGTTGTATTTTTTTCTAAAAACAGATTTCTCCAGAGCTAATGTATACTGCTGTGCATTTTAGAGTTTACCCTATGTCTCTAGAACATTTTGGAGTTGGAGACAATATGCAATCACACAGGCAGGTGTGATCGAAGAGCATCTGATGTTTCAATGTTGTATCCTATGCTGTGCAAAAACTCTCAATCACACAAAGCAAAGCTCTGGCTATCATCCAGCCTTCCAAGAAGAGAAATGACCAGGCACATTTAATGAATCCCCAAATCAGCTTTGATTTGAGAATAAAAATATGCTTGTTTGAGTGTGCTGTCACCTCTACTCAGACAGATTAGAGGTCTGGAAGCAAATCCACGCCTCAGGGCAGAACGTTCCATCAAGACACACAGTATCTTCCCTGAAGTCATTTAAAATACTATGGAGTCTGAAACGACTATAATGCTGAAAAAACTGGATTTTAGAGAAGTGAGTATTTCAATGAACAATTCCCCAAAAATGCAATTTAATTTAGTATTTTTATTTCTTAATTAGGAACCCTTATTTTTTCCCTCCTTTTCTTCCTTGTTTCCAAATAAACACCAGGGTCCGTGAGTATTTCAATGAACAATTCTCAAAAAACGCAATTTAATTTAGTACTTTAATTTCTTAATTAAGAACCCTTATTTTTTCTCTCCTTTTCTTCCTTGTTTCTAAATAAACCCACAATAACAGATTTAATTATCCATTTCCGCAGGTCAGGTCAGTTTACAGGTCAGTATGTCCTGGGTGAGAGGATAGAATTATACATTAAATACTGCCTTCCTAGTCTAAACCACAGGCCTCAACAGCTAGGTAGTTGAAATTCAAATGCTTAGGAAGGAACTCTATTTATTTTGGATTATAGCGTGAGAATAAAATCCTTCAGCTCTGACATTTTTCATCCATTGTTCGCTTCAAATAGTCGGCACCGTTCACTTCCAGTGCTGCAAATATTACCAGCATTCCTAATGAAATATCTTGACAGGGTGATTTATGATTTAAATTTGCACAGTGCTTCAGTAAGAAACGCAGAACAACAATCCTGCCTTCCCATCAAACGACTTCAAAAACAAGCTACCTTACAAAATAATAGATGTCTTATTAAACCGCTGAGATCAATATCAGGAAATGGCCAAAAACATGGCTATTGTGCTACACTTGCACATCAAGCTCAGCTGATACAGCTATATAAAAAATTAAACCAATTTAAGCAGAGCAGACTGACATTTAAACTTATGTGAAATGCCAAAGTCTTTGTCTTCATTTGGATACAACACCAAGTTAAATAAACTTGCTAGAAAGTAGGAGGTCACATGCCAAGAGCCTTCCTGCAGTGGAAAAACTTACAGACTTCTCTCTTAATGAAGGCCTGAGTTCCAGCAGTGACTATTCTCTCATTTCCACCTGCCACTCTGAGCAAGTGGAAAAGAAAATCTCTTCTAACTGGCAGAGTATTCAGTGACTTATATACTGTACATCAAATTTACAAGCACAAAGCAAACTAAAGATATGATCAAATGCAAATACCATAAAAACTACATGAAAAAAATGAATGAGGACAATGAATATGAAAACAAAAAACAGTGAAATACAATGAAGAATATACAGATAGTCTGAATTCATCTCCTTTAGATGGTTCCCGTCTTTCATATGTTCATTATTTGAACAATTAATTTGTTAATACTGTTACCAGTGTTGACTATGAAACTGGGAGCACAATTGCTACAATCATTAGAATAGCTTGAGCAGTCTTTACTAGAGCAATTAGCAAAGGAATTTTGTATTTAAATACTTTTTTAACAGAAAACGCTCTTTTCCCCAATACTTTTTTCAAATATGTTCAACAGCCTATAAAGTGTTGTTTTGGTTCAAAGCAGTGAACAGACAACTGCTCCCGAGTCATGAAAGTTTGGGAATAAATTTGCTTGAACGACTGAGAAATTAAAAAAATATGTTGCTGCAGATCTCCTGTAAAAGATGTCTGCAGACAAAGCACTAATGCAGAAAATTTGTAGAATTCAAAATATTGCAATTAAAACAAGCTGAATGTCTCTCCGCACTCCCAGCGCCTCAAAACTTATCTAGATGGCACTGTTGTTATGTTTGCAGCTCTAGTTAACAGCATAACCTTAACTCGCAGACAAAATTCGGATCTAGGATGCATAACGCTACAATTTTTACAATATTTCTCTGTTCTACAATAAAGGTCAAGTCTCATTTATGGTTCATGTAACCAAATACAGAAATGCAAACCAACATAAACCCTACAATTTTCCGGGCTTAATATTGTTCTTTATTTTCATGTCTGCTACTTTGTTTCTTTCTACCTTTTATAACAAGTAAAGAAGTTTCGGAAATATTGCGTTATTTTCAAACAACTTTTGTCGAGGGATTCGTTAGGGGAAATTAACTGAATTCCTGTTACGGAAAAACGTTAACGTGTGGAAGAAAACAGCTCCCTCCTGCCTTTTATTATTATAGTACTTCTGAGTGTATTGACTGATCAGAACAAATTATTTTAGTTCACAAAGCAGCAGTACTTACTGTAAGTATTCAGACGGCGACCAGTCGGTCTCTTAACTATGAGCTACTGCAGGTGTGCAAAACTTTTTCTCCTGAGAGACATAAGGGGGCGACAAATCGACATCTGCAGGGATTTGGAAGAATTTGAGTGCGTTGCATGGTCCGTAGATTCATTTTACACGTGATTCATGGACTGTACCCCAAAAACCCTGGCACAGATTCAAACAATAAATGGAAACGTGAAACCGCTAAACGTATCCACTATTACAAATTATCCTATGCTATGAAAAGTAATCTCTCGCCTGCATGAATCTTCTGGCATAATTGGACTAAAGACATTTGGATTTTAAAATGCTTCAGTGGTGAGGGGTAAGGTTAAAACAGCTGTGCGGCATCCTATATATGTAAGCAGACTGATGTGGTTGTTCTCATTTTTAAATGCTGGAGATGAAACTCCGTGAAAATGACAATATATTTTATCACGTACCCTCAGAATGTTTGAAGTATGAAATGTGGGGAGCAGCCACTTCAAACTGGGAAGAGAAGGAAGGGAAAACTAAATTACTGTAAACACAATACAGTGAAATCTAGTGATGTACACACCAACTCATTTCCACTAACGTCCTTTTTGAACTATTGCTCTGTTCTTCTTGTGAGAAGACATATCTGTTAGGTTTCAAATCTTATGAGATTTGATCAATTAAGGTCCCTTGCCAATTCAGTCACATTGGATCTGGTACAGTATTCTCCGACTCAGATTTCTGTTTTTTTTTTCTTTAAAACAAACCATTATTTCCCAAGACTTTACTCCGTGAATGACACAATAATATAGAAGAAAAATCATTAAACATTTGGGTTAGGAACTTATCTTAGTTCCTTAGTAACCAAGATTTTCTTCCTCCATCAGTTTTTCCAGCAAATAAAAGGGACAGACACATTAGTAAGACAAATGGTCTCAGAGATTTGAACATGCGGTGTTGTTCCCCGACCAATTCATCACCAGCCTGTAATTTGGGAAGCAGAGATTCAGTCCCCTGAGGTGTAAGTACGGCCTGTGAAAGCCTTCGAATCTTTCAGCACTCTCTCTCTCTAAATTTCCCTGTCCCCCCGGCCTGACCGGAGAAATGCCACCTGGACAAAGATATGCTTGATTAGATAAACACAAATCAAAAATGTTTCTGCACTGGGGCCTCCATAACACAAACCTCTCTGACATGAAAGGCTGTCTTTCTGCAGTGATAACTTTGTGATTACTTTTGACATTGTGGACTCGCAAAGTTTTTCTTCTCTTAATGCCATGCAGGCTGGGCCTGCTCTGTTCTGGAATGGGTAAGAAAATAGTGTCTACTGGCAGTGGACCAGTAGATGGCACAATTCCCGCTGGACCATAATGTTCTCAAATCAATGGCCCAGGGGACAGGTGACACATCCTTCAAATGACACGTCAAACTATGGTCCTATTTGGTCATTAAAAATCCCAGGTGCTCTTTTTGTAAAAGTTAGTGTGTTAGCCTACATGAATTCCACACTGGACTTTTACAATCTGGCCTTCTCCAAGTTCCATGTTTATTCAATCCATTCACTCATTTTCTAGCTGCTTCTTCCAATTCAGGGTTGCATGGGAGCCCCTTGACAAGCAACGGACACAAGACAGGGTACACCCTGGATATGGTGCCAGACCACCGTCACAGGGCAGACAGACGGGAACACAGACAATCACACATGTCAATTTTCCCAACAGCCAATTAACCTACCAGTATGTCTTTGGAGTGTGGGAGAAAACAGGAGCACATGGAGGAAACCCACCAGGACACAAGTAGAACATACTAACTCCGTGCAGATGGCACCCCAGGTCCATTGGACCCAGTATTGTGAGGTGCCCCCATTTTAATTCTGTTTGTTAAAAATGTTCACTTCTCGACCTAATCAGCTGTGCAGTGGGTTGCTGGTGCGTAACGGCTGCTGCACGTCACCCGGGTGGTGCCTTCACGTCAGTGGTGGGTGAAGATTGTCCCTTTACATGTGTAAAAGTGCTTGCACAGGAAGAGCTGTGTGCTATTGCATATACAGGTGAGCAAGCTGCATGCATCAGAAGGAATAATGCAAGATTCAGTCATTTTGTTATATTCTCCCCCTAGGCCTGAGCCTGGAGTTGCTGTAGCACTCCCGCCAATAAAGGTGAACTGTGTACTCCATTCACCATTTTCATACTATGTGCCTTACAGTGTCTGTGGCAGAGCTCTGCACTGAAAGTGCAACAGCCTTGCCAAACCATCACCAGGGTTATTGGTTGTGCCTCAGCTGGTGGTATCACTGAGTTGAACCTGCAGTCCTGACAAACTCCTTTATCTGGTTTGCATGTTTCCATCACATCGGCGATGCCACAGCTTAAAGAGGAAACATGCTCTATTTATCTCATTTGCAAGGGCTTGACATCACTAGAGTGTCCATGGTCCATCCATCATTGCTAGACTGCGGCAGGACCAACAGCTGTCAGGAGGATGTTGTCAACTAGATGTAACAAATCAAAGACAGGATGCTCAGTTTCGGAGTTTCGGAAGCTTGCTTCCACACCACAACACCTATGGACCACATTATAGTGATCAAGCATCTCAAACATTGCCGTCGTCATGTTCCACTGCCACCAGACCACAAGAATTTAGTTTGTCCATATAAACGTGAATACTGAAAAAGAATGTTGTTTTCTGATTAATCTCTGTCTGTTGTTTGCTGATGACAGAACACATGTATACAGAAAAAGCCAGGGAGGTTAGCTTATATCTGTGCAAGGGCAAAACATTGTTTTGGTACCATCTACATAATGATGAAAAGTGGTTTAAATGTCAGTTTCAGGAGCTGGTTTTGTTGTACAGTACAGTATATAGTCATTACACTGCACAGCATCATATGGACCATGTTTTGAGACCTGTGCTCAATCCTTTGTTACAACCACACCAGTTTTTACATGACCCCCTAATCTTCCAACACAACGATCTCCACATGGCAAGCATCACTGAAGAGCTTCTGCTGCAACGTGAGATGAACACTGTCCATTGGCTGACTGACACCAAGACCAATTTCACGGCTAGGGTGAGTACGACAGATGAGATCAATAGATGCAGCACATCCACCACTGGCAAAATGTCCCACTGATATAACATGTTCTGGATTTAGAACATGATAACAAACACCATTTTAAAAATGAACCTATCTGAGACTGCTCAAGATTGATTGTTGAAGTGCAATGATTTGAACTGAGGTTGCCCACCACACCCCAAACCACCACAAACACACACAAGCAATGGAAGAGCAGATCTGATGCTGATAATTTGTTTTGAGTGTAAGGTCTGCGGTTTAGAACAGGGGCCTTTGGCATAGCTGCACTTTGCAACGTGTTATAATGTGGTTTGAGGCTATGTACAGACTAATCAACACATTTCACTCACTTTTCTCTTAAATGTGGCTGAGACAAGTACTTTCTCCAAGTCCTTATTTCCCCTGTCCCCTTTTTTCCAAGTCTTCTGTATGCGTACTAGCTAAATGGATGATATTGTTTTTTGACTGTTTCTTTGTACATTGTGTTTTATCAGTAACATCTGAATCTTTGGGGTGGATTGAGATCTTTCCTGGCAGCTTTGAAGCTCTGTGTTTGACAACTGCATTTATTTGACTTGACAAATAGACTTCGGACTAAACAAAATGGCTGCAGGGAAGGTGTAGCAGTTATGGAGTGCATGTCACAAGGTCATTTCCTGGCTGAATTCAAATCGGGGCTCATTGAAGGAGCTTTTGTAAAGTAACATGGGGCCTATTGCCAAGAAGTGACTGGTTTCATTTCAACCTTGTCTGTACAAGAGTTTACTAAAGTATTTTTGAAAGCTGGCAGATTTAGAACCTAGAAACCATACCATCTCAAGCAAAGGGTTCTTGTTAGGCCTAAGGAGGCAATGCTATTGGCCTGTCATGGTTGAAGAACTAATAGGGAAACTAATTGAGTTCTCATGGCGAAATGTTCTAACTTCGCAAAACAATAGTGATAAAGAGCAATGCTTCAGACTAACCAGATACAATCTCCCCAAAACCAAGTGGTATTCCCTCCAATACTTAAGAATAGTTCTCTGGGGTTTAGACTACAGTATTTGTCTGTTCATTTTACAATAGCACCAAACAAAACAGATGCTTGTCACTGACTGTTGGAGGACAGTTACTTTACTTACTTTCACCTTCAATATAGTATGTATACAAGTATACTCCACAGGCTGCTTACTTAGGGAAAAGCCATGATTAATCGGCTGCTTTAGTGGTTTTAAGGACTGCAGCAAAATCGTTGGGCATCAGAATAGATTTGTGTTATTTTTGGCAGATTTCCGCATTGGAATTCTGTACTGTTCTGTTTGAGCAAACACCTAATAAACATTACAGTCAACCCCGATTAGTGGAGGCTAGCTAACTATGAAAAGATTTGTATTAAGGTCTGGAAGCGGGCCTAAAGCATACAAAAACATTGCAATGTCTGCGCACCAAACTACCTTCTCCAGTTATTTCTTATATATATATATTCATTGGTTAAAGTATCTCTGTTTTCCATTTTTAAATTTACCGTGGGACATATACTCAAGTTAAGCTTATTTGCCATTTTGTATTTCCGTGTAAGTTAAAATCAACTTAATTTGTGTTGCTGCCATCTGTTGTTTTTTAGCCTTTTCAAATTACAAAAAGTCATGTCTTTCTCACCTTACATTTACCCTATTTACATTGCAAAACATGATTTATCAAGCAGTTCAAGTTAGTTTGTGTCTCATTATGTAAATTTTAAATGCAGCGACGGACATATTATCTTTTAAAACTGTCTTTGTGTAATGTAACTAGGTTTTGTTTCTCTTAATCTATCAATTAATTTCCCTACGGGATTAATAAAGTATTATCAATCTATCTAGTTAGATGGGGCAAGTTTATAGATGCCGACTATACTGCATGAGAATATTTAACTGGGATGGAATCCATAGAGAGTTCACTTCCTGCTCGCACCGAAGCTAGTCAGACATTGCAAAGAAAAAAGAATAAGCCAAACTATTAGAGCCACACAGATGCACTTGCTCTGATTTCAAATTGTGGTATTTTAAACTGACTGACTTCTGTTTCGTGAATACGGCACATCATTCTGTCCTAACCAGAGAAAATCACAGGATTGAATTGCATCATGACTGACAGGGAAGTTTAAGTTGTAAAAAAGCTATTATGTAAATATGCCATAATAACTGTGGTTTCTCTACATTCAGAAACCTTTTCTTCACAATGTTCAGGAATGACAAAAAATCAGCCATAACTAGGCCATAACACAGGCTCCAAAAGCTCTTCTGGATCTCTAATTGCGTAAGTTTTATGAACTTTATGTGGGTATGAAATTGTGTCATTACCAACAAAGTTACGTAGGTAAATTAATCTTTAAAAATTATTTTACAACCCAGTTTTTCTTTGAGCAATTTTTTTAACGAAAATTATACTGCGTGTGTGCAGTATAATTGCAGGTGATTCTGAATGTTCCGTGCTTCTCGCAAAAGTTAACTCTAAAGACAATTTTAAAACTTTTGTGTAATGTGAAATCTGAGATAAAACAAAAAGGTAAAGTAGTTACACTAAACCCAGGAGGCTTTAAAACTAAATCCAAGGAGTTTGAGCAGTGTGTGTGAGTGTGTTTGTGCAGTGAAATTTATGTCCTGTCATATTGTCAGTAACGAGAACTTAATGCTTCAAGAAATTAGTAGACAGTCAGAAAAACAAGTTCCTCTTCTTGGAGCGTTTTGCGTTCACAGTGTTTTTTTAATTGAAGCATAACACCAAATAAGGAGCAGTGGATGTACCGGGCCTACTTGAAATGGAACGGCAGATTATCTGAAAAGATCGAACAACACAGCCTTCCATTCTGTTGATAAAATTGTTTGGGAGGGAAAAAAAAAGCATTTGGCTCATATTTTGGCAGGAGTAGTGTAGGTTGCTATCCATTAGGGAAAGGGAAGGAGAAAGAGCGAGTGGCAGTGGAGGAGCAGAGCCAGGGAAATTTGATCATTAAAAACCCTTCTGGCTGTCTCGGGGAATTTAATTAAATTGCTGGAGAGAGCTGTGTTGTAAGGGGGCACATCTGGATCCAATATGTGCAGCTTTGATTTTCTTTTTTCTCTCTTTTTTTTTTTTGCTGTGCACTGGAGAACCCCTTGCCCATCTTCATGTTCAAGAGGGGGGAATGATGGAGCCAAAGCACTCAGGATTCTGCAGGGATCTGAATTCCTGCTTCGCCCCCACACCCCTCCTCTGTGTTGTACTTCCAAATGTAGTTTTTTTTTCCTTTTATTTCTTCTTCTATTTTCTTTGCCTTCCACAGAAATGCTACAGGCTGGTTCTGCAGCTGCCTTAATCAGGAAAATAAAGTTGAATATTGTGCTCCGATAATGCGTTAGTAGAATTAACCGCCCTCCGCACGTCAGAAGAAAATTCGAATAGAGTCTGTACCGCAGGATGTGTGACTTTTGACGAAAGAACAAGACAGGCTTGACAGAAAAGTCAGAATAATTATCGTTCTGTTTTTGCATTAATGAAAGAAATATAACGTCGAAAAAATCATCTCAAAGCTTGACGCACCTGGAGGGACTGGTCAGAAGTTGATTTAATGATTTTAGGTATAGCAAACAAGCAATCCCTGGGCTGGCGTGTAACCGCTTCTCTTCTGGGATATTGAACATTTGTTGGCGATAATGAAACAGAAACTGAGATTCATTGTAAGATGTTTTTTTACAGGACCACTTAATAAGATCATCTCACTAAGTTATCAGTAATTATATTGTTTTAATATCTATTACCGTGTACCAATCTAGTACCATTCTCTAAGTCTCTTATAAACACAAAGGCACTGGATGGATCTTAACGCAAAATATGAAAGGTTAGGAAACTTAAATTCAGTGGCAAAACATAATAATGTCATGGCGGTATATACAGTGAATCCAATTCCAGAATTAAGAAAACATCATGCTTTACTTATTCTAAACTGCTGTTCTTCTGTGAATGTAAACTCTTGACCACATTTTTATATTTTATATGTTATGATAGCTTGATCGCCTGTTTTTTTTCTAAGATTATGTTAAATGTGAACAGGGCTGGACTCCATGGTAACGCAGGACACATTTTTAAGAAGTATCCGAGCTGAGCCGTTTAATTCGATTATCAAATTCTTCTGAATCCCATCATTTTGCAGGGCTGAAGGTGAGACGGGATATGATAAAAGCTGAAATTAAAAATGGGGAAAGAAAAGCTGTGTTGGATATCACAATCATCTACATGATCTATATTGATATCACAATCATCTATATTCTTGATATGCGCAGTGCAGTGGTTGGTAAATGCGCGTGTAGGTCAGTTTAAGGTCTACTTTAAAGAGATTAATTCCACGCTGAAAAGGACAAAACGCACACATAGTTTAAGCAACGGCGTACTTTTCAAGTGTCACTGAAAATATACAGTAAGCGATTTTCAAACCGTTAAAGAAATAATCCTTGTTGAAACACAGTGCATTTAATTTGTTTAACAGCGAGGACTTTATCGCTGCTTGTTCCTCTGGATTTTTGCGCTGGTAGATGAAGTCCATAACCGGTATTTTTAATTTTTCCCTACAACTAAAAGTTCAAATGACTACCTGAGTTTAATGGAAAGTTGCAAGACATAACTACAGACCTAGACTATAGTACAGTAATAACAGTGATATAGCGCTCCGTCTCTCCATCTCACCGACTAAATTTGTTCAGAACACACTGAGTTTAAAAATATAAGGCCCCCTGTAGACAGTTATATAAATCTTTGCGTGTTTAAAGAAACTTAGCGGTGCCCTTTAAGTTATTGTGAACAGGAGAAAAAGAAAAAACCGGCAGCGCTTGCTTAGGAACTCGCTTCTCTCTTTGATCGTCGAAAAGGTCATATTTCATTGCAAATCCTTTCGATCCGACGGGTTAGAGGAGGCGGTTGTGAAACTGAAACTTCATGTCCAGAGATTTTCCAATTCCTTTCTATACAGTTGGTTTTGTTCGTCTGTGGAAGAACAAGTCGGTGCAAAAAGGACGAGTTCACTGTAATAAATTATTACAATAATCCACTCAATTAAAAATGCATAAAAAAGACAGCCAAGAACTATTTTGTTGATGGGAAACGTATACTTATATGCATACTGCTATTTGCAATTCAACCTCAATATAATTGGACCAAGATGTACTATAGCCTAGCATTAAATACAATTAAACATGAAATGAATATGTTAAGCTGAAACTTGGTATAATACTGCGGTGAAGTCAGTTATGATGACAGAGAAGTAGCTCATATGCAGAAATCAAAAAGAGAGCAAGATATGGAAAACCGTTAGTAGTCTTCGCATCGATGATTGTTAAAATAACCATATGGTTTGAATTATGTAATTGTGGATGTTTATTTTATTTGATTGTAAATTAGGTTTATACCCCCAGGGTATTCTACCCTTAAGAATACAAAAGTAAAGATTTGGTGAGATTTTTTATTCTCATATATGTATTTTACTCATAAAAGTCTTATTTTTCGTTCACACAAAAAACGATCAAAATTAATTTTCCTTAACTCTAGGCTGTTCAATATCACTTGCATTCTTAGTGACTTGTCACAATTTGCCATTGCTGGATGGTGTTTTTCATATACTTTTTAAAAGACAGTACATAAATACACGTATTTATCTAATGTTAAATTCCGCATTGAAACGTGCCGTCCTCTATTTCATTCTGTTGAAAAGGAAACATAATTTTAACTTGGAGCCACTGGTTCTAATTAAATAGACTCGTTCTTGTTAATCCTAGGGGGTTGAATGAAGATTTGAACATTTGGATGAGGACATAATTATCTCATTAGAGCCAGCTCCAAGGGTCTCCGGGGACATGGTGCTGATTTAATGGTGGGGAACTTTTAACTCCTTGGAGTATTTTCGGGGAGAAACTTTTTTAACCTCAATACGGATATGAGGTCCGAGTGTCAGTGCGGGTCAAACCCTTTCAAACAAAATTGCAAAAACTTAGTCGAGGAAAGATGACTGAGTCACACAACAACTGCCTCCAAAGGATTTACTAATTTTCATTTGTTGATAGAGGCTCTAGAGAAACAAACTTAAAAAAGAACAAGTTTAACTCTTCTGGCATCGAGGAGGGGAGGGGAAAATTGTATAACTTAAAAAAACTTGTGGGGGTGTGGAAATTGTTATACTTTTTTAACAAGACGTCAGGCGGAAAGGCGGAAAAAATTGAAGGGGGGAAAATTCTATTTACTTTCTTTAAGTGGTCCTGACATCTGTAGACTATCTGCTGAGCAAGTCGCAGAGAGCAAGGGAAAAAAGGAGAGACAACGTTTTTTTAACATTTCATTTGGATAGGAGGGATGGACACAGGGTATTTGGTAGAAAAACAATTTGCTCCTACTTCTCTAAGCAGGATGGACTCCTTAGATGGCAGTCAAAACAGGAAGAATTTTACCGTCAGCCACCTCCTGGACCTGGAAGAGGTGTCCGGAATGAACGGCGTGAAAGAGCCAGGCAGATCGATCAGAGAAGCCGGGAAAGGGCTTCAGGAGCAGTCCGGAGTAAGCAGTGGAAGTGAGGCAGCATTGCAGGACAGTAAGTGTTTTTTTTTTAGTAACGTTGAAGAAATCGTAATTATGTGTGGATCATGTCTCGGGTTAGGTTTGTGAACATAACCACCGTTTAAAAAATGCCGTGTGTAATGCGCATCAAGATTTATGCCTTCTGTTTCGGGTAATAAAAAGTGATTTATATCCACATTAATAGAGCTTTCACTAAAACCATTAAGGCTGGTATCTTTGCAGTAATAATGCAGAAATGCGAGGGGTATACTGTAGCTGGCACTTAAATGTTGGGCACCTCTTAGCAAAATCTGAACGCACTTCGCTCCAAGTATCAAAGAGTAAAGATACACCAGTTTAATTATTCTGCAAAACCACGGTATAAACCAGGCGGGACCATCGCTGTTGCCTTCAGAAATAAATGATCCTGTATTGTTAGGGGGAAATGTCTTTTAAGGTAGTAGCTGTGCATTCCCACTCCGCTAAAATGCTCATGATGAAAAGCCGAGGTACGTCTACCGAGACGAAATAATCCACACGCGAATAATGTTTACGAGCTATCCAGAAAACACTTGAAAGTTAGAATATTTCTGTAACCAAATCTAGTCACCGGACATCTCATTCCAGAGGCCTAATTCAACCGATGAATTTCAGTCGGCTGCAGGATCGTAACATTTTTCAGCAGCTCATTAAAATGTCATTACTGTTTGTTTTTGTTTGTCTGTGTCCTAAAGGGTTTGTTCGTGGGTATATTCAATCACAATACTGTAATATTAAAAGGGTAGCAATTTACCTCCGACAGTTCATTTGCTGCAATTAGGCTCCGGGTTACCGCAGCCTTTAAAAGGAGCAGGCATCTTTCTACAAATGGCCGGGTAGATTGATGTATAGGTTTGATAGCACAAGCCGGTTACTTGACACCCTTTAGCTCAGAACAGTAAGCTATACCTTATTTTGTGGAAGGAAGCCTTCGAAAGTTAGTCAACATTTATAAAGTACGATAAAAGTACTGATATATCATCATAAAACGTTTTCGGGCAACAAAGTACACTGTGTTCTATTCCTTGAAAAGAAGAATATGACGCTATCCAGCTATGTTTTCTGAGCTTTCAGGTATCTTCATTTTACACTGATTAGATAGCAGACATCCCTTCTTGTTCATATGCTCTGTGTTGATGTCGTTGGATTAATGATTTAAAGACTGTAGGAGTGTCATCTCGTAAAGACTTGGGTGGATACGAAAGCGCACAGCCTATAAGAAGTGACCACTGAACTATACAGTTCACATAAAACAATAGCTATTCAATTACATTAATTATTGGAATCAATCACAATAATGTATTGTTAACATTCGCGTTGTTGAAGCGTGTCCATGATTGCAGTCACTTGGGGAAATGCGTTATGCTTGCCTACTGTGCACACGCCTACTCCAGGGCTTCTAAATACAGTAGATAACTACTTTAATGGCGAAATCTGAAGATGCCATTTACAATAACAAACAAAAATGTGGGTTCTTGTAAATACGTATTCTAATTCGGTTGTTTTGATAATGCTATCCAAAACATATTAAACTTCTGTTATTAAAACACTTTTCACGCTTTAGGTTTATTCGTACACTACACAGAAATACTGTAGCACTTAGTGATTACTCTGATGATGATACAAATTCAACACGCCAAAAACATTTTAAGAGCAAAGTAACCGTTACCTTTACTTGCCATACAATATTTTTGCTATCCATAACATGTTAAACATATGTTATTAAAACACTTTTCACGCTTTAGGTTTATTCTTAGATTACATAGAAATACCGTAGCACTTAATGCTTCCTCTGATAATGACGCAAATTGAACATGCCCAAAAATGTTGCAGACCAAAGTAACCGTAACCTTTTCTTCTTTGTGTATTCAATTTTACGTTTGTAAGAATCTGTGTCAAATTGACTTTAAGCAATTTAGCGATCCCTTTTAAATCATTCCACAACCACAACTTTCATGCAAGTTTAGGGCACGTTAAGATTGTCTGGCTATTCTTATGATTGCTTAAACTGAATGAAATTGAAGTTAAAATTATTTCACCTATGTTATTTTTGTTTATGTCACTTAAAGTTGTATGTACGATAATTTTATTTAGCAATTCTATGTGACTGAAACATTTTTTAAAGTGGAATTCTGTAAGAGAAGGTAGACTTGCACAAATTACACTTCGCTACTAACTGTGGCTTGATGCAGCAGTACTTTGTTCCGTTGCCCGCGGATCTAAAATCACCATCAAATACTGTTGATGAAATTTGCATTTTATAAATATAGATAATTATGCGATATCTGCCCATTTTCTTCTAAAGCATCACAAATATTTTAAAATGCAAACAATTTTATGGTTTAGGTTGCTATAAATATAAGCTCAATGTATTTGAGAATAGGAATGTTTCACACTTCTGATACCGAATACAAACAGTCTCAATTCTGAAGGAAATATTTTCCCCTTGATAGCACCTTATGTGCGGTAGGTCCCATTAATAACGATATAGGTCTCGATTTCTAACGAACGCTCATTTTTCGGATCAAGACGTCGTGATACCATGCGTTGAAACAAAATGGTATTTGGAGGACATTCTTGCCTTTATCTTTAACATATTTTTAAATATATATGATCATTCTCTCCACCTACTGTATACTGTTATAATCACAAATTGATTGTATTTAACAGAGAATAATTATTGCCGTTTTTGTTGAATTCCATCATAATTGAACTACCTTGACGAACATTTTGAAATGCTACAAATTATTTTTATTAACACACTACCCATTGCAAGAGATAAAAGTATCATTGATGCTGACACGTTTATCTTAAAGGGTAAATTTAGTGTTAGGCCTGAATTGAACAATACCTACGATAGTGTTGTAGCTAATGCTGAAGCACTAGATACTCCTATACTATACTCCCAATAATACACTCCCAATAATAAACAACCTTTAGAGCACAATGTGAAAACTCCCGTGCGAGCCTCAGTAGCTGAAGGAGAATTAACGAAACACCTCGCCTATTAGGTTTATGTAGTCCGTCGGGGAAATATAAATTTAAACAGCCACCGCTCGGAGACACAGCTAAACGAAACAGAAGTGCTTTCTCCTTCTGGAAACACGCAGACTGAGGACTTCACTTGATGGCATTTATCCATCCCTGTATCTGCTCTCCAGTGGACGGTTGATTTATTTAGTCAAGGTCGATATTTATTATTGCTAGAGCTTTACTGGGTATAGGCGGTAAGCACAGGAAATGGGTACCCAAAGTTTGTGGTAATTAACTACAATATGGTTTAGATGTACATCACACAACTCATCTGACACTGCAACAACAGTAATGATCTAAAAAAGAAAGCAGTGAAGCACACGATAGTTTCTTATTATATAATTCCACTACTTTTTAGAGAGAAAATATTGACACAGATGTTAAATAACTAGTGCTTGTTTTACAAGCCACAGGCGCAGTATACCTGAAATGTGTAGTAAAATGTTTCAGCATTAAAAAAACTCTTCCCAGAAGATTTTCTCACAACAAAGCATACAATTTTATTTGACTAACCTGGTGTAAATGTGTTACAGTAGTTTCCCTTCAAAAATATTAGATTAAAAGCGTTTCTAAGATACTTCTTATTTAAAAAAAGAAAATACGGGAAAAGAATATCCCGCCGTTACCTGTAATAACTAAAACATTTTTAGTTTTGATTATAATGTAATTTTTGCACTGGGTATGGCTTTAAAATAGGTTCTGTTAATCGTTGCCATTGAATACGTGTAACATTTCTTCACATAAATAAGCCTTGGAATTCCCTTTGTTGCATTGAGCGCCTAAGACAATCCATGTAAAACAAATTAAGAGAACACTTCACTTGTTAAGCGCCTTGGGGCACCCTTGTTGTGAAAGGCGCTATATAAAAATAAATCGAATTGAACTGAATTGCATTCTAACTCATGAGAAGGAAACGCAGCCGTGCTCTCTAAGCTGGGTCCCACATGGTTTGCATGTACTACTGAAAGACACTACAGTGCACAAGGGTCTCATCACAGAAGCAATAAACATACTGCCGCGGATTGCACCCTCTCTGAGAGCTTCCACGAGTTGAAGAATGAAGGCGTTTATTTATTCAACACAATGCGAGAGACGCTGGAAACCAGGAGTCCTGATCTATCCTTGTAATTTACTCACACTGAAACTCACCGAATTTGTCCAGTCCACCCGTTTCAATACAAAAAACAGTCTTTCCCCTGCACACCTCCTCTAACAGATTCTACACAATCTGGACTACACAAACCAGCTAACTGCAACACCCTATCTCAGCTTTGAGACATCCCACGTATTGAACATTATAGCGGCCCGTCTTCACGACTTTTTAGTTCTTTTAAAATAATTGCTTTGGTTGGATTCAGAAGGGTATCGAAGCCCAGATTGAGTTAAACACCGCCATGGAGGGTCACCACCTGATTAAACTCTCTTCCCTTCAATTTACTCCTAAACAATTACAATTCATCCCAATCTTTTTTTTTTCTAGTCCCCCGCTTAAAATATGAGCAAGTAAATAAGGTCTTGCTGCTTTCACGGACTTAAAAACAAACAAACAATTGATCTCAACAATCAAACACAGCTTTGGTTTGTCAAAACTGGGCAATTTAAATCGGAACCCTCCTGAAGTCTTAGAGACAGAATCACAGGTGAATTTCCAGCGACGTGGATTTAACAATTTTTGTTCTGTCTGCTTGACTTTAAATGCCAATAATAAACAGTTAAGCCCCTGGAATATACTTGATTATTCCCAGTGAGGACAAAAACTACCACTTCCTAACCTCCTCTGACCTCAAGGTAATTCAGTCGGAGTGATGAAAGTAGTGTTAGTGAAAGGTGAAGGGTTAGCAATACCCCCAGTCTAGGCTATGGTCTTGGTAATAATGAACAATAAAGTAAGAAGAGTGGTAGGGTAAAGTTCTAGGTGAAGTAGACACAATTACTGTTTATATTAACAGCCCACATATTGTGGATACTGATCAAATCCCGTTTTCTAATGATGGGTTATCCCGCCACGAGCATCTTATGATAAATGGATTCGCCTTCTGGAGCAAAAGAAATCCACCATCCCTTTGGTAATATTTCCGTGATACGTATCGAGTGTTATCTCAAAATGAAATTCCAAAAACTCCTAACAGATGGCTCCTTCCTGGGTTGTTGGTCGTTTTCATAGTAACCTGGACTTTGATGAGCTAAATTTTTACTGCAGTTTTTTTTTTAGAGAAAGAAATGGGAGTTCAATTTAATTCTCGTTAAACAATAGTTCACGGCAGGGATAATGTTGGTTGATTGATATGTTAATTGAGATCATATAATCTGTATATAATAATGAATTGAAGAGGCATTACCAGTTAATGGAAAACGATGCAGCTGCTCCCAGTTCACACTAAGTGAGAGTTCATGGCTAATCCATGGTTGAAAAGTGGAATATGTAATTACTAGGTGTTGTACTTTTGATCGTTCAAAACCGTACTCAGTTGGAAAACAATATTATGTCTAATTGTTTTGATGTTACCAAATAATAAAAAAAAATGTGTTGTTGGGTAGCACATTAACATAGTGACCAGTTTGAGGAGCGTCACAACATATTTTACATACGAAAGGAGTCTTTATAGACTCCTTTTATATGCGGCAATTATCATCCTACCGTAAATTAAAAATAAAAAATACTAATCCTACCGTTGTTTATCGGACGTTTTTCCACTTTTTGCCCGTACATGTCAACACGGTGTTTACTTGATTCTGACATACAGAACTACAGCTGTTATCTACTGTACATACTGTACGTCTAATACTCGCACACGGAGTTGTGCAAAGGAACAAATGCAGAGACACCTGATGAAAACTGAAACCCGAAACAGCGTTTTCTCTTTCAGCAAACTAACGCAATACAGAAGAACAAACATAATTAATCTCTATTCCCCCTTTTACATACTACGTTCTTAAGGGTGCATGAGAGTACATTGTGTAACTGTAACCAAACATATTAGGTTTTAGTATGATATCGGTTTCAGAGCCTCTGCATTTTATTATGAGCTATGACAATTAGTAATGATGTCGGTGATTTTTTTTTCGGGGGGTTGTAGGGTTGTAGGTATAAACTTAAAGTAAGAAGGTGGAGACCATTAAAATTCTCTCCATATGTCAAATGAGAATCGTTTGCCGAACTCGAAGCCAAAATAGAAAGGTTCAAGATCAAAATAATACAGTTCATTTAAAGAGTTGTGCTTCTTCACAATGCGTCATTTGATGGGGGAAAAAAAAGCACAGATTCATTCCAAAACTGACTTCGACATTCTTCAGAAACCCACCCATTCAAAAAAAATCGGATGACCATATTATCAACAAAATCGTTATTTTTTAAACTGTTAGGCAGTTAAAAAAAAACTTTTCATAAAATCTCGATCACTAAACATTTTTTTCGAGATGTGATCTTGGCTGTCCAGTTGTAATTGCGTTATTTATATCATAAATCATCTTTTAAAAATCTGTGGACAAATAGAACGTTCTTCTAAGAGCAATGCAAAGGTAGGTAATACAAAATTGACTTCTACAAATAAAATACCAAGACAAATTTGTACAGAATTAAAGAGCACTTTATGTACAATTCTGTTCGGTCTAAAACTAACGGCCTTCATTTCTTTAAAAAAAATGAAAACCGTATTTACATGATCACACACAGTAATCGATACTACATATTATTTATATAAATCGTTAATCTGGCTACAATGGACCTCATATTGAAATATTAAAAATGATACGCTTAGTTTAAATCGAATACTACAGCATGGAACTTGAAATAAGAACAAAACTTTCTGGAAAGTCGTTGTGTTACTAAGGACTTCAAAATCTTTCAAATATCACCCCTCAGAGTTTTCTAATTTACATCGCCAAAAGTGGAGGCCGAAAGACAAGTCGTACAGAGTCATTAATTTGTTATCGGAAATCAGTGAACCAAAGTTTGAATTCGTGGTTTACAGTAGGACAGGATGGGAATTCTAGTTTTAGCATAAGGATTGTTCCTTCTACAGTTTGGCTGTAAAACCAAAAACTTGCATGTTTTAATAAACCAAAACTTTCAAAATTCCAAACGCTAAGCAGCTGTCAAACATATAAAAAAATACCAATAACAATAATTCCAAACTTGCTTGTGAAAGTAAAGATGGTGTCAGATTACAAATAAGTGAAATATAAAGACAGTATGATTATCATATTGCTACTGTTTAAGATTTGATCCCCGAAGAAGTGGGACGGAAGTTTATCAATACTGACACTAAAGTTTAAGCGGTTCCTATAGAAATCTATTGATTGATTTCCCCTGTCGACCACAAGCCGATGTTTCCAATAAACAGATAAAAGTTAAAAGTAGGTAGCAATAATAATAATAATAATAATAATAATAATAATAATAATAATAATAATAATATGATAATTTGTTATAAGGTCAATAATAGTGTATAAACGAATGCACCGACTTTTTCAGAGCATGACGGTTTTACCTTTGAGAGGGTGCACACATTTACTTACCTTTAACCCGGGTAGGTAATTTTTTTTCCGCTTTTGGTTCTGCAATAAATAGCTGTACTGCTGTTGAAACCAAAGGGGATGAATTATGAGTTTATGACAAGAGCGATCGCCACCAAGCAGTGCCAATTGAAAACAGACACCAGCTTTTCGTTGGGGTTCCTCTAAAAAAAACACATCCAGCTTTATAACATACTGCGGTCATTAAAGACTCTCTTGCCTCCTCTAAGTATGTTTTTATAACTCTTGTTTTATAATAATATCGTCCTCTAGCCTTTGCGTATTAGCTGAGATTAGAATGCAACAACAGTTTCACAACCTGGGAAAAGACTACATAAAAAAACAAGAGTGTGATAAGAGTTGCTATGCATCAAAGCGTCAACTTAATATGTTTTATTTAGCAAAATGAAAATAAATCTGTCCTTGCTCTTCTTCGCACCTATAATTTACATTTTACGCTTGCCTTATGTCGATTTTGTAATCGACCTTTTTAGTGTCTGGTCGAATGATTTCCTTACGTACAACCCTATTCCCCGTCGACTTTTAATATTTTACCACTTCTGAATTGCTATTTAGAAACTGTGCATGTCTTTGATATTTTTATTATCTTTCCTATCTGTGGTTCTAAGCCCTTTTTCCAAAATTTTACAATAAGAGGGAGACAGGACACTGAAAATGTATCGCCAGATACGGTATAACGTCAACCTGGAAAGTGTTTTACGCGCTGCAAGTGTGGCAACTATCCTCAAGGTGATTTCGCCGCAATCAGATGCCTGCTGTTTATTCCATGTATTATTATCTATCATGAATATCATTAGTACATTAATTTTTAGTTATTTCTAATGTGTATTTCATTACTGAAAGCTTCCCGCATTGTTTCAGGGCTATTTTGCTTTAAAGACTTGTTTACACACTTTTCATTCCGTTTTCCCCACAGCAACTGTGAGAAAAGCGAAAGACACAAAACGTTTCGAAAGGCTGCATTATTGCTCGAATTACAAACAAATCAGTCCTCCGATCTTAAGGAGATTCCTTTCATTTTGTAGATGATCCAAACTGTGCTCTTGAATACATGGTTTGTTTATCGACTCAAGGATGGGAACTATTATTATAATTACTGTCTTCAGATTCCAAGCGATTTGTGTTATTTTTCAATGTGGGCGCTGAACCTACATATTAAACCCCCGCTTTTGGAGAAAGGCTTTGCGATGTCAATCGATACCTTCTTTTCCACGGACTCATGCTACAGTACACCCATCTGCTCCTGGACAGGTCTGCACCTTACCTCTGAATTAACGTAGTCGTTCGTGGTGATGATTTCGGCTAATTTAATAACAGAAATGGTCGAACAACCCAATGACTTGACGATAACAGTCACACGTCTGAGGTGTCTGTGCGGTGTTTTCTTGGTGATTTGGACTCTGCTAAAAGACGGAGAAAGACGCGAAATTACCGTCATTCGCGATTACTTATTTGCTGCCCCTGTGACATAAAGCAACACACGAAGCACTTTTTACACTAGGGCGACTGCTCCAACTTTTATTTCAGCGTTTGCACCGGTATAACGATTGGAATGCGTCTAATTTTATAGTATAGTGTACTTAGTGTATATATGTACTTCTGTGGATCTGTGTATAGTCAGGATGTTTACGACTTGCATTAACCAGGCCCGTGTTGGGTCTGTCTGTCAGAGGATAAAAATGGAAAATGAAGGAAGACAGGAACGGACCAATAATTGTAGCCAACGCTGGGGTTGGGGACGGGGAACGTCATTGTAGCGCCCTCACAAAGAAAAGATTCGAAACTTTGAAAATGATCTTTCTCCTGTCTCTGTACACCAATAAAAGACGCACACACAATGCACTGAAATGTAATCGTATTTATGTTTCGCACAACATGACGCCAGCGGCTGTGCCCTGATACATGCACAGCGCATACTCTGGGTCAGAAGACAAAGCTGCGCGCATGGGGGTTCACGCAGAGAATGCTGCGGCGAAGCCAGGCGCCAGGATCTGACACTGAACCAGATGTGTGGAGGCGCCATCTAGTCAGCGTTTCAGTCAGCGGGCCCGCAGCGCTCACACGCGAGGAAACTCCCGTCTGAGCTGCGACATCCTTCACAGGCAGATACACCATTCAGTTTAGGGCAACCCGTAATTACAGGTAGAGGACGAACAAATTGGCCTGTTATTAGTATATACTTAGGTATACTTTAAATGAGAAACATGTTTTTTTTTTCCTTCTAAACAGCTTCTCCAGCACGCACTTTTAGGCTTGTGTTTCAAAGAAAGGCCCGCACAAAAGTCTAATTGGCCCAGAACCCCGTACGGTTTCCAGTCTTTTAAATACAGATTTATAGTTTTATAGGACGTTTTGAGCTATTTTCTATAGCTGGAACATCTGCAGGCTTTTAATGCAACTGACTGGAGCAGGAGGTGACATTAAATTCTCGCATGTAACAAACCGAGGTTTATTAGGATAAGGACATACAAACGAAAGGTAGTTCAGCTGACAGCTAACTGAATTGATCACATTAATTTAATGTATCATCCTTTTGACGGTTTTTGAAACCACGTAATAAGCATAAATGTTTCTATTTAAAAAAATCGCATGTCTTTTACTGTATGTCTGTAACCCCCATGCCTCATAAAGAGATTCTACACCAAAAATCAATTGTTCATATCATTGTTTCCTGTTGACAATTACTGTATATGAAAAGGATGTATACAGTACATCATAAAAACACCAGTCAATGACACTCTTTATGTAATGGCTTTATTGTATCTTTATGTGCTATTCTGCATGTAGCAAACTATCTAGTCCAAAGTAATAATCATAAATTTGGTGAAGCAGCACATTAAACCCACAGACATCTGGCTTTTCATAATTCTGCATTTAAAACAACAAGGCCATTTGCTTTCCATGTGTGAAAATGGGTCATAGTAATACTTACTGCATAACCACCTATTCCCCATTGAACACATAATCCAACTATTAAGGATAAGTATCTTTGACAAAAGAATATAGCAGACTATCCTGCTGTTAAGAGTGGAAAACTGATAGTTTCAATTTTAAATAATGTTTTAGAATTATTAATAATAATTTTCCAAGTGACTAATCAGGAACACATGGGGAATACATGAAAAATGTCTCTCTTGAATTCACCAAAAATCCCAAAGATGTGCAGTAGATATCAAATTACGAACCTTCAATAAGAAAAGATTTGTGGTTACATCTGCAGTACTGTACTAACACAAATCACACCTGCTTGTGCAGCTGTGTGTATCACTGGAAACAGATGCCAGTTGGTTTGGCTGCTCCTGCAGTGATAAAATGATTTCTCTTGTCATTCTTTTTTGGAAATCACAATCGGAAGTGTGAATTTTAATGTCAGGTTCTGTTTTTTCATCTGCTCTTTTTATTTCAGTCAAGGGTTCACAGTGCATAAAAGAAACAAAACTGATGTCTCTGATGTCTTAACTGAGATTAATCTTGGTTTGAGAGATTAACAATTTTGCATTTTTTTAAATAATAATAATAATAACATCACTTTATTAACCCTTTACAATTTCTTGCATTAGGAATTATCTTTTTGCATACCCCAGCTTGCTCTCCATGAGACACACAGATAGGGAGAGAGCCTGGGGTCAGAGTGCAGGGTCTGCCATTGTATGGCACCCCTGGAGCAGTTGGGGTTAAGGGCCTTGCTCAGGGCTACAGTGGAGTAGGATTTCTCTACCGGCTAAGGGATTTGAACCAGCAACCTTCCAGCCATAGGCACAGATCCTTAGCCACAGAGCCACCACTCTGCCCGCAGACAGGGACTTGAACCCTGGACCCTCAGATTAAAAGTGAGCTATCCGGGCTCTCTTCAAAAACAGTGGAATCACCCAGCATTCCCACACCACTTCAACAAAATATTTGCCTTCAACATAGCTATCTGAATCAGGCTTTGCATGAGCCACAAGACCACACTGCCAGCTAATGGAAGATGTAATCACACCTTTCCCATTTTGTGATTGATGTTTCATCCAACCTGCATTAGTTATACAACAGTGGTTATTACCCTGGTCCTGGAGGGCTCCTGTGTCTTCTGGTTTCTGTTACAGCTGGGATGTTATGTGTAGAGGCTAATTGGTCTCTTTAATAGCACTGCTTGCTTAAATAGACCTTTCTAACCTGTTTCTGCACTCAGTCATTGTTTCATGGTTGTGTTGCTGCAGGCATTTTGTTTTGAAGATCCTCAACAAACAAAACTCTGTTCAATCTTTCCCCAACATCATTACGAAGTTGTTGTACGTTTATATCTGTCTGAACAGCCCTAAATAGGTTGCTAATTTATAATGATCAGGCACAGGAATGTATCAAACACTACCATATATAAAAAGTAAGCCCTTCATTCTACTTGCATCCAATTGCTTAAATTTAAGACACCTGAATGAGAATCGCTGTTAAACACTGAACCTGGCTCTAAATTAATGTTAATTATTACCCCCAAGCTAATGTTTCAAGGGCAGAAATTAGTTTAAAACATCTTTTGAAGTTTAGTTAAAGCAATCAATTAGTCTCAGTAATTCAGCGCTCAGCTGGGACATTAAAAAAAACAGAAAACACAGAAGTCCCCCAGGGCAAAGGTTGAGAACTATTGATCTATGTCACGGCTGCTCGGTTCTGTATTTTATTTATTAGATGTTATTTCATTTCCTTAAAATGATGTTTGCTTAAGCAGAACAGTGGTTACAGCTCTGGATTCCTGAATGAAGGATGTACCTGAAGCACTGCAGTTAGTAATGTTCCAGATGAGCCAATAAGAGGTGGTTAAAATGTCACTTCCCATGAAACTCTTGAGGAAGAAGTGGCTCAAAATGGAAACATTAGTACAGAAAGATTCAATAATAAGCACTTAAATAATTAAACAACCACAACTTAGTACAGCTACTGTATAATGTTATAGTGCAGTGAACTATACACTTTTGACAGTAACTACAGTACATAACAGTACTTTTCTGTGGGCTCATAAGAGACAACTTTACTGGCATCTTCAGAACACTTCGTCATTTATGAAAGGAAAATTAAAACATATTTTACATACAAAGGTTTTGCAAAGCATACTAGAGCCCAGATGTGTGGACTGTTTTTTTTCATTCATCAGGGAGCTAATCTAAAATAGCAATAGTATTAAACCAGATTTTGTTACACACTGACCAAAAGAACTGGCCATAAGATTCTGATTATCTGGAGTATCTTAAAAGAACCAGTGGTCAAATATGTCTCTGCAGAGAGGACAATACGTTTTCCAGTTCAGTAGTGTCTTGGCAGTAGCTATGGTTAAAATATCCGCTTTGACTAGCCTTGATGGTCCAGTGAGTCAGGAAAAGGGTTTGTTTTTAGGTTCCTGCGTCAAGACCATGATCTATCACAATGACATATTATTTGCTACCGTGGTTTTATCCTTTCTGTTTGCAGTCCATCAGATGACTAGATGACTCTACAGATGCAGGCTTTGTAGTTACACAATGCAACCACTAATTCCTTTGTGGTGCTAAAGGTGTCTGCTAAATATGTACAATTAGCTAGCAATTTTAACGGCTCATCTCCTTCCGTTTTAGTTCTTACATCTGTGAAGACACAGAGCCTATGCTGTATTCTACTTAAACATCTCATTTAAGGATTCAGTGGACTGTATTAGTCATTTACTCTGTTGTCTGTAAGATTGATGTATATAGATCAGGTCCACATACAGGAACTTATTTAATTCTGTTACTCTAAATGTCTACATCTGAGATTCAACCTCACCATACAAATTCTCTGAATACACCAAAGGAAACATAGCATTCCCAACGCGTGTGCTTAAAATGGCTGTTTAATCTAAAATATGCCCACAGTACTGTTATTAATTCAGTTACTCTGTGTATCCAGTCCTGCTAATCAGTTCAGTTTGTCATATGCACAAGTGCAATGAAATGCTCATCATTTATGCTGCATTTTTTATGTAAATAAGAAATAACACATATATTGTTTGTAAACAATGTAAAATAATTAAATCACTATTTCCACCCTGCTTTGTAAAGGTTTACAACAGTTCGTTTAACACAGGTACAAAACATTTAAGTTTTTGTAAGCCTGCTTGAGACAAACAGCAGGCATCGCAAGACCTGCATCCTTGCTGAGTGCAGACGATTCTTTTATAATGTATGGTCAGATATCTTCTCACTTAGTTTTTTGTATTTATAAAAGTGTGATTTCTAGGAAAATATTTCATAATTGTTGAATAATATTTTTTAAAAATAATGCCTGATGTGTCACAAAGCTGTTCACTGAGTCTTTACTCGAATGGTTCTGTCTACGGGCTCCAGCCCTGATCTGCTCATGTGTAGTATCTGCCAATACTAGCGTGTTTCACAGCCATTTATTTTTGAACTCCAGAAAGAATTAACAGTGCACTGTCCATTATAGTGGACCTAGAATGAAAAGAGAGGGGAAAAATGAAAATATTTATCATACTGTGCCAAAGTCTGGATCAAACCTGCACTCTTGGAATTCTGTAACATCATCTCTGACTTGGTCAGGTCAATGAAAGCTGAAAAGCTGTGTGAAATCCATTCACCAGTTGTAAATGTTTGTGAAGTTCTCTTGGGTTCCTACCTCTCTATGGCACAGACGTTTACCAAGATATTAGCGTGGACGAGGGTGGCATGATGCCACAGTGGTTAGTATTGCTGCCTTGCAGTGCTGAGACTCGGGGTTCAATCCTGAAACTGGGGTGCCATCTGTGTGGAAGTCTCATGTTCTCATAGGTTTTCTTCCCACACTCCAAACACATACTAGTAGGTTAATTGGCTTTTAAAACTGGCCCTGATGTGAGTGTGTGCGTATTTGCATCTGTGTGTGTGTGCCCTGCGATGGACTGGCATCCTGTTCAGAGTGTATGCTGCCTTGTGCTTGTTGCTTGCCGGTTCCTCCACGAACCTGTATTGGATAACTGCTTAGAAAATGGATAAATGGATGGATTATGCTGGAGGCATGTATAAACTCAAATAAAGAGGGTTTTGCAGAAATGCAAGCATGAAATATCTTCATCAAACATTTATCTGTCACATAAGTTACGTTTGTTGTGCTAATCGTCCCCCATTTGTATTCAATGTTTTTTGTTATTTCATTTTACTTCTTGGTTTCTATATAGTTTAGATTTATTAATTCATTCAGCAACTTCCAATGCAGCACTTATTGAAGCCACAACAGCCGACACTGGGAAAAGTGTTCTGTTTATCGGCAAATACCCAGAAGATGGAATGGATGAAAGGTGTTTTATTCATTGCCTTAAAGCATTCATTCTGGTGGTTACAAACTGTCACAAAAACACACCCTTTTGAATCCATCAATTGTTGATGAAAAGCATGTCATTAACAGTGCATCACTGTGGTCCTAGACTTAGACTTTTCAGCTCTCACACATTTCAGAAAACATTTCGGCATCAGTGTCAAAATAACATCCCTGTCTGCCTCATGACATTATTGCGATCAGTAGTAATTGTCAGCAACTGGGTTTCAATACACATGCTGTAGTAATCACACTGATTATCATACAAGACTAAACAGATGACAAACCCAGGGTTTCCCACTCTGGTCCTGGAGAACTACAGAACTGTCTGGTTATTATTCCAGCAAAGCTTACAATTATTAAATTAAATCAGTCAAGATTACATTAGTTTTACCTTGACATAAGGCTACAGTATGATCCACTGGATGATGTCCTCATATGCTCTGATCAGTACCACTAATAACCAAGCAAGCAGGATCTCCTCTGAGATTTAAACGTACGGTCTTTAGGACAAATTCTAATATTAGTAAACATGAACGGTAAAAATTACTTTCGGCAATATTCATTCTGCTAAGGATATTTTGGGGTATGTTTCATCACATCACAGCACTTACCAATAATAAATGACATCCACCAAACTCCTGTGTGAAACTTTTATCACACTGTGTAAACTAGATGAACATTTATGAAAGTCTCATATTTGTGGGATAATCATGGAAGATAGATGGAAATCTCTCTTTGTGCAAATGTTCTCAATCAACATCAACGTGCTGTTGAGAAATTCACCATGTTCTCCAAGTGGTCCTCTGTAGAGCTGGAACTGTGTGGTTCACCCACAGGAATTCTGTTTAACTGCAAGGCTTTCAATAAATTTAAATTGCATAATTAAAAAAAAATATTTTAATATGTTTTATTTAGCTATGCATCTGTGGCAAAATAAATGTCTTAGCCGAGTCCTTCTCTGCTGGAGTTTGGTTCCTGGACTGAATTTATTGTGTAGTCTGTTTGCCAACATTGTTAAAAGGGACATTTTGCAGTGTGAACCTGGAGTGTTTTCTTCAGTTTAATTGGAAGTTTGCAATAGCCTGGAGGGAATCTGGCTGCAGAAAAGTCTTTCAAAGAAACAATTTCAGTGCCTCTCACCCTAAAAAGACAGCACGGGGAGTCAGCTGTTTATTTTCCTACTAAATAACACAGATTGGTCACAGAGACCCATGTTTAACGCTAACAAGTCAAACAGGCTATTTTTATCCATTTATTTTACGGTTGTTCTTTTAAAAAGTCATGTCATTATACCCACCTGGCTTTATTAACGTCTGGGGCATAACAGTTTACAAGGTTGTATTTGCTTAATCCCATCTAATTTGTCATCCTCAAAATTTCAGAAACACAGCCCAAGTTTAATTCAGGGAGGCAGGAACTATCCTCGTGGTTAATTTTGGATTCTTTTATAACAGGAGTCCCCGGGCCTGCTGTGTAAAAAACTTTAGGGTAAATACCTCCTTTGTTTTTCGCTTAAGCATTTCTTGGGTTTAACACATTGAACTTATTATGTGATTACAGAGAGTCCAAATCCACGTTTTATTCTCATGGTTTTTGTATTTACCTTATTTTGTGCAGTGAGATCCAGGTCTAGTTCTGGCTGTATCTCTTCAAAATTAAACTACCATAGTGAGCAGCATTTCACTTGATAAGGACACAAAATGACTAGATATAAATTGTTTAAATAATTATTATATAATTATATATCAATGGCACTAACAAGGAGGGATTAAGAATGTACCAGAGTTTTACCTAGTAGGAAAAAAAATTGTTTGGATCAATAACAGTGGCGTTCTTTTAGTTTTTTAGTTTGTACTTATGGCATAATTTGAGAGACGTTTTCTCGAGCATTAAGCTCATATGTAATGTCATTCCCATAATTCTTTCCCATTTAGTTCCTTCATTCCACTGATCCAGCTAGGCAGCTCACATACAGATCCCTGCTCTCCCTAGTGGCATACATTGTTACTCTTGTGGGTAAAAATTTATTTATATTGGTTAGGCTGGGAAGAGGCACAAATTAATATTCTAGGGCTTCCAATTACAATACAGCTGGTTTGCAGAGCTCTTCACCAAACTATAGGCAGAATCATTCAGTGAACTCTAATGTCCAAATTTTATCTCTAAGATGCTAGGATTGTAAAACTGTTATCCTCTTATGTAAAATTCAAGAATGATAGTCTGTGAGCAGCGCTCTTTATTAATGTCTGTAAAGCAAGTGAAATGCTACTACTGCTACTGCTTATACCACTATTTCAAAAGTAAATAATGAACGTACAATTATTAACATGTGTTACATGTTCCCCTTTGCTTCAAAACTCTGACCTACATATAAATGATCCGAGTGAGTAGATCTCCCCAGAACCCTCCAAAACACAGACATGACGTTCGTTTCCAAAAATGCGATCTTTGCCGAAGGTTGTTTTCATCAAAAATGTCAGGCACAGACTGATTTATAGCCACCTATTCCTGACAGCACAGCAAAGGCAACCGTGTCATCGATTAATTCTTGGCAAACAAAACTCTTTGAAGCCTGACACACGTTCGTTATAATTACATTTCTTTAAGGGCTGACAGTTTCGACTCTTGTTTCTTGTTTTCCTTTTTTATTTCTTAATAGAGTAGAGGATCTGTAAGTGCCTTTTATCTACCTGGCTTTTTAAAGAAAGGAATACAAAGTTGAAATTTCCTTCTAGGGAATTCCGGACGGCAGGTGATGGTCATCTGGCCTAGGCCCTCCTGCCTTTTTCTAACCCCTAAATAAGTCCTCAGGTGTTCAAATCAGTTTTTAAACAGAAAAGGCGGATCCAAGACTGACACATCATAAAGCTTTCAGACAGATGCCAAATACAATTAGGCATGTGGCTCTGTGCTTCACTTGTCTGGGAGCTGAGCCAGAGGAATGAAGTAATTCATTACAGAAGACGACTCGGCATTGCTGGTAGATTATCTTGTACGAGTTCCCAAGGGGTTGCTCTAGTGTTCACAGTTAGTTAATGTAGAAAGGCCTTAGCAAGTTCCAGTATCCCAGGAGGTTACCCCAACTTGATGTTTTCTAAAAAGGTTGTAAATGAGAAGAGAACATTTGACCCATGCCTTGTTTGACCCATTTTAGTGAAACTAAAATTTGGCCAGTTGTTTCTAGAAGGAGGCCAGAGTTTGGGCTTCAATTATACATTTGAGAAGCCTGTTCCAGATACCCAC
Organism: Lepisosteus platostomus; assembly: GCF_059453375.1. Taxonomy (NCBI): domain Eukaryota; kingdom Metazoa; phylum Chordata; class Actinopteri; order Semionotiformes; family Lepisosteidae; genus Lepisosteus; species Lepisosteus platostomus. The sequence continues at coordinate 10,283,504 of NC_142631.1, read as the reverse complement.
AAGTATTTATCTAAATAAACTGTTAAAGTTTAAACTGCTAAACTGTAAAATTAATTTACAGTTAGAATTAAACCTCTTTTAGTTTATAGCTGTGATTCCATGTTCTTAATTCACGACTAAATCTGAAATATTCCTCTGGATTGATTTGGACTACTTTGGGTTTATATACTTTATTTACTCTAAATCTTACAATCATAGTCCCTCTTATTCTCCTTTGTTCTGGACTGAAAGAGGTTTATCTCCTCTATCCTGTCAGCATATGACAATCCCCAGAGACAAGAAATCATTCTTGTTGCTCTTCTTTGAGCTCTTTCTGCCTATAACATCCTTTTTGTGGTGTGGTGACCAAAATGGAGCACGGTTCCAGGGTTCTAAAAGATTCCTTACTAATGCACTGTAAAGCTTGGCCATAATGTCACTTGATATAAATTGCACACTTTTTGCTGCTTACCCAACCATTCTGCTTGCTCTTTTCACTTACTTCTCCACATTCTCTTGATGAGGGCAGGAGAATCTTCCACTGAAACCCCTCTCACGTACTCCTTTCTGCAGCTCAGAATAATAAGATATGTTGTACAGTGGAAATCCAACTTCCTGTGTAGACCACTCTATCAGTTTCCTAACTGTCCCCGAATCTAAATCATTGGTATAGATCAGGAAGTGCAACAGGCTGATAACATAGACCACTGCTCACATCCACCCAATTAGAATCCCTTATGATGATGTGCTTTTTATACTCTTATTGTTTCCCTTAAGATGGCATACTGTTTCCTAGTCATTAATCAGTTTTTGATTCATGTGTGTACATTACCTCAGATATCTATCACTTTTTAGATTAATCCTTCCTCAAAGGGCCTTATCAAAAGCTTTCTTGACCTCTAAATATGTAAAGATATACACTTCTGTGTTATTGATCATTCTTGTTACTTGTTCAAATTATTCTAGTACTGTATACCTTGGCTGTCCCTTAAAATCACCCCCAAAGTAGGTTGTGCAGCTGAAGTCCTGGAGAGATGCAGCGACTTGCTTCTTGCTTTAATGGCAGCTAATCTCTGACTGACTATTGAATCAATCAGTTGCTTAATTAGGAGGCACTAACAAACTTTTCAAATCTGTGATAATGACTTTTTAAGGCTGCCTATAAAACCTGCAGGATCCTTAGATAATACAGGGCTCATTATTGTTATCTTCATTTCAACCTACAAGAAATATTAATTTAATATGTTTATTGTTTCTTGTACATCTTCCATTATTTATACCCTTTTATCTTGTCATCTTTTCCACGTTTACAGTTTTGCAGTGCTGTGGTACTGACAAAATGCTTTGCATTATTTTTTGTCTCCTTTGCAATAGAGTTTTCTGTCTTCTTGACATTTCAGATGTATTTTATTATAGTATATTCCTTTTCTAGCTTAAACCCGTTGGCCTATTTGTTGGTAGAGTACTCTCTTCTTTCTCTTTTTATCTTAATTTTGCTATTTAAGAATTTGGGCTATGTTTCTGAGGATTTGTATTTAATTGTTCTAGAAATGATTTTTTGGAATCTTAAGTACAGTTGACCCTTCTTTCAGCTACTTACTTACAGTGACCCACCTGCTCACTGTGAGCTCTGCCTCAAACCTTCATAGTCTGCTTTTCTAAGATTATAAACCCTTATATTGGAATAAAGATTAAGCAAGTTGAAATATACATTAACAGTAATTATATAATAGTCTCAAAATAACAGTGGTTGTGTCATATGTATTATATCCTGGTTAATTGGAAAGACCAGGTTAGTAAGAACATCTATTTTAGTAAGAAGATGTGTTAAAAAGCAATCTTTACTTCAAAACATACCAATGTCAGCTTCTGTATTCTGCATAATTTATGTATTAAAACTGAAATCACCCAAAAACAGAATGTTACTTTGCTGTAGTAGAATGTTTTAAACAGTAAAGTATGTGTGCCCTTGTCTGCACTAAGTGGGCTGTATCATAAACCTATTGCTAAACCATTAGAAATCATATTGGCCAGTTTAGATTCTTATCTCTTTCTATCCTCCTGTGGTAATTCCAAGTTAAGATGGGTATTTATCATCCTCCTCCGCTATGTTTCAGCTGCTTCTCTAGTGCCAAACTTACCTGTTAATGCAGCATGCTTAAGGTCTCACATTCTTATTCCTGCTTCTAGCAATGAGGTATAAGTATTTCAGAATGGTCTATAGTCCTAACTCAAAGTGTGGAAATAAACACAGACTCACACAGTACCTGTGCCATTGATTATTAGACCATAGAAAGCAATAGATCATCACCAAATACACCTAAGAAAACTTTTGAAACAAAGAAATCCTGAATTCCAGCATTCCAATATGATAGTGGAACTTTTTCTCCCTTCCTGTGGACCGTCCTCTAAGGGCAGCCACAACATCTGCAAACAATTTTCCAGCTGCCTACATAAACCAGTTTATCTTTTGAAATGTATGAGAGTATAAAAGCAACTTCCAGACTTAAAAGCAGATTTAGATAACGGGGCTTCTGACAGGGTTTATAATAGTTAGTAATAATTCCTTACACTTTCTGGACACTCCACTCAAAACACTTTACAGGTAATTGGGACTCCCCTCCACCACCACCAATGTGCAGCCCCCACCTGGATGATGCGACCGCAGCCATAGTGCGCCAGAATGCTCACCACACACCAGCTCTCAGTGGGGAGGAGAGCAGAGTAATGAAGCCAATTCGGAGATGGGGATTATTAAGAGGCCATGATTGGTAAGGGCCAATGGGAAATCTGGCCAAGATGCCGGGGTTACACCCCTACTCTTTTTGAGAAACGCCCTGGGATTTTTAATGACCACAGAGAGTCAGGACCTCGGTTTTACATCTCATCTGAAGGACGGCGGCTGTTTACAGTATAGTGTCCCCGTCACTATATTGGGGCATTAGGACCCACATGGACCACAGGGTGAGCGCCCCCTACTGGCCCCACTAACACCTCTTCCAGCAGCAACCTTAGTTTTTCCCAGGAGGTCTCTCATCCAGGTAATGACCAGGCTCACACCTGCTTAGCTCCAGTGGGCTGCCAGTTGTCGGTTACAGGGTGATATGGCTGCAGGCCGTTTGATGTTTAGCTTGATTTCGGGCCACACCGTACCCCCGCTCCCTGACGCCCCCTGCTGCCTCCCGCCCCAGCAGACAGCCTGAGCCCCGGCCAGGGCCTGTTGAAGCGGAAGAAGAAGCAGCGCCGGAGCCGGACGACGTTCAACAGCAGCCAGCTGCAGGCGCTGGAGCGGGTCTTCGAGCGCACGCACTACCCCGACGCCTTCGTCCGCGAGGAGCTGGCGCGCAGGGTCAACCTCAGCGAGGCCCGGGTGCAGGTGAGCAAGACCCTGAGCCCCCGGCAGGGCCCGCCACCCAGGACATGCTGTAAGACTGGTGCATGCCAGGGGTAGTCCACATGATGCCGAGCCACCAAGACCTGCTCACTGCGGGATGCTACATGCTAGGACATGTGCATAAGAGTGATGGACAGCTCGATCACATTATAAGATAAGATCACTTTATTGGCCATATACAATTTCTTGCATTAGGAATTTGTCTTTTCGCATACCCCAACTTGCTCTCCATGAGACACACAGACAGGGAGAGAGAAGCTTGGGGTCAGAGCCCAGGGTCAGCCATTTTATACAGGGCCCCTGGAGCAGCTGGGGTTAAGGGCCTTGCTCAGGGGCCCAACGGAGTAGGATTCCTCTGCTGGCCGCGGGATTTGAACCAGCAACCTTCCAGCCACAGGCGCAGATCCTTAGCCACAGAGCCAGTCTTGGTAGGAAGCATATCATATGAAGAACAGCAAAAGAAGATCTGGTTGCTGTGCTGTTTTGCACCGGCAGTGGTTAATACTCAAAACAGTTTGTCATTAAGTCTAATATGCTGCTTTATTTAAAAAAAACACAGAAAGATTCTGGGTTATGGTCACATAGATTCATAGATTGTAGGACATCGATGAGCTGAGCGAGGCTGAAGATCAAAATCTTCTTGGAATAAATCCGTTCCTATAACATGTCATGGTACACTCTTCATTAGATTAACACTACTGTGTGAGAGATAGAGGCTGTCTACTTTGTTTTATGGTTTATTTATGGTGGCTCAGCACATCTTCTTAAATATACTGTAGCTACAGTACCTCATGCATCTACACTTATTACATGATCAAGGGATATGTCTTCTATTTCTGAATGCTATCCTTTGTTACTAGTTTTTGTGTGACAGATTCTCTGGGTTGTAGTACAGTTATGTGCACTGTTATGTGCACTTATTTTGAGAATGTTACAAAACTCACCTTACCTGCTATGTGTATATATTCACCATATTTCACAAGCACAGATAATTTTTGGAGTATCTGAGATTAAATGATCTCAAAACTCTGAATTACTGGTATCTGTAATCCCATTTTAAGAACTTAAAATATTTTCTAGTGAAAGGTAGCCTTTTCATCTCACCTTGCTGACTAACGTATTAATCTAACGATATTATGTAGCAATTTTTTTTTAAGGACTCCAGGGAATCTGCTTTAAAAATAATTTGTGTAAAGGCATGTCTCTTGTGTTTTCAGCTCCATCAGCATATCCTCTTAAATCCCACTAATTTCTTCTCCCAGGTCTGGTTCCAGAACCGACGAGCGAAGTTCAGACGGAATGAGAGGGCAGTTCTTGCCAGTCGCTCTGCCAATCTTCTAAAATCCTACAACCAAGAAGTAGTGATAGAACAGCCCGTCGCCCCTCGGCCAGCCCCCCTCAGCTCAGAGTATCTCTCTTGGTCCTCAGCCACACCCTATAGGTGAGACACTGGACACTATTGCTCTACTTTCCTACTGTGAACTACTGTGTGAATGTGTGGAGCACACATCCCTTAACATTCCTGAATGTAAATGTAAAGATGGTATAGTAGGTATAGTTAAATTTCCAATCAAATTGATATCTATCTCATTCAACAGGGTGTCCCACTCAGCTTTTCAACTGCTAGATATTATTCTGGTTACTTCCTTATTGAGTAGCAATCAATAAAGACATTAAAGGATGGGCATTAAGTAAGCCCTGCTCAAGAATGAAACAGGGAGAAACCATAGCTATCCCCTTGAAGAAAATCAATCCTTAGCTTTGAGCTTTGAATCAGTAAATCTTTAGACCAAATAATGAACCGGTTATTATGAAGTGATGAAAATATAATGATCTATTTCTGTCAACACAACTCTGAAAATAAAAAATAAACTGACTAGCGTCCCAGTACTACCAAAACAGCCACAAATATCTTACAAGTATTAGAGAGTCAAGCAAGTTTGTTGGATTCTAACAGTTTGACAGAAATTCTGCGGTATTGCACTGAGTCAAGAGCCGGTCCCATATTTACAGACGATTCTCTTGTGCTTGATTTGCAGTGCAGTGCCCAACTATAGTTCATCCAGCACACCCACTGCAGGGCAGGGAGTCACCATGGCCAACAGTATTGCCAGCCTGCGATTAAAGGCCAAGGAGTACAGTCTGCACCAGAACCAAGTGCCCACAGCAAACTGAACTTACAGCTTTTCAGCCACAGACCCACGAACAGACTGACAAATTACCAGGAAAACCACACTTACTGACCCAGGATCTGTGACTGCGTCTTTGAGTACAAGTCTGTTGAAAACCCATGAGCACTGATCTGAACCAGACTTTGTACAGTGCTGATGTTGAATGCAACACGGTTGCTTTGTTGTCTAAAAGAAGCCATATATTAGTATTGGAGATGTACAGGACTTCTATTTTTATATCATTTGTGAAAGGCTTTGTGTTGTGAAAGGCTTTCATGAGTTATGTTCTTTTTTTCGGCAAACATGGTAAAATACCAATACCCTCTCAGCTGAGTTTCCCGTTTGCATTTTTTGTTCCAATTCTACAGCTGTACTTTAAAGGATATTGTGAATGTCCAAGGATTTTAAGGGCAGGGTACAGGAGAATAACTGGTTGAATACCACAGACTTCACTAAAAGTGAAACTATTTGTTTTTGACATAGCAAGATGGAAATTGTGCAGTGGAACTGTGATTACACTACAGTTTTTCCTTAGTGAGAAGATTACTGGATTTTTTTCCATTGCTTTGTGAGGCAGGAATGATCAAAATGCTATGCAGAAAGAGAGAGACAGAATGTGCAGAGGTTAAAGAGTTTATTTATTGTAAGCAACATTCAATTTTGTTTTTGGTCTGTTATCTTTTTGATTCACTACTTTCAATGGATGGTGAGGACTGCATTGTTTTTTTTTCCAGAACTTTCTTGATTCTAGGTTTCCTCATCACATGAATTGCTCTACATAGAAAATAACTCAGTGTAGAGTTTCAACTGTTATTCTCACCCTTTGCATCTAGGTCTCAAGGATTTTACAATCTGGTTTTGTAAGTGATGAAGGCAGTTAACTACAGGATGCTAAAAGATAAGTGTCTTTACATTCTCCGAGGATACATTACGGCCAAACCGCCCACTACGTAGCAAATAAATGGCTTCGCTTTCTCATAGGGAATGCTGGGCCCATGTAGTTTAAGCCTCCCAAGGAGAATTTTCCAAACTTTTTAAAAAACCCTTAAAAATTGCTTGGAGCCATCAGAAGTAACTTCCTATGAAAAACATATTGCCAGCTGTGGGTGGATTTAAATGTGGAGTAACCATGACTTAAGAATAAAGAAGACACTCAAGAGACTATACAAGAGGCAGTGAGTGACCGTTCCAAACCCCAATTTCTTGACTTACAACACTGAGCCCAATTTGACATTTTTCAGATTAGCATGTGAAAGCTCCACTTTTCCATGGACTTGAACTTTCTTTGCAAATCTCGAGGTCCAGGTCTCACCAGCTTTTAAATACACAGTGTGCACTCTCGGTTCTGTGCTCTGCAACGAACGATTGCTTAACAAAAACATGCTGTCACCACTTGTCAATGCAGAAATCACTGCGATTGCCCTGCTACTACTGCAGTAGATTCCAGAGTCCTGTTAGACTCTCACTGAAATTCACGACAGTGTTTTTACAATTCTGTCTCTTGTAAAAAGATCGGCCAGCTGTTGTGTGTGTGTCTGTATTTCTCTCTCTCTCTCATTTGTACAAATAAACATATATAAAAATTTTGGAATAAAGATTTTTGAGTGTGATGAAATCTGCACAAACAAAAGAAAAAAAGAAATGAGCTTCTTTTGGTTGCATTTCACGAGGTCATTCTTACAATGTTATAAGAACATGATGGTCTGGTAAGAATTACTCCATTTTACAGGCGGAATTAAATTAAGCTTTGTTTCTCACATACTTCTAAAGAATGTTAGCTTCCTTGCAAATCGAATCGCAATTAAGTATCGAGACTGGGTTTGTTTTTGTTCTGAAGACAAAAGCGTCAGAAAACTAGAATTACGAGAGCAAAACATCAAAACAAGAACACTTCAGAACATTTCTTTCAAAATGCTACAGTAAAGGGGTTGTACTGTTGATTTTGGCTAGACAAGGTCAGATTATTAGATCGTCCTTGGCAACAGTTCTGAAAATCAAGACTTTTCCTGGCAGAGAAGGGAAGAAACTGTAAAGCACCCATCAGTATCACCTCCCCCAACCTCTCATCACTACCAAACCAGTGCGATGTTAATTTCCATCATAACTGCGTACCAGATGGTCATTATGCGATTCAGTTTCACACATAACAGCCAGTTTCTGTATTTTCTCTTTTTTTTTTCCTAAAATGCCTGAACATGGAATCACCCACCGCTCAAACAAAAATGTAAAAAAAAAACTACAAGAAACAAGGTTCCAGTTAGAAGTCCCCATAATTATATTTGAAGGGGAAAAACTGAACTATAATTGCTGGGTTTTTGGTGAAGTTCCTCTCCTGTTACAGCATGGCTTATGTGGGGACAGAGGTTACTTCCAGGCAGCCCTTGTGTTGGAGGTCACTCCATTCTTATCAGGTTACCTTATGCCCATCCACTCCAATTAGAGGGGTGCCTGTGATTTCTCATTTCAGACCTGGAGCAAATCAAGTAGAGGCTTAGAAATGGGAAAGGTTAATTCAAGCTCCTCTTACTGCATTTCACTTTTACATCCACCATTGCTAAAAATCTCCCTAGAATATTTTTAGTTTGGAAGGGCCAGTCTATTTCTAAATACATAATAGAAACAAAATCCTCAAAAGAGCATGTTTGTTGAGCTTAGTTAAATAAATTTAAAAAACAATCCTTGTGTATGAGTATCATATGTTGTATATTTCATATAATGGCAGATGGTTAAAGCTGAAATCACTGCTTCAGACCCTCTTAGATGTTACCAGGACTTTAGCAACAGGATCTCAAAATTACATAGCAGCGTCGCCACCTTAAAGCTTCATCTGGACAAATTTTAGAAATAAAGCAAGTTTGGGCCTTGAAGGTGAGACTATGCTAAGGGTGCTAGCTGACCAGCAGGTGGCACTCTTTACTCTAGAATTTCCAAACCAATGCCACAATATGATAACAGCGTTCATTGCGCTGTAGGAGAGGCGGTTCTTTAGATGAGACATTTGTCCTGAATACTTGGTCATTAAAGGTATCATGGTGTTAGTTGCAATAGTAGGTATGTTAATAACAGTATCCTGGTTAAATACATAATGTTTCACCCCATACCCCCCCTTAATTAAATGGGTGACGTAATTTCTCTCTCCTCCATGTGGTTTGCCTTCAAGTGGGGCTGACCGTGCAAAATCCTGGCTGTGCATCACTTGTTGGATGAAGTGTATCTCCTCTTAAACGAAAGCAGGACAGAAATGAATTCAATATAGTAATTTACAGAAAAGGAGCAAAAACATCCTGTGGCCTCTCATAGCTTGTCCATGCCTTAATTCCTAAATGAGAAAAAATACAAAGATCATTCCAAGACTGAGGTTTCAAGTTTTATACTCCGGCATGAGCTGAGCATCCACTACAAGATATCTAGTGAAGAATCAGATTATCAGACTACAGAAAGAACTTATTGTTATATTCTGTGGTCCAGCTGGACACAGGTCATGTAATTGCTGTAGCAAGATTCAAGAGTGCAGCAAGATGCACTCAGCCTTTGCCCCTCATACTACAGAAGGTATTGGTGTCTAATGAACAACAGACATCCCACTGCTTCATGACAGAACGATTTGGGCTTGATGTCATTTGCTTTCTCCTTAATTGCCACCCTTCCATCTCACAGCAGTGTTTCCTTCACTTATTCACCTCAGGACAATATCCTCTGGACAAAAAGTCAACAACAGCATCTGTGCAATTCATGATATATGGGAACCATGGATTTCAATCCACTAAGCGCCTGGTTTTCCAAACATGTTTTGTTATTGAGTAAACCCATGATTGATTAACTATAGTCTTTTTCAGATTTCCAAATGAAGACAAAAAATGTTACATTCTTTACTATGCACATTCATGATTTTGCATAAGCCTTGTAAATAATTTACTGATGCAGATTCCAAGATCCACATTCAATGCTCTGGAGCTTTTTTTTTTAATGCAGAAGTCTAAAAGCCCACAACATCCAAGGCACACTGTAGAACAAGTGTAGAAAAATGAACCTTTGGTTCCACTTAGTCTTAAAAAACTGTGATTTATTGTAAGGTAGAACATAATCTACCAGAACAAAGGTGCTAGTTTGAGTCATGTTGTTTTTGATTAACAGCCTTTTAATTGAAAGCCTAAAAATATTTTCAACTTTAGTCCCTGAATGAAATGCAGTTGACTTTTTAAAAACTGTTCACACCTTTTAAGTGATTAATTGTATCAACTATTAGTATTTTCTTAATTACAGGATTTGTTTTGTTATTCAGTTGAGTATAATATAATTATTTTTATTATTGTAATTGCAGTGTTCTGCAGTATTGAAATAAAATAGAACATAAAATAAACATAAAATTAGTTTACGTTCAGGGACATCAATCTGTCCTTCAGAAAACTAAAATGGTTTATTACCAAACATAAAAGATGTTTTTCAGTGATCTGTAGCAGAAATACACAGTATGTAACCTCCTATATAACGCTCAGTGTCAAATATTCTTGTAGACAAATTAATTTTGAGTTTCTAAGTGTATAAAACTGGAAAATTAGACTCAGGCGAGATTACTTTAAGATATTACAAGCAAAAAGCAAAATCAATCTGTCATGTTTGATTGCTAGTAGCTAATTGATTCTTGGATTTCAGCAATTTTTTAAAGAAGCCAGGGTATTTGCTACAACAACATGGCTGGATGGCTTATTTCATACTTATACCACCATTTGGGTAAAAAAAATGTACATCATATACACAGTTTTAAATGTTCGTAACCATAACTTGGGGAAAAAAGAGCTTATGAAAAGCTTGTGTGAACAGAAATACAAATCCCTTATTTTTTATGATATCTTCACTGTATTTAATAACAGTTAAAAAATGTTGGCAAAGGAACAAATATGCTAAGTCATTTAGGACCTTTAAACACAGTACTACAGCAGGGCCGTCCAATTCTGGATCAGAAGAGTTAGTGTGACTTCATGGGTTTCATTCCAGCTCAGCTCTTAATCTAAATCAGCTCATTCCTGGTTTAACAATATAGCCCAGTTCAGCTGCTGGTGATTTAAATCAAGTTAGAAAACCTTCAGACACAGCGCCCTTTCAGGATCACTATAGGGCATCCTGTACCATGAAATGCCGGGATTTGATTAAAAAGGAATTATTGGAGGACACAAGCCACTAGGTGGCAGAAGAACCCAAGGATTTATATTTTGAACTCTCAATGCTGCGATCCTGTTTAAAAAGTCCTGCAGTACATCAAGGACAGTGTTGCTCCAGAAAAGAAAATGAACATTGAATGGCAAAGCAAAGACATATTGAGGCACAAGATGTGCAACAACGGAACCATGTTTATAGAATGCATGGAATGTTTCTTAAAAGTGCATGTACCACAATCATCCAAGCTACAAAAGCTGTAAATGCAAGTTACAGTATTCTGTATGACCAACCATTTAGCATCAGTGACTGCAAGGTATCTGTGCCTTATACAGGTTATCACATCAGGGTGATCAGGTTGTCACAGCTGTAACATCCCTCTAACTGAGTCTATACAGCACGTGGACACAAGGATCATGTCTTGGGTTTGAACAAAATCCTCTGTCACCAGTTTTCATGTGAACGTTGTTGTAGCACATACAATGTGTGAATCACAGACATTAAATGGATGGTGTTTACATTTTTATGTTTGTTCCATTTTCAAATCTTAAACATCAGAGAAGTTAGAGAACTAGAAAACCTGGTATATAAAGTGGAAAGTGGTAGGACTGGTCTTGGTTGCCATTGCTATTGTCTATTAAGCCACAGTTTAGCTAGAGAACTGACATGAACTGTGATCCTTGGGTGAGGAATGACAAGCCGTAGTTCATCAGTTCCTTAATTAGGAGATACTTGCATGTTCTCACTACAGGTCTGTGGTTCTCCTGGAGCAGGGATCCCGGTCTTAGTATTGTCTTGTGCCCCTTCTGTTGATAAACCAGAAACAATCTAAATAGACTGTGACCCAATCCTATAGTGTTGTCTGGTTCCCCCCACTGGTCACAAGAAGCATTACAAATCAACTTTCATTTTTACTCCTTCATCCTTTGTATTTTTGGCTCTTCAGACAAAAAGATGAATTACTCATCAGTATGCACGATGAATAACCTTTTAAAAGACCTTCTTTACAGATGAGTCATGTTACTGAAGCAGATCTTCAAGGATCTATTAAAAAACTGAATTAAATCCTTAGATCAAAATTGTTCTACCAGCCACATGAATGTTTACAACCTTTTTCTAATGATCTGTAAATTTAATCCCAGAATGACCCAAGCTGGCAGGAGATTTTTGATTTTGTTGGACATTCTTTTTGTGCGATTATGGGAAGACTGCTTCAAGTGATACAACTGAAGAAACTACACCAGCTCAAAACTTGCACTTCATCTTTAACTGGACACTCCACAATACATCGTTTCTCAATCTGCATTTTGATACTTTGGTTTTATTGACTTACAGACAAAACATTTATCCATATAATTTTCGTGCAGATACAAAAAAGGTTACAATTCCAAAAAAGAACTACGAAAATAACAACAAAGTGGTAAATCCTTTGACATAATACAATGTTTCATAGGCAGTGCAGATGAACAGTGTAGCAGTTGTCTGGAGAGTGCTTTCCATTATTGACGCCTCTCAACTAGCATGTATGAAAGATGTAAACTTGGTGCTGCAGTGATTTTAATTAGTTCAAATACATTCATTAAATTTGGTGAGCAAGTTACAGGCTTTTAATGTTTCTACATCACCATCATTTTACATACACTCAAAGTACTGTGCTTTGACGAATATGGAATGTATCCATTTTCCATCTTGAAACAGTGCAGTGTTTAACGCTCAGTTCACACTTGTGGCAATCCTTAAAGATGAAGGTAAGACATCTTTCCCACAGGACGTCACTCACAGTGACCAAGTGGGATTCATTTAACCATTTTCCCTTTACCTCAATGCAAAACGGACATGAGAACAATTTGCTTTCAACTGGAAAAAGTGCCGTCTAATGGTGACTTAAGCTGTTGTTTTGCAAATGAGGAATTTCCAGCAAAAGTAGGACATGATGAGCACAAACATTCAAGTCCTAATTATACATTTTATAGTATAACACAAGAGCACAGTTTGATGAACGTTTCTGGCACCGAAGATCTCACTGAATTTGTAAATTTAAGTGTGCCTGTATAAACACTTAACCATGTTTTGTGCATTATATAAACATTTAGCAAAATAAACATTAATTGCTATCACAATACATGCCAATATCAAATAGTTAAACCAGATACAGTAGATTCTTTAAATTCCTTACCTGGCAGACCAAGCTCAAATGAACATCCATTCATACACTCGGTTAAGATGATTCTGCTATGTGGCAATGGCCAAGTTATTTTTTCATAACTTCAAGAACTGTAGTAAATTTTCATGCCATCCTTTGAAACAGACTTAATTGTGCAGCAAAATGCCATCTAATGATTAAAATGGTCTTGTCATGTGCCTGCCTTACATCCAACATCTTATTTCTCAACAAGAGGCTTTCATCTGATAAGAGAGATACAGAACAGAGTAAGAAACTTGTCAAGGAAATGATTAGGTAAAGAAATATTTGTTCAGAGTTCTTTAGTGTTTGTTTAACGAGAAAAAGGACGAAATGCATATTATCTGCTCAAACAGGGTCGAAGAAAAAGGGTCCAAGGAAAAGTGTAAGCACAGTTCTTCTCTTTTGCAGGTAAGGGACAGCACCTGCTACCATGAGATACCTTTTTTCTTCTTGCAATTCAATTATCGATTTTTTTCCTATGGTTAGGTAGACATGGACCGCTGGGAGAAAATATATTTTATGAAGCTCATTTGTGAAATGACGATGCCTCAATGAACACAAAAAAAATTAACAAACACCTTTGCTTAAATAATTCCTAAAGCTTGCAAATCCATCTCTGACAAAGTGGATTTTCTGTTGATTTTAAGCACTTAGAAATACTGGACTGCACTGACAAAAACTTGGTATTATGGTTAAAGAATTTCAAAAGATTAAAGAAAAAAATCACATTCACCAACTTGTATGAAACTAACACTCTCGGACATGACCAATAATTCACCAATAAGCGGCCACAGCAATGAGGATCTGGACAGCCATGGAGACACAGGGAACTTGTGCAACAGTGTAGGCCAGGGAACGTGTAGGAGCTTTCAGGGCACACAAATAGGCGACAGTGTGGACTAGCCGGCCTACAAAGAAAACCTGAAAGTGAATTCGGGCTACAAGCAAGGTTGGTTCTGTCATGGAGTAAACGGCTCCCAGAAACAGGAAGGGGAAAATATTCTCCATGTCGTTGCGGTGAGCCCTGAAACAAACATAGAAATGACAGGTTTAAATAGGCAAGTCCAGTCAGCCTTCACTTTCAAAACAAAACTGTAGTTCTTTTTCCACAATGGCAGGACAAAACTTCAAATGTAGCAAGATTTGCACCCAGTTTCATAAAAAGATAGAATTTCAAAGTCCAAGTTGAAAAATGTTTCGATTTATACAATGAACATGTCTGACAGTACTACATACTGTATAACTCAGGTTATGGGACAATTCTACTCTTTCTTTCCCATTAAACTCACTTTTTGGGCAATGGTTCTCAAACTGTGGTACGCATACCAGTTGTGGAACGCGGAGCGCCGCCAGGCGGTATGCCATATGACCCCGGAACTTTGTTGTGTGCACTGAAAAATTGGGACAGGTTTTCAAAATGTTCTATTTGAATAAAATTAGTTTGTGTCAAATACACAGCCTACGTACTACGATACAGCACGCGCTAATACTTGAGTGGAGACAAGAGCTATAATGAAATTCTATACCATTCTACAGAAATACATGCTACAAAGGCAAGTGACCAATTGTATTTAAAAAAGGTTATCAACCAACGGTCCTCAAAACTGCTGCCATTACCCCCGTGCAAAAAGCCTAACATGGCTCTCGACAATCTTAATAATTTTCGCCCCATCTCCAACTTACCCTTTCTTGCAACAATTCTAGAATGTGCCATCACATTTCAGTTTCATAACCAACTCATGGCAAATAACCTTTTCGAAGCCCTCCAATCTGGCTTCCGTCAACTTCACAGCACAGAAACTGCCCTGGTCAAAGTCACTAACGATCTTCTAATAGCGTCTGATTCTGGTTCTCTTTCTTTACTCATCCTTCTTGATCTCAGTGCTGCTTTTGACACTGTTGACCATGGCATCTTACTTTCTTGTCCTGAGACTGTTTGGAGTTTCTGACACTGCTCTCAAATGGCTCAAGTCTTACCTCACTGATCGCTGTTACTTAGTCTCTCTTAATGGGTATACTGTAGGTCTGAAATTGGTCTGGTGTTCCTCAGGGCTCAATACTGGACCCCTTGCTCTTCAGCATTTACAGTACATGTTTCCACTTGGTCAGCTTTTAAGATCACATGGCCTCAGCTATCATTTCTATGCTGATGATACTCAAATATACATCCATACCAAACCTGACACTGATGTGGCTGGCTCTATTCTATTTAATTGCATCTCTGACATAAAAACCTGGATGACTAAATTTCCTTAATCTTAACTGACTACGCCCTACTATATGTTATCACTAACTGTGGCTGAAAAGCTTATCAACACATTTGTGTTCTCTTTAATTGACTACTTGACAAATTGACAGCGAGAATGCTCTGTTCTAATTGCATCTCTGACAAAAACTTGGATGACTCAAAATTTCCTTCATCTTAGCTGACAAGACTGAAGTCATGCTAATTGACATCCCCCATCAGCTTCGTAAAGCCAATCCTGTAACCCTATCTGTAGATGGTTCTATACTTGAGCTTCAGTCTAAATTGAAAAACCTTGGGGTGATATTAGATTCTGGCTTAACATTCGACCCACATGTGCAGCATATTGTCAAAACATCTTTTTTTCCCACCTCAGAAATACAGCTAGACTACGCCCTACTGTATGTTATCACTAACTGTGGCTGAAAAGCTTGTCAACACATTTGTGTTCTCCCGAATTGACTACTTGACAGCAAGAATGCTCTACTCGCTGGGGTATCTTAACTGCAGTATGTGCAAAATTGGGCAGCCAGAATCCTGACCAGGTCTAGTGCAAGTGACCACATTACTCCTATCCTGGAGTCCTTGCACTGGCTTCCTGTCAATTTCCTTGTGGGCTTTAAAATCCTCATGCCCACCTATAAGGCTCTGCATGGCTTGGCACCTCAGTACCTACAGTATCTGAACTTTTATCGCCTTACTCCTCACCTCGCAACCTTCACTCTTCTAATTCTGGTCTCCTAACTGTCCCCCAAGCCCATCTACATTCGATGGGTGACAGGGCCTTCTCCTGTTATGCCCCCAAGCTCTGGAACTCTCTCCCCAAGGATATCAGAGAGTCACCTTCTCTAAACTCCTTCAAATCAAGGCTCAAAAACTTCTTTAGAATAGCCTTTACTTTCTTTACCCCTCTGCTTCTACTTTTCTTAGTACCACCATCCACGGTCTCCTCTGTCTATTGTAATTTTGTTTTATCGTGTGTTTTCTTTTTATTTATCGTTGTCATTCTGTAAAGCGCTTTGAGAAGCCACCGTTAAAGGCGCTTTATAAAATAAAATTTATCATTATCTTCCACTTTACTTTTTTAGAGCACAGTTTCAATGCTAGGTTTGTACTCTTGAAAAATGAATGCATCCCTGGCTGTTATCTGAGTGACCAGCAAAAAAAAAAGGACTATATCCAATGTAACTTCAGAGTCTCTCAATGGCAAAAGACTGAAAAGGGAGACTGCAACCTGCTTTGAATCAATTGGAAATTGAAACCAAATGTGAAGTCAAGACTGACGTTCACTACTAAAACCACATCTTAGTGCCCCCTCTTCCAGTAGCTATGACTCTTCAATCACAAACTGCTGTTTCATACTTCCATTACGAATTCTGAGAGTTCCACAGATCTGTTGTCTCTTCATCTACTTCTAGAATTACAATCCCACCTAATATTCCTTATTCAAACACATTCATTACATTTCTCAGTTAAACCAATGCTAGAAGTCTCTAGGTAATTGCTTTATGCTCATGCAGTTGTGTTTCTGCCTTCTGATGATTAAAATGCCCTGGGTGTACGTCAAATAATGCCAGTTACATCTTATAAAAACACAGTAATTGGGGAAAAAACTGTTTTTGATTGTTTTTATAAGTTATGTCTCATTCGTTTTGCAATGCTTTTTTGATGAGTTCACTATCCCTAGATACCCTTCTCTTCATTAATGCATGGCTTTTAGACAATCATGGTTTTGTGGAGAACAAAAAAAATGGAAAGTTTTCCTAATACATGCCAGTTTTTTTGTTGTTTTTTTAAAATCTTAAGCCATCGTGTGGCCTGAGAAAAAAAATAAACTCAGTTTGTCATCACTGTGAGTGTTCTTCATAATTGCATCACAAACACGGAAGATGACGACAGTGGGAAAACACGATTTACACCCAGTTTCATTATTTGTTTTACCTTGATGAATATTATAAATATTCAAAACAGCAGAAAACAAAACAGACGTGAGCTGCCTACAAGAAATATGTAATAAATCCTCATTCCTAAGTAGAAAGAAATGTAAAATGATAACAGGTGGCTGGAAATTATCATCAAACATTCACAGCTCCTGTTTATTCTAACTGTTAATGGTACCATGAGGAGACTGCATTCACTCCCTCATTCCCTGCTATGAACAACACTCATCTCTTCCTGGCACACACACAATGTTTAACAATCCAAGTTTGCATACCTCCTGCAAATACTGTCAAGGGCTACAGAGAAGCAGTCTGAAATATTTCAGAAGCTGTCTCTGTTCATCACTTGAAGTTGTTGTGTAGTCCTGGTATTGGCAAAGTGTTTTTCCTCTTTTACATTTTTAAAAACAACACCTTTCAGCAGCTGTATTAGATATTTATTCATATTCACTAAGTGAAAAGATCAATGTGCAAAACTACCTTTCTGAGCTGTTTCTACTGTGTTTTCAGAATGATGATACTGTTTCCGCTAAATTCATTATTTTTTTTTGCTTAAGACATTAAAAAAATCAAATTAAAACTTTTTGGCTTTAACAGAGTACTTGTCATATAAATTAAAATGACCTGAAGGTGGAAGCTTCAAAGAAAGACAGCAGAAACACATTGATAACAGAATGAGGAAAGGACAGATTTTCCAGTCACAGCAGGACAGATTTCACCTGAACCTTTACTAATATTGAATGTAATGACACGACCATTCAAACAGCTGGAAACATCATCTACAGAGTGGCTGAGAACAATGATGTATGTTGTTCTTCAATGTCATCCCCAATGTCATTATACAGATACCTATGATGCTGTGACACTTACAGCAACATCAATGTCTTTAGTATATTATGAAATAAAAATGTTTTTTGTTCATGGTCTGTAATGACTGTGAATCTTGCGGGTTACGAGGAAGAAACAAAAAAAGAATAAAATTCTCACCTACAGCCTCTCTGAACATGGTAATGGACCTAAACAGCTACACAGATATACTGGACATAAACATGTATAAGGAGAAGGGATATCATAGCCATTTCAACCTTCCTGTTTTAGGGTCTTGTGTTGAAAATAGTCTCCAGAGTCCAATCTACACAGAAATGGCCCCAATATCATTGGTGCCTCCAGCATTTTTACAGATTAGACAGGAGATGAAAACATTTCCTTCTATTCAGACTACAGTTAAGTAAATGTTGGTGTTAGCGGTGCCAGCCCTAGCGATAATGGCATTGAATTGGGCCTCACAAAAACAAAACCTGAGATGGTCTTATGAGGGAATTAACTGTTCCAACACACTAACTGGACATACTCCAACTCTTAAAAGTAACCAGCTTCAATAATACTTATCTCAAGCTACCTTGTTGATGGTTACACATCACAAAGCAGATGTGAAAAGAATCCTTCTACTTGTACATTGCAGATTATGTAACATCTCCATCGAACTGTATAATGTATATAAATATACATTATAATCTTAATAAGATTTAAAAAGATGGTATCAATTTAGTGTCTTAATTATTTCTGGTATAGATATACTTGGGTATGAAACATCCAAAGTTAAGATACTAGCTGAGCAAAGTGGATTCATTACTCATTTAGTTTCAGCAGTTCTTACACAGTTACTGTTACACAGTTACAGTTGTAGGTAGATACCTATTCTATATGTGCATGTATGCATTACATTTTGGTCATGAAGCCTAAAAGATTGCCTCATGACAGCTATATAAATTATGGTTAAATATTCAGAAAGTTGAATATTGGAGTACAGCTCACCTCTATGTCACACATTTTTTACTACTAGGTGTCTCAGGAAGGCTATAATAATTGTTAAAGATACCAGTCATCCTGGTTCCTCATTTTTCTCCCCCCTTACTAACGCCCTCTGGTAAGCGTTATAGGAACATAAAGGCACGTCCAGACTCAGAGACCGTTTCCACATGCTTCAGATTACTGAACTCTACCCCTACCACTGGCTCACACTGATACACTGATGGGTTTTTTTCTTCTCTAAGATGTGTGTTAGTTAACTTGTTGTTGTTGCTGCTACTATTTCTGTCTTTATGCATTTTGGTGTTACCTTAATGTCTTTGTATTAGAGCATACATGCATACATACATTGCACTTGGGCATATGACAATAAACTGAACTGGTAATGAATTCACTTCAGTTCCCCAAAAATGTATTCAAACGGACTTTTACAACCAAGGAACTAACTTAGTGATTTATACTGATGCCAGGTGGGTAGCTGCTTCAGCACAACACAAACACAACGTTTCGGCCGTGGAGCCTTCTTCGGGTGTAGCCTTCTTCAGACACCTGAAGAAGGCTCCATGGCCGAAACGTTGCGTTTTCTCTCTTCTTTTTTTTCAGAATGGAATAAACTTATTACTTGTTCCTATACTGATGCCAGACTACATAACCAAGTCCCTTTTATTCTTATTAACTGCATGCTGGTTACAGTCTGTCTAAATTATATATATATAAACATTTAATAGATTACTTTAATATTTTCTTAACATCAAAATGTCGTGTAGTGTCCTGTGTAAGTAAGAAGTTATGTCTTTGACAAGCTTTATTTTATAAAGCAAACTAGAAATGTTAGTAGGTCATATTGGTATATAAATACACCAAAGAAAACTTAAAAACCTGATGCACCGATGGGTTAAATATCACAATATTACAGGCACGGCAGAGATCTGTGATGTAGAAGCGTCTGCTGAGAGTTGTTTTGCTCATACTCCAGAGTGGAAAGTTTTTGGAAAAGAAGCAGCTGCCTTTTTTTTTTTTTACACAGACTCCCACTATCCAGACCAGCTATTTCCTGGCAAGCTCAGGATTTGATAGGGCTCCAGGGGCTACACTACATTCTCCATTTCTTGTAAAAAAAACCTGCTAACCCTCAAACAAGCCATCTTCCTAGATTCATCAAGAAAGCTATATTCCATCTTAACCTGTGAGGAACAGGGAGCTAATCGCAAAAGGTAACAACAGATCCGTCGCCAGAGAACAGTCATTTATCTTCTAGCATCAAGCAAAACATTTGCCTTTAGAAGACAAAGGATCTAAAACAAAAACCAATATAACTCCCTAACAGCCTTGAATTAATTTAGCTTTTTTTGAGAAACTACAATTTGCTGTAGTTAATGCAGAAAAACACCAGTGTGTTCCATCATAGAACAGTCCAGCAGTAAGACACACAACACACAGTATATATTGTGAAATGAATGTGCCTGACTCAAGGTTGCACTAAACAGAGCGGTAATTAATTGTGGCTTTGTATTTATTTCTTTTTGGTTTCCTAAGTGTTTAATGCGAATAAACTGTTTTGAAATCCTCTGTGACACTGTTTACTGGATTCCCCAGTATTTGTGTAGCTACAATGTTTTTACCAAGCAGTACCACAAATGTCTTCCACAGAGCCTCCTTAGGTACTCCTTTACCAAACGGTTTTCAAATTTGACCACATACACTTCTTTTTCCATCTCCCTGGTTGGCCGTTTCTTTGAAACGTCCGCAATTTAACATTTCCTGGAGAACGGTGAAGGGTTATATTTGTTTAACAGCAACAGGCAAAAGTCAGATTATATTATTCTTTATTGATACTAGATTTACACACTACTTCCTTTATTTCCTTTTTCTCCCCCCAACATGTTATTTCCAAAGATTTGAAAACAAAGTAAAGGAATGCACACAAACTAAATTCCAAAGTCAGTGAAATGTTACCAACCATATTATTTTTGAGGGATACAGTTTAATCATAAATGTCACTTTATCAATAAAAAATGCCATCCCTTCTATATAAAGTGCACACAAATGGTGTTTACCAGATACAGTCCATTTCTCATTGCAACGCTGAGTAAAAGAGTCCTTAACCACTTCACGAAGCATGCGAAAAATATTATAGGGAATATTTTGATTACCAGAAGAATAATAGTGATCAGTGTTTGAGAATAACTGAAAATGTACTCTAGTAATTATCATAAAAAGTCATCTTTAACGTAACCCATAGTAGGAAAACTATGGACAACCGTCAAGTTAGCGTGACATTTATATATAAATGTGAAAAACGAAAAGGAACAAAGAAGTCCAACTGTAGCACACATGTCACATCCTTATACTTTATGTTTAATAAAAAAATAATAAGAGGACCACGAATTAAAGCTTCTTGAAACCAAAACTGTCCATGTATGTCAGGCTTGAGAAATCATTCCGTGTCCTATTTTGCCCGTTATGAAAAAATCACGGTGGAAACGTCCAGAAAACAGGTTTTACAGAAATAATACTTGCGTACGTCGTAGTGCGTCAGACGGACCTTGATTTCGTTGTTTTGAATAGTGGGCAGATCATTTTTTAACTCGCCAAGTTCAAACACTATTAAACCATAATATTTGGATTACACGTTTTATTATTTACGCAGTGCCGTTGGTGGCGTCTTCTAAGCTATCTAAACTTATTTTTTACGCCTACACTTATTCAAAACACTGCACTTACCTTCTGCATCTTTCCACGTCTGGGTCCTCTCTGAAGTACTGGATTCCTCCATGTCGCAGTGCATCTTCGGGATTAGCAAACGCCTGAGATGAAAAGAACAAATCACTCCCTACAGAGTGAGGTATGTATCGATACTTGGCGGATTGATATTTATTTTGCGCGGGGACCACCCCCCTCTTTTGCGTGGGGTATTTAAAAAAGTTTTAATACGTGAATGTAAAGATTAAAAAAAAGTCATTTTATATATTTAATCCCCCAAGGCTTTGCTGTAAAACCTTTACACTATGTTCCAGCAAAGAAACATCTGTATTCCGGCGACTCGCCTACATTCTTTCAACACACGGCTACACTGAAACGTAGTTTTTAAGCTGTTGTTTCCTAAAGGCGACGATAGCACAGGTACATATTGTAACATTTCTTTTTAGCAAAGGACAATGTATAACAATAACAACGTGAGAACAAACGCTCACCTTTTTACGGAGTCGTACTTGTCCTGTGATAACAGCAATGGCAAACATTTTGAGGATCAGAAGTGTGCTGTAAAACACAAATGATGCAAACACTACGTTTTCCAGCATGCTTGCCTCAGTGTCTGCAAGTTATCAGTGACGCTTTCCCTGCTCTGTTGGTTGTTTTAAACTTTCACGGCTAAACGCACGACCCAATAACCACTTCTGCGACCTTCCCCAAAAAAAAATAATTGCAGCTTTCTCTGCATTTTCGTTTCTTAACCCTTGAGGGTGCGGAGGAAATTGACTTTCCGTTCAAGTCTACTGCTATACCGCTGGTCAAATTACCTCCATTACCAAACAAGGAAAAACGTTTTATTAAATAGGGTTGCGGCGCTAACCGCTACGTCACCGTGCTGCCATCTATATTATAAAACATCTGTTGGATCGTGGGTCGTTGGGACAACCTGAGACATCCGTCTGTGTGGAGTTCAAATCTCTCTCCGGATGACGAACTACCGAAGATATGTCCATTCAGGACGTAGTCTTACCTTAGAAAACATATGGCGAAGATACAACATCCACTTCCAACAATTTGTGACTTTCTAATAACGGATATATGTTACATATCGCATTTTAATAATATAAAAAAACACAGAAGTAAAAATATCACACCCTGTGATTTAATCTCGCCAGAAATTATTTGTGCCAGAGAAAATTATTGACTTTTTTTCAAACAATGGGCTGGGAAGTTATTTTGTGTTTCACTTCATGAAAGTGGTATGCGTTTTATTAATGATTAGTGGGAAGAATATGATTTAAGCTAAGGATAATTTGAAAC
The DNA here is from genome assembly GCF_059453375.1 of Lepisosteus platostomus. Lineage (NCBI taxonomy): Eukaryota > Metazoa > Chordata > Actinopteri > Semionotiformes > Lepisosteidae > Lepisosteus > Lepisosteus platostomus. The sequence goes on along the minus strand of NC_142631.1, from coordinate 10,260,613 downwards.
ACCAGAATTCATCAATGTTACTTGTAACTGTATTAATTGAAGATGTTTTTGGGGATTACTGATTAATTATTTAAACTAAAGCTGCAAAGATGACTTACCCCTTGTTACAGGGGTTCGTGAGACATACTGTATAGCCGTTCAGTATTGTTGTTTGAAATCGGTCAGTTTACAGCAGGGATCTCCAACCCTTGTCCTAAAGACATAGTTGTATACGTAATCTGCTTTTAAAGATTGGCAACACCTATAAGAATGAATCAAGCAAGGATGTTCAGTTAAGAGAATTCTGGTCCTTAAGGGGTGAAGAGTGCTTCGAATCCAGTCCTAAATTATTTCTAAAGTACTTAATCTGTCAAGTCAGCAGTTTAATTGACCGCAAAGTCATTTAACATACAGTAAATTAGTGATTTAACTGTGAGCTACAAAATCTGCTGGACTGAGGCACTTTGTGACCATACAGATCTCTGGAGATCTCTGGGCTGCAGGGTTACACAGTATGGGCAACATTTCAAACTCTCTGCTATGGATTTATCTAGAATGCTACAGTAGTTAAGACCTGACAAATACTTTTGCCGAGCAAGTCCATATCTGGCAACTTGTGTTTATATCCCTATGATATAAACAAGAATGAATTCATATAAAATAATTCACCATTCAGGAGTCAGTTGGACAAATTGTATTAAGTGTTCAAACCAAATGTTTAAGGTTGCTCATCAAGATCCAGCAGAGAGAAATGACGTATTAAGCTAAGTGGATTGCTCCTGCCACCCATGGTGCATCTCTGCAGCTGAGCGTTTCTCACCACAGCCCAGAGTTAGTAAATGTTTCCTGGAAAAGAACTAATGAACAGCAATTATAAGCACTACGGCACCAGTCTATAATTGTGGCAACATGGAACTGTGCTGGCAGGTTTATTAAGCTTGTTAAGTCTTGAGCTAACTTCTCTCCAAAAATCATAATTTGATCTGGTTACAGAGCTAAGTAAACATCTGATTGTCTTGGTCTGTTCCTGGTTGTAAGTATATGGGGGAGGAAAACCAATCTTTTTTTTACCATTTGTTTCTTGTTACCTACTTATGTAAGACAAAAAGAAAGCATACCTGTGAAACAGATAGCTCTATCACCTTCATCATTTTGAAGAGTAAGTGTTGTTTTAAGAACACCAGAATTCCATCCAATGTCCTCATGGCAGAACTGGGTGAATGTGGTCTTCACTAAGGCCATTATCTGTGTAGGCAGAAGACAGAATTGTCTATTTTATTTGTAATTTGCTGCAGCACCGTGGCACCATCCAACCTGCGGTCTGTGTGGGTCCTAATGCCCCAGTATAGTGGCAGGGACACTATACTGTAGTGGGCACCGTCTTGCGGATGAGACATCAAACCGAGGTCCTGACTCTCAGTGGTCATTAAAGATCCCCATTTCTCTAGAAGAGTAAGGAATTATCCCAGTGTCTGGGTCAAATTTCCCCTCTCAGCCTATACCCTGACCTCCAAATTGTCCCCATGTATGATTGGCTTGTCCTTGCCCTACGATAGACAAGCGCCCTGTCCAGGGTGTACCCTGCCTTGCGCTTGTTGCTTGCCAGGTAGGCTCCGGCTTCCTGCGACACCATATGGTATAAAGCAGTTTGGCACAGTGATTAATATTGCTGCATTCCAGCACATGGGCCTCAGGATTCAATTCTAGACCCAGTGTGCTATCCTCATGAAGTTTGTGTGTTCTCCCCATACAAACCATGTTGGTAGATTAATTGGCCCTGGTGTGAGCGTGTGGGTCCTGTGATAGACTGGTGGCACTGCCTGGCACCTGTTTCATGCCACAGTAGGCCTCAGCTCCCCCTCGACCCTGAGTTGGATAAAGTAGTTAGATAATGGATGGATGGAAAAGCATTTAATGATAAGCATCAGGTACACAAACAGGGAAAAAAACACAAATACTGAACAGGTTGTTTTCAGTTGCTTTAGAGTAGGTTGAAGAATCCATTTGTATTATTCTAATATATGACTCAGCCCAGACTAGCTCAGTTGGTAGAGCATGAGCCTCATAATCTCAGGGTAGGTTCATGTCCCACGTCGGGCGCAAGGTTCTCTAATAACCCATACTGGGCAGCAGTAGTATGGGGTGGTGTTGGCGGCGGAGGGTCACATTTCAATGACAACGGCAACAGCACTCACACTACCTGCGTGGAAGAAAGGCCTGGGAATCTACTTCCGTATCTTGCCAAGAAAAGTCTCTGGATAGTGACAGGTGGAACTGTCCATAGGGTCACCATTAATCAATACTGACTCGACGGCATTCAACCACCACCAGTATATAACTCACTCAACAGTATTAAGGGGTATTTTGTGGACATTGAATAACAATAGTATACCCTGCCTTGGGCCTGTTGCTTACCATAAGCTCCAGCCATAGATGGATGATAATAGCTCTGATGATAACTACCGATTTAGGATTTTAAAATATTTAGCATTTTTCTGAGTCTCATAGTATAGATCAGATAAGATCACTTTATTAGCCATATACAATTTCCTGCATTAGGAATTTGTCTTTTTCGCATACCCCTTCTTGCTCTCCATTAGACACACAGACAGGGAGAGAAGCTGGGGGTCAGAGCACAGGGTCAGCCATTGTACAGCACCCCTGGAGCAGCTGGGGTTAAGGGCCTTGCTCAGGGGCCCAACAGAATAGGATTCCTCTTCCAGCCACAGGATTGGAACCGGCAACCTTCCAGCCACAGGTGCAGATCCTTAGCCACAGTGCCACTGCTGTTTTGTCTGTTTGCTATAATTTGAATATTTGTCCTTGTCAGAACAGCTGTACTGCATTTCTTACTTTTGTGTTTAATAAAAACACTTCAGAATACTGCTGACACAGGTGTCAATGTACGTATGAACAGCTCATAATGAAAGTGTGGAAATGATGTGAATTGAGTACAAATGAAAACAGTCATTTAGGCCGATATATGCAACCTGCTTTGCAAAAGCCAAAGTTTTCCCATTGATATCTATACACTTTCAAAGATGCTATGATAATATATTTTAAATTAAGTGAAAATAATTTTGCAGCTTCTTTCAAGTTTTTGTTTTGATGATTGTTGGCCAGATTTAAAAAGAGGTTAAATTAACTTCAAAGAAACTTGGACTGGTAGAGGAGGTCTCACATGTATGTTCTACATTGTGTACTTACATGACAGCCAGCAGCCATATCACCCTGCAGCTCACAACTGGTAGCCCACTGAAGCTTAGCAGGGTTGGGCCTGATCAGTACCTGGATGGGAGACCTCCTGGGAAAGCTAAGGTTGCTGCTGGAAGAGGTGTCAGTGGGGCCAGCAGGGGGTGCTCACCCTGTGGTCTTTGTGGGTCCTAATGCCCCAGTAAAGTGGCAGGGACACTATACTGTTGTAACGCTCTGTAGAAAGCGATGGGCATGACAAGGCACAGAAAGATGTCCTGGTCATCCACTGCAACCAAGGAAGTTTCCAGTCGTGACGACTACTCATACCACTGGACCCAGGCTTCTGAGGTTGAGAGAGTGGGACAGCCCCAGTGCAACAGTCCCACACAGGTTTCTTTGTACAGCTCAGCTGTTTGGAAGAGTACAGCTGTCATCATCAGACATGATGGACAAGCATCATCACCTACATGACAGTTTCATTTCAAATCATTGTAGCCTTTGTCGTATATACTATAGTTAATTCATCACTGCTTTCCATCATTTGCAAGTTGTGTTCAAAACATTTTGTGGTATCTTTCATGCCGTATCAAGCTTAGTTTTGTAGTCGTTTAATACAGTGCCAATTTGAGCAAAGTTCTGCATTTTACAGACCATGATGGTATTTTTCTATCATTATGAGTTATTGATGACTTATAATAACGAAGACGTTTGGCTTCTAAGGCTTAAGATTTTAATATTGATTATGCAGTTGAGGTTAGCTCAACTTTTCATTTCCTACACCCTCTCAAAGCACAGACTTCATTTCCTTCCCATAAAACTATATAATAATCTACTTCAGAAATGTGGAACCATTTATACACAGTTCCGTGTATAAACTAAACTTTGCAGCACTAACCACAGAAGAACTGTGGGCAACCTATCACTGGATTTATCAGGACATTAGGCTGATTTGTTTTTTCCTTTTGACATCCTTGACATCCACACACTTAAAAAGAAACAGAATACTTTTTTTTCTTGAAGTTTTGCCTTCAGTAAGGCTCTTATTCAGGCAAACAATCAAAACAAGTCATTACACATGCAGTCACATGTTTAAAAAGATGTCCATTCAGCTTTAGTAAGGAATTTATATCCTTAGAGAGTCGCAGGTAGCCTGAGTTCTAGCCTGGCAGAAAAAGGGTACAGGACAGAGCTATATCATGTTTGGGCCACCAGTCCATTTCAGTGTATGCACCATCATACAGAGAGGCAATTGAGAGACAACCATGTGTTTTGACTGTGAGAGGAAACAAGAGCACTTCCTCGCCAATAGCCATATCACCCTGCAACTCACAACTGGCAACCCATTGAAGCTAAGTGGGTAATGATAATAATAATAATAATAATAATAATAATAATAATAATAATAATAATAATAATAATAATGTTGCTTTATTAGCGCTATACAATTTCTTGCATTAGGAATTCGTCTTTTCGCATACCCCAGCTTGCTCTCCATGAGACACAGACACACAGACAGGGAGAGAAGCTGGGGGTCAGAGCGCAGGGTCAGCCATTGTACAGTGCCCCTGGAGCAGTTGGGGTTAAGGGCCTTGCTCAGGGGCCCAACGGAGTAGGATTCCTCTGCTGGCTGTGAGGTGTGAGCCTGGTCAGTACCTGGATGGGACAAATTAAGTTTCTCCTGGAAGATGTATTAGTGGGGTGCGCAGGGGGTGATCTATGGGGGTCCTAATGCCCCACTATAGTGATGGGGACACTATACTGTAAAAAGGTGGCGTCCTCCGGATGAGACGTAAAACTGAGGTCCTGATTCTCTGTGGTCATTAAAAATCCCAAGGTGTTTCTGGAAAAGAGTAGGGGTAGTACCCTGGCATCCTGGCCAAATTTCCCATTGACCTTTACCAATCATGGCTTCCTAATAATTCCCATCTATGAACTGGCTTCATCCCTCTATTCTCCTCCCCACTGATAGCTGATGTGTGGTGAGCGTTCTGGCGCACTATGGCTGCCATCACATCATCCAGGTGGGGGCTGTACATTGGTGGTGGTGGAGGGGAGTCCCTATTACTATCACTATATAAGTGTAATCAATTATTATTATTACTTGAAGAAAATCCATGAAAACCCGGGGAAAGCATGCAATCTCCATACAGACAGAGCAACAAACCTGGAGCTAAACTGACCCTGGACCTATGAAGCAACAATGCTACCTACTGTACCATTCCTTAAAAAGATGGAATAGAGACGGTTTACAAAAAGCCTATAAACATTTAGTTATTACATCTATTACTGTATATATTTACACTCAATAAATACAACCTTTGTCATAATGTACTCTATAATGCTGGACTCCCTAATGTTAAATTAAGAAAGAACATTTAGGACACTGGCTAATCAAAATGTGTGAGACTACCGTTTTATCCAACTTCTGCCTGGACCTCTGCCTGAAAACCTACTTTCCAAAAGCAAATGGCAAAAGTAGTACTTAGTGGCAGGTTTTTGTCTGAAATAAATGTTTTGCTTTTACCTAAGTAGCTTTTCCATCAGTCACTAAGTCTGGAGTTTGGCTTTGGTAGGTAGGGAGGGTTTTAATTTACTCTGAGTCTGGATAAAATCTAGAACTGAAGTTAAAGCAACTTTACTCACAATTGCAGTGTGTTCCTTTCTGAGTGAGGTTAGGCTCTAGAGCTATTTACTGAAGTTCCAAGACTAAAATGTCTATCTTTTATTTTATGTGGAAGTTCTTTTCTTGATATTACTATTGACTCTGATAATGCTATAAAGGCAATTAAAGTAGGTATTTTAAATAACCAACTAATGCATTACGTGTATTGTCATTCATTTCAAAATGTGTGACTTCCACAGAATTTGTTTTGTTTCAAATAAATGTTTTGATTCATTAATAAATGGGTTATTAATGAGAATCTTTGTGCATGAGTATGTAGTTAAATAAAAAGGCTATTCAATACTGTATAGTAAACTTTTTGCACACCACAAAAAATGTTCAGTCTTATCTTAACTGTAAATTTACTGTAAGCTTGAGATTTTAATATTGATAATTCACTTGATCTTAGCTCTACTTTTCATTACTGACACCCTCTAAGGCACAGACTTCATTGCTTTCCCGTAACACTATACAGTACAACAGTGTACTTCAGAAATTTGGAAGCATTTTTCCAAGATGTTTAAATTTGGAGACAGATCTATGATGATTAAATGTATTTAACTCCTGAATTAATGATTAAACATAATTTTACAAAGATAGCAAAAAGTCCTGCCTATCTAAAAACACTGACACTGAGTGAATTTCCGAGATTTTAAGGCTTGAGGAGATGCTATTTTGTGAGAGTGGGCAGAATATATTTGTAGGTTAATACATTACAAGATGTTGACGTGATATTAGATTCTTAAGTCAAGGTTTATGGCCCTAAGGAGCAGTGGAATTTGACAAACATTCACTATAAAACTATAAATACTTATAAATCCCTAAGCAGTTTAAAAAAGCAAATGCTGCACAATCAATGCTATCTTTTCTGTCTGCAAACAGTTCAATTTCAATAAGAAAAAGTTTATTTCCTTTCTGTGTAATACTAAAGGTTTTCTGCAAACAAGTTTCCTAGTACTCAGATCGCAGCAGATAAAAGACCTTTCACCCACATTTTAATCACTTGATAATTGTAGTATCAGGTACACTAGTGCTTTAAACAATCAGTTTTTAAAAAGAAATGCTCAGTAAAACACAGAGAAAGAATTAGAATGACTTCTAATTTCACAAAGGCTTACAGTCAAGAGTGTTAAAAGCAAGTGTACCTCAATTAAAGTCAATTATGATTTAGTGTGATAAGATAAATGAGAAGCAGGATAATAATTTGAATAGTATTTAAAGAGTAACCTCTTGATTAACACAGTTGTACTTTTATTTTTAGGTTTAGTATTGCTAACGGGATATGTCTGCTTTTAGTGACGTAAAATATCTAAAAATCAAGTAAAAAACAAACTATGATTAAACTTCCACCTAATGTAATTGAGTGAAATCCTAACTGCTAAGTAATCCTGCACTCCTGTGAAATGACTTTTACATGAAAGACAAAAACAGATACTGTCAGATGATAGATGATAAGTTATGAACCAACATTCCCATCAGTAGTATGATGACTGAGAAAATGAGCCTCCCCCTGGTGGAAGTAAATAATAGAAGATAGACTATGACTTTCTATTGATAGATCACAAGGTCCTGTCCAAATTCCCACACTACCATGAAATTCCTAGTAGGGAAGAAATCACAAGCAGTCCTTTATTGCAGCCTTATACTATTAATGTATCACAATAGTATTAGAATCCCTTAGTGGCATGAATGAAATTATTCAGCTTTTGAACATATTTCCTAAAATGAAAAATCATATCGACACCTGGGAGTAGTATAACAGCATGTCTTTTTTAACAGGGATTTTAAGGGATCTTGCCAATACAAAAAAAAAAAGAAATACAAAGCAGAGGAAAAACAGCACAGAGGACCAGCACACACCCCTTCCTGGTCTGTCAGCAACCCATAAACTTCGAGTAGGGGTGAAAAGTTTGCAGTGAGAGGGGTGAAAATGAAGCCTTTCATCTCTCCTTTGACTTAGGTTCTGTACTTTTACTAGCGGAGCATCTAAGTTTACCCAATACGTAAAATTTCCCGAGGTTTGGGTACAATTAAAACAGCTGTAAGCATAATGCTCTCTAGAAAAGACTAGTCCAATATAAATACAGTAATAACAACATGAAAACAGTATACAAAAAAAGCATGCTACAGTTTTTCAAGACTAATTATATAAATTAATCCAACCAATCGTTCATATGCAGATCACTGTATCTTCTCCTTGGTCAAAAATAAATCAAATAAGATTTTTATCTTAAAATAGTACTGAACTGAGCAGATCAATCTGGTGCTTTGACCTTTTTCTTAATTTTTCTCAATGAAACAAATGGCATATGTAGCCAAGAAAGCACTGTTGCCTCTGCGCAACTTGAATGAAGGAAAAAATGTATCAATTCCAAAAACGGATTTGAAAATTGCAAAGACATTTCTGCTAAACCAGAATGAATTAAACAAAAACAGAACGTGAAAAGAAAAAACAGGTCTCGCATTCACACCAGAAACTTCAATCAAACACAACATATTTGCTGAGAACTTTTGGGCCAGGAGAGGGGCAGAGCAGTCTTGAAACCCGGACGGCGTTCACAGAATTTTATTCTTCGGTCTCTGAGCCATCTGTCAGACAGGGACTGTTAGGTACGCCATCATCACAGCAGTCCTCAGCATCCGAGAATGATGATACATAGTGGAGTCCAGTCACTCTTTGGTATCCATGCAGACAGGATTCAGGAAATACAGACAGCTCCAGACAGTTATTCCCTGGCTGCTTAGTGGAAACATTCCACATCTCCACCAGGGGCGAGCACATGACACAGCCCATAATGACTGTTGGGGTTGGTGGTCAGCCGGTCAGTCCCAGAGCAAAACACTCCCGAGGCAGTGTTTCAAAAAACAGATTACCAGTTGAACTTTCACACTGATGAGGCCATTCCTCTTCTTGGTTAGCCACTGACTGTCTTTCCGGTTAAAGTAACAACCAAGGAATTGTCTCTTGTATTTCTTTTTTTGCCCACAGGAAAAGAGGGAGGTATTGGGCATAGAAGGGACACATTCATCTGGAATCCTCCTTTTTTTAGTTGCTTTCCCATGTGAGACTCAGCTAGAGGGCATCATTCTGTCAGCAGCAGAGCAAAACACAGCACTCTGCAATTTTCTTCACTCCTGCAGACAGCTGTCACACAGAACAGGCAGCTTCGGGAAAGGAGAAGGCATCTGTTCTTTTTTTGGATTGCTGTTGTTGCCGATTCGTTCATCAAGTGAATATCTCTGGGTATCTATTTGTTTTGTTTTTAATAACAAAAGCCTCTTCATAAGTAAAAGAGAAAGAGAGAAGCCTTTTGGATTCTCTGGTGAATCTTTATATTCTCCTATGCATTATCTCATTGAATGATCTACACATGGTCTTCAACTGATGGGAATCAATAAGCAGGTTTTTGTGCAAAACATGACATTGAATTATGTTTTCTATTTTATAAATTCGATTACTAGGCAGGAAATTCTGTTGTTGTTTTTTTTTTGTTCGGATAGATAAATAGGAGGAAAATCAAACTAGGTTAAGAACATTTCCGTTGTTTCATATATGACCTCATTTAGTCACTTAAACCTGCTGTTTAGGTTAGTTTCCACACGTATATGACATTTCATTTATTTAGTTACTTGCTGAAGTGTCTCAAATATGACACTTACATGTAGGAAATGATGCTCTTTCACACCACCAGCCATTACCTGAAAATTCAGTTTTTAGTTCACAAAACTGTAGGCTTGTGTCTCAAAATGCAATGGTTACATATTTTCATTCCAAATATCCTTAAAAATTCAACCCTGTTATTTGTAACAGAGGATTCCACTTAATAAGGTCATTTTCTTCTTGAAATTCCCAGATTTCCTAGAGTTTTTATGTCTTAATTTTGTTATATGGAATGAATGTTGTTAGTTTCTAACTGAAAGAAAAGTCCGAATTGGACAAATACTCTTTTAGTCCAGGTCTTCTCAGAAGTAGCTTAAGCCCAAAACTGTAGGTAGGTCCTGAATTCTGTGTAGGATACACCCACCAGCAATATGCAGGGAAGATCAAAGATACTGTGAGGAAGACTTCATCCTTGAAAATTCAATCTTCGATCACTCCGACTCATCCAAACGTCGTTTTTCATTCAGAAAGCAGTCTCATCCAAAATCTGCCATCATCTCTTTTCAGTCAGGTCAATTACATCTTAGCAGACCCTGCCAAGACAAATAACAAGGTGACAGCAACATGAGAGGCATACCGCTCGCCACGGTCAGGTGACTGATATCATCTGGCATCCGTCAAGAAAGGGAGAGGCGACGTCATTCAGGTTTCTGTTACACTTAGAGCCGAAGCTTGTAAAACAAGACCTCAAACTGACAGCAGAGTTCAGAGAGCTTGCATTGTAGAGAACAGCAGAAGACATAATACGTTTCTACTGCTTATATACAGTATAGTCAGTAGGTTTAACTCTGACACGCTAATGTTCTTACACTATTAGGACCCACTACAGGGGCCAGTCAAGTCCCATCATGTTTAAGGTGATTATTTATTAACACCAATACTCAGGTGACACCACAAGATCTTCTCAGTTCCCATACTTCTTGGAAGGCCACGCAGAATCAAATCTCATTGCAGGGTTTCACTGTAATGCTACACCCTGTTCACAAAGCTCATGAACGGGCGTTCGGTTTCATTGACTACCTCTCAGGGAATGGAAAGCTGCACATTTTCCATTTCAAATTACTGCCTTTTTATCCTGAAAATTAAGCTCCAAGTGAGCGCGGCCGTTCAAAGTTTTGATTCATGAACCACCAGCTGTGCATGACATTCCTGCATTTCACAAGACTAGGTCATGGGGATTTAAAATGAAAACTACCGAGTCTGTTGCTCATGGTAGCTTATATATAGAAATCTTAGACAGGAAATTACTGCATACTGAATTTTTACATATTAAAGTTTTTGTTAACTTCCACCTTTTATCTGGAGTGCGGTTTTTGTATGCACTGTATATAGTGTATATGCACTGATACCTAACCGAATATTCCTTCTGCTTAATCCCCAAAGTCATATGCTACAGTGCTTTGCGTATAGTAGGAGGGGACTCATTTGATCCTCCTACACCCACCTGGGTGATGGGACCACCGTACTTTGCCATCACTTCAACACAGGCGGTCAGGTCAGGATAGGTGGAAAAATGTGAAATTACTTTAATTCAAATCAAGGGGGTAATTTATGTGACCTAAAATGAGCAAGGCTAAAGTGGTATTTAGCCAGGACACCAGCATTAGCAGCCCTGCTCTTACAAAAGAGAGTCAAAGCAAGCATTCATAACCACCACAAGCAGTCAAAACTTTTCATCGAATCAGAAAGGAAGGAGCTGTCTGTAGCACAGTGCTCGCTGTCAAAATACACCTGTGGTGGTTTGGAATTTCTGGCGCAGAGTGCAAATTATTTTTCCATTGGCCCCAAATCTACTGTACCTGATTCGGTAAAAGAGTTATTATTATGTAACCCTTTCCAGAGTTCAGAGTTCAGTTTATTGTCATGTGCACAAGTGCAATGAAATGCTTATACACCCAGGACAGTTGATTCAGATCCAAATAGGATATAAAAGAAAAGTAATAGGTTTATTCCATGCTGAAAAGAGAAGAAAGAAAACACAACGTTTCGGCCGTGGAGCCTTCTTCAGGTGTGAGGCTCTTCTCTTTTCAGCATGGAATAAACCTATTACTTGTTCCTTTACAGCCTACGCATGCTGATGCAGCTGCCCACCTGAACAAATGAGATATATCTGTGTTTAAATCAGCGATTCTCAAACCAATGTCCACAAGCACTTGTCAGCCATAAATAATTGTTTGAAAAGACAGACTGGATACAGAAAGCCCACAATAGGAAACGGACAAAGACATACAGACGAGGAGCCACACGCAACACGGGTCCACTCTTCAGTGCCATGTTCCATTCAAATACTGACCACGTTCTTCCATCCATCCCTTTTCTAACTGGAATGATATTATGTTTTAACAGAGAAGCTGTTAGTCCATGCATCCATTTTCTAACTGCTTTACCCAACGCAGGGTCATGGGAGAGCCAGAGCATATCCCAACAAGCAACAAGCACAAGGCAGGGTACACCATGGACAGGACACCAGTCTCTCTCAGGGCATACACAGACACAGACACGCTCACACCAGTACTAATTTACAGAAGCCAATTAACTTGCCAGAAGGTGTTTGGGTTGTGGGAGGAAACTGGAGCATCCTGAGAAAACCCATGGGAACATGGGGAGAACATCCACACAGATGGCACTCCAGGTCCAGAATTGAGCCCAGGGCTCCAGTTCTGCGAGGCAGTGATCCTAACCACTGCACCAGCATGCCACCCCCTAGACCTACTGCTTGTTCTTCTTTATTTATATTCTATTCAAAGCAATGCACGCGCCTTTATTCTTGTACTTAATGTTGCACTATTTAACTTATTGCATTTCTCTGATTTTAATGTTTCTGCTATACAGAACATGGTGTACGTATTGAAGTCCTGAAGTACTGGCAGGTTGATCAATAAAGATTCCAGTTCCAGTGCAAGAGAAGGAGTGCTAACTCCAGTGTGCTGTTCCACTCTGGTGAACCAGTTTCTTACTGCTCTGCCTGATCTGCTGGGCAGTGGGCTGCTGCTCTTGGGTGGATGAGCATACTGAGTTAATAAACCAGAATGAATAACCTGTGAAAAATCTGACGCTGACTGTCTGGTAGAGATTTCATGAGAGAGATGCATGGGGGTTCACTAAACAATTCAAATACGAACTAACTCTTCAGCTTCCCCAGGTTCACACATCACATTTTCTCCACTGCTCATTTCTGTTTGCATGCTACACATGGTCTCCCAGTGTTCCTCCTACACGAGCCTGTGCAAACTAATCTGCACAGGCAGCATGCAGGAGCAGGAGGCCTCTGCATCTAGTGCAGACCATATTGATTAAAAAACAAAATCCATGCAATTTGCAATTTAGATAAATACCAGAGTCTGGAGTTCAACAGGAATGAGACAACGTGTGACCCCACTCTTTCTTTTCCCATATGTCTGCCACTGTTCCATTGAGTCAGAATTCTCCCAGCACTAAAATCATCAAGCCCAAAGCTCAAAACTATTTATTACAATATACTCTCCAAGACGCTGTGGTAAGCATGCACTGAAAATAACTAGGAAGAGAAACTGGTAGATGAATCATGCTTTTATAGAGGATTCGTGCAGTGCAGTGCAGGTTTAAATTCCTCATTCTAATCAGAATCAATTGAATGCAGTGGATGGAGATGAACGAGATTTTTTGTTTGGAAATGTGAAAGTGCATGAGTCAGTCTATTTTTGGAAACAGTCCTCAAAACGTTACCTAAAACATTTTTAAGCCATCACATTTAGACACATACAATAAACAAACATTGCCTTCTTTATGAAATGCAGGTGATAGTTCATTATTTTTTAGGATTACCTACAGTCTGTCCTACTGCTGAAGCACAAAGAGAAAAACACATGACAAACCATAGCTGTTAACATGAACAAGCCTTAGAATAAAAGAAAATCTGTGACATTTTACTACAAACAAAACTGTGATTGTTTCGTATAAAGAGGTTATGATTTCAAAGTGGCCTTTAAGTTCAAACTTAAACCCATGCAAATTTATCAGACTGTAGCGTTGTGCATACTGTATATAGAATGAAAGTGTTTACACAAAAGTGGGTATGACTACCATCACAGTCATAATCCATGTACCATGAAACCTTTTGAGGAAAGCAAATCTAAACCTTCTGCACATAGTAAAAGTAAATTTGCAAAGCTGCAGTCACCATCTTTACAAACCAATTCTCATTTTCACTTAAATCGGGACGCATTTTAAATCTATACTAATCAGTCTTTGTTGAATAAAGAATTTGGAATTATGAAAACAAAAATATTTGTTCAGCTTCCCCAGGTTTACATACTGCTTTTCCACTGATGAGCTGCTTGTTTCTGTCTTGAACAGTACTGTCAAAGTTTACTAGCTTCCCAGTGTGCTCAATTTTGATCAGAGTACAAGACATTTTCTACAACTGAATTTCTAGCCATTTAAAATTCTATAATGCCCTGTATGAATTGAGTTTACATGTTTTCTATGATTTCCTAGTTTCTTCTAGTAGTGGTGAAGTATCTCTTCTCCACTGGTGTCCTGCTATTTCTCCTGAACTTTACAGTTATGAAAAACAAAGATAAACAGCTCTATACATATTGCCATAATTGATTCATTCTTACAGCAAAACCTTCACAAGCCCAGAGTTAAACTTTACACCCTTATTTGACAACATTCTAACATGCTTGCATTCAGGTATTAAAATGTTCATGGAAGTATTGAAAAACAAAAGAAGAAAAGAAGGGATTGCAACTCAGAAAAATCTAATATCAACCAAGCAATTGAGAAAATAATTACACCCACCTGTTCTTTTATTGATGAAAATAATTAATGTGATAACGGAGAAAGTCAGATCTGTATCTCTCTGCAGTGAAAGCACCCCTCTTCTCTCTCCAACAAAAGAGAAGCCTTTCTTCTGCTCTGCCGCTCTCTTGCAATGTTATCAGCCTTTGAAAATGTTCCTGAGGGAGAAACAGTGGGGTTACAGCCCCTGTGACATCATTGTTATCTGCCAGTTCTGCCTTCTGTTACACATGATTCCTTAAGAGAGACATTTCCATTTGCTAAACCCAGCAAATATGTCAGAATACCAATTTACTGCCTTCCCTGTAAATTAACGGAGTCTGCAGCCTGGAGTTTAAGGTGATTTGTGCTATTTAGAGACCATTTCTACCTGTGTGAAGCCATTTAGTTCCACATGCTGCTGACCTTTTTTTAAAAAAAATTCTCTCAAAACAAAAATCAAGCTGGACATAATAAAGACTAAATGTATTCAGTTTCTCCACGGGTAACACATAGCTTTATTTTTTTCTCACAGGCTTCACATTATCATCAATATGATACATCCTTTCAAATATATAAGTTTAACATAATGGATTAAATAGTCAACGAAAACATTTCAGTCCCATAATATATAAATAGAGCTGATACAGCAGTATTTTGCAAATATTATTCAAAATGTTCTCATTTAATCAATCCCAGTTAGATAACTACTATATTTTCATTGTGATTTCAAAAGAAGAATTGCAGTTGCACCAGGAGCAGAGACTGCAAAGCAACACTAAGGCAGAGCAGATTCTTCTCAGTACAGTTCATCCAGCCACAACATGTGCTCAAACTAGGTAAATTAGTGTCTCCTCTTTTCATGTTGCCACGAAAGGTCTGCTACATGCTCCAGATTTGAGAGGTCAGCCTCGAATGGTAGCCTTGTAGACAGTGTATCTTGATGACGCTAGGGTTTTCTAAAATATATACATTTTAGATTTAGACCTTAGTCTCTGTCAGTCAGTGCTCTGTCAGAGTACTTTTGTGATCTACTGAGAGAGGAACTGATCAGGGAAGATGAGTCATGAAGTATCAGGGCTGGATAGGTAGGTTGGAATCTCTTAATTGCCCCGTTGTGACTGTGTTTGGCCCATGTGAAGATCTGACAACCTGTCAAGGATAGATTTACCTGACGTCCTATGTTTCTGGAATAATTATAAAACCAGGAAGAAGCAGTGCGTGGGATCCATCCATCAGCAGAACAGGTGGAACAGAGATGCACAAAGTGAAGTAAGGATGAACTTGACAATCCCTCATTCAAATGCAGGTATTACATCTTGACCTTAGTCTTTATCACAGGGGTTGTATCTAAACATGTTTTTTTTTTCATTTCTAAACAGATATAAATTTAGCCATTTCCAAAAGAGCTCATTCTATCTGCACACCTTGGTTTAGTTGTACAAAAAGTAGAGACCGGCTTTAATGAAACCTATTGTATGCATTGGTATACAGTACTAAAAATACGAGTTTATTCTTTGCAGGAATTCAGTGCCTGGGGAATATGTTAGGCTTTCAGATTGGCAATATTAGATTTCCTATGACATTTAGCTCTAGAGTAAAAAGATTACTGGACATATGAAACACTTTTCCCACAGGTTTTATGTTCATAGGTTGACACACAAAAAACCTGCTTCATGTTACAACCATTTCAAGCACATTAACCTGGGCTGACTTTAAAATAGTCACAGGCAATTTTGAATCAGGACCCATCATTGTCTCATAGTGTTCAGAGCTAAAGAGATTCTGTTTTTTTTTTCACCTGTCAATGTGCTGTAGTCATTCCTTTAAATCTTGGAATATGTTTCAATTTGGATACCAAATCTGTCTGACAGTGTTCTGGGAAGTTTGGGGGAATGGGTATTCTCTTTGTATGCAAGTCAGATTCAGATGGGAAGGCCACATGGTTTACAGATTTTACCACTGGTTTGACTCCAACAGTCAGTGGTGGTGGTGGAGGGGAGTCCCCATTACTTGTAAGCAATTATTATTATTAACAATAATAATAATAATAATAATAATAATAATAATAATAATAATAATAATAATTTCTGGGAAACACTGTGACATAAGTGATTTGGTGGCTCACTCCTGAGAGTCTGCCATTTGCAGTTTAAGAGTAAGTCTTTAAACAGGAGCTGTATAAAAAAAAAACAGACATAGCAACTCATCAACTAATAAATTAAAATCTATTACTGTTGTTACTTATTCAAAGACCTCTAACGTGATACCTTAGCAAAACCTACCTTTTTCCAACATTATGTTGCCTAACCACTAGAATCCTATTGCTATACAGATGATCATGTTCTTTTTAAATTATTTTATAAAGTGCTTTTTTTCTAGTATTTTTCCAAAACGATTATACCGTGTGTGCCATCGCTTACTAGACTTACTTATGTTTCGGTGGAATCCATGCTGTGCTTCACACAGATTATCAGGCGCTGCATCTTTTTCACGTAACCGATTAGTTCGTTGGAAAACTTTAAACTTTATTTTATTTTTAAAAAGTGCAAACGTGTTTTCCAAGAGTCAATACTGGATTTACAAAAATTGAACACAACCGTATTTCTCAAGAACTTAACCGAAAACTCGAATTGCCGTGAGCCCTCAAAAACGACCATTCGTTCTTTTCCATATTGGAAAACCAAAATTTTACTGCATATTCCCATTTTGTGAGGGCATAAAGTGGCATCATGGAAAAGTACTGCAGAAGCAGGCATCATAATGAGGAAAGTAAGACGAGCTCTCTTTAAATTAACTGATATGATTCATCCATAAGGATCTTGCGTCAAGGAATTCATGGAGATGAACACAGCTGCGCCTTATTCTGCCGCGTAATGGGGTCAGTGCCCAGTGTCGAACAAAATCAATGTGGCTCTGAGATTGCTCAAGATTATGTATTGATTTTTACCGCCCCCTGTGCAACGCTCCTTTGAAACTGATGCTCTGAAAACGAAAGAAAATATGCAAAATGAATTTCGATTAATCTAATTCTGAGAGCTGAATGGAACTGTCAGGAATGATCAGTGACAATGTCTAAAAATCGGTCTTGGCATTTTAAAAGCGCACTTGCCAATATTGAGGACCCTCTATTTCCTTTTAGGCTACTCATTAAGGAAACAAAAGATTAAAACACCGGTTGTATTATTCTCACTCCATTACTGAACTCAACCATTTCCTTACATACGTTCACACAATTGCATCATTATTTTCATTTCATACTTATTTATACATTTATCTAAATGACCTTATTAGAACAGTCGCTTTGTAACACTATTACCACGTTCGATATCTTAACATGTTGTGATAGTCCTGTTTTTACATTCAAAAACATTACATTACTGTACACTGTAATGTACACTGGAGTAGAGATTGTGTTGTAATTGAGCTCTATTACCATTGCCATTTTATTTCATACATTGGGGAGGAATGCTGTATCAATTTTTTCCCATTATAGTTCGATTGAAATTTAAAGAGTTTAGTATCAAGCTTTGACCTATTGTTACACAGTCAATGCAGTCACTTCTTGGGATTAATGGCTATAGATCATCTCAGAATAATCTCATAATTTAACTGCGAACAAACGACAATTCTAATTCTGTACTGAAGGACTATTGAAGTGAACAGAGTAGTATCACTGTTTAGCTCTTCTTGGAAGATTTGTTAATCCGATAAATCATTGTCTTTTTCTGTTAACAATATAGAAACTATAATTCGTTGATCGTGAAATAATACGTAATTTGTATTTAAATTGATAAATAGAATTTAATCAGCAATGCATTACAGTGGTAAGTGCACAGTTACTTCTAATATGTATTCTGATCATTCTTATTATGCCTATAGTATTCATTAACAAGATTTAGACACCTTTCCCATTTCTTCTGAGATCAGCGGTCCATTCCTTGGTAATAATGTTTAATATAATTTACACTGTTCCATGAAACCGCAGCCCAGATGTGTTTTCTGGCGTTAAATCTGACTACTTTCAAGAAACGGCTGAATGAGAATCTTGGGTCCGATATAAAAGATTATTGATGTCGTGCGCAATTACAACATATTCACAAATAATGGGGTAAAACACGAAATAATCCGTAACTTCAGGGAAATAGCATTTTAATTATTAACACAGCATTTAAGAACCAGTGGAAGGCGTTATACTTGACAGTTACTTAGGAATTCAGTAGGAGAAAACCGTTTTGACGCGTTTTTTTTTTCAGGGCGGCTTTGTAATAAAAGTACGCAATAAAGTAAAAATACTAGGTACTGACACTTATTTTGTATTTTGCTTATATCGACACCCAGTTCGAATTTCAAATGTGCACAGATTCGGTTGAAATGGCAGCCATAATTTACAGTAAGAAAACTAAGAAACAATGCCTTTGAAAATTCTGGTTATTCCTTCAACGTACTGTAGCTTGAAAAGCCACACAGAAGTGTCTCTGCTTCAATCCTGGGCTCTGGCGTAGGTGAACTGGGGGGAAAAAAGCGGTTTTTTTTTTATTCCTCCGTAGTAATTGATACAATATATTGTTTCAACTAGCTTCCGTTTAAAAATAAAGGAAACAATTGGTGAATATTTTAATTGAAACAAAGAAATCGAGAATTGTTGCTATACTTCAGAAAAAAACAAAGTTCATTGACATTTTCTCTCACTTGTTACAATTATTTTTCTTTAAGCATTACGTTTATTAGGCACTAGTGCAGTTATGCACTGATATTTATTAATTAATAAGGGGGTATGAATATGTATAATATATACTGTATATATTTGTAAATAGTAGACATATCCAATTAGTAAAGGGGCACTCTGGCCTGCTGACTTCAGGTGCATACTGTAGATATGGGTCTTCATGCATTGTACCTTGCTATGGATCACCTTGAATGTTAATTCTAGAAACCTCTCCATCTGTATTTTTTAAATGTTTTCAAAGTCACTGCAGAATACTGTGGCCAGCACTTTTATGTCAAAGAGCACAGCCTCTCTCAATTTTTGTTGCCAGCATTACTGAATTAGACAACTTCTTTTTTTGACTTGCTGAATTCCAGCTCTCATTAATTCTTGTCTTCACACTACATTGCTTTACCATGACTCCTCATTTCCTTAAAGGTGATTCCCACTTATGTTCAGCTCGGCAAACCACGTACTCTTAACAGAAGTAAAAATGTTTGGCTAGAGCAGACCATTGGGTTATACATTGTGGTCATTGGCCCATTCCTCAAGTGTTTCATTGTGAAGGAGACAGAACTGTTGTTTCTTATGTGCAGTATATTCCAGAACGATGAAAAGGTCAGCACTGATCATTTCAAACTTTTCATCTGATGACTCTTGCGGAATTAATTCCACAGCTTGTTTCTTACATAAGTCACAGATGACCTACTCTATCAGCCTGAAATACAAGGGCGACCGATGATTACACCGCTGCCAGAAACCAGAGCGCGATTTTCCAGTTCATTCAGTCTCTTTGTAAAGGTCAGTAATTGCCGTCTGTCGCTCATCGTTATTAGGGAACCCTTCAAGCCTGACACATTTTTCACGGCTGAAAAAATGCACAGTTTTATTGCTGGCATGGATAACTGGTGAAATAAGACCTCTAACATCTTGCTTCAAAAGTGAATGGCCCCAGTAATTCTTTCCAGAACTAGTGAGCAAAGTTACTGCTATTCATTGTGTTCCATGGGTGGGACTTCAGAAAAGAAACGGATGTGATGTCTAGCAAATAGCAGAGGGAGTTGAAATTCAAAAAGACAAGTACATTGCAACAGGTCCCTGGGAAAGTGCTCTGCTTGTATCACATACAAATTGGACGAAATGAAAACATGTTATGGGCTTGCTTTGAATAGAAAGTAATTCAAGATAGCTAGGGAATTGGATACAAAATAGCTGTACAGAGTTCTTACATTTTGTTGTTTTATATAATCTGATGTTTGCATGAAGCTCACTCCTCATAATTTTCTATCCTTTATTTCATTCTGTTGATGTATGTTTTTTCCACGTTTGATGTTGTTTTGCACATTACCTGTTACCTGTTGTTGTTTTGCACACTGCCTGTTGTCTGTCTTTCTTTTCTTATACAATTGTATTGTTGTTTTTCGCACTACTTATCGTCTGAGAGCTAGCTAAACAGCATTTCGTTAAACCATATACCTGTATATGAGTAGAATGACAATAAACTTGAACCTGAACTTGAAGAATTCAGATAATGTTCTCTGTTAAAGTAAGGGAATGCTCTATTGAAAGTGCAACCCTGCTATTCCCAGGTCTCTACACAACAGTAATAATTCTACAGTATGTCATACCTACAGTTGTCATACCAACTCATTGCTAATTCCCTAACCCTAATTCAATTATTATCAATCAGTAACCATGATACATGATGTGGAAGGCAATCATTTCCTCCCATCAGACTTATTCCGGATTTTAAGACCCACATTCTCATCTCCTTGTGCTTAGCCTTATTTTTCTCTTCTAGTCCAAGCGTTCTCCACTCACTTACCTGTTCATGCTCCAACTGTGCTTGCTTTCTCACTGTGCTCCTGGATTGCCTCTGTACTGCGATGGACTTCTCTGGCTTTGACACTGGACTGCCGTCTCTACTCCACTTCATACTTTCCCCTGGAACTTTATAGACCTTTGACTTACGCTTGTCCCCGGTTACAATTATATTGCGTTTTGGATTGTGCGCTCGAACCTAAATCCGGTCTCCTGCCTCACACCACTTCGCCATCCCTGTAAGTACAGCAGTATTACAATCTAGCCTTTATATAACAATTTTCATCCTAGCGGAACCCACAGAGTCAGCTTTTGCATCTATAGAAGGGGACATGTTTATCTGCTGCTGCACTGTGCCACTTACCTGTGTAACAGGAGGAGCCGTCATGCGGCAACAGCCCCACTATAAATCAGGTCAGCTGGAGAAGTGAGAAAACATAGCAAGACTTCACCCATTTAATCAAGGAACACATCTGGGGAGGTCAGGCTGTGCCCACCCACTGATCCACCAACACAACTTACAGCAGCAACCTGTCTGTCCTTACAGGTCTCTCATTCCAGTACTGACAAGGCCCAGCCTTCTTTAGCTTCTGAGATCCTACAAAATAAGGCTATAAGGTAATGCTGCTGTCAACAGAGTGCAGAAGGAACAGAAAGAGCTTCCTCATTCTGACGTCCTGCACAGTTCAGCTGGAAGCAAGCAACATCTGTGAGTATATTCCCAATGTGTCTACAGTGCTCATTATCTGTCAATGGCATGCACAGCTCTCAATGAACACTCAACGGCCCAGGTTTCTCTTATGTGGGATATGAATGCACAATAAATACCAAGGTATTTCATTTTAGTTCATCTAACACCAGCTATGCTTTAAACCTGGCCACCAAAGAAAATGGTAAGGGACAGCATAAAATATAAAAAGCAAGCATGCAGAGTTTGTGCATTGTTGATTAATTTTTACTGATTTTGTGTACTTAAGTGCAGGGTAGCACTGCAGGGAGCCCTAATGTACAATTCTGCCCGAACAGAACACATTACAGTTACATGCAGACACTTTATTAACATTGCGTTTTAAAGTAGAAATGGAATTCACTTGTTTCTTTTTAAACACATCTGGTTTGATCTGAGCTTATCAGTCATTAACAGTTCATGAAGAATTTATATTAATGAAAAACAAGACAACTTTGACAATAGGTTCAAATTTCCCTTTTATGCACAATAAATGACATTTAGTAAGTCTTCTGTTACACCAATCATCAAAAATCATAAGATATTTTTACGACGTTCCCACAAGTCAATTCTAATGTAAGCGTTTTACAGTATGTGTAGATCTGGATATGTTCTTGGGGTGCTCTTTGTACACAGTTGGGGATTAAGAGCTTACTATGACAATGTACATTTACAAGACACGCACTCTATGAAGGACCTCCTCAAGTTTAATATCATAAGAGCTTTACCTTATTGACAGGGTAGTGATCACTGAACCATTGACAGGTGGTTCCAGATTCTGTCCAGTAAAAAAGTCCTGACTTTATCCTCTAAAGTGCCTACTGGGTGAATTAGTAATGGGGGTATTAATACAGATTGCAGACTTACTATTGAAACAAGTGTTTGCATGAGGGATATTGCATGATCTAATGTTGAATGTACAGCATCTTAATAAATTATGATCTGTTTACTTTGTGTTGTTCTCACACAGATGATTTTATTTTGCCAATGACTCTGTTTTATTTCCGATGCAAGACTTTTGAGAAAAAAAACAGTGACGGAGAATTATGTTAAAACAAAAAGACTGAAGCTGACTGCAGGACCCTTCTCTCCTCTGCAATCTCATGAAGGCTTTTTAGTGTGAACCGTAAAATAATTCCAAACAGTATTGTCTTGGTCAAGGTTGTTTATTCAGTACACTAAGAAAAGCCGGTTATATCCCAGTCACCTTGCTGATGCGTGTCGTTATGTCTGGAGAGATTGTAAAGTAGGGATCCCTCTTCGGTTTGCCACAGAATCATTCTTCCTCACTCAGACACAGAAGCTTTGTGACATTAGACAAGGAATATGGGACACCAGCACAAAACTACAGACATTTTGCTTCCCATACTGCAACCCTTACAGCATGAACAACAGATCTACTCATGTGTAAATTATTTTTGATCCTTTAGAGGCAGTAACATTCATATTTTGCACAATTACGCAAAGCTTAAGTGCAGTCATAAGCTGAAATTGTACTGTTTCAATAACCAGTGAGACGTCTGTTACTCTAAGAGTTCATACTTGAAACAAATGAAGATAATGTTACAAAATCACAGCTGAAATGAATCTCTCAGGGACATCTTCTGATCTTTAACTAGAAACAACTAATATATGTCCTTGTAAGGCAGAAACATATCGAAGTCTTTGTTCCGGTGTTGAAATTAAGCACTATTGAGTGGTTCTCTCCCACACATTTGTTAAACTGTTCTCTCTGTTCTCTTTGGCTGATTCATACAGGCTTTAAAGTCTGATAAATGGGAGCATCCAGAATTAGACTTTCTAAGACTGATAAGAGAGAAAGCTTAGAGTACGTGATCTGTTGAAGACCTGTCAAGACAATTCACATCTCTCTTCTCTTAATTTTTTTTTTACTAAGTCCTCAGTTCTCTACATTCCTGGACTAGAGAGCACTACCCTGTTCACCTATCAATTAGCGCAGGACTGCAAGCAATAATGAAGCATCACAAAGCTGAGAAAGCAACAGTCCGGGGCCTAGAAATATATACAATGTGCATTTCCATACATTAGAAACTTTTTCAGTTCCGATACTCATCAGACGACCATGTTAAGACCAACATCCAGTGTTTAAGCTTGGTGCCATGCTTGCTAATTAAATAGTTTATACAGAAGCAACTTTGTATCCAAGCTGCAGCTAATGTAAAGTGGTTCTCACTGGCCATTTGACATTGAAGCTAAAAGGCTTCATTAGACTGAAACTCTGTGATTTACTAGTATTACATTATTACAGGATAACCTGATATTACTATAGAAGTCATCTGTCGCCACTCCAAAAGCCAGGAGGGCTTCACTAAATGGTCTTCAATAAATAATATCTCTACTGTGCTACAATCCTACTATACTTATAATTATTTCTTCTTTACACGTGATAGGATGACACACCGGTACATCACAAAAGTGCTCACGATGTGTTTGTCAGGGAGCAAAGCCTGTGCCACTAGGTCCAGTTAGCATACAGCATGACCTACAAAACACAGATTAAAAAACAAACAGATCACAATGTGTTTCTTCTCAGGTTTATTCAATTGCTATTAATACTTATTAAGATGATGCCTTTATCCAAGGCAACATAAAAGTAAGGGATATTCACAGAACTGTGCAAATATACAGTATGCTAGACTGATATACAGTTATAAAGTTACACAGTAAAAAGAACAATCAACCAATCCTAGCAACTAAGGGAAATGAGTACAAAGCAAAACACTTGAATATCTAATACTGAGTGGTAATTAAAATGATAAGGGTGCTTGAGATTTGGTGGGTAGTGTGAAGTAAAGGTGATGACAGGTTACAGATTGCAAGCAGGGATGGATTTTAGGATGTACAAGTGCAGTTTGAACAGGTGGTTTTTGACTCGTCACCCTAAAAAGTATGTAGAAATGTGATATGAAACATGATGTTCCTAATTATTCAGTAACACAGCAGAAAGTGAGTGGCGTTCCTGAAGACCTAACTCGGAAGATGCAAAAATGACAACATGTTTTATTCACTAGGATGAGACTTCTTTTTATCATTCTTTTGCTGAGCGTCTTATCAGATCTTGTCTGTTTTATACAGATGTATGAATGATATGATTAAATTATATCATGCTATCTGAATCTGTACATAACAGACAAAAAAGCATAATCATTAATTATCGCTTACACTTATATAGCTCTTTTCTGGACACTGCACTCAAAGCGCTTTACAGGTAATGGGGACTCCCCTCCTCCACCACCAATGTGTAGCATCCACCTGGATGATGTGACGGCAGCCATAGTGCGCCAGAACACTCACCACACATCAGCTATCAGTGGGGAGGAGAGTAGAGTAATGAAGCCAATTCATAGATGGGGATTATTAGGAGGCCATGATTGGTAAGGGCCAATGGCAACTTTGCCCAGGATGCTGGGGTAAAACCCCTACTCTTTTAGAGAAACGCCTTGGGATTTTTAATGACCACAGAGAGTCAGGACGGTGCCTGTTTGCAGTATAGTGATGGGGCATTAGGACACACATGTACCGAAGGGTGAGTGCCCCCTGCTGGCCCCACTAACACCTCTTCCAGCTGCAACCTTAGTTTTTCCCAGGAGGTCACCCATCCAGGTACTGACCAGGCTCACACCTGCTGAGCTTCAGTGGGCTGCCAGTAGTGAGTTGCAGAATTATATGGCTGCTGGCCATGTTACTGTAGGTTGGATCAAAGCTTTAGAACTGAAAGGAGTAGAAGTATCAAGGTTGGCATTTCCCTCGAACACCTGAACATGAAAAGCAAAAGGCTCACACTTGCCATTATCCTGTGGCTCGGGTTTGACACTTCTTCATCTTCAGATGGCCCGGGTCTCGGCCTCAATCTTGCGCTCCCCATGAAGGCTCTCGGTGTCGCTCTGGGCCACAGTCTGACGCACCGCGATCTCCGGCCCTCCACCGTAGATATTGAAGAGATAATGCCATGTCTCCTCCGAAATCTGTCCATAGTCGGCTCCTAAAACCCAAAGTACAACAGCTAGCCATTGCCAAACCAGCTCTTTCCAGTACAGCATTTGTTTCAATATTAGTAATGCATGCAGTGTGATTTTTCAATATTGACCTTTAAATCCCTAAATACCCATTTGAGAACCCAAACTTTTCCATCTATTTTGCTGCTCACCAGTAGTTTGTTTATAATGTTCTTGGATTTACATTATAATGCAATGTGATTGTGGGATGTGTTTGCCAGTGTTATTAAAGTGGTTTAAAAATAGGCATAAAATTTAACATCTGGACAAAACGGCAGGTTCGTGCATTTCAACTATAAAAAGGAAAATACAAATGGTAACGCTCCCTTTTCCTATCGAGCCACAGCATGAAAGCAAGGTCAATTTTCCTGCAGTAATAATAACCTTGTTTAAGCTGTATGTGCCCCCCTTTCATCACGCCAATTTTGCTGTTGTCAATGGGACCAGGTGGCTCTGAGAAAAGGAAAAGAGAACAATAATTTTAGTTTAATCATGGCCTCATTTTACTGCACAGCACTGTAGAAAAACTACCTCAAGCTCTAGACAGAAAAACACACTCACACCACTTAACTCATCAAACGGTATTGTGCAGGTTTAAGCTTGATTCTGGTATTTTTCTGTCAAATGTCAGATTTTACAAGGCTGTATTTATAACGAAAAAAATACACAGATTGTCTACATTTGTTGTAGCTGTGCTTTGGAATCAGCAAAATAATACATGATTAAATAATACTTTAGGTCGATACTTTCTTTTACCGATAGATGATAGATATATCCGTACTGAATTTATTAAAATCAACAAAGTCTTAACAGATCTTCTACTCAAACCTATCTGGAACTTTACCACTGTAAAAAGGCCTCACTGAAAATGTTAACATGAACACAGTCTGTGAAGTTAAATTCTCCACTGAATTAATCGCTCGTTAATTGCATGCTTTAAGAGCTTCTAAACCCTTAGAGGCTTTGATCACTGCCTGATCAAATACTTTGCTTAAATCCTCCTTCCTTGCAAAGGAAAAGGAAGACTAGGACTATAGCTGAGCATAGCTGATTGTGAGCCTTACATCCAGGTAACTGAGGTAACACAGGAAGACACAATGCTCCCTAGTTCTGACTTTCCACAGGATATAAAGAAAAAGGCTACATTTGTACCATTGTCCTTTCCCTTGACAAAGCTCTCCCACTCCCTGAACCACTGCATACTGATACAGTAGATGACAGTGGGGGCTTCCTCTGCCTGGAATGCTTTGTTGAGCTACAGTGGGAAAGGAAACAGATTTAAAACCTTTTGAAACATTTTATGAATTCTTAAAAAAGCATTTTACATCTCTACTGCTGAGGATGCATTTAACAAGAGAAGTGTTGTACTTTATAGAAGTGGTGTAGTTTATATATATATACACACACACATATTAAATGATTACTATTATGTGAATCTAACCATACTTTAATAATATCAAAAAGGGAAAGACAGCAGCTGCTGTTGATTTTGAATGTATCTGCAGATCGGTGCTATCGCATGCTGTTTTTGCTGCTGTGTGAGTAATGATCAGCAGAAATGTGCCGGCAAACTAAAATCGCCAATCTTTTGTTTTGTGCAGTACTGTAACAAAAATCTTTCCAAGAAAACATTCACTTGTTGTCTATGGGTGAAGAGCCAAACTGCTTTTCACGTTAATATTCCATAGGTCGTGGCTTCCAAACAACATACCTTGATGAAGGTATCAATCTCCACCTTCCTGCGCTTGGCCAGAGCTTCAATCTCCACCTGACATATGGAGCACACATACAGATGGTTCACAGCAGGGCCACCTCCAAACCTAGAGAGAATGCACAATTCTTTAATGAACTTCATGAACTCTAACTGCACAGGCTTGTTTGACGACAAAAATTATAGGAACATCCCGCACTTCTTCAAGCATTTGACATAAAGGATGATAAACACATTACAGAGTTCTGAGTTAAACCTGCCACTATTGATTCACATCCATATTCTCCTTATAGTATTAAAAAAATAATACTTGATTCCTTATCTAATAACTGGTAATTGTTATATAATTCACTCAAAAGTGGCAAGAGGTATCAATATAAAATAGGGTCAAAGTAACTTTCATGGAGCTTAGCGCGTTAGTTGATGCAAGACAGTTTCTACATGTTTGAAGGCGTCCTCAGTGCAGCACTGCAATCTTTAGTTGAAGTGCTGTTAAAAAGTTCAGGTTTCCTTATAATACTTTAGCTGTACAGAGAAATAGGTAATGCCTGCAGATAGCTTGAAAAGCAGCTTAAATGAGTCATAAGCCCTGTACCGACAGGAGAAGATTGACTGCTCACCTGTTGTAGAGATACTCCCACACGTTCTGAGGCAGAATCACAACCAAGTCGTCAATATAGTGATATTTGTTGGGTGGGATACCTGTGTCAAAATAAAAAGACAATCACCGACGTTCTTATTCCCATTGATCAAAACCCCCTTTAGACTTGAGCCAATCATCAAAAAAAATCATTTTTTTTAATTTACAGGATTCTCATTTTTATCAGATAATATCTGGATACCTCCACGCTGGCTGTTAATGACTCCAGAAATCATGTATTATAAACAAATTCCTTAAGGAAAGTGAAACTGACATCGATGACAAATTCATTAACCTCTCAGAGAGTTTTGGCATCGCATACGGTAGCATCATTTATGACACATTTTAACCTCCATACGCAGACTGATTTCACTCACCACACTGTCATGAAGAGAGAATTCTGAATATTCAGTGCTCTAGTTTGAAACACGTACTATGAATACTGGAGCTTCGTTCACATGAGTATAGGAATAGGCATTCCAGACATAACCTGTGGTCAGCCTGTGTTTTCTTTGAAGTGGAATACTTCATGTGTGCCAACATGCGTCAACAAAACCAAAGCGTGTTTTGTTTTAATTGTGAGCTGTTTTAAGTTTAATTGCGTTACGCACGCACGTCATGTCCTGTTTCCTCTGTAATGGAGGGGGGGAGTAACCACAAATTTTCTCAAAACACTACTGTTACATTAATGTAGATTGGCATTAACACACCTTTCTGTCCACTGGGTGATATTTGTATGGGCAGGAGCTCACAATAATATCTGGCTATTCTGAATAAGGTGTCTATTGGAATTAGTATTGAAAGAACTGGTGTGCAAGTTACTACACAAATACAAGAGTGAATCTGGCATCACCTAATTTGGAATATGGTTACCCAGAACACCAACAAAGAAACACTTGCTTAGCATATAATCATAATCCTGCTTGCATGGAAACACTGAATCTGGCAATTTTAGACCCTGTTCATATTAAGACATTCAAGCTCAGAATTCTGGTGTAAACACCAGTGCCGAAAAATCTTTTTTGTCCTAGCAAGAAAAGAACAAAACTACATAACCTACCAAATGAAAACCTTTCCTGATGATAACCAAAGCTGTTTTATATTTTAACACAGAATTTTGCAAAGCAACCTGAAATCTCTTTCGTAAGCAAATCAGGATTTGTTTGAAGACCATTTTGAATAAACGAGTATTTGATAGTCCAACAAATGCTGTAACTAAGCAGCTTCTCTTTGGGCTTATTATTATTATTTTTATTTGTTGCTGTGTATTTCTCCATCCTAAATGAAATTAAAAGAATGGACCCTTTTTTTGTCTGGAAACAGACAGTAACCACAAGGGCCTGGATGCTACAAGAAAACAAGCAGATGAAGTCTCATATGGTAAAGTACAAAAAGCAGGAGAGAGGGCTCAGGATGTTTACCAACCAAAGCTCTATCTTTTAAGATGGCAAAATCAATTTGACTTGATGTCTCCGTTTTTCACAGGAAGAGGCTAAATCTTGATTTGCTATGTAATAATATATATGATAAAATAAAAAATACCCAAGCGAGAATTTCAATCAGAAACTAGTACAAATGGAATGACACACAATTGTCGGAAAGCATGTTGTATATAAACTTGCGAAGTGTGTTTGGTACACTCATGGTACACGCAAATTGTGATTTGCCATGTTTGTATATGAGATCATATATGAAACTATCTACAGAAAGAATGTTTGGGTTTTGGGTTTGGGTGAGATTCCCCGAAAACACATATAAAGTCTCTTGAATTACATTGTATGCTTTTGTGTGCTCATGTATTGCAGTTTTACTTGACTCCACTTGGTATGTTTGGTTTACATTTTTCATACTTTCATATTTATTCATATTTTTCCTATTTAAGCTACTAGTCAGATCTGAGATGACTTGCATTGTAGAATTTTTTATTAAGGTCTGCTGGATGGGTTTGTTTAAGAGAGGAACCAAGAAGTACAAATATTACATACTGCATAATGGCTTTAATTTACAAGATTGTTATTGCAATCTGTATTTTGCCATTATAATAAGAGCTGCTCCAGTTGTATGAATAAAAAGAACCTAGACTCCTGGACATATTACAACCTTCCATGGTGTGTTTTATGAGCTTGGAATGCTCAGTTATGTGGCTTGATATTACACCCTCAAGATATCCTCAACCTGAGGTTCCAGAGATTTTTATTTCATAGAGTTAATGAAAAAACATTAATGTTTTGCAGAGCAAAGCCAGCATATATTGGACATTAATACACAGGGTTTCCTTTTGCCTTTAGGCACATTCTATGACTTGCCAGGTGCTTGTAAGATAGCAATGACATGGCTGAGAGAGACGCACAGCTCCTCCAATCAGTGGTAACTCTCCTGTGAGGCAGTGTGGAGCTTGCAGCATGTCAAAAGATGTCTTGAAGACACCCAAAATAAAAAAATGAAAAATGGCAGTTCCACATTTAAAAAAATGATACCTCTGTTCATCTTTAGAATAGTCTTTAGTTATAGAGTCTATGGTCTCCACATATACTCTTTCGTTATAACTTTATAACCCCGGAATCTGCATGGGGATGTAAATCTACTATCTAACCCAACTCACCCAGGACAGGGATTCACAGTAACACTGTCACACACAGCACCACAAAGCTCGAGTTTGTCAGTCAGACTCACCTCCGTGCTGACACAGAAAAGTGTGGTTGGTGATGGGGCCAGGCTCGGTGAAGGTGTTGAATTTGTTCAGCCACTCTCTCGAGATATAGAACTGTAGCAGACTGTGCTCCTTCATGTTGGCCAGAGCCACCACCTTCTGTCTCTCCCTCACTGACTCCTCGCTGCTCTTCCTGTGACACAAACACACAGTGTATGCAAGCCCTGAAGTCATAAAATTCATCCTCTGACCGCTTGCAATTTATCACATGAAATGTCCACAAATCACTGTCAGAGCAGCAAATGTGTTCCTTTAAACTAAATTGCACTATATAGGAAATCATCCAAAACCAGTGGTATTTAAATCCTGGTCTGAGAGAGCCAAAGTCCTTACGTTAACAAGGCAGCCCACCTAGTGTGAGGTCACACGTGAATTATAGGTAATCCTTTAGGTTAATTTAGGCACATTAAGTCAAGAAATCATTCAATTAGATGATTATGAGAACAGGAATTAAAAACCACAATATCCTGTGGTTGATTCTGAGATACTGAAATATATATGGGCCAAACATCATTTCTTTGACTGCTGAGGGGTATTTTCTCACCTGTAGAAGAGCACATAGGCCTCAGCGTTCTGCACCACCGTCTCATGGACCTCCGTGACGTACTGGTCATCAAACTCGTACCACTGACCATTTATTACATTCTGGCAATAGGCAATGTAGTGACCACCTGTTCAATGCAAGGATAACACAAGTCATGACACAGAAATTGATGGCATTATGATTCTGATAGTCAAGAAGCCAGCCAGTACCAAAGAGCCACCAACTACCAAGAACATGGCGTTGGCAGGGTTGGCATGACTTTTGAAGGGCTTGACGGCACAGAAAACGTTTGTTTTTTCCACCTCACTTCATATTGCATTTTTTTCCCCACACTCAAAGTCAAAGTCACCAAATTTTGCCCTTGCTCACTCACTAAAACTAAAAGCATTTTAATGCACGTATTTCTTCCCTTTTGAAACAAATAGTTGATGTTTTTGAAGATTATTTGATTCTTCCCTTCCATCGTGGCTGGGGATGTTTCTGCTCTGAGAAACCAAACAATGATAAATAGGAAATGCCTCAGCAGAATACACTCACAGTGGTATTTTTGCTCCAGTGAAAAATATGTTTCCTTTCTTTAAAAAATTATACGGCCAGCAACAGAGACAAAAAGACAAATGTTGAAATTAAAGAGAAATTAAAACAATTTAACTTTTTTTGCACTAAAACGGGCCCAGATTATATAAATAACCTTTTCCCACCCACTAATACTACATTACCACTATGTAATGTGTTTTCACTGAAAAGATGAAAGATAAACTCTGGGACACACAAAAAAAAACATTTTGCAGTTTATCTGCAGTTTGTGGATGCATTGAAGCTTTGTTATCTACAGTTTGTAGATGCATTGACGCTTTGTTTTAATCTGGGTCATAGTCCTGGATAACTAGCAGGTGGTTATTTGGGCATGGAACTAGTGCAGATAACAAAACAACAGAACAAAAAGCTCTGAAAAGTGTCTCTTTATGGGTCTTCTGCATTGTACTTTATGGAACATAAGTAGTGTCAAATCACATTATTTCCTGAAGAGAGATTATTACTATGATTTTTATTTTTTTATATAACATTGTATCCCTGGAATGTTAGCTTTGGGAAAAAAAAGAATGAAAAGAAAACAATAAAACCTGAAGGGCTGTGGGACATATGACGTTTTTACAGTATTGCTAATTTTTTTCAAACACACTTAACCGTTTTTGAATGACAAACTTTACCCACTTAAAAAAGCCATTTTCCTGAATAGTTTTTTTTAAGACGCTCTGCCACCTGGTGTTAGAATGTTGACATACTTTTTTATTTTCCTCAGAATGTTGACAGATTCTATCAACCCCCAACCCATACTCACTTCCTGCAGTACCATGGTGACAGATCACCGAGAGGAGGTCATAGGTCGTGATCTGAGAAGGGCTTTCCTTGGCCAGGAAAGGTCGAAGGTCAAGGCCCTCCAATGGGAAGGACACATGGCTGTTGATCTTGAAAGAGTACATGACTTCGTGCCGAAAGCGTTTCAGGTGTATACACAAAATCTAAGAATGAGAAACCACATGGTTTATAAGCAAACTGGAAATAATTTATAATAACAATAAAATGTTATAATAAAATAATAATGTATAATATTGTATATTACACTAAAATAATTATAATAAATAATAATATAATAACAAAATAATTATAATTAAAACATTCATTCTGTTATGAATTCACTTCATTCAAAGAAAATATAACAAAAAAACTCACTTCCGGTAGACGAAGAACCTTACAATATTTAACACCATTTCGTAATCTGTAAGATAAGGGGAACATGTCAGCATCATAACAAATGGTTATGATTTAACAAACATGCCGAAACAATCATATCTGCAGCTCATACTATGCTGTCTTTACTTGTAGACTTTTATTCTATTATCAGTCCAAATACAGAGTTCGGTGGTTTTCTCATTTGAATCAGTTCATCATTTTTTCTACTGCATATCTGAAGAAGGACAGAGTTCTGGAATGTAAACCCCACATAATACTATAATCTGCATGTACATCTCAAATTATAAAGGGACCCTAAATTTCATGGTATGTAAACGTGCAAGTTAGAACACCTATTCAGAATCATCTTACTCCAAAATAATGTAGTATTCAGAACAAGCTGTGATTGCTGTCCTTTTCAAAATCTTTAATGTAGTTTTATTATATTACATTTTAACTCACTTTTTACATCTTTCGCAGCTGTACATATTATCACCTGAAAACATGAGAAAAAAACCTTATGGTTACAAACTGTTGGGGCATGCAAAATTAAAGCAGTCAGAAATACAATTATTTGTCAGACATAATAGATGGTTTAATGCATTATCTGTTATCAATCATGGAAACTCTTCATTGGAAATTATTATAGGAACACAACCCTCTAAACCTAGAGAAGGACATTTTAAAAGTACAAGATGTTGGCTGAGCACACTTGGAAACAAACCCACCTTTCAGTTCATCAGCAGCAAAGAAGGCAGCCAGACAGTCCTCTAGTGTGACAACAGGACCCCAAAACCAGTTAGGGATACAGGACACTACAAACCTGCAGCAAAGCACAGGGTCAGGCAGGAGCGCCAAGTGTGCAGAGAAGTAACCCGAGACCACAAGAGGGCTCCACAAATTTTGCCAGCTTGTTCTTTATTCTTTTTAGCAGGTTCCTCGGCAGTTAGACAGGAAATTAAGTGAACCTTGAGGGAGACTGGAGAGGTAACATTTGCTAGCCAACCACAGTGGGCACTTCTGAATGAGAAATGTAAAAATGTGCCCGTTTTTAGTGCTCCTAAACGTACAGCTAGGGGTCGCTGATTCTGTCACTGCTTACAGCATTAACTCCTGTACAGGGTGAATCAGGTCAAGACAAGCTTCTCCACCCTGCCTGACCTGAGTCATTTATCTTTTGATGTATAATTTTCTCCATGGTGACTGACAGGAGAGTAAGTGCCAAATGCAAGAGCATCTCCTCTCAATCTGACATCCCTCAAGCCTACACGCACACAGGAAGTTGCAAGAGTTGCCATCTCACTCTGTCCGACGAGTATATCCTGGGCTTGGTGACACTTGGCGTTTCCTGATCAGAGCTGCCTAGTGCCCAAGGCTCGCAACTGTGATGCCTGAATTATTAGAGCTCAACCTACACTCCGAGTAAGAGTCCTCACCACATGAGCCGCCTACAACCATTTCATGACACTCTAATAACTTCTAAAGGGTAACAATTGTTCACGGAGATCATAATATGATGGCTCACCGAAAGGGGGAAAGGTTGCATAAATGCTTATAAACGTTAATGAGCTCTGTTGAGTTGATTCCCTAGTCTTAAGGTGAAATAACACAAGAACAGTGGGAAGGAACTGTCATTTGTTGTACTATTACCCTGAATCACTGCAGCAAAGCATGGCACCTGATTGTATGCAGTACATACGTGCTGAAGCTTAACGCATACAGTACGTCCTGTATCGTCCAAGACATTCATAATCCAGAGATCCCAGGCAAAATGCCACCACAGGTCCCACTTGATGACAAAAGGAAGTGGAAATAAAAGACTACAGCCCCCGCCCTACTTCCTTTGCGACACGCGAGCTGTGTCTGACCTGCGAATGTAGTCCATGATGAAAGAGATCCAGCCTTGTGAGGAGTAGGTATCGCTGCAGGTCCCAGCTTTGACCGGAAGGTTCTGGTGAATCGAGGAGTGGAGTTTAGCAAGATCCTCTTTCCCCGGGATTGGCAGGGACAAGTCCTGAAAGGTTTCCACTGTCGTCGACACCTAACAAAAATCAATGGAGAGACAATGCTTCACCCTTAAACGATTTCCCATCCAAGTCCCTGAGCATGTTACAACAAAAGCCTTAAAACACACAAAATATAAATATCCTTAACAATGACGCAACAGAACTCATTTTAGTGCTAATGCATCATCATTACTGCATTTAGTAAAAACGGTGCTTAAGTGATTTTCCTTTACCTTGCTTCAAACAAAAACAAACAAAAAAAAGAAAATGAAGTCAGACTTCTAATCCTCATTTAAATTATTACTTTTTATAAGATTTAGGTACTGTACTGCCTACCCTCATAGACATTATCACAATTGAGCTATTTGCAGTGCTGTTAATAATAGTGCCATGGATTAAGAGTCTAAACTAAGTACTTTATACATCTCTTTTTAAAAATTCCAGTTAAGCTTTTTTCCAGCAATTATAATCAATACGGACAGCCAAAATAAACCTTGTTATTAGCAAGGAGTGATTTGGTGGGTACAAAAAAACACCCTTTTAAAACTAAAAATCAGATGTAATGTTAGTATATGCTCTCCTTTCACATCCTCACATCCTCAATGATCAACCCAATATCCTGACCTATACAGCCAGTGCTGCTGATGCTCTATGAAAGCGCACACACACCCTGTCACAGGTGAGACACTGGACCAGGCTGAGGATGGAGCCATCAAAAATGTCAGAAATTACACTTCGGTAGCGAAACTGCTTCTTCTTCTTGGAACCAAGCAGGAGTTGAGCTGTTGAAGGATAAAGAGAGGGCAAAAACATCTTGACAAACTGACCAGTGTTCTAAAGCCTTCTTCACTCATTATATCAGTCAAGGGGCTTTCTGAGTCAAAAAACCATTAATACTTGCAAAGGACTCACTGCCATACTCTCTTTAACTGCTTGGGTTGTATAAAAAAATCAGCAAGTTTACTTAGTTCCATGATGTTTTGTACCAACTGTAGTAAACAAAGATTACCAGCAATTAACTTGTGAGTGCTAATTAGAAAACACTGGAAATCATTTGGTAGAAATGATTGAATTCTAAAAATGACAAAATATAAATCTACCTTAAGGGTGAACTGAATTAAGCTAAATCTTTCTACCATGTCCTCTTAAAAAAACAATTGGTCTAAATATATAAAGTCTTTATCATATGTCTGTTCACCACAAAACTAGGTTGTGAAGCATCAAGATACAAACCACCGTATTTGCTGGTGCCTGAAAGCCCAGATGAAAAATTATATTGACGTGCAGCTTATGTTACAAACCAGAGAAATATTGTTACAGTTCAAACTGGGCCATTTTTTTCTTTTTCATAAGTCTGGACTCTCCTGATGAATGATACAGCAACAAACTTTTAACTGGTTCCAATATTTTATCTGGAGCTTTTCCAAAAGCTACACACTTGAAAGCATTTGGAGTCAGCACAGGCAAAAATGTCATGAATGTCATGTACTGAACAAACTTCAATGCTGATTACAAAAAGAAGCCACGGAAACAAGGTCCAAAATGTTTGTAGCAATGCTACATTACCATGAACATCTCACAACTGTTTGACAAGTGAACCACTAGTGTTTCGTTTTACTGATGAAAACGTTTTCAACATATACTGCCCTGCAGTGGCAAGAGGAAGTAAGTCCTGGACTGTTGGATTTGATAAAAGGTAGAAAAACAAGGCAGTTTTTGCCAGGCAGTTTCACAATAATGAACATTGTTTCTAAGTACGGTACATGTACTGTATGTAAAAATATTCCAAGAAAAGGAAGAAGGCTTACTTCCTATAAGCCAACATTGATTTTCTTTTTAATTTGTCGCCGGCACTTCTTCCTTTTGTCCATCCAGGACATTGCAAATTGTACATTCGCTCATGTTCAGGATGCTCAAGGTAGCAACTCAAAGTTGCTACAGAAAGACCTTTCCCCAAACCTAAGCATAGTAGAAGTGCCTATAGCTGGCAGCTCCCAAAAAGCTAAGAAACACTTCACACTACAATACAAAAGCCTTTATATGAACTGATACACCATTTAATAGAGGTAAGCCCTGCAGAGAACCTGAAACACTTTTCAAGCAATAGAAATGCAGACGTGTTAAACAACTGTAGCACCAGGTGGTGATATATTACACTATGATTTATGGAACCTAAAACAAGCAGTGGTAACAAATTAAAGAGTACAGGAGAAAAGGAAGAGAACCTTTCTTCAGCGAGTAGGTGGCTCCAGAGCGCAGAGGGCTGCTGGACAGTTTGGGGTGCGACTCCTGCAGGCCGTGAATGGGACTGCAGGGGCGAGAGTTACAGTGCATTGCTGCCTCATTGTCAGGCTCTGAAACAGAACCAAAAACATTATATGAGGGACAAACCGTGAAAAATCACCTCCTTTCAACAGAATTCAAATTCACCTCATTTCTCTACCGGTGGCTTTCATCCAGGGGTCTAAGATCCCCAGGTACAAAGGAAAACTTTTTAATCTTTTATTTAGTGTAAAAAATGAACACCTTAACTAAGACTTCTGGTAGGACATTTGGTGGGCATGTTGACATCCTTTAAATATTTTATAATAGCAAATTTATTTGGAAAAATTGCATGCTTATGTTAAATACATTTGAACGAGGACTCTTACTGAAAATGATCTCTTGAAACTAGAAAAAAAAAATGAAAATGGATTTTGTTTTCCTCCAGATCCAACACCACTGGAAAAAAGGAGAAATCACTTAAAAAACAATCTCAAAGGCCACAGCCAACTGAGCCTTTGAGAAACATGGCTTCTGTTTTTTTTTTTTTGTCATGTCCTGGCAGTGGATTAAAGCTAGGATTCTTTCAAGTAATTTTCATCTCCTTATTAAACCCATGAAGAAACCTGGAAGCTGAGGAACACGGTGCCAAACTGTGTAGCCCAGGATTGCTCTGAGATGGTGTGATCCCCATCTCACCCCCTCCTGCACCCCAAAATCCCCCAAGGGCTCCTTCGGTTCCTCAAGAAGCTGGTCCATAAGAAGAGCCTGTCCAGTCCTGGAGAGCCACTTAATCTGCCGGTTTGCATTCAACCTGAGCTCCTAGCTACTCAATTTTCATACTTACTGCCTTAACTGGGCCAAATTAACACCTCTCCCCATCTTCTCCTCAGGACAGGAGGTGAACACCCCTTAATAATAATAAACTTTATGTTATATAGCGCCTTTAAAGGTGGCTTCTCAAAGTGCTTTACAGAACGACGACAACAACAATTAAAAAAAATTAAAATTAAAAAAATCACATGCACAATGACAATACACAATGAGAGGAGACAGTAGATGGGGTTACTGAATACAGTAGGAGCAGAGGGGTAAAGAACAGAACCAGTTAAGTAAAGGCTCTTCTAAAGAAGGTTTTAAGTCTAGACTTGAAGGAGTTCAGAGAGGATGACTCTTTGATCTCCTTAGGGATAGAGTTACAGAGCTTTGGGGCATAACAGGAGAAGGCCCTGTAACCCACTGAGTGCAGACGGGCTTGGGGGACAGATAGGAGACCAGAATTAGAAGAGCGAAGGTTGCGAGGTGGGGAGTAGGGCAATAATAGCTCAGACAGGTACTGAGGTGCCAAGCCATGCAGAGCCTTATAGATGAGCAGGAGGATTTTTAAGTCGACACAGGTGTGATCACTTGCACCTGATCAGAATTCTGCCTGCCGAATTTTGGACATACTGGAGTTTGTTCAATGTGAATTTAGAAACCCCAGCGAGTCGAGCGTTACAGCATTCGGGAGAAGACAAATGTGTTCTTCAGCTTTTCAGCCACAGTTTGCGATAACATTGGACGCAGTCTAGCGATATTTTTGAGGTGAAAGAAAGATGTTTTGACAATATGTCGCTCATACGGGTCGAACGTTAAGCCTGAATCGAATATCACCCCCGAGTTTTTCCATTTTGACTGAAGTTCAAGTACACCCCTCGTGCTGCCGTTCCTGGTACCTGGTGTGCGGCTCAGGCTCTGGCTGCACTGGTTGTTGGAGGCCGTCACCTCCTCGTCCCCAGCCCGGCTGGCTCCTCTTCCTTCTTCGGCGGCGGTGTCCACGTCGGCGTCTTCGTCCATCTCCTGGGAGCCCGTGCGGTGGGGCGACCCCGAGAAGCGTCGCTCCTTGAGCCGCTCCTTCTCGGAGATCCCCCCCCGCCCCCCGCCGCCGCACTCGTCCGTGATGAGCAGCTCGGCCTCCCCGGCCCCGCGGCCCTCCGGCCCCTCCCCCCGGTCGCTGCTGGAGCCCGAGTCGCAGGACAGGAACTCGTCCTCCGAGGGGCTGCGGTCCCCCTCTCTCCGCGCCTCGCCCTCCGGCTCCCCACACTCCACCAGGGGCTCCTTCAGCTCCTCGTGCAGCTGGTCCATGAGGCAGCGCAGGAACTCCTGGGTGTCCTGTCGCCACGGGGCAGAAGGGACAGCCTCTTACAAAGATTATCCAAGCAAATCTCCATGGCAACTCCATGCCCTTACTGTCTTTCCACTACTGTACTCTTTCTACATCTTTACAGATGTCCAAAAAAACATGATTTTCTCTACATAGGCATTTCACAAATCTCAGCAGTCATGATCTGCGGGCTCCTGTGCAACTTTGTACTGTTTCAGGATAACGTGAACGAATGCAAATTAAATTCAAATAAAACAGCAAACTAATAATAACAGGCACTTGGTATTGCTCATGTCTAACCCCGCGTGTTCTAAAACCTAAAAATGAATGAAACGTCTAGGCAATGGAAATCTTATGTTTTTCTGCTTTGGGAACAGTTGGATTTTATGTAAAGAAATGTTTACCACATATTACAAAAAGACACATGTAGTATATATAAATCTAAATATACATTACACATACACATCTGCCAAGCATTTAACTTGAGTTCACTGTGCTTTGATGTTCTAGCACGTTTTTAATGACACATTGAGTCCTTCAATTCTTTACATTCTTGAACTTTATGGCACCCAAGTGGAAGAGTTTTCCATACTAAACTTTTATAAGAGACAACACGTCTGTCATGCTGTACTCAGAATAACAAAGGAAAGAAATGTAACCTGCACATGCCTGCCAACCTGTATCGTGTGGTCACTGCCTAAACTCATAAAACAATTGACTTCACCTGCACCTAATCAAATTGATATCACTAAGCATTCTTCCACTTTTTTTCATTTTCAATTAAAAGCAATGAAAATATGAAAGAATCATGAGTAACGATCACAATATCAGGACGTCTTGTGCTGCAAATCGTAAAAGAAAACCGCAGCTGAAAATAAAACCTTCAGCTCTGAAATGCATATACCTTAAAGCAGAGCGCAGAGGGCTCTGAGCACAGATCGAGTCTTATTGTCCAGACGTCACTGATATGGGCTTCGACCTGGTCATTATCCAAGTTTCCCACATTAACCAAGCATTGCAGGGTTTTGGTAGGCTTGAGCAGGTTGGCATACAATCTTGCTATACACCAGTGACCCTGAAACATCTTGGGAGCTTCCAAAGACAAAAGTGAGAGACACACCACTCATCTGGTTGGTGTGAATTTACTTATAATACTCTGCAGCACTTGCTGCACATGATATACTAAGTGAGCAAAACAGTGGGCACATTTCTCCATCACTGGAACAGAGGCTGCAGAAAATCAAATTGATTGGCAATTCCAAACTAGGTTATAAAAAATGAAAATAATTGGTGCTCGCATGTTATACAAAATGGCTCTCTGTGCCCTGATTTAAGACAAAGGATTATCTTGAGATGTAAATGTCACACATAGCTCTCCCTACCTGCTGTGCGTAGCCCCGGAACATCGGATTAACCAGCTTGATTCCGTGTGAAAGACTTGTCGGAACAACATAGCTGGGGCTGAGGAAACAGAACTCACAGAGTTATACTTTGTTGATATCAGAAAATTCCCAAAACACAGGTCTTTTGTAGTCTCCTAACAACAAAGCCCAGGTATTCCGGGATCTTGTTTAGTGGTAATCTTAAATAATTACAAAATACAATTCATAATAATCTATTTTTGTTGATGTCCTTTCTTCTGTCCTATACAATGTTTTTTTCCAGTGCAAATTTAGTTAGAAAGAGGAAATATTTGTAAAGTGGTTCAAAAATGTAGCAAGAAAGCACTGTATAAATCACAATCATCCATCCATTTTCTAACTGCTTAAACCAACACAGGATTGCAGAGGAACTGGAGCCTTTACTGGCAAGCAATGGTTGCAAGGTGTAATCACGATCAATATGATGTTATATTAAGCACTGCGGCTTCATTATACAAAACACTGGGTAAAGTATTTAGAAAGTCTAGATATGATATTGACTTTAAAGCCAAAGAACACCCATGGATAAATCCACAGCTTCTACGGTATTGCAAGGATAAATAGTTCTAGAAAATATACAAAACAAAACAAGCTGAACCTTCCTTACCGTTTCTTGTGCCAGAGTTCAGAAATGAGTTTCTGGTAGCTTTTACAAAGTGCAGGCTTCTTATCAGTCCTGACCAGACCTCCACATTCCAGAAAAAACTGTGTTAGAGGGGGGCTGTGAAGAAATTAGACTGAGGGTCACCAATTGTAAAACACAAGTATCCCAGGTATACATTTCATACTTAACTCAGAAATCGATTCCAATAAACCACAATGTTTTTCCATTTTCACAGCATTAAGGCCTATAGTATGTCATTAAAGTGATGTCCACTAGAACACACAACAGTTAAAGAAAACCTCAATTACGGGTCGTTAATCTTCAATGCCTATGATACTGATGCACAGGAAATACAATGCTCAGTTCTAATGGATTTCATTGACTCATCAGACATTTTCACTATGAAAATGGAGCACACTGTCACATATCATGCTATCAAAATGAACACATTATAAAGGTAGTGAAGTGTATGACCTCCCTGAGCATTAACTCGGCCCTGGCCACACTAACAGAGACCTAAAATACAGAGTGGATAGACTGCTGTGGAGTTTTTCACCACTCTTGATGTGCAGCTGCACCTACTGTAGGTATTATCCTGTTAATAGCACAGGTGGGTGGGGCCCATGGATATTCTATTGAAGGCAGGTCAGGAAACAAAGCTGTGAATGTCAAACTCTCAGCACTGTTGTTCTGAATTCATGCCATTGTAGTCCTAGCACTGTCTGATCTTGCATTGTCTTCCTGGAAGATTCGCATTCCTGGACTGCCGTGTAGGAACAAAACAGTCCCAGCTCAAGGACTAAGTCAGTATACCAGCAACCTTTAAGGCTGCCCTCAATCTGCATCAAAGACATTGAATAAACCAGTGAATAAAGACTCCACTACTCTCGACCACCACCTCACCGGCCCACAGAACATGATGTTTCTACTTCCTAGCTGTCAATAGGTTACCCGAGAAGAGAGCATGCGCACCATTTTCACACAGATGGCGACCTATAGTCATTCCTTTTTGTGCCGTAGTCGCTGCAGTCCAAAAATGATTTCTGCAAATTGATCA
Organism: Lepisosteus platostomus; assembly: GCF_059453375.1. Taxonomy (NCBI): domain Eukaryota; kingdom Metazoa; phylum Chordata; class Actinopteri; order Semionotiformes; family Lepisosteidae; genus Lepisosteus; species Lepisosteus platostomus. The sequence goes on along the minus strand of NC_142631.1, from coordinate 10,218,251 downwards.
GATGGATGACAGTCTGGGCCTGGTGTGGGGATCCACTTTCCAGAATGTGGCCTGTTCTATCAAAAGACAACTGGGTTTCTCTGGACCAGTGTGCTGCTTGCTGTAGCAGACCATCTCATTCTCTGGACACCGTTTCTTACAAAAGGAGTCTTCAATCTAGCTAGAATCTAGCTAACTAGGCATGATCAGATCCTTTGCCTTTCTTGCATTAATTAAAATAATACATTTTAAAAGTTTATTTACTTATTCTGGCAACTTTAACTCAATTTAAATACCATTGAGCAACTGAAATCAAGAAATCACCTGATTTAAGTTTCACAATCGTTCCTTGGGATTACATAACTCATGCTCAGCAGATTGGTTTGTTTTCATTGTACATCAGTATACAGTAGGCCATTACTGAAATTAAAATGTATTATTTGACTGCTACAGAAAAGTATAACACAAACCTAAACAGCCTGGTTGCCGTTTATAATGCCTGGTTTAATTATTATACATTTAACTAAATTTATAATGCACCAATGCCTAAATGAATTTCTATTAAATGAGTTTTAGCATGACACTTCCCTCTTTAACAAAGGTTCAATCTTGGCCATATGCAGAAAAGCCTTGTGTTTCAAGCAGTGGCAAGAACAAAAGATAGCAATGATGTTAGTAGATACAGCAAGAAGAGGTTTAGCTCACCAGTTAGACAGTGCTTGGAGGGCTGCATTCATGTAACACGAGTTCCCTATATTCTTCATCCCAGTGAGACCTTAATAATTTAAACAAATCAACACAAGATCAGAACAGAATTTGTAAATGATGGCCTTGTTCTATGAAAAGCACGTGAACACAGATCCGTATAACAAAATGTACATGTTCAAAACTTCTTATTAAAAGGAGTAATGAATGATCATGCCTTCAGTTTCAGGAGAATGAAAAACCCCTGCTAGTGTCAGAAGCCTTTCTTTCCGCAGAAATGTTCCAGCACACTTACAACAACTGTGACTTGCACAACATTATACAACCATGACTGGAATATTCAATATTATATACAATCTCAAACAAGTCTCATACAGCTACAACTCTATTTGTTCATGTAGAAAGGTGTTGTCAAGAAAGTAAAAAAACATTTTCTGACAATTTACTGCTGCACTGAAGCACAGCAACCTAGTCTCAAGTTATGATTGATTTCCTACAATCACACTTTCCATTTCATAATGATTACACTAATATATCTCCAGTTTAGGCACTGATATACAGTAATAATTGTCATTTGTTTCCATGGGTAAAGACTGCAGAACCCAAACAGGACAATCTGATTGGTTAATAATTATATTTACAGCTAAAATACAGGATTTAAAAGAATCCATATCCACCTAATAGTATACAAATTTCAAAATGACCTTGTTTTTAATATAACTGTGCCCAGTATATTATAAAATCCCAGACAGAATCTAGAGGTAGCATTCTCAGTACTGGTTGGTCTTATCTGAATCCCCTTTATATACTGAAGCTTTATTCTTAATTTTGGGGGACATGACATTGCAAGCAGGTCTCAACCAACTGGAGAAGGAGATAAGGGGAATCTGCCAAAGAATGAGACTACCTCGTGGTTTGAGCTCATCTTCCTCTGACTCCGACTCCCCCTCGTCTGCGACTGCAATTGGAACTGCCTTCAAGGGGTGGCTGCCAGTCTGTGGAACTGCTTCCTGGGAAAGCAAACCAACACCTACTGCTGGAGATTCTATTTTAATATACCAAGGAAAAGGCTTTATATATTATACGAGTTTTCAGAAAGCGTGGTGATAAAAACACACATGTACACACATATGTAAAGCAGGTAATAAAAGAACATGCTGAAACCTTTCCGAGGAGTACAAAAAAATTGTATTTTTCTAATCATTATTAATAAATGTCACCCATCAGTTTTAGCTTGCAAATGAATGTGAGATCGGAAGGCTATTCTATGTAATGCTAATTACATTAAGTAGGAGCGACAGAGGGATCTAAAAGAGAAAAAAGAAACTACTACTCAGTCTTATATATACTGTATGTGATAAACATCAACTTTTCACTCAACGTCTCTGCTAGTGTATTTTAGTGTTATAACAGCTTTGTTAATACAGGTTTAGGTTGGCAGAGAAGAAACCAATTAGAGGATTTAGTCATCTTGACCAGGTCTACTGCAAGTGTTCACATTACTCCTGTCCTGGAGTCCTTGCACTGGCTTCCGGTCAAATTCTGTGTAGACTTTAAAATCCTCATGCTCACCTATAAGGCTCTGCATGGCTTGGCACCTCAGTACCTGTCTGAACTATTATCGCCCTACTCCCCACCTCCGCTCTTCAAATTCTGCCCTCCTTACTGTCCCCAAAGCCCGTCTACATTGTATGGGTGACAGGGCCTTCTCCTGTTATGGCCCCAAGCTCTGGAACTCTTTGCCCAAGGATATCAGAGAGTCACCTTCTCTAAACTCCTTCAAATCAAGGCTCAAAACCTTCTTTAGAATAGCCTTTACTTAAATGGTTCCATTCTTCACCCCTCTGCTCTTCTAAGTACCACCATCCACGGTCTCCTCTATATATTGTAATTGTGTCTTATCTTGTGTATTCTTCTTATTTATTGTTATACTCTTCTTATTTATTGTTATTGTCATCCTGTAAAGCGCTTTGAGAAGCCACCTTTAAAGGCGCTATATAAAATAAAGTTTATTATTATTATTATTATTATTATTATTATTATTATCTTTAAACCATGTTGATCAGAATGTGGCTCTTTACCTGCTCACTGTGTTTGCACTGGTGGCTAGAGGGCACAGGGGTCACTGGCCTCTGCTCCAGAAACACCTCCCTTTCACAGACATAGCACCAGATCCGGAATGTGGTTAGGTTCACCGTCAGGTTGTGCGTTTTAGCCTGAAAGAAGATGTCAGCAGCATAAATGAACAAAAAGCCTCTCTTAAATATCCCCACATGTCCATACATGAATCCATTTTAGATTATGTGAGACTCTTCATGTCCCCTGACCTTCTGATCTCATTTTCCAGCCTCATCTGTCTTTCTGGACTTGAGCAAGCCTTAAATAATGCAAAGCAAATCTAGTGGAGAATATCAGATAAGCTTACTTACCATGAAACAAACAAACTACCTGGTCAATCTATTAATTAATTAATGTATAAACGTGCAGATGTACAGTGTGAGCCTGTGACAAAAAAAAACAACTTTCTGCTTTTTCAGCCAAATGAACTTTAAAATGCCACTATCTTACCTGTGCATGTAAGGTGCTGTGATCTGCATAAGACTCCCCACAACCCACATATGGACAATCCTTCTGCACCGCAGCCAAAACACAGGAGAAAAGAGCATGAAGTACATTTACTAGCCATCAACAGCACCTTACTGAATTCTCCATGCCTGGGTTTAGTTTTTTAGTTTATCATGTTTAAGATTCTACCTTAAAATCATAAGATCATCTAATGCAACAAAAAAAGTAATCATCTTTATCTAAAACTAAAATGCAGGAAGAATTAAAGGTTCATTTCACGTTCAAAAGTAGAAAAGACTAAAAAGCTAAACGTTTCAGCCGTTGATCTTCCTTCCAGTGAGTGTCGCCTTAAACTGAAACATTGTTTTCTTCCTGACGATTTAGGTATGGAATTAACCTTTACTGCTTCCTTTGCAGTCAGTGCACACTGAGACAGCTTCCCACTCAAACCTCTTAGAAATGAAAATAAATCAGTGCCACGTTATTGCCAATTAACAGATTCTAGCCAAGGATTATTTATGTAGGTTGATACGGAAATAATATTACTGCTCATTTCCTGTGCTACAGTATATATGATAAGACATATTAGCAAATACAAGCATATAAAATCTCAAATGTTCATAGAGGTCGGAGCATGACAACGCTTTGTGCTTTACAAAGATTCAGACCTGTACTGATTGGAAGAACTGAGATAGGAAAGATCTCCATAGGTGCTGAAAGACGCTCTGTGCTATTCTCTGTGTTTCTTAGATGACAATGCACAAATAAACAACTCTTTTACCTGTAGACATGCCCAGAGATTAGGTCCCCCTGCGCCACAAGACTGGCATGTTCCCTAAATCCCCAACAACATAAAAACAAAAATATTCAATTGGACTTTCTGGCATGTCATCAACTAGTGAACCTGTAAGAAAAATGGCATTACTGAAGTTCACATAACAGCAATACCTGCAATGCTTCAAGCATTTCAGAGTCGAAAAAAGTCTGATATTTTAAATGCACATAAGAATATATGTTTAAATCAACCAGAATCACAGAGACTATTGGCATCCTTCAAGTCAACAATTAGCTAATCTGAAGATGTAAAAGCATTCATCAAAGTCCTCTTTGTTTATACCAATATTTGCATTTGTAACAGCAAAGTCAAAGGAAAAAAAAATAAGTTCACTTGAACAAAACTACAGGAAACCGTAATAATTGTGGCTAGTTGTCTGTCAAATGATTTTGGCTAAAAAAAACTCCTCCTGGCTAACCTGGGCTGAAACGTCTTCAGATTTCTGAGTTGACTGTGCAGCTCCAGAATGTGATTTTCCATGTTTGCTTATCCTGTAAAGACCACCTTAGGCCTTGATTTGCATTGCACACTGCAGTCTGAATCAAACAATTGTGAATGGTGTAATACAACACTGTCTTTGTACTCTATTCTCACAGTAGCTTTATTTTTTTAACCGCATTGATGCAAGGATGCATCTTTATGAAGCCACATTTACTAAAAATGCTGATTTTTCAATGATTTGCACTGTTATTTTACAGAAGGAAGCTCACTCCAAGATATTACTGCATGTGTCTTGTCAGCTACACTGCTCAAATAATTCTTATTACTGAAACCTCACCAGCAAAACTCAAGGTTTCAACAAGACATTTTTAATAACTCAAGGACTTGGCAAACACTTTTTAAAAGCAACCAGATTAGTGACAACAGATATGTGTTCTCACCTTGGATTTCTGCAGTAATTCCTCCTTGGTAACCTCACCTATAGAATCTAAATGAGGGCAAAGCTCTCCGTTTTCCGTCATCTCCTTTGACATGTACCTATTTTTAGATAAAATACAAATGCACATTATGGAAACACAATAAAAAATAATTAAATCAGTGATTACAGTATTATTACTACTGTGTTATTGCCAAATGCTAAGTAACGCATAATCTGTATTCTAATCTACTTGTGAAAGCATATTAAACAATACAGTACATTTTCAAAAACGTACAAGTGACAAGGGAATTTAATTTTGATTCCTCGTTTCAGTCAGAAAAAGGCCTTATTTAGTTCATCCTTCACAAACAATTAGACCAACTTAAATATCGCTAAAACGTCAGCTCAGACAGTCCAAACAGCCCAGAACCAAGTAAGAACAGCCCTAGAGGGATTTTTATCAGACAGCTGTCACATGAAATTTTATTTAATTTTGATGGTGACAGATCGGAGACTGTAAACAAATCTTGTGTCTGTTACTACTGATTAATCATTACCAAAGTTTACAAAGAATGTTTACCGAGCCCATGAAGACGACATCATAATAACAGGTTTCTAAGTTATTGACACTTTAAGGGATGAGCATAACATGAATGATTACTGTATTACACCAGTTCGTCAGTATCGTTAATATATTTAGCACAATGAAATAAACGAGGACTTCTTCCCTTCTAGATTTCAAACACTAGTAATAGCAATAACACCCTTTCAGTCTTACTAATGATATAAAATGATTCGACAAGCCCTCAGTCCATTAAGTCATCATCATCACTCATTATTTTAAAGTAGCTAAAGGCATCTCCACACATGTATTTAACTGGCAATACCTTTTGGACATTGTGATACTGTAAATTCCACGTCAAATTACACAGAAATAGAAGTTAAGAATATTGGCCGTGTTAAATGCGGTTATATTTCTTTGCAAAAATAAAGCCTTAGTCATCCTTAGGCAGTCATAATGGAAGCCGAGTGTGAAAAAATGCCGAGGATTTTACGCAAATCTCATAAGACTACCAACACATAACAATGCTCAGAACCCACACATCAAAGAACTGAACGGTTACATGTTAATCCGTCAAGTGAACGACTTGCCATTATATGTCACGAAAGCATTGATCCAAGAGTCCTTTTCACGACTGTGATGATTTCGTACTGTACCAATGACAATTCTTTAAAAAAACACATACAAATGTTAAATATTAAACATAAAGGATTCCTTAGAAAAAGGGCTACTCTCTACGTCTCACTAAATATGTTTAAATCATAAAAAATGTTGCCTTCAGAACAGTATGTTTATCGCCATATTATGCACTTGTGCATTTTCAATTCTGACACGATGACTGTACATTTTCCATGCATGAAGGAAATGCACTTTACACGCGAGATAAAAACAAAAACAAAAACAAAAGCGTTGTGCGTATTGCACATTAGTCAGTGAGCAGGTCTAAAAGCCACACATAGCTCCGACAACACTCAGCTTCCTGCTATAGGCTCTCATTACACTATAATTTACAGGCCTTTCCTACACCCCACCAAACGCTTTGGAAAAACGCATATACAGCAAATTAAAAGACACTGACATACTTGACAGTTCAGCACCTAAGAAATGTATATTTACCTGCAGCCAGCAGTGTGAAAACGAGCTTCGGAAACATTAAAACATTTGGAAAAAAAAGATGAATAAAGAAACCTAAGGAGCCGAGATGCTACACTGCTCTCTGAATCGCTACAGCGTGCCTCAGCGTCAGATTTGTTTGCGCTGCGTGACAGTGATGTTGACTATTGCCGAGGACTGTGGATATTTTCTGGTTTCTTTGCTGATCAAGAATATACGTAGTGCAAACATGTTTTCACTCCAGACGTTCATAAAACTCTTTTGGTAATTGCAGCATGCTTTGTTTGTTTGCAAGAGACCACAGTTGGGTCAGTTATTCTATACAATTCTGGTAGTGCTCTAAATAAGTCGTACAATAATTTGAATGAGAGTGACGTTGTGTCTTGAATTAGATTTTATTAGCTTTCCAAAACACTTCCGTAACCTAAACTAAATTTGCAAAAGGTTTATTTTTCTCAAACCAACCCTTCTATGTGAGAGATACCCATGCAGGGATTTTTATCATACTGTACCTGTTCTCTAGTCTAGAGCACTGCTTCGGTTTATGTTGGCATTTCTCTCAATTAAAAACATTTATTGACTAAGAATAATAAGAAGGTTGTGGCATCTATATTGTTTCAACATTACAATAAAAAAACATTACAATAAAACACAATATTAGCTCAATTTTAGTAAGCTTTTTGATTAATTTTAATGCTGTACTTTCAAATGTATTTAATGTTGATATACTTTGCTGAGAAAAAGAAACTCAGTTTAAACCCATATGATTTTAGATTGAAAGACTTTTGCTCCAAAGCAAAATAAATGTATTTAGGGAAACGAAGACGACTCGTTTAATTTTTCTGTTTTTCCTGCCCTTCAGAGGGCACACCGTCATTACTTCGGCTTCAAAACATAGTGACGTAACATCCTCTTGGAAGTCGCTGGAATTGTGGGTCGCAGAATCGTGAAAACAGGGAACACATGTACGCACGTATTTTTTGTTGATTTTTTTTAACAAAACAGAAGACGAATATGCCTTCCAATAAAAACTTTAGAAGGAAGAGAGATGATTCTGACGACGAGGAGGACGAGGAGACAACAACAGAAGTCAGGTAAATATTTGATCAGAAGCGTTTAGCTTTAAAACAGTCAGAAACAGCTGAATCTGTTGGAACGCCTTAGGGGTGAAAGGTGTTTCTTTTAGGGTACACACTGATGTGGTACCTGTCGGTTCTTTTCCCTTACAGATCTAAACTTGATGAAGCAAAGGAAATTCAGAGTCTTAGAAAAAGACAGAGTGGCGTGAGGTAAATATTCTGGGAATGGTACTGAAAACGATGCACGGTATTCAAAAGATACATTTCTGTTTTTTAGTCCTAGCTAGTTTTCCTTCAGCCTCGGTTTGTCCACAGAAATATCAATAAGCTTTCCCAGTTCTTTGGCGTATATTATTGATATTTAACTGCGTTTCTGTTTTCCTTAGCATTACAGCCTTACTGGTGGGTGAAAAATTGCCACCTGAATCGGAGATCGAGGTACGTAAGCTGTATGTTTAGGTTTTATCTGCCAAAGTCTTATTTCATTTCCAAAAGAAGCCCCACAAGTAATAATGATAGTAGAACAGTGAAATAGCTTGCATCAAATGTGCTTTTGAATAATCAGTATATTTTGTCTCTGAAAGGTTTAACCTTGCAATCAGTTTACATCCAGTTTTTCAGTTGTTGAATGATGCTCTGCATTTGGTTATTTTTGTCTGTCCTTCTGGAAAACTGTTGTATGTAGTACTACAACAAAACATGTACATGTATATAAAATATGTGTACATGCATGCTTACTGTGTGTACTGTATTTTAATCTTTTTAGGATGATCCCTTTAAATTGAAGACAGGGGGAGTTGTGGATATGAAGAAAATCAAAGACAGGAACAGAGACATGTGAGTGTTTTATTTTTTTTAATGCAGCAGTGTAAAATTATGTGGGGATCTGTATATATCTGGGTGTATACATCATTAACCTGAATACCTGTAAAACCATAATTAAACTGCAGTGATATAAATTTTAAAAATATAAATACTCTTTCTTCTCCTAGGACGGAAGACGAGACCGATTTGAATCTGGGAACGTCATTCTCAGCAGAGACAAATCGTCGTGATGAAGATGCTGACATGTAGGTATCTTTTTAGTTTCTTTTGTTGTGATCTAAGGCCTCCTAAAAGATACAGAAAGTAAGAATGCAGATATCAGCTATCAAAAGTATGGGATATGTTTTATAGAAATTCCCCGGGACCACACTGTGAAAAGAGTCAAATGAACTTTTCTGAAATGACAAAATACAGTAATCTGCCCTCTGTTGAATTTTCAGCAGCAAATAGAGCTATATTCAAGAGAACAGTGTACTTATTATAGTTTGTCGATTATAATTTGAGCTACAGCACAGCTGGCAGTCCTGAGACCAGCTGTTTTTTTCTCATGCTGTTCTTTTCTAAACATTTCAATGTGCTTTCAGGATGAAGTACATTGAGACAGAACTTAAGAAGAAGAAGGGACTGGTAGAGGCAGAGGAGCAAAAGGTGAAGGCGAAGAACGCAGAGGATCTTCTGTATGAGTTGCCAGAGAATATCCGAGTCTCATCCGCCAAGAAAACAGAAGAAATGCTTTCCAACCAGATGCTGAGTGGCATTCCGGAAGTCGACCTTGGAATTGAGTGAGTGATTGATCAGTTAACGGAACAAACAAAAGTTGTGTTTAAAATAAATTGCACTCTAGGACATTATTGTACTCCAAAACGGGCTTTAATTTCCTTTTACTTATGCAAACAAATGTGTTCTCACAGTAAAGCTACTGTTTATCCAAGCAATTTGTAATGTGATTGTCTTGCTCATTTAAATATTTCTCTTTTCAATAATTTAGCTTATATTGTAGTTATAGTACCCTATCATCTCAAAGCAAGTACGTCTATCTGTATTAATGGGATATACTTCTAAACAAAAATGTACTACCTCTGTTGGCTTACTGTTCTTGGGACACTTTAGAACAGAATGCCTAGAGTGCAGTGACATTGAAGGTTTGGTTTTTGAACAAGAACGCAGATGCTTGTCTCTTTTCACTGTCTCTCAGTGCCAAGATAAAGAACATCATTAGCACCGAAGACGCCAAGGCCAAGCTCATAGCGGAGCAACGCAACAAGAAGAAGGACAGCAGCACTTCCTTTGTACCTACAAACATAGCAGTGAACTATGTTCAACACAATCGCTGTAAGCCCCATTCTCTTTGTAATTAATAAAGACCCACAATGTCAAGCCTAACTGATCCCAGATTCCTGTATTGATAGTGCAATAATGTAACGCGATTTGGCTTGAACTGACTGAGCCAGATTATTGAAGTAACAGTACATTATCCTCAGTTACTTATATCCTTTTAGAATCTGTATGCCAAAGGATATAGGATCAACATTATGCACTGCCCAGTAGTGTAGTGTAATGTCAAATGCCTGTTCTTCTGTTTGATTTTAGTCTACCATGAAGATGTGAATGCACCAGCAAAAAGACACAGAGAGGAGCCCAAAGCTCGGCCACTTCGAGTGGGGGACACTGAGAAACCTGAACCAGAAAGTAAGAGTTGACAGAACAATCACCGTGTACTAAAATGAATTCAGTTTTAAATCAAATCATCTTATTTTTACTTCACATGCTCTTTTGCTGAAGTGGACAACTTACCACCTGTAAACCTGAAGTTAATTTTTCTGTTAAATTTGAAAGCCATTTAGTACAAAATAAGTAAGAATATCCAAGTTTAACACACATTTGTGTAACAACAGCCTAAAAAATTGCACCTTTGTCTTCCACAGAAACACCTCCTAATCGCAAGAGACCAGCCAATGAGAAGGCCACAGACGACTACCATTATGAGAAGTTTAAAAAGATGAACAGGAGATATTGAACTGATTTGTCTGAGGATATCTATGACTGTCCAGGTCTTTTTCCAATTTCCTATAACATTGTACTGCATTAAAATATCTCTTTGTTATTATAGGTCTTTGTAAGTTTTTTCATTAAAGCCATAAAGCAAGAAATGGGTATTTAAAATCAAACAGTAATGATGACAAAATTAAGAAAACGAGTTCAGGTTTTAAAGAGATCTTGCAAAATGAAGGTGAAGTGTTTCACACGTTTAAAATTTAACACTTGTTCCTTTTTGTAATGGTGACAAATCTCTCAATTTTTTTATTACACAAAACTGCTGTGTAAATAATTTACCAGGCTTTTGTTTTTGTTGCAAAAGGGCAAAATTTGTATTTTGAGCAGAGGTGGCATTGCTAATTGTTAGCAGTTTGACTTGAAAGGTTTTCTGTTATATGAAATAAAGCTTCACAAGCCATTCCATGTTTTTTAATTAATTTTAATAAATATTAAAGATGGTAGATTTTCTTGTATTGTTTAGCACTTAAGTATGAAAAACTTATGTGCATGTATCTTAAACTTTTTTCTTTAAGTTTCCAATCCAGTATTTTATTTAGAAACATTTCTCATTGGATTTTATACTGTTTTGTAAAGTATTCAAATTAAAAAATCTTCAGTGTATTACTTAATAGGGATTACTAAATATTTATAAAGAAAAAAGAATAAAAAAACTTGTGAAATTTATTTTTGTAAGCTATTTGGTTCCACAAAATCACGACTGTGCCCATTTTTAAAGGCAGACAAACTTCAGACAACATTTTAGGTTATTTTCACCTTTTTATTTAAAAAAAAGTCTCCAAATACATCGAGATGGACCTGAGATGAAGTTTTTATAAATCCAGTGCAATGATATGTTCATAATGCCATTTAAGCTCTTTAATACTGCTTCCTGAGAAGAGTTTCTGAGAAGTCTTCCTACATCTGAAATCTTGCTCCCTGTGTATTTATAAACTTACAATCCTACAAATCCAAGCAAATTATGCATAACTGGAGTGGGAGTGTGCAACCAACACTTTAATGTTGATAAAAAATAAAGTTTACATCTTACACACAATGCAGACAAGACCCAGAAAGCAACACTTCCCTATTGGGATTTCTATCCCATGTGATTTTATTTCCTGCGTCAAGTATTGTGAACCATAAAACAGCCTGCACAGGCAGCTTATCACAACTGTTTAGGCTCAGATCAGCTTGCTCCCACATGTACATTTAGAGAACAAAAATACAATACTAATAATCCCCTACACAACTGGAACTACACAAACAGGAAGACTAATCAACGAGCCCTGTATTTGTCAGCATTGTTAATGATGGGGTCAGGGTCATGTACAGTAAATCGATACACATGATTGGCTGCGTCTTAACACTACTGGTGGAATCAGGAGAGCGTCCAGCAGAACTGCGTCACGCCAGCTCCTCAGGGGTGCTCAGAGGTGCCCGCTGTGTGCCCGTTCAGGTGGCCTGGTGTGGACCCCTGTGACGCCGCTCCACTGCCATCCTCGGCTCTCCCAGCAATTCCCGAGCCTGAAGATCCCGAAGTCCCATCCGGGGAGCTCGGGCTGTCCTGCCTCCGGAATGCCTCGCACAGGGGCAGGTCGGTGCTGTCCCACTGACTGTAGCTTTCCAGAACAAAAACCCAGGCACAGAATGAGCACAGAGGGGTCCAGACAGACGCACAGAGGGAAAGGAGGCGATAGGCAAACAGTCACCAGCATAGGAAGACTTTCCCCGTGATCAGAGCTGAAACTTTGGAAAACCTTAATAAAAAAAAATCTACAGAATTGTTTACCTAAAAGGGTTGAATTGAGTTTTGTTCCGAGGCTCGTATAATTAATAAGTGTGGAAAAACAGCATTATAACTTCAATGTACAAATCAGGGAATTGTTAGCTGTGTGCCATTTACCTATATATATTTAGACACTTCATAGCTCATTTTCTCCCAAAAAAACAACTTCTTTAAAATTAGTAAAGCAATTCAGAATAAAGTTCTATCTAGTTATCAACTAATTAGCTGATTTAAAGTTAAAACTACTGCCTTACACTGACTGGTTCCGATGTTGATATAGAAGACAATTTTCTGACATGTCACACAAGGTTTCTGGGAACATTTCCATAACTGTTTAATACGCACTTCAACGAGTTTGTAAATGCACTTAAATGTATAATCTAATATCACTTGGAAAGCTCTCACAGTTCACTTGCATTTAATTTAAAAGCAATTCTAGAACATAATTTTTCTACCCAAATACTGAAAATGTCTAAATACCCTTGTTGGGGAATGGAGAAACTATAGAACTGAATGTTTAGTTGAGGAGTGTTTCAACTCTTTCCTTAGTAAAACGCTCAAATTTGAACCTATTCACTCAAGCAATATAAGTATTTTAAACTAGAAATGATGTTGGAAAAGCATGTTCTATAAATAAATGCACACAAATGTTTTTAAGTTTGCAGACATAGGGATTTCCTACGTTTAATACATCATTAATTTAAATCTAAATCTAACTGATAATCTCATTGTGTTATTCCAAAAATGTGTGGCTTGGATTTCATAAAAATGCAGTCAGACTCAAACATTCAAATGTTTTAGATAACATTCCCATGCAGACAAACCTGACAGAGCTCTGGGGAAATACATAAATAAAAAGAGGAGAAAAGTAACCGTACAGAGGTATTAACCAAGAAGTGTTAAAATCTTTCTGATGGGGGAAAAAAACGACTAAAAAGTGAGGGACCCATTGTTCTACTTTATTTTTTCCAGAATTTTTAAGAGTAAAAGTAAAACTACATAAACAGGTTACATTAAACCATATAATAAAGATGCACTTTAGTGTAATGTTGAGAACTTCATTACTTTGAAAGTCATTTGCACTACCATTTTAGTGTGTTTATATGAAACATGCTGTCCCAGATCCCTCTCAGATTTTGGGATAAGAACCTGCAGTTCAGGGCATAAACATCATTGCTAAATTCTTAGATATTGTAGATCTTTGAGCCTGTTACTATCATTCAACTAGAGGTGTGCAGAACAATTAATTAAAATACCAACACTTATTATTGAAAGTAAAAATAATAAAATCTTTAGCTACAAGAATAATTCCTTGCATTTACTATATATAGTGCTTTTTATCCTAAAGCATTTTACATATAGGACATACAGGTAACATACAGTATGTAAACGTATCCTTGACCATATCATATAACATGAAGTATCAGAGAACACGTTAAACAAATATTTAATGTAGATATGAAGTTCCTATACAGGATTAAATTAAAGAAATAGTTTTTGCCCAATAAGAAAATTTCGCAAAACGCGTTGCAATAAGATATATTGTACAAATATTTTTTCACATCCAAAACCATTGTAGATATCCACATGCATACTTTCTGAACATTCTGCTAAAAGAAAACACGAAATCTCCATGATTTATAAGTAACATAGCTGAACCAAACAACTGTGTACCTAATCTCTGTATGGTTTTACTCTTGTCCTGTGTTTTTTGATTTTAGAATTTATGTAAAATAACAAAAATAAAAAGTTTAATCAAATCGTGGGCCTGGCAACATAAAAAGTCAATTTCCATGCAGACTCATCATAAAAATTAAGGAGCTAATTATAATTCTGCAAATGTAAAAAACATCTTTAGTCGAATTGCTTCTAGATTTAGAAACAATTCACTTTTTGAGTGGATACTTTTATGGGCAAATGAAACCACTTATTTTGTTGCTTAAAAAAACAACATACTCCAATCACAATCATCCTTGTGCAAAATCAACGAAGACTAAAAAGTGCTTCAAAATAATATCATCTCTTTAGCATAATTACAAGGAAAATACACTTTAGTAGAAATTGCAACCTACTTTTTTGTTCTCTGTAAAGCACTTGAGGTGTAAATATAGGAAACAACACATTGGATTCTAGGACACATTTGACACACAACATAAATTACTACACTGCTATTTCTTTTGTAGTATGCTGAAGGAACCAAGGGCGAACTTCTCTCATTTCACTTTTATAGTCTTGCAGCTTAGTATTTTTTTCCAGATAAAATAGTCACCTACATTATCTTGTACGCATCGTTTTCAAGAGGCAAAATGAGGAGAGAGTAATTGTTCTTTTACCATTGGGGTTTTAGGATTGTTGAACAAGGCACATGATATTATAAAGTATAGTAAAGTTTCTTAGATTAAAGAAAAGGAGTTCCAGCACTCCAGCTAACGGCCAAAGGCACTTAAGGCGCTAGTTATAAATGCGTAGGGCAGAGACGTGTATGGTGAGAGTAACTATGAACCTATTTGTACCTGGAGGAGTAATATTCTTCCTCAAGCTCGTACAGGTCAATTGCAATCTCATCCCGCAGGGAGGTCAGTTTCTTATCGCACTCCTCCTGCAGGGACCGCAGCTGCTGGTTGCTCTGGTTGATGGCCTCGTTCACTGAGGGGAAGTCGTTCAGGATCAGGAACTGCTTGAGGTCGGACACCAGCTTCATCAGCGACTCTCCAGCTCGGACCTTCACGCACACACACACACCAGCAGGAGATATAGACACACAGAGCTGAGTTTGTGAACACTGACTCCTACTGGATAAGATTTAAAATCAGAGACAATGCTACTATGATTCTTCTGCAGTAAGAGGAAAAACCACAACCAATGTTTTTTTAACATGAAAGGTCCAACTTTTCTCTCAGCATAGTGACATCGTATGCAAAATAATAGCTGTAAATAATACTGTCCTATAACTCCGACTCTTACCTGCAATGGTTATTAGTAATGGGCATACCAGTATGTTTTTTTTCTTGCTTACTACAAACTGGAAATCAACAGCCACACCACAATATACTATATTCTGCAAATATATTACTAATCCACACATTTTTACCAATAACAAAATCATCACATTTTTAACTGCAGGACAATTTTGTTGCAGGATTGCTTTCCTTTGGTTTTGTATGAGACGTTTGTACTTTTAGGTGTAAAAGCATGTTCAATAACCTGTTTTGCTTGGCAGACCAATTCATTTCACCTTGCCTTAATAATGCCGTCCTTTGGATGAGACGTAAAACCGAGGTCCTGACTCTCTGTGGTCATTAAAAATCCCAGGGTGTTTCTCGAAAAGAGTAGGGGTGTAACCCCGGCATCCTGGCCAAATTTCCTATTGGCCCTTACCAATCACAGCCTCCTAATAATCCCCGTCTATGAATTGGCTTCATTACTCTACGGCTGCCGTCGCATTATCCAGGTGGATGCTGCACATTGGTGGTGGTGGAGGGGAGTCCCCATTACCTGTAAAGCGCTTTGAGTGGAGTGTCCAGAAAAGCTCTATATAAGTGTAAGAAATTATTATTATTATTATTATTATTATTATTATTATTATAAGGACACAGACTGTATTTTACAGGACCGAAATAGATTTGACACCCCTGGAGCTCAGTTACTCACAATGTTAGCTGCTCTGACATGCATCTCATAATGATCTTGCTCTCCTTGCGTTGCTCGTGAAACCTGGGTCTCATCCTCAATCTGGATATAAGAACAATAATTCAATTATTAAATGATTACCGATTACGACAGCAGGCTACTAAAAGTTGCACACAAAAAAACAGTTAACCATGATGACCCCCTACCTTGGCTGTTTTTATGATCTCTGTGAAATTGTCCAATATGGATCGGATATCATCTTTCAGTCTTTTGTTGTACGACTGCAGAAGCGTTTCTTTACTTTGAGGAAGGACTCTTTGTGTAGACATCTTGTCCTACCACAACATTACCAAAACAAAACAGGTCAGAGACCACACATCAGTATAAAAGCCCAGATTTATCTTCAGCCACTTCACAATGTTTCACGGAAAATGTATTATTATGAAAAAAGAAAAACAAACTCTCAAAATCCCAGATTATTTGAAGGTACTGTGAAATAACAAAAACCGTTGCAATGCCGTTTTAAAATAGGAAAGTGATATCTCATGTAGTGATGTTTTCAAGAGTACTGACTAATAACCATTGAATAGAATTTTGAAGTCAGGTTAAAACGTCTACTTTTATGGTGTCAAGTTAATTTATATTCAAAGTTGCATAAAAAGGTTGCAAACATTTTTACATAATCTTGTTTATACTTAATAATATCAAATGAATCCATATAATCAGTCGTATTTTCTTAGTGGTTTACCACTATTAAGATCCTTTTTAAGTAACGCTTAAACATTCCGTTTATTCACATCCTTTATTTCCCAAATATAATTTAAACGAAAGGTGTGTTCATGCAACATACTTTTCAATTACAAAATAAATTACAACTAACAATACTTACTTCCGACTACCTCATTTCAATACTGCCGTTAATACATTACAGCACAACCTAACGTCCTACACCTTAATCCCCTCCCACAACCTTTTGTGATTGGCTTTTCAACCGGAAACCCGTATATTTCTCTCTGATAGGTTCGTCTGCGCTGTGACCCGCCTTTGAGAGCTCGCGTTCAAATAGCAGCTCGTAAAACTTCAACATGAACTGGGAATTAATGTTTGCACAATTCTTTTGTTCATTTGAAAACATTAAAACCCGAACTGTAGATTAACCAAACGTAAGCACTCTTGAAGCTCTTAATGTTTGTTTCTGGGGTCTGCCAAGGTCTCTCGGAAACTCTGATATAAAAAACGAGAAAGCGGTAATCAGATTGGATGTTTCTTGATCTGAGAAAAGATGGTTACATTTTTTATATGATTTATATGCTATTTACAAAACGCCAGCAAAATACAAGCATTTATTCATGCTACTATAATAGGAATGTAAGAATACTGCTCTGCTCTGCATTGCAAATGAACTGTTTAAAAATATGTTCAGTGAATATTAAAATGTAAAAAGGATAATTTTCTTGTTAAAAAAATACAACTAATAATGTCCCATGTTTATGAAAGAGGAGAGTTGATTAATTCTGGTTAAATTTAACTGTGTAGAACTTTCTTAACTTAGTTATGGTAATGAGAAAGAGTTGTTTCTGAGTCATGATGTGTAATCATTTATATGTATATGCTGATGCACGTTTACAGCAAATGCCAATTATCTCATGGCTGTTGAGAGACCTTTTTTTAAATGGTTGAACCATTTATCTTGGATATACCACCTTCAAATATTATTAGAAGGACTGATTCTAAACTTTTTAAGTTTATCTGGAAGAATAAACGCTTTAGATTTTAGAACATCTAATAATATTTTTAAGATAAAATGGATGCAGAATTATTTGAAAAAATAAGCGTATGTGGTATACTGTATATTTCCTAATTTAATCTTTCAAGAAGTAGGGGGTATAGAGTTTATACTCAAATGTTGCTGAAACTTTCCAGCTTCCATAAGCATGTACTTCTTACATGGTTGCATATGTAGAAACATAATTTTTCCCCACATACCATCTGGAATAACAGATATATAAAAGTTTGAAATGAAACCTTGTTCTTTGACAAATGGGTAAAAAGTGGTATCATATGGGTAAAGCAATTTTTTAATGTTGATGGTGAAATATATAATTATACTAACTTTGTGAAGAGATATTCTATTCTATTAAGTCTGATCAATACTTGACTGTAACCAATGTGATCACTAGAGAAGTATCACCTCTTTTAAGATCCCTTTTGCAAGTTGAAACTATTTTGTACCACCTCATTTGGGAGACTAATCGATTGGAATAAAATGTGGGTGATATCAAATATTGTATAACTAATGAGGTTAAGGGGGTAACGCATAAAACCGTTCATCGAATTTCCCCCGTAAAGAGCGTTTTTGTGCATATTTTACAATTAATATAAATGATAACAGAGTATTTTTGTGAAAGTAGACCTGAAACTACACCATATATTTTGGTTATGGTCTGTTGTTAAAACATTCTGGATTGATCTGCACAGATTTATAAAGACAGAGTCTAATATTGACATTACTTTTAAAGAAAGAGATGTTATGTTAAATTGTAACATAATTATTGAAATCATAATCATTTAAAATAATAGGTATTTGTACGTTAGTTAGTATACTCACTATGCATAAAGTGAGATCCGTATTTGAAGTTTAAAATAGACGTATAGACATTCTAAATGTAGGAATATGAAAGCAGTGCGGACCTAATCATTATTTACCCTGTTTAATCTTTTTTTGTAAAGTGCAGTTGTGTTACAGTATGTACCCCTGACGATGTTATTGAAATGTTATATGTACTCGTTTGTATTTGTATTTTTTCGTTGTTGCAATTAAAAAGTAACTGCCAATCGAGTGGGTTAGCGACAGTGTGACGTAATGGTGTGGAGCCGTAATCTCGCGTTGTTTTGTGTCCGATACTTATATTTCCCACAATGCTCCCTTCTTCCTTTCTCTCTGATCCAACATGGTGAGTGTTCCGTCATCTTGAATCGGGGAGAACCATTGCTTTTTATATCTTATAACATCAGTTTACTTAAGCGTTAAATCATGCAGAATTTAAGACGAATGTGTTGTGTTCAAGTTCTCCTTTCCCTATAAGTGCATAGTTTTACGAAAAGTGCGATATACAATTCTATTATGTTTAACAGAATTTTGTGTGTTCCCCAATGAGCAGAAGCCCCCCTAAAAATTAGATAAATTGCAGTTCTGACAATTTTTCCGATTAGTAAAGACCAACAGAATCGATTACACCTGAAAATGCGATAGATGGAGAACTTTTTTGGGGGAAAGCATTTTTAATAACTTGGTATACTTGCTTTTGGGCCATGTCGATTAGCTTTTTAATAGTTGTTTTTTGTATTGTGGAGGATATGTGAAATCGTTTTGTGGTTGCTTTTAAGGGTTTTTAGTCGTAATTAGCTTTTTGGGGTCACTTTTTCGTGATTATTTGACCAAACAGGACTCTCGTTAGCAGTGACAAGACCAGGCCTTCACGTGTGGATGCGTTCAGGTTTCACATGTGTCCGATAAAAATCCACAGAAATACTGAAAAGCTGTGCGATCCTAACAGTTGATTTCATTTCTGAAACTGTGTATGTGGAGCTTTTTCCTAACGTGTGCAGATTTGTAGAAAGTGTGTTGGTCGTTATTGTCTAGTTACACCGCGGTAGAAGCATGACGGAAACGCTAATGGCTGATGCGATGATGTCTGAATTTCTTCACCTGAAACTTGAGTGTTGAGCAAAAAATCACGAGCTTTTTAACCCTGAGCACCAGCCGCGTTTCTACAGGTGACCCCACCATACAGGGCGGGAGTAGTGCTTTTACCGGGTCATAAGTGCTAGTGAACATTTCTCACTTGGCCTGTGGAGATCAAAACATTTTTAACTGGACAACGATGAGAGATATCCCAAACCCATAATACTGTGGTGGGACAGGGCCACATCGTGGGTCTCGAAAGTAAGGCGCTTTGATTCCGATCTTGAATGGAAGTTGAAGTCCGGAAAATAGTTTGACCAATACTGTCCTCAATATACAGACTGGTGTGGAGAATCTGCAGCTTTGTGTAGTCGCGGTCTGATTAAAGTGTGGCTCTCCTGTGTCCTCGCAGCCGAAGGGGAAGAAGGCTAAGGGTAAGAAGGTGGCACCTGCCCCTTCCGTGGCCAAGAAACAGGAGGCCAAGAAAGTGGTGAATCCCCTGTTCGAGAAGCGGCCCAAGAACTTTGGCATCGGTGAGTCTCGCCCCCCTTTGAAAATAGCATAATCCTTTCTGTCTGTTGGGCTGTCCTTGGTAAAAACTGAATTTAACTAGTCAGGCTGTGCTCTGGGGTTGTTTAGAGCACAATTCTGATGAATTGATAAGCTGGCTTAACCCATATGTCACCACTCCTGAGGTGTTCAGTTCTGAATTTTCTTTGGAGTTGATGGCACATGGTTTGAAGTTACAGTACCGGCACTCTCTTCATTGTCTCAGCCCTGTGGACGACCTTGTGCAGATGATGTAATGAATATTTGCTATCTTAGAAAGCAATGCCGACAACTTTCCACCAAGATCTCTGATGCACTTGTTCCCCCGTTGCGCTTTAATAAGCGGGTTTCGGTCAGTCTTAAATCGTCTTTCCCATCCGTACAGGTCAGGATATCCAGCCCAAGCGGGACCTCACGCGCTTCGTGAAATGGCCTCGCTACATCAGGCTGCAGCGTCAGCGGTCCATCTTGTACAAGCGTCTGAAGGTGCCACCCGCGATCAACCAGTTCACCCAGGCTTTGGACCGCCAGACGGGTACGTCCTCCGTGTCCACTCTGTGTGGCAGCCTGATTTTCATCCTTAATTCCAGGTGAACCTACTGTAAGACTGCCTTGCCATTGAAAGGGTAGCATAGCACCTATGAGCACATAACTATTGAATAAAAACAGATGCCGAGATTTAACTTGGGTAGTGTTTGCAGTCAGGCTGTGCAGGTGATGTGATAATATTTGCTATCAGAGTACTGCGTGCTGATATACCCACCAAGATCGCTGATGCACCCTGCCCTTCTCTCCAATGTCCATTGGTCTTACTGTGGCCAAAGGAATCCAACCTTATGTTTTAGTGTCATAACTTTAGCTTGCTTTGTACTGGTTATACACTGGAATTTGCTATTCTTGAAGCATAAAGTCTTCTACTTTAAGGTTGTCTTTAACGGTTCCAACAGCTGAGTGACCATTGCTGTGCATTTCAGCCACCCAGCTCTTCAAGCTGGCCCACAAATACAGGCCTGAGACCAAGCAGGAGAAGAAGCAGAGGCTGCTGGCAAGGGCTGAGCAGAAGGCTGCAGGCAAAGGAGACACCCCAACCAAGAGGCCCCCAGTTCTCAGAGCAGGTGAGGTTATGGACCTGCTGACCTTGTTTCGTTCTTCCAAGTCATGGGGGAAAAAGACAGTTAAACACCATCTATTTTCATAGGTGGTGTTTTTTTTAGTGGTATTCATGAAAAGGTTTTAGTGGCATTTTTGGAGGATTTCTAAATATACAATTCTGAATTTGTCTCTCGTGTGAGCTCACATAAACGTGAGGTAGATTTTGGTTTCTCTGTTGTATTAGTTGTTGGTTTTTGGCTGATGCAATGATGAAGATCTTGATCTGAAACCTAAATGTAGAGTCAATTGAGCTTTTTAACCCTGAGCATTGGCCAAAATTAAAAGGTTGTACATATTCTCACAGTAGTGATGGGCAGTATTACCAGTGATAAAACATTGCACTTCTCATACCTAGTTCTGGAAGAGCTGCTGTGAATGTACTACCATGGAAGGAAAAATGTTGTTACTGTGTGACAAAGTAGTGCAGTGCTATGTAAACTTCATTTAGGGTTATATGTCTTCAAAGTTCATGCCAAAGGAGGCAATGTCTTAAATTGTAGACATTTCTCATTGACATCTGGGATTAAACAATGGGTTTGCATATGTAAATTGCCTTTTTTGTTCCATATGTAGGTGAACTAAAGTGCTATTTCCTGTCATTTTAAATGACTGGTTAGATTAATGCACTTGTGTGTGTCATTTGTCATATTTGACTGGAGATACTCAAACAGAAACAGTATGGACAGACACTCCTTAGGAGTTGTTAAGCACCAGCCCAAGATGAATGTTACATATACCTACATGAATGTGTGACAAGATTCAGCTCATCTATCCTGTTAGGTAGCTGGTAGTTGATCCAAGGACCTCATCCAGGTTGTTTTGAAAGAAGCCACAGTACTGGCTTCCTACTTCACATTTAAGGGTTAACTATTGACAGCTTCTGGGTGCACAGCCATATTCCTTTTGTCGGGCCTTGGAGATTTGTTCAGATTTCTTAAGATTAGGAATTTGACAAGCTGTTGTCGTCACAGGTGTGAACACGGTCACAACTCTGGTGGAAAGCAAGAAGGCCCAGCTGGTTGTCATTGCTCATGATGTGGATCCTATTGAGGTAAAGAGTTTAAATAGCATTCAGGTTATTCATTAAATGTCGCTTTTTCAACCGTGCTCCTTTAAAGCAGCTCACAGATAAAGGGATAAGGGGTGTGTGCACCTGCAGCTCATGTTTCTAGAAAATGTTTGGCTGTTACAATGATGTTTTGAATTTCTTCACCTGATTCTCAATGAAGATTAAACACGAGCTTTTTAACCCTGAGTAACAGCCATAAAGTTTAGGGCTATTCCTGAAGTGTCTTACTTTTATCAAGCTACCTCAGAAGCGGTTTTCCTGTTAACCTTGACTGGGTTTGGGATTTGCAGCTGGTGGTGTTCCTGCCTGCGCTGTGCCGGAAGATGGGCGTCCCATACTGTATCGTCAAGGGCAAAGCCAGACTGGGTCGGCTGGTGCACAGGAAGACCTGCACCTGCATTGCCTTCACACAGATCAACCCGTAAGTATGGAACAAAAATGAATATCTGGGATTAAATAGTGGCTATGGTTTATTTCAGTGCTGGGATTTGACCGCACGATCGTTTTAGAGTGAAAATGAGGACAGTTTGTATCTATTCTATATTATCCCTACTAATCTGAAATCTTTGGTGTATTTTTTGCCTGGAATTCAAATACTAGTCCTTCATCTTGGCAGATTAACCAATGTGTGACTACTGTTAAAACTTTTGATTGGAGTGGTGGTGTGGTGTACAGGTAACTGCTTCTTTAACGCTCCAGGGTCATGGGTTCATTTCTGGCTTTTGGCATCTCGGTTAAACTTGCATTTTGTTTCCTTTGCCAGTTTCCTGATAGATTTGATGGACAGCTCTGTGAATTGGATCTCTGTGGCTCTGTGATAAACTACAAACCTGTTCACTGTCCTGTGCCCTTGTGTTTACAGAATAGGCTTTGATGTGTTTTCACATTCTGAGCTTCTCCTCAAAATGATGTTAGCTTCAGGTTTCTGCCTTTTGGGTTTAGAAGGAGTGGTGTATATTCCTGCAAGTTTGAAAGTTCTTACAGATTGAAAGGATATGGAGATGCACCCTTGGCTTCCAAAACATTGAGTTTAAAATAGGGAGTGAGGGGTTTTTCAATTTTTGGAAAAGTCATTCAGACTAGAGCAGATTGAAAACTTTGAGAAATGTACTTTTCTAATGATTGAAAGGTTATACTGGGGATTTGTGGTAGAATTTTTATTTCTGTGTATATGCTGGCACCTAGTTTAGACATGTTTTTGATGTACTTATTCATCAGTGCAGGCCTGAGAATGTAATTCACATAACATTTGGCCTTGAACCAGTCTTTTATTTTTATTTGTGCTGAGCAAAGGTTTGAGCTTTTTAATAAGGGTTGTCAGTTGATTCAGGTATTATTGCTGAATTCATTTTGGCTTGCTTAGTGGATGCTGATGAATCTGGCCGTGTACTAGACCGATATCTAATTCTGTGTTGATTAGCAATGTGTTACAGTATTTCTACAGTGATTTTTGTATTCCTCTTGGAATGAAGTGTTAGTTTACATTTATCAAAGCGATGAGTCAACTTTTAAATTCATACATCAACTTTATGTATCTATCTCGTGATTTATGGTGTGTTGCTTCAGCATGTTTTCCTTCGGGCGGGTAATAAATGCACCAACCATTTAATCCGGTTTAGATAACTGGAGCTTCATGACACTAAAGGAAGGTAGTTAACCTGAAATTCGGATTTGGCTACATGAGCACCATGGCAACGTATTTGATAGAGGAACTGCAAATGGTTACAATTTGAGATCTCCTGTTTGTGCTCTGAACAGTGATGTAACCCTAGTTTTAATTTGCTGTGACACTGAAGGGATTAAACGTTTTCTGTAATGAAGGTGATCATGATTGGCCTCAAATCAATTCAAAGACAATTCACAGGATATCAAAAATCTAAACAGTGCACAAAGGGTTCATGAGGGATCTGGGTACACGAATAACCTCCTGGCAATAATGTTTGAATTTCTTCAGCTGAAGCACCGTGTAGCTATATATGAGCTTTTTAACCCTGAGCAGGAGGTTTCAACTGTTTGAATTGGGGATTTGTGTACCTTTCTTTACGTGATCAGTAATCTATAATTCTTCTACAGTGAGGACAAGGGTGCCCTGGCTAAGCTGGTGGAAGCTGTCAAGACTAACTACAATGACAGATATGAGGAGGTAAGACTGGATTTTGGTTGTTTGTTAAAGCAGAACTATATAACATTCCATCTGAAAAAGAAATTCTAATGCAAGTCATTCCCTGTGTTCTGATCCACTTTTTGTCTGGTTCATTTAACATCTCGGGCATCTCTGCGGGGCCTGTTTTCATTTTGAATTGAAGAAAAGGTTATTTCTTCACTCTTCTTCTCTCTCGCCAGACTGACCGACAAAGTTGTTTCTCTTGCAGATCCGCCGTCACTGGGGAGGCGGTATCATGGGCCCCAAGTCCACCGCTCGCATCGCCAAGCTTGAGAAGGCTAAAGCCAAGGAACTGGCCACCAAGCTTGGTTAAATACACAATGCTTGAGGTTCCCTGTTGTGTATATAAAATAAAACTCTGGGAAAAAAATCTGCTTGCTTCAGCCTTATTGAAAATTCATGATGTACAAATGACATGTAGTGTCTAATCAAATGCTTAACCATATGTCAGGATTCATTAAGGATGTATGAACCTTGTTTGCCAACTATTATACCGATGCCAATGCAAAATTAGTACCTTAATGTCAGTCACCTGCTTTCTTTGCCCA
Organism: Lepisosteus platostomus; assembly: GCF_059453375.1. Taxonomy (NCBI): domain Eukaryota; kingdom Metazoa; phylum Chordata; class Actinopteri; order Semionotiformes; family Lepisosteidae; genus Lepisosteus; species Lepisosteus platostomus. The sequence goes on along the minus strand of NC_142631.1, from coordinate 10,193,109 downwards.
AGAAATAATTATCCACTCAGTGGTTCTCGGCTCCTTTTTTCACCTTTCAGTGACTTAATTATATAGACTCGGATCATCTTTGCATATCATCCTAAAACTTAATTTTAGTTTTTAATATTGACTGCAGCCTTTATAATAGTCAATTCTGTTTCTCTGAATTCAAGATAGTTCTCTGACATGGTGCAGTTTTACATTCCTTGTGGAGTATTAATTTGAATCCAGGTTTATACAGACACTATCTTAATTAAAAACATACTTGGAGAAATGTTACATGTATCAAGGTGTAGCAAGTGCTTTGTTCTTAATTTTGTCATTTTAGTCTGAGATGAGGTCCCCAAAAAGCATTCAGCTGTGAAAGGCAACACAAAGGTGTACACTATTATAGTACGGTGGTGTTTTAATTTCTTCTGAAGGCCGGATTGTGGCCTGCAAGGACCAAATGCAGATGCCAATAAAAAATGAAGGCAGTTCATAATCTTTTGATGCTAATTTTATTTGAAAGAATTCTGAAAAACTTGGAACAGATATTGTAGATAACTACATTCAAGATATGACCATGTATAAATGAACAGTTTTCTGACCAAAAGAATGCAGAATGAGAGTATGACATCCATCCAGGTGTTTCCAAATCTTACAGTGGTACTCTTCTGATGAATTTGCTATACCACATGTAAGACGTAGCTATGCAAAGACCATACCTAGCAAGGAAAGAAGACCTTTTACTTGTAAATATTTTCAGATATTAGTGTTCCAAGCCACTTGGGTTGTCCACAAGTTGTTTGAATTATTAGGTAAGGTATTCAGACATTTTTGATACATGAAAAGATAACTTGGCAGGTTGTATTATTGAATAGTGTGGGCTGCTGTTGTCTTTTCCATTTAATCAACACATGATGTTTAATCTAGCATTACTGAACAGCCTCTGGGCATTAAATCGGATTCTTTCTTGGACCTTGACCCCAGTCCTTCATTTCCAGAACTGTATCATTTTAAGGCCATAATTGCTTTTACCTTTGTCCACCTGTAAAATTGAACGCTTGCAGCCTTCCCAGCTGTCCTTACCATGTAATGATGTACTGCATGTGCTCATTCCTCAAGGTGACTCGAGTCTGCCCTCCAATAGGTCCTCCTGGGACTGTGCTGACTGTGAGATACAGAAGTATAGCTTTAGCAGACACTGTAAAACCACTGTTAACACAACTGCCTATTACAACTATCCAATTACTAAGTACACAAAGACAGATGAGCAAAATGGACAGTGTTGAAATATTCCATGACATTTGAAGATAAGAGAGCTGCCCAGGAAGTGAGATAATATAATTTCTTATTTTTGTATTTTTTTGCAAACTATGCAGTCTAGTGGCTTGACATAGGCTTTGTGCTCAAATATATATAAAGATGCTGTCTGTCCTTGGTCAGTAAGATAAGGGGCATGTATTTGGTAAGCTGGCTATACGCCCAGAACATGAAAAGAACTGTTGTCTAGTTTGCAACTTAGATATAATTAATTGGCATATGTTGCTGTCTTATCATTTGTTTAGAATATGTCATTGTAACTCTTTGTTTTTTAAGGTATAAAGGACCATCTTCAGCTACTTATTTTTTAAGTCTGGTGGTTGCAAGCCGGACTTCCATATGCATATGAATAAAGAGACTTCTGCTTCACAGACACCTGAACTTTGTAATTTGTTTGACACTACAAATTTAACAAATAAACATCCTTGCATTCGACCATGTAATAGGACGATGATTTTTTTCCAAAAGCCCTACATTATAAAAAGACATAAACAAAGCAGATTCTATCCCTCTAGTATTTATGAGACCTCACCAAAGTCGGCATCAATGAAAATGGGCTCTGTCCCAGCGACTTCAGCCATGGCCTCTATGTCACGGTAATGCCAGCGGTTCCCATCAATATCATTGTGAGGAATAAAGGGTTTGCGAGGCTCAGTCAGTCTCACCACACCAACCAGCTCCACCTCCGTGTCAATCTACAGACAACAGAACAGCCTGAACAGGAGAGAGACAGAATTCCAAAAGAGCATGTCGCTCTTAAAGAGCTTGAAACGCTTAAACCACTGCAGTGACTGGAAGAACATACTGATCAAAATCCGTGTAAAAAAACTTTAATCTGACGAATTTTAAGATTGGATTACTCTGCTAACCATGTAAAACTGAAGCATTTTTGTTCAGTAACATGCTGTAAAACGCCACACTTCTTAACAAAAAAGAACCTGCAACTTTAAATTAAATCACTTTTCTGCACCACCTTCAACATTTTTTGTAGGAACAAGGTGATTTCATTTAAAACTATTTCTTATTCTTGATTTGGAATATTTTCTAATCCTTAAAATCGGTTTATTCCAATGTTTCTAAAATGGGCCACAGTGCTGAACTCATACCTGTCCTTTCGGCCGTGTTTCTGGATTAATCTTCTGTCTGGGGACATAGCCTCTGTTCACAAGGATTGTGATTCTAGGAAAAAAAAAACAACATGACCAACCCAACACCTAACTCAAAAGGCTATTTTGAATGTTTTTAATTCTAATTCAAACAATGTCATCACATTGGTGCACCATTTTGGAACAACTGTCAACACATCAGACTAGTTTCAAATCGGCTGTTTTACTGCCATTCCATCTTCTGACTGATTAAATATGTATTGCGTTTGCAGCATACATATTTCATTTCTGCAATGACGTGCTAGTGCATATTTTAAAAAGTATTCAGATTTGGAATTGGTATCAACCCTGCACCGATTTCTGAGAGTCAGGGGTCCCCCACATTCAGGTATGCTGCCTGAAGTATAACTGTGGTTTCTCTGCAAAATTGAAAACATTAACTCTTGTTTGATACATCGTCATTCTTAGCAAGAAATAAGGGTAGTTTGAGGAGAGACTTTGTATGCTGAAGCTGCTCGATACAATATGCTTGAAGGAGGGCATTTCTGAAGCTCCCTGACTAGCGTAGGACATAGTGTAGAATCCAGCAATCCACAAGTCTAGATAAGTTATTAAATAAATTAAAGGAATCAATTAGGAGGCCAGCAGACCAGAAATGGGCAACACTGGCCTAAGTGAACTGTAACATTGTATAGTGCACTATTAAAAACAGGGTATCTTGCACACCAAAATGCATACAGTATTTAGTGGTATGTATTCCTTACCACCCTAACAGACCATTATTAAAACGACTCCATTTTACAGGACAATCCCTCCATCGGTACCCTTTTTTCCCCGACCACCCAATTATCTCTTATCGCCAACCACCCAATCTACGTAAACTTCTTGTTCACCTTCCCCTTTAACAGAGCTCGCTGCATCACCTGCAAGTACATATCTAACAACACGCTCATTCAGGGCCCCTCAGGACAATTCCGGATCACCCCGGCGACCTCTTGTACCTCCAGCAACCTCATTTACTGTATCTCTTGCAGGAAATGCCCAGCTAGCTACGTTGGGGAAACCGGAAGGAGACCAAGAGACCGCTTCAGAGAACATGTTATGGCTGTGAAGATGACAGATTTCTCCAAGCCCATGGTTTCTCATTTCACCTCAGACGGTCATGATCACACTGATCTCTCTGTCTCCATTCTCAAAGGAGGGTTTCTCAACTCCCACAGCAGGGAGAGCTCCCACAGCAGCAGAGCTGGAACTAGGTTCACACCATCCCCATCAACCCCACCATCAACCAATGACAGACTTATTTTCGTGTAATCTTCTTTATTCTCATGCAGGTTTTGACTTCACACCTTTCTCCACCCCTCTCCACTTTGCACTTCCTGAGTGGCCTCTCCCCTCTCCCTCCTCCTCCACTTTTCCAGCTTTCGTTCTCCTGTGCTGTTTAATCTTAATAATGTTTCTTTATTAGCCCTATACAATTTCTTGCATTAGGAATTCGTCTTTTCGCATACCCCAGCTTTTTTTCTCCAAGGAGACACAGACACACAGACAGGGAGAGGAGCTTGGGGTCAGAGCGCAGGGTCTGCCATTGTACGGCGCCCCTGGAGCAGTTGGGGTTAAGGGCCTTGCTCAGGGGCCCAACGGAGTAGGATTCCTCTGCCGGCCGCGGGATTTGAACCGGCAGCCTTCCAGTCACAGACGCAGATCCTTAGCCACAGAGCCACCGCTCCGCCCTAATCTTTGCCGTCTACCCTGTCTTTCTCACACCTGAAGAAGGCTCCACAGCCGAAATGTTGGGTTTCCTTTCATTTCTTTTCAGCAGGGAATAAACCCTTTGCAGCCTGCGCAAGCTGACGCAGCTCCCTACTTGAACTACAGTATTTATATACGAACAGTCGTTGAGAGGAAAACTACTCCATTAAGCTTCAGAAATGCCCTCCTTCAAGCATATTGTATCCATATTGTATCTTCTCCATGCTCATTCATTAGAAGGATGTTTTCAGCAGACGAATCGGCGCTATATACCCCAGGTCGGTGCAGTGGAAGGGTGTAATGACGTTGGCTCCGCTCCCTCCACTCGACATGATCCTGCCGGCCTCCTGGGCCTCGCGCTCGGGGTCCACGGGGGAGCGCGGCAGCACGTACAGCTCCCGCGAGTGGTCGAAGCGGCCGCGCGCCTTCACCCGCTGGTACTCCAGGGCCTTCAGCTCCAGGGGGCTGGGGAGACACGCACGCGCAGAGGCGATCGGTGAATACGCAACCCCAGTGTCGAACACCGGCTCCGAGTGCCCCCATCACTATACTGGGGCATTAGGACCTACATAGACCACAGGGTGAACGCCCCCTGCTGGCCCCACTAACACCTCTTCCAGCAGCAGCCTTTGCTTTCCCAGGAGGTCTCCCATCCAGGTACTGTCCAGGCTCACACCTGCTGAGCTTCAGTGGGCTGCCAACTGTGATTTGCAGGGTGATATGGCTGCTGGCTATAAAGCGTTTGATATGTGGACTGCAGCTTGTATAACTGCTTTAATGTTGGACCTACAGAGCTCACAAGTATGTACGAAGTGATGAAATTTGATCTTACGAACCAATGTTCGTAATATCCTAGCTAAGTAACAGCGGGGTGGCAGTCCTGGCCCTAGAGGGCAGTTGAGTCTGTCCAAAGCAGCAGCACCTAAAGAGGTCAGAAAAGCTGTTAACTGGTCCCACTGATCTGTTAAGAGCTGGGGGGGGGGAATGAACACCCGCAGACACACCGACTCTCCAGGCCTAGTGTTGTTAGTGCTCGTAGCAGCATTCTCCACCACTTACTCCAGAGGGAGGTCAATCGGCTCTGCAGCAGTCCGGCTCTGCAGGTCCTCGATCAGTTTTAGTTTCCATTTCCTCCGCTGAACCTGAAGGAAAAATAAAAAAAAGATCTCTTCCCATGTTCTCCTTCATTAATGACACGCGGTGCACCATTCTCAGATCCGCAAATCAGGAAACTGGTAGAGATATGCAAAGGTGAACTGTACTACAGTTGAAACGGTCAACTAGCTTTTGGCAGTGTGTCATTGCTATGATTTAGGATTATGTACTGTAGGTGCAAAACTACAATTCAAAATCTAATGATAGGTATGAGTGTGGCGTATAGCTTTCTGAAAATGTCGGTATACCTGCCATGTTCCCAGGCCAAAGGTGGTGGCTGGAATCAGCAGAAGGAACCATTTGAGTAAGGTGTCGTTTCCCTTCTCTGTCTCAGCCGCTGTGGGGCTGGACTGTGAGTACGGTCGGACGTTCCTCCCTAATGACAGAAACAAGAGCAGCGGGTACTTCTAAAACAGACACTGAGCCTGGATACAGCCTGACCATGAAACTAAATTCTGGTCATAAACATCAGTTCAAACAAAGACTTTTAATCCCAAAACACAGGCATACAAGAACATTCACCAAATGTACAAAATGTAAGTCCAAACAAATCAATGTTGAGTATGGAAATCAGATTATAACACCACCTGAAAACCTGGGTTACTTCCTGTTGTTTAGTTAAAAGTACTTGTTTGGAAACCATCACCTATTCATTTTCAGTAAGTTCGTGCTCCTGAGGGTCACAGCTAGGTGGAGCTTATCCGGGAGGCTCCTCCGCAGTTTCTACAATTTGGAGTCGTTAAACAAATCCACCCAGCATATCTGTGGAAGGTGGAAGGGAACTTGCAAATAGGAGCACAACGTGCAAAATTCCACACAGACAGTCTCTCAAGGTCAGAACTGAACCCAGTACTATACTTTGGGTAGTGTACTTAAGGCCACCTCAAACCCAACAGCAGAATCTCGTGCTGATTACCTAAGCCCTGACACCCCTTGGAGAAACATCAAATTCGCCTCTTCTTTACCATTTCAAATTGTACAGCATGTAAATGCTCAAACAGACACGGCTTTTAAGGAACTTTCCCCTTCCTGATAGGAACAAGAAAGAAACCTTACCCTCACAATTCCTTAAATTAAGAAGCGTGGAAAAACCGAAGCGTCGTCCACAAACCGTCCCTTTGGCGCATAAGTGATGGGTCTGAAACAACATTCAAAAGCGCACGACATCACCCTTCGTCTCTTATAAAATAAGAGGACAGGCTCGCCTTTGCTCACTCTAGTCGTGAAAAACAGTAATACTTTGTAAAAAAAAAAATTGCATAACGTACGTGTAAACAGAGACCACATTACAATGTCGCTCAAATTTATATCATTTAATTTTATGCAAAACTAGCGTAACTACTTACATTGTTTCTTAAAATCATCAGAGCTCTGGTAGAAGACATTAAGACTAATTTGATCCTACTCATTTTGGCGAAAGGCAAACTACAGTACAAACTATATCTGAAGACACATTTGTACGGCCACAAGGTTGTTTTCCAGGGACTGGTGATACAGTAACTACTTCCGACAGCAGAGCATAGCTCCTCCTCATCCGTCTCTAGCTCGAAGCGGAATTCGATCTGTATCAATCAAGTCCAGCATGGTTAATCACGGCTCTAAAAGTGGCAGACTTATGTTTAGCTAATCTGTTGTACGTTATCATTAGTTAAAAAAAAAACAAGCCGAAGGGGAACAGAGGAAAAAAACGTTTTCTGTTTCTCCAGCCTTGTGTTTGCTCGATGATGGCGTGCTTCGATTGCTTACGTCTTGCCATGTGGGTCCTTTAACAGAAGATCGCTTGTACTACACGCAGGTATTGGGAACTGTGTAAACTGCTTGATAACTGTTATTATTACAAGAAGGTAACATGCTCGACTGATATTTATTATTAACTAATTTTTCCGATCGAAGATATGTTTTGGAGATCGAGTTGGTAGCCCCAGTTACACAAGTCTAGCATTTCAGTTGAGCTTCACTTTATGATACACGTGTATTGAGTGGTAAGCGTTCTCAGGTTTTCTGAAACACTTTTAAACATAGTTGCTAGAAATACAAGAGTACTTCAGTAAAACAAAGAACTTTAACATAATGCGATTAATTAACACATTATTATCTTATTATACGAAATGTTGAGCCTATCAACGCCTTTCATGTGTAAAATGAGTTCTAAATCTTGCTTGTCTTTCTGGCTTTTTAAAGAAATGGCGAGTCTTGTTTCAAAGGACGCATACCTTCAAAAACTAGCAAGTAAAGTGTGTGCAACGCAGAATCAAGAACCGCGAAAACGACCTTTTGGTAATATTTCAGTTTTTCTTTTCTTTTCCACATTAGGAGACCATTATAATTATAGACATTATTCGTGTTTTCATTATAAGGGCAGAGGTTAACGGTTGTGTGTTTATGAGACAAGCTGCCCAGCTACATTGTTGTAAATCCTTGGTACGTCAAGGATCATCTGGATGAAATTCTCCGACCAATTAGCTACTAGCAACCAAGCTAGATAGACTGGACGGCCTCATTATAACATTTTTTTTATGATTGACTACTTGTCAGATTTCATGGCAGTCTATTATATATTATAGTGTATTTATCAGTACATGAACACGAGTCTCATCTCAGTGTGGTATTTTGTCATAACTAAAGCAATTTGAAAACACAACAGATATCAGATGGATGTCACAAGGAGATTGTTCCATTCTCCGCAGTATATAAATTAGATTGTTTTTTTTAGGTTATTGCACTGTTACATGGAGTATATATCCTACGTTCTAATTTTGATACACACTTCAGTAAGAAACATCTTGTTTTGCTGTTTTAAGTTCACGATTAGCCAAATGTAACCAACATTATTATTAAAACACCCTAGTTCCATACAGGAGCCGGGAGGCAGATCAGCCAAAGAAGAAAAAAAAGGAGAAACCGAATGGAAAAAAGACTTCAGAAGCCAAGCAAAGGAAGCCTGTAGTGAACACCACAAAGAAAGGATCTTCTCAGCCAGCATCCAGCAAAGCTCAGACCACTGTGCTTGATGGCACCAGTGGGACAGTTCTGAATGGGACAGCTGTCAAGACAGCACAGGCACCCAAAGGTGAGAATTAAAATATTGTATGAAGTCATTTGAAAGCTCTTGCTTTGACAGCTTTCAAATAACAACAGTGTAATTTAGTAGCACCAAAGACATGATTGACAGTTTTGGATGTTGATGCTATGTTATAGCTTTGTTAGGTTTATTTTTTGTTATTTTGGTCGGGAACCTCAAACCTCTCAAAAGTTGGAAAATATTGTTTAGTGTCCACTCACTTAATTTTGTCTCTGGTCCAACTTGCTTTTAGTTATTGTATTTTTATAAATCTTATGTAAAAGTATGAACATGTTTTTTTCAGACCGTCAGTTTGACAGTGTGCTGTTGTTTACACAGCTTTTGTGATTCATATTTTATCCATTGTTGTTTTGTATTTTATGTAATTCAAGTGAAAACAATCCTAAAATTGTTTAGGCAGGTGGTACTAGTCTTGAAGGTGTTGCGTTTCCTTTACAGATGCAAAGACTGCCACTGACTCCTTTTTTGCTGTGGATATTTTGCGTCAGAGACTGCATGAAAAGATTGAAGAGTCCCGTGGCAATGTATGTATATTTCAGCTAGGGATGTTCCCATATTTAAAGAGAATAATTTGTTTAATTGAAAATGTTGAATGCAGCAGTTTTAGATGCCTAAGGTTTCACTGTTCTGTTATCTGTAGTTACTGTAGTGTCAAACAAATGACAAAGTTTAGGTGTCTGTGAAGCAGAAGTCCTTTATTCATATGCATATGGAAGTCCGGCTTGCAACCACCAGACTTAAAAAATAAGTAGCTGAAGATGGTCCTTTATACCTTAAAACACAAAGAGTTACAATGACATATTCTAAACAAACGATAAGACAGCAACACCTGCCAATTAATTATATCTAAGTTGCAGACTAGACAATAGTTAGTTATTTTCATATTCTGGGCATACAGCCAGCTTACCAAATACATGCCCTTATCTTACTGACCAAGGACAGGCAGCATCTTAATATACATTTGAGCACAAAGCCTACGTCAAGCCACTAGACTGCATAGTTTGCAAAAACATACAAAAACAAGAAAATGACATGATTATTTCACTTCCCGGGCATCTCTCTTATCTCTTAATTTTTCATTACTCTGTAGTACTCTTAGATTTTACTTTCTTTATAAATCCTGAACCATGATAATAAACACACCCAGACAGCTTGGAATCTGATTGTTTTAGGATTTTGCTTATCCCTAGACCCTAAAGATCTGGAACAACTAAACTGAATGAAACAAGCAATTTTTGTAAAGTGATATAGAGATCATTTGGAAAAAGGATACTGAGGACTTTTCAATCTTCTAGAGTTTCATTAATGGACCAGATTACTTGTTTAATTGATCAGTAATGTTTAAGTGGTTTTAATCTTTTATAGAAAATCATGAGTCGGGTTAGAAATGAGACCAACAGGATTGGAGCTTGGAGTAGGGTAGATTGGGGTTCAGGATCAGGAATGGAGACACTTGTTCTACACATCGCCCTTTCTGGAGGTGTGAGACATGCCAGATTGTGCAGAAGACTAAAACAAAATTTAAACAAATTGAGCACAAGCACGTAAGCTACATTCTTTCATCAAACCCAGGCATTTAAGTTTAAAAGAAGTGTGTCTTTTTTCATGTCTTTTCAATTTTACTGCAAAACGAAAATAAATGTACAATGAGAGGGATTCAACTGTAGAGTTAAGAGATATCTGAGGTTTAAAGAACTGAATTACTTCAGTGATTTTTGCTAAGGGGTGTGAGAAAAGAATTTGAGAATCAAAGGGGTGCAGGCGGCAGTAAGGAGGGGTAATCGCTGCCTTATGTCTTTCAGGGAAGTTCCAAGGGGCTGTCAGCTGAAGACTTGGCAAAGAAACGTGCACGAAGAAAGCAGGAGAGGGAGCGCAAGAAGAGGAAGAGGAAAGAGATAAGGATGAAGAAGCTCGCAGAGAAAACCGGAGAAGGTGAGACAGCTGAGGAGTCCAAGGGCGATGGGGCGAAAGTCGAGAATCCAGGTGGCACCGGAGGAAGAGGAGGAGCGGAGACCTCAATAGTCTTCAACAAGGTGGACCTGAGCGGGGAGTACGTGAGCAAAGCCCAGCAGAAGAAGGAGAAGAGGAAGAAGATCAAGGGCAACGTGACGCCGCTGACGGGGAAGAACTACAAGCAGCTCCTGGACCGCGTGGAGGCCCGGAAGGCAAAAGTGGAGGAGCTGCGGAGCAAAGACGAGGAGAAGGCCAAGGAGCTGGAGGAGAAGATCAAGTGGACCAACGTGCTGTACAAGGCCGAGGGCCTGAAGATCAAGGACAACGAGGAGCTCCTGCGCCGCTCCCTCAAGCGGAAGGAGAAAATGCGCGCCCAGAAGAAGAGGCGGTGGGAGCAGCGCAGCGAGAACGTGCTGGAGAAGATGCAGAACCGCCAGGACAAACGGCGCAAGAACATCCAGAAGAAGAAGCAAAGCAAAGCGGAGAAACGCAAGGACCGAGCCCGCAAAAAGGGCCGGATCCTACCAGAGGACCTGAAGTAGGCCCAACGGGAATGTGAACGAAGCACAGTATTATCGTTCTGGGCCAGCTCAGTCCCCCCCCTTATCAAATGTGGTTTTCATTTGTTTCCACGTCCTGTGGGAATTGTCATTCACTGCCGCTGTGTGGTGGTCTCCTCTGAAGGTGGCAGCTCACTCCCACTGATTCATAGCAAACCCCCATACCACAGTTGTGTACATCTACTGTTTCAACATGTACAGTACAGGAGTGAGAAGACTCGTTTTTTAAAAAAAAAAATGTGAATAGGCTAATAAAAAAATGATAACAACACTTTGGGAAATTTTATTTCCTTCATGTTGCGAGAAGATTGTTTTTGTCATCTGTAGTTGTCTTATGAGACTGAGGTGTTAATACCAGTAGATAGGAGGTAGGTAGTGCCAGCATTGGAAAAATGTCAGCCAGTTGCCGTCGATTATTTAACAGTAAGTTGCACTTTAGGAATACAGTAAATAAAGCTTAATTGCTGTTTTAAAAGTGGAAGACAAGTTTGAAATAAAAGGTTTTGCTTGCTCACAATATAGATGTGAATATATCTATATAATGCAGTTTTATCGGTGCCGTATATTGGCTTTTGTCCATCAGTTATGGGAAAGCCGAGACAAGGGGCATTGTACCCCCTGTTTATGTACACCTATGTTAATTTTAAGTTGCTTTATTTTTTTTAAGTCCCGATTGCGATATTTTGGTTTTAATTGAAGGTCTCGTATTTAACACAATCCTGTGGAAAGTGGCAGGGGAATGTTTTCAGTGGTTGATGTCCGTGTATGCACACATTATAATTATTACGACGCTGCCGACCTAGTTTACAAAGCAATGCGAATTGCACGTTAAAAAAAAAAACATAAATTTAATGTTTTAATGTGTAATCTAATTTTGTACCCAGAAAGCTAGTCGAGTACTACGAAAAGCACTGGAGTTTGTTCTCTCTTACCTTTCCGCTCTGATAGGTGTTGGGTCGTTTTCAAAAACAGCGCCGCTTGGCTTTCTCGAGAGACTTGTTCACGTTTATGCGACACTGCGGTCACGTATGGGGTAATATAGTACAAGTAGCCTCTACGGACGAATGAGCGTTTTTACAACACATCAGGTAAATTCGTTTTCACTATTTTCAAAGTAAATTTCTGTGACTCAATAACGTTGTAAAAATCCTCACCAGGGCGGAATATGCAGCGTTATAAGCGTTAAATTTGTTTACTTGCTTTTACTACACTCTGACAGACTTTAGACTCACTGCAGTATGATAACTCGCTTGATGTCACAGTTATGCCCGATTCTTTTATTAAATAATACCGACAAATGAAAACTAAACATTCCATTTAAAGTGAGGATTCAGTTAAGTGTTCCAAGTTACTGATTAAATGAGTACTTCTAACACTACTACTTGTGACGTTCATATGATTTTGGTGCGTTACCTTGTTATAATTAAGGCACGTTGTTGTTGACATAAGATTATGTCGTGAGTTAAGAGTAACGTGTAGTGCACAAGTATATTTTCTAATGAATGTAAATAGTAGATTCACTTCGTCACCATTTGACAGCTGAGCCGTCTCGCAGAACTCAAATATTAACTTGTGCTTAGTGCGCATGAGCACCTGTGCTCTCTCTGGTCCACGGGCGCTCCCGATTTCGTAAAAGCGCGTTCACAAGGCCTCAGCTGATCTGAACGTGAACGCTTAAGACTGTTTATAGATATTTAATCATTAGTAAAAGTTAAATTACACCGTTTTTGCTGATATTTGTGTGTTTGACAATAAAAATATTATGAGAAACATTATTGTTTTATTTTATGGTCTATTGGAAGTTGTACTCAGGAAACAGTGTAATGTATGGTTATCTTGGATTAGCTATACTTGGTACTGGGTTACCACAAGGTTGTTTTGTCCACCTTACTGTACATTTTGTGCACTAACGACTGTAAAAGCAAACATTCAAAGAGACATCTCATCAGGTTTGCTGATGACACAGGCCTGGTCACTTTATTAAGGGACCCACAAAACTATAATGGATCCGTTCTATATGACTTTACTAAATGTTGTGACGAGTCCTCTTTGCAGTTAAATGTTTTAAAAAGAAAAGAGATGGTCATTGAGTTTAGGAAAAACGCAAAACTCCTCCAAGATATTGTAGTTAAGGGTCAGACTGTAGAAATTGTCAATGACTGTGAGTACTTGGGACTTGTTGTAGATAAAACCCAGTTGGAACAAATGCTGTGACACTATTCATAAAAAATGACAACTATTTTTTCTGAGGAAACAAAGCAATTTTAATGTAGATAGAACCAATCTAACACTTCTCTACCAGTCTTTTATTGAAAGTGTCTTAACATACTGTCTCACTTGCTGGTTTGGTAACATCAGTACCATCGATTGTAATAGGCTGAAAAAGTCGTCAAAATAAATATCATCCGCAAAGTATTATGGATTGTGTGTCTCTCCACCTCCCCTGAAAAGGGAATAAAATAAACACAAGGTTTCGGCTGTAGAGCCTTCTTCGGGTGTAAGAAAGATAGGGCAGTCAGTCAACTATAATTTTCATCCATTCTCAAGTCCACGTCGCAGTTCTGGATTTGGCTCTCTTTTGTGTGGAGTATATACGCCTGTAAAGAATAACTTTTCAGATTCATGAAGATGAGTGATGGACCACGTACACTTTTTAAATACTGGGGTACGTCTTAAGATGTGCATTTTAAGACACGCTTGCTCTCTAATTTTAAAACGTAATCGGGAACGTAGACACATGCCAAACACTGGGCGTCCACTACTTGCAGTGTTAAAGAATCCTTCTGAATTGTAGAAAAAAAGGTTCTGCTTAGAGTTTCAGATTATTTGCAGCGCTCTGACAGGAAATGCGCTTTCACGTGATCGGGGACGCTCTTAGGCTGGAGAAAGACGGTTGTGCACATGCGTACACCATGCAGGGGAAGGAGATTTCTATAACTAGAGCATTACGGAGAGCGGTGTTCGGGTTTAAAGAGCTACGCTTTTTCTATAGCGGAGCTGTTTTCATGCAACATTAACCCAGTACATTCTAGTAAACATATTTCACACTTTACCTCAAACGTACCATTAAAAAAAACGAATTCACTGATTATAGTTTTGTGAATGCAATCATTATGTTTAAACACAGTTTTTTATAGCGAGTGACTCCTGCTGTTGAACGCTATCTGGCATGCTCAGAAGAAGTATTATTCTTCCCGGGAAGTGTCAGAACACCAACAAGGAAATATTCAATCAACTTCATAGAAATCAGGTAGGATCAAGATCGTGATTTATCTTAATACTGACAGAAACCTATTAAAAGCTAAATCAGTTTGAAGAATTGCGCTTGAATGTTAGAGCTGCTACTAATAATGGAGCTATGGCATTGTACTCACAATAAGTCAACAGGTATGCTAGTGGAATATTGAAAGTGAAGTACGTTCATAAAGCAAAATATTTTATTTCTGTGTTCATTTATAGTTGAAAATGTCACGCCAGCTCCACGCTCGCCGGATTGAGGGAGTGGACAAAAATATTTGGTAAATATGACACTTTACGAGCAAGAGAAACACCCCAGAACTGTTTGTGTTTGTTTTATTGAATATGTGTAATGGAATTTGGCTTAGCCCTCTTGCCGTAGGAGGAGGAGGAAACTGGAACCCCGCTCAGAGTGAGGGGTTCACCAGGAGACCGCTGCACAGTTACAGGAGTCGGGGATGCAGTAGGCAAATGCAAAAAGAGAATATTGCATCTGGAGTTTCAGGAAATTACAACAGGAAAGAAGTGTTGAAACTGAACTTGGTTGTCATCGACCCTTCAGAGCTATCATTAAATCAATTATCATTGAAATCTCAATTTGTGCTTGCAAGCTCCTTACTGTGTTCATCTTGTGCATCCCCCATTGTGTGATAATTACCATAAGCTCTGAAGTGCTTGCAAACGATCGTGAATAAATGTTCATCTCCTCTCAATGCGTTTTTACAATAATTTAAAGGCTCTCAAATTGAATTTGTGCTGTTTTTTATTTTTGTTTTTCTTTTTGTGCACAGTGCCAAATATTCTGTCACTCTGCCTTGGCTTCATCCAATTCAGGGTCAAGGGCAAGCAATGGGCACAAGGCGGGGTACACTCTGGATGGGATGCCAGTCTATCGTGGGGTGTACACAAACACAGAGTCACAGCAGCGCCACTTTTCCCAGAAGCCAATTAACCTGCCAGTATGTCTTTGAACTGTGGGAGGAAACCCATGCAAACACAGGGAGAACACACAGACTCTACATAGATAGCATCCCAGTTCCAGAATTGACCACGGGGCCCCTAAAACACAGTAATGCTAACCACTGCACCATTATGCCACCCGGGCTTGTTCATTTCAGGGAAGAAAACGACAATCAAACAGAAAAGAAATGTTAAAAACAACAAACTAAGCAACTGTTTAAGATATTGGTAGCTCACACTAATTCAATACAGGATGCTATGTTGTTACTTTTTGTTTGTGAGTGACAAACAAGTTTGCAGTGTCTGGTCTCAGTATCTTACTGTGGCTTAGAAGTGAACATTGTGTTTTTGGTGCTTATCATGTCAATAACAACGACCTATGGGGTTAATTTCCTGTGGAGTATGCCCATTGCTGTCATGTAGGAGCCTTCTCTCACCAAGTCCTTATGTCCTCTTTCCTTGGTAGGGTTGAATTTACCCAGCTGGCAGCAGACTACAAGGCTGTTAACCTGGGTCAAGGTTTTCCAGATTTCTCTCCTCCTGACTTCATGAAAGAAGCTTTTTGTCATGCTGTCAGTGGGGACTATGACCTGCACCAGTATACCCGGGCTTTTGTAAGCAATTCATGAAGAGGTGTTTTTTTATATACAACACACACTAGCTGCATACTAAAGGAGATCTGCATTTGATAATGTTAACCTTAACAAGTAACATAGGGTATATTTCATTGTAGTATGATTACTCTGGCATTGGCTTTTACTATTATTACACAGTAGAGTACTTAGGGTGCTCAAAGTTTCTGTATTAGTGAGACCCAGACAGTCAATATCCCTTTTTACAGCTAGTTGGTGCCTTGGTGTAGCTCAAAGATAAGATGTACAGTATATCTTATGTTTTGTTCAAGGCTTGTCTAGATTGTAATAAGGAATGTGTGTTTACTGCCACAGGGTTATCCGCCTCTGGTGAAAATCCTGGCAAAGTTCTTTGGGAGAATCGTGGATCGGCAGATAGACCCCATGGAAAACATCCTGGTCTCTGTGGGAGCCTACCAGGCCCTGTACTGTACTTTTCAGGCGCTCGTTGATGAAGGGGATGAGGTACACTGCATCTTTCATTTTCACTGATCCACGTCCATGTAATTTGTGAATTTTGTAAATAGTATTTTGAGGAACAAGTAATAGGTTTATTCACTGCTGAAAAGAGAAGAAAGAAAACAAAGTTTCGGCTGTGGAGCCTTCTTCAGGTGTGAAGAATCAATTGTGTTTTGATGTTGTATTATAATCTAGCATACATGTTTTCACTTTTTAAAACCAATTTAACAATGTTCAAAGCTTTTTTCCTAACTTCTTTTGCAGACTTTCAAAACACGGTTTAAACTAGTAGCTTAAAATGTTTAATAGTTTGAAACTGCAAACTATTCGTGTCCTGGTAACGTATTAGAAGGATGTTACAGCTGACCTTGAAAGTCGGCAAAACAACATCTACACAACACAAGTTAGCACAAGGTGTCTGTGCAACTCAAAGGTAGATAATACAGTAGGTCTTACTTTTATAGATAATACAGTAGGCTATTACTTTTATAGATTTTAACAATGGATGAGGAAGATAGAACTGGAGCTCCTTTATTTATAACAAATCTGGATTTCATATAATACAAGGGCCTGGCAGATATAGTTAGTACTATGATGTACTGTAACTAAACATTACTCATTAAGATAACGTATGACCTTATGTAGGTTTTGCTTTGTGTAAGGAGAAGTTTCTTGGTTTCAGTAAATGGTTGTTTTTAGTTGTACACTATATACAGCACATGTGCTGTTTTGTGATAGCAATCTCTGTTTCTCACAGGTTATACTTATAGAGCCTTTTTTTGACTGCTACCAGCCAATGGTGAAAATGGCAGGGGGAAAAGCAGTCTATGTGCCTTTGAGACCAGTAAGTATGTGTGTTGCTATTTCAGACCTTTTTATAATAAATGTAAATCTTTTATACATAAATATAAATCTTATCATACGGCACCTGTC
The DNA here is from genome assembly GCF_059453375.1 of Lepisosteus platostomus. NCBI lineage: Eukaryota > Metazoa > Chordata > Actinopteri > Semionotiformes > Lepisosteidae > Lepisosteus > Lepisosteus platostomus. Next base: position 10,175,984 of record NC_142631.1, on the reverse strand, counting down.
ATGCTGAGACCTTTCGGTGTTTACCTTTTGTGTTTCTTCTATAAAAGGGTTGCCGGTCTATTGCAGGGAACACATAGATGCAGTCACGCACAAATTCACACCAGGGCCAATTTTCCCAGAAGCCAATGGGGCGGAGCAGTGGCTCTGTGGCTAAGGATCTGCGCCTGTGGCTGGAAGGTTGCCGGTTCAAATCCCGCAGCCGGCAGAGGAATCCTACTCCGTTGGGCCCCTGAGCAAGGCCCTTAACCCCAACTGCTCCAGGGCCGCTCTGACCCCAGGCTCTCTCCCTATCTGTGTGTCTGTGTGTCTCATGGAGAGCATGCTGGGGAATGTGAAAAGACAAATTCCTAATGCAAGAAATTGTTAAGGTTTAATAAAGTGATCTTATTAACCCTTCTGTATGTCTTTGGACTGTGAAGAAGCACCTTCTGCTCCTTCTGTTTCAGGACATACCTGTCCTATTTACTCTGTTTGTTATACTTTCGGTTTCATCATTCTACTTCTTGGTATAATGGGTACCTTAGAGCCTGCTTGTCAATGGAATCGGTTTCAGTGAACTTAAAAGCCTGTGTTCTGTCTTGGAGACAGTGAAGGGGAAAGCCATGTCTAGCAGGGACTGGGTTTTGGATCCAGAAGAGCTGGCAAGCAAATTCACTCCACGCACAAAAGCGATTGTCCTGAACACACCTAACAATCCTCTGGGAAAGGTATTTTTTTTTTCTTCAAAGCATAGTAGACTACTGTGCTTATTGTGAAATGGGCATTGGTAATGAATGCTCTCTCTCTCTCAAGCCATGAACCAGGCCTGTACTGTCTGTACTTTCCCAGATTAAGGGTACATTCTTCTAGATGGTAATGGCTTCTGGAGAGCTGGAGGGCTTTGGGTACTGAGATGTAGGTAGTGATCACTGACCATGCTTCTGTCGTTGCCTCAGGTGTTTCAGCGAGAGGAGCTGCAGGTGATAGCAGACCTGTGTGTGAAGCACGGAGTTGTCTGTATCAGTGATGATGTCTATGAATGGCTTGTTTATGATGGAGCCATGCACATTAAGATAGGTGAGGCATCATGCCCAGTTTGTGGTTGTAAATGAGAATTTGTTTTCAGTGATCATGTCTGGTTAAATAAAGGATTTAATTCAGAGAAGGGTAAGCACTTTTAGGAACAGTTTTGGCTTTGGCCAAAGCAAAGTTATCAGAATTTCATTCACCTGGTGGAAACAGCCAGTGCAAGTGAATAGGGGTGCGAAGCAATGAATTCTGTGCTTGTTTCAAGTACAGTGTATTTGCAGTTAAGATGGGTGTGTATGGTTGAGGGGTTTGTCTTTTTTAAATTTCCGCTAGAATCCCATTGCTCAAAATTGAAAAGGTGATTGTGGAGGACATATTTAAGATTTGATTTTATTGTCCCCTGAGGGAATTTTTTTATGGATACACAGCACTCCTGTACATTTAAATAAAATGCCAACAAAAAAAAGAAGAAGAAAAGAAAAACATTGCACATTATTCCATTACAAAAAATAAGAAAAACATTGCAAATCGCTCTATTCCACATGTATAACACATAACAACATGTAACATTTATAACACATAACAAAACATTTTGCACTCAAGTGGGTAATAAGAGTCAAAATTGTGTTTATCCTTGACATTTGCGTTGACGGCTTTAATGGATAGTGGAACAAAGGAATGTTTGTATCTGTTTGACTTACATTTGGGAACCCTAAAACGTTTGCCAGAAGGAAAAAGTTGATATTCAGAGTTGAGAATGTGGGAAAGATCTGATATAATTTCTTACTGTCGAACTCCAAACACTCTTAGTCTTTGCAGGAAATTTGAACTGCTGAACTTTGGAGCAAACACTTTCAATTTAATAATAAAATGCCAAGTTTTCTGTAATAAAACTGTTGTATTTTACAATCGGAAAGCCCATGGAAATCGTGCTGAAGGGACACAAAGGTGCAGACAGCCATTTAGAATTAATACACCTTCCCACTTCCCACTGGACACTTGATCGTGAAGATATTTCCTGAAATCTTACTTTGCATAGTCCAGAATATTATGACATACCTTTTGAGCATGTGTCACTGACACTGATGCATCTGTTGCATCTTTATCCAGCCACCTTACCTGGAATGTGGGAGAGGACAGTCACAATTGGGAGTGCAGGAAAGTCTTTCAGTGCTACAGGATGGAAGGTAAGAGAAGATGGGGAAACAATGGAATATTGTAATGATTTTTATTCTGGACACAGTACAGATATATGAATATGTTTCTCCATGTTGCAACAAATGCATTTCTGAGTCTCATGTTTCTTAATGCCATCCTGGTAGAAGCTTTCTGCTTGCCATGTATGGTACATTTTCACTATTGGACTTTGTAATCACTGGCGAATCTTTAGCAGGGTAACATTTAATCTTTTAAGGTTTTCTGGTGCAACCTGACATTGCAAGACCACATACTGTACAGCTCAAATGAGCATGAAGAAAACACTAAACACTTCCTAAGTGCCTTACATCTTGGTCACTCTTTCCAGACTTTGTCCTTCCTGTACCCATTTCGATTCTTCAGTGATGACCTCTGAGGTTGAATATTTGCTAGTGATCAGTGGAGTTATCAGCTTCTACAAGGGTGGAATCCAGAAATCCCTGAGCTGTTTAAAAGCATGCATTCTCATTACTTTGTAGACAAGGTATTTAATATCTCTGTTTGACCACTTTCCTTTATAAAAGTCACAGCAGAGGAAGTCCAATGTAAGGAGCACATGCAAGCGAATTCAACTGTGAAAATCAATGATTTAAGTGAACAGTGAAATAGAATTGTGACCACTGTCAGGGGGACATCTGGGGTTGCCATTTTTAAACCCTTAACCAATCAGAATGCTCATTTTATAAAAGTGTTACGTTAATGAAAAAAGTAATTAAATATATATTTTTGGATTAAATGCACATAAATATTAAGTTTCTTAAATAAGGAAACAAACACAACAAGGAAATCCCTGTATTATCTGAAACCACTGTAGGATTAAAAAAGCAAATTTGTATTTATTACTGTACTTGTTTAAAAGTTATTATTTTGGATTATTTTGCTAAGAATCTTTTAATGTGATCTGCTAAACATGCTATAAACATGCATTATTGTTGAGAAGGTGATGTGGTGAGTGTATATCTATATGAGCAATATTGCCTTTTGAGTAAGTTTGGTACCAAGGAGACATATCATCACACAGATGATGCAGAAGAGTCAAAAACAGGTTTGCTGTAGGTGGCAGAACTTGACAAAGCGAAAAGTTAGACATCTTTTAGCGCACAAAAATAATTAACAGTTCTGTTTCATTTGTAGTTTCTAACAAATGTTCTTCTGCATTTGGGTCTTACTTCAGGAAACTTCAAAAGACAGGCACAACAAAAGGAAAACAGTTCCATATTCAGATGTACAGTATGAAACATACCTCTGTGTTCTCAACCTTGTATCAATTAGCCCACACAGCTATCAGTGTCAGTGACCTTCGCTCAGACTACTAAACTGTCTGATCCATAGGTGAATAGGTTATCAGCCAGCCTGGCAAACTGCTTGAAGTAAAGGTTTATTGTGCTCACTGTACATGTAAAATCCATATTGTAATTTTCCTTTTTTTCAATTGAATTAAAGGTGGGCTGGGCAATAGGTCCTCAACATATTCTGAAGCACTTGAAAACAGTGCACCAGAACTCAGTGTATCACTCTGCCACTGCAGCTCAGGTAAGAGTCCGCTATTGGACAAGAGTCCTTTTTTCCTTTTTGAATATTTGCTGGACTTTACTACACTGAGATTAAAGCCTTATGTTATTTTTCCGAAGCCCTGGTTCAAAGTTCCTTTTTATCTGGTTGTGTTTCTGTCCAGGACGCTGTGGCTCATGGCTTTCAGCGGGAATATGAGCGCTTTGGGAAGCCAGACAGTTATTTCTCCCAGCTGCCACAGAGTTTCCATCAGAAACGGCAGAGACTTGCAGATTGCCTGGCTGCTGTGGGAATGCAGCCTATAATTCCTGAGGGGGGCTACTTCATGATCGCAGATATTTCAGCAATCAGTGAAGTTTTCTTAAAACTGCTTTTTACCTTTTCCCAATAGGCAATACTTCCGAGACATTAATCCTAAATTGTAAAATTTCAGTGTTAGATAATATTGCCAATACCCATATCTGCACTTTTTTAAATCAAGATGGAAGATGTTTGTGTTTTCTAGCTGGTAAAGATGTACATTGCACAGAGATTGCATTATTCTTGTTCCACTTCAACATTTTGAGTTTTGTGGTTCCCTGACACAGACCACTGTCTGTTTGATAAAATGGGGAAGTGCATGTTTCTAATTTCATATACAGTACGTTGTGCTCATTTAACAGAATATGAATGTTTCATTCACATTTGCACCCCAAAATACTATAGTTTAAACTGTCGGTGGTCTCTGAACATTGATGGTATTAAACAATTTCCCCTCATCTATAGATGTTCTTGGTAGAAGAACTCTGTTCCCTTTATTGTGCTTCTAAAAACTGATCGAATGCTTGAGCTCACTGGCTGAATACTGTCCCTGTTTTATTGATAATCTGTTTTGTACAGAATCTAAATTGAACTGCTTTCATTTTTTAGAGGCAGACCTCCCTGATTCTGATGATTCAGATGAACCCTATGATAACAGATTTGTAAAATGGCTTATCAGGAATAAGGTGTGTACCCGGAAATATAATTCACAGTAACTTCACATGACATTGAGGTTTAAACATGTTCGAGAAAATGTTTGAACCTGAGGTCTTAATAGGTTAGTGAAGATCATTTTTTCACTGAATGAAGTTTTTCTGATTGACTTATAAATTCACATCATCTGAACATTTTTGAAGAACACCATATATGTCTTAGTGCTTGTTGATCACAGATCAAATAAGAACGCATTGTTTTCCTGTGTTTTGGCCTTCAGGGATTGGCTACAATCCCAGTATCTGCCTTTTATAGCCCTGAACACCAGAGGGAGTTTGAAAACTATGTCAGATTCTGCTTTGTGAAGGTAAGCGTTTCTAGGTGCTCATAAATGTGCACAAATTGAACATGGAAAAACAACAAGAGTATCAGTCACACATTGTATTTACTTTTATGTTTATAGTTTTTTTTATAGTTCATTGGTTTAGCACTTTATATTTCATGTAATTTAAAGGTCCAATTTCACTTTAGTCCATTAAGCAGTTTGTCGGACAATATTGTATATTTCCTCAGTATAGGGACAGAGAATATGTACACCCTTACCGGTGATTTTCGGTTCTTTTTCTTTTTTTCTGCAGAAAGATTCTACATTAAGTTCTGCTGAGCAAATCTTAAGGGAATGGAGTGTGAAGAAGTGAACTTGGAAAACTGATATTCCTGTCATTTTCAAGCCTATATTAACAGCAACACTTTCTTACCCACATACTTGCCATAACAGTACACTCACACTCCTGAATGGAAAAAAACAAGGTGATTTGAAATACACTGTTTATCAGTATACCTGAATTCTGATTTCTGACAATATCTAACATGCATATTTGTTTAACTAATTTTGAGTGATTAATCATATTGGTTATACAGCACACCCAATCTTTAATATTCATTTATGTTCTCATTTGTATTTAGAATATTTGTTACAGAAGATTTTAAGTAGTATGCACTTAAAATATTGTAAAAGTATTTACAGTTTAGGGAGACATTTTCAGTGAACAAAACGTTACTGTTTCTATGTGCTGCTGAAGAGATGCACATCCATGTATTTTCCGGGTAGTACATACTGTAAGTCTTCTCTTAAAAACTAAGCTTAAATTGATGGATTCTTAGTTATTAGTAGATTCGTGTTCTTTGTCATTGATGAAATAAGAAACCTTGTGTATTCTTCTCTTTTTTTATTCTGTCATATTGTACATTGTTACACAACTCCAGCCATTAATAAATACATTGTATGGCCTCATTTCATATCTGCTGACAAGATTTTAAATGAAGCACACAGAAGCTGCATTTACAAGCTATCTGTTATGGATTCTGGATGGACACATTTTTGCCATACTTTAGGTTATCCCTGACTTCTTACTTTCTCTTAATAACAAATAACTTCAGGTTCTGTGTTTTGTCTTGTTTTGTTTCATTTAAAGATTTTGCACACACATCATTACTCAGGAAAGTGAACTTCAAGATAATACTGTTTTAAAAGTGTAACAATCATAGTATTGTATGGAAAAGTGTTGTATTAATGACTCATTGCATCAAAGTCAAATACATTTTTGTTAGAAATTGAAAGACTCCAACTGTCATTTTTTAATCTATTTGAGTACAATGGAAATACATGAAAAGTACAAAATGTATGTATGGCTATGTCTGTCAGGGTGCACACAGCAGAAGAATTATTTTTCTTTGTCATTGATTAAAGTTGTGCATTGATGAAATAGTGCATTTTGATTTATTCCCTAAAGCTCAAACATGTAAAATCTCAATAGTCTTTCATAAGAAAAAATAACTTGAAAATCTCAATTCCCTATAAAACATGCAAGATATTTATATAGAAAAAAATATTTAGCAGCCATATCACCCTGCAACTCACAACTGGCAACCCACTGAAGCTAAGCAGGTGTGAGCCTGGTCAGTACCTGGATGGGAGATCTCCTGGGAAAAACTAAGGTTGCTGCTGGAAGAGATGTTAGTGGGTCCAGCAGGGGGTGCTCATCCTGCAGTCCATGTGAGTCCTAATGCCCCAGTATAGTGACAGGGACACTATACTTTAAAACAGGCACCGTCCTTTGGATGAGACGTAAAGCCCAGGTCCTGACTCTCTGTGGTCATTAAAAATCCCAGTGCGTTTCTCGAAAAGAGTAGGGGTGTAACCCTGGCATCCTGGCCAAATTTCCCATTGGCCCTTACCAATCATGGCCTCCTAATAATCCCCATCTATGAATTGGCTTCATTACTCTGCTCTCCTCCCTACTGATAGATGATGTGTGGTGAGCGTTCTGGCACACTATGGCTGCCATCGCACATTGGTGGTGGTGGAGGGGAGTCCCCATTACCTGTAAAGCGCTTTGAGTGGAGTGCTCAGAAAAGGAGGGGAGTCCCCATTACCTGTAAAGCGCTTTGAGTGGAGTGCTCAGAAAAGCGCTATATAAGTGTAAGCAATTATTAATTATTATGATTAAATCCATAAGGGTAGCTTCTAAGAACTCAGATATTTGTGGATGTTTTTGGATGTAGAGTAATCTTGATTGCGTTCAAAGAATGAATTGAAACGTAATTTAATTTTAATATAGTCTATGAAGTTGCACTATACAGTACATATGCACAGCGTCAATTCAAGGACTTGAAAAACCTTTACTAAGACTTGAAAGTCTTTACTATTAACGCCTCACTCCTCCTCTGCAACTTTCATGTCCAATCAGAAAAGAGATCTGTCGGAAGTTTTTCTGCGGACACCGGAAATATAGTCGGCATGGTTGTTTAAAGATGTCCGAAAGCACAGTACTAGGAAAGCATAAGCTTTCACCAAACGTGGTATGTTATGCCAAACGTTATCAAATAATGTTTCAGAAATGGACGATGAATATTTTTTTAGGTGTCGCATTAACAATTAAAAAAATTATCAGAACGTAGATGTCATTTTTAAACCTAATTGTAGCTGCATTTACTTAACCAACCACGTTAGATGCAAGAAAATGCATTTCGTCGCAATAAACCTAAATACATTTTACTTTTTCCCTCCAGGGTGACCAGAAGATCGATTGGAAAAAGAGGAATGCTGAAAGTGAGTGGTCCTTACGCGTTTTATGATTAATATATTAGTGAACAGTACAAGTGATCAGAAGTGTTTCTAGTTGAGTAAGATATATCGCTAAGAAAACACATTATTCGCGCATGTTGCTACAGTTGCAGGTTTCTTCTTAATGGATCTCTTTTAAATCACAGGAAAAGAGCAGAAAAAGAGGATCCGAGAAGCGAAGCTTATTAAAAAGCTTGAGAAACAGAGGCAGAAAGAAGAGCAAGAGCTGACAGAAAAATTGCAGAAAGAAGACAAGATAAGGAAAGGTAGGCGGTAATTCTTCAATATGGGACATTTCAATGTTTATGTGTAACACAGTGTTGAGCAGTTAATCAGACACGCTAAATCAAAAGGCCACTGAGAGTCATTAGATGATTGTTTTTAACCTGCCTTGAAAATGTAACTAGCTTTTAGCTAGCTCCGAAAATGATTGTCATGTTGGTTCTGATTGCAGGTCGCCATTACACAGTCAGCATTGCCTTGCCTGGGTCAGTGCTGGACAATGCCCAGTCTCCTGAACTGCGAACTTACCTGGCCGGGCAGATAGCCCGAGCCTGCACTGTCTTCTGTGTCGACGAGATTGTGGTGTTTGACGAGCAAGGGGAAGATGCAAAGTAAGCCTGAAGACTCTCCGGGTCTTGTTTCAGAATCATCAGTTGTTTGTAGAAGTGATTGCTTTTCATAGGTAACATGCTCTGATCTGTGGGTTTTACCTCATTAGTTATTGAATGTTTGCAGCCACCTACTGTAAACTTTAATCACAGAGTTAAATGGTTTGATGCACCACTGCGTGGCATTCAATTGTGTGTTTGGAGGACTGTGGTAGTTTTTGCATCAATACAATTGTTACTCCCTGAAAGATCTTTGGCTATTTATTGTTGTTTATAGAACAGTGAGACTTCATACACTGGCATAAGAGAATGAAAAATTCAAAATGATACCACTGACATTATTTTCTTTGCATTCAGGAGTGTGGAAGGCGAGTTTAAAGGGATTGGAAAGAAGGGTCAAGCCTGTGTGCAGCTCGCACGCATCCTACAGTACCTGGAATGCCCACAGTAAGTTAGAACGTTCTACAGCTAGAAACAAAACCATTGAAGACTTTCACTATTTAGATGCACAAGGCATTTTTCAGACTTGTCTTTATATAGATGTACTGGTTTCTAACTCAATTATTCCAGCACTGCAGTCAATAATTGGAGCTGCCTGGTCAATAGTTGTACTGTAGAAATATTTTAGTGGGTAAAAATGTTTCAGAAGTCTCCACGGCCGAAACGTTGTGTTTTCTTTCTTCTCTTTTCAGCATGGAATAAAACGATTTCTTGTTCCTGTAAAAATATTTTTTGACATAAAAAGGCTGTCCAGCCTTGGTCCTGGACGATAAGTGTGTATATAAGGTCTTTAGATGCCATTACAGCAGTAGCATCTAAATAACGGACTGAAAGTATGAAAAAAGGCTGAAGGTTGTTGGTCCAAATAAAACAATAATAAGCACATTTAGGTCATTAAGAACTTATATGGCTTAAAACTGCAAATACACTGGCCCTTCAGGACTAGGATTAGACAGCTATGATCTAGGTGCATTGTAATAGTTTTTCACACATAGACTTATAAATTAGTTCAGGTGGGTTTGAATTTACAACTGTTTTTTTTGCCTCAATGAAATCGAGGGTCACCATGCAATTTTGGTTTGCTTAGCTGTGCTGATTTACTCTTTAAATGTGCTGTATTAATTAAAGAAAATATGCCAAATAATAAGATTCCATTTCTGCTTCTGACTCGCTCTCACTTGCTTGTGGTTTGTGTTTGAGAATTTGCCATTTCTGTTTCTGTCCAGGTACTTGCGCAAGTCTTTCTTTCCAAAGCACCAAGACCTGCAGTTTGCTGGTGAGTTCATGTCACTGTTATGAATGAGTAAAATGTTTTTTTTTTCTTTATAAAGAAATAGAAAAAAAAAAGAGTGAAGTTAGAGTAGGTAGCTGTGTCAGCATCTGTAGGGACCAAAGAAACAGGTAAAGGTATATTCAAACTTCCAGCCGTGGTGCCTTCTTCAGTGTGAAGCCACCTGAAGAAGCCACCCCAGAAAAGAAAAATAATATTGAAATTGGCATCTTCATGAACATTTTTACCAGACAGCTGCATTTGCCTGTGACCCTTATTCACCCAGAAGAGGCCTGCTAACCACATCTCTACTAATGGTTCAATTTGAATCAAAGCCCCCTGTTTGAAGTCTTCTCAACCAGCTTCATATAGATAGATAGATACTTTATTGATCCCGTGAGGGAAATTGCAGTGCAACAGCAGCTTTACACAGACAACACAGCCACAGTGTAACGAATGATACAATAATAATAATAGTACAATACATACAATACAATCAGTACAGTGAGGGGTGCACTAAAAGAGTTACTCGCAGTCCGGACACACAAAGAACAAACTAGAACAGAACAGTACGCAGAAAAATTGTATCGCACATATGAATATAAATATAGATGTAAATATAGATATAAATATAAATTTATTGCACGGGTCCCTGGCATATATTGCACAAAAAATGGTTGTAAACGGGAAAAGAAAGAGAACAGATGTAGCAGAAGATGTGTAGATGCGTTCAGTCCAGAAACAGGTCACTGTCAATGTTGCCTCTGCCCAGACGCAAGGTGGATGCGTTGTACAGTCTTATGGCAGAAGGCAAGAATGACAGAGGTCATTGCTTGCTAGCTCTGTCATTGGGTCTCACCTGGACCCCTTGGAGGTAGTGACTGAGAGGAGAATGGTGTCCAAACTAGAGGCCATCATGGACAACATCTCCCATCCCCTCTATGACAGGCTTGTAGAAATGAAGAGCACGTTCAGCAATAGACTGATTCATCCACGGTGCGACAGGGAGCGCTACAGGAGGTCATTCTTGCCTTCTGCCATAAGACTGTGGTTTTCATGAAAAAGGAAAACGAAGGCTTGCTTTTCTTTCCAGGGTTGTTGAACCCCTTGGACAGCCCTCATCACATGAGGACAGATGAGGAGGCAGAGTTTCGGGAAGGAGTGGTTTTGGATCGGCCAAGCAGGCCTGGGAAGGGCTCTTTTGTAAACTGTGGCATGAGAAAGGTGGGCAGTCCAAGGGAGTGGGTGAACCATGTAAAAACAAAGGGAAATTTGCAGATTAAAGAATAATACTGGCGTTGAGCATCTTTTTTCAAGGCATGGTAGATCAGCTGGTGTAATGAGATTTTCTTTCCTTCTAAGGGTTAAGATACTTGTATAGATTTTCTGTTTATGCTGATGATGACTATGACAGCTTGGGTGAGGCTCTATACAACACGCTTTAGCAACTTTATCTCTGTATTATACACTGCTTTTTAATTAAAATAAGGCTCTCGTAAGTGTTTCAATTCCTAATGGGTGCCACAAAATCTATATTAGAAGCTGCAAGCACCCATATAGCTCCCATGACATGGATTGAAACCAAACTGTCGGTCTCACCTGTCTAACACTTGCACCAGTTTTGCATGTGACAGTATTTGAATTCCTGTCATGGTGCCACCTACAGACCCTTTTAAAAGCATTTTTTATTGGCTGTTGATGTCCTTCTTGGTTTATAGAATTAATTTTTACGATTTCACATCTACATTTCTCCCCTGACAAAGATCACAATTCCAAAATTATACTTAAATCGTGCTGGTGATTGGAGAGAAAATGAAAAAAATAAAATTGAATATAGCCACTATATTACACAACTAATCGGCTTTATTTACATGTGGGAAATATATGCATTACATTTTTACTGCTCAGTTAAGTTTAATAAATTCGCAATAGTGAACAAAGAAATCTACAACATATGCAAATTCAATAGTGTTTATGAAAGTTTTAGTTTCTGAAAATCATGTAAATCCTAGTATGGTGGATATTTCAAGTAATTCAACAACAGCATGTTCACTGTGGTAGAGATCCGTATGGCTCTAATAGTGTATGACGTTTTATTAATTTTGCACAATTGTTTTTAACAAAGGATTTTGTTTGCTCCACGATGGCCAATTTGAATTGACTAAAAAAGATCGAATTAATAATAATTCAGTAGAAAACTTAATAATACCTAAACCCGTGTTTCTATTTGTGGTTATTTCCATAGGAAGTGAGGATTGACCGAAGACTTCAGGCTGGTCTGAGGGTTACAGTACACCTAGATAAAAACCAGAGTGCAGGTAATCAACCTTACTGTCACCACAGACAGCAAAGAATTGTAGCAAACCATGTAAATCAGCAACTACTGATGGCTGAGAAGTTAAGAGAAATTGGTTTTTAAAAAATAACAAATCAGGAATGTCAGTGGACTAAATTGCTTCTTTTCTTTTTATAATAATAAAGCTGAAGGTTTGTTTTAGTTTCAGGAAATGTGAAGTTTTTTTTTTTAATCGGAATGCGTGCCTGCTGTTTTTCCTGAACTTTAAGAGCGTGTCTGTTTGTTTGTTCAGAAAGCAAAGTCCATAAAGGGGTTGTAGTGGCACCTCATGTCCCTCGAACAGAAGCTGGACTGTACTGGGGTTACAGTGTCCGTCTGGCGTCATGCCTCAGTAAGTCAGAGCTGTTTTTTATAAACTAGCACAGCCCCTCCCAATCAGAGAGCCAGCATACTAGTAAGAAATTATTACTGCTGTTTGTTCGTTTGTATTTAACCAAGGAAGCATTAAAGGGCTAATTAGAAATAATCAGCCGTAATCAGACGTAATTCTGTGGAAAACATGGTAGGACTTACGTGTTTGTGCCCTTGTAGTTTTTTACAATTAGAACAATATAAACTTACCATGAGAAAGTTATATTTGCAGTCTTATCATTTCTTTATGATCTGTGTAGGCAACGTGTTTGCAGAATGCCCATACAAGGAAGGGTACGATTTGACAATTGGCACGTCGGAGAGAGGATCCAGTATCGACGACGTAACCCTTTCCCCTTTTAAGTAAGCTTCATGCTCGGTTTCATTGTGTTCCCCTGGAAAGTGAGCAGTTTTTGAGAAGGACTGTATTTATTTCAGATTTATTTATGGCAGATACTCTCTTTGGAATTCTGTGCACTGATTTCAAACTGGCTCCTGCCTCGGATGGGCTGGATCTTTTAAGCTGTCACTAAAATTATGAACAAATGATCTGTGTTACGAAATAGTTTACAAATATTGCATAATTGCTACAGCTCTTGAAGCAAGATTCTGTAAAACATTACATGCCAAAACACGATAATTTAGAATTAAACTAAGAAGAATATTTGTTATATTTCCTAATAAGAATGTGTGAACAACTGAAATTACTTTATAAACCTCAGTCTATTGCTACTGGTCAGTTAAAGATATATATTTTGCTATATTTATTAAAAAGTGATGTATGTATATGTAGACATTTAGCAGCAACCAGACAACAATATCACCTGACTTCACTTAATATTATTTTTTTTTTAGTAAAAATGTCTAGAAATGAGAATCTAACCCCAGGTTGGACCAAAATTGTAAACTACTAATAAAAAAAGTTAAATTGATTAGAAGAAATGACCTTTGTACTGCTGTATTATTTGAAAAATTATAGAATTATTGAAACCTAGGGCCACTGTGTAATTGTATTGAGTCATCTAGGTAGAAAATGGTATATTTATTTTTTGATTGTGTGAAGGACATCATTCCACAAACATAGTTGAGAACTGTCCCAAAGGGAGTCAGGAGTGAGGTTTTCCAGCAGAGCAGGCTGCTTGTTTTCTGCTTGTCTGTAACCTAATACGCTGTTTTCTTCAGTCACGTGCTGATAGTGTTTGGAGGGCTGCAAGGCTTGGAAGCAAGTGTGGATGTTGACCAGAACCTGGAGGTCACTGACCCAAGTGTTTTGTTTGACCTCTATCTCAACACCTGTCCTGGTCAGGGCAGCAGGACGATACGCACTGAGGTACATAATGAGGCACAGCAGTCATGTTTATTTTTTACATAATATTTTTTTTGTGATGAAACTTTTCTCTCCATTTGCTCTTCTTACAGTGCAAATATTGCAAAACTGACTTGTAATGTTATTATACTAAACCTTTAATGTATATTACCTTTTAAGAGTCAACACAAACTTAAGACAGCAACCACTTTCAAGTAAAAGGGAATGGAAGATCTGTTTGCCATATTTCTTTATACTCTTATGTTTAAGATGTGATATACGTAGTATTTTTGAGTATAAAAAGTTAATTCTTAAGGCTTGGGTGCTCCTGTGCCAGTGTTGATAGCCAGTGCTCTATACTGTCACCTGACTTTCTGAATTGTTCTTTTCTGCTTTCAGGAAGCCATCCTCATTACTCTGTCTGGCCTTAGACCCAAACTTGCAACAACTGTTCAGAGCGCAGCTACAGACTGACTGCTGCAAGAATATGAATTTTCACAATATGCTTCATTTTCCATAAAGCGTGTGAAAGCAATGGCAAACACTGGAGTATTGTTTGTCTATTTATTTTTTGCGAGATTGTTTTTCAGCACCCTAGACTGACAGGAATTCCCTTCAGCTTTATTTGTTACAAAGAATAACATGTAGGGATCATTCCAAGTTTCAGTGTGAATGGGGTTGTGATGTATGATAATATTAGGGAACAAGATCATGTATTTTTTTACAGAGTAAGAAGCTGATTTCATAGCACAACAAAGGAAATGTAATAGCTCCTCCTGAATTAAATGGAAGTTCCTTAGTAGTGTACTCCCTAATCCCACCTTTAAATTCATAGCATTGGGAAAAAATATCTTCTATGTTAGGAGTATTTTCCTGGTAGTTTCCAAGATGCTTAGAAACCAGCCTGGGGTGTTTATTTCTTAATGAAGGTGTGATTTTCATGATTTTACAAAATTGTATTATATTAAAGCCATGTCCAAACATTCAGTGTAATCCATTAAAAGTACTGTATTAGGCCCATCATCATTGGTGTTAACTGTGCTTTCATTACTTGTGGAACAAAAACTGGTTAAGGTGGTGTATGTACATGAAACGGACATAAATATAGCAGAGGTTTGTTGTTCAGGTTTATTACAAAATTAAAATACATAAATTATTTCATCTTTTAAATAACACCCGTTTAAAGTCTTTAAAATCACCCCATCTGTTTGCCCTTATTAGCTTTTGATTTACACCATGCAAATTAAAACACCCACGTTAACTTATTTTACAAGCTTCAGGAGTTCACAGTTTGGAAAAGCATACCTGGATCTTAAAGAACCAGATGCTTCTTTGCATGTCAGTGTTGTGGGTGGCTTCACTGTCCCCCGGCAGTGATCGCCCGGAGGCTGCCAGTGCTTTTCAGGATGTTGGGCACAAAGAGAAGCCCAGAGGCTCTCTCGATGCTCTCGATGGGCACGAGGAAGCGCTCCAGCGGGATCTTGTCGTCCACAGGCGCGTTGGGCATCACGTACGAACGGAGCTCCACCTCGCCTTTGTGCTTCTCCAGAATGACCACCTTGAAGAAGTGTGTGGGCACCGCCACATTGTTCTTCCCCAGCACTTGGTATTTCACATATACCTTCCCATCTGGCTCCTGTCTGGATTACCAGGTGCAGATCAAATGTTACTGGACGTGTACTGGTTCATTCGGAACAGCAGGCTCGATTTTCAGTGAAAACGAGCGCTTTGGTGTTGTTTTTAAACATGCCATGCAAAGTAACTTCGATTTCACAATCTCTGAGCAGAAGGCGTTTGTGTCTGTTCCTACTAAAGTCAATGAAGACATTACACAAATCGGTACCACTTGGCTATTAATTTGTTTGGGGAAGGAAAAAAAAAATCAATCATTGGGGAAAAATACAGACAAGCCCTGCTGTAAAACAGGTTATGAAATCAAGAAGCAGACAAAAAGGTCACGTACTGACTTGTCAATAAAAGAATAATTCTTAGATTCTGGTACATCTGCACCTGACAAATTTCGAGTTTAGAATAGGTCCAAAATATATATTTTTTTATTATTAAGACTTCTATAAAGTTCTCTTTCCAACCTATTCAGGAAGATAAATTACAAAACGAATTTCGAAACTGGCATTAACCATCCTGGAAGCTGGTCATTACAGGACGTTGCCTGGTCTCACCTGGGTAAATACAGTGGCCCCGTGCAAACAAACACGTTCTGGTAATGTCTGGTAAGCGCGCGGCAGTACTTCTCCAAGTTATTCCACGCGTTCTGGTTTAAATGCGGATTCTGTGGAAAAAAATACATGAATACAAGAGTCACCCCGAGAAGGTAAGCATTAAGAACCGAAGTGACGTGTTCATTATATGATAATGTTAAAACCGGACTGCAGTTTTTTTTTGCTACGCGAGAAATGTTTTTCACTTTAATATTGCACAGCCGCGACTTGACTTCCTAACTTTTTAGTTAGTAAACGTCATTCGCGACAGCGCTCAATTTCGTCCTCAAGTTTCAATCAGTTTTTTACAATCAAAATCATAATTGTCATGGCATAGGATTCTCCTGTGGAGTCATTGTAAGGAAGCAACATTATTTTAGAAGTTTCGACTTGCCTGTGGCGCAACGTTACTGAGGTAAAACGTCTCTTCCATCGCTTTTTGGCTCCATTTGTGATTTGCCGCGGCGGCCAGGTGACCCCTATCGAAGCCGCTGCCTTTGTAATCTGCGTTCGCCGCCCTGTGATAACTGTGCACAGTGTCGTCCTCTTTAAAATCGCAGAACTTTCTATCGGAGTCTCCTGTCAAGGTCTCCCCGTTAAGCTGTTCAATTACCCAGTGCGCAGTCCTGTTTCTGGAGTCGTAGGAGACAACGTAAGACTCCCTGGTTTTTATGTTGGACAGGGAAGGAAAACCATATTTCATCACTGACGTGGCTCTAGACGTTCCGGCCAGATTCTTCTGATAATGCGTAAGGTCTGTAGCTAAAGCGTCCACACTTGGAATAGGGAGGACTGGAATTCTTTTAAGAACTCCATCCAGCTGCCCCTGCGTCCCGAGTCCTTCTGATTTCAATCCCACCCAAGCAGCGCCTATCCCCGCTCCCACGGTCAAGGACACGGCAGAAACGAAATATTTAGAATTTAAAATTCTGTGCATTATTTATTCCAAATCTAAGACAAATATCTGTGCGTTTCTTTAGGTATACTATATATGCCAGGTTAATAATCGCCCACCACCTGTTAAACGTTTCGAACGCGTTACAGTGTGACACCGGCACAGTCAATCTGTCGCAAGATAATGACGTGTAAACTTTCCATTGAAGGTGTTTGGCCGCGTTCCGGTGGCTCAGAAGCCATTCTTCTAGTGCCCTCGTGTGACGTCATTAAGATGTGCTTGTATTTACCATGTTTCTGTGTAGCTCAGAAACGCTGTTAAGTCTGCAAATAAGAATCAATAACCAAAGGAAGACGCCCGTTTTCTATTTACCAGTCATTTCTGTTATACATCATCTTATAAGGACGTATTTGTATTTGGGGGATGGTGTATGACGTCAAATGGTGCTCAGATAGCGCAGCAAGCTCTTTCCCGCAGCCCCTGCTGCTTCAAAGGTTCAACTTGTGCTGTGTGAATATTGAAACATTCCCTCCTCAAACAAAAATCATTTTGAGTTTTCACGACAGGCTTTGTGTAATCGTTAAAAATCAAAAGCTTCAGGTAAAAAGCAGTTGTTTTAGGAGACCAAATGATACTAACGGGCTTATCAACTTAAAAAGCTTTGTCCTTAGATTCCTAATTGTCCCGAACCTCTGCGTAGTTTTTCTTCACTGTTGAAAAGCGGACGAGTTTTATCTCTTGGGGCTGAGGTTTCTCGTCATCCCACAGGTATTCTGGAGACAGCAGCGTAGTGGGCTTGTTATAAATAAAGTATTTATTGAGGTGACTCTCTTCCTGCCAGACGGCTTCAATATTATTTGCTTTGTCTACCAAAATGTTCCTGTAACAGGTCCTGGTCAGCCTATAAACGTTTTCAGGTAGCCCTCCAAACACGGCTCCGCCGTAGTAGAAATCGCCCTGGTCCAGGGGAATGTTTGCCTGGGAGGCAGGCCGGCGCTCGTATGGAAAGTTCTCCCGGGAGACCTTGTAGTACCCAGGATGAATTGCAGCCACCAGGTCACCAAACACCTCCGCCCCCCAGCGGCTGTGAAAGAACATGTCCACGTCTAGGCAGTAAATGTACTGGGCTTCTTTGTGGATCTGCTCCTCAATGGTCTTTAGAATGATCCCCATCCTTTGTAAGGAGATCTCCTGCCAGCGGTCGAGTTTGGGCACCTGGATGGTAGTGAGGTTCCGCCCAGAACCCAGGGGCACCTTGGGCACCTCATGAGGCTGGTCAGTGAAGATATAGTACTGAACCCGGAACCCCACTAGGTAGTGCTTCTCTGCTGTCACCAGGAATGCTTTCAGGAAGCGAGTATACCTGGAACAGAGCATAATGGCAAGGTGTAAGAACAGTCTTACTGCGCCAGAGCTCATCAGTAATATGTGGAGGAGTTAACATTAGCTGAAAGTAGATTTTTTTTCTTTCAAAGCTAATCTGTGATGTCAAATTATTTATTTTAGTAGATATTTATATCCTTATTTTATATAGCATATTTTATAAGTACATCCTACTAGAAAATGAAATCATAAGCTTTGCAAATTTAACTTTTTTTAACTTAATAATGCCATATTTTAGTCTTCCGGCTTGATTTATGACTGGGAAGGTAGAAAGACTGAATGTTACAGGACTTTGTTAATAAAGTATGTTTTCTAAATTTCAGCACAAGGGAACCATTTTAATTTCATTCTCACGCGGGACTTTCTTTTTTTCCTACGCACGTCAGCCGTTTCGTTTGTGAGGGTGATGCGAAGATGCAGAATCAGGAATGGAGAAAAGAAGACTGAAATTGGAAGAGGTTACAGAGAAAGGGACAGAAAAAGGTAGGTGAGGTCTGGAATATGGAAAAAAGAGATGGAGTTTATGAGGATGGTTGAGGAGAGGTACTGTAGTGTGATGCAATAAGATATGACGTTGCAGGACAGCCAACCCTACATAAGCAAGAAAACCCAGAGGAAGATTAGTCACCCACAAATACAAAAATAAAAGAAATAATGGCTTCCGTTTCATTATGAAATCACTATCTAATACTTAGTAGTCCAATTGTTACTTTCCAACAGCAAACACAGTGGTTGCTACGGTGATGTTCAGAGGCTTGTAGATGTTGTCAATAACAAAAGGGTCAAAGGTCCCTTCCCAGACAATGGGCGCCAACCATGGAGTGACTGTCCGCACATCTCTCCTCCTGGAACACAAGCCTTGTTCAGGAAAACTATTCAGCCATTACTTAACATTCCCGATCCTATTTAAGATAATACCTTAAAGTTGTCTTATGTTGCACTTGGGTGTAGTAAGCCTTTTTATTATCATATATCATATAATTGACATGAGTGTTGTTGTAACAGTGGATAAGGCGCAGACTTTTAACGAGTTTCAGAGTGAAATTGCCATTAACATCAAGCTCACTCCTAAAAGTAGGATTAATGACCTCTCCAACTAAACATCATGAAAACTGACAATAAATTGTTTTGCTTTACACAGAGCCTAGTAATTTCAATTGCAATGAGACAACATTGAAAAAATACTACTCTTTATTATGACCAAAATGGTAAGGAGTACATTTTACCTACAAATATTTAAAAACGTTTGACATCTATATAATAACTAAGAAAAAAGTAGTTAAAAGTAGTATCGCACATTTTTGTGGGACATTAGAACATAAAATAGGATTAGCTCTAATTATTAGCACTTCTCATATTTTTTTAAACGGGTTAGCACTGCATGATTCATAAGTAAGAGAACCAATACGTTGCATTTCTGAAGCGTAACACAATTCAGCACAATTTAGAGAGGTTTCTAAATATTTTCATGAATGCACTTCATCTTAAACATAATAGAAAAAACAAATACATACGGTGATTCCATCGCATTGGGCTGCTTGAATGTGACACTAGGAAGAAAAACAGTGGTTACGCTAGAAAGCAAGGGGATGACAACGAAGTGCCATTTCCTAATGGCCTCCTCCTATTCCAGCCATATCACTCTGCAACTTACAACAGGCAACCCACTGAAGCTCAGCAGGTGTGAGCCTGGTCAGTACCTGGATGGGAGACCTCCTGGGAAAAACTAAGGTTGCTGCTGGAAGAGGTGTTAGTGGGGCCAGCAGGGGGTGCTCCCCCTGCGGTCCATGTGGGTCCTAATGCCCCAGTATAGTGACAGGGACACTATAATGTAAACAGGTGCCGTCCTTCGGATGAGACATAAAACCGAGGTCCTGACTCTCTGTGGTCATTAAAAATCCCGGGGCGTTTTCTCGAAAAGAGTAGGGGTGTAACCCCGGTGTCCTGGCCAGATTTCCCATTGGCCCTTACCAATCATGGCCTCCTAATAATCCCCCTCTATGAATTGGCTTCATTACTCTGCTCTCCTCCCCACTGAGAGCTGATGTGTGGTGAGCGTTCTGGCGCACTACGGCTGCCGTCGCATCATCCAGGTGGATGCTGCACATTGGTGGTGGTGGATGGGAGTCCCCATTACCTGTAAAGCACTTTGAGTGGAGTGTCCAGAAAAGCGCTATATAAGTGTAAGCAATTATTATTATTATTCAGGGTTTTGAGGGAGCTGGAGCAGCACAAGGCAGGGTACTTGCCTGGACGGGATGCCAGTCAATCACAAGGCACACACAGACACACTCATACTAGGGCCAATTTCCCTTTAAGCCAACTAATCTACCATTATATTTCTGGGCTGTGGGAGTATACTGGAGTACCCAGAGGAAACCCACACGGACATGGGAAGAACATTCAAACATGTTCCTGGCTCCAGACTTGGAACTGGGACCCCAGCACTGCAAGGCAACAATGCTAACCACTGCGCCGTTGTGTTGCCTGGGCTTGCTCATTTAAGGTAGGAAAAAGGTAAATACGCAGGAAAAAATGTAACCACATTACAAGACAAGCTAATCGTCGAGATACGGGTAGCTCACCCTGCAACAATGCAGGATGTTGTGTTGTTACTCTTTGTTTGTGAGTAACAAACTGGTGTTTCCAGTGTCTGGTCTCCATATCGGCGAGCCAGCAATGCTAACCACTGTGCGATTGTGCTGCCCACAATGAAGTATCATTACTGAATAACTTTGACAAATGGATTCCACAGATGGAATTCAACACAGAGGCATACATCTTTTATAAAGCACACCAAAGCACACAGATGTCCTTCGGACTTTTAAAAAAGGCCTTTTTATTGCGAGACAATGCATTTTCATATAGTATTGACACTAGTGAATCAGTGACATGGCTTTAGGTCACTTTAGTGAGACATGCTTGCACTCGTAAGTTTTTGTTCCTTGGCCATTTTTATTGTCCTGTAAACATTGGATGTACAGCTCTTCTTGGTTTCACAATGATTTATTCTATTACTGTTTATCCTTGGAGAATTCAGTTTAAATAAAAAAAAAAAAACATTTCATTTTGGTCTTAAATTTGGAATTTTCTGCTGGTTAATCTGCTGTACGTTTTCTCTGAAAGTTTAATTCATCAGACGTCTTCAGTCTATTCCTGTCTCTCTATTAAGGCTGTCTATTAAAGTTTTTAAGAATATTGGAATAAAAAGTAACTTCTGTGAAAATCTGACTTACCTCTGTGACAAGCTACCCTTTTTCATTATGCTTTTTCTCAACACGAGCCTGCAAAGGGGATAAGGCAGAACAGAGTCAACATTATGGTCATTTAATCCAAAATGTATAAATAAAAATAGCTGTAGCAGGATGTATCATAATCTGCACCTAAAAATGTGTAAATAAACTATATTCAATATACTAAAAATAATTAAGATCCAATAGTCATTTATCTGTTTAACTATGTATTTAGTCTGTAATACAATACTGTAAAAAAATTCAATCATACTCATGGTCTAGACATGGCAGTGGAACTACTCTGAAGTGAGTCGTTGAAGGCTTGAACCTAGTGGAGACATGAATACTTAATTGAATTAAAGAGTTCAAACATTTTTGTTTAATGGCAATACAGGTTAATGTAAAGAATAATTTCTTATTCTAAAGCTTCTAACAAATTAAATATTCTATTATAACAACGAGCAATATCAATACCAGTATACCTTACCAGTAGACGGAAAATATTCCAAACATGGCAAGACAAACAGTGCCCAAAATGACCAGTTTACCTAAATGAAATGAAGGTTATTTAAGGCAATATTAACATTTCGTATTTATTTATTGTAAGCCTGTTGTAGTTAGCTACGCTATATACTTATTAACGGTCTTAACCAGCCCGCTGAATGAACTACATGCTACTTTGCCTTTTAAATCATGTGGAACGTACAATAAGTAACTTAAGGAATGGGGACGATGCTTTATTTCTGTTATTTTATACAGTGTCTAGTAACATTTCTATGTTACAGCACCCGCCAATATTATACGTAATTTAACGAGGATAAAACAAAAATATTAAAAAGGTGCAGATGCTTTCACTCGTAGCCAAGGTTTTAAAGCCACAAAGAGCAATGGCGTTTAAGCAACAACCATTTTGCAATTAATACTAATGTATTTTTATTTTAATTTCTATTTAAAGTGAGCGTACCTTTTTTATTACATAGAGATACCACGTATAATAAATTATGGATAGCCTGAAAAGCTTTTTTCGCAATAACTCAAACGAATAAATCTATATAGGCGTCGCACATGCGCCCAGCGTTTTTATTATTGAAAGTATTGATTTCATTATTGACTTTACAAGTAGGAGTCAAAAAGTAGAAATAAACGATGTTGTTTTTTAACTTAAGTGTTCGTTGGTCTTTCCTGCAGACCTAAAATGCATGTACTGTACGGTCATTAAGGATTAAAACGAGTGTCACTATGACAAACTGTACCTTTGCTCATCCTTTCCTCCCTTACTAAAACCGTGTCCTCCTCGGTCTGTATTAGCACACAAGCGCAACCACACCCGTGTTCTGTTGTTAATGTGCCCTACAGAGGCGTTGTGTTCTCACGCAGACGGCGCAGTCCCCGCGGATCCCTGAATGGAAATAAAAATACATTGTACTGTTTATTATTTGCTAGGGATTTTACTATCCTGATTTTCACTGTTTAAAACGATGAAATGATGATATGAATAACGCTATGAAGATCATTTGAAAATATTAAAATATAAAATATAAAAATATTAAAACGTTTGACAAGGACCTACCTTTAGAGTGCCCAGGAGTGAGTAAATGTTACTCTGTAAGGGTTAAATCCCACATCAATACAGTTCTGGTGGATCAAGAAAGCTGAATCAAGAAAGGTGATGGGCTTCATTTATAAAACTGTTATCTTTTGTATGAATAGTGGCAATCATTTTAGAGGCTGTCTTGTTGCGTTTACAATCCGTGATTATTCCACCAGCCAAGACAAACCATTCTATTCTATGACAAAAAGGACAGAAAGAACTTGAAAACAGGTCATCTGGTGATCGTTGTTAAGCCCTTTGGTTCCAAATCCTTTGATTTAAGTGTCAAAGTTTGCCCTGTACCTGGAACACTACACAATTACGACCACATTGGTGCCCCTCGTCTAACGTTGGTTAATTTCCTGAGAATTCTTAATATTGCTACGACATATTCATGTTCAATAAAGTTCTGAAACAGAATACATGACATGTTGGTAAATTTAGCTGAACAGCAATAACACAGTGAACAAACTGAAGGGTGAATCATTTGATTATGTGTAGACTTCAGCAAGTTTATCCAGTGTTTTTTACAAACCTCATAGAACCCAAGTCATCTTTGTGCTTCTTCAACATCCGAATTTTCCATATAAAAAGTCTAGTAACATTTTTGCTAATTAACAGTCTGCAACTCTATATGAAATGTCATATCGGGTGTTTGCCTAGGAATAAAAGTTTGTGTGAACAGATCACCAAAATGTGCTGGAGTTCAATAACTCATATTATTTTTTTCAACATAATTTTACTGAGCTAATTTGCTGTACATTCTAAAAACATAATGGTCCATCTGTATGATCTTTCCCTTTATAAATATACGTACATTATTTATATGTATTTCGTAACCAACTCTTGTGAGGGCTTCTTAGAATTTCAATAATGTCACAAGCTATTTAAAATTGTAGTGTTGTATTTTATATTGCGTCAATTATATTCTTGAGGAGTGTTTTTTTTATTAAAAAAGAGTACATTACTGAAGTTTGGGATTTTATCATCTTTATTTTATACAGTGTCTCTCATGACACATCATCTTTAGGTGCTTAAAACCAGGCAAAAACAACCGAGATACATACACATAAATGAATACAGTAAAAATAAATAAAGATGGGATTTGAAAGAGGTATGGGACTTGCAAGTTCTAATAGGGGCTGGAAGATCATTCTACTTTGGAGCAACAGCACAGAAAGCACAGTCCCTCAATGGGCTCAATGTCTCGTAATTGTACCGAAAGAAATCCAGAATCTGAAGAGATGACCAAAATAAAGGGCTGGGGTGTTACCTGTTCACTGATGTAGTCAGGAGCCACATCTTTCGAGCCCCTAAAGGTGAGCAGCAGCAGAAGCATTTTGAAATATACATTTCAAGGCCTGAGTTATACCTTTAGGTTCCTTTCCACACATATTGTGCGTTTAAAACACTGACACATTTTATTCCACCCCTTACTATTCATATTCATCATACAATGCTGACTAACTTGACATTTTATTTTGTATAAAATCGGCAAAAGAGTTAGGACTCATGTCTTACGAATCATGGTAGAACAGCTGCACATATTGTTCTGTCAAAGACAATTTACTTTGTAAAATTGCTTGTGCTTGCAGTAGCTGCTTGTGTGCGTTAAGCTTTTAACTCTTTTGTTAATTCTCCCTTGAGAACAAGGGACAAGGTCTGCAGACCACAAACTTGATAACTTGGACTATTTGGTAAGATCAATGTATAACATGATGATAGCAATATTTGCAGACCTGTTACAGCAACACAAACATCAGTATGATATCCTTATCCCTACACATAGAAGATAACGCAAACTTTCCTGTGCCAATATGGGATCACAGTGCTCTGCCAGTCTGAGCCTTGTTGTTTACATACTGTACTTATATTTGAGTTAAGGCTGGTACCTATCACTTTCAGAGGGACTTGTTGCACCATATAACCTTGTCAGAAACAGGTTCACAATGAAATACTGCCTAAACTTCATAAAACAACCTTACACTACCCTGTCAGTTGTTTAACTAGAATATGGTATTATGTTTTTAAAGTGTTTCAGTAAATTCCTTACATTGCACATGTTCACAATAAATTGTAATATGCATTTTGTTTTTGTGTTAACAGTGAAGCCGAAATTTCTAGCTAAACGGACTTATTTTCAGAAAGGCCTTTTACAAATATTGCAGTCTGGCATCATTTGTGTTGTCTTCCATAACACACCTCAGGACCACATACTCAAGATTAAGTGGCAGTTTTTGCAGTAAGAATTCAGTCTTAAAAATTATACCACTTGGAGTTAAGCTTATAGTTTAAAACAGTGTGAAACCAGTATGTAATAAAGCACGATAGAACAGTGTATTTCATTTCAGTAGTACAAATGTGTCCCTAGAGGGTCCTTAGAACTGTACAGTTAGTTACAAATTCATTCATACCCCTTCAAAGTTTGCATTCTGAATGCACACTTGCATTTTTCTGTTAAAGCAACTTTCGGTTACATTGCTTCAGATGTGTGAATAAATTTGTAGGAAACTACAATGTGAGCTTTCAAAACTCGTGTGAAAACAGTATTGTTTATAAATTTGGTACAAATATGAGGTACATATGAGACCATATATGACAGCTGCAGATTCTTCAGTACAGCTTTGTGTAAAGCTACAGCTTCACGCCATAACACACTCCCACACAGCACTCATTATCATGGCTTCCTTCAAGGAACAGCTGGATGAGATCCTAGGATAAATTAGCTGCTAACTACTAAATACTGTAGGTTACATTGGCCAAATGGCTTCCTCTCAATTGCAACTGTTTCTACAGCTCCTTATGAACCTTACATATACAGACAAAAAGCATTTGCACTTCTGCATACAGAATAAAAGTCAAACTCATTCTTTCATTGAAGAAAACTGCATTACTATGTCAATAAAACAATATACTTCATTATATACAGTAGTTTACAACAATATTGAACAATATTGAAAAACATTGACATTCATTATACTGTACATTCTTCTTTGTCTGATTTATTCAAAACCTTTGTTTTGGACAGTACTGTAAAGGAACAATGGCAGTTTTAAGGCAGCCACTGAGATCATTACAGTAGGAGCTGAACTGAGCAGTGCACCTTAACCACACAGTTCAGTAGAGAGATGAGGAAAAAAAGAGAACAATTTGTAACACTGACTATAAAATACCCATAAGTTGTCTGCTTTTACTTGTTCGTGACTTGCATTGTGTCAGGCCAGACATCATGTAGCTCTCTTAGTGGGCGCCTTAAATCAAAACACAAAAGCAGCTTTTGTCTTAGAACTAGCTGAACGCTGTGTGAAATCTAAAAACCAAAAGCTTGACTGTGTTCAAACGCCCTTGTTTTCTAGAGATTTTCAAAAGCAGAGAAAGAAAACAACCGACCGTTTCTGAATGAAAGCCATTGTATCAAAAAGGGATAAAAATGAAAATATTTTAAGAAAGATACTTCATCTCTACAGAAAAATGTTTATAGTTGGTTGTGGTGCAAAAGGTCACTGTAACCTGTAGCACAGTTTCTGTATACAGAGTTTCTAGGAAAATAGGAAAACAATCCTTACTTGCAGCAATACATTTAAATTCCATTGAGGATTTAGACAAAAATACAAATACCCAATTTCTGTGGTCTTTTCTACAAAGAACTATAAATATGCCAAAAATACATTTTTATGAAAACAACAGACTCCTGTGATTCTTATTTTACAAAACTATCGGCAAATACCTGCAGCATAAATCGGATAACGCGATGCCTTCAGGGGAATCACAAAAGGTGCTGCAGCAGCTAGCAAAGTGTTCAGTGTTCTCCAATAATGCTCAGATTGTAGGGTTTTACCTGCTGAGCACAGAGCGTTGACTGTGTTCAGGAATGCCTTCGCTGTAAGTGTGAAGCGGACCGGGGAAAAGGGAGATTGAAGAGGGTGTCTGCACCCCTCCTCCACCCCTCTTACTACACCTCCTGTGCATAAGGTCACCACTTCGGGTAGGAGAAGGTGATGTTGTACTGCTTGGCCCAGCGTGCGAACACCTGCTTCTCAGTAATGAAGCGATGGTGGTTGCCCCTCCTCCCTCTCTCATTCTGGATGTAGGTCGTACATTCATCAGGCCCGCGGGGCTCGTAGTAGTGGTATGGGATCTTTTTGGGCTGGGGTCTCCTGCTGCAAAAGTAAGGACTGTGAGATTTCTTCATCCACACTGTCTTCAAATCCCTGGATCCATTGCTAACTAAGCAAGCAGTCCAGCGATTTTTCCATCATTATTATAGACAGCTTTTTCTCTCTCCCTCCTTGTTGTTCCTCAGACTACTATTGAATTAGAAAGTTGTTTTTGCTCATGGCGCAAGACCCTCCCCTTTTCTGTCACGACATACATTCTGGGTAGCTTCCACAGTCCACTGTAAGAAAGGCGAGCTTATGGCTGACTGCGCTTGTGCAGACTCCACCATAAACTTCGCCAGGTTTAAAAAAACAAAATGTATTTTATTCACATTCACGATGGTTTCATTAGCAAAACAAAAAGGCGAAGTTTTCCACAATACCAAACTATTCCACAAAGCTCAAATAAACTAAACAGGCATCTACACAAGCACGTCAGAAACCGGGCCACTCTTTGTTTTCTTTTTTCCACTGCCACAGACATTTCTAGAATTTACACAAATGAACATTAGTGATTAGTTAACACTAATCACTGGCCGTCTTAAAGGGATAGACGCAATTTACGTAATAACAAAACAACATGCTTTTTTTAAATAGCAGAACATCAACATATTTATACCATGTACTTACAGGATTGATTTCAAAAGAATATAACCAAAAATTAAAACACCACATGACTCCTACAATACCTGCCTTGTTTCACGCCCTGGTCAGCATGCATCTGACAGGACATCTTTGATGATGCAAAACCCTGGAATTTCTGGATGAGAGATTAACTAAAATAAAAAGGTTAATCTTCCAGGGCAGGGCAGAATCTTGCTCAGAGGCATATCTGAAGGCGTGTTTTAATTGTAATTGTGCATACGGTATTGTTACTGTGCATTATATACAAACAGAGTTTTGCTGTTCTATCTATGCTGCCTCTTTATAGCGCATTAATGCCTTTATAAATGGTGGGAAGATTACACTTTGTACTATTGATTCCTCTTTGCTGAACTGATTCAAAGCTCTTCATCTTACCTACAGTAGTGTGGTGGAACCATCCCATATACATGAACACTATCGCACATCTCGATGGCAATCACCATGGTAAACCATCCGGTACTCAGCCACGATCGAGACTTTTCCCTGCGCAGGAGAAAAATTGGGACACATGCACTGTAGGGAATATACTGTACACAGTCTCAAAGACTGGGAGCCCCTGACTAACTTTGAAAAGCTTTGAGGCTTTTAAGAGAGAATGAAAGCACAGCTACAAGTTTAAAAATGGAAGGCAAAAAACCAAAAGTCTGAGAGAGAAACAGTGATTAAGGAATTAATCTTGTGTTGCACCAGAAATACTTTTTTTTCTGTATCTCTTTGCATGGCCAGTTAGTACTGTACATATATGAAAATAAAGGGTTAAGTCGATCTTCTAGGTCCAGTGAAATCTGAACAATAGAAAGACGGTGTGGCATTACGCGGGACCTGTAACGACACAAAGCTGACAGCTGACCTGGCTAATTTAGGACGGGCCGCAGCTCGGAAGGGCCTCTTAAGACGCACTGAGCACTTCCCCGGAGGGATGAGAAAAAAATTACCCCTCACTGGGGTACCAGGACTGGAGTCCTGCTTGTTCGTCCCTCCAGGAAAGTGCTCAGTGTGTCTTAAAAGGCCTCCCCAGCTGTGGCCTGTCCTAAATTAGCCAGGTCAGCTGTCGTTGCTAAGACAACACATGGCCGTCATTCCAGGGCTCCGCCTCCACACTGAACACACCTTGCGTAACGCCACAGTGGTTGCAACAGACATGGATTAATTCATTTTCAAATGCATCGTGAGACATCAAGGCTGTCTCTTACCTGTCCCTTCCGGTCTCTTTATGGAAGAGGTCATCAAACTGGCGCATCCTCTTGGGAGCAATGATAAAGGCAGAAAGATTGGTGAACGCCATGCTGACCCTCTGGATGAGGCGAAAGAGCGTGCCCTTGGCTTCTTTGCCAATCTTGGAAGGAGGCCCCCAGAATATAAGCACAGGGTCCAGGGTCTTGTTCAGGAACTCGCTGGGCCGACGGATCACGCGGTACACGCTGGAGTGCGCCACCACCCGCACCGTGCTGTGGTTCCCCACGTCCCTCTCGAAGCCCGTCGTGGGCGCGTCGTTCATACGGATCACGCAGTCCGCTTGGTCGATCTCGTTGCCTACGTTGCTTCCCAGTAGGTGGCTTGAGCTTGTCACCAAGGCGCAGTGCCTACAGTGAAGGTTCAAGGTCTGGGAAAAGACAGTTTGCATGACCTGGCATGTTTTTGCTTTAAAGAGCAAGGCCATAGAAATCGCAGTGTTTGTCGGCAAAAATTGTCGACTGATGTTCCTACTTTTCGCTTCAGAAATGGCTCTAAAATGACACTCAGAGCTCTTTTCTTAGCTTCTGCCGATTCCTGCATTGCTTCCAGGTCTCACTTAAATCATTTTCCTTCCGTGTATGCCAGATCTTTCCATTCACTCTACTTACATCCCACCTTAAAATGAATAAAACCAACTATTCAGTGCAAAGTTAATGAGATTCAATAATCCATCCTCATGCACCTCTCTGCTCCCAGTACCAGTTAAGAGTAAGTCATGAAGTCATGCCCATTGATCAGTAACATTCTTCAGTAACAGCTGACATCACTGGTTCCCCCCCTGAGAATACAAATCTACAAGTAGGCTTCTTCACTGAACATCTTTGCTTGACCATTTTGAGGAAAAAAACATGCTACCTTATACTGTGTCTTTTGACAACACATTAACGCAGAGAATAGTCCAAATGAAACACAAATACAGTACAATTAAGACAAGGTGTTGAAATGAATTTTTAAAAAGTATTAAGTTTATATAAACAATCGTCTAGCTTTCTGTTCATTAAGGAGCAATATATCTGCAGAAATGTAGTGATGCAATGTTTCAGGCAGGGAACTCTCTTTTCCACTTAAAAAATGGTTTATTTTCCATTATGTGCCTAAACCCAGATTGCTCCCGTCTTGCTATATAGATTCTGGGATTCACTCTTTCGATATCCCGGCTACACACGTAAATATACTTCCCCATCCACAAAAGGGCTTAAGGGAGGTCCTACGCATTTCACACTTTCCCTTATTTTTAGCTTCTTAAATATCTCATTTTTTCAAAGTCAGGATTATTTTAGCGTGGGAGTCGGTTAAATCCACCTGAATAAACTCTCCTGAATGCATAAACTCGACGCGAGGGAAAAGCACATCTCATCTTTAAAAATTAAACATGAAAACATGGATCTATCAGAGGGGGGAGCCTGGGCTGCGCTTCACAGCCTTGCAGAATCCATGTCCCGTCCTTTTCAAGATGTTCTCGCTGTTATGAGGGTCATAACACATGACTCGATGGTGGTTGTTAATATAATGTCTAATAGTTCACATGTGGGCTACAATCCTATACTGTACCTTGTTCCCATATACAGAGATGTAGCCATCCTCAGACGCCCACTTCTTGAGGTCAGTGGAGCGAACAGTGAAGTGATGGCCGTTTCGCAGTGGGTTGTAGCTGTCGTTGCCAGTGTTGGAGTTATAGAGGATGAGCAGCGTCGTGAGGAGGAAGATGGCCCCAAAGATGACTATCTTCTGGCTTTGCTGCCCCTGCTATACAAGTTCATAGGCAACATGTAAGAGACACAGCATATACAGCCTGTCAAGCACTTTTAGAATTTGAATATCTCAGTATTTCATCAACATTAATCTAGGCGGTTCTGTAACTGAGAAAGAGGTCTCGTTACCATGAGATTTCCTGTTCATTTTCCTGCTCTGCCACTGACATGCTCTATTAACCCAGATCAAGTTAGTTAAGCTTGGGATCAGTCATGCGAAACAACGCGACAGTTGTTGATGTATAGTTCAGTATAAATCACCATGGAAAAAAGGTCTTCTAAAGGAACTGAATTATAAAAGGAACAAGTAATAGGTTTATTTCATGCTGAAAAGAGAAGAAAGAAAACACGTTTCTTCTGAAGGCTCCACGGCCGAAACGTTGTGTTTTCGTTCTTCTCTTTTCAGCATGGAATAAACCTATTACTTGTTCCTTTGCAGCCTATGCATGCTGAACTACTGTATTATTAATGTTTGTCTCCTGGTATGACTGTTATATTGTCATTAGGCAACACTTCAGCTCTTTCAGCACCCAGAGAAACAGCAACTCCTGTTAGCTCCCATGTGCCTGCTGCTATCAGTGAGTGTTGACAGACCATCCTGCATGTCAGGGTGAAACTAGCAACATGTCCAAAGACGAACACCTTAATGGACTGGCAATTTAAAGGAGCCTGTCTGCTGTTCCTCAGTCTCACCATGCAGGCACAGCTGTTGTCACTGTGAGCCAAGGGATAAAGTCTCAACTGTTGATAGTAAATTAGGTGGAATATATTAAAAATATAACAGGTGATCCTACAATAAACAATAGTTTTGAATATATAAGGTTGCAAATGATACCACACAAGATAGTGGTCACCCACCAGCACAGGCTAGTATTGTATCTATCTATTCTGCTATAAAAATGCAATATAAATGCAGAGAATTATTAGAATTGGTCTTTCTCCACACTGGTGTTTCATCTTATGCACTGATACCAGCTACTTTCACATGTACTGTGATCTACAGTATATGCAGAAACAGTTTGAACAACACTAGTGTGGGCCTCTGAGTATAATCCTCTGTAAAGAATACTGATTATGAATTAAAACAACACAACATTATAAACAATTATAATGGTAGACATAAAGTATAAACAGGGATGTAAACATTCTGCTTTATTGAAGGGAAGGCTTTTTTATTAATGCAGAAATACAGGGATTTGTACATTATCTAATATACAAAAACTAAAAGGACTTGCACTACAAGGAAAATCACGTTGTTTGCCAGTGACTACAAACATACACTAAATGGAATAAAATAAAAAATAAACAGGCACTAGTTATAAACCCTTAAAATGGATGTGTGAACTTAATAAAAGCAAGAATCTTTAATATCTCTACTTGGTAAACTAGGATGATTATAACTGAAATCATGAACATTATTATTTAATTCATTTAAGGAAATGAAAGATAAATATTTGTGAAGATGCATAGCTTTTCTTGAAGCATCTTCCAGTACAGCACCCCCACAGGATGGTACTGTATTTATATTTACAAATGTAATGGCACAAATGCTTGTATAGTTTTGACGTATATATATATATCACTCATTTGTTATAACTGATCTGAATTATATACTGATGGAAAAAAGAAACACCTCCTCCACACTCTGGCCCTCCTGTCTGCGTGGAACAGGCTGAAGAGTGACTCATCTGTGAAGAGGACCTGATGCCACTGCCGACGAGTCCATCACAGCCTCTGTCTGGCCCAAGCCAGTTGGGTGTGACATCTAAGAGGTGTGAGCAGAGGACCTCTGGCAGGTCACCTTGCTCTAAGGCCAGCAGCATGGAGCCTCACTGTCCTGTCACTGATGTGGTCATTGTGCCTGCTGGCAGTTTCAGCAGCAGTACAGGTGGCAGTTCCGAAACAATCTCTCAGTTGGACCAGTCTGATGTGTCGGTCCTGCTCTGGTGTGGTCACCCAAGAGCAACTGGATCTTGGACAGTAATCTGTCCTGCCAGTCTGCTGAAACCTTCTCTGCAGTTGGGACACAGTGGAGCAGCTTACTCCATAATATTTGGCAATGCTGGCACATGTCATGCCTGCCCATGCATCTGGTGAGATTCGAAGCACTATGGAATGCTCAGAAAACTGACTAAGTGTGGCCTTTTTCTTACAGTGACCTAAGCTGTGAATTAAGGCCCTTTTAAAGGTGACTTGATCAGGCATTGTTCCACCTGGATGTCGTTGGGTAAAAGTGCACCTAACGAGCTTTCATGTGATTGTCAAGTTGCAATGCCTCACTGCACAAGTTGTATTGCTGGTCAGAGGGCTTAAAACAACCTTTTGTGAAAGCACATAAGCTATAACTGTAGTATTCTCATTCCAGAAAATGTTGCGTTTGTTTTTTCCATCAGTATAGGTCACATTACAATTAAATAAATGTATCTACTCCAGAGAAACTGAGCTCTATACAATGAATACATTTGTTTTGAGAGGATTAAATCTATTTATGTAGCTTTTGGTGATGCTGATGAATATACAGAATATACTCCTGCTACATTAAAAAGATGGGACTTGTTATACACAACCATTGAATACAGTTTTCTGTTTAAAAGATTACCTTATCCCCACGCCTATGTGCCATTCTGCTTGCTGTGCAAGGACTACAATCCCATCTTCACTTGTTCAGTCTTCATTCCTGAAAAAAAAGAAGATACATTAAAAAAAATTAATATTCTGACATTATATCTTCAAACTGGACAACTTTTCAAGTGCCAAATAATAGTGTCCTGGATGGAGGAATTAACCAGATTGTATGTTTAATTGGTACATCATGATCAGGAATATTAACTGTAATTGTAAATACATTTTCTCAAGGTGTTCTAATCTGAATATAAATGCACCTGCTTTTGTGATTTACTTTCTGATGGATATCATTCATTTTTTCCAAACAAATAATAGTGCAATGTGCAAGTTTTGCTTATAATCTTTTTGCGATTTTTATTTGTTTGTATAGTTTATCTGATTCAGAATTTGAGGAAAAACACTTTTTGTTCTAAACAAATTGATGATTTCTTTAAATGAATTGTTTTTTGTGTCTCTGTCAGAAGCCGTTGAAGGTCTTTGAGTTGTACAAAACACACAATACTAGCCCTGGGCTTATCGGTCAGTTTAGAATATTCAACAGAAGGCCTTCACTGCCTGGAACTGACCCAGACACTAATGATCGACTTATTATGTACTACAGTTCCTCAAATCAGAGCATATCAGAGCCGGTGAATTGAAATCAGTACTGTTTAATTTATAACATATAGATCTTCTGAATGCACAAGATTCGATTTATGATAATAATATTTATGATATGATTTATATTTAGAATGCTTTGCTTGTAAAATACATGTTCAGCATACAGTGTACAAATGAACTGCTGGCATAAAGCATAAAGTAATAAAGCATAAAGTAACATTATAAACACAAATCACTCTCCACATCACTACTGTCTAAAATATACCCAAAATGACTTGTCAGTCAATATACACACACGCTGTATGACTTTGAAAAAACACAGTATTGGAGAGGAACTCTCTGACAGTGTGGTGCTCTGATGCTATCTCATAAGTCATAAAAGACTTTGTTTTCCATTTGCTATGCGTCTTGGGAAAAGGAATTATCTATATTTGCTCCAAAGTTGTGTGTTTCAGTCAAAGCCTTATTTTAGTCTATTGTTTGTTTTTTTTCTGATATTGCTTTCAAAGCATAAAGTTATATTTTCTTCAGTTTTTTTCAGGCTAAACTCATACATTGTAATAAAATAACATCATAACAGTGATAACTGTACTTGTTTGTAAAACTAGTTACACCTGGAATAAGTTAATGTACTAGAGGTCCTCTCCTCACACTTTCATCCACCCCCCTGTATTTATCTTGTCTCTTAACTTAAAGCTCTTGACAGGCCAGGCTGTAGATAAAGCTTCTTATAGAAACTTAAGGCCTGCTAAGCCAATTATATCTGATGGAAAATCCCATTCAGAGAGATTAACTAACTTTTCTTACACATCCACTTGATATAGATCATGTCCTTCATTTTGCCCTGAACTTATCACATTAAAAAAACACCCAGAGTTCCTGCGATCAGCCATCACTAGTGGTGGCAGGTGACATAATAATGAGAAAAAACAGCAGAGGCAAGCTGAAGGATTTTCTAGCTGGGCTTTGTGGTTTAATGGTAAACTGCTGTGTGCTTAAGCTAATTAAGTTCTTACACACACGTCTGTTACAGCGAACTGTCGAGTTCACACATGCAACACGCTTGTTTGTTAGTGAATACTGTTCTAGAAAATAAGAACAGTACTGGCATTGTGCTTCTTAACCTGACAAATGGAATAAAGTTCCTTAAAAGAATTAACATTGTACATTACCCCCAAAAGATAACATGCATCTCATTTCTCATTTATTTTCTGTTTAGATTTTCATATACTGGTATAATATGTTGAATTTAATAATACACAAATCTGTAAATCTGTTTCTGCAGTATCTAAATTACACATGAAACCCACGAGGAAACAGATTGAGCTTTAGCAGACGTATATTATCATATTATCCGATTTGTTGTGACACATGATGTGACACAGTTAAATATCGAATCGGAGCAATAATTTTTCTCTTATTGCAAAGAACAAGCATGGATTCACAATGGGGAACTACTTTAACACTGAAAGAAAAACAACTTCAAAAAGACTTTTATTCTTTTAGGATATCAAACATTAAGTTCAACATAAATGATAATGACACAAGATTCTATTTTGCTGTGATTTTTAGATCCAAACAATACCAAGTAGTGTTTTACACGATTGAAATAATATTTTTCATTTATACTGAGTGTGTAAACATCCGCTATTATGTTTTAATGTGTGTCGCACAACATAATTTTACAAAATGTTCAATTTTATGTAAACTGTAAACGTATAAATGTTACTATAAACAGTAAGAAACCAGTTCCCTGCACATGCACGTAGTGGGTTCTGAAGCTGTATTTCTTCGACCACCATGGCTAACAGAAACATTCCAACAGTTTTTATTTATCATAAGCAATCACAGCAAAATAGGAAGTTCCTGATCTCCTCTATACTACACATTACTTGTTTTATCTGCACTTAACTCCACTTGGGATCAATCACCCTTTTCTACAGTATCTGAAGTTCAGTATGTGGCATTCAAACAGGAAGCTACAGTAGCAACAGTCAATTCATATAATCAATTTCCAGTGAAACTTTAGAGAAGAACTATGAACTGTCCATGTTCATATCCATCATGTCCATGTTCATGTCCATGTATATAACCACTATAACTAGTGGTTATATACACTAGTGTGCATTCTTAAAATAAACCATTGCTTTTGTTGTGTACACTTTTACATGACCCCATCTGTTCAGTAGCAACTGGCAGCCCAGTTTTCATTTGCAGACTGCTTGTAAACAATCCAGTATGTAATAGTATTATTGTAAATGCTCTATGCAAAAGTTCAACGAAAAGGGCTGGGTGTTCAGTCAGTACTGCCATAATTACTTGGCTGTACAGATGATTTCTGTGACAGGCTTTTTACAGTCAAAGACTGTCTCTTTGAGTATATGCTAACGTTTTATTGAGCATTGGCAGCACACTCACAGAGGTTAATAAAAATATGAAATATTTTAATTACATCTGTAAGGGCAAGCAACAGTCTAAATTAAACTAACTGTTTAACCACTGATGAAGGTATATTAAAACATCTTTCTGTGTCAGTGAGTACGAGGGCCAGCATTCTGAGTGAGCAGCTGAAAAGCCAATCACAGCTGTACAGCTGTGCAGGTGCCTGCTTCAGGTCACAACCATTCATGAGCAACAGTGTAGTCAATGAGCTGCAATCATTTCATATTTTCATCATGCTGAGTAGTTGGATACAGGGTTATCATATAAGACAGTAATGCATGTTAATGCTACAAATGATGGTGGTTATCTAAAAAATCTATGCCCCTAAAGTAATTGTTTTCAGGAACAGAACTGGTTTATTAAATGTTTTCTTCACTATTTCAGAAAATCGATAAGTTTTTTTTTTTTTGTCACTCAAGCTTTAAAACCAGGAAGGGTTCATTTTTCCATTCCAAACTAAAATTGTCTTCATCACCCCTCCTCTTTCAGAAAACGAAATATACATTTGATTTAAAATACAGGTTATATAATTGTTCTAAAAACTCCCATCTGTTGAGAAATTCTGAATATGTTTTGGATTGAATATAATTTTAGGGCAACAGCTTGCTCATCTGTTTGTGCCAGCCCAGCTGGCAACTTATGAAAGATACCAGTCCTGCAGCACATCTGAATTAGCAGAAATCCTGCCAGACCTATACTTTCTCTCAGACTGTTCCTTCTAATTACCATGTATTAATTAAATAAGGACATACACACTTGCAAATAAACTTTTTATAAAGCTTGCTTCTTTATTAGGTTACATTTGCTATGGTTTGAATTTTCTATACTGATCAAGAATGACTCAAAGCAGAAGGACCTAAAAAACAATACCAGCCAGAGATATGGCAAGGTTACAGACATGCAATAATGAAAGATGGCTTTTTTTCAGTGCAGCAACAGACTGCCCTTGATGGTTTCAAGAATTCAGAGGTTTTACCTGCTATCCTAGAAGGCTTCAACATAAGATTTGCCCATCTGGACAGATTTTAGCTTGTAAAAGTCCCAGAACAGTGAGCTAAAGTCAAAAGCAAATTGGCATGCTTTATATCATTGCAAAGAGTCAGTATATAAACTGTGCAAGATCAAGATGTGACATTCACGCCCTAACAAGTTCAAGTAAAAGAACAGTGCTCTTGTACTCACAACGTTCTCAATCGGTAAATGAACTCAGGAAGTGCAGGCTGGTGCATGGTTCCTGTAATTAACCTGGTCTGTTTCTTCCTCTTGTCAGTATTTGTATGGCAGGACTGTTAACTGCCCTGTTTGTTCATCATTTAGTCATGTAGCTGTCTCTGTGCCTCTTGCTAATTTTAGCTTTTTCCTCAACAACATGTAATTTTGTGAATTCATCCCTCAAAAGCACAGAAAGGTAATTTAAGCTCTGTGCCTTATCATTCTTGTATCCTAGTGTCTCTTCGTCTCTAATTCCACAGTGCATCCACAGTGACCTCATAAACAGAAAAAAAAACTGAGAAAAATCGAAATGCATAATATTTTTATATAAAAAGTGTCAGACTTTTTATCTCCTGCATAGTTAATGGGAGCAAAGTTTCAGATTCTAAAATCCTGCAGCCTTGTATATCTTTTCAACATCTCCTGTCACAGAGTTGAGATTTGACTGGCACAAATTGCACCAAACAGCAGGGTGTATACATGCACTTTGACTTCTGCTTCAGTCTTTTCCTCCTGTGAATTACACCGAAGACAATGAGTTCCTGTTGTATTTGAAAAGAATTCCTTTGTTCTGTCAGACATGAGAAAAATTTAAAAACAGACTTCAGTACTGAACTTACAGGTCTAATCTGCTATTTTGGTACTTTTGGTCTTTACTTGAGGGTGACTGGTGCAATCCCATTCTTCATTCTTCGTTTAAATAGATTGCTCCTTTATTGTTCATTCATGTACTAATAAATTATTCTTCCCTCATATTTATCATAACAAATAATGCCTATAAAACAGTAATGGCAGCATATTTTATCAATTATATTTCAAGAATTCTGAAAGTCAGCTTTGCTTTCAGGGGAAGAATCTTATAAAGAAGGTTGTTACAAAGAACT
Source organism: Lepisosteus platostomus (assembly GCF_059453375.1). Lineage (NCBI taxonomy): Eukaryota > Metazoa > Chordata > Actinopteri > Semionotiformes > Lepisosteidae > Lepisosteus > Lepisosteus platostomus. Next base: position 10,137,419 of record NC_142631.1, on the reverse strand, counting down.
CTTAAAATATCACAAATGCAGAACTCTAACCTCAGGAATTTACTGCCTTTTTTACTTGTAACTAGATGCCTAATTTTAGTTTTTCTCATTTTTAGCAGTAGCTGTTTTACTGCCACTCAATATTCTATACACAGTCAATTTCTTAGATGTAAAAATCAGATGCAATGCAATATTAAATAGATTGATTTCTTCCATGAAATGCTAGGAACACATACACCATATTTAGGTAAAATTTGTATATGCATGTTTTGACATACAGTTGATATCTTTTAGTCTACTGTACGATGAAAACTCTGTTTCACTATGGCCACTGAGTCTAGAACTGGACAAATTAGCTTCCTTGTTTGAGAAGGAAACCCACCTTTAAAGGTAATAATAATTCCTTACACTTATATAGTGCTTTTTGGACACTCCACTCAAAGCGCTTTACAGGTAATGGGGACTCTTCTCCACCACCACCAGTGTGCAGCCCCACCTGGATGATGCGACAGCAGCCATAGTGCGCCAGAACGCTCACCACACATCAGCTATCAGTGGGGAGGAGAGCAGAGTAATTAAGTAAATTCATAGATGGGTGATTTAAAGGTGATTTAATTTTTTCATATATGCATTAGACCTATGGAATTTTCCCATCGTCTTCCTACCAGCTTCTTCATCCTTATTCCTGGTGTTCATTGCCATTGAGTTGTTTAAGTGTGATTAACCAATGCTTACTCAACACCACTGAATTTCTCAATGAGCACTTAAGCTCATAGCACTTATCACTAAACATTGAAAATGTGAGTATGAGTAGTAAGGAATTCAATATATGTTTTCTGTAAGAAAAGGAAGCAACTATGTTCTGGACTAAAAAGAGTGGTAACAAATTCTAATATTTTGTTTGAACTCATCTTAATTTTTCTCCCAAGATATTTGTGTTTTATCAACAGAAACCCAAACCCCAACAGTAATAACAGGGTCTCTCCCTCAGTTCCCCAAGAGCCTAGTGTGTTCAGGTTTTAGTTTCAGCAAAGCTCTTAGTTATATAATTGATCTAATTATTTAATCAACTTCATAATTTTGAGGCTTCCAATGAGGCTCTGTGGCGTCACCTTTAATGAAATAAATAGTTGGAGTAACCAACTTCATGGCACTATGAAAAATTCTGTATATCTAAGAAACTACTTAGATTAATTGATTACTTAGGTTGTAACAAAAACCAAAAGACACTAAGACCTCCAGGTACTGAGTACTGAGGCTTCCGAACTTTTCCATGTCTGACAATACAATGTTTAGAATTTCAATATTGGATCGCTCAAGTTTTAAAATGCATAATGTCACCTTTAAAACCGTAAGAACTGGAATATTAAAACCACTTATTCTACGTTTCGCAATATCCAGAGCGCAGGACCACATCGCGTAAGACATACAATTTCTGGTCAGGTGTTGCAAAGCAGCTGTTGCATAAACTAGTGGTAACCATCTACAAAATAAATCGGTAAGCAGATAAATCGGTTAGAAAATAATTCAAAGAAGATGTGATGAATGACATTCCTTGTATGTAATAAATTATTTTTACGCTTGCCGCCCCAGTTAAATGGCTCCATATTACATAGGGTGTGATCAATTGATGACGAACACATGTTTCTTTCCAAAGAAATGCATACACACTTCTATTATTCATAGTGCCTTAAATGAAACTACGGCGTCTGTGGTTCGTTTCTCTTATCCGTGCCTCGGGCAACGTTGCACAACCACGAAGCTGTAGTAAGCGATAACATCGGTTCAGACCCTTGGTTGGTTGCGAATCAGAGTTCGCTTTACCAGAAACATCTTGGAAACACTCTATGAAGTCCCAATGTATAGGCAACAAGGTGCAACATTTTGCCAATTCTTAGTGAACCCCAAGTATGTTTTAAACTAGGATCTGGTATCATAAATCTGAAAATTTTAATTATGACTACATTTCCGCCTTAATCATAATACTGACGCACATCGAATTGTAATCCCATGTGGGAAATACTCGCTCTTGCTGTACATTAAAATATAAATATATTACAGACTAGGCCTTTAAATTCTACCCTAAACATTTCTGATACTCGAAAGAACTATGATCACAGGTCTCTGTGCTTCATACAGTAGTTCTAAAGCTACTCGCATTGCACAGATAGAGATGAAATTCATAACCGTTTTCTGAGGCACATTGCTAACGCCGTTGTGCTCAACGATAACATTGATAATCCGACGCGTTTAAAAATAACCCTAATACATTTTGAAATTAAAACCATTTATTTTTGCATTTGCGAAACTTACGATCTTTGCTTCTTAATCGGTTTTGATCCATTCCGTTTTCGCTGAAACGACGAGACGCGTCACCCAGCCTCCCAGCATCTCCTGTTTCAGGAGGAGACGAGTATCCGCTGAGTCCTAAAGCTAGTCTACGTACAATTCAATGCCGTGTTAAACTGGTTTGTTGTACAATGTGACCAAATAGAAAAAAATGTGTTCCACTATTTTAAGGACCGGGTGACTGCGTGTTGCCTTTCAGTATACAAACGAGCAAGACTCCTCAACCTCTCCCCCATGGTAATGGTTTTTTACAAAAACAATTTTAATACTTCGATAACTACTACAGCAGTGATATCAATGTGCCTCAATCTGAGGTACGGTTGTCTCTTTTCTGCGTTGGCGGTAAGAGGAATATAATTGCCAATTATGCCACACTGGGAAACCTTCTTGGTCATAAAATCAAAGATTGGGTAGCCGCAAATTACAGGAAACTGAAATATACTGTCTAAAAATAATTAATTAACCCAATGCTTTTATCCAAAGGGACATAGACCTGCATTCGTTTATATAACTGGGTATTTTAAGCGTGCATCCTGGGATTTGAACCTGCTGGCTAAAGAAACACTTAATGCGTTCAAATTACATTTTACAGGTCGATCTCCGAGGACTTATTTATTAACCACATTTCTCACATGGATCACATTATATTTGATTAGCCATTATATTTTCTTAGCCAGAAAATGTGTGTCTTAATGTTTACTGCATATTAAACCAACACCTGGGCTGTACTGGAGTAAGAGGACCTGTCGCTCGTTTTCCCCACACAAAATAATGACAGATTGCATTTCTGTGAGTGCTGTGGCTTTTCTGAAAGTAAATTGAATTTCTGCCCAGAAAATAAGCAATAAGTTTAGTTTGAGAGAGGGGAGGAGAGTTACCCCCTTGTTCCAGACTCCCGCTACCCTTTGGGTAAAGGACTGTGGGGGAGTATGGGACAAGCTACCCAGCTAGAGAGTTCCCTCACTGCCTGTCAGGTATACACACACAGCAGGGTCACAGACAGGAGGAGGGGGGGGTCAATTAAAAATATAACATGAACAGAACACACGCGCAACAATAATTAAAGGACACTGGCCACTTCTGTCAGTCTCCATCCCAGCAGTCATCAGAATATGCCACTCAGTGAAACTCCAGGCCGCACAATAATTTCATCTTTCTAGGGTATCAATGAGAAGCATTCTTTTATCAAAAGATTATATTTTATTTTAAACAAAAGGCATCATCCAATTAAAATACAAATTGCAACAGTTCAGTACAACACAGATGTTACCACAATAATGGTAATAATGTGATTCAAAAATATAGATTAAAAAACAATGACATGTTTAACCTTTCTCAGGATACAGGACACTGTACGGTTCAGAGAACAAGTGTATTCATATCTTTATACAACGGAAGGAGTAGCAACATGTTCTGTGCAAGGAAATTGAGAAAGCTGAGAATGCAGGCATAACAATCAACACAATGAATTACTTTGGATTATACCCCAGGACAGAAGATTGCATTCCATTTTAATCATGATGTTTAAAATAGAAAAGATGTAGACAATACAAAGGAACTACAAGAGTTCACTGACTGTGAGGTAGTCTTTATAAACTGCTTTTGTCATAGGAATCACAACATACAGCAATTTTATGCAAGGTGCCAAATGTGTCCATTTCCTGGAGATATTTATTCATTGTTGAAAACAAGAACTGCAAATTATTACGGTATTTTGATGGATGAATACTTTAATAAGCACAGCAATGCTTACTAAAAATATGTTCATATATCCATCATTATACTGCAGTAGTGTTTTTGGGCAAGCCTTGTTCGTTACAAATGAGCACCCAGCAACGTTCCTTTTAAACATGCTTTTGTTATGATTGATCCAAAACTCCCATCTTGACCAGTGAGGTTTGAATATGAAGCCATTCATGCATAATTACATTTTCATGCTTTTGTCTTATAAAGTTCATCTCATTTGGTAAAACAACTTACCAGTTCCGTTTAATCAGACACAGGGACACAGAACTTAAGGGACAGGTTTTGGATCCTTAAATCTGTTCTCATTTAAGGCACTATGAATCGTTTCAGGTACACAAAACAGTAATGCTGTTTCTTTCACTGATACTGAGCAGCGTACATTTTCAACTTGTTATATATTCATACCCAAGATACAAAAAGCAAACTGAGGCAACATAGTGGTTTAATGAATTAATTGGCTACATCAAATTAGGCACAAAAGAGAAACAGAGAATAAAAGATATACTTATATTATATCTCAACAATTAAAACATAATTGAAATGCTATGATAAGTAGGCAGCCCTGTTGATTTCATTTCCAGGCATTAATGGGTTTAAATGCAATTTGCAATGCTGCCAGCATCAACAGTTCAGACATTGGCAGGACTTCCCAACTATGACACAACCCCTACCACGCCGCTGATTCAGACACACAAATAAGGTTGTTTTTTAATCAGAAAGTTTGTGGCGTACGTCTTGAGTCAAGTCTGGTCCTGCTGTACAATTGTAAAAACATTTGTACACAGGGGAGGTACGGTAGGACAGTAGTTAGCAGGACGGGGGCCCTGGGTTCAATGTTGGACTTGGGGTGTTATCTGCATGGATTTGTATGCTCTCCCTGTGTTTGTGTGGGTTTCCTCCCACAGTTCAGAAACATACCAGTAGGTGAACTGGCTTCTGGGAAACTTCTGGTTTCTGGTGTGTCTGTGTACCTGCCCTGCGATTGACAGGCATCCCACCCAGGGTGTACCCTGCCTTGTGCCCCTGATTGCCAGGATAGACTCCCCCCACAACCCTGAATTGGAAGAAGTGGTTAGAAAATGGATGGATGGATTTCTATTCTGGCGTGACTTTAAATTGAATTTCAAGTGTAACAGACGCAATAAATTCTGAAGCATTTAATGTACAAATCGGTACCTTAACAATCTTTGATAAATTGCCAATTATTTTCATGATTTAATCTTTCGTTCTTCTCGTGTGAATATTTGGGCTGTGACCGACATTCTCTGTTTGTGTTTGTACTGGCTATTGTTTTGTCCATGCACATACTATGTAAAATAACATTAAAAGTAACATTTTGCTACTTTAAAACAACACCGGATAGAATATTAAAATAGAATATTTTAATGCCCTTAACAGAAGCACCAACTGCCCCACATCTCACCAGGATGCCATCAGATCAACACTGACATTGATTACATAACTATGGCCTGGCCTTTTCACTATTCCTCTGTATGCCTATAGACCTGTCTTTCAGCCACAAATACCTCATAAATAACAATCAAGCAAACAACATAGCAAATTCAGATCAATACAAAAATTACCTTATAACAATTCTTGCATGTATATATCACTTTTCATCCAGAAGGATCCCAAAGTGTTTTACAAATCAGTGGGAACAAACCTCATCCATCACCTGGGTGATGTGTGACAACCATTATGTGCCAGAAGCCCTACTACACTGCAGAGCAGCTGGAAACATGCAGAGCAGCACTGAAACTGAGCAGCACTGAAGCATAACTTTACCAACTGAATTAAAGGGGCATTCATCAAGGACAGATCAAGCAAGACTAGAGTGGAATTCAGCTAAGATACTGCGATAAATACCATCTATTCCTATGTATAATGCTACAGTATCTTTAATGACTAAACATAGAAAATCTTCACTTACAATCACATGTGAAGGATTGCACCATCTATAGCATAGATACCATACCGGGGTGCTGATTTGGACATTGGTCAGAGTGACACCTACTGGTAACCTAACATTGCCGCAACCTGGTTTTCTTTGGAAGCCAGCCCATTGCTTGACTTGTGAGATCTGACAAGCTCAGGCTACAATTTGGTAGCAACGCTGGCTATTATTTTTAAAAAAGCTTTGTATCCTTGCTGTAGCACTCGGTTAATAAAAAGCTAAGTATGTCATAAACAGTGTGATGTAGGGACTCAAAAACGTTAAAACACGCCATACTGATCTGATGGCAACATTTCTGAAAAATCAAGCAATCAATTTAAAAAAAAGATCTGTAATTTGTAATAGGACACTGTGATTTTGTTTTTGAAAAACTGACCTTTAGCAAGAAACCCAAAACAAATGTTCATAGAAAGCTGGTCCTGATTTTACTTAGACTTTCTATAATGAGTTAAATATCTGTCTGAGAATTCTCTAAGAATTTAAATCATCAACTAATGATGGCATGTTAACAGTCTGAATAATAATTAAATTTAAAACTCAGGAAATTATGAAAAATTATGTTTTAGGTTTTGAGTTTTCAAGAGTAAACAATAGTCACAGAATTTTTTAATTTAAATAAATATATATATACATGTATACATGTATAAACTCAATTGTCACATAATAATACTGATTTCATCTGTTTCAAACGACCCATTCAATATGCCAAGCTCAGTTTACAATACTGCCTTGTTGAGCACATTTGGCTTATGTAGAACGAGATGATAGGGGGCAGAACAATATTGCACAGAAGCCCACCTTACTACTATAAAATTAGATCATGCAATACTGATGCTGCATTAATACTTTAAACACTGTTAGTCTTACTACTTTGCCACGTTAGAAATGTCAACTCAATGGCCATGGTTTCTGTAGGCACTGAAAGCGATAAAGGTTAGTATAAACCTTGAACTGGCAGAAAACACTCAAGAAACAATCTTCTCATCTGTCCATGAGGGGTGTAGAAATTCTATTTTCTTGCGCGTTGCCCATTTGGCAAAAATGGCCTTCTCGGTGATGAAACGGTGGCCTCCCCTCGGTGCTCTCTCGTGGGCTTTGTACATGTGGCACTCATCCATCTTCCCCCTCTCGTAGTAATGGTAAGGCACAGCCGTGTGGTTCGTTTGGCTAGGAAAGACATGACTGACGTCAGTGCACATTACTGTCGCTGTGACTCATGGGGCTACTTTTGACACAATTAAAAAAAATAAAAACACCAAACCTTTCGGCCCTTGTGTCAACAGACAATGGAATCTCATAAAACGTCAACCAGACAGAGCAAATTTGGGTTTTTTCGGCTCTTTGTCTGGCTGATGTTTTTTGGGATTTTTAAAAATGTTTCTCAGGTTGTGTTCGTCTTGTTCAAATTTTCAAACTTCTTAAAAAAACACTTAAAAATGTCCACAAGACTGGAAAACTAACAAGAAACATCTCAGACGAAAGGGCTCTAGAGAGAAACAGTAACAATTATTTCATTTTCTGAAGCTTTCATAAAATAACTATGCTTTGTGGGTGATAACAGCACTCCTGTTCCAGGATTATTCATATGTTTTTTAGTCAGAATTAATTCATTATGGAATTCTTGTTAGCATTTCAAGGTCATACTGCAGCATTCACAGAATCTTGTGAATTTGAAATATTTCAAGATAAAAGTCAATAATTTAAATTAGGTTCAAAAACCTCATGAAACGAGATGAAGGATGAACATGTCTATGTCCGTGTTGCACATCTATGTCCAACTTTACCCCGTAACATAAATGTGACCCCTATCACCCCACCCCACCTCAAAGGCTACCTTTAAAATCATCACATAACAGAATAATCACTGTTACATGACTGGAACAAAAATGTGCAAGACAAAGTCGAACAACAAGCATTTACCTGCAGTAGTTATCACTGATCATCCCATAGACTTGTATACTGTCACATATGTCCATAGCCAGAACCATTGTGAAAAACCCTGTACTCAGGAAGGCCCCAGATTTCATCCTAAAAGATGGAGATTTGGTGTCAGGCACAACATCAAGAAAACTCATTACAGCAAGACAAATTCTTTATCTTTATCACCTCTTGCTAGATTTTTCTGTTATAATTTTATAGTCTAATTATCACTAATCCTGGGCTACCTCACGTTAAAGAAGCTTGTCAAAGAATACTGATAATTATGATTGAAAATAATACAATAATTCTGTAATACAATCCATAAAAACATATTTTCTGTGAATAGCCATTACTAGTTACTAGGTATGACCAACATTGTGGAAACAAATTCCAAATTCCTATGATTTGTAAACTAAATGTAACTAAACACAAATATGACAATATAAGAGATAAGATAAGATCACTTTATTGGCCATATACAATTTCTTGTATAAGGAATTTGTGTTTCACATACCCCAACTTGCTCTCCATGAGACACACAGACAAGGAGAGAAGCTTGGGGTCAGAGCGCAGGGTCAGCCATTTATACGGCGCCCCTGGAGCAGTTGGGGTTAAGGGCCTTGCTCAGGGGCCCAAAGGAGTAGGATTCCTCTGCCGGCCGCAGGATACGAACCGGCAACCTTCCAGCCACAGGCGTAGATCCTTAGCCACAGAGCCACCACACCACAATACACCCTTTTCTAAAAGATCTTTTAAATTAGTCAAAAACCTTAGCTGTTTCACGTGCTTTTTCTCTCTAGGAATTCTTATTCTTAACCTTAAACTGCATGCCTTTAAGGTGCCGAGATTTTTCTGTGACTTTTGCAGGCCGTTTACAGTTGCAGAATGTTTTTAATTACTTAAGGGTCAAAGCGCAAGAGGGAAACAGCACCTGTTTTTTCCTGTTTCGTTCTGAAAGACGCTATCGCAGTAAAGAACCCTCTCCCTGGTCACTGTGTACACCTTGGCCTGGGGGTACTTCTTCGCAACTCTGAAGAGGGCATTAAATATCCTGCCCTTCCCATCCATCCTCATGTTCCCCTCGGGGCCCCAGAACACATAGACAGTGTCCGCCGACCGCCCGAAATAGTAGGTGTCATTCTTGAGCAGCAGTGGCACGCTAGTGTGGGACACCACGCGAAGGGTGGTTTTGTGTCCCACGTCTGCCTCGTAGCCCAGGGTGGGGGCGTTGTTCATACGGATCACACAGTCCGCCCGGTCGATGTCTCCCCCCTGCCCCGAGTTCTGCATCCGACCAGAACTCGACACCAGAGCACATCGTTTACAGTGGATGTCAAGGTACTGCAAAGAGACAAAGACAGATTTCGTAAGGACCACTTCCTTTTTTATGTGAAGTGGAAGAGTCAATCTCATGATTGTTAACCGTGAAATAACTCGTCCAGTTCCCCAAAAGCTTGTATCTCCTGGCGCTGATGCAATAATTGTGCCACAACTCAGTTCGGTGAGACTAATGGCAATCAAGTCTAGGGTTTGACCGCACGCTCTCCCTTAAAATGTAATATCAATAGTACCAAATATAACCTAGAGCACAATTTTTTATGTAATTTCGTGGGAGCAATGTTTGTTATTGACAACTGCTTTTCAGAAACTTGAAAGTGTATTATATTTTCTAAGAGAGGCCTTTCAACACCACAGGATCAAATCATGCAAAAAAAAAAAATGACATGACAGTAAAAGTCAGCTCGTCTCAACTCTCATCTTGAGGCAATCTTCACCCACCTGCCCTGTGGAGATACTAACGTACCCATGCAGGCCAATGTCAGAAACAGCTGGAGCCTGAATATGTTTCGTCACGTGATTGTAGCATACCAGGACGGCAAAAGCAGTAGTGACCCCCACTCCAACCCAAAGTAGTTTCTGTAAAGAATGAAAAGTATACACGTGTGTATGGCTGTGCTTAATATCACGTCATGAAGGCTTTACTTAGTTGAAGGAAGTATTTTACATATCGAAAAAAAAACAACTCGATTCCACTCTGACAAAATAATACAATAAACAGGCAGGTAGATACAGTGCACTTTATTTATTCTCAAAATGCTTTTCTCTTACTCCCAATCCACCATGAAGAATCAATAATAAACTGCACAAACCAGAGTTTTCATTTCTTAGAAGGGACTGTCTATATTCGACGCCTCCTTATTATCATGGTACAGCTTAACGACAGCTTCATTCCTAAAAAGAAACGTGAAAAATCGATATGATTTACGTAATTTCCCTACAGCGCAATAATCTGTCCGATATAAAACTGCATATATCGGATTTAGCACTAGTCCACAACATACAGCACATTAAATGTAGGTATCGGAAACAACCGCTAAACTTGTAAATTACTTTAACATTGAAATGACATAAACTCACAAGGTACCGTGATTAAGTCTAGAGTCGTCTTGGACTTTTTCTTTAGGTCGTGCATATTAATTACACAGATGATCTTTAAATAGTGCAAGATTAATTTAAACTTTTAATGTTATGTTCGATGTATAACATAGCATCCACTCCCGTTACATCACCATCTTGTGTTGCACGAATGACTATCCCCCGAAAGCATTTTGCAGCAGACAAACGTTCCTCTTAATCCATCCCACATTGCAATCATATACTGTAATACTGTCAGCGGAAGACTTGGAGTTTTTGACAACTGCTATATAATTTATGGGTTTCAGCAATTGACAGTTCAACTTTCAGGAAAACAAAAAATCATGTGGAACGCGATTTTAAATGTAGATATTGTTCAGTGTGTTTTCAAAATTTGACATACTGTGGCTAACTTTTCCTGTAGTTTAATAAAAAGATGAGGTGAACTCCAGGCACGTACCATTCATCTCGATATCTAACCTTGAAGAAATGGAAAAGAAAATGGGAATCCCTTTCCATAGAGGATCGTACCTAGCTGCAACAAACTACCCCACCCACCAACAATTATAAGCGCAAGTCGTTGCATCCACCTAAATCTGTCAGAGTTTATGCAGATTTTAAAACGAGTGCTCTTCTTTCTAGGTGCTAAAGTTTGTTTTTGCAACTCCAGTAGACTTTGCTTGTCTGTATTAGTGGATGAGCCAATCGAATAACGTTACTCGGCCCAAGCAGTGATGCATACACCTTTAAGATCAACAATCCAGTGTTAAACATGAGAAGCATTCAGCATGGAACTACCTCTCGCCTGTAAACCAGGAAGTGAATGCCGGTGTTTGACGTGATCGAACAGGCTATTAGCTCCTCCCCTCTGCTTTCGCATTGGCTACCAGTACGGTTCTGTGCTGGCGTCTCATGAACCAGTTGCTCGTACAAACGTCAAACTAAGATGAAATCCTGCCTACAGAGCATCATGCTAGTGTGAGCCCAAAGGAGAAAATGCCCTTCTGTAGAAGCAGAGTGAGTGCTTGAATAGAATTTATTCTCTCCTAGTGTAAGGTTACTTTTGAGTGTGGCTGTCTTTACAGTTTGTGTATATCACTTTCTTATAAGTACAAATGACTTGAACCCGTAAAAATAGAGGTACACAATATAGGAAATACAATACATTCCAATGTCTCAGCCAGGAAAGGACAGTACTGAATCCGAAATTGTCAGGTTAAGGAAATTCCTCGTCAAAAATCAGGAAAAGACTTCCGACACATATCTGCAATACGAAAGCGAAACGTGGCTTTATTATTTACAACTGTGTTTACTTCTGCATTGATATTTTAAACTGATACTTCGCGCTACTGTGTAGGAATTGGTTTGACATGTATTTCTAATACATGCACGTTTAACAGCTGCGAAAGTGAAGAGGAGTTCATTTTCTCGTGGAACATCTGGCTCATACTTTGTCGGATGCAAGGGTGGTATTCAATTACTTTAACTGATCTTTAGGTAGGAGGTTCGTTTTTTTCTGCTGTCTCTGACCCGCAGATGTTTAATACAAAGATGCAGCACAGTTGACTTCATTTCACTTGATTCTCATGTGTTGTTGTTTGTTTGCTTATTTACGTGTGTGTAAGGATTTAAAGTCTCTCTTCAAGTCTACTTGAAATCTTTCTACGTCTTTTTTTTTTAAATCGCCGGTTGCATTTCTTTCAGCTGTTAAATTTTAATGGGTGTTTTTTCTTAACTCACATATGATTTTGTAAGTTTTGGAATTCTCCGCCTATGTAATTAGCATTCTCTGGAAATTATTTTGTCAGGACAAACTGGATAATTACTCCTTGTGCCTGGCTTCTATTATAAGATTAATGATGCACAAAGTACCATTAAAAATGTATCTACTAAGGAAAGAAATTCTTGATATGATAGTGTTAGTTATACATGGACTTGTAGGAAAGTTCAGAATAAAAAAAATAATTAAAGGAAAAAAAGGAGTAGAAATACGAAATTACACGAATAGAACGCTGAAAAAAATGAAAACTGTTTTTCCCATCTGTAACCCTTCGCCAAGCCGTTAAGAGATTATGTGAGAGTGCAAGACCCTTAAGCAGATTCCTGGCCTTGTTTTCGGATTTCTCTCGGGATAGGGTTTGGGAAATGCCCAGTAAAGGCAGCTGAGTGCACACAGCTCCTGGGTGCTGATCTGCTGTGGACGTTCGAAGGCGGACATGTCGATGAGGAGGACAGAAGGCGTCTCGGTGATACAGGCCTTGGCCATGACTGTGGCCGAGATCCCTATGTTCCTTTACTCTACCTTTGGGCAGGTAAACCTTATTTGAGCGCTCTTGGTGGGACAGGGCAGGCTTAGTAATTTCAAGGCTGTAGTTGAGAAATTAAACTGGACAAGACAAGATGGGCACTTCATGGTAACTGATTGACTTGTATTGTGTGTATGGTAATGAGCTCAATGTTAATAAGATACAGTTCAGTGAGGTGAAATGTTTTATTTCACTGCATATCTGAGCTTTCAAAATAAGAGAGGTTTTGGAGCAAATGTCTCATGGACCTGTCTCTGGCCTGACTATCTTTACAATGAGTTATTAATTGAAGACAAAAAGCAATTGATTCATCTTTATTCAGTGGGAGTGCACCTCTCATTAGTAGGGCTAGTGGGGAAACGTTTCAGCCTGTATTTGTGGAATGTGAGAGAAAAATCGGAAGTCTGGTAAGGTTTATGGGAAGTGTGGTCAAAATAATAGTTTCTCATGATAGAGAATAATTGGATTGCTACTATAGCAGACCATGCTATAGTACAGGTGTTTTCAGATAGGCAGCATACACACGTTTGTTTGCGCTCTGTGCTAGTGTGTAGTTTGAGGAAGGTTTTTAGAGGCACTTTTTATTGAGGGTACAGAACCAAGTATATTTCCTTAAGCTGTTCCCCATAAAATAAGGTGTTTCGAAAATGCGAAGCTTCACATTGATTCCCGTGATACTGTGGTGTATGATTTAGTGGTGAAGTACAGTTCAGACATGAGGCTCTTATGCATTGCGTCTTTCTTAGTCCATTTTCTCCCAGCTGCGCCTCTCCCCCAGCCTGAAGAAGGTCCTGTTTGCCACAGCCCTGGGCAGTGTAGCCCTGGCCCTCACAGCCCATCACCTGAAGAGACGTGGCCATAAGAGGAAGAAGATAACCCAGGGGAAGGATGTACCGAAACAGACAAACGTACCCGAGTCCCTACTGGGCAATGGGCGGCGCCAGTCATCCCTCAAGAAAGGTGAGCAAGAAGTGCGACCATCGCTCGTGCCCTCACCACTCCACCCCACCGGTTCGTCCCGCAACACCTGGGCAGGAACCCGGGTCTGCGGTGTAACGCAACAGGGTACCAGCCGAGTGAGCTAAAGGAGACCTCCCTCAACCCTCAACCCTCAACCCAGGCGGCTGAGGTCCCTGCTACGCGCAGGCAGGGCGATGACGTCTCCGTGCCCAAACGAGCTCCGCTACAGAAGCACATCCTAGAGAAAGATGAGAGAATACCAGATCATGTGCACACTATGGGCTCTAGAGTGGCTCAGCTGGTTAAGGTGCTCGCTCAGAGCACGGATCAAGCTTTGTGATCTAGTTTCAAGTTTGAGCTTGGGTCATGTCACGAGCCGTCCGTAACTGGGATTTTCCCAAGTGGCAGCGCATATTTAGCTTGGCACTGTCGGGTGTAGGATCTTGGGTGGGATCTTGGATCCTAGCTCTATGAGTTGCTGTGAGAAGGAGTCTAGCCTCTTGTCCAGTTGGTGCTGGACCTCTTGCATGTCACTGCAGAGCTTGCACCGCAAAAGACTCAATGGATGAACAGGTAGGAGGAGCTTGTCTGCACTTCCTCATTGTCCCAGTGTGGCCACAGGCGTCCATTCTGTGAGCTGAGATGTAAAGACATAATTGGCAATAATAAAGTAAAAGGTATGTAGTAAAGTGTAATTGTCTCTTCTAAATTTACAAAATGCACAAATGACTTGATATTGTTCACCTCTGAAACTTACAATTCTTGACTGTACAGTTTGTTGCACCAAGATGAGTGTTATTGATGAGAGCCTTCTCATTGCATCCATCTATATTTCTTCCTGTTTTTCAATTGTCTCACATACAGTTAATGAAGACTATTTCTAAAGTTTAAGTGTCTGGGGTTATGTGTAGTTGGATTGAAACATGGTTAATATACAAAACAATTAGTACATTGGACAGAAATTAAGAATGATAATAACGACCCCACAGAATTGCTAGAGTGCTAAACTAACATACTATGAAATAATCTGTGGGCTAGAAAGAAAACAGAAGAATCAGCGATACTTTTTTTAAGGAAACGCTCAGAAACTGTACACTTTGTTATCTGACTTACTTGATGGCAAAAAACTTAACAATAATCAAAGCTACGTGTGAAAGGAAGTCACTCAAGCAAATCAGCAAGGTGGGCTGTTAGTTGATTACTGTTCCAAGGTCTTGAAAGACCCAGGGAAACCATTTCAATAGCATAGCTGGGCAGTTTGTTCTAAATCCCCTCAGCCACTTGTGTAAAGGTCCTGATTTCTGTTTTATGAACTCTTACTTAACAGTACTGTTGGAAAACTATTACTCCTCTTATTACTGGCAAAGTGAATGTCTGACTGTTCTCAGGCACAGCATCCAGGGTTTATTAAAAAAAACATGTTACTGCTCTTTTTTATGCTTTTAACTTGTTTTCAGTGCCAGATGCACTCTGTAAAAGTGGTGAATAAAGTATCACTGCATAAATGCAAGGTGGGGGATATAAGCATGGATAATTTACCCATGAAAAGGATATAGGTGTTTATGCTGATGCATTGCTTTTCTATATACAGCTAGGGAAAACAATAAAATAGGCAACCATTAGGTTAGAATATAAAAAGTAGCTAAAAAGCATAGAATTTACATCAAATGGTTTAATGAGCAATTATATTAAAATTGTACTTGGAAGAGTAAGGTGTACTTCCAGAGTGCTCCAGGTCCGGTCCAGTCCTGCCAGGTCTCTGCAGAGACCATCAGGAGGGCCTCTTCTGTTCATAGTGGAGAAGGAAAAGAAAAGACAGGGAAAGGGGGCTGGGCTAACTACTGGGAGATTTAAAAGTACTAGAATTGAATTGCTTGTGGGATCTATGGAATCAGACATAGCAGATTTGATTGCCGAAATAATCCCCAAGCATTTCGACGTGATTGCACTGGTGGAGGATTCACAGATGGAAATCGCATGAGTTAGGGACACGCGACCCACACTGATGATAACAATAAATGCCCTTGTGCTTTGTCGTTGTCAGCCCCGTACCCTGGCCGGAGGGTAACGAGCCCCAGCAGCCGCAGTAATGACACCCTGAGTGGCATCTCCTCTATTGCTCCTAGCAAGCATTCCAGCTCCTCACACAGCCTGGCCTCGGTAAGACTGGACACAGGGCTGTCCCAGGCGCTAGCCACCCTGCTGGGATGAGGGCAGTTTCTTTCACAGGATGAGCACATTCCTCTTGGAGAGGGCAGCTTCATTCATAAATAACGCTAATTGTTCGTATTTGTGCCCTGCGTTCCATTCCCAAAAGATTCCCAAGCTCTTTACTTCTTGAAAGGGAGCCTCTTTGAAGTGCAGGACTTGCCTAGGTCACATTGTGGACATTGTGCATCTTCACTACACAGCAGATAAGGTGCAGAAGCTACATCAGAGGTTATATTAAGGGGAAGATTTTGCCAGGACAACAGGATTAACACCCCTTTTCTTATTAGTGCCACGGGATCCTTAGTGACAAAGTGGTGGGAACCTTGATTTAGCACTGCATCCACAGAACAGCTTCCCTGGTCACCACCATACTTGGACATTGGTTTGCACATTCTTGTACAGAGGCAGGAGCACCACCTTGTGGTCTACCAACACTGTATATAACAGCAACCTGAATTTGTTTATAGGTCTACCATCTCAGTACTGATCAGGCTTAGGTCAGTACTTAGCTCCTGAGACCCCATGAGCTCAGGCAAAAGGTGGTAATGGTGCCAGTGATGGCATTCTTCCTGAGTGTGGGTTGAACTCTGTGGCCCTGCCACCTGTGTTTCCAGCCTGGATCATGTCACTAACAGCCTGTGACCGGGAGTCCTCGAACAGGACCTGCATTCCTGCTGGAATAGAGCTACCAGAGAGAGTTCGCTCAGTGAACCGGTGACTTTGGGCTTACAGAAACGTCAGTGCAAGGAGAAATTGGAGTGCTATAGAGTATTATCTGGGTGAACAGTGCATCAAAAAGGCGAATGTCCTTAAGTGTGGGAAGTGTAGAGCAGCCCACTTGTTTGAAAACCTCTCAATTGCAGTGTTAATCAGCGTGTGGAGCATGTCAAGGAACAAGTAAAGGTTTATTCCATGCTGAAAAGAAAAGAGACACAATGTTTTGGCTGTGGATCCTTCTTCAGGTGGGGAATGTCTATTTAAATAGCACACTACAGTATTCCTGTTCACTTTGTGAGGTCCTTAGGATGTTAGGAAACTAGATCCTTTAATTGTCGCAATATAAGGAATAATCTGTGCTCAGAGCCTGCCTCCATTCAGTGTTTGAAAATGCTGCTGCCATTGCACAGGGCTTTGCTGGCATTGGCGTATGTGGTATGGGCTATGCATGGGCTTAGGGATCCCAGTGTTGTCTTTTCTCAGTCGCTGTTTCTTCACGAATGTTTGATCGCAGGTGCGCGTTCCGCCCTCGCCGAACCAAGCAACCAACCCTGCAGCACCTTGGGAAGCAGAGGCAGTAGAGGAAGAGTCTGGCATGGCCGAAGATTCCAATGCAGAGAATCTCTACATCATGGGTAAGAAGGAGTCAGCTCTGTGCCAAGGACCCCTGGTGTGCGGAAATATGGAAGAACTTAATGTGCTATTGTAAGAATATGTTTAATAATATTTCTGTATTTATCTGCAGTGAGATAAGTTTCAATGTTACAATGTTGTGTCTCAAGAGCTTATAATTCTACTCATACCATCACGGTTTATTAAGAGCAAATGGGAAAAAGTGTTGGCTATTTTCAGTAGCTTTGGTGCACCAACACAGGATCATCTGAATCTAATAGGAATTAATATGGATCCTGCAGTTGTGTTGTCGATTTGTCTGGAAGCAGAAAACCTTGTTTATTCAAACTTCATAGGCTCCTGCTAAAAATAGTGTGGCACCACACTGATCCCCTTTCATTTCCTCCTCTGCTGATATTCACCTGCATTGATTTCAGATTTATTTCATAACAACATGATTTGTGCCTAAATCAGTTTGAGGGAGCTTGTGAGTGTCTGAGGGATTGGACGACGTATGCAGTGCACTGTGTGAATGCTCAAGGCAGGACTTTTTGAGCATGTACTTTTCATGTTCCTTCTGGCATTGATCGTAAGTCTTTGGCATTGAGCTGCCCTCAGCTGCTGGAAAAGAAAAGATTTGTCCACACAGATCTGCGCCAACCCTACGTTTCCTTTTTCCTTGCAGGGATGGAGCTCTTTGAGGAAGCCCTGCAGAAATGGGAGCTAGCCCTCAACGTTCGGCACCGACGCCGATCAGAGGCGACAGGCAGCAGTAGCCTGGTCCTTCAGGGAGCATCAGCAGCAGAAAAGCCTGAGGTGCTCTTCTTCCCAGTTCTTGTCCTCCCAGAGCTTTGCCAGTGGAGCTCAGCCAGATCTCATCTTGCAGATAGCATGAATCAAATAATTGGGCTTCCTTAATGCAGTGTTTCGCCCTGGGAATTGTATTGTGTTTGTATAGTGTAAAAGGATTGTTTCAGTACTTTTGTGTTGTAGTTAGAAAGGAGAACTGCATGAAAGTATAGAAGGAAAAAGCAGAGGTGAATTCCATGCTTAGGAGAAAATGATGGAGTGAAACGCTCAAGGTTTTGATTGTGGAGCCTTCTTTCAGTGTGTAGAGGGGAGAGAGGGAGAGCAAAAAGTCTGGGAAAGAGGCATGGTGAAGAAGACAAAAGAAAAGGTGAGATTGGCTGGAAAATGGGGCTCTGTGGGACACTCCACTGTCTCCCCGTTTACCACCCGTCTCCTTCTGTCCCCTGTTTTACTGCCACTCTCCCCTTTTCAGAGTTTCCCTCTCCTGAAAGCGCATCCATGAAGGAAAAACACTTCTCCTTCATACTTGACAGAGTTTTTTTTTCTCCATTTTCCCCTTTTCCCAGTCCGAGCCAAGGAACAATGTGTTTGCCGAAAAGCTGGAGACCCTCCTTCACCGAGCATATCACCTCCAGGAGGAGTTTGGGAGCACCATCCCCCCGGACAGTCTGCTGCCTGACTTTGGTAAGTCACGTCCCGAAGAGGGTGAAGCTTGACAATTTCTGGACCCTGCCAAACTGTTAAAAGAAGAGAAGAAGTTTGCTCAGGTTCGCTCTCAATTCCTGTGGTTGTGGTTGACAGAGAGTGAGGGAACACTTATCCTGCCCAATGAGAGTTCACATAGGCTGCCCATGGACGATGGCGCCAGTATCACCTCAGATGACTCTTTCTTCTCAGCGGCCGAAGTGAGTTTCCTTCTTCCGCCTTCTAACATTAACATTTAACAGTCTGGCTGTATTTCATTTTCCCTTGTGTGCTTTTCTCATTTTCTCCTGTTGATGTGCAGCAGATGGAAATGTTGTCATCTGTGCAGATCTCAGAAAAGTGGGTTCTGTGAGATCTTTAGCATGAATGAATCAAACTGCTGTAAAAGTCAATTTGTATGTGTTTGCTGAGGTTGTCAGAGGTTGTCATGTAATAATTCAAACATGTATTCCATAATACCCACACCTTCTTTTTTTGTCTTTCATTTCATATTAATATAGTGATACTGGGACATTAGTCCCTGCACTGATTTTATGACCCTCCATGTTAGAATCATTCAGATTTGTTCCATGCCTGTGTTAGACATGACAGAACCCGTCCTTGCTGTGAGTCTGGTTCTCGGCTGACCCTGCCCACTGTCTATCCCTGCAGCTCTTTGATACCATGTCTTTTGACGAAGTATACCGGCCCTCGAGGTTGGCAGCGCTGTATGAGGAGGCTCTGGCTCTTGTGAAAGAGGGAAAGGTGTCCTGCAGAACACTAAGGTGAGAGAAGAGGCTGGAGTACTGGTGCCCTATGCGGAATTAGAAGCAATTCCTGCTGTAATCTTTTGGCTTGCATTTTTACAAACTAAAAGTGGTTATTTATTGTCCATTTCAGGACTGACCCTTATGCTACTAATACATATAGCTAAAACGGAAAAAGATCGGTCTGGCTGTATATGCATATACAGGCACAACTTGTAAATGATAATGATGTTATCCAGTCAGTCCGATCCGACTCTCGATGATTCTATAGGCCATCTCTCGCCACACTTTCCGGTCTTGGACTTTCCCTTTCAGCTGTTCTATGCCTAAGCCTAAAAGTGTCCGTTTTGATGGCGTCGAGCCACCTAGATCTTTGGCAGCCTCGTCTTCTTCTTCCACTGACCATTCCAAGCATCATTGCTTTCTCCAATTAATCTGATCGCATCACGTGACCAAAATAAGTAAGCCGGAGTCTGGTGATCTTTCCCTCAAGCGAAATTTCTGGCTTGATGCATTCCACAACCTCTTTATTGGTGACCTTTGCTGTCCATGGCATCCATAACAGTCTTCTCCAGCACCATAGCTCGAAAGCATCCATTCTCTTTCGGTCAGCTTTTTTCAGGGTCCAGCTTTCACACCCATACATTGCATTGATATGGGGAACACAATAGCATGGACCATTTTGCATTTGGTTGTGAGGCTGATGTCTTTGCTCTTCCAGATTTGGTGCATGCTCAGCATCGCACTACGTAGCAACTTGTAAATACACGTGTGTAAATGAGCATCTCTGTAGCAATAAAACAGCTCAGGTTAAATATTCTCAACTGTCGATACCTTGATCTTCTAAAGATGAAATATTTTACCTGTGGTATGATTGCTATGCCCATGTAATTGTCTGTCATGGGGAAGATAACTCTCAAGACATGGGAATACTGGAAATATTGACCATTATTCACTATAGCTGTTGTAGAGGCAGATTAATCACCTTTCACCCCCCAGTCTTTACGTGGAGTGATTACTTCCCAGCAAACTACCTTAGAACCTCAAAGTTTTACCATACATTAGAGCCTCAGAGGTATAGAATACAAGTTTTCTGCATCTTATATAAATTTCTCATTTACCTGAATTCCTGCTACCAGTTTTTGGTCATCTTCCAGCTTCTCTGATCTGACCTCTGACTTGACACCTGGGAATGCTTATTTCTGATGTCCGTCTGGGTTCAAGCGCTCTTTGATCCTTTCTCCGAGTCAAAAACTTTTACCACAAAGCTGAACCCTCTGTCTCCTATAACACCATAGTTCATTGTGGAATCTAGGGGCTTCCTGTGAACAACAACTAAACTGTTTTGGTATTTGTGGGTGCAGTAGGTTAACCAAATGAGAATCATTCTTCTTGTTAGCATTGAGCTAGTAACAGAGAAGTATAAGAATGCTTCTGAGCACAGTTCTCAAGGTCTAGATTAGTCTGAGGACTAGTCTGAGAGACGCTGAACATCTGCAGCCTTACCACATGTGCTCTGTGTTTACTCTCCTGTTTTCTCTTTTCTAGAACAGAGCTCTTAGAGTGCTACAGTGACCAAGATTTTTTGGCAAAGCTGCACTGTGTGAGACAGGCCTTTGAGGTATGGTTTTGATATAACGCTCATATTGTTTCAGAATGTTAGGATATCACTGGCGATACTCACAGCCTTCCTCGCGTCACTCTGTTAACTCAGCGTATGTAGCAACAGTACTGCTTACTCTGCTTTCCTTCTCCTTAAAAATGTGTTGCCATTACTGTGACCCCTCTTTTGCAGTTGGTATTGCTGGAGGAAAACCAGCAGGTGTTCTTCAGTGAGATTGGGAAACAGATGATTACAGGGCTCATGGCCAAGGCTAACAAGGTGAAACTCTTAAATCTTACATCATGGTTGGATGCCATGTGATTGCTATAATAATAATAATAATAATAATAATAATAATAATAATAATAATAATAAACTTTATTTTAAATAGTGCCTTCAAAGGTGGCTTCTCAAAGCGCTTTACAGAATGAGAACAACAATAAATAAAAAGAATACACAAGATAAAACACAATTACAATATACAGAGGAGACCGTGGATGGTGGTACTAGGAAAAGCAGAGGGGTGAAGAATAGAACCAGTTAAGTAAAGGCTCTTCTAAAGAAGAAGGTTTTGAGTCTGCATTTGAAGGAGTTTAGAGAAGGTGACGTTTTGATATCCTTGGGCAGAGAGGTCCAGAGCTTGGGGGCATAACAGGAGAACGCCTCGTCACCCATCGCATGTAGATGGGCTTGAGGGACAGTTAGGAGACCAGAATTAGAAGAGCGAAGGTTGTGAGATGAGGAGTAAGGCGATAATAGTTCAGACAGGTACTGAGGTGCCAAGCCATGCAGAGCCTTATAGGTGAACAGGAGGATTTTAAAGTCCACACGGAATTTGACAGGAAGCCAGTGCAAGGACTCCAGGATAGGAGTAATGTGATCACTTGCAGGATACTGGCTGCTGAATTTTGGACATACTGCAGTTTGTTCAAACTATAGGTTGTTCAGCATGCTGTGAAACCCAGTCGGCATAATCTTTGTTTAATAAGCACCTGCAAGAATGTCAGATTATATGTTGCGTTGAGGGTGATGCAAGCTCACCATGACCACCACAGGGTAAACACATCCTGACTGGTAAATGTTGAGTTGAAAATAAACTCTTGTCTGCACCATGTATCCTTATTGTTCACATTTCGGTATTACGGTCAAGCCTGCTTTCTCGCCAACAAAGAAGGCAGTATAGAAAAACAGATTTAGTACTGCAGGCATTGTCTTCATCCTCTTAAATCTTAAGAATTGCACCCTCAATTTGTTGCTGGTTTTCGTTCATGAAATAATTCGTAATAAATCCTTGCGTTTTTGGAGTGCTTCCCATACCAGAGGAAGCCCAAAAGCACTACAACTTCTGCTTGAGATCAGCACGCATCTCCTGTAGGTGACCTGCGGGGGCCATTATGTGTCAACAGCTCCGCTATATTTTGAGTAAAGGTTTCTGAATATTCTGGGTTTTGTAGTTAAGTCCCAAAACACTTATTGGAAAAAGAAACATTTTATAATTGGCATGCTTTTGCATTATATACAGTATATAGCATAGCACCAGGATTGCCTTCCTAGATCTACATAGATTTTGGCAACTTAAACATTCAACATTTAGCACTGAAACACTAAAGGTCTTTTCCTCCTTCAGAGTCCAAAGGGATTTCTGGAAAGCTATGAAGAAATGCTGCGTTATACACAGAGGGAGGAGACTTGGCCAACAACCAAGATGGAGCTAGAAGGACGAGGAGTGAGGCTCTTTCTAAAATCCCTTTGCCTTACTGCTGACATGGTGATCCGTTTATACTGGTATAAAAGCACAGAGCTGTTAAAATTCAAGGAGCATCCCAGTGTTTTTAATGTCAGTGCTAATGGAAGAAAAGCAACATGTCAGCAATGTGGTTCTGTCACTATAAAATGTGCTTGTTTTGTGGAATCCATTACAAATTCATTACCCGTGATGCTAAGATCTTTCTACCAGGAGGCAAGAGTGGTAATGAATTCTATAAAGTGGGATTTTGAAATGACTGTTCATTTCTGTCTTCAGAATGCAGTACCTAAAAATTACTAAAGTCAGATAATTCTGTTCTAGTATGATCCAAATGGTCAGATTTCTATAACTTGCAGGGGGATTTTGCTTATGTTACTCTTAAAAGGGTACTTACAGTTAGTTATTTAAAATTAAAGAACACACCAATTAATCATCAACATAAAAAGTTATTTTTTGAAAGATGTGTGGTAAGAAGTTTGCATCCGCTAACTTAAGTTCCAGTACAGCTTGCTGTGCAGGGCGAGGAAATGAATGTTAATGGGTGAGTGGTGTGAAGCAGTGGTTAGGGTTCTGGACGTGTGACTGGAAGGTTGTGGGATCAATTCCCAAATGAGACATTTCTGTTGTATCCGTGAGCAAGGTACTGCATTGGAATTCTTCCAGTAAAGAATAAAAAGTGCTTGGCTGTATATAAATGGGTGCAAATGTGAATTGTTTTGGACAAAAGCCTCAGATGAATGAGTAAATAACCATCTCCAATTTCTTTCTGGTGTTAGTTGAGTGTTTGGGCCACCCCCTGATTCCTGTCTCTCACTCAGGTGGTGTGTATGAATTTCTTTGACATTGTGCTGGACTTCATCTTGATGGATGCCTTCGAAGATTTGGAGAGCCCACCGTCATCTGTAGTGGCTGTGCTACGTAATCGCTGGCTTTCGGACAGTTTCAAAGAGACGGTGAGCTCTCTCTGGTGTGAAGAATTGGAGACACTGGAAAGTCTGTGGAATATTCTACTGAAATAATAATGATAAATCCCACGTGTCAGCAGCTCCGCTATATTTTGAGTAAAGGTTTCTGAATATTCTGGGTTTTGTAGATAAGTCTTAAAAGACTTTTTGGAAAAAGAAACATTTTATAAGTGGCATATTTCTGTGTTTGCATTTCATTACATGGCCTTTTATTTCTGTTGTTGTTTTTTTCTTTTGTCCTTTTTGCTAACGTTCTTTCTTCAGTATCCTCAGTTTCTTGGAAAAGAGACTGCTCTAAGGTTTGAGTTTGCTCCTTAATATTTTAGAATCTAGAAGATTTTCTTTTCCTTTCATGTGTTTTCAATGTGTTCTAAGTGCACATGAGAAAAGATTGATATTTTTAATCCCAGTAATATGTTTTTTCATGTTATATTTAAAATGGCAAACTTTAACACAGATAGCCTTAATGCCAGTAATACAGTGAAAAATATGTAGAGAATTATCTTCAGGCTATGATTTTTACTTCTGCAGGCTCTGGCCACAGCTTGTTGGTCTGTTCTCAAAGCCAAAAGGCGTCTGCTCATGGTAAGTGCAATTGAAAACCGCTTGCTTGTGTGTGCAGTGCTGAGCTGTGTTTTTATGATCAAAGGTGATTGCTAACTTACTTTACAGTCAGGATCATTACCATTACTTATACTGGGATTCTGTTCATCCATACAAATTGGTCTTTACGTCTTAATTAGACTATAAAATATATATCTATAGCAAGGCCATAGCTCATTTTTTTTCTACTTTAAGATGAGAAAATCACTTATGTAGCTTGTTTGCATCAAAGATTACTCTTCAAGCTCTAAACCTTTCAAAGGTACAGTATGGGTGATAATTATCGTGTAGAAGCACTGTGATACTCATGGTCCCCGCTTCGTGTTCCTACCTGTTCTCTCGACCCTCTCTTTGCTCTGTCCTTGTCTACCTTTTGTGTTTTGAACTGTGATCTACTTGGCAACGGCCTTTGCTTTGTTTCTGATCATGACTCCAGACAGTGTTTGCCTGCTTGTTGTCACCACGCCAGCCTGTGCCTGATTGCTTGCCTGCTCTGCCCTGTACTCGGGTTCGTCACACAGCCCTCGTACGCTGCTTCACTACAACCGAGGCAGCGACATTACAATACGTTATGACAGATCTCATTATCTTTCTCCTCTGGCATCACTCATTTAATAACTGCTTATTAATTTCCAGTAAATCCTATATGTGGAACTGTGAAGTTATGGACGTTCACCTAGTCTTAGAAATGCAGCCTCTTGTAGTCACACAATGATAGATTATGGGCCAGTTATTGAAAGATCTTTGAAAAATTAAATTTGGAATTTTCCCTCTTTCTTTAGGTACCAGATGGTTTCATTTCACACTTTTATTCCATCTCGGAGCATGTGAGCCCAGTTCTGGCATTTGGATTCCTGGGTCCCAGACAGCACCTGAGTGAAGTGTGCAGTATCTTCAAGGTAAGCCACATGATAGGCTGCATAGTTTTAATTATTTTGTGTTGATTCAATGATAAAACGGCTTATTAATGAAGAAGGTATATTTATTTGATGTTCTGTTTAAAGAAATGAATTTTTTTTGTTCCTTTGCTCACATTAACAGCAACAGATTGTCCAATACCTGAAGGATATGTTTGACCATGATAAAGTTCGCTTCACAACTGCGCAGTCACTGGCTGATGACATCTTGCGATTGTCCCGACGACGCAGTGAGATTCTGCTCGGATACCTGGGCATTGACAGCTTAGTGGAGCCCAATGGATCGCTGCCACTTAGCAATGGACCTTCTGAACATAACTAAGAGACGTACCTTGAACCTAATTTACAATTACTTCATTGATATCCCTGCTCATAAAGGCCTGGGAGCTGTTGTCCATCTCTCCCACATAAGTCACCACAGGTATCAGTATTCTGCTGATAATCAATCAGTCTTACTGTACCTCCATCTGCACTGTGGAAAATCAGGTCTTGCCAGGAGCAAAGAGAACTCATACACTTCACGGGATCTGTTCTCTCTTGGCCAACTGTAAATTATCCCTCTGGTACGGACTCAAGTGTTGACACTTAAGGATAAACACTGAAAGACACTGACTGTCTTTTAATCGAGCTCTTATTCAGTCCTGTGAATATGTCATCAGTCACTTGTCTGCATTTTTTAAAGATATTTTCCTACCTTAGATGGCACATCATAATTACAGAAGAGAGACTTTTGTGGTCTTCAGAATTCCAATGCAATAGGATTAAATCTGAATTTTAAAAGGTAATTTACTGAATGTGACAAATCTGGTACCTTAACCAGACCTGCTGGGAATCACTAATTGGGTTACTTGGCTTAGGTGACCTATGAATATATGTATGATCATGGCTTGCTGGGACATAGGAAGAATTTTTGCTGACATTACTCTGATGTCATTTTCAGGCAGATGGCAATCTGAGTACTGGATATACTGCAGAGACACTATGAACCTGGAATTTACAGCTTTAATCTCTTTTTACCTTCTGGATTAAGCAAAAATAGTGTTTCAAAAGGAAAAGTCTGTAAATCATGGAACTCCATGTTATGGCCAGTGTCTTGATAGAACTCTTGAAAGTAAAACCACTGATCATAAGGGATTTCGGGTGAAACCAAGCATTTCTTGTTCCGTCTTTGTCAGTCCATATTTTTTCCACACTCTTTCAGACTGAGTTCCTTTGGGTGGAAAAAGACCATCATTGTCTGAAAAGCTTATCAGCCCAGATTTTATCGTCGGAATGCTTTGAAAGATTTTTGTTCTAATTCTCTGGACTTCCCCTCTGTTGTCTGTTCAATCAAACTTGGTGTTTTGTGGTGCTCTAAAGGCCTCTTTGCATACACGAGAGAGGCAAAGAAGACTTGTGAGAGCTCAGCATGAAGAAAAAGTACCACAAAGAGATTCCTTTAGGAAGTACCAGAAACCTTCCTTAATTGCTTGCAACTAATTTAAAATTTCAAAGAAGATCCTTGTCCTTTACAACATCTCAAAGATTAACATGAAGGAATTATCTGTTTTTTCAGCTTGGCCAGAAGTTCTCTGGAGGAGAACAGTCTCGTTGCAGTTTTTGTCTGGGTAGCTCAATACAAAAGCAGATAACAGTTGTTAATAACTCTATAAAAAGATAACATTCAGCCATCAGTTACACAAAATAATTAGAATGCTTCTTTTTGTCCACAAGGAAAGATATATGCTTTTTGTTTAATGTGTTTTTTTATTAATCGTGTATCAAAGGCACATAATTGTGCACAAAGTTGATTTTTATGTTTTAGAAATGTATTTTCCTTCCAACTTTGGGTGAGTTACAAAGTTCATAATGTGGTATTTGATGTATTTTGCACTTTATCTAAAAACGACTTTTCTTTTCTCTAAAACCTACATACTGTACTGTAGTACTTTCTGTGTCATTGTTGTTGAAAGATCTGTTAGGGTTCAAACATTTCCAACACATTGTCTGCTGTTTTTGAGGTCAGAAACCTTTCCTGTCTTCTGGTAATCATGACCTTATTATTAAGCTCATGTTAAAAACCTGATACACAATTCTGAAAGTAAAAGAAAATAAATTGTGGGATCTCTATTATACAGATTGTGCCCTTTAAGTGGACCTCTGTTTAACTCTGAGGCAGCTGGCTCTTTCTCATGGAGTCTGGGGTGACATGGGGCATGAGTCACTCAATATGTTACATTAGATTCCTAGGTGCATGACCCGTGAAATAACTGGAACCCAAAGAGGTGGTAAAATGGGTCGAGTTAATTAATTAGTTTTTAAACTAATAATAATAATATTGACATCTGGCTCAGGTAGAACAAACACAAGTAACCACTGTCTTTGATCACCTGTGATGAGTGCAAACCCAAGTTCCCCATTTAATTCCTCTCACTGTAAGATGGCTTCTTAGCTGATTCGCTCCTCCTGGTTCAAGCAGTCATCTAATGTAGGGCTGTCTGATCTTGGTCCTGGAAGACTGGTGCATCTCTTGGCTTTCATTCCCACTCAGTTTTTAATAAGTTAAATCAGCTGGTTACTCACTTAATTGGATCAATTTAAACCTTCCCCAAGTTCTTCTGATTCGGCTTCTTTAAATAGCCCTAGAAGACCTGCAGACACGCCAACCTTTCAGGACTGCACAGCCCTGACTAAATACAGTCACATGCCCACTGTGTATGGCACATTCAGCTGGGCAGATCTGCTTTGGGTAGGGTGTTACTGCAATGCTAAGATTTTTGTAGAGAGAAAGCTGATTTGGAGCTTGTTTCTGTTGACAAAGCGATGAGGTCTGTCAATGTTCATTTGTTCAGGGAATATTGCAGCATTAAGGGACATATAATAAAGTAGAAACATTTTGTCCTGACAGAAGAAATGGTTTAAAAAATCCAGTAACATTTTGTTTATTTTTTTGTATCGTTTTGAAGCTAAATTTATTTTCACATATATCATGATTCTGTTTAAGTTTTGAACTGAATTTTAGTTATGAGTTTCAGAATCAAGTGACAGCTGCTGGGACATGTGATGTATTGTTCAGAAAGTAGATAGGACCTCACTACGAGTAGCACAGAAAGGAAAAAATCATGCATGGGGATCAGAAAACAGTCTCCAAATCAGTTTCAGACTGTAACTGTTTTTTGCTTGCTTTTTAATGATCAGAAACAAGTTGCAGATGAGAAAGCTTCACATGATGCTTAGGCAATCTAGATTTAAAGATTGGAGTAACAGTCTTGAAAATCTGAGCCACAGTTTTAATACTCTTGGTTAACTCAGAAATAGTGTATATTATTGTACAGCGAATCTGACTTGTTTGATTAAATCTATTTTTCCTAACAACTTTAGAGAAAGATTTACTTCATTGTAACTTTGTAACTACATGGTATCAGTGTAATGTACAGTATAGTGTTAGTTATCAGAGTAAACAGTCCAGATTTTCTTGCAAATAGTTTGTTATTGCTCAAATACAAGCACATACCCTTTTAATTTGACTTTTTTTTAGATTTTCATATGGGACGTACAACATGTAGAAAGTACTATTGAATAGCCCGTTTCAGGGGAGGACTTTCAGAAAAGCCTGCTGGATCTGAAGTGTATTGTTTAGAGGAGGCTGCCTTTGCAGGTTAATGTTTGAGCACTGTAATAACAAAGTTGTAGAAATGACTTATTCAGCATTGGATTTGTTCAGTATACAGTATATAAATCAAACTTAAGTTGACATTATGAAGGCCATTTATGGTTTTTAAATGTGTACTACTGATGTTACTTTAACCTTAGAATCCGTTATCAATGTCTTATACTTATGGTCTTCAACTCTGATCCTGCAGAGCCTCAGTACAGATCCAGTTCTATAGATTATAAACACCTTTAAGATATTTATAAATTAAGCCAATTATCTATTTAAGAGATCTCTGGTCACTGAGAGTTGAAGAGTACTCAGATTATTGTCCCACATATCTAAACGACTTAACAATTTATGGGTAGAATTAATTAGTTGATAGCAAGTAATTAACAGTTCCAAGTCTCGAGAAATATTTGGTTTTCCTTTAAAACTTGATAGCTTGTTGCTTTCCAGGAATATGATTGGAGAGGTTTAATCCTTCTGTATAACATATCACCTTGTGTGAAACTTTTTAAGCAGCTTTCTAAATATACTGTCTATATGAATGATTTAATCATCATTGTAATGGAACAAGACATACAAATAAGCTCAAAAATTGAAATAATGAGGGATACCTAATGTGTGCTGCTAAACTAATGAGAAAGGGTCTGTAAGTTCTGAGAATAAAGTATTTAAAATGGTTATAGGTACAGTTTTAATATCACTTCTCAGTGTAGTTTCCTATAATCACAATACACTTGGCTTGCTTTTCTATACTGTAAGATACATGCCTATAGCAGCAAAATAGAACTCTTCAGGATGCCTCTCTCAACTGACCTCTTTGAATGCCTTCAGGCTTTCATTGTCTGTAAACCTCACACCTTGAAGGTGAGCCTTCAAGCTTTGAAACAGGAATCGCTTAGGACCAGGTATGGACATTACATAGCTACCGGAAGTCTGCATTCACAAATGGCATCCTGGGCAACATGGATCTTGTGCACAGGGCCAGTGACTTGTACTGTGTAACACTGTCTCCTCTTGTCCTTGGATAACTTGTCCAGACCTTTCCACTGAATTAGATTATACATCCCGGTATTAATCATCATCAGAAATTCCTTCTTGACTCCTGAAAGGGGGCACTATGATCTTGTCCATTGAAGGATGAGTGTAACTTCTATGGTAATGGGAACACCTTGCAGCTTTCACTATGAGAACTCTTGTTCTGTCACTGAGATGCAGTGATAAATATCACCTGTAAATCAAGGAATATAAAAGCTGACAAGATCCCAGCGACTTGATTCCATTCTATTGGTGTTGCACCTGAAAACTGAAGTTTCACAGCCGCCAGCTTGCAGGGACTTTGGCCTTGCTGCTATCTTGCCAGTTTCTATGCGACACCCCTAGATTTTTAACTGGGAAGTTTGCGATGACATCATCATCTACCAGCTGTTCAAGAAGAGGAACAAAAAGTGACCTAGATGAGCCTCCTCTTATTTCTAACTGTTAATGTATTTTTTGGTGTAGCATGTGTCTCACTACATTTTGAAAGGAGCCAAATGCTAAGATTAAATATCTTTTCTTATGAACTTATTGACCTGCCCTCTCATCTAATCATTTCTTTGTTAAGCCCAATGTTAAACAGTCCACAACACAGCCTCTGAGACATTCTGACTTCTTCAAAGATGATTTGAAAACTATGTTCAAAAAATCATTTTTTTGTCTTTAGATTTTTCTGCTGTTTGCATAATTCCTGCATGAAGTTCAATTTACTGTACATCCCCTGGTGAATGTATTTTATCTGTTGTCAGGATGGGCCTGGGATTTATTTAAGCATTCATGTGATTTTTAGAATTGAGTGTACTGTAGTTAAAAAGGTCTTTGAAATAAGAGAAAATCTTATGGATTGAATATTGCCATCCCCGTTACTGTCTATGAGTGGCTCTTTAAATCAAACTTCAAATCAGGTTATGTGTAATGCAGAAAAACAGCCAGACTCGGTGTAAGAGTTTAAGGGTATAGGTGTTAAATATGAAAAATGCAAATGAGGGAAAAGGTGTTCAAATAACATTTTATAATTATGAATCCTTGGGTAAGAATGCTCAATGAAAAGCACAGAGTATAGTGCAAATATATTTCATTTTAAGGTAATGTAGCTTTTAAATCATTCTTTCTGCACAGACTGAAAATCATTAATCCTGTCGCACAAATCTTTCTTTGCTCCTTCTGCCAGTCATGCACAGGTCACATACCTTAACTGTTCTGTTATAAAGGAAAAGTGATTTGACCTATAATTTTCCTCATCTTATACGGAACACTTTCGCTGCAACATAAGCAACTGTTCCGTAATTGCTGTTGCAAAGTGCACGGAAACCATATTTAATTTATGTAAACAAGATGAGACAAGTTGTGAAATGTTCAGCTCTTTATGGACTTGCATGGCCTTTACGCCTGTGTTACAACTGGAAAGAATTTCCAGTGTAAAGTATCTTAGGCGATGACAATAGAAATATGGCAGATCTTAATGGTAACGAAAGTCAGACACAAAGTGGTAAAGACTCTTTCGTGTATTGCTAGCTCAGCTTCTTGCTTTATCCTTGACTATTTATATGTTTCCAAAACTATGGAAAGTATGCAAATATGATAGTGTGCAGTATTGTCTGTAAGGCTCAGAAATGCATTTGAACTGCCTGGTGCGTTTGGTCTAATCCGGTCCTAGTTATGTTGGTTCCATAAGACTGCACTAGTTAGCGCCTTTCCAATTAAGGTCATTTTAGGTGACATACAATTTTTTTCTCTACTTTTATTCCGTGCCTTTCGTGTTAGTTTTACATCTCATTTAATGTGCAAAGTTGTGCCATTTTCCTTCTCCTCTTTCTTCGTGCACTGTTTTGATATCGGTTTTTGTTGCGTTATGAAAGTTCCAATAAAATGTACCAATAATTCCAACGTGTTTTGGTCGTTTTTGTGGGCAAGGTTATCAAGGTTTGGAGCGCGGTGGTTTTACAATGATCTCCTGTCCATCTGAAAATCCCTGAAGATGTGTACTCTCTAAAACACGGTCTTAAACAGACGCTTCTTAGTTTTGTTCAAAAGATGATAAAATCCAGGGCTTCCACGGTGCTCAGCCGATACTTACCCCTGCAGGAGCGCAGTTTGAGCTCAACAGTTTAATTATATGTGCGGGTGTCTTACCCCAACTGGTCTCTGCCAGTGCACAGACACTTTAATACTGCAGATTGATTAGTCACAGTCGCCTATTGACATATAAATGATCTTGTTTATGTTATCGTTGTATCATCAGAGGTACCGATATGATCTAACAGAATTGCGTGGTGTTGCCAAGTTCACTAGTAGCAAACAAGTTCAGCACAGCCCTCAAACGTACCGTAGGATTGCGGAGATAACCAAACGCCACGCGAATCCAGAAGGAATACTGGCATGTCTGAGGAAAAAGAAAGGCAAGTATAGTACTGTACTTGAACAGAGAACGGTGAAAAGCTGGTGTTCAGTAGCCATAGGGTGGCTGTTATAGACATTATTGGAGCCCTGAAATAATCCACAATTTTCAAGATGTGTGTCGGACCATGTTAGTAATTAAGGATTCATGATGATAAACATTTTTTCAACCAAAACCATTATTATCATTGTTAATAATAATAATAATTCATAATTGCTTACACTTGTATAGCGCTTTTCTGGACACTCCACTCAAAGCGCTTTACAGGTAATGGGGACTCCCCTCCACCACCACCAATGTGCAGCATCCAGCCATAGTGCGCCAGAACGCTCACCACACATCAGCTATCAGTGGGGAGGAGAGCAGAGTGATGAAGCCAATTCATAGAGGGGGATTATTAGGAGGCCATGATTGGTAAGGGCCAATGGGAAATTTGGCCAGGACGCCGGGGTTACACCCCTACTCTTTTCGAGAAATTACCCGGGATTTTTAATGACCACAGAGAGTCTGGACCTCAGTTTTACGTCTCATCCGAAGGATGGCGCCTGTTTACAGTATAGTGTCCCCGTCACTATACTGGGGCATTAGGACCCACATGGACCGCAGGGGGAGCGCGGTCCAATTGTTACCAATTTAGTTTTCTGTATATGAAATTGTACACTGAACTGGAATATTCTACATTATGATGAATTGATTTTCACATTAATGTCTCTGAAGATAATGCCTCTTTCAGGTGATTCATAAAGCTTTCATTTATAGTCTGTTTCCTTATGGGAAAAATATATATATAGCCTGTATTAAACTGCACAACTGTTCTGTAGAATTACTGGGTTTTTTTTTGCATTTAGAGTTATTTTATTTCTGTAATACGATTTAGGTTATCCAGTTTATGCAGATGTTATTTAAAATTGAGAGAACTTCCTTGAGAGATGTGTAATCTACCTCAACCGCTTGACTGAAGTTAAATATGAAAAGAGATTCCTGGCTTTGAGTACATAGTAGCGGCATAACGGTAAATACATAAAACGTAACAAGACCAGTGAAGGACGGTCTAAAATTAAATTCCTCATTCAATTAACATATTCGCATAATAGATAATAGAACCAGGCTTATTCCCCGTTCTATTTCTTATTGGCTACATTTTATTCGCCGGTGATACTCGTGTTCTGATTGGAGAAAATATTTTACCTCTCGCATATGTAATTGGGTGGTTGTTTCCCCTGAGAGGTTTTCAGCTTCTTCACTCTCACTGGCCCACTTTCGAGAAATAAAACTCCATTCCATTTTTTGATTGGCTGGAGGTATTTGGGCGTTGCACTTTGATTGGTCAGCTGTTAGTGCCCGGTATCCGGGTAAGATGGCGGCGGCAGAAGAGTGCTCTGTACCACCTCGGTGGCAGTCGGTTTCTCTTACCCATGTCGAGTATCCCTCAGGTAAAGAAGTTGCATATGTTTCTATTGTTAGTTCGCGTATCTGTAGTCTTAAGTAGTTTTAAAATTGTATTCGGGCAGATGATGTTTTGGAATTCCTTCTACTGAATGGACGGCCGAGGGTAACTGCTAAATAGTGAGCCATTCTGTGGAGAGGCTATTAGACGTTGTTAGCGTACGTAACACAGCGACTGCCAAATAGTGTGCCGGTTCCGCATGCGCAGTTTCTCAAAACTGTACAATAATTGGGTTCTCCAGTTTATATAGACATTAAAATTAAGACGCTTAAAATGCTTATTGTAAACTCTGTCAAGGCAGTGCGTATACAGCCAATCGCCCTGACGACTTATCCAAATAAGTAAGCCATTATCCGCTAACACTGTACTTTTTGCAGTTCCTAATGGTCCCGAAAAATCACTGTACAGAATGGCAGAGTCTCACAATTACGCTTTATTTCTTTTGCTTAAGGTTGTTTTCACATGTTTATGGTTTACCTATATGCTCAGACTGTATGTCTGTTTAAGACAAGTTTATATTTACCACAGGAAAACACACCTGCGCCTAGTCAGTAGATAATCGTTTAAACATTTGGGTGAAGTATGCACACTTTACTCTGACAGAGTCGCCGGTCAATAAATCATTTATGAAAACCACGACATACCGAAGAATGATTTATTTTTACGTGTTATTGTATTCAAAGTAGCTCATGTGTGAGTTTTCTTATGACCTGGCTTGATATTTGAAAGGTTGTTTAATACAAGAAGGAGGTAAAATGAAAGCACAGAAAATGTCACTAGGTTGCTGAAATTGCTAACTTTATGTAAATGATATTAGTGGGTTAGCCCCTTAACCTCAGGAATATATTCAAAGCTTGCTACAGCAATGTATGTTTCCCCTTCATAGTGTGAAAGGGATTACAGATTCCCTGTCAACCCCCTTCAGAAATTTGTAATTGCTGCCAGTGTGAAAAAGATGTGTATGTCAAAGTCATATATTTGTATGAGGTCATAGGAATTGTTTAAGATTGTGTGTGCTGTAGCAGCCTTAATTTTTAGTACTTTGATAATGATTAGCAAAAACAGCTATAAGGGACTTATAATGTTAAAGCTTTCTCTGAATATCTGTTTTACCTGTAGGTAGACAATATCACACTTAAAAACATGATTTCAGTATGTTGTGTCAGAAATTTAAACCAGAACTGAAAATGTGTTGCATTTTACTGTTGATGTATTTAAGATGATCTTTTTGCACACTGGATGCAGAAAGAGTGAATTTTCTTGCCTCAGATGTGAGGATTCTGTTGTTTTCCACAGCCGGTAAGACCAATCGTTAGAAAAACATGAACTCTTTCCTGATGTCATTTGTTGTTGCTTTTAAGGTGATCTAACAGGAGAGCTTCTGGCCTACTCCAGTCTCTTGCCAATCTTCATCCTAGTGAGCTTTGTGACACTCATCGTCTTTAAGCGTGAGCTGCACACAGTAAGTCAATTCAGCTTCGCCTTGAGTAGCGATGGACATGTGACTCATTAAACCAGTAATGAGCTGATTTAGGTCTTTAGGTGCTCAATTCAACTCGACTCTTAAAGACACTGGCCCTAAAGGGCTGGGATTGGACACCTGTGATCGATACATTGGTGAGCCAGTTATATAATCACTGCAAATGCACTGATCACAGGATTGTGATCAGTGAGCCATGTCTCTCGCCTCACTTTCCATCTGAGCGATCACAAGGTGAGACTGGGAACTGGTGAATTGATGTCTAGGGAAATTAACAGCACAGCCTGAACAGGAGGTGTTCCTTTGTTGTTGAGGCCGAACACATGTAGTCAGTGTTCACAAACCATAAAGCCGTTCTGCAGAAATGCAACCATAAATGCCTAATCAGTTATTCTGCTGAACATTCATATGCAGAGCTCACCTCTTGGGCATATTTCTAAACAGTGTACAAAGATTTGAATTAACCAAAGATTTTTTTTTCTCCTTGCTGGATTGTTCTGTTTGCTATTATGTTCTTTTTGTGCTGTTTATTGTTTGCGTTCAGCCTATTCTAATTCCGCTCTGAAAGAGGGCAGTTTTCTCCAGGAAACTCAAGCTTCCTTATTGTAATAACAGTGCGTTGTGTGTATCTGTGCTTTTTTTCCCCCAGATTTCGTTCTTTGGAGGGCTGGTTCTTAACGAGGGAGTCAACTGGGTATTGAAGCACATATTCAGGGAGCCGCGGCCCTGTGAAGGTATGGAGGAGCCTGTCATGCTGTGCGTTTGGAGGGAGGTAGTATTGTTGGATATGGCTTGACTTAGCCAGGCTGCACAAATGCAGTCAAAGCCAACAGTATTCTTATGACCAAGTCACAGCAGCGGTATCTGACATTGTAATATTCTTAGAGTGGGCCGTGTGGCGGCAGCACCAGGAAAGTCATAATAATAATAATTGCTTACACTTATATAGCGCTTTTCTGGACACTCCACTCAAAGCGCTTTACAGGTAATGGGGACTCCCCTCCACCACCACCAATGTGCAGCATCCACCTGGATGATGCGACGGCAGCCATAGTGCGCCAGAACGCTCACCACACATCAGCTAGCAGCGGGGAGGAGAGCAGAGTAATGAAACCAATTCATAGATGGGGATTATTAGGAGGCCATGATTGGTAAGGGCCGATGGGAAATTTGGCCAGGACGCCGGGGTTACACCCCTACTCTTTTCGAGAAACACACTGGGATTTTTAATGACCACAGAGAGTCAGGACCTCCGTTTTACGTCTCATCCGAAGGACGAGATGCAGAACAATGTTTTGGACAAATAAAAATGTGGTATTTGGAAACAAAAGTTCAGGAGAGTGATCAACCCCTATCTCCCTTGATCCCCTGACCTAACTTCCTGACATAAATGTAGCCTTGGTTTAATTTCCCACTCTGCCTTACACATTGTAGCCCATCCAGTTACCCCTGCGGCCTGCTTAAGCTCAGGGGTGCTCCTCAATGCCTGGGTGTCCTCTCCGAGATGATTGTTTTTGAGCTTGACACTGTGATCATGACAGTGTCTTACCAGTTCAGTGCTGAAACTAAGCCGTGAAATTGGTGTCATATTTATCCCCATCTAACAGAATCTTATCTGTTAAGATCATATGGAATCCTTGTCTGATAGAATATGTTGAACAGCACCGGAAATAGTGAAGTAACACATTTTGTTGAGCCCTGTTTTGAATTTATTTTGATTGAATCATAGTGGTCCTGGGAGCCTTTTAGATATTTAAATGCACCCTGGAGACCAAAAAGAAACTTTAAAATGTTTTTCTGCATCTTTAAAAGTGTTCCAACATTTCCTTAAAGGAGAAAGGACACTTTTTGAATCAAGCCAGTACATTAAAACTCTTTACATAGTCCTTACATTTTTCAGTTCTGTTTAAAATAGCCCATTTGAGTGGTTAAACTATTAGTGAGAAAGGGTGTTTCTGTGTCAGTGTGCTATGATTTCATACGGGGATCCACCTTAGCCTTAAAAAATATCCTGCCCTCTTTTCCATTTTTGTCTTTCTTGTTCTTTATTTCTGTCATCACAGGAGCTCATACCACACTAACTACTGAATATGGGATGCCCTCAAGTCACTCTCAGTTCATCTGGTTTTTCTTTATATACTCATTTCTCTTCCTTTATTTAAGGTAAGGTTGTTTTAATGTATCCTTTTATCAAATGTTTTATTTTTTCTCCTGATATGTCAATGATGCTGACAAGAGTTTACAACTACTGTACATCTTTTCAGCTGAGCATTCTGGATTTCTAGTGCATCTGAGCAGTGTTTTGATATAAAAAGAGTAAGTCAAGGTGTTTGAAAGAGGATTTAACATTCTCCATACTTCACCTGTGAAGAGAAACAGTGGAAATGTTTGAGATTTTAAAAAACACTAAAAAGCAGTGTTTTTATAGCCTGTGAAAGATCTCCTTATTAAATGTTTTGCAAATGTGTAAATGCATTCATCTTCTCTCTAAATGTCTACTGACTTTAGTCAAAACATCTATTTCACTAGAACTATTAGTGGTCTCGCCAAGTTTGGCCCTTACTCATTGTCAGTGCAGCCCAGGATGGATGCAGCCCTGGATGGGACTCTGGTCAATATGCTGACACCTCTCAGTTCAGTTAATATAATATTTCTCCATCAGCTAGCTGTCATAAATTTAGGCCCTCTTAATATACACAGCAGAGAACCTTGTCTGTGCCACCCCACTCCCTGCTACCAGCCTCTGCACTGGCAAACTCTTACTAAAAGCTATTTGATTACTCAGGGTTTGGCAGCCTTTCAGAAGGGGTGTGCCTAGAGCTAGTTCATGCACCTGTTATGGATTTGCATGATACTTTTTCAGTGTCAAGAATAGCCCAACTTAAAATAATGTATAATATCTTAAATTAATATGCATGTCTTACCATTGAGTGAACTGACTTAATGTGTGAGAATACCTGTTCACGGAATTACAGTTGTATGCAAAGGTTTGGGCACCCCCGGCCAAATTACACATTTTGTTGATTTTCTATGTGAATGGAAGTTAACACAACCTTGACATATTTCTGCAGATTTTAATGCACAGTTACTATTTTCTGAATTGAACAGATTGAAAAAAATAAAACAGTAAATGTGGCATGTGCAAAAGTTTGGCCACCCTATCAGTCAGTATTTAGCATCACCCACTTTGGCAGAAATCATAGCCTCCAAACGTTTCTTGTAACCAGCTAACAGTCTTTCTATTCTTGTTTTAGGATTTTTTTCCCACTCTTCCTTGTAAAACGCTTCTAGTTCAGAAATATTCTTAGGTTGTCTTGCATGCACTGCATGTCTGAGATCTGCCCACAGATCTTCAATAATATTTAAGTCTGTGGCCTGTGAAGGCCATTCCAAAACCTTAATCTTTCCTTTCTTGAAGTAGTTCATGGTTGATTTTGAGGTATGTTTTGGATCATTCATTGTCTTGTTGTAATATCCAACCTCTTCTCAGCTTCAGTTTATTCACTGACTCTGGAACATTAGCTTCTGAAATGTGTTATACTTGGTAGAATCCATTCTACTACTAGAAGTGCTCTGCAAGGAAGAGTGTGGGGGGAAAATTCCTAAAGCAAGAATAGAAAGACTGTTAGCTGGCTACAAGAAACGTTTGGAGGCTGTGATTTCTGCCAAAGGGGGTGTTAACTAAGTACTGACTGACAGGGTGCCCAAACGTTTGCACATGCCACATTTACTGTTTTATGTTTTTCTATCTGTTAAATTCAGCAAATAAAAAGTAACTGTCCATTAAAATTTGCAGAAACATGTTAAGTTTGTCTGTCCGCTGCAGAGGTTGCGTTAACTTCTTTTCACTTGGAAAATCAACAAAACATGTCATTTGGCCAGGGGTGCCCAAACATTTGCATATGACTGTATGTTGATCCCAATGCTGCCTAAATTCCAAGACCGTGATCTTTTAAACATCTGTGGTTTGAAACTTTTGTGTATTTTCCTTGCAAAGTTATTAACATCTGAAACATCATGTCTCAAAAATAAATAGGTGTTTAAATGATAAAGTGAAAGTTGTGAGAATTTTCAAATCACCCTCAACAAAATGCAAGAAGTTTGACATATCTGGGTGGTTTTGTTAAAAAACTGTTGAAGTTCCAAAAAATACAAATCAATTTGATATCAAACTTTGAGCTAATTTGAAATGTGGTGCATTTCAAAATCCTCAACACCCATCCACTGAAACATTGAGAAATAAAAAAATTGCTGGTATCAAAGCTGCCTGGTTTAGTCAGAAAAGAAAATGTGCCAAAATGTTGGATATCCTGAAATCTGACAGAATATTCTGATGCCAGATCCCACATATACACTCAGCATCACAGATTGTGCTATGGTTTGAAAGTTCTTAAGATGTTGGCAATAGCTAAAATTTGAGGGGTCAGTGTCCTGAGAGTAAATGGCAGTTATTGCAAGAAATGCCTTCCACGTTTTTAAAAGCCCCAAAATAATTTGATCTGCACCCTGCAGTTAGAAGTCAAGTGCATATGTACACTGTATGGTGATCTCGGCTAGAAATGTTGAAATGTTGCCACCCGTTTTTCACCGTGCCATTCTGGGTAGTTTTGACCTTTTTCTGTCAAAACTCTCGCTTGCATACAGTCCACAAAGCGTGCCAAAACCTTCCCCCGGCTTAACATTTTTCAAACTTGAGTGTAAAGTCAAACAGTGTAATCAGGGCCGGGAATTGCAAGCCTTCTTGTAAAAACATTTGGCTAGCCCTGCTAAAAATAATGCAATAAATAAACCAAGTGAATCCTTTTTTTATGCCAAAGAGCTTTCTTTCAGTGGGTAGTATGTTGTAGAGAATAGCAGGACAGTCAAGCATAGTTTTTATGTTTTTTTAACTTAATTTCCACGTGGTTTATTAGACTTTCATTGCACGTGCCATTAGAAAATCTTTTTTCGTGGTGGTAATCGCATCTGTGCCTCAGGTTGCTGAACCCTGGCGTAGGACATCGTCGGAAATATTATTTTCGAAATTCGTATGTCCTGGAATGGTTATTTTAGCAGCTGTAAGGAAATACCTTTGCTGATTGTAAATGAAATCTTTTTCCTTTTGTTTTCATAGAATGCATCAAACTAACAATGCCAGATGCCTGGAACTGCTTTGGAGACA
This sequence comes from Lepisosteus platostomus, assembly GCF_059453375.1. Lineage (NCBI taxonomy): Eukaryota > Metazoa > Chordata > Actinopteri > Semionotiformes > Lepisosteidae > Lepisosteus > Lepisosteus platostomus. The sequence continues at coordinate 10,096,993 of NC_142631.1, read as the reverse complement.
CATCCTGTCTATCTGCTTGCTAACTGTGGCCTTGTCTGTCTCCTACAGCAGGTACAAATCCTTGATAAACCTCTCTTTATAAGTAGGTTGGACTCCAGAGATGGAATAAGCATGACAAAATGCTAAGCATGTAATGCAACAGACAGAACATTTCCGGTAGCTAGACCTAATGCGTATGCTTGCACTTCCAAGTCAGATGTGTGAATGCTTTAAAGGCCAATTCATATCTGTGTGTATACTGATGCTGAAGCAAAAATGCATCTATAAATACAAAAAATTACAGTTTTCAGTTAAATAGTTTATAATCAAGTTTCAGTTGTACATGGGCTGTAAACCTGAAAATCACCACCACACATCTGAGATTAAGGCAGTGATCTCTTTCAGGACAGTATTATTTTATTTAGTTAAGGGTTTTGTTTTTCCTTAAGTGTAGGGTATTTTTCAGTGACTTAATTTCTGAAAAGACATTCTTTTTTACAAATATTGCAGTTAGGTGGATGATTGATAAATAAGTCTTTTTTTTCACTTGGTGACTGACACTTTTATTTGTGTTCTAACATACTGAAAGTCTAAAGGTTCAAATGCTTTATAACAATGACAGCTGAGTACAATGAATGCACCTTGTGCATGATACCCTGTTTAGTAACAACATTTGATTGTTGTGTATTCATGGTTTTTGACAGTTCTTTCACTATGCATAATTATTTCAGGCAATTTACTGATTATATATTACTGTATCATACATAAGATACCATTTTTTGTTTATCCAAAAATGTTAACTTATGACTGATACAGTAATATAAAACTTCACTCTGGTATTAGTTTTGAAATCCTTTGTGCTACAGCTGTTTTCACATGACTCTTAGATGCACAAACAGTAATGATCAAGAATTACAAATAACAGATTCTTCACTTAAAACATAACTTGCCAACGTTATATAGAATTTTGTCTGATTTGATTTCTTTAAATATGTATTTATAACCATTGGATACAGTACTTGTTAAAGGTAGTTTATACTGGGATAACCCAGGAATGTCTGATTACACAACTGTAGTACATTGCTTCATGTGTACAAAATCATGTCTGATTTGATGATGATTATTAATTGGGTTGCATATGTTCAGTTGTATTTTACTGTACTTGTTTGAGGTGATTTATGAAAAGTGCCTTATAAATGTATTATACTAAAAAATATAAAACATCTGACATTATTATTTGTATAATATTTTAAATATTGCATTTTAAGGGCTTGTAATTTTCAGGGTCATGCTATGTCCTTTTACAGTTTTGAGCCAATCTGGTGTGATGAAGCCATTGAAATTGTAGTTATAAAATTAAGATTTTAATTTCACTATCACTCTGCAACTCACAACTGGCAACCCACTGAAACTAAGCAGGTGTGAGCCTGGTCAGTACCTTAATGGGAGACCTCCTGGGAAAAACTAAGGTTGCTGCTGGAAGAGGTGTTAGTGGGCGCTCACCCTGCAGTTCATGTGGGTCCTAATGACCCAGTATAGTGATGGAGACACTATACTGTAAACAGGCGCCGTCCTTCGGATGAGACGTAAAACCGAGGTCCTGACTCTCTGTGGTCATTAAAAATCCCAGGGCGCTTCTTGAAAAGAGTAGGGGTGTAACCCAGGCGTCCTGGCCAAATTTCCCAATGGCCCTTACCAATCATGGCCTCCTAATAATCCCCATCTATGAGTTGGCTTCATTACTCTGCTCTCCTCCCCACTGATAAGCTGGTGTGTGGTGAGCGTTCTGGCGCACTATGGCTGCCGTCGCATCATCCATGTTGGGCTGCACATTGGTGGTGGTGGAGGGGAGTCCCCATTACCTGTAAAGCGCTTTGAGTGGAGTGTCCAGAAAAGCGCTATATATGTATATGCATTTATCAATTCCTCAGCTCATGGTATCTTGCCAAAATGTAGCAGCACAGAGCTAGGTTATTGACTCTGAGATTTTTTTATGCGGATTGCACGGACACAGAAGAATTGTAAATTAAGGTATTGAAACTTAGGAATGGCTAAAATAGTTTAGTTGTTTTAGATTCTCCAATTTAATTTTTTGTTATTTTTCATTTTTTTCAGAGTATATCTGTTGTACCATTCCTGGAGTCAGGTTATATATGGTGGAGTTGCTGGCAGCATTATAGGGGCAGTCTGGTTTTTTATCACCCAGGAATTACTTACACCACTCTTTCCTAAGATCGCAGCATGGTAAGTACCCCTGTCACCTATAGGTATGTTTACTTAAGATAAGGTTGTAGCAGTTGGAGGCTTTATTTTTTTAATAAAATGAGAAGCAAGAAGCATGCAAATTGATTACTGGCACCAACTAAGATGCCATTGAATGTCCACTCAGTTTTATCTTTTAATTAATCAGGCTTTGTTTTCCATATTTGTGGACAGTTCCCCAACACCTATCTGTGCTTCTATATCTTTAGTAATGATTGAAGTGTATTATAACTTTTGTAGTGCAAATTCACTAGATCTGTCCCTTTTAAAACTATTTCTAGACCTGTAGCTATACTCCAGGTGCTCTACAAATAACTCCCAAAATTCGGTCAAGCTGTTCCAGTTCTACACAATCATCTGCTGCATTACTTATTGCTAAAAAAATACAACAGATGGCTTTAACCTCATACATGAGGTGCATTCAGTCAATCAAACATATCTCCCCATGACACCAGCCAAATTGGCCACAGTTCAAAGACTGGTTATACAGGCAACTATACAGACAGTGGTTTGTAAAATAAACAGGTGTTTTTGTAAAATCGTTTGTTTTAAAAGCAGTCAAAAATGTTTAAAATCACACGGTGCTTTTTCATGGTATTTCTCATGGTGTTTTTTCCGTGGTAGTGACACATACAGAACTGTTTCTGTAAATGTTTCAAATGTAATATTTTATTTGAAACACCCCAATTAACCCTTGGATTTAATGAGCTCAACAATTATTAGTGGTTAGTTACAGCTGGATAAATGACTTAATTTGATGCAACAGAGTCTAAGAATGAGACAAACTGTTAAAATCTTGCAAAGCTCGCTGTAGAAATGGGGACAGCTTGGCCTAATGAAAGCTGTTGAATGGATGATGACAGTTGATCTGATGGGTGGAAATGGGTCTAAAAGAGAAAGCAACATTTTATTCTCATTGGAAGTACTACTGCTTGAAAAGATCTACATTTGTACTCATCCACAGTTGCAACAGAATTTGTCACTGCAAAGGTATCAACAGATATTCTAGAGGTCTTTGTGTGTGGCAGGTTTTTAAGATTCCTTTGTTCAGATGAAGATCTGATCTTGTGGAATCTGTTTTAAAGTGTCAAGTACAGTCATAGGGTGCCAGTACTGATTGCATATCTTAATTTGGTAGGTTGCAGTGTGCAAAAATTATATAAGGATTAATTTGTACAACTGGAAGATCAGATCACTTTATTAGCCATATGCAATTTCTAGGAATTCGTCTTTTCACATACCCCAGCTTGCTCTCCATGAGACAGACACACATACAGGGAGAGAAGCATGGGGTCAGAGCGCAGGGTCAGCTATTGTACTGTGCCCCTGGAGCAGTTGGGGTTAAGGGCTTTGCTCAGGGACCCAACGGAGTAGAAATTCTTTGCCGGCTGTGGGATTTGAACCGGCAACCTTCCAGCCACAGGCGCAGATCCTTAGCCACAGTCCTACCGCTCCGCCCCAAGATTGAACATGTTTGTTTTAGTGACTCGAGGTTTCATTGAACGGAAACATGGTGTAAATTCTCTCAAACACCAGGGCAGTGGATATGTGTGTAAAAATGTTGGGGAGGTCATATAAATCATATATTATTTAACAGCAAATCGTGATCCACATCCAAAATATCCCTTATTGTGCTGTTTACATTTTCAATTTTTAAAGACCAAATTTTTTTTTTTAATTATGTTCTGAGCGGATGGCAGTTCATTGTTAATTATCTCTAATTGTTTTTGTTTCTCCCTACAGGCCAGTATCGGAGTTTTTTCTCATCCGGGACACAAGCCTCATTCCAAACATCCTGTGGTTTGAATATACAGTAACACGAGCAGAAGCAAGGTAACTATGTGTAAACTTAAGCGTCTAAAAAAAGTCTAAGGTGTGCACTTAGAGTTTTAGGAAGAGTACAAGTGCCAAATTTGAATGATTGAATGTGTATTTGTTTGTAGCTAATGTCGTTTTTTTGTGTTATTTAGAAACAGACAACGAAAGCTGGGAACAAAACTTCAGTGATATCTGCAGTTCCTTGTTTAAACCTGGAAAGGACCACACACTGGAGAATCTAGACTGCTACGAGGGGAACCATTTAAAGGACGGACCACAGGAAGTGCTTGGACTGACCTACAGCCTGAGCAAGTCAATTGGCTTGCTTCTGGTGCTCGCGCAGCTTGCTAAATGCTCCCCAATGCATGCGTGACCGTGCAGGAGGCAGACTATTTAATGAAAAGATTAATATATTTTAGCCACAAGCGCACGTTGACAGTAATAAAGTACTGTATCTGATTTTGGGAGCAAAAAGAGGATTCAGAAAAGCAAACATGAAAGTGGTTTGTTGATATTGAGGCATGAAAATATTAGATGTGTGTTTTGTTTTTTTTAAGTACAATTTTGGTGGCTTTTTGGGGGGGTGGGAGTGGGGTGGACATAACACTTTTGACTTTTTGATCATGCATTTAAGAAATTATACACTTTTTTTGTAAGAAACCAGTTAAAAGTTTAATATAAACTAAATTTGCACTTTGTGAAGATTAAAAAAAAATAATGAAAAAATGCTTTTATGAACACTATAGACAAATGTGGAAGAAAACTGAAATTTTGTCCCTGGTACTTTAACCTGTGTCTTTGTGTGATTGTCAGCCTCTTTTGCCAAGTGCAAGAAATGTTTTTTTTTTAATTATTATGCATCCTTTCAAACATTGGCATTAAGCTAGGAGAGTATGGAACCCAACTACCGAATGTCTCTAAATGTTTTATAAAGCATTCCTCTTAAAAAAAAAAAAAAAGAAGCCTTAGCTATAGCAAACAACTTACTGCTCTGTTGTTGTTTTTCTGGCACGGTTTTAAAATGATCAGGTATAGTATAACATTTTAAAAATGAAAAATATGAGAACACCCTGGAATTATGATAACTGGAGTTACTTAAATGAAACATTGCAGGGGTGTATAAGAGGTTAGACAATGAAATTTCCTAAGGATTGGCCCGTTATGATGACCGGAGATACTGTACTGTCTTTCAAAGTGATGTTCAACTGAAGTCCTTACTCCATGGTTAAATAAAAATCCTATAGCGCTTCTCAAAAGAAAAGGGATTTTAACCCTGGTGTTCAACTGATATGCCATACCACTTATCACAGTCGGCTTTCGGAATCATCTCCCTTACTTCACCTGGTAAAACCATTTCTTCCTTTTCTACCTGGTCTGCTGTGCAGTGGGATTACTGCTGCCAAGTTATTTTTGTGTCATCGATGTAGTGCGACACTTCTATGGTGTATGAATTAGACCCCCTTCTATATATGATGCGCTGAGATCCTTTTGGACAAAAATGTGCTGGTTAAAGGCAAAGATTAAAATTGCATCTGCACATCCTTAAGTTGTTTTAATTATCAATGAATAATTTATTAATAATAATAAATAATGTGCCTTTAATGGGATACTAAAGGCTATAAATGTGGAAAAGCTCTTGAGCTAGGATAATTAAAATTAGAATGTGTTGGTTCGGTTTGTTACTGTTTTATTTGTATAGCTAACCCTCACAGATATAGTTTGTAATTAATGATTGTAAGGAAAAACTGTTCTTGGTTGGATTTATTATTTGTGACAGCTTTCGCCAAACAATACGGATATAGTCGTCTGCCCCAGTGCTTTTTCCATTATGAACAACATCTTAATTTTGCATTTTTATCTCATTGTGGATTAATCTATTGGTATTGCACACACGGACATTCAGTAGCAATTAGAATTCCAAGTCATCCAGTACTCAGACTCTTCTTCCTGTAAGGGGGAATACATATTTAGAATGTTCATAGAAAGAGCAGGGGAACGGGGCTGTTGATCAACCTACTAAACTGGTTAAACCTCTTCAGGAGGATGGGAAATAATTAGGAGTCCAGGCTGCAGAGGTGAACCGATGACCAGGCCTCTTTATTTCAGCAGAGATCAAGGCACCATCCAGTTGCATGAGAGAAGTTTTTCCCCTCCTCTTTCTCTGCTGCGGAGCTCCCTTTATAGCCAGGTGCAACCAAGTCCATCAGAAATTACAACTCGGTAGTTACTTCCTTAATAGTTATTTCGACTCATCCTCTCTTCCCCTTCTTCCTGTCAAACACTTGTAGTGTTTGAACAGTTGCTGCCAGCAGTCTGCACGTTATGGCTGAAGTATGAGGACATATTGTTGTCCAAAGAAGTGTTGAGCCCAAAGAACAGATGCAAAGTCATCGATGCTTCGAGTTGCTAGGCATAAGGTTACAAGTGTTGAGATTACAGTGATGTTATACATAAGATCGATATCAAAATAATCCTTCAAACTGAAAGAAGTCTTTATCAGTGAACTGATAATGGTCTGTTAGTGCTATCTGGCATGGATAATGTAATGTTGATGCACTGGTATTTAGTTATTTGCTTTAAGTCAGGATCTCCAATTTAAATCCTTGAAAACCTAGTGTTTTGTGATTTTTTTCTTCCAATTTAAGTAGTTTATTAAACATTGAACTTTATTTTCTTGTTTAGATATATAGAACTTTTAAAGTTTTTTTTTCTTCATTAATGTGTAGAAGTATAATGTGCTATAGAAGTAGAAGTATAGAATAGTTATAGAATATATTATCCTGTAGAAGTATAATAGTTTAGCCCACCACGTAACAAAGACCTGAAGTGGATCAACTCAAGTTGACACCTCTGGTTTAAGTAATTGTAACAGCAATAAGCAGTGCAATCTTTTTCCCTAATGTTTTGTTTCTCTCATGGACAGGGAAATTGCTTTGGTTTGAACAGTACACTGGAATGAGCCTGCAACAGGGTCTGAAGTATAAGGAAAAGAATGATACTTCTAACATTGGCCAGTTTTAGTTAAAAAAATTTAAACCTTTTGTTCATTTCTTCATCCAGCATTTTATTCCTTCCATTTTTCATCCTCTAGCTTAGAAAGTAAATTGAAACCAGGCCACACTTTCCAAAGTTTTTTTTAAGCATGCAAATTACTTTAACAAAACAGCTTTTAAAGTTGTTTATACCTACTGTGCTTTTGTTTTGTGTTTTTGGATTGAGAACCTCTCAATTGATGCTTTTTTTATTTGCTTTTCCGCCCTATATAAAATTATAGGCATTTACAGTAGCTCAGATACTCCAGAGCAAGCAAACCAACATCTCTTAAAATTAACCTGGATGTTTTACTTTTATTTTATACTGGTCTGTTGCAGAACCTTTTGAATTTGGTACTCCTTCTGCATGATAAAGGACCTTTGCGTAGGTTTAATTTGTAGTGGCTTACACTGTACTCTCAGTTTTAGTCACTTATGCCTTATTCGATGCTGCTATTACTTATTTATACTCTGTAATTTGCATGCATATTTTGAAGATTGGTGTCATGGTTTAAAAGCAGTATTACTGCTTAATAGAGCTTGGTTTCGATTCTGGGCCACAGTGGCCTATGTGTGGAGTCTGCAAGGTCTCTCCGTGTCTGTGTGGATTGGGGGTTGTGGTTTCCACCCAAGTCCTCACGATTTGCTGCCTAGTATTGGTATTGCTTGTCCACTCTGTATTGTCCCTCTTTGGACTTGTAATGAACTAGTGTCCCATGCACTGTCGTCCATTCTTGGTCCCGTCCTGTGTCCTGCAGTTCCAGCCCCAGGACAGGCCCTGGATGTCTGCGACCCTTACCAGGACAAGTCTCTTTCTGATAATGGATGGATGATGAGGGGACCTAAGGGACTGAGTCATTTAATCTCACTTTATTCCAATTATTTATACTGCAATCGCCATTAATGAGTACTGCTATTGGTTGAACTTTTAATTCTCAGATTATCAGTGTTGATTACTTTATTATCCCTAATATATATGCAACTACACTTTTGTATCGGAAACATTTTGAATGAACCCAGCCTGTACCTCTGGTTAACGTTACATGAAAAGCCTTATACTCGTGTATACTGACGCTGCTGAACCAGCTGCCTACTATCCCACGGAATATTTTGAGAACGTTACTTGGACTGTCAGGGTAACAACACATCCTTGATGGAGGGGGCCAGTGGGTGGTAGTACTACAACATCCTAAGAGTTCGTATGAACTGGTTTTCAGAGCACATTAAAGGGAGAAATGTACTACCCCTGACGGTTCAAGAAGGGACCATTTAAGTTGAGCATCCCTGTGTCCCAGAGTTGCTGTAGAGAACCTCCTTATTTGGCCCTACATTCCAGTGATGAAGGTGAAGAAGACTAGGGAGGAGTATTAAGGGATGGTCAAATGGTGATCATTTACTGCACTGTGCACCTTATTCAAATTCAGATAGAAATGCATGGTGAAGGTGGCCACCCCCACCTAAACGTTTATTTAACATCAGATGCTTGCCTTGCATCTTTGCAGTTTCACATGAGTTGTGGAACTCCCTTTGTGCACACATCGTGAATAAAGGAAGAAAATTAATCTCGCTGCTATCTCCGGTCTAGATCACTTTGGACTGTCCTGACTACCTTCCTCTTACAATGGATTTTGAAGAGGGACGCTCAAGGTAAAGGGGTAGGGGGAGGCTGCGTTTTAGGTTGCAGCCTTCCTTAATTGGACTAGCAACTCTGAAGCTTTAAAGTCATGTCAGACTTGAGATGGCACTTCCAAAATTCCAACACAATTTTATCCTGGACGTGTGAGTAAAAATCCTGGGAGAATATTTGATGTGCAACGATGAAGCTAAATGGTAAGCCCTTTTAGGGTTACTTAAAATTAGCTTCAGATGTCACTGAATTAGCAGTTGCAATACTTTTTGTTTATGATGCAACCGCAAATATCAGTGTTTCTGCAACAGCATTGACATAATATTTCTTTAATAATAATAATAATAAACTTTATTTTATATAGCGCCTTTAAAGGTGGCTTCTCAAAGCGCTTTACAGGATGACAATAACAATAAATAAGAAGACTACAACAATAAATAAGAAAAATTTCACAAGACAGGACACAATTATAATTACAGCAATACAACAATAACAATAGAGGAGACCGTGGAAGATGGTATTAAGAAGAGCAGAGGGGTGAAGAATGGAACCAGTTAAGTAAAGGCTTTTCTGAAAAGGAGGGTTTTGAGTCTGGATTTGAAGGAGTTTAGAGAAGGTGACACTCTAATATCCTTGGGCAAGGAGTTCCAGAGCTTGGGGGCATAGCAGGAGAAGGCCCTGTCGCCCATACAATGTAGACGGGCTTGGGGGACAGTAAGGAGGGCAGAATTTGAAGAGCGGAGGTTGCGAGGTGGGGAGTAGGGCGATAAAAGTTCAGACAGGTATTGAGGTGCCAAGCCATGTAAAGCCTTGTAGGTGAGCATGAGGATTTTAAAGTCTACGCGGAATTTGACCGGAAGCCAGTGCAAGGACTCCAGGATAGGAGTAATGTGAACACTTGCACTAGATCTGGTCAGGATTCTGGCTGCTGAATTTTGGACATACTGCAGCTTGTTCAGAGTAGATTTAGATACCCCAGGGAGCAGAGCATTGCAGTAGTCAATTCGAGAGAATACAAATATGTTGATCAGCTTTTCAGCCACAGTTAATGATAGCATAGGGCGTAGTCTTGCGATATTTCTAAGGTGAAAAAAAAGATGTTTTGACAGTATGCTGTACATGTGGGTTGAATGTTAAGCCAGAATCGAATATAACCCCAAGGTTTTTCAATTTTGATTGGAGCTCAAGTACAGAGCCATCTACAGACAGGGTTACAGGACTGGCTTTGCGAAGTTGATGGGGGGTACCAATAAGCATGACTTCAGTCTTGTCACAGTTAAGATGAAGGAAGTTTTGAGTCATCCAAATTTATTTATTAGGGCTTTATTAGCCCTCTACAATTTCTTGCATTAGGAATTTGTCAGCCAACATTCAGCACCCCTGGAGCAGTTGGGGTTAAGGGCCTTGCTCAGGGGCCTAACAGAGTAGGATTCCTCTGCCAGCCGCAGGATTTGAACCAGCAACCTTCCAGTCACAGGTACAGTTCCTTAGCCACAGAGCCACCGCTCTGCCCATAACACTGGCAAAACTACATGGTAACTCATAATCGGAACAAAATGTCAGTTTAAGAAAGTTCAGAAATATTTTTATTACCTGGTTTCACTGAATCTGATTAGAAATATTTTGGCAATACTAGGTTTATGTGTAAGGCAGACGAAGCAATCCTGAGAAATTTTGTTTTCCAGCTTACTGTGAACGATCAGATCCTGAATCAAAGCAGTACTTTAAAAAATATATATATTTCGGTATAGAATTGTAGGTTATATGTACTCACACATTGAAAACAGAAAAACAGAATGGGGCGTTTACTACAGACAATTCCAAACCTGTGCACGAGCAGGCAGATAAATCATGCCTCCCTGTCTTGTAGAAATCCAAAAGTGTGAATTTAACCTTTTGGTGTAAACTATAATATAAGAATGCAATATGTTTACTTTAAATCATCTATAAATGTTGAAAGTACAGTCCACTACCCATTAAAGCTGAGCTTTAACAATAATATAGCTGTAACTGAACTGGCTCCTACACACTAATAGCTGATAGCTAATAGTGTACTGGTGCACTACGGCTGCTGTCACATCATCCAGATGGGGCTGCACACTGGTGGTGGTGGAGGGGAGTCCCCATTACCTGTAAAGCACTTTGAGTGGAGTGTCCAAAAAAAAGCATTATATATGTGTAAAGAATTAGTAGTAGTAGTAGTAAACAGAAGCCATGTTGAAATCTAGGTTGTCATAACACCAGTAACCCCCGCAACCTCTCCCTTATTTATAGTTAACATGACATCCCAGATTTCTGGTGAAACAAACTTTTTTTAACTAACTTTTTTTTTCCACACCTGAAGAAGGCTCCACGGCCGAAACGTTGTGTTCTCTTTCTTCTTTTTTCCGCATGGAATAAACCTATTACTTGTTTTTTTTTTTTAACTATGTAACAGAACTAATATAATGTCCAGAAATGTGTCGTATTATTTGTCGGGCAGCTCGGGAGAAGAGGGGGGGATTTCTCTCTTGTGTCAGCCACTCCAGCTGTAGGTGTAGTTGGGCCACATCTGATCTGAGCTGAGCGTCTGGGGAGTACTCAGTTTCCGTCGCCCAGTGTGCAGGTGTGCAGACCAGTCACTGTAGCTGGATGTTGCCCCGGGTCTGGATGGTCCTCTCGTCAGGCTGGGGGTAACATTGCCCTCACCAGCATGCTCTCCTGACTGCTCTGCCCTCCACATCCACAAGACAGGAGCGCGGAGCAACCTTCTTCCCGCAAGAGCCCGGTCTCCATCTTCCTGTGCGATCTCCAGGAAAAGGACTTCGACCTTACGGGTTCATCAATTCTCAGCTCGGACAGGTCCGTGGCTTCGCTGCCTCAGTGGGTCAGGAACACCACACACCACGCTCAGCTCTAGCAGATTGCTGCCAGTCGGCAGTGAGGACTTTAGCCGTCTGGACATCAGATGCTGTGCCGGGCTGCTAATCATGCCTCTGTCGGAGAGTTTCTCCGTATGCGTTACAGTGGCAATGCGGGAGTGGGAGGAGCCGCGGCGAACCGGTACAAGTCGACGCCTCTTCTGAGTGGGTGTGAGGTTAGCGAAAATGAAAAAGAAACCCAAAAAGCGGGAAAAACAAAACAAAAAGAAAAACCGCGGCATCCAGGCTGGACTTACCCTACCTAATGGGGTCCAGTCTGGAGGAACAGGTAGTGCAAGGCCAAAACCATATACTCAAGCTGTGAAAAAGTCTCAGCCTGCCCTGGTGCAGCACTTCCTTATCTTTAGTGTCCATAGACGCTAATCGGCAATTGGGTGTTGTCTGTTGTAATATGTCCCGAGAGATCAGCGCGATTAAGAATGTATTGTACAGTATATATGGCATAGGGCGGAGCAGTGGCTGGACGGTTGCCAATTTGTATCCCCCGGCCGGCAGGGAATCCTACTCCGTTGGGCCCCTGAGCAAGGCCCTTAACCCCAACTGCTCCGGGGGCGCTGTACAATGGCTGACCCTGCGCTCTGACCTCAAGCTTCTCTCCCTGTCTGCGTGTCTCATGGAGAGCAAGCTGGGGGTATGCCAAAAGACGAATTCCTAATTTCTAATGCAAGAAGTCGTATAAACTGATCTCTCTTATCTCTCTTAAACAAATCTACTCCAAACATGTAGCAAACATTAGTGACACCAGGCACTCTGCAGGGAGCAGCTGAGGAAGACTCTGGCATCATTTTCCTCCCCACGCACCTGACATTGGACTTGGAGAATCTTGGTCGGCGTGGGGGGGGCACAAGGGAACCACATGGTTTGGGATGGCCTAAGAGCCAGTGAAGGACTAAATGGAGTTTTATACTGAAGGGACTGGATGATTTAATTGTACTTTATTCCAATCATTTATACTGAAATCACCATTAATGAGTACTGGTATAGGTTAAACTTCTGATTCTCAGATGATCAGTGTTCATTTATCACTGTTTATCAGCAACTACAGTTTTGTATCAGGATCATTTTGAATCATTGTACTTCTGGTTAAAATTATATGAAAAAGCTTGCGGTGGCTCTGTGGACGAGGATATGTGCCTGTCGCTGGAAGGTTGTCAGTTCGTATCCTGCGGCTGGCAGAGGAATCCTACTCTGTTGGGCCCCTGAAGCAAGGCCCTTAACCCCAACTGCTCCAGGGGCGCTGTATAAATGGCTGACCCTGCGCTCTGACCCCAACCTTCTCTCCCTGTCTGTGTGTCTCATGGAGAGCAAGTTGGGGTATGTGAAAAGATAAATTCCTAATGCAAGAATTTGTATATGGCCAATAAAGTGATCTTATCTTATACTCATGTTATTAGTCGGAGATGGTTTCGGAGAAGAATGCTGCCGGACTTCCCATCTGGGAAATTTGTTTGATATCTGGGTTCCATGGGGTTTCTTTGCACTGCTCTTGTCAGTAAGTGCCTCTGATGAATGAGTTGTATTATGTCTTTCACATGTTAGGCAGCTATAGAAATCGTTGTGTTGTGGCGATATCTTTATGTGATCGGGAGAATGACAGATTACTGTAAATTGTTGTGATTGCTATAAATAAGTGAGCTATTACATATTGTAGCAGTCTCAGGTTCACGTGGGTATGCGCCCTCGCCGCTGCCGCCTCAGGTCAGCCCCCCACCATCGGGGACTCGAACCCACGTGAACCCAAGATCGCTACAATATGTTATTATTCATGATGTTTGTAATGTACTGTCTATATTGTGTGATGATGTCTATTGTAATGTGTATGTCCTGAGAGATCAGCATGAATACGAATTCCACTGTACACGTACGTTTGGCAATAAACTCCTCTATTCTCTCTCTACTGTCTAAGGTAACTCTCTGGTCTATGAGTCTCGGATGCATTGGTGATTCTGGGCGATGAACAGAACCTGTGGCAGGATAGTAAGAGACCTAGCACCCTATATAATTACTAGGTGGTGCAGTCATACATGAGGCAGTAATAATTATTGTCTGTGGGGTCACCTTACCATGGCAATTGCCATAGGGGGGTAAAATCATGAGTTAACATATTTTAGATGTATAAAAACCGCATGTGGGTGTCCTTAAGCATTATTAAACCTTGGCTCGGTGGTATAATTATTCATATTTCTTTCCAACAGGCCTGCATGTAAGAAATAAAAGATGCTTTTGTCATTTAGTTGTCAGGACATAATTGTTAATATTGTTAAGACTTAAGATGTCATAAAATATAAAAAAAAAACAATAGGTGCAACCTGAACTGTTAAGCTAGCCGTGAGTGGGCAGTGAGAGACAGGATCTGAAGATCTTCTATGGTGGTTAATCAAAATTGAAGAATAAACATATGACACACAGAAAGACATCATACAAGGACATGGGAGAGAGAACATTCAGAGAACAGAGATGAAGAGAGAGAAAAAAGGAATTAATAAAAGGAAGCAGAAGCACCAGGTGAGTGGACTTTGTTCAGGTCTTGAATTTGGTGACGCACGTTTAGAATAGATAGAGTCCCTGTCATTTCTGCATATCTGGAATTATAGGAAGGGAATTTTAGTTTTGGGTGGAATTCTGTTAATTTAGGATGCCTGTGGTTCTTTAGTTGGTCTGTCAAGGCATTATATAGGATTTTAGGTGACAGGGTTAGCATTCTGGGTTTCTGGCTCTCTAGAACTTGACCCCCTGAGACGTCTTATTTTCTAATCTAGTGTAACGCGACGGGTTCTGCGAGGATAGAAAGAGGAACTCGGGCTCTTGTTAAATGAGAACACGGCGCTTTATTAATCGGACGTCCGTCCGGCACAGCAACCACAACAGAGAGAGAAGGTGATAGAAACGCAGCCTACAACTGGGGTCCATTCGGGTACAGTTACACAGGGATGGGGTGGTTATTGGGTACACGTATAAAAGGGGTGCGAAACCAGGGAAACTATTTACATGAGTCCGGACGATCTCGCCAGGCGAGGGCGCTACAATAGTTCTGATTATGTAAACGTTTATGTTGTATGGTGTGTTGTTTAGTTATTGTTATTGTAAATAATTATTCATATGAAGCCTCTGCTCCATGAATTAGGATGCCCTAAGTGAAATTTGTGATGAAACTCCAGTACTTTCTGCTTTTTCTAAACCATGCTGCCAAACGGCAACTTCACGTGTTAAAGCTCGTGGACTTTTTTAAAATACGTTTTTATTTAAACACCAAAATTACAAAAAATGAGACAATATAGAGATAGATACAGAAATAAACACTTCACAGCCAGAGGAATTCGCAATTGTAAAAACTAAAAGTTATATTTTAAAATATTTCCGTTGTATGTCTTGCCTTTTGATTAAAGCTCGTGCACTCGGCCTTTCCGTGTTTACATTTGTGACTTCTCTCATTTTGTGGTACAATATCCTTAATTGAAATTAATTTTCGTAGCTTTGCACATTCTTTTTAACTTTATTTCCGTAGCTAGGGAGGAGCGAAACCTCTCAAAGTTAAAATTAATAAAAAAACGTATCCTTGTTCAACAATGGTGCAAGAGAGCTTCTTGGACTTGCCACAATGTCAACAGAACATTAAATAGTTGGAAAACTGGATATAAAACATAAGACAAGAAAAACATTTTGTATTTTGTAAATACACGTTAAATTTAATTGAATAACTTTTTTTCTGTAATTCTGTCGTTATAACAGCAGTTATAGCATGCTAATTTGTGGTGATTTTGGATTTCTCATAAAATATAACTTTCTTCATGTTTTTATTTGAAACTGGACTAAAACATTCTCTAGTTGCTGTATACAAATCTGTTCTGAAATGTCTATTATAATTGCCCTCAGAAACATTGGTTCGACAGACGGGCGGACAAATTGAATTATTTAACTCCGGTTTTTAGAATAGTTTTTTTTTAAATGTTAAAAGAAAAATGTTTTACCAAGCAGTTTAAAGGGGAGGGGAGGAGGGAACCAGCTGCTGGCAGCTATTCCCCTGGAAATAATGAATTCCAGGGGAATGCATTCATAGAGAACCCTGCTTACAACCTAAACAGCCGCTCTTATAACTAAAAAAAGTGCTTTCGTACAGATAGGAGTAGCTGCACGAATACCTGGAATTATTAAAACCCAAATTCTCATCTAAGTTGAACATTTTAACTCGACATTGAAGTAAAACGCTCACACTACTGCTTCCTTCGGAAGAGAGTATTTGGGTCACGTCACTTCCTCTTACCGCAGCAGGCGTTTTTAGAGTTTCGGTCTGACCTGAAAATACTGAAAAAATAATAAAATTGCGATTATTTCTGGGATACCGCAACATTGTGTTTTGGCTGGATTATGCATTCAACGTTGTCAGGAGTCCTTTGGAAAATATATGTGACGTGAAAGAAGGTGGGTTTCATTGAGTTTCTAATTCAAAACAGACCGTGTATAAATATTTGTAGCCATGCAGTGCACCGGAAATTCGCAAAAAGCAATATCCTGAAAACTATCGAATTGTTTTGGGAAAATGAATACAACTTTGGCGAAGTTGAGGTATTTGACAGTGGCCGAGTTTGATGTAGGATAACATATTTGTAAGGAAAAATACTTAATATCAACAGATAATAAGGTACATGCATCTTAACACCGGTTTACGGGGCCATTGTGATATATGATGTGCGAAATTTATAGTCATTTTGTGTGTTGACCTGGTTTTCCTTTACAGTTTGCATGAATTTACTGTGCTTAAAATAACCAGGGATGTAATATTGCTCAGCTTTTATGTATCGTTAATCATGGTAGAAGGTCGTATTACAGGCTACGGTTGTAAACATGTTGAATGTATATGCAAATATTCATCACAAAACATTCGTAAGGTAGAGTTCCGGACTGTTGAGCTTTATCGCTGGTCTAGACTCAAAACAATAAGAACTGTCTTAGCACAGTAACCTTACTTAAATAATAGAACTATCGATACAAACTTAAAATACCAGCTAAAACGATTAAATCCTAAAGAACACGGACGAATTGTACTTCGTCATCTAACATAAAAGTAATGCTGAATGTGATAGATTTTACTATTACTATTCTGCAATTTCCCTCACGGGATCAATAAAGTATCTATCTATCTATTATAGAAACTTGCGAATATTTAAATATGGAGATACCTTTTAACCCAGTTGTCCAAGCAGCATCTGTGACTTTTTCTAAACGTGCTGTACATGAACGCCGGTCGCACCGGTTCATTTAATTGAGTGATTGCTTTTTCAGTCTTTGGTAGGTTGCTAGGTCTTTGAGTCGATCAATTTCAAAATTTGCAAAAAAGTAAAGGTATCGTGCAGATGATGGTGTTGCGAGTTCCTGTGCAGTCAGAGACCTCCAAGTTTAATATACTTGTGTACTGTACAAGTAAAGCACATTGCAAAAACATAGATTAACACTGTATTGCCACCTCCCTGAAAATAGATGGTTCCTTGATTTATCTGGCTGAAGTGGAAGTAGGCGTCTTGATCAATCAAGTGATTAGTTCTAGTAAGAGCACTTTGGAAAATGAAGAGCTACATTAACATCGTTTTGCTATAGGTCTAGCTTCATTGCTGCTCTCTTTTAGTTTTGCACATTTATTCAACTACCAAAGTCTTCTTTTTTTGAGAAACAAAAGGCTTCCATCTGTTGAAACTGAGTTACTGCTCCACACATTTCTTTTTATTCTAAAAAATAATCTTCAGACACCGGAGCTTGTGCGTTCCAGACAGTTTCATTCTTACATTACACATACAATCACTCCCTCTTGACTTTGCGCCACTATTGTTTCCGAAACTTGGCCATTCCTTCTAGGTGAGGTCTCCCCTCCCCTCTTATTCCTTTTATGTAATCGTATTGGTGGTGAGACATCATTGGCTTTCTTGACAAAAAAACATATGTATATGTTGTGAGGAGTACCACAAAGTATGATTCCCCAAGCATATATTTTTAGAGTATAAGGTATCTTATAGTGAGCTTATGTGCGTGCTTCCCAAAGATAATTATATAGTCCCTTTTAGGCTCATAACAATTCTATATGTTACTTTTCATGTTTCATAATATGTGCGTCAAAAATCACCCATAGCAGCTAAATGACTACGGAAAACAGATTATGTTGTGTTTTATCAGACACCAAGTGCATGCTACTAGTTCTTATCCTCTCCTTGTGTGAACTTGAACCTATTGTGCATTTAGAAGACCTTCTCTCTCTCTCTCTCACTTTTTTCCTCTTATGATAATATCTGTCAAATATTCTGGTACAACAATAGACTGGAGTTTATCTACAATGCTTCATGAGTTTGATTTCATTGCCTTCTATGTCTTTTAGATGAGCACCTGTCGCTGGTGTACCCCAGGTGGCTCTGAGGCCACTGAGCTGCTAAAGAAATACTCTTCCAGGTCACTTTCTCCTGAGGAAGAGAATGCTCTCAACGAGGACCTGTGCTACTGCTTGGAATGTGTGGTGGAGTATCACAGAGCCAGGGATGAACTGCCATCCTTTCACAAGGTAACCTAGAAAAAGAAATATTGACGGCTGCAATGAAAATATCATACAATTTTTTAACCTAACATTAAGATATAGTTAAAAAAAACAGTGATGGGTGTACCCCAAATGGCAGCATGTAATTGTCAGAGCGCCTTTGACAGTGGAGTTGAGGTCAATTGACCAGACCTTGCTTGGTAAATCAGACATTCAACACATCACCCAGTCACAAATTACAAACTCAGTAGTCCAAATCCAGAGTATCGCCAAAACTAAACTGGTGAGAGCCAGAAGAGCACCTTCATAGAAAAGGTTGGGAATGTGCATTCAGTATGAGGAAATGTTATTGATTGGTCACTTGAACAGTTCAATTAATCTCATCCCAAGTCACATCTAAATAATTATTTTTTTAATTTTATTTTGTAGAGTTGCTCACAAAAACATTAATCAATTGCATTAAGAGGCAATACAGGTAAAAAATAACCTTTCACAGACTTGAAAGTGAAAATATAGGTTAATGTACATCAGGGTATTACGCTAGTGGACATTGTGCTAACATTATATTTCCAGAAGTAAAATACATAACAATGATACTTTACTAAATGCTTTATATATCGGTAGCTATAAAAGTCTTGAGTTTTAATCTTCGATAAGTCTTTCATTAGTTTTTTAATCTTTCGGTACAAAGTTTCAGTTTATCTTATGTGGTATGAGCCAAGAGGATATTTGAATTCACTAAGCTACTTTTCTCTTTTAATTTGAAGGACAGTGACTGAAGATAATGTAGCACATTGAGTAAGCATAATACAAGATACTAAAAGCAGTTTTCTTCTCCTTGATGTTCTAGCTGTTGTGGAATTTGGAGACTTCACGTCTCCTTGATCGTTTTACCCAGTCATGTGATGCAGAGCTGGAGGAAGATGATCTGTTCATAGTAGAGGATGACCAAGAGATCTATGTGCCAAAATTCACGGGACCTGAATATGAGAATTTTCTCCGAGTCCCACTGCTTGAGATACTTAAGTATCCTTACCTGCTGGAACACCGTGAAATCAGTGAGTCATTGCTTACTCCTGTCATTTCCTGTCTTTTGTACGGGTTACTACGTATGCCCTTAACCAAAAGCTCACTTCTGACGTAGTGGGTTTACAAAGAACTTTGTATATCTCCTGGATTAATTAGCAGTTTTTATTTGCTTATATTTGCATGTGTTTCTGAATCAAAACCTAATTTCCTGAAGGGCTGCTGAAAGAGAAATGAAAGGGAAAGTATGAGCTTCATCACCCAGTTAGCTGGTATTTCCTGCGAATGTGACAGTCAGATCCTAATATTTGAGGATGAGAAAAACGCAAAGAAACATTAGTCCTCAGATGAGGCAAATGACTCAGGTTTTGAAAATGGTCTTTTTTTGATAAATGCAATTACTATAAGGATACAGATTGCTATTTTGAATTTGAATTACTAAGCCACATACCAGGTGCTTCTTACTAAGGTTGGATGTTCTTTGGAATGGGGGTACTTCTTGAGCTTTCTGAATGGGGGGGTAGTGGTCGCATGTTTTTTATGGTTTCTTTCTTCCTTTCTGCTGTTTGTGATTGGTGGGGGCAAGGCAGGGCACACGCATGGATTCACATGCATCTGGAGCGACAATTTAGAGACATTAAGTAACCTAGACAGCAGGTTTTGGACTGTGGGAGGGAACCAGAGGATGCAGGGAGAAGCCACTTGGGCATGATGAGAACAGGCAAACTCCACACAGTAGGTGCTCCAGGCCAGAATTGAACTGGGGACCCATGAGCTGTATAGCACTCTGCCAACCACCATGGGACTTTGCCAGGCAGGAAAAGTATTTATTTCACACGGTTTTAATTGCTAATGTGTAAATTAAAATCCCCAAAAAACTTTATAAAGCCCCTGAATTAATAAGCAGTTTTTCAATTAGCAGTGGTTGAATAAGTAATCAAAAGTTACACGATCAGGTATACTGCCATTTCTTTAAAAAAACTCAGTACTTATATGGTGAAAACATAATGGTAAATAATAAATTATTTCTCCCCATCAAAAATCATTTCCAAAATTAAATTGAAAAATTATTGTTCTGGGAATGTATAAGCTGTACTTGACTGTACAAATATGCTGCACGTTATGACATCTTAAATAACAGGTAGTGTAATATATTTAGGTACAAGAGTCAAATTGCTGAAAGAAGTATTGTCATTATCAGCAAAAAGTGGAAAAGATATAATGAGATGCATTAAAAATGCAATATTTCATTGGAGTATTGGAGCCAATAACATTTGAGTTTAAATGCTTCTTGACATAATAATGCTTGAAATCTGATTATTTCAGACACAGTCCAGCATAGGAACTACTATGTATGGTTTATCACCGCTATCTCTTCTTCCTGCAGATGAAATGGATTCTACATTCTAAGACTGAGGTTGACTAGCTATAGTGCAATATGCCACTTGTTTGCTTTTAGATATACTGACAATAAGCTAACTTTAAATGTTGAGTGATTTCATTGTGGTGTTCTCTGCACATCAAGGAAACACTGGATTTAATGTACAGCTCATTGTGATGGATGCTTTTTTTTGCAAGGGAATGTGTTAATAATGGTTTGCTTACAAAAAACTTTAAGATTGCTTAAATAATACCTCACTGTTGATGCACATTTACTTATGTATTCAGTGCTGTTTAAACAATTGTATTCCTTTGGTTGTGTTTGTAGAACAACACTGAAGACCAAAAATGTCACCTGTAGCAGTTATTGATGATATTTTTTCTGATGGTATTAAAGAACATTTCTTGGTCTAATTGAACCAATCTATCAGACCAAAAGAGGTGATACTGGCCAATGCTTTCAGCCAATTCACTCCTGAAATTAAAAATATATTAAATGATTTAAAAGGAAATTAAATCTGAATACAGGAAATGAACTTAGTTGTCATAAAATGTTAAAAGACTGTCATGGTCTGATTTTACTGTATTGCAAAATGTGTTTGCAACCAAGTAAAATATTTTGTTTGTATTCATTTGTAGATTAGCACTTTGTCTCAGATTAACTTGTAAGGCTTTTACAATAGATTTGATTTTGCTGTTTTTGCCGGCATAGATGCTGTTACTTATATCACAGAATTTAGACACCGATTTGTCAATGGGAACTCCTAAAAGAGGACTAAGAAGGGTCTGTCTGCCAGGTCTCTGTGGGTTATTGAGATTACAAAAGTTCTGTCATGATTGGTCAGTTTTAGTTCTCATTTGGTCAGTAGGGTGTTATGTGTTCCTGTCGCTAGCAATTGCATGTGTTTTTGTCCCCTGAGAAGAAGACATCAGTCTCCCAAAATAGTACAGAAATATTTTGACGGCAATAGAAACTTTTAGGCAGAAGAGCCTTCTTGGGTCTTAAGTGGCACAGGCATAACCTTTGTAGAACATGTTTAATCCTTTGGTGGAAAACCTTTACTCCAATCCAAGGTCTTTGAAAGGTATATCAGTATTGGGTAATGCTGCAGACTAGTGCTAGGAGCCTCCACACCTCTGTGCTGCCATGGATAGATCATAATTACAACAAACTGAAGTTCATTTCATTTCTGAATCATATTCCTCACTATTTAAATTTAGTTTTAGATAAATAAAACATCAGAATATATTCAAGTAAGCAGCTGCATCAGCATGCGTAGGCTGCAAAGCAACAAGTGTGAAGGTTTATTCGGGTGGAAGCAGAAGGCTTCACTGCTGAAACGTTGTTTCTTGTTCATATTGTTCAGCATGATTTGTGTTCACAGGTGAAATGTGTGTGGAGACACTCTGCAAAATGGAAAAAGTGAACAGCTTTCAGGTCTTTGATAAATACCCTGGGATATACCTTCTCCTGGTTCATCCTAATGAAACCGTAAGTTGTTCTTTTAATTTAGCAAGTAAAGGGGTTTGAATGCAATATTGCAGTTAAACTTTAAGTATAGCATATTTTTCTTCATTGCAAAGTAATGTAAGCAGTATTACCATTGAAATTGGATTGACCCCCCTCATGTGTATTTGTTGATAATGTGCATTTCAGATAACCTGGTAAGAATCTGTTAGATATTGCAATTTAAAGAATGGTTTATACTAAGTTGACTATTAGAGTTAAGTATCTTCATTGTAAGCAAGTATTGCTTTGTATTTTAACGTCACACAGGTTTTGTCATTTTAATTGCTCAAGGTTTAAAAAACTTTGAACAAAGCAAATAAAACAATTTAATTACTCTGTGTCCCTTTTCTGTCTACTAATGTTTCAGGTGCGCAAATGGGCAATCTGCACTGCGAGGTCTCTGGGGAAGGTGGATCGCGATGACTTCTATGATCTCCAGGAGGTTTTCAGCTGCATGTGTCGTGCTATTGAACTTGACCTCATCTTGAACTCGGACTTATTCAGCTCTTACGTCCGAAAAGAAGGGAAAATGGTTCTGCTTCCACCTCACCTTTATGACTGTTCTAACTACAAAAATTACTGGCTGGGTAAAGCTCTTTTCTCCCATCCCCATTTTTCAGTTATTTTAAACAGAGTTGAACACAAAAAAAATCAATATTTTTATGCCAGTTTCATTCACTACCATATGTCTGTTCATTTGTGGATTGTCTTCATTTTCACATGTAAACTGGCATAACTGCTGTTACAGTTTATCAGGGCGTGTAAATGACTTAATTCAGAAAATCAAAATAGTTCTTTTCCTATAAGACATTAGATGTATGTTCTTTGTTTTTGTTTAAGTGTGAACTAATTTTATCTTCAGGGATCTGCATGCTTTTAACCGTTCTGGATGCACAGGCTATGGACTCCTTGCTTCTGGGCCCTGACAAACAGAATGACCTCATGCAGTCAATTCTTAATGCCATGGAGAAAGAAGAGGAAGGTATAACTCATATAAGACAATGCACTTTTTTGCACCAAAGGGTGCTGGGGAATTTGAAACAAGCTACCTAGCCATCTAGAAAACACTAGATTAGATCCTTGGATCAGTTACCTGCTAACAACCAAATAGAGAAGGCCAAATAGCCTTTTCCTGTTTTCAAACTTTGTGCTTCTGTTAAAAATGTATTAAAGAATTTGATAGCAGTTGTGTGTGCAGTGGATGTTTTCTTCATGATCAATGTAATGTTTTAGGTTATATGCACTTAAGGAGCTTTTTGTTTTGGTGTGGTAAAAGAAAATGTTAAGGTTCCGTAAGTCTCAAAGTCTGTCTCCTTTAAGCCCAATAGAAAAGCGCCAAAATATCATGCAGGGTTCCATAAAAGGATAGAACAAGTTATGCACTATCCTATCTGTGTTTTATCTATATATATCCATTTTAGATTTGGACCGCATGATTTATTTTTTGGAGTTGAGGTAGGTGATTTATAATATGGAAATCCACAAATTATAATTAACCTTGAACCAGACTCTCCAAAAATGTCTTGATTTAATGGACAGTGTGCTTTTACTTTCAATTCTTTGAATCGGGTCTTGGATCATGAAGCTTAAATAGTATCCTTTTGTAATTTCTTCATTTTTAGATGAAAAATTAGATCCATTTTGGCCAGCGCTGCAGTGTTTTATGGTGATCTTGGATCGTCTGGGGTCCAAGGTTTGGGGGAAGCTGATTGATCCAGCTCGGGCCTTCCAGAGAATTACTCGGAGCCGCAGTTACCAGAAAGAGTTAGAAAACCTACGGCAAACCACAAACGGGTATGTTTTATTCTACTTTATTCCTTTTTAAAGCTCACAGTATGCAGTTAGGTACATGTGGAGGAGTGTACGGCACAATGTCTGCTCATCACACAGATTAAAGTTAGTTTATAGGATTTGTGACCTCCAGTATACTGAAAGGGAGGGAGTTGGAATATTCAAATAAAATAGTTATTTACTCCTCATTTTGTTTATTTTGTATCCCACCCTTTAAAAATTGGATCTAATCTCCAGAAGCAGCTTTGAATTAAATAAAAATATTATAAAGTGTTCTCTGGTCTACCATAGTAATATAGTATTTCTTTTGTCTTGGAAGCTTAATAATTTTATGTGATAAAATAAGGAATATATGGTATGGATATGTAAAGTACAATTTGATTGTTCAGTATTGACTGATTGTTTTTGTATACTTTTTCAATTAAGAACAAAAAAATCACTTTTCATTGCACTTTAATCTTTTTTTCTCTTTAAATACCCAGAACCAAAGTTGAATTAGAAGATGCAATGACAACATGTAGTCAGATCATCTATGACTGTAACAAGGAAAAAAGCAAGGTATATTGACTATAGTTATGGTATTATTAATAGTAATAACACTAAGGCTAACTAATCTTTCCAAGATCAAGAAAAAGTTTAATATCCTTAGAAAATCGATTTATTTTTTAAATTTGGCAGCAGGTGTAGTCATCAGGGTATTGACATAGTAGAAAAAAACATAAAATAATTTCCTAAGAGATAACGTTTCATTCCAATTGTAAAGTGGATACCATAATTTAAAAATTGTAAAAGCATGTCTTTTTGTTACTGTTTTTAGTAAGGAATAATCATGTGCCTTATTGTGTTGCAGGATTCTGGTACTAAGACAGCTGTTAATGCTGAAAATTGTGCACACTTGTACGAAGAAATGCATTCTTTGATGAATGTGCTTCAGTCTGATATGGGAAAGGAGATGCGTGTCCACAACAGCACTTTCTTGTGGCTAATTTCTTTTGTCCAGTCTGTGGTGGATCTCAAAGAACTCAGTATCGTCTGTATTGGAGAGATAGTTCATTTTCTGTGTGGAGAAATTAACAATTTCATCAATGGACAGATACAGAAGTGCGATAAAGTAACAGAATTTTTCATCCTTGTTCTCGTTTTCGTCATTGAGCTGCATCTCAACAAAAGCAGCATGAATATTTTGAATTACAGCAGCTCGATCTGGGTAGACGTGATTGTGAACTGTGCGGTGTTGTCCGTTTCAGCTTTTAGTGCCAGTTCAGATAGCTGTACTGCCAGAAAATCTTCCACTTCATCTTTGAGGACATTGTCCTGGCACCCCCAAGTGAGCAATGTGGTTCCTCAAGCATGTGTTCAAATAATACGTTCCCTCCTGAAAGAGGGGTGCAAACTGTCTGTAGAAAGACCAAGCAAATATTTTCTTGACTTGCTGAACAAACATTTGCGTGAGACTGCTTACAGAGAATGGAGACTCAGCAGCTCACAGTTAAAGAACCTACAGTTGTGTTTAAGGCAGCTTGTTGCAAACCTTAATGGAAAGGAAGACTCACCTGGCTCAGGCACAAACAGCGGAGATGATATGAAATATCCCATTGCTTCCATCAAGCAGGAGAGAGTGGAAGAATGGGATGGCTGTGAAAACCAAGATAATGGGATGACATCTACGTCCAATACATGTGAGAGAAACACAGGGCTTGGGGTCTTACATCAAAACTATCCCTTGAAACAGGAAGTCCCATGGGATGGTGAGGACTGTGGTCAGCTTGCCTCAGGTATACACCCCAATGTTGGCGATAGAAGCTTTAAAACTGACCTGCAAGACCAATACCAGCTACCCTTGAAAAAGGAAAGAACCTCTCCTGTGCACATGTGTTCAGATTCAAATAAGTCAAAGATTTCATACTCATTTAAGAGTGAGATGCCTGATTCAGTAAGGTCGGATGACCTGAAATCTGAGCAAAATAATGGCCCTTTATGTAAAATTTCTGAAGTTATCTCCTGTCCTTCATCCGCAAATGATCAGAAAGATGATGTATCTTTTGTTAGCAAAAAGAACGAGGGGGGACAAAAATTGTCCACTGAAGAATGTGCTTCTGGATCCAAAAGGCCTTCAGAACGTATTTCAAAATATGAGGCAAGTTCAGGTGGTCCACATATTTCTAACGTTAAATACGGTGAATCGGAGAGCAGCGATGATGATGATGATGATGATGTTCCTCTTACAGTCATAATGTCTAATTTGCACAAAACAACAAGTTTGTATAAGACATTAAAAAACAGCATGCAATTAACCGATCCCCAAACTGACAGAGATGTTAATTTGCAGTCTTCAACTGCGAGTTCAGAGAGTACTTCCTTCCCTTCTAATTCAAACAAGGAGTATTCAGTGTCACGTGACAGGATAGAAAGGAGAGTGAAGTGTAATGCCAGAAGTGGGCAGGCATTAGAGAATCAGGATGTAGTGATTTTGGAACCTGATACAGACAGTGGTGCAGTGATTGTAATTTCTGATTCAGAGTCTGCCAAAGATGATAATGAGACACCGCATGCCAACAGTAAAGAAACGTGTAGCAACTTCAAGGCTCAAGAAATGACCATAAAGTGTGAACATTCAAAATCTATAGATTTGATGAATGATGTTTCTAAAAGTGCAAACAATGGAGGTACCGACTGTGGTTTCAACGAATATGATTCTCAGCTGTTTGAATTTGAAACTGAAGAGAAGGTGTTTTCTGCCTGGGAGGACCCAGAAATCAGTACTGTTGTAGGAGATACAGAAAATAAAGATGCCTCAAATGAACTACCGTTTCTTCATAGCAGTGAAGACTTAAATGACCTGTGTAATGACTGGGGTTATGAAACAGATTTTATTCCAGATGATTACATTCATAAAGCATCAGAATACGCAGAGGAATTGATAAAAAAACAGCAGATATCTGAGATATCCGAGGACTGCATTGAAAAAGATCCTGAAAAAGAGCCGACAACTTCATCATTTAATAATGACACGAAAGAACCTCCTTGTCGAATTGCTGGTGAAAATGACGACCAGTCCCCGATATCCTTGTTAAAGAAAACTCTCAGCAAAAAGCTTGCCGAAAAACGGGCTTCTTCAGGAGCTAGCATCTCTAATGTGACAAAGGATTTAGGTACATATTCTAAGAAAGGCACAAATGGCAGGTCCTTAAAGAAGCCCAAAGAAACCTCTTCCTCAAGCAAAAATAACTTCAAAAAAGCAACAACCACGCTGCCTTTGAAGGTAACAGGTCTGCCCAAGGTTCATTCACCTTCTTCTTTAAAGCCAGCTATAATAACCCCCAAAAAAGTGCGACAGCAGCCAGAGCCCAATTCCACTGCAGAAAAACTGGGCTTGAAGAAGAGAGAGCGTAAAGCTTTTGATCTTTCACAGAGATCTTTAGACTGTGTAGCTCAGCTAAGAAACTATGGACAGCGTTTCCGTATTGAGAATGAAACGCGCAAGTATAGGACCACAAAATCTTCACTACCTAGCCGACAGAAACAGATTCCCAAAAACAAAAGAAAGATGCTTGCTTCTCAGGATCTTCAATATTTCCGTCTAAGTAGGGGTAAAGCAACAAACATTAACAGGGATGGTACATCTGACCCGATTTTGGGCAAGAGAGCTAAGATATGCTCTTCATCCATCACACAGAAAAAAAGTAGTGGGCTGATAGACAGCCTGAAGGCGAAAGAAAATAAGCAGTTGGCTAAGGAAGAAAAAGATGTAATCTCTCCAAAAGCTTCAGCTGCAAAGACTGGTTGTAGTGATGGTGATGCTGGTGGCAATAAGTTATTTTTTCTGTCATCACTGCCCATTCCTCAAGTAGCTGAAAGCGATCAACTAGAAAGAAACTGTGATTTAACATCCAAAGAAATCCCAGAAGTTTCAAGCACAACTTGCAGTGCAAATGAACTGGGTGTTTTTGCCCAATTAAATACTGACCTGCCACAGGAGGTAGCTGGTCAACCACGAAAGCATGAATTCAAGTGTGACAGGGTGGTTGATGATGATGATGATGACGACGACGACAACATGTACCTCACACAGATGGATCCTGTGGATATGGAATTGTGTCCAGAATTGGACAATGCGGATAATTTTGCTCTTACACAGAGGGACCCTGTGGACATGGAAATTGATGAAAGTGAAAGCCAGGTTTGTAAAGATGATTCAGGAAAGGTGGATAGCATTAGGGAAGGGCAAGTAGCTCATTCTTCTTGGGCCGACACATATGCTTCGGGGAGTGTTGAGAAATCAGTAACATCGGAACAGAAAGACGATCACGTCTTCTTGAAGCCAGGTATTCCATCCCCGTACCTGAAACAGGCAAAGCCTTCCACGACTAAAATATATGCACAGAGCTCCAGGAATGCTAACTTGGCTCAGGAGATGGAGAAAACCTCCAAGCCATTGCCAGCTGCTTTAAAGATCAGGGCTGTCCGCCCGCCACCGCCTCTCAGGAGGTCTAGCATGCCGCCACCTGAAAGCAGATCACCTCTGCAGCCCAAGACCCCTGTTACCCCCAGTTCTAATCCACCGGAGAGCCGCATTGTTGCTTACAAACCACGAGTTCCTGTGTGTACACCACATGAAAGGACAGATTCTTCAACAACCAAGAAGCCTCCTCACTCTGCCTCCAGCTTCAGATTTAATCAGAATGATATGATTCAGCAGATGCTGAAATGGAACTATGAGATGTTTTGTAATTATGCCCAGTTTGGAACACCAGATGACCTCTGCTCTTTTCCATTAAGAGAAGTCCCCACCAACTTTACATCTTTTGAGGACTATTTTACTACCTTCTATCCTTTGCTGATGGTCAATGCCTTTGAAGAGGTATGTCTTTGGCCTTAAGGTTTGTTATTTAGCACTTAAGGAGCGATTGACTAATTAGTGAATAGTTGAATATTTTGTACTATAGCAGGAATAAGAAAACAAGTGGAAATTCAAAATATTTCCTTCGAAATGTTTCAAGGCCAGAGACTCCTGTTTAACATAATGTGTGTTTAATATGATAATATATAATATAGTTGTTGCAGGAAAAATATTAAAAGGCTTTTAAACGGCAAAGACTAAGATTGGGATTTGTTAGTAGAATCTGTAGTAGTGTCTTACTGCAATGTTCCAACATACAGTACCAACAATCATACTGCAGTTTGAACTTCACAAGAATTAAAAATGAGCGGTTTTGAAAAAATCTAAAATGAAGGTGAAAAGGTTCTGAAAACATTGAAATTTATTTAATTTTTAAATTTATCAGCCTTCTTTAATGAGGAAAATGCTTCAATAATACACTGCTTTTGTTTCCTCATTGTCTGTGTTGCATTTTTTACAGCTTGTAAACAATTGGAGACAATCGAAAAGCACAATTAGAAATTCATTGAGACCGGTTGCTGTTGAATATCCCAATGGAGTTTCCAATGCTACCTTCACAGGTAAAGTAATAAAAAAAACTGTGGAACAGGTACATGTGGTGCAGAACTGTGAAATATTTGTATTGTGTATTACCTTGTAGCCTGCTTTAAACACACTGGGATATTGTGTATTGTAGGATTTGGGAAGGTTAGGGATTGTGTATAATTTCTAAGATTATATTACAGCATGAAAATCAGTGGTTTATTCTTTTTAACCACAGCCAGAGTGAACAGTTTGAATTCAGTGAGGGATTTGTATTGATCTCCAGGGTGCTTTGGTGCCTTGGTGACGCAAAAATCGTGCTGTTGAAAAAACAGTTTAATCGTTAGGTGTTGCTGTAGTCCTGGGTAGTTTTCTTCATTTATGAATCTTAATATTAGCATTTTTTGTTTTTAATTTAGCCTCACTTACTAGGTCTGAGGTGGACCGACAGCTATATCCTAAAGAGGAACACTTGGTTTGTCTGTGGCTGCACCAGCATACTAACATGTATGCAAATGAGGATAGTGAAATGTTGGAACCCATTCCAAGCATTGGCTATGTCTTACGAGCAAACATTTCTCATGGAGGTAAGCAATGAACATTTCTTTATATACAAGCAAGATTCTTTTTTTAAATTCAGTACATTTTTCAATAGTTTATCCTAATCTGTTAACTTAAACATATAATGATTACATGCTACTCATTAATTTTAATAAAAGCTTCAACTTTGTTATTATTACTATTACAGATCGCAACAGTGATCATTAATTCCAGAGTCTGGTTTGGACTTTGTTTTGTGTAATTTGATGCAGTGTATTCAAGTGTTATATTTTCTGTACTAAGTGCTATTCAGTTCAGTTATCAGTTTTCTTTTTCCCTTAATTTTTAGGGGACACTCCAACCCTTACACTCACTATACAGACTCAAGTGAGTTTTTCACTTCAGAAGCTGCCTGTGATGTGTGAGGTGATAGGATCACTCATCAGCACTATTCGGGGGTTTAAAGGTTTGAGCATGCTGAGAAACAGCTTGATGGCCAGACCTCTACTCTCACCCAATGCTGCTTACTTTAGTTTTGGAGAACAGAAGAATGTCTGTCACATGCCTGTGAGTATTAATTAATTTCTATTAGCCTTTGTCTGTTAGCTTTTATATTCAGTTTTTCTGTTTTTTGGTAGTGCAATGTCGAAAGTTAAATATCAGACTTAACCTTAATGTGGAGACTGGTAATTTAACATACAGTGCCCTCCAAAAGTATTGGGACAAAAACCTAAAACTGACATTTCCCTATTGTATTCACAAGAAATTGAAATTCCCGTAAGTCCAGAGTTCAGAGGGTCACCTTTTATTTTTAGGATATATTTTGCAAACAGAAAAATATACTACCCAAGCATACTAGATGACCATAAGTATTGGGACAGTTAATTTAAAGCAAATTAAAGAAGTGAAAAAGTCAGTATTTTGTTGCAAATCCCTTGCTTGCAATAACTGCGTCACGTTGTCATCGCCAAACGTTTTGGTTCTCCACTTGAGATGCTTTGCCAGGCTTTAACTGCAGCCTCTTTAACTTGTTGCTTGTTGGTCAGGCTTTCTGCCTTCAATCTCTTTTTGAACAAATGAAATGCATGCTCAGTTGGTTTCAGATCTAGTGATTGACTTGGCCAGTTTAAAGTGTTCCACTTTTTCAGTCCGATGAACTCCTGTGTTTCGGGTCATTGTCCTGCATAATGAACTGCAGCCCAATAAATCTGGTGCCATGTTGTCTTACATTTTCAGACAAGATCTATTTGTACATCTCTAAATTAATCCTACTGCCGCCATCTTCAGTTAAGTCATCAATAAAGATCATTGAGCCTGTTCTGGAGACAGCCATACATA
The DNA here is from genome assembly GCF_059453375.1 of Lepisosteus platostomus. NCBI lineage: Eukaryota > Metazoa > Chordata > Actinopteri > Semionotiformes > Lepisosteidae > Lepisosteus > Lepisosteus platostomus. The sequence goes on along the minus strand of NC_142631.1, from coordinate 10,065,833 downwards.
CCCAAGCCATGAGACTCCCTCCACTGTGCTTTACTGAAGAGGGGGTATGCTTATGGTCATTGGCTGTTCCTGTTTTTCTCCACACTTTAGGCTTTCCATCACTTTGTTGACCGATGTTTATTGTGGTCTCATCTATCCATAAAACCTTGTTCCACTATGTATTGTGGAACAATTAGGTATTTTTTTGCACATTCCAATCACACTCTTCTGTTCTTGCTTCTGAATTTTTCTTGGTGAAGTCTTCTGTGGATTGTGGTACTTGAGATTTGCACCCCCGCACTCTGGAGATTATTTTTGATATCACTAACAGTAATTGTTTGTTTTTTTTCTTTTCACTTAGAAATATTTTTCTGTCACTGCGTGTGTCTTTTTGGACACCCTGTTCTCTGCCTGTTCTTGACTCCTCTAGTTGTTCCCTTTTTCTTAAGAACATTCCAGATTGTTGATTTTGCAATGCCAAGAGTCTTAATATCTCTGATGGTCATTATCTTTCCTCTCATTTTCAAAATGGTCTCCTTTTCCGTCATAGTGAGTTCTCTGGTTTGCATGTTGGTTTTTGCTGATTAATTCCATGCGAAAGACTTGAAAAGCAGTTTCAAAAGACCTCAACCATGCCTAGACCTTCACAGCTCTTTTATGTGTGCGAAATGTATGTGAAACACTTGTAAACCTGTTGGTCCCAATAATTATGCTCATCTAAAATGTTGGGGTACATGGAAGACATTTATGCATAAGAAAAATTACCCATAGATAAAGAGGATATTCTCTGCATTTGTTTCCAATTCATCTTGTGATTCGAAATCCAAATGCCCCGAGCATACGGCTATAATGGGGTAATTTAAGCTCTTGTCCCAGAATGTTTGGAGGGCACTGTAGAAATGTTTTTTTTTCTTTGTGTGGAATATAAAAACATGCATACAGGCTTTCTAAGCAGCAAGTCGCTGGTTTTTGGCTGACTAATCTACTGTAAGCATATTTCTGTGAGTAGTAGTATTACTGTAATATTTTTGTTTTTGTAGTTAAGTGCTGTTCAGAGAGTTAGTTGATAATATGTCGAAGTAAATGTTTTATTATGATGTTTTCTTAATACTCATAGGCAGCTGTAACATATAGTTGTAAACCTGTGCTTATCAGATGTTCAGCACCAATTGGACAAGAAGCATATCCCTCGATGGGAGCACCGCAAACCTGCACCCGCCCAGCTGCATGCAGGTTTGCGGTGTGCAGTGTGTTTGACAAGAGCCTAGCTGATATTCCCATCCTGCCCTAGGCGGCAGTCACCAACTGTGTGCCACCACTTGGGGAATCCTGGGCACCGTCGCCTGGGCCATTTGGCTGGCCTTCTGTCCTTTACTTCTGCGATTGTGATTTGAAGGTTTCTGGTTTTTTGAGAACTTGGAAACAAGATTACCTTTCTGTAAAGATTTTTTTACTCTTCTGACTTGTTTTTTTTTTCTGTTAAAAGGAATTCAATACCGATCAAGTAAAGGCCATTAACTGTGCACTTACCATGATAAAAGAGCAGCGAAGGACACCTAAAATCTGTCTTATACAAGGGCCACCTGGAACCGGGAAAACCAGAACCATTGTGGGACTTCTTCAGCGCATTTTTACTGAGGTACAAAAAATGATATAGAAGCTCAAAAGGAGGAGACAAATTTCACTGACTCCTGTTTGCCCCACCTATTTCATTTCCAAATAAGTTAGTCTTGTGCTTTTTGATCATACAAGGAACAGCAACTGAGTATTGTATCTGTATGTGTTGCATTGAGTCAAAGAAATAGCATTTGTTTTTGTTTACAGGATCGGGAGAACCTGATGCCACAGGGGAACAGGATCTTTAAGGGCAGAAAGCCCAGGGTTCTCGTTTGTGCCCCATCAAATGCTGCTGTTGACCATCTTATGAGGAACATCATTGTGGATTTTAAGGGAAAGTGCAGAAATCGTCAAACCCCATTAGGTACAGTGTCATGTTTCTGTGACCGGATATTTGCAGTTTGTTTTGGTTGTGACTTATTAGACAAGAGTGACCACAAAACTATATGTTCTTGTTTGTTTTTTGTTGTACAACTCAGGTAACTGCGGGGATATTAATTTAGTACGCCTTGGGATGGAGAAAGCCATTTCAGATAAACTGTTGGGATTTAGCCTTGATCATCAGATAAAGGTTAAAACAAGTAAGTCCACAAGAATACATTTTCAAACAGTGGAGAAATTATAAAGTAGCAAACAAACGAGACAACTCATCAAGGTTTTTATAATTGTATTAATGGGTGGATTTATTCCAGACCTCATGCTTTACATTCTGTCTTCAATAGCATGGTAAATAAGGCTGTTTTCAGGATTAATAAAATAATACAGTCCTTCACTTATAAGTCTAGCCTAATTTTGAGTTCTAGGTGTATAATTTATTCATTCAGTGTTCATGTGTGTTCTTGTCACTGGACTGCTGAGGAAAATACTATTGTTTTAGAATTGACATTTTATATTATACATGTTATTATTGTGATAGCACAAGTTAATATAAAAATAATAATTCTGATCAGGGTAGTAGCAGTTTTTTGATGCAGAAAACTTGTTTATATTCATTTTATATTTGGTGCTGGAGGCCCTTCGGTTCTGTTAATCGAAAATTTGAGACTTGAGATTAGTCTTTGAATATACTCTTTTTGAATTCTATGAGTGTGTGTAGGTTGTTTGGCTAATCCTGAATGAATGAGACTGAAGCATTTTTCTTCATCTGATTGTACAGAAAAGGGCCAAGAACATGACACTGGAATCCATAGGCGTAAAGAACAGCTTGATCAGGAGCTGGAAAGGGTCTCGAACTTGTTGAGTTCTGTGAATAAGAAAGACATTTTGAAGGTAATGCTCATTTTGTTTGCACAACCATTAAGCATTCCTCTCTGATAAAAATGGTTTGTGAACTACATTTTCTATATCATTTTGTGCAGCTTCAGCGGCTGACAGATGAAAAATTCAAGCTGCTTGAGGAGAGAAAACAGCTAGGACGTATGCTGAGGGAGGTAACCAACCTTTAAAATACTTGTTGACAAGTGTTGTGCTAGCAGAAGCCCTAGCAGGGTGTTCTGATATAGGTTGTATTGGCAATCAGCAATACGTGAATAAGATCAGTTGACAGATGAGTGTTTTTTTCTTTTTGTTTTTACAGACCAAAGTCAAAAAACAAGAAATCCAAACTAAAATTGTGCTGGATGCGCACGTGATCTGTTGCACTCTGAATACCTCTGGGAGCATACTGTTAGAATCTGCCTTCCGGAGGCTAGGGCACGACCCCTTTTGCTGCGTCATAGTGGATGAAGTAAGTATGTAGTCAAGGTGACAACATGAGATTTTTGTGAGAAGCATAACTTTTTTCTCTTTGTGTCCTCATCAAGATGACATAGCTTCCTTAACCTCCTTATGATCAGGCATTAAAACCTCAATAACTTGATAATAAACTGAAACTTTTACTGTAGCAAAGTAGTTCATAAGAAGTATCAAATGTTTTCTCTGTTTTTATTATTTACTAAAAGTGAAGCTACAGGAATTGTTTGGACTTCTCTTTTTTAAGTAGAGTTTTAGTCTCATTAGGGAAAATAGATAAAATCACCAGTACTTCACACTTCTTTTAACCTTTCATGGAAAAAAATCCATTTAATCTATAACATGGTTGTCCCACCATAGTCTTTCAGTGTTTTTGATCTCATTTTTGAATGAATTTGACTTTGAAATATTCCTTTTGTTGTTGCTGTGTGCCTGAAGGCAGGACAAGCCACAGAGACTGAGACTCTGATTCCTCTCATGCATCGCTGTCCTTGTTTGGTCCTGGTTGGAGATCCAGAACAGCTGCCACCCACTGTGGTCTCCCAGGTAATAACTGGTCTTTAAAACAGTACATCAGCCAATCCATTTTAAACTGTCTCATAGAATGCATGCAACACCTTTCTTTCATCTTTAGGGCTTGTTAATTGGCTGCCTTAACCTGCTCTGTCTTTTTCATGTTAATTTCCATTTTTTGTGTAGTGTTGATTATTTTCTGAAAAATCCCTAAATTGATGGAAAAACAGAATTTCTGTAAGAGATATATTTAGTATTTAGTAAAGTATTCCAAGCCATGTTTTCATGCATAGATAATAGGTCATACAGTACAGTACCTCATGATGCTCCTAATTTAATCTCTGAGGCCGAATTTAATGGGACCTCTTCTGCTACTTGGCAGGTCACCAGATTGTAACCCCTTGGCAGCATCAGAATTATAAAGCACTTTATAGAATTGAATTAAGAGCAATTGCTAGCTAGTAATCAGAATGAAATTTTGGGTAGCAGTCTTACACGAAAGTGAATAGAATCAAAGCAGTTACAGAAAGTTAATTCCCTATTTGTATCTTTTGAACCTTTTAGAAAATAAACAGTTAACAATAAATCAAAGGAAATATAAACAATAATAATGTTAATGGAGGACAAGAATAAACCACACATATAAGAAAACCTCACCTTGGAGTAGGTGATTATCTAAATCACCACTACTCTATGATCATGTTTGTTATTGACTTGGGTAAATATGAAAGCAGTAAATTGTGGCCTTAATAATCTGATAGTCCTTGAACAGCTGGGAAAACTCTCATCGTCACTTATTTTTATTTAGAAAGCAAAGGAGAAAGGGTATGACCAGTCACTGATGGCACGTTTATGGAAGTCTCTCCATCGGGAATTGAGGGCGAAACCGCACGTTCCCAATCCTATAATATTTTTGGCCACGCAGTACCGAATGCATCCCGATATCTGTGAGTTTCCCTCCAGATACATCTACGACAGGGCACTGAAAACCGATGGGTAAGAGGATGCTCTCATCCACAGAAATTCTAAATGTTTCATTTGGTAGAGTGCTGCCAGGGTATGGTGGCCATTAGTCTGTAATGTTAAGTAGTTACTAACTCTTGGAAATGCTGCATTTTTTGCTGTCAGCCCAGTAACACATCTACTGCTAACTGACAGATTGGCCTTTTCTACACTGACAACCACAGCACAATGTTTTAAAGGGGAACTGCAATGGTATTTTTATATTTCAGGTTTAGAAAGAATCTGCATTGATTAGTGCATTTCAAACCACAAGTGAAAGTAAAATATACACAGTAACGTTTAAGACCTCCAATTGACATCACAAAATAGACAGATTTTTCAGGTATGGGCAGCGTAATAGTGCCGTCATTATGTGTGATTCAGAACAAGGTAACACAACTATTGGTGGCTTGAAGTGGCCCTATTATATTGTATTCAAAAGCCTGCTTGTTTACATCTCTTAATCCAATAGGAGTATTGCTCTTGAGCTCAAGACAGTTTTGTTAACAAATGCTACATGTTAAGTTTACATGCAGATAACATTGGAACATTTCTGAAGTGAAATGTCTGCTGCACAACTTATCCATACTTATTCACTTGTACGTCGCATTACATTAGTCATTACAGTGACTAGTGAGTAGGAAGGGCCTCCTCACATCACAATTCTTGAGAACTCTTGCTCTCGACCCTCGTAAGACAAGTAGTTTGAGACATCATGGCTGCCTTTCAGTACTTTCACAAACTTTGCGATTTTGTGCTTAATTAATCATATGTAAAATTTTGCAGTACCATCAATTAATTTTGTTACTGAAATTTAATAACCGGTCTGAGAAACTAGGACTGCAGTTCTCCTTTAATACAGTTGCTAACTTCAATCCAGATTTCTGTAAAAGGACATAACACCAAACCATGTCATATACTCAATTATCAGTAAATCAATAATTCCTACTATTCAGTCACAAAAATGGTATGCGCAGTACTATCTAACACCACGATACCAGTGGAATAGTGTCAGATTTGATTTAAATGCTACATTTTAATCCTCATATGTACTCTAGATATATTGGGACAGTCCATCTCCAATTTAGTCTAGAAGTAAAATTAGATGGATTCAAAGAAAAATGGGCTGCCAGTTCAGTGCTCTATGAAATGCTGGACAATACTGTACTTTCTATAATGGCCAATTTTCTGTTGCAGTATGATCTTGAAATTGCAGTCTGCCAGTTTGTTTGCTAGTAACATTTGCAATTTCTTACTAAGATAAAATCATCAGGGAAAAAAAATAATCCTTCTGTTTGAGAATCATTCTCACTTAAGAGTTAGAAGAAATAACTTTGATTTACACTTCATTGCAGCGAAACTGCAGAAAAGAGGTGTGGAATAAGTTGGCCTTTCCAGCCATACATTCTCTTTGACGTGACGGATGGCTTCGAGACAAGAAACGAGGAGTACGTGAGATTTTGGGAGGGCATGAAGTCATTTGCTTGTTTACTTTGACTTGGATTAAATCAAAGTGTTGATTTATCTCCCAGCTTCAGATTACAAACCCGGTTATTTGTAATGGCTCTGTTTGCCAAATGTGACTTTCTACTCAAGGAAAATCCTCTATTTAGTCGAAAGTTTGTAATTTGTGATTGACAGCTTCAGTTTGTTTTCAAACTGTTGCTTTCATTTTTTTCTGATAGTGCCTGAAAAATATTTGAATTACTTTTCATGATGTTTAAAAACCCACCAAAGGAGTTTCTGTGTGGCTTAAACAGTAAAGGTGCCAGCTACAGGCATAAATTGTGTCCTTAACATTACTAGTTCTCTCCTGGGCCATGTTACTGGTGAACTGGGACCAAGATTCACCAACTGCCAGTGCACTATAGACTGAACACTGGCTAGGATGGTTTGTGATTAATCAGGCAGAAAGTCTTGGCTTTGTGGCAACCAGCAGTTCCTGTGGTCTGCTGTAATGGGAGATACCCTGCTTCTCCAACAGAGGCTGACATTCCCATTGTATATTTAAAGCAGTTCAGGAAGAGAAAGTGCTATAGAAATGCAAGCAATTATTGTGTAAGAAAAATGTGTGTCTCATTCTTTTCTAAGTGGTACAGAACTTGCAGTTTCAAAATTAAATGTTCTGTGGTCTGAGTGCAACATACATGTCAGCATGTGCTCCAGAGTGTGATAAAAACAAGGTTTTGACCATCTATTTCACCTGTGTAAATGACGGCCGTGTTTGCTTTAATTGCAGGGTCTTGTATCTGAAATGTTTGAATATTATTTTATTTTTGCTGTTCCAGATACTTGCAAAGGTCTGTTTTGCCTAATCATTAAAAGACAATTAATTGCAATTGTTTTTGTTTTGTAATTTCAGCTCTTTCAGTAACCTTCAAGAGGTGAAGCTTGTAATTCGTCTGATCAAGCTGATCTTTGAGAAGCAGGTCACCCGAGTAGGGGTTATCACTCCCTACAGTGCACAAAAGCAAAAAATCAAGGAGTACATCAACAAAGAGCAAAAACTGGACACAAACAAACATTTCCAGTAAGAATAAATAACTAATAATCTGAATAGCTGACAGGTTCATTATTTATAGATTTCTGGGACTTTAATCATCAGAATGGTATTACATTCTGAAGCAAAAGCAAATGTTATTAGTGGTCGTTGTAAAGTTATTAATGTTTTTTTACATTTTTATCAATCGGGTACAGAATAATTATATGTGGTCTGATGTTGTAAAATGTTTACCTATGTTTTCCAGGTCTGTAGAAGTGGACACTATAGATGGCTTTCAGGGTTGTGAAAAGGACTGTATTATAGTGTCTTGTGTCAGAGCCTGTAGCACACAGGGCTCTATTGGGTGAGTGACATCATACAGATGTTTCTTAAGAACTAAACCTGCTGTTTTTGCTGCTGAGGTCTGGAGGATGATTCAAATAGGAATCAGGTCAGTGAGACGAGCCATGACATATAGTTTCCCTCCTTAAGAATATTCCCCTGTCGTTTTCAATCATGAAGGAGCATTTCAGCATTTCTAGAACATCTAACTGTACATGGCTGTTCTTACAGATTATTATCTTATCTGATTATTATCTTACAGAATGCGTTTACTTATATCAGTGTGAATTAGCATATATTTTTTAACCATATTACTTTTCTTTGCAGATTTATGGGAAATCGTCAGCGGTTAAATGTAACAATTACACGAGCAAAATTCAGCCTCTTCATTTTGGGCCATCTAAGGACTCTCACGGTAGGTCTGAATGCTTCCTTCCAGTGGTGAATATTAAATTACTTTAAAACAAGTTGGTGAAGTTCCTCAACAATATCTAACAGCTGGGGTGTTCTTTGGAATTCGGGTATACTTGGAAATTCTTAAATGTCATTTGATCTCTGCTTGTAGGAACATAAAGACTGGGAAGCGCTTATACAGGATGCTGGTAAAAGAGGCACCATAATAAAGACGAGGGAGAAGGACTATAATGCGGATGCCAGGAAGATCTTTAAGCCTGAACCAGGGTTTTTAAGAAGTTTCTCCTTTCCACCAAAAGATTCTTCCTTGCTACCTAAGACAAGTACACCAACTGACAATCGCAGGATGAGCGCTGACAAATCATCAATGGTTAAGAACTCCAACTTGCCAGCTGCACGGTCGACAGCAACAGTAAGCAGATCTCAAACCTCAGATTCTTCAACAGCTGGGTTTCATGCTCCGGAAAAACCTGCAGCTCCTGCCCAACTTCCAGGAAAACCTTCAACGTCAGGTAGACCGAGAGACCCTCGTCTGGCCAGTCGGAGTGCTCATATCCAGCAACCTCGGTCTACATTGGCTAAGAGCTCAGTCCCATCTCATCCACAAAGCAGAGTATACGGGAACTATGGGCAAAGTTCAGCTCCTTCTGACTGCAGAACGAGTGCTGCTGGCAGAAGCTCAACAAGCTGCTCGGCACAGAACTCTTCAGCGTCACGTCCCTCCTGGTGCAAGGACAGGGACGAGGACAAGGACTACAGAACGCCCTGCCCAAGTCGATATGACAGACCACCTCCGAAAAGATCGTCAGATCCAAGATGGTCCTCTTCACTGGAAAAGCACAGAAAGTCCTGACTGTTAATATTGTTCTAATTGTAATTAGGTCTGGACTACATGAGGGACAAAATGGCCCTGACTGCTGCAGTCATTCTTTCCAGCTGTGGACTGGAAGTGGGATGGAACTGCTCCATTTATTTTTTTTTCATTAAAGGGTTCATAGTACTAACATGTAAATGATGACTTTTTGAGATGTCCTTTAACAAGATCTTGAAGCATCCATTTCGTTTTAAAATGGTCTTCCTCATCCCTTGTAGTTAATGGCTAGAACAAGTGTCTTGTTAAAAAAAATCAAGCCACTTCAACAGTTCAAAACTCAGTTTGTTTTCACTCTCCTCTGTCCTTTAAAACCTTTATAAATAAGCCAGTCTAAGTTTTTTGTTTTGTTGATTTTTTTTTTTGGTGTACAGAATTTTATTTTAATGCTGGTAGATGTTGAATAGTCCTGCTGCTACTAATTTGAAATTTAAAACTGAAAAGTGCTCAAGTTCTCTCCAGTTTCAATGCCAACCGTTTTGTTTCTATCCATTTAGAACCTATCCACGTTTAATTCAAGCATTCAACCTAAAGGATTTAATGTTTATGATCTTCAATTAATAAATACACAATAAATAATAAATAATATAATAGCTTAGTCAAGGAACAGACCTAATTGTAGCTGTCAGCACTATGAATTTAGTAACCACAATATTCCAATATCCAACTGAAGCACGAGGTAGTTAACTCTGGTTATGAAGGACCTCTTTTCATCATGGTTTGTGAGTCACTCTTAAATGATCAATTTGTAAAAAAGTAGACCACAATTACATTTTCACCACTGAAGAAGGTACGGTAAAGTAGTTTGGACACCAAGGGAAGTGACAACACTAACAATCTTTATTTTTTAATGACTGCCTTTGGGTATCCCTCTCTTAATTGAACCACATAGGATAAACTGACCAATACTCTGTTTGAAGTCTCACAGATTGATGATTTAAGGGAATAAGACTGATTATGCTGTCTGGACTGTAGCTCTTCGGGACCAGAGCTAGCTTCCTTGATCTAAAGCATTCAGTATGAATCCTATCATTTATTTCATATTCCAAGAGCAGTAAACTATCCTGCTCACCACAGGAGACCTCCCTTTCAGTTGTCAGAATGTAAATCTTGGATTTTTTTTTATTTTCCACTACAGTGCATTGCCTCTTACCTTCGTGTACCCCAAAGTAATGCAGCAACTTTCATTTTTTTGCTGTCATATGCCTGTTTTCTATGTGTAGTCCTATCAGCCATTTTATCTGTGGCTTTGTACCACTCATAAAAAGTGACATAAGAGAACATATTTCATTTCAATACAGAAGAATTGCATTAGCGATACCATGGCATGTGGATGCTTAAAATCGTACAGACTTACACTTAAAAAGTGTTGAATTTCTCACCATCTATTAATATTTAATACTTTATGGCTATGTAATCTGAAGTCAAATTGAGTATTTTTTCGGATGCTGCAGCTTTTTACTTGGAAGAAGGGAGAAAATTTCGGCAGTCACTGGTGAGCTTTAAACTTATTCTTGATAGGTGGATATATGTTTGACAAGTACGTGGACAATGAAAGCCCTGATTTCAGTAAGAGCTTTGGTTCCTAATGTAAATGTCTGGTTTGTACAGATAACACCAGACCCTGCAGGAGCTGAAGTGTTTATATTGATATGCGTTTGATTTAAAAAGCTTTAAGTAAGTCTTTTACAGTTTTAAAAATGCTTAAAATATAATTTTTCCACCTACAAAAACATATTCATTGTTTATCAGTTGTTAAAGAATAGGGTCTAATGATGCCCAACTACATTTGCAGAGCTGTCAAGAGATCTGTGATTTCAGTATCTTTGGGTTGTGCTTTTTTTGGTAGCTATGCTCCATTTAGCTAGTTATGTTTAATTCACTTTCAGCCACATGCATTTTTCAAACCACTTGAGCATCGTCACAACCCATCTGACCTGCTGCCATGACTGACAAGCCTGGTTCTAACATAATTGTTAATCCTCTGGCACAAAACCTGGCAGCTCCCGATTGTCCTTTCTGAGTCTGAACTTCAGATTCTCTTTTCTTTATATTATCATCACCCCACTGTTATCAAAGCCTTTATGTATCATGTCGTACTTGTCTCTATAAGATATAGAGGATGTGTTAGGGTTACATCCTGAAAATGGGAAGAATGTAATTCAGGACATATAAATGTGGTTGCATTTGTTTTTAGATGCCTGAAGTCTCTGAATTGCGCTAAGACCTTTTATTATTTTATCTCATAAATGGAGACTATGCAAACTGGGTAGAAGCAATTGATGCCAGAGATTAAAATGTCTTTTGTTGGCTTTTGTGTTTTTTATTTTTTTCTGAAAGGAAGAGCTCTTCTGGCTATTTTTTGTCAGAAAAAATGTTTTCAAAAACAATTATCCGTTGATAACTGATTACCATCATACCCGTCGCCATTGATATGCTTTACTTCGGTTTATCCATTTTAAGTCTGCAGTAAAAATCCTAGCTGTTGCTTGATTTAGGTTAGCCATAAAAGGCAATTTTTACTTTTGTCTTAAATATATTTCCTACCTGACAAAGGCTATGAGAAAATCAGAAATAGTTGCTTATTTTTTAAACAGTAAATATTACTGATTTGAAAGTATGATCGATAGAGAACAACTTCTATATACAGCCAGAGCAGAAAGCGTGGGCTTTTTCGTTTTTGCTACCATAAAAGGCACTGGGTAGTAAAATACATGATCAAGGTGTGGTGACCTGAGCAATGAGTGTAATTGTGAACTTCCATTTATAAATACTGCTTTTGTGTTCTGGTGGGAAAAAAAAAATCCCCTGCTTGATCTCGGTTTCCATACACCTTTCTTATGCAGTTGACATTCCTCACCAGGAGCTAACTGTTTGAAAAAAGGTGACGTATGAAGTATGATTAGGTGTAAGGTTTAATTCAGAAATTAGTAAATCAAGCAAGTGTCTTGAGAGTTATTTAATTGGTATCATATCAGGATTTTTGTACCACAAAAAATAGTTTAATCAAAGCTATGGAAGGAGTCAGTGAATGAAGCATTGTCTGTTTTATGGCTAATACTGATTTTAATGCCCCAGTTATGTGCTTTTGGCTTGCTTTCGTCTTGGCCTGTCCAGTGTAGATCTCACCCAAACAAGTCAAGTTTGATCATGTCAAAAAACAGCCCCAATTCCACATCTTTGTTTAACAGAATCTGTACATATCCATGATGCTTCCATGTAATCTTCAGTAATTCTAATATATTTCATTAAATGTCATGTGTATTTTCAACAACTGTTAAAATATATTTTTAGTTTTTATATTTTTCTACTAAGAAAGCAATTTAATACTGGATGCTTGGTGTCAAATACTTACCTCTGCTTGTCTCAATTACAATAAGGCTCTCAGTCAATAAAGTACTTAATTTGATTTACCTTACTGTAGTATACTGTATGTCTGCAATGCAAATGGAACTTATCTTTGTTATTTTTCTTAATGCAGAGCATCAAGACCTGTAGAACACTGGTGTCTGGCTTTTATTCCAGTTAAATACAGATTTCCTCATTTTAGTATCAATTAAATTAAAACATGTTTAATTGCTCCTAAAGTTTGTTCTGTCACAGATATTAAATTAACAACTAAAGCTTTGTTAACTTCATATACTATTTATATTGTATATGTATATAGAGTATGTACATCAATGCAAGTTTAATTTAATGGTTAAAATCCAGCAAATTCTTGCTCTAATGAAGGTGTAGATTTGTTCTGTAAGCTCATTTGGAAGAAACAGCAGAAACAAGATACAACTGGGAGGCAGATGTTGCCACAAAGTAAAATGTTGTTTGTACTTACGGTGGGTGGGTCTGAGTTTTGACTTAATTCAGGCCTGGTTGCTGGAGCAGTTGGCCTTAACAAGATGAATATACAATGTTTACTGGTTATCTTTTGTCATGTGGCGATGCTTTAACTGTGCCTTTGACCAATCTGATTTCCTAGTTAAAAGCATTAAAACAGTTTGGCTTTATCAGTTCCTCCAGCAACGTTTACAGCCAGGTGATGCAGATCATTTATCCCAGCTCCTGTGGAACTCATTTTTCAGTCCTGCAATTTACTGATATGTGTGCATACAGTACAGTTGCATATTTACTTTCATCATTTCTTGAACGAGATTTCCAGCAGTATTCTTTTCAAGAGAAATGAGATGTATATAGTGTTCAGTCCTATGAGAAGTTCACTCATTTTGGATGATAGTGATAGAGGTGTACGGCACTGTTGTGCAGTCGTTAGTGTTGGTGCCTTGCAGCGCTAGGGACCTGTGTGCTACAGTTGTATGCAAAGGTTTTAGGCACTCCTGGTCAAATTGCATGTTTCACAGAATCTTTAAGTGAAAAGGATTAACACTACCTCTGCAGGGTACAAACTTAAACATATTTCTGCACATTTTAATGCACAGTTACTATTTATTTTCTGAATTAATGAATGAAGTCAGACAGTACTTTGTAACATCTCCTTTTGCAGAAATCAGCTTCCAGACATTTCTTGTAGCCAGCTGAGAGTTCTCTCCCCTTGCTCTAGGATGTTTTCCCCACTCTTCCTTGCTGAACTCTTCTAGCTCATAAATATTCTTAGGTCACCTTGCACAGCATGTCTGAGATCTCCCCACAGATTTTCAATAATATTTTAGTCTGGGGACTGAGTGGCCATTCTAAAACCTTCATCTTTCAAATCCCGTAAGTATCTCATGGTTGAATTTGAGGTAAATATTGGGGTTTTGAAATGTCATGGTGTCCAAACGTTTGCATACAACTTGTATCTGCGTGGAGTTTTTAATATGTTCTTGTGTTGACATGGATTTCCTCTTGGTGCTTCACTTTCCTCTCACAGTCCAAAGACATACTGGTAGGTTAATTGGCTCCTGGGAAAATTGGCCCTGGCGTGAGTGTGTGTGCCCTGCAGTGGACTGGCATCCTGTCCAGGGTGTATCCTGCCTTGTCCCCATTGCTTGCTGGGATAGACTCCAGCTCCACCACCATCTTGTGTTGGATAAAGAGGTTAGAAGAAGGATGGATGAGAAAAGTACTATATTCATATGCTCTGTTCTCCTATATTATAGGGCAAGGGATATATTTGGCTACATTGTAGTCAAGTAGCTGATTTTTTCAAATGAACTATCTTGTAACAGACACCAAAAATGGAGAACACTACAATACTGAGGGTAGACCTTTAGTTTTTTTTAGACCACTGGGTGGTACTTTTCTTTGATAGGTTATCCCAAACCAGTTCACCAATTTGATAACGTGGTTCTTTGAGCTGTATTGTAACGCATACGGCCACCATTGCAGGTTGTTCGAGCCTTGAGGCTGATGGGAGATTTCCCTTTGGCTCAAGTGGCTGGGTCCCTGTTGAATGATGCTGGAGGCCCGGGTTCGAGTCCCCGACGGTAGGGGGCCGACCTGAGGCGGCAGAGGCGAGGGCGCATACCCACGTGAACCCCGAAGCATTACAGTACGAAGTGTGGAAAGTGGAAAGGATAGATATGTTTTTAAAATATTTTAGTTACTGATGCAATATGTTTCTTATTAATATTTTTATCTGGGTTTTACAGTCAAGCTGGTAAAATAATTGACACTACAAGCATGAAAAGAATAAGCAAATAACAGTCACATTTACTGTTGAGATTTACAGTGTAATAAAATGCCCATCTTGGATTTTTATTTTTTTAATGATAACGTTTACTTGGAACAAAAATAACAATTTCTACAAAAAATATTCAAACAATGTATATATTCAAACAGTATATAATAGTAATATATTATATTTCTTTATTTGGATAAGTAATATTCTGTGTTTGCGTCCTAAATGCCGTGAAAAACACTGTTCACAATCGGGAAGGATACAAACACAGAGCTGGATTTTTCTTTTCTCTTCCCAACTTCAGACAACATGACCCCTTTAGACCACGGATGAAATGAACCAATATTGCGGAAAATAAAATGTGGAAACGATTTTTGTTTCGAAAAACCTGGCTATTTTTTTTAATAGGCTGCAGCAGCGTTTACAATCCATCTCGGTCCGAAAACTATATGGATAAGTGCAGTATTTAGTGGGGTAGGGAGGGGAAACTTGCAACTACAAGAAGAAAAACACCTCTTTTTTCCCCCGTCTTTCTCTTTTCGTACGTTCTAAGTATTTATTTGGTATGAAAGTCAGTTCAGCACTGACGCTGGCGAGAAAAGTCTCAGATCAGACGTGGGTCTGCGAACCGGTCCTTGCGAGTGGCCCTCTCTTCTGCAGTGTGTTGGTGGACGCAGAGCACCGAGAGGGAGGCGAAGTCCAGTACCGGGAAAGCTCCCCACCCCGTGTTGCGCTCAGTAAGCAGTTAATATGGCCAGCTGGCTTAGCGTGGCGCAGAGCAGGAGGGTGGCGAGGCTGAGGTACGAGGCTGAGGCGGCGTCGCACTCCCCGTTTTCTTTGGCGCACTTGGGCTGCTCGCAGAGGACTCCTGTGAAGCCGGGAAAGCACAGGCACCGCTGGTTCTGGTGGCAGGTCCCCCCGTTCTGACACAGCAAGAACTCCTCGTCGCAGACGTTGGCTGCCGGAGAAGAGGCAAAAGCAGAAGGAAGGCGTCAGCTTCGCGAGAGGAAATGGTGGTGTTCACCTGCTCGTTTCTAGTTCTCCACAAATCAGCGTTAGTCCGGTTTTCCTCAGGGTCAGGATGTTCAGGTCTCTGGGGGTTAATTCAGACGCCTGCTGACTAGAGACATTTGGACACGGATATCTCTGTACATCCTCTACAACCCCAATGTATGAACGGAAGATTGAGGTACTCTATCCCCACAGGATGGAAAATATCCAACATCCTTGTGGCTTGTAAATTAATCTGAGTACACGGACAGTTAATTTTACTTCAGCCAAATCCAGACCAGTTTACTATCCCTAAAGCCCCAGTGAGCTGAGTTGAGGAACACATAGTAACCTCACACTATTAAACAGAAGTGTCTAGTTTTGTTGTAAACCATATTCACTTCACGGTGCTGAAAATCTGCTTACACAGCAAAATCCATTTCTACCAGTTTAATATATTATACCTTAAATAATTTTTAATGTTAATTGTATATTCAAAATGCACCTACATAACGTTTTTGTAACCTGGAGATCCTGCAATGGGTTATTGTGGAGGGCTATCAGAGCATAGATTCATTCACTGTAGTATAGCCATTTCATGTACACTAAACATGTCAACCCAGCATAGTCTTCATTTGAACTTGTGTGCTGTCCTACTGTTTTCCTTTCTAATTCAATAAAACAGTCTAAATACAATCAAGTTAAACATTTGCTGGCACATTCTCCCTTTGGTAAATAGTTTCAGACCCAAAGATACACGTTTACAAACATAATTGAAATGTGGCACTTCGATTTGAAGGAAGAAAAAACACAGTCCACAGTCACTGTTATGGTAGTGACCTCTAATTTAATGGAATTTGCAAAGGCTGTTGGGAAACAGGGTACTCCCATCATTCTTTAATAATTGGTCTCAGGTGGTTTTCATGAGCCATGTGACTCTACAACCACAATCTCAAAAGGTAAGACAGTGGTCTGAATGTGTTTTATTTTTAATCAATTTCAGTCTATTAACAAAATCATCTTTGCTCTGTTATTTTATTCTCCACTATGTTCAGTGTATTGTTAAGATAAATTAGGTTTGATGATAACAGTGCTTACCTTAAAAATGTCATTTTTAAGTTAGTCAAATTTTAACAGCAACGTTCTAACTCCAAACTCTTATAAAATGTGCACAAATTTCAGATCCCTTTCATTTTATTTAGGTGAATATTATGTTTTTTACTTTCATGTGCTTAGATTATAACTAAAACTAATCAAACTTTCATTCACTGTGAATGAATCTTAAAGGGTACCACCTAAACCCAATTGTTTCCTAATTACTTTAGAAACTTCTGTTAACACTATTTTGACAAGCCTCTAACACACTCCTAATGAATGCAATGATAAGGGAACATTCTAAAGAAATGTCACAGGAAGACCCCTTAATGGATTAAGACACTTCTCAGTTAACTCATAGTCTCTACGGTGTTACTGTTTCTAAAAGCACTGCTTTACATCAGAATGTCAGTGAGAACAAGGAGAGGTTAGAGCAGATTTGATCAGTAAGAGAAAATTGAAAAGGCAATTGCAGACTCAAGTAATTACACAAGGAACCAATTGGTGACCAATGATGAGGCAGTTTGTGTAAATCAGACACATGCATCTTGCAGATTACAGGTAAAGTGCTATACAACAGTCCAGTCACATTTATCTGTCACCACAACACAGCGTTTTTAACAACCTGATTGCATTGTCAGTGCAGACAGTAGTTTTGGATTTTGTCGCAAAGCGTCTTTCCTATCTGATTCACCGGAGAAAACACGAGACTGAAAACCAAGAACAGACACTCTGCTGCTTTAGCTTCAAAGCTCGCTTCTGCCACACATTGATTCCTTTGAGTGAGGCTTTTAGACTCCCGCCCATTCTCAAGAAATATTACCATCAGCCAGTCAGTTCCACTGCCCAGAGAGAAAGTTTTACTCCATGTAGCTCCCAATGTGGGTACCGGCACCTGCAACGCCTTCAGCTCTCTGAAGCCCCATCGAGTGTTTCCCTACCCTGCTGCGACTTCTTCCTTGCTGTACTTACGGAAACAGCCCTGCTTCCAGTAGTATCCGGGCTGACAGTCTTCGCATTTCGGCCCAGTTGCACCATCTTTGCACATGCAGTAACCCGTCTCATTGCAGCGGTCGTGTTTGGAGCCCATCAGGTTACAGTTACATTCTACAGAGAGATTAACAGGGCACTGCTTTGGTGCAGAGCAGGGGCAGAAGGATGCCTGGCTAAGAAGCATGCAGTTCCTATTCCAAGGCTCTCCCTCAGCCCTCCACACCCTCCCTCTCTCCCTCTTGGGTGTTGTATCACAGGCCGAGCAGGGCTCATTTCTGCATGTTAGTCAATGAAGAGTAATGATCCTCATTCTTCTCTGTGACCAAACTGCCCACTCCATGGCAAGAAGTTTGCTTAGAGGCGAAAGTTTAATCTATTGGATACAGGGCTTGACATTTACTCTTATAAACATCGTCATGTTTTCTGACAGGAAAAGTCTAGAATTCAAGCCCGGTTTATTCTGTAACAGAAATGGAAAATGTACAAAGACAGCAGCAACATGGCACATCAACACCACAGGGGATGATCTCTTCTGCTCATTTCAGATGCATTTCCTTGAAAACTTAATCTAAAAAGTAACCTTGACAGACTTGTAATCAATCGGAAGTCTTTGAAAAATCCAAATTCATTTTTGACATGAAGATGAAGATAGGCCTATGAAATATGTGATGAGCTATTGCTATTGGGATGTGTTCCACAACAGGTGCATTCAAACATTTAGATCTGACTACCAAAAGCCATTTTTGTGCCAATTGGAATAGAACAAGGCACAAAAATAGATTTAATAATACTACAAATTTAATTTAATTAAATCAAAATCATAGGCAACTGAAATGACCAAACACAATTTTTAGTTTTAATTAGAATTTTGATAAAAAAAAACTGAATTTATCTAAATTGTTCTTTAGGGGCTCATGATACTGGGATGAGTAAAACTGCAAATATTTTGATTTAAATGACTACAATTCTCTTTTCTTATAACTTTATTTGCTTCTTCAGGGGGAACAGAGAAGCTACGATTTAAAAGCTGTAGAGGGTCTTTATTCAAACTGCCATCTTAAAGCCTGTTAGTCTCATCTTGCACAGATCTACCTGGGGATAATATCAAAGGTAAGCTTTTTTTCTTTTCAGCCGCCTTGTTATAATTTCATTGTTAGACTTGCCTACTTGGTAGGCCAGACTATAAGGGTCCTCTGAGTGATTAAGGTTAAAACAGCTACATTATCCCACAGTTTTTCATTTCTACTCCCTTAGTGAAAAGTGGTGCTCAATTCTAAAGCACAGCTATGGTAATTTTAATATGTGTGGGCCAGTGGAAGGCCATTTCTGTTTGGGAACCTAAATGTAATGCCTGTTATGTATTGATATTTTCCCTGTATCAGTTAGGGTTTCCTAATTTTGCTCTTGCTACAACTCCATTGAAGTGGTCTCATTGAAAAGGATAAATGTTTATTTATTTGAATTGAGGGCATCTAATTTAAAGATGAATGTTCTCTAGGCCTCTGCTTGTATTTACTTTACTGTTGACAACAACAGCTGTGGTGAATTTCAGATGGCTTTTTTAAAAATCTCCAATTAGATTTTATCCTACGGAATTTGGTGTTGCTTTTTTGATGTCAACTAATCCTCAATAGCTCAAATTTGGTATACTTATACCGTAGAGCCCAACTTGTGCTTGACAAGATAAAGTTTTTTTGTTTTTTATACTTTATACCCCTAATGAAAATTGAACTTTTTTTTCCCTCTTATTGGATATGACTTGTTTGAGAAATGAATTAGAAATTAAAGATTAATTTACTGCTGATGACCTTTGTGACTCTTGGAGAGGGCAATCATATTTTTTTATATATTGCAGAAAATAGGATAAACACACTGAACCATTCCTTATCTAACAGGAAACTGTTAGGGGACTCATCTAGGTTTTTTGTTTCTCTACCAGTAGAGGTCAGCATAAGGCAACACACTCCTAGTGCTGTTAAATAGGCACAGTTTCATAGTTTTAACTATTACACAGTATCTATGAATTACATATTCTTCCTCTGCTGGGATTTAATTAAATGTTAAATGAAATTTTATTTCAATTAAACATTTTAATTAAATGGTCTAAGCAAGCTTTAGTAAGGTAGTCACTATACCTATTTTTAAACTGGAAATATTAGTTGTAAATAATAAAACAGTAAATAATAGTCTCTAACAATAAATCTTATTTCATTTAAACACCATATCTTTTTGGTTTAAACAATGCCATTTTTATTTAAGTTATTTTATCATGTAATTGTGTTGTTGATTTCATGCTCAGTTTGTGCTCTGCTATGTAAACTCTTGAAAAGCAGTCTTTGCTATTTAAAGCCAAATGGAAATATGCAGTTTATTCTATGTTATTGATTAAATTATAAGAATTTTAGAATACAATTAGACTAAAGTTTTATGTTCTTTTTACATGCCGTATTTCTAATTAAGTGTTTGCAGACACTGAGCTTTATTCAACGAACTCGTTGAGTATTTTAGGCTGTTTCATTATCTGTGGGTTATTTTTGCATTTTCTTTCAATAATCAGTAATTATCAGTTTAAAAACACTTATACGGGGGATGATTTTCACATACAGTACACCAGCAGTTTCACTTTGAAAATAAAGGCATTTTAATAAATCAGCATTATAGATCGAAAGTACATGACTTTCTGAAAACGATAGCATTATACATCACCCTGAACTGCCACAACCCACCAGTTAATCTTCAATTAACTTAAGTTCCAAACCACTGCGCACTCACTTTTCAAAGTGTTCGCTTCTATTCAGCAATGGAGTATCCTGAAGGCTGCATTTTGTCTGACATCACTAAAGTGATGCTGGGAAAATGCTTTTCTCCTGCAGATGTGATTGATGTCACATAAACAGCTGCCTTGAGGTGGAGAACACACTCCTGGACTGAATGGATGCTCACATGTTAAAACTAAGCTCTCAGGGAGATATGGGTCTCATCAGTATGAATTGCCTGCTGCTGATAGGATTATAACATAGAAGCCCTGTTTGGCGAGCAAATCGTAAAGGAAATACAAAGAAGGGGTTTCCCAAGAAGATTGCACAACCTTCCAAAGTTGTTTTATTAATGATATGGAATTTAGCCAACCTTCAAATTCAGAGGATATCTGGACTCACATATTTAAAAATGTGTGCAGAGGGTAGGAAACCATACGAACACTGGGCCGAATATCATACAAGGACAGAGCATTTTGCTTAAAGATGCAGGAGGAAATGTGTGAAACTAATCTACGTTAGTCCAAATATATTGGGGCCTTATTTCCAGGATAGGCTCATGATTAAAGGAGTCAATCTGACTACAGAGAAGACACTAACCCATAGCACCATGGCCTCTAAAGACACTGGATCTTCACTGTTCACACACTTCTTCACTTCTTGGTTAATTGCAGTGATCACATACAGGGTAATAATACAAGACATAATTATTGTCTGTAGGTTAGTACAAGTCAATACAATAAATGGGACCCTGGTTTGCCTACAACTTTGTCAAGAATTCCCCCTGACCCATCTGGAGGATGGTGTTAATGCTATTTCTGTGTCAGTGTGGTGACAGTCCAGTCAGCACTAGTTCTTTAAAAGGCATTGCCTGTGTATTGTTGCCAAGTAATTTTGTTATTGTAACCTAGACATGTGTGACTTAAAGCTTATGCTGATGTTTAACTGTATGAAATTGTAATAAAAAACATCCTTTTTGTTGCATATAGAAAAAATTGAAACTGAAATGCGAATACTTAAATTACCTGGAATTACAAACCACAAAACATTTAGACTGGTCATTCATTTTTCACTGCCCTGTGATTAGTTGCAAGGGAATGAGACTTCTGTAAATGATTTTGTGCAGTGCACCCTAGAATAAAAAGGCTTCATCTAGCAATTTCCTCTACATTTAATTTGTTCAAAAGTTCTCGCTTGTCATCATATCATTATAACACTTTTTAATTCAGCATAAAATTATTGTAGTTGCAAAGCAAAGACAGAATTTTCTCTTTAAAACTGCCATGAAATTTAAAGTTGTTGTAGTGCTCATTGTCATGTTGGCAGTATACAGCACATTTAGACAGTAGACTTGACAGGTCTGCTATAGGTTAGTACAAGAAAAAAGAAACTAACAGTACTGAGTTTGTCTGGTTAACGTTTCTTACTACAAATTCAGTGCTTTCAGGTACATTGTTGTATCAATAAATACCTTACAAACCCAAAGAGTTTCTGCTATCGGAGGTGAAGTAAAAGCAATGCACAGATACCTATGTTGTCGAGTGTGGAATTCCTGACTGACCTATACAAACGTTCTCATCGTCCAGCTCCGCAGAAGCATTCCGGAAGTATCCATGGCGGCAGGCTTGACAGTTCTGCCCCCTAGTGTTGTGTTTGCAGCTGACGCAAGTCAAGATGTTGAGAAAATCAATATAACTGCAGCGATTTGAGTGGCCATAGCACTCACAGTCTGACAGAGGAGAGAGCAAAGCAGTGTTAATGTCATATCCAGGGTTGTAAAAAGGGTGAGGGGTGGGGAGAGGGGAGCTGTGAGGATCAACCTGTGTCTCATTCGAATGATTTGGGCTGGAAGTCTGTCATGGAAGTGTGTGCTTCAAAACAAAAAACACATCTTGTTTACTCCACCACTGAGCGCATCAAGTCAAATTCGTGTAACTAATTATTAATGAAGTGTTTTTCCAAATGCTTCTTTCCTCCTTGTTGACAGTATTCAAAAATTCTCTGTGATGTTTTGTATGAGCAGCAGATTTGTCCACAACAGCTCCTGTACTAGTTATGTGAAGTTAGAATGTATATAACTTTATAAAAAATCATCAGCTCTCTTCTAAAACTTCGCCTGCAGAGAATTATACTCTACAGTGAATGCGTGATTTGTATAGATGATTCTCTGTTTTGTCTCGTTCCGTTCTTTGTCTCTGATGCGTGTGAGATGATCTGAAGAAACATGTTTTTACAGAAGAGTCTTTTAAACTCTTCCATAAAAACATGCTTATCAAGTAAAAACAATAGCTATGACTTTGAGCAGCTAATTTGCGAAGCCAGCCAAATTTGCTGCATGCACAATGCATTAATGTACAGACTTGAGGTATATTACGGACCTCCAATGTGCAGTGCAAAGAATTATTGAAAAAAGGCTTTCTTCTGTGCATTGTGGAACATGAGTGTCTAAATGTGGAGTAAAGTTAAATACTCTTAATTATGATGCATTTTTAAACCTTTATTTGAACAGACTAGACCTTGGAATACATGTTTAAACACTATTATGGCTAAAGTGAATGATTATGGTTGCAGTTGTACTTGAATAGTGCAATTTCAAGGTGTGATCAGTAATGTTTGTTTGGAGCTTGTTTATTCTGATTTGGTTGCACAGGAAACAATGACTTCAATAACTACAGTATACTGAAAGGATCTTAAAATGTAGATCTTGGATTCAGCACAGCCCTTGATCTTCAATTATACCCACGTCATTCTCTAAAAGAAATAATAAGCACAATGAAGAATAACCAGCCTCAACAAAGTGAACCAAACATTATATTACAGGACAATAGTGGTGGAGTAACTCTCTAGGAATTGATAATTCTTTTAAAATACCTGTGACCATAGTTAATACGACCACATTATCTAAAGAGAAGGCCAATTAATACAAAACCAAAATTACTGTGTTGCTTATCACACAAAGCATAACTCACCTTTATTGTTAAGATTTATAAGACCTAATTAAGGTTTTATAAAGCTTTAGAAGAATTCTTCTTCATTGATACTGAAAGCCACTGAACATTCTTTTATAAATTCATTTATGAAACATGTTTATGCATAGTATCTGTTTAAGGATATATTTAGACCTGTTTAGTACAGGATTGCTATGTTTAAGCAGGAGTTACATAATCCTTTACCCTTTTTTTCCTTATGTTTAAACATTTATGGGATGTTTTAAAGACAACTGTATAAAAACTTCTTTAGAGAAATTTGCCCATCATATCTGTGGGAAATGAGGGCAAGGACTACTAATTAAATATAAATGTCCAATTACACTCCAGATTGTTGTGGGAACAGGGAGTTGTTTCACAAATTATTGCAGGGCCTAGAAAGGCTTTCAAACAGATTCTATAATCAAACAGCACATGGTACAAAGTTGCTTGTTTTATGGAGGATGAGGGATATTTTTATTTGGCAAAAAATATCTTCGAGCTCAAATCATTCTTAATATTTGAGATAATTTTGGTTAGGCTTTTAAAAGAAGCAATAACTTTAACAACGCACTGGAACAGGGGCAAAATCACAGGAGAAAATATCAAAAGAATTTTCACAGCAGCCGATTGGGTAGAGACAACAACAGGCTTACCTTAACGAGTCATATTTTAACCAAAACATGCAAACAAAGATGAGAGATGATAAAGAGAGGGACATCAAACAGCGATGAAAAATTTGGAAGAAAAAAAAGTCAACAAGAACAACAACAAAAAATTAGATGGTTAATTTTTCCACAGTTACAGTTTTAAAAGTAGTTTTTAGTACGTTATTCAAAATCTTATTAGTTTGCTATTTAAATTAAATAAAAAATCAAAGCTTGTTATGGAAATATTGTTTAAATTGACAAAATGCTCTCTTCTGTTTTAGTCTTCATCTATTTCAATATTTAGAGCTATTTAGTTTTACCTTTACAGGCTAATGGGGCAGTATTCTAATCATCTGGTTGTATTTAATAATGTTCAGTAGTGATTATAGTTTGTGACTGAAAGAGTTCTTTATTTTAAAGCTTAATAACATCATACTAGGTAGTTGAGGAAGAGGGGCAGTATTCTAATGTATGCACTTTATGTAACACTCATTCAGACAAAGTATTTCACAACAGCCAGTGATGTTTTTTTATCTTTCTCTGAATGTCAGAACCTCTATTTCTTACAGTGTGCCATTCTTTTAGATATTACAGACGTCTTTGATGTTTTGACTGGATTTTGTCTGAATAAAAAGGCAACTGGAACATAAACATTCATAGTAATGTGTACACAACTAATAGTTTTTCTGGACTTGCATGAGTTAAAAGAGTTGTAACAATTTGTTGTGTATTTATGAGGAAACATTGAAGTTTGGTTTAGCCTTGTTTGCTTTAACTAGATGTTTAGAATGCTACCTTCTATTAGGGCTTGAATGTCACCATAACATGGACAATGCATATGTCTCCAACCAGGAAAAATCATTTCAGAAGTAGCTTAAACACAGCTCCTAAAACATAAAGACATCAGAAACAAGGAGCTCCAAAATGCTTTACAGAAAATGGATGCACCCATTAGGCCATGAGCATTCAATGTATCAGCCTAGACAAAGTATGCATTAATTTTTTTTAAAGTACATAAAACCCTACATGTACATGCTATATACAGCATATGGAACAATCTGTTGATGGTAGACACATAAATACAAAAATACCTTTGTTCATCTTCAGCACACCAAATATATTTTTACTAGAACGCTTTCAGTATATTCACTAAGAATGTATTCAATTAATTAAATTTTTTATATGAATTTGGAAATTTTGTGGTGCATTACAAATATACATACCCACATTCAAAAATAAAGTGGGTGTACAACTGGCTACAAAATGAATAGAAAATGTACCGAGAGGAAGGTTTCACGTGCATTGTGAGCAATGATGAGAGAAGCCCTTACAGAATAAAATATTTATGATGAATTTGCAATACTGTCACTACTCAGTTCAAGACAAATCCTCTCAAAGCTAAAACAATTTCTCCATTCCCCCCTGAAATCAGTATAGGGTAGTTTATAAAGGGCGACAAATAGTGTGGCCCTCTAGAACTGTATATTGGGCTGCTGAATCTGTTTCTGGATTTGCTGCAGGAACTTGTCTTGGGAGAGCAGAGTTCCATTTTCCTTCCATTTTGTAGATGAATTTAACGAGGAACTCCTTTTGCCATAAAAAAGAATCAGTTGAAAAATGATGCTTTCAAAACACTGTTGTAGCCTATGTTTTTTAAACAGGTGCATGGTGCCCAAATAGTTTCATTCAAGCCCTATCTATCACGTTCACAGCACATACCTCAGCATTTTCTCTTACCTTTAAAATTTCCATATGCTATGCCTGACAACTGGCTGGACTGAGGTCGTCCAGATTTTAAGAGCTTTGAGGTCCCTTAGAAAATAAAATGTGCATGTTTTTCCCATTCTCTGTAGCTTTAAAGGGGAATTTCTCCCTGTGTTTAAACCATTTGTAATAACGATGTCCCCTTAAAAACCTAGATTTAAAAAAATATATATTCTATGCAAAAATCCTCAAGCAGTCTTTTTGAGATTTATTAGAGCATCATTGTAAGGAAAGGCAACAGTACTGTAAAAACAGTGTCCAAAGCTCCATTTCAAAGGACATCTGAAGTTTTAACCTTCAAAATATCAGTCATTTCTCTAATGGTACTGATCGATAAAGATGCAGTTAATACAAAACAGAGTACAATGGGGTTCTTTTACAAATGTTCTGTTTCTGTTTGACAAAAACTGAGAGTAGTGTTAGTCAGAGTCTGCAAAGATACTCTAAGTTTTATCTCACAAACAGAATGGTGAAGACTTCAAGATCTAGTTGTCCATTCACCTATCCTTTTTCAGAAAGTACTATTAAGGGTCATGACATACTATAGCTTATCTCAAAAGCACAGGGTGCAATAGTGGGACAACAGTCTGGACCGGACACTAGTCCACCGCAGGGCACAAACACAAGGGCAAAATTAGAGATGAGAGTCAGGTGGCAGCCACACTAACTGCTACACAACTAAGTCACCCTGAAAATGTCATTACAGTCCCTCTCCATTCCATTAGAGGTCTCAGCATGGAAAATGGCCCAGGTCACAAAGGTTAAATCTTTTAATATCTAATAGCACTAAACCCTGCTGACACTTTAAACCTCATCGAATGTCATATTGCAATTCCCTTAGCTTAATAAACGAATGTAAACTCATACCAAGCTTTTGGAAAATGTGTTTATCCATGTGCTCAAAAATTGTAACAATTTAGTACAACTTTGCTCTTCTATGATCAGCACAAGGGCAGGGAAGGCGTTCCACCTTCCAAGCAAATATACTGTAAGGCTGAATCCATGCTTGAGATTCTGGTAAAGCATTAGACTTGCTAAGCAACACTTACAAATGCCAGCCTTTAATTATTTTATGTTGGTGTTACCTAGATTTTGCATCTTGATGTGCCCTTTACTTGCAGGTTCAGTGGAAGGTCTAACAGAGGCTGGTGGTGGTATTTTTTCCACGGTCAAAGCTGCTTTTTAAGAAAGATAATAGCCCAATGGTTTGAGAGAATGTCAAAGGGGAACCAGATACAGGCCTGACAGGGAAGCTGAAAGAGATATTATCAGGCCTCAAGAAACAAAACAGCATATCAGATTTTTGCTTTTGAACGTACAGCTTTTCACTTGATTGTCAAGAAACTTAAGTGTGCTTTTCTTTTCCCATATTATCCTGTTTTTAAGACAGTCGGGCTATTAACAGCACAGTTTTAGGACAGCTCCTTACCCCTCTACAGGGCTCATATGTGTATATTCTGAGCTGTTTTCACAGGTTCTAGTGCTACTGCACTGAAAATTTAATCAAGTGGACTAGGGTGCTTGACATAGGCATTCGCAGAGGATGCCAGACGTTAATTTCAGTCTCGTGCATAGACTATTATATACAAACATTTTTGCTTTTACTATGGGCTGTTCAGTCCATTCAGAATCTCTGGTGTAGTGGCACAGTCAATAAACAAACTGGAACCTTAAGAGCAATCCTAAGCTACCTCTAGACACACGCAAGCAAATGCAAACTACAAGAGCCTTCTTTAAGATTAAAGTTTTCAGATCATTGTGAAAGAGTCTCATATCATGCATATACTGTATATGAAGAACTGATAACTTGGTTGTATTTTTAACTCGTTAATCAATTGGAAAAAATAATAACTGTGTGGGGTTTTATTTGTATTCAGCTGTGAGGGCTGTTTATTGATTTCTGTTTTCCATTGATTAACTAGTCGTGTAATTCACAGTGACTAAGACACACACACATATCAGTACACTGCGGCTGTATAGATACCTGTCTTCTTGCTCTTTCCATGCTCTTTCTGCCCATACTTTGCTTTTGAGATGACTGTGTATTGCAGAGAGACAATGACACTTTAGAAATAGAAAACCTTTTGTCATTTCTAAATTGCCAAAGGAATCACAGCTAAACCTATTCAGTGA
Organism: Lepisosteus platostomus; assembly: GCF_059453375.1. Classification (NCBI taxonomy): domain Eukaryota; kingdom Metazoa; phylum Chordata; class Actinopteri; order Semionotiformes; family Lepisosteidae; genus Lepisosteus; species Lepisosteus platostomus. Next base: position 10,037,921 of record NC_142631.1, on the reverse strand, counting down.
AGGAAGTGGGGAAGAACTTACACAGCTTCAAGACTGTTCTATGGCTTTTAAAATGTCTTCTGTTAAAGCACAGCAAGGGATGCTTTTAAAAGCATTTTACAACCTTTTTTTTGACTTGCTTGTAGGTGTGTTCTGGTATAACAAGACACTATAACTGGACACCTTTAGTTGTTTGTTTTTCAAGTACTGCAGTAGGACTTTAGGTGGGACATTTGTTTGTTTAAAAAACAAGAAGAAAATTAGATGGTGAGAGAGAAAAATACAGACTTCCACAACATAGCAATTGAGGTAAATACCCTCATGCTCACAATTTGCATCTTTGTGTTCTGAATACATTGAAGATGGTATTTCTCAGAATATGAGGTTTATTCAGGGGTGTAATTTTATGAGATTGTGAGGGGGCCCGCAGGTGATGCTTGGGTCCTTTCTGTGACTCTATATGTTGCGCTTCAGTAGTTTTCTGGGGTTGAGTGTAAACAGTATTTTGAGGTGCCCCTCCCATAAAATCAATGTTTTAATATGCTATTTGGGGGCTCCTTATTGGACATCCCTCCATACACACCCCCAGTTATATGACTCCCTTTTTTATGACATTTAAACATGCAGAACTGTGAAAAGCAGACTCTTTGTGTTCGATGAAAGTGACCACATTGACATTGTCCAGTCCAGGATGGGGGAGAAAGGCTATTTCTGAGCCCATGACAAAGCACACCATCAACCTCCCCTGAAGGGCAGTGTTTATTCCTGCTATCTTTGAAGGCTTCATGTATCTCAGAACAAAAAAAAAAGTTCAATAGATTCCTCTGTTTTACTGGCAAACTAACACCATGGTTCCTTCCGCCCATGAAATATTAATCAGTTGATCATTCAATAGCCATTTAAAAATAGATCAAAAGGTTTGAGCTCCAACTATATATAGTTTTACCTGTTACAGCTGTTAACATATTAAAACAGCTATGTCAATGAGAAGGAAAGACTGAGAGGGAGAGAGACAGGGAAAATACTTTTTTTTGTGTACTTTAAAAAAGCTTTCAGACATACTGTAGTTGACTGACACCAGTGATTTATTGTGTACTGTTAATCAAAGGATGAATTGCAAGACCTTATTCTTTCTCAGAATAAAATAAAGAAGATATATGCATATGAAAGCGTTTGTTTACTCAGACTCCCAGATACAGGCTACATGTTCATACAACGGTTCTAACAAAGAACACTTATTGTTACAAAGCAATAGTCACCCCTTTAGGACAAAAAAGAAGTGTAAATTATGTAAATCTAAATGTATTGATGTGTGCTATCCTTTTTCATATGTTTACAATTCCAAGGCTTTTTTGACAAAGGGCAACTTTGCAGCTGATGACTGGCAAGTGGTAACAGAAGAGTCCTATGAGCCAGGCCACTTCCCCATGATTTGCCATTAGCATCTGTTATCACCCCCAAACGCAGCAACCACCAAACTACATTATGATCAGGAATTATGATAGCTCAACACATCAGTTAAAGATATCACTTTATTGGCCATATACAATTTCTTGCATTAGGAATTTGTCTTTTCACCTACCCCAGCTTGCTCTCCATGAGACATACAGAAAGAGAGAGATAAGCTTGGGGTCAGAGTGCAGGGTCAGCCATTTATATGGCACACTTTGAGCGGCTGGGGTTAAGGGCCTTGCTCAGGGGCTCAATAGAGTAGGATTCCCCTGCCAGCCATGGGATTTGAACCAGCAACCTTTCAGCCACAGGCACAGATCCTTAGCCACAGAGCCACCACTCCGCCCTAATGTATGACATTGTCATATTGGACAAAGTCAAGTAACTTTGTTAAAAGCAGCAGTGCAATAGGAATAATTCTCCCATTACACAGCTGTTTGATTGAAAGCTGGAGACTATTATAAAGCCCAACTCCACATGCTGGACGATTAAGGTTATTGACCTTATTCTTAATCAGTGGATTTGTATACAGATTGTATAGCTATAGCATAAAAGCAATGTATGCAGTACACAGCAGTTAAATTCCATACAATCTGTAAAACAACACACAATATAGAAGACCCAAAATGGACAAAAACTGCTATGCAGTAGGAGAGCCCAGAAGGCTCTGGGCTCCAGTCCTTGCAGAGGCATTACTTTAGTACCCTTGAAAAGTCACTGTACTCTGATTGCTTCAGTGAAATGCTCAGCTGTATTAACTGTAATACAGTTTATGGATAAATGTGGGAGGCAAATAAACCAGTGAAAATAATACATTAATAATACAAAGAGAGGAATGCAGCCTTTCTGTTACTTACAGTACATGCACGCTGTAGCAGACAGACAACAGCAGCCCAATACTGGACACATCGGTCTGAACAAATTGCTGGTTATCTGGAATCTGTTCTTCACTAACTGTCCTAATCAAGGATTTACCTAATTGTACTCATCTCTCCGTTGGGAGTCTCACAGTTTAATTTGCACTCTTTGCCAGCAGAAAGCCCTGTGGTGACACAGCATTCTCTCAGAATAAATCACAGGCAGCACACCATTATCACAGCCTGAGCCCCACTGGGCTTTCCAGTGGTGGATGGAGGGGGAGGGGTCCAATTCCCTTCTCCGCCTCACTCATATGTAAAACTGGATACTTTTCTACTCTAAATGCCATCTGGAGGATGATTCAGGACAGCCAAACTTCTGCCACAGTTCACACATTTTGCCTTTCATATCGTTCCATGATGCTCTAATCATGAACAGAGGTGCCTTTTCTTATTCAGGGTTAAGAGAAACAATCTGGCATGAGCTTTCAAAGGCTTTTATGGGCTTCTTTGAATGTGCATGAATATTACCGCTTTGAGTCTGGATGAGCTCATTCTTCGTGCACAATCATTCCAGTGAACAAATAAACATTGCAGAGAAAATGTCATCGCTGTAGTGATATCGGCAATCTTCCCTTTCATGTTGTAACACCATTGTGTATGTGATGTTAGGAATCTGATTTTGGCTCTTTAAAATTTTAAATACACACATTTCTATCTGTACCCCAGTGATTTTTTTATCTTGCTGTTAACCTCTTATTAATGCAAAATCATAACAAACTGAGTGAATAATGGAGGGAATTTTGTTACCTGTTGTTAAGAAAGGCATGTTAATGTTACTGTACTGTATATGTGCTAAATGGTCAATCAAGATTTAATATGGAAAAGAAGTTCCGGTGTACAAATCTCATTCCAGCCTGAGAGGGAGGCAGACCATGCATGTTGTCCTTCAAAACATATCTGCCTTTTTTCACACTGCAGGATCCCACAGTGCCTTCAGTGCAAGTTTTTATCAATTGGAGGAATGACGTCGTTCAACTGAAAAAAGCTGTAAGCTCACAGTCGCACACCTAGGGCCCAGCCAGTGAACCATTAAAACTCACCAATATGAGGTACTTCCCAGCCAAAAGTGGGCAATCCAGGTCAAAAGTCACCTACTGTAATTCCACAGGCCAGACTTAAAATTTAATAATTACAGCAATTGTTTATTCCTAGCACTTGTTTATTGATCTTAGTGCCAAAGAATCTCAACATAATATATTAATATACTTCTGAAATGCAGCATCTACCTGGTTGACATAGCAAATAAGGTGCCAAAATAAAAAATTCCTTCACCAATTAATTTAAGGAGGAAATTTTAGGAGGCCAGAGTTTTTAGACCCAAAGAGGAATTTAGACAGTATGTCAAGGTTAACACTCCTCTTGTAATTAGCACCAAAGGAACTTTAATTACTAAGAAGTGTGGACTTCGGTTTCACATCTCATCTAATGTATATTGTCTATTTCCATCATATTAAGGTTTTCATATTCTGGTCCAGTGGGAAGAGTGACACCTATAGGTCCACTGACACCCCTTGCAGTCGCAGTCTTTTTTTCCTTTGAGGTCTCCATTCTTAGATGTAACACAAGGGAGTCTTGAATGTGCTTCAAGAGTCAACTTAATCAGTTACAGGATATAAAGCTGTTAGGTCTCAGCCTGTGTGCTGAAATAGCACTTTCACTGGGTGAGCCACATGGGAGACAAAAATTAGAAATCAATCAATATTGACATTAATCATAGCCCATTCCTTCTTAGAGTACAAGAATGGACAAGTACATCAGTGAGCTTTGTATCTTGCCTTTAAAGAGCTGCAGTACTTTGCTACTATTGCCTCTGAGTACAGCTGTATAACTAGTGTTATGTTACCCTGTGATATAACAATTAAAAGCTTGAAAATTTGATGTGGAGTATGATATAATATTAACAACATTAGAAAGGGAAGACAAGCTGAAAAGTATGTTGGGAGAGAGGATTGTTCACTCTCAATCATTCTTAAAATGTAAAAAAAGTCAAAAGTGTATTGATTTACTTATTAGTACATTCTTGAAATTTTGAAAGTGTGATAAGTACACAAGTACATAAAAAACATACAATATAAAATAGCAGATCAATTAGCTTATTACATGATTATTAATTAACACCCTATCCTTTTTACTGTGCTTTTACTTTCCTCCACACTGCAAGCAGCTCTGTATTCCCTTCAGTTGGCATGATTATTAATATTGTGATTCATTCTTTTATTCAAAAATGCACTGTCATTAATGAATCACTTGTATTTTGTATAATGAATCATTTGGCTTGTATTATGGGGCAAATATGTAAAACCAGAAGTGCATTCTTCAGGGGCTTGGAGTTACAGTATCTTCTCATTTTGTTGGTGTTACATCTACAGAGCACCTGAACTACAAATTTCTAACTAGGTAACGGAGTGATTAATTGCTTGTAAGCTGTACCTCAAAAACAAAGTTATCCACTCTAAATACAATATATGGAAACACTTGAAAAGTTCAGTCAATAGTCTTTTCCTGTATATTGTTACATCATGAGAGATTGAAATATGCCTGTGGAAAGTGATGATACTTGTGCCTGCTTTGTGCACTCTTCAAAACCTCATGACGAGACACATAGTAAGGAATGAGTGCTTGTGAGTTTGCATGTACACAGGTGCAAACTCTTAGAATTCTTAGAAGGCACACAGGGTCTCTGGTTTAAATCAGAAGGTGGCAATGCCATGGCCAAGTGACTGAGAGAAGGACTGCACTCTGGGAATGTTGCTGGCAGGAAGGGTGCCACATGAAGTCAATAAGAGATTCTGGATCCAATCACTCAGCAACGCTAGACTCCAGCAGCACTACTAATGGGCAAAACATACCCATAAGAGACCAAGACCAGAGACACAGCAGTTATAGTGGCCAGCACAGCCTGGAGCGTGAACGACCCCCAAACCTGATTACAGAATATTAGATAAATTCCCGTGACATCAAGAGACTAGCGCAGTTTACGCCTCATCCTCAACATGAACAGGGGTCCTTATATTGGTCGGAGGTGGTGTTTTCCAAGGAAGTGGAGTCCTTTGTCCCTTTTGGCAGTTGCATGACATATTTATACAAGAGAATGAAATATTAATGCATTAGGGAGCAACACTGCTTTGCTAGCAATAATGGTAAAAAGGAACATTCATGCCAATTCTAGAAGTGGGTTTGGATGCTAATCTTACTACACAGCTGTCACTTGACCCACTATTACAACAACACCAATATCAGAGTAATCCTTTCATCTTTCAATATTGTAATGAGGGTCTGTCTCTGTCTGGAATCCCCATCATACAATGTGGCCTGTTGGTCTATTATATCTAACTAAGTAAGGGAAAGGCTGGATGGACATTTACACCATCAGTTAGCTTTGCTATTCGGACAGATACAGTACATTACTACATGACGGTTGGACGTGTGTTAATTGTGGACACATTAGATGATGATCACTTACACAGGGGTACCTGATGTAAATATACCATGTGGTTCCTATCACACATGACTTCTTGTCTATCTTCATCTTGTGTACAAATGCACAAATGGTGTCCCATCCACAACTGACAGAATCCATTTATCTTATGCAGATTAAATTTTATCTTGAATCTCATTTTACATTTCTAAACAGGTACAGTGTATTTAAAAATAAGAAAAAAGGACTGTAGCTTCATTGTAAATGCTTAAACCCCAATATTTAGTATTGTCCTACATCTTTAGTTTTACTATGTATAATGAAAATGAAGAGCTCATTAGATACAATTAAGTCTAATTACTGTATCTCTACAAGGCATTTTCATTGCCTAAATCATATGTTTCAAATTTGAAAAGCTTCATTTCCAGTAATTGTGCCAGAATTGCTATTGTCACACTCTATTCTAAATGTGTTTTTTTTCAATCCAGTGATTTAGTTATTTCTTCTTTGCTGATAATCCTTGAAACAAACTCTACAAATCTCCCCCACTGCCATATTTAGTCATTAATAATCCTGCAACTACAATAACATCAGTCGTCCTTCAAGGCAGTGGCTTTGTAGTATGCCATTAATCATTGTTTCCTTTTTTTTTTGCTTTAAGCATTGTGCAATCAAGTAGGCTTTGTTTCCCTATATGTTTTTGTGTTGACAGAGAACGCAATCAAGCTTATATAGAAGTCCAGGAAGCACATGGCCTAGGATATATATTCTGTGGAATAAAACAAAGGCTTCTAGAATGCGCTGCGAGTCTTGTACATTTGCAATAAAATATTTACACTCTCCTGGTCCCTGTAGCACATTTCCCTTCAACTCTGAATCATGAGTAAAAGGAAACTTAATAGGAGAAACTAATGTAATAGGATGAAGTGACTGATTAGAACAACTAGTGGGGCACACTTTTGTCTGGAACAAAAAGAAAAAGCACAGAGACATTGTCCGAGAAGAAACAATATAAACTGCACTCCCTTCTTCCAAGTCATATCAGGTCATTGGATTTAGAGAGGTGAGGAATTTACTCAGACTGTAATGCTGTGTATCATCCTGCAGAAACACAAGCTAAGCGCTCTGAAGGGCTGCTTTCATAAAAGGTCCACCACTCTCCAGTATGTTAAGAACTTTCTCTTTGTGGCAGTTTAATATTGTCGGACAAAAATGAGCCATGAAAGGTGGTGAGTTTGTATTCACCCCTATTGCAAGTCTCTCACTGATGTTAAATAGGGATTAGTAACACATTTCAAAAACCTTTAATCCTTGCATTAATTACTTTGTGCGGTTTATAACCACTCTGCATCTGGTGTCGTGTCATTTCCAAGCTGTCAGAAGAAACATGGAAAGGTGGATAAAATACTGGATTTCCCAAATCAGGCTTGTATAAACTACCATGGGGACAGAGGCAAAGAAAGGTACACAATTTCTCTGACAGCGACACAGCAGACATGTGCTGACTTGACAGTTTCTGAATTGGGAGAAACATTAACAAGCAAAAAAAAAAGAAAGCTTTCTTTTTTGTTAGGCTGCTGGGTCATGTTTATTTGACTTTGGGACTGTTTTCCTTATGGACCTGGGGCTGCAACCTGGCATCAGTTCAGCACTAAGCCCACCCCACCTCCCCCCCCTACTTCTCCCCTCTGGGATTTAAGCTGTATGCCTGTCCCAAATCTTTCCCATCTCATCGCTCACAGCCCTGTCCCTGACCTTCTCAGATCACACATCAGCCCACATCAGCTCGCAGATCCAACATCGCACCCGTCCCAGTGGGACCGGTGCTGAAGAGTGGTGATGACAGAGAGTGGGAGGACCAGAATGCTGAGAGACCCATTTACTGCCTCTCTTGATCTTTTCCCATCTCCCCCCTCCCCTCTCTCTCTCTCTCTCTGTTTCTCTCTCTCTCGCCTTTTCCCTCTTTTACTTTTAAAAAGGTTTCAGTAAAGATTAACAGTCTTGAGGGACTTTTTATTTGCTCTTTATAGTTTAGTTCACTCTGGCAATTACATCCGGTGTATTGAAGGGAGGTATTTGTTTTTGTAATGTTTCGTTTTGATTCATTGGCCACAAGGAGCTCTCTCACATACCAGGGAAGGGAATAGTATGAATTTTGTGAAAGCTTTCCAAAAAGGAAAAGAATCCAAGTATCTAGCTTTTCCAGGCTGTCATATTTTGTGCCCTCCTGGTTTCAGCACAGAAGCTTCAGTAGTGTAGACACTGAACGGTAACGTAAGGAAAGCTCAGTGTATGGCACTGTTAAGTTGGCACGATGGCCTATATACCTTAATGACTGATTTAGCACAGCAGTAAATGTTTTTAATCTCCTTTACTGGTTCTGGCTTAGGAGAGAATGTGGCACACTATTACACCTATAAATCACTGTAAGTACCAAGGATCCCAGCTGCTGAAGATCTGCTGGGTCTAGATAAAATATGATTTCAGGTTGAGTTTTCTTGCCAACCTGGAACAGTGTTTGGAGAGGTGATGGTGTGCTTAGATCATAAGGGATCCCAGGTCAAAAACTGCCTGAAGACCAAATGCTGATCCTGTCCTTTAAGCCCTATTGCAAATTGTCAGAGAGAATGATGCAGCTTGTTCATAAGCCACAAGATAAATGAAAGCACTATATATTGATGAGAACAGTAGTTTCATTTCTTTTGTTTTTCTGCCACGTGGACTGAATTGTTAGACCTACAACTGCATTTTTGTGGAGTGCTAACAGGCCAAGCTCTGTTAGCCAAGCCTTGGTTATGTGCCAGCACACCTCACACACCCACATTCAGGATGTACGTTGGTGAGAAATCTGCCAAAAATGTTTGTGTGAACTGATGATGTTTGTTCTTGTGCACAGATGTTCCTGGGAACCAGTGTGCTAGTAAATGCTTCACTGGCATTTTGATCAGTCCCATCCACTAATACAGGCATTTAATCATCACTAATTAAAATGTAATCAACTATTCTGCATCTCTTAATGGAGGAGAGAGACGCACCATTATTCGCACTTACAAAGCAATAAAACTGAAAGAGACAATTATGAAAACTAAAACTCCTACTGGAATATCACTTTATTTTTTGTCCCATAGGGTCCAATAAAATATAAAGCAACTTGAATGTTTCAATATGTATATACATAAAATATTACACATCTCAGAGTAACTCACAGTCAGCAGTATAACTTTTCCTGTTTCCCATAAGTTCTTAAATTGCATCTCAGAGTCTGCTCTGAAATGCATTTGTTAGGACTGCTATGCTTAATTTCTAGGCAGCGAATGAATGCTTCAGATTCTAGAAAGATATAAAGGACAAAATTCACTTTCTTTTTTATTCTGTAAGTTATATTGTGGTACAAGGTGATATGGTACAAGTGAGCCTCCATTAATTAATTAAAGAAGTAATCTTTATGATAATAAAGTATTGTCAAAAAAGAAATAATAATTACTATATCTTTCTTACAACTATTACACTTGTATGCTGTCTATTGGAACACCTTACCTTGCTCTTCTTTTAACATTTGTACTGTTTCCTCTCGGAGGGAAGGGGGTGGTGGTAGTGGGCTCTCTGTCTGAACAGTGGAGGCTTGAGGGGCTTGGTCTGAAGCCGTTACAAGCTCTTGAAGGAATAATTTGAGAAAGTATTGACTTGATGACATTAAGAGCCACAACAGGAAAGGAGTGCATTTGCATACGAGCTGCTGTCTCAGTTTGTTTTCTAAAAACGGCAGCGCTGTCACGTGGCGCGCAAACAATGCTGAGCTCGACAAAACCGCTCGCCGTTAACCGCTGCAGTGCCAAGGCCGGTCCACAGCTGAGCCTGCTAGCCAGCTGTGCATCCTCTCATAGGTGTTTTTTTTTTTTTTTCGGAAACCCTGTAATGGGTCTGCAGCATTGCAAATATCAGAAAAAAAGAGCAGGCTTAGGATTTTAAACTAGTCAAGAGATGAAATATAGATGGTCACAGCCCAGATAATCTAATCATAGGAGTAGAAACATAAAACTAAATTCTGTGGCTTTAAAGGAAACACGATGTGAAATATTGATTACTGGAAGTTTAATGCCTCTTTTGAACTGGAAACCGGTTATACGAAAGGCACATAAAGCGCGGGTGTCTTTGTTAATTCATGAAATGTTTATTAGATTCATCGTGCCCAAAGGAAGACAAAAAGCATGTCTCCCTGCCTCCCAAGCTTCCTGAGCTTTGGCACTGTAGGTGTTAAGTAATGGGGATTGCTGCAAATCACGGTGTGTACTCTAATGTTTCTGCCACGCGTTCTCTCCCACTCTCACGTGGGTTAAATTTTCTCACGCAGGACATCCTTACTCCACCAATGTTAATTTCATATTTATACCAGCATCATGTTCTACAACACAAAAAATGTAAAGCACTAATATAATACATTACAGGGATTCTACTGTATAACCATGCAGTATAAAGGAAATGCTTTATTAAGTCTAACATCTACAGATAATTCTAACAGTTTATGAAGCAATCATCTTGAGCTTTCTTCAAAAGTGGAATTAAAATTATGTTCCTGGGATCTCTTTTCCAATAAGGTATCATAAATCCCGATTCAAAAAGTGAAGTTGTTTATTTCGCAAACTGAATTCCCTGCCAATTAGCATTTAGACAATCCATTTTTAATTTCATGGGGTGCTTTTTCACAATAAAAACTGAGTTCAGACATCAGCAGCAATACATTTTCTTTTTTTCCACCCAACCTCACCTTTTGTTATTACTAATGTTCTTATTAGCTTTGCAAATGGGCAGAGCTGTTCAGAGCCACGTACACTTCAAATAAGTCATATTCACTGCTACGCAGAATTGAAATCTGGAAGCAGATCTCGCTACGTGAACCTTTCCATATTTGTGCAGCCATGGTTGTTTCAATAGTGATAGGCATTCTTGCTGTAAGAATAATTTTACGTTTTACTGTGTGATGCACAATCCATTTGAGAATTAATGTAAATTTTCATAGAACTCCTTTTAAGGCATAAATATTTTGTAAATCCTGAATTAACAGGGAAAACAGTACTCATAAACTGTTAGAAACAATTCTACTCTACTAGCTCTAAACGGGAAGTGAGAAATGATACATTTAGATTCCCACCTGGTTCCTTAGTGGCAGATTCACTTAACAGGGAGCTGAGTTTGGGCTCAGAGGCCTCAGTCATTCTGATGGTGGTTGTGGTGTCTATTTAGCAAAGAAGGGTCTTTAGTTCCAAGGACATTTTCTGGGGTGACACCAACTGACTGATCATTGTAAGAGTCCCTAACCTTGCCTGTTGGAAATCTGATCTGTCACTTCTTTCAACTGTTGCCTCAACATTTCCTACTTATGGCTTCTATAAGAAAATTCTGAGTTTTAACTCATCCTATAATAATGAGAAATGCTCTCAGGAAGCTGGTCTGTGCAAAGGTAATGGTTTAATGACTGGGAACTCTGATTGTGACCTTACACCCGAATGTATGTGTGACACATGTCCGAGAAGCACAGTTGGCACAAAGGCTTCAGCCATGTTGCTGATAGAGTGGAAATTGTTGAGGTAGAATCAGAATATCTCATGGCTTCAAGCAGCCTGGCATGTTGATATTTTATTTAGATTCTTCTCTCAAGCAGAGCCTTATACTGCCTGTGGCAGTCCTCTGACAACAGTAAAATATGTTTCGCTCTTGGAAAACAAAGCACAGCCCCCTAGACTCATTACAATCTGCATTCTGTTGTTCTTTATCAATTGACACAGTAAAACCTCTCCATTTTTACTGTCATCTGTCCTTATTGTTTATCCATGCAGAAGAAATACTATCAAGTGTGTTAATAAAAGAAGTCTTCCATTCTTGTTAATGCAGGCCTATACATTTTACATTTACAGTGCAATAAAGGTACTGTATAAACACACTGCTTAGTCGATCACAACAATCCTACAATCCTTTTTACAGATGACCCCCCTCCATTGAAAGAAGCCAGTTAACCCCTTACAGATGCCAAGTTCAAACCAAAAGGTCTTTTATGAATTAACTGCACTTGTTTTAGAAAACTTGTTAATATGCTGTAGACCTACATGAAAACTCCTGTTTATAAGGGAAAACAGTCATTTCACTCCACGAAATTCAGTCTGCAGGGAAGGGATCTATGTTTCATACAGCGAGAAGGTCCCACACAAGCCTGTTTGTTTTGTGATCAAATGTGGACATTCAAAATGACGATTTTGAATGGATCCCATCACGAAACCTTGAAGTTATTTGCCAACCTCTGCTGGGAGCTTTAGATTTTAAACTTTCTCAGGAGGAGAAAACAGTTCTTGCCGCTGTGCCTCGTAGTTTCGTGACGCTTCCTAACAGGCAGAGCTGCTCCCAGCACTTTGGCGGGTAGGGAGTGGGATTCGCTGATGACAGACTGCGGGCTGCCGGTTGGAAGCGGGTGGATTTTTTTGGTGCATATTTCCAAAACCTCCCCCCTCAGCCATCTGCCACAGTGATCGCCAAGCTCAGAGCAGATCAGCTCTACAAATGCCAGCTCCGATAATCTGGATCAGATCAGGCTTTGAGCTATTCTTGTAGAACAGCGCTCGTAGGAAGAAATATATAAAAGGGGTCAGGGGATGAGGGGACTCTTTCCAAAGCTCTTCAGCGCTATGTTTTTTTTACCCAGGCGTTCCTGAAACACATAAAACTAAAATTGATGACAAACGTCTCGTGACGCCTGAATTAGAATTACAAGGGTTTGGACAAAATCGGTATTTTATTTCCCGTTTAGTGTGAAGAGCACAGAATTTGGTGATATCTGCACTTCCACTGAGCTGACTTCCATTAACAAGCGAAGCAGGTGTGAATTACAGAAACCACCCCTGCGCTCATCTAAAAAGATGACGCGGTGAATCAGAGAGGAGGAATTTATTTAATCGAAGTAGCAAAGTAGAACAAAATCCCTCATTAACATTTCCTAGTCACGCTGTTACATGAACAGGTGTGTAGTTAGTAAAAGAATCATAAGGTAAAATCATTTGGGAAATGCAGGATTGAGAAAAAATATATAACTAATTGGAAGTGTGTTGAAAAAGGATTCTTCGGAGTAACAGCAGGGAAAGTTGGTGGATCCTTGGGGAACGGCTGAGTTCAGCCTGGATGTGGCCTGAGCACAGATTGGCTTGACCTTAGAGAGCTGGTGAGTGGGAAGTGAGTGGAGCTGAAGTGTGGAGTGAGGCAGTGACAGCGGACAGCCTGTGACAGTTTGCTCTCCCGCCTCAGGGACAAGCCGCTTGCCTGGAGCTACAGTTTGCTCAGGGCAGAGGAGTGTTCTGAGACCCTTCTGACAGAAACAGAGGGGACACGTGGGACTTCCTCAGGAGGAAGGAGCCCCAAGAGCAATTCCCAGAATGCTTTGGTGATGGTTTTTCAGTCTAACACTCATTCAAGCCCTTCCTGAAGGACTTTTTGTGCTTGTTTGATTTTTGTTTTCCCTGTATCTCACAGGCGACAGGGAAGATTTCATTTTTCCAGAACCAGGAAAAAATGTAGTTTACAATTTTGCATTACTGCGGTTGAATTTGCCATGAAAAGGGCATAGAAAAACCTGTTCATTTTTCATGTTCATGATTTTATTGCTTTACATTATTGATTGCGTTGTGACACAAATGGCTTATGAGGTTTCAAGTGCTGCACTGAAAAGTCTTAAGGAAAGCCTTGACTTTGTGGAGGACAGTGTTTTTTTATGCCGTTTGTTTTGCTTTTTCAGAATCCTGAGTGCAAGGCATCCCTGCAGATAAGAAATATAAAGAAACATATTGTAAAACTATGTTATATATGGCAGAATCAATAAAGGAACTGAAAAATTCGAATGTACTATATGTGAACAGGGTGACACAGTGCCGTAGTGGTTAGCGTTGCTGCCTCACAGCTCTGGGCCACTGGGTTCAATTCCTGTGGTGCTGTCTGTGGGGAGTTTGCATGTTTCCCCATGTTTGTGTTTCGTCCCACAGTCCAAAGACATACTGGGAAAACTGGCCTTGATGTGGGTGTGTGTGTCTGTCTGCACTGAAAAGGACTGGAGTGTTTGATGTATAAATACAAAATATTATTATTTTTTCATTATAACACTTAATTGAATTTTAGAGTTCATCTCCATATATGTTTATGAGTATTTTTTTAGGATTAAAATCTATATAATAAAGGTGGCATGGTGATGTAATGGTTAGATTTTAGTACCTCACATCCCTTTGTCCTGGGATCAGTTCCAACCTTCAGTGTAGAGTTTGTGTGATTGTGTGGATCTTTCCTCTGGGTAACTGGTCTCCTCCCACCTACCAGAAACGTGCTAGGTGAATTAAACAGTGTCTCTATACATAGTCCCTGTGCTTGTGTGCATGCCCTGTGATGAACTACCATCCTGGCCAGAATGTACTCCTGTTTTGAGCCTTGTGTTTCCAGGATAGACTCTGTGTTCTCACAAAGCCTAGTTAAAATAAGCCATGAATACTGGTTAGAAAATACTGTCACAATATGTTTCTTCATATTTCTTTTTCACAGGGGCAGGAAAGCTAGGCCTACCTTATTCATTGCACTTTACTGTGATTACAAATAAGAGCATTTGATGATTTAACTTTATTTAATAGAAAATGAATAAAAGAGGATTAACTAATGAAGCAACCAAATACTATGAATGTGATGTTATGAACCAAGGTCATGCAGCTCATCAGAATTAAGCTGTCCTGCTTCTACTAACCCTCTACTGGTATTGACAAACAACAGTGAACAGGAGAATCACTGAGAATCAAGTGGATGATGTTACGGAGATACGGGGTGTTCGGCAGGGCTCTCAATACAGAGCGACGTGTTGCCGCGGTAACCACAGCTGAGCCCAGTTTAAGAGCTAATGAGTCTCAGCTGGAGGAACGCTCGGAGTACAAGCCGAACACTTCCCAGGGAGGGCGATTAAGCCAAGACCTTTAGGCGAGAGAGGAAGTGATAGATCAGCTCTTCGGTATGCGGAGGTTCGGCTATGAGAGAGCTGGGCCGAAGCAGGATAGTGGTGGGTGTGAGGCGCCGAGTTACGTGCGGGCGCTGTAAGGAGAGAGCGTCTGCCATTTGAGTGCAAAAGAGAAGAGACTAGCGGCTACAGTAACTCCCCACAAGGGGAAGAATATGACCGACAGTCTCGGAGGAGACTGTAACCCCGATAAGGGGCATAGAGAGTGAGCGACACTTCTAGAGAACTGGGTATAACTGTGAAGCCTTAATCCCGGAAGGGACAGTGAGGAACGACAATATGTGGCGCCACCTGTCCTTGCTGCCCTGTTGAGGGTGGCTGAGAACATCACCACTCTCGGAGGAGACCAAGTGCAAAAGTGTGCCAATGGTGGCTGCCACAAAGCCCCGTGGTGTCACAGTGTATAATTACAAAAACCTAGTCACTTTGGCATTAGTAATGGAAAAAAGAAAAAACAGCACCAAAGCATAAAATAAATAAGCCGTATTTGCAGTACAAACATCGTTTGTTTTCATATTACCATTATAACACGGGATGATTCAACACTGTCTCAGTTCTAATTTAATTACAGTGTTAAGTTTAAATGAGAAGTTTGTGTCATTCTGTTTCAGTGCAGTTGTAAAATCCTGTCCTCCCTCAGAGTGTTACTGTGAACCCGGCGCCATACAGTCACCCAAACAGAGGAGCAATGTAAAGCTATTCTCGTTTCTTCTGTCCAAGGTTTAGCTCTCAGCTCCACAATGGCAGCTGCTGCAATGCCGATAGAAAATTCCATCTACAAACCAGACTCACTAATTATAAACACTGGCCAAATGGTTGCTCGTGGACTGAGGTACTGCCTGTCATTTTGGATTGGAGACAATCAGATCAACAGCAGTGTTATTTGGCTAAAAAAAAAAGAGATTAGCAATTGACCACTCTCTTCCTCTGACACTCCTACCCAGATTTTTCAATGCTTTCGCAAATGAGGGAATGAATTTAAACGCCTGTTCCCAGAGTCTAGGAGACCCACAATGTGTTCTTTAGCCAAGAACAGATCATCCAAAGAAACAGCTGCTCATGATGATGCCATCTGCAACACACTTAGTTAACACAGAGGTGACTGAGTAATAGCAGGAAAATATTTCCTTTGTCATTCTCAGGAACTAAGAAGCATTAAGAAGGATGAGGGAACCTTATTACCTGCTCTGAACTCTTCTCATTCACACTAAAAGGGTTCTGTGTTAACAGACTGCACACAGAGTCAGTATGTGACCATATATGTGACTATACATGTGACCATACGTGGGACCTTGTCTGTGTAAATGTGAAAAGATGGCATTTGGAATCAAAATATGGATTGCAAGATATCTGCCTCTGTTATTGAAGTTCTGTCCTGTAGCTCTGAGATTGATATTAATCGTGTATGTCATAAGAACAAAAAAGGAGCTTCTGACTGTCGTGAAATATTTCAAAGTTGATTAATAATCTGTTCTTTGAATACTACTACTACTGCTTTTAGTACGCCTAGTATTCTATGATTAAGTGTTTCGAAGTGCATGGGTGTATAAGATATTGATGTGATTTTTAGGTATTGCAAAATATTGATGTGGGTCTCACTCTCAAAGAAATTTGTAAAGCTTTTAGCAGATGTCTGTTGCATTGAAGGGCAGTATCTAGAATACCAAGCTAAGAAATTTGTAAAGCTTTAGCTTGGTATTCTAGGTACTGCCCTTCAATGCAACAAACATCTGCTAAAAGCTAATAAATGTATTGCATGGTTTTCATAGACTAGTTGTTAATACGTTATAAATAAGTAGTTATTTTTTGTAGGAGACTACACACTGGATTAAGTGTCAGCGCAGAGCTATTGTCTCTGCAAACAGCTTGATCCTCTTATTTCTGACAATACCGGTATATTAATCTGAACATACCAGCACGGGTGTTCACATTTTGCCTTCGTTCAAACAACATATATTGTCTTCATAAATGCACTATAGGTTGGTAATGGGACTACGAAGATTAAAAGATTAAATCCCAAAAAGTGGGGATAGAAAAAAGGCAGGCATGCTCCTTGTCATGGGTTTAAAAAGAAACTTCAGAAAGAAAAGAATAGGAGCACTTTAAGTGCCTTCTTGTCATCATGAAGTTTTAAACAGCAGGCAGTCCATCAAAGTGTGAATGGATTTCTGGAGCCTAGTTTCGCAGGGCAGCATGACTTCATTTGTAGTGACTCTCTTGATAAACTGGGGCTCTGTTGGCTAAGAATGAAAACTCCTAGCAAACACATGGCTTGCTAATACTTTGCTGTCACTCAGCTCCCTGCCGTTGTCCTGTACATACATTCTGAAAGCATTCTGAGGATTCTGGACCAGTACTGTGGAAATAAAGTAAGAACTAACAGAGTCAACAAAACATAGGTGTGCATTTTTTTATTATTTCACCGCAAGTGTGGCTACACAATTAAAGGGTGATAATAAGGAATTGTTTAGCTTTTTCTTTTTTTCTGAAGTGCTTATTTCACTTGAATAATGTACCATAAATTGGTTTAATCTCAAGTGATAATAGCAATGAATGTCAATTTAATGAAAGAATTGATCAGACACAAACAGAGGCTAGATTATTTACCACATCCAGTAGCAGAAGCCATGAAATATTCTGTTTCTATTAACTGATTTAATTTAATTTCATATATACTTGTTTCCTATCCTATAATGTCTGCATTGTTTTACCTTAGATTGCTATTAGCAATCAGATTAGTTTTTAGATTATGACAATTTAATTGCCCAAGCACAAACTGTTTCTACCTGAGTTTTTAAATTGAATTAAAGCAACTCAAATGGGGAAGCGTTTTACTGTTGCACAATATGCTTCAATAAGAAAGTGTCACACTACATTCCTTCCCTTGTATCTTTATGTGGAAGCAATCTTTAAATAGAAAATGTAGCTTCAAAATTTAATTAACATGAGTTACCTAACCAGGTAGAATGACATAAGAAGTAAACAAAGTACATATGTGTAAATAATTTAAAATTAAAAGACAAAATATAGGTTATTGAAGCCTCTCCCTAACTGTGTTTCATATAGGCCTTTGTTGCTGAGCATTTAATCTTTTCTTGTTAGTGTCTGTCCTGTCTTTTTCACCAGTTAATAAAGAAATGCTAATGTATTTAAAAAATGGTCTAGAGTTTTACTGTGCCTATCACAGCAATAAACACAAGAACTAATACTGTTAACTACAAAAACAAGTGTTCCCAAGGTGCTCAATTACTATACTGCTTACACAGAAACACATTAATTCACCCAAATCAGAAGGACACCCCCAGATACAGTAAGAACAGATATGCAGACATACAGTAAGCTTGTGTCATCCTGCTCATGTTTATGGTTTTTGATGGAAAAACCTTGCAATGGTACAACACAAGTAGCAAAACACGAAGGTAAGCAAACTAATTGCTGCTTACAGATTAATATTCTGTTTGGCATACTTATTCAGTCGGCTATTACTTCTGCTAGGACTAGTGGAAATACATTTTTTAGAGAAATATACTTTTATTTTGAGTGTGCTATTCAAAGCATGACCTTTGAAGAGTTAAAAAAACCTTTGAGTAGACTAATAAGCGAGACAGATGCACAGCAGATAAAGCTCTGTTTCTTTGTTGCTTTTGTCAATTATAGCAATTTTTGTTTCTAGCAAGTAATAATGTTGTTTAAGATTTATAGCTTATAGGAAGCCACCAAGCATGAACAGTTTATGAAAAACAAATGACTAAATAGCAGTAATCCTTTAATAACTTAACTTGACTTCATAATACAATTTTATTTATGAGCTCCTTCTGACAGAGTCTTCACACTGAATTTATTGTATATCCAACAGAGTTTCTAACCCGTTTGGGATAGTCCATTAGTAAACCATTTTACTCAAGAAAGTGCATTAAAAGGACGGTCTTTTAAACTACAGAAAATCAACATCTTCTACTAGAGACTGAAACCAAATACAGTACGTTTACTAGTAAAATAAATGACTGTAAAACGTCATGGGATTGTAGTGGTTATAAACTTCTTTTATCTTTAGTACCCCTGCTGTTCATGTTTTTATGGATAATTATTCTCTCCAGTTAATAATTTTTCCCCAGCTTACAAGTAGTGTACAAATGCCCCAAAGTGCACTCTTAGTTTGCTTAAAAGTTTGTTATAAAGATGGCATTTCCTCTCTAGAACGATCAAATAGCTTGGGGGCAGCAGAAGACGGAAGCTGATAACCATAAGCCTCTAACTCTCCGGTCACGCAAACTACAGCACTAGATCTGCCTGACAGCTGACATGTTGGTTGGAGTCCCACCTGGCTGAATGGTTATAATTGGAGTTGTGGTGGCTGTCACCGTGGTAACCTGCACCGGCTCATCAACTACCAGTTCAAAGAGAAGACAAATATTGGAATGTGAGACAAGAAAATGGGAAAAAATATCAGTAAATCAAATATCAAGAAGAAGCTGAATCAGAGGGAATGTGAATCTAGCTATTTGTGATTTCATTACTGTTTTCAAATCCCCACAATCCTACTACTATGGTACCCCACAAGGCCTGTAACTATTAACCACAGGGAGTTTGCCACATAAATATATAGTCATACATCAGAAGACCATGAAAACCTGTTACCTACGCAATAAAAATAACATTTCAATGACTAGATTCATTTTAATGGCTCCAAAAGTGACAGAATTGATCCCAACAGAAAACCTATCAAACTCAGGTACTCGTTTAGATCTGTCGTCAGGCCTGTGTGACAGTCCTGTCGACGGCAACAACTCGCCACAAATCTATATTACAACACACTTCGTCTTCGAAAAAAATATTCAAGTCCCCTCCCTTCTCTCTACGACATCATGACAACTTAAGAAAAAACTGTGGAAAAATTTTCACATGAGAGTTTAAAGATCAGAAATGTCACAGCAACAGAAAGACTTGCCATTAGTAAAAAGCAACAAAAACGGCAACAAAACGAAAACATGTGTGACACACAATCATGCATGATGGATTTCACGATAGATCTTCTTATGTTCTGTTCGACAGAGTTTTAGTGTATTACTTACTGCCCATGGCAGACCCAGAAGCTGCACCTGGAAGAACAAAAAAGTATAATTAAAAATAAATATTTAAATATACCTGTCTTTATTTATATCACTAAAATATATTAACACATTATTATTGGTGAGTGCAGGTTCAGTTGTACCAATTGAGCCTCCTTCTACTTTTTAATGTTCTGAAAATATTTATGTCCCCCGATATTGAAAAGACAGAGCAAACAGCTTGTTTTTATATATGAAGCTGACAGCTCTGTCAGAGACTGAAAAAGCTTTCTCTTCCCTGTGCGCAGGTACCTGTCCCAGATTTTTTTATTTTATCACCATGGTATCCTTTTAAGGGACTTTCCCTTCTAACTTGTTGAAGAAGAAAAATCTTTTCAAGTTGTCGTCCTCTGTGTTCCTTTGGTGCTTTAAGCAAGAGAGTGAGTGCAAGCTGTTTCACTGGGATTCAGTTTCAGACCTTTGCTAAGACTTCAAGAAGTATTAACAGGAGACAATGTGTTGGAGTCTAATTTAACACTAACATTATGTGAATACAGACTCATTTTTTCTTAATTCAATTTTTATTGCACTATTATTATGATACTTTATTCTGTAACTTTTAATTTTGTGATTTTTATTTTTATTTTCACCCGGTGAGCTCTCAGAAAAGACATTTCATTGCCAGCAATTACTGCTGCATGCTGTATTATAGTGCATTTGATAAATAAACTTTGATTGATTGATTGATTGATTGATTGAGTTATCTGTGGTATTTAATTATAACATGGATAAGCAAAATGAACATATCTGCAGCTTTCTTGCCTGCTGTGCTATTTCTGACATTATACAATTAACAACAGTATGATGATGATCTATCATCATTATAATTCCATCCCATATGTCACAATCATTGTACAAAAAATATTTTCTGGATTGTGTTAGTGAGACAAAATCATTTATTACAATTATAGATCAGCTGAGCCATACAAATCATTACAAGCATGGAAGAATAAATGAAGTTCTAAACTGACGGAAGAAAATCATTTTGATGTGCCTAAGTGGGTCACAGAGGAGTCTGAAGCCAAAACTAATCTTAACCGGTAGCTTGGGTTATAATAGGAAAAAAGCAGAGATCCAGGTATGCAGCAGTTCCATTAATTCCTCTTTTGGAGGGATAGTTTGCATGCACAAATAAGCTCAAAGCTTAGACATATCTATTAACGCCACATTTCAGTTAATTGCAAACTGTTCGAGCTCACCACAGGACAGTATGCTTCACTATGGCCGCGGACATGCTACTAATATTTTTCACCCAAGACTTGTGTGCCATGGCCCTGTAGGAAGAAAAGCATGGACGTGCTTACAGGTGTTGGGCGATCCATGGGGTGTGGGCAGATAGGAGCCCGGCCTCCACGACTTGGCGCGGAAGTTCTTCTTGCATCGCCCACAGTCCTGGCCAGTGGTGTTGTGCTCACACTCGCACTGCAGGGTGCCGTCCTCGGACGGCCCACACTGGCTGGCGTGGAGGTTGCACTTACACCTGCAGGGCGGGGAGAGGCAGAGGACCTGGTCAACAAAACGCTGCTGATACGTCTGAACGCCCTGTGCTATGATAATCATCATCACTGGAAATGAAAAACAATGCACAGAGAATTAGTGTCAAAATGGGAACATTAAATACAGGGTGTATCAGTCAATTATCACCCATTCAAATTTCTTCGTTTTCCAGTTTACAGAAGGTACCATATTTTAATTTTTTCTTTATCGTTTCCTAAGAAAGGATCAGGTCAAGGCAAGCCCGGTGTGACCAGTGGAGAGCTTATGTCGGGAAAGGCAGACATGTACTGTACTTTGTTCTTCATGAGAAACAACAGAAGTCCCTTAGTTTTGACATCAGTCACCAGATCTTCATTGTGTTGCATTATGTGATGTGCTAAACAAGTGTCTCAGCCAATTCTGCCTTGACAGCACTCAGCTTTGGACTGAATCAGAGAAATTCCGCTAAGTGCATGGGAGAATCTTAGGGTTTTCTCTAACTCCACCGTGCAGCGATGTGAGCTTTTTTGTTGTTTTTGGGATGATATTGTGCTCTGATTATCAAACGGTAAAAGCATTTCCAAAATGTACTCTATTTAAAGACATTTAAAGTGTTGTCATGGCAACACTTTCACTTAGATGGAAAAAAAAGATATAGCGATAGAATGATTGAATTTTAATAGTTTGGAGAGTAAAATAACCAATATACATAACAAACCCTTGGCAAGCCAAAAAACACCATTAATTAGAAACTAAACCCCACTAGAAACAAATCTGTTGACAGGAAGGAACACTTCCAGCTCATGTATTCAATTTGGCAAGACTGCAGCATTCTTCCAACTTGATTTTGGAGCTTCGATACCAAAATGAAAATACATATTGCAAAGTTGTCTGAGAAGGTGCTGTACTGTGGTTTATATCTTATGTCATGGAACGTCAGTTACAGTTACCTACATTTTTTTAATTTTGAAAGTGCAGTATCCATATATGCACACATGCACAGACCTATGGAGCTGGTTAATCCTTTGTCAGCAGAGACATTTGGAATTATCTAGGGATCTAAAGAGAGCACTTTGACTGCTCAGTTATGTGTACCAGGAAGGAAATGGAAGGAGACTCCATAACACAAAAGACCTGGAGCATGCTACCTGTATGTCCTTCATAGGAAAAACTAAGAAGCACCTAGGTTTTGCTTCATGCACTTTGCCATTGATGGTATACTTTGCCATTCATTGACAGTCCAACACTTGCTGTATCATCTTTAATTGTGACTGAGAAAATTCTGTAAGTCTGGAGAATAGGTATCTCTTTATTTTATAGTGCCATAGCACCATTGTAATTACTATGTAATAATATTCTAGCTGTAGTTTCTTAAACTATTGGTATTTTATCTTTGGTTATAGCTTTTTACAGCTATTGGACTGGCGTCCTATCCAGGGTGTATCCTGCCTTGAGGCCATTGTTTGCAGGGATAGACCCCAGCTCTCCCCTGACCCTGTACTGGATAATGTAGTTAGAAAATGGGTGGATAGCTACTGGACTTTGAAAGCCTTGTTTCATTTGAACTGGGTAAGAATTTACAAGCATACCTCACATGAAAACGGTGTACCACAGTAAAAATACTCCTTTCGTTGAATTCATTGACTTTCAAGAAACAATGATATGCAAATGACAAAGCTATGCCTTCAAAGCAAAAGTGATATTGTTGTAAGATCAAAGTAACAAAAAAAAACATCCTCAGAATGGGGGGACAGATTTATTTACCTAAATGGTTAGAAACAAATTAACAGGAGGCTATGGCTGAAAGCGTCCATATGAAAATGATGATATCTCTAATGCATGGTTCCCATGACTTTTAAATCATAACCTTTACAGATGAGTGAATGAATTCCAATGCATTTTGTTCCGCTGGAGTGAACAGCTATCCATTTGCATTAAATATTCAAAGGGAGAACCTATGCTACTTCAGAAAAGCCGGCCTGTCTACACAGGGATTTAGTGCAGTTACTATAGTTTTTCATCTTAATATCTGTATTTGTACCATTAAAAGGCCTTGAAAAGACCTGAAAAAAAGTTCAGTTGATTGTTTCTTATAAATCCTGGAAATCAAAACGTACGTTTTCTTATTGTCTTTGCAGGATCCCACATAAGAACATTTCTAGAACATTGTTAGATTTTTAAAAACCTTTGTACATCTTTTGGATCCATGTAGTATAGTTCTTCCACCCAAAACACATCAAATAGCTTTTTAAAACACAGATTTTATATGTAAGTTACTGAAATAATATCTGATATGTCCAAGACACAGACAGTATATAATTGGATATGAAATATATATGGGAATACAAATAGGCTGAGGATTGTGAAAACAATAAATCATTACATCATTTTTTAAAGGTAAAATTGTATGTTCATTGCACAGGAAGTTTTAATTGCACCTCTCCCCTGATGCTGAGCAAGCAAGTCAACACACCAAGTTGTATGTTTTAATTTAATTAACTTGAGTTTCAGAAGCTTATGTATATAGCTAAATATAGAGTATACAGCTAGATGTGTTCTGCTTTTGGAAAATCCTCAATTCTGGAGGCTCTTTGAAGCTCTCTCAACAGTGAAACACAGATATCCAGAAAAAATATAGCATGGCACAGTGCCACCTACACCACAGTTCTGTTTGCTGCATGAAAGAGCTCTCATTCCTCAGTGTCTATAAGCATTCGAGTTCCGCCAAATATCATGACTCTGTCTGCAAGCAGAAATTTATCACACCTCACCACGTAAATCGGACACCTTTTATGCAGCATGTACTGTAAGGTTTGGTGGCTTTTATCAAGCAACAGAAGAGCAAAACCAAATGCATCTTACATAAAGTGCCTTACTTTGATGTAATACTGGATTAACCCCCAAATTCTCATCTTGTCCTGCTCGTATATGTTACATGCTGAGCCATCAAAAAACCCAGGGCACTTTGTGCATCTGTTTCAAACTCGTGAGCCTTTTAAAAGCTGTTTACGTCTGTATGCTGCTGGGGACAGTCTGCTTAGGAATGTTTGCTTCCTGCTACTATCCCCTGGCACAAATAATGTATGAATGCAATCCACATTAATGTTTAAGAAGTCTGCAGGTATTAGCAAGTCATCAATTGAAAAAAATGCTACATGTGTTAATGCAGCGCTTAATGCAGCCAGAATTCTGTGGGTCTTGATTTAATGAGGATCTTGAAATACAAAGAGAAAGCACTGAATTGATTCAAGCACCTTCAATATCTACCAATACAACATGTAGAGGTTTTGTAAATTCCTATGTATTGTTATTGCCATGAACATTTCCAGTTATGAATGGATGAAATTTAAAGATGCACGCTTATAAACCAAGAAAAAAACTAAGGAAATAATCATTTAGTTTAAAGGGAAATTTAAACTCAGCTCTACCACACCTGGTGCCCTCCCATGGGGATGAATAAGGCTTGTCTAAGGATAGTCATTATATATTGCAAACCACTCACCACTACAGAAACAAATGTCGTGCAACATGTATTAATAGTCTAAGGTAAGGTAATGATTGTATGATGGAAAAACCTTTCTTTTCTGCTGTGGATTAAAGTTGAATGGCACACCTTTGGCAGTGTAGGTTAATTTCTAAAAGTAACTTTTCTCACTGTGGTAGTCTGTAAAAAGCATAGTAGATGTCATGAAATCTCAGGAACCACGGGAATGGGAATTTGCGATCACACATTTAAATGCTATTTTCAGCCTTGTCCCTGAAGCTCAAGGGCTCATGCAAAAACAAAAAGCGTCTATTGAGCCAAATGACAGTCCAGCCCTGTGTCTGTGGAGGGCACTGTCCTGCAGTTTCAGTAAAACAAAAAAAAGAGAGCTGTTGCTTGCTTTGAAGCCAAAACCATGCTGCTATGCTGGGAGCAGACCCTGACCAACATTGTGTGCAATCTGGAATGGAAGAGCAAAGCCCATAAGGTCTGCTTTTGGCCCACAGTTGGTGTGAAAACGGAGGGCAGGGGAACGCTCCTAATGTGTAATCCACTATTTAGACCGATAAAAGCCTTCGTGGAAGTAAAAGGAACATATTGCTATTCTGGAAGCAGTCCAATGACAGGCTGAAAAAACTGAATGTTTTAGTCTTGAAAAAAGAAGGCTATGTTGAGATCTGATTCAACTATCCAAAATCTCTCAAAGGCATCCCAATGGACATCTTCACAATCAACAGGCATGACAATACAGGCATGGCATAGTTCAGATCTGAGATCAGGACGCAGTTTGCTACACAAATGGTTGTGGGAGGCTGGATCATGCTACCCGACCATGTTGTTCAAGTTAACCTGGCTTCTGTCAAGACGTGGATGAATGAGATCCTCTGATTTCACTTTATCTGCTGAGCATCATGCCATAGAGTACAAGACCGCTTCTCTTTCTTCTGAACAGGACACCAGCCCAAAGCCACAAAGTGAAGAACGATTTAGTATAGTCAATTAAACATAGCCAAGAACTTAAGCTTTTCATTCATAACAGGATAAAATGGAAGCAGAGTACAAAGTATTAGCAAAGA
This sequence comes from Lepisosteus platostomus, assembly GCF_059453375.1. Classification (NCBI taxonomy): domain Eukaryota; kingdom Metazoa; phylum Chordata; class Actinopteri; order Semionotiformes; family Lepisosteidae; genus Lepisosteus; species Lepisosteus platostomus. The sequence continues at coordinate 10,011,983 of NC_142631.1, read as the reverse complement.
AACCAGACTTACATTTCGTTACAATCAGTTTATGGCTACTTTATGTTAACATACTGTATACTGCAGTGCATATTTCCCTTTCAGATCCAGATCTTTTTAACAGGGAAATGGGACATAACTTGGAAAATAACAAAATGCAACTATTTCAACAAGGAAACAAAATTTTATTCCTCCTAGTTTTCCCATGCCCAGAGGGGTTGGGCAGCCAGTTGACCTTGGACCCCTAGAGGTTTTTTTCAACTTACAGAGGAGTTTTAACTCCAACACTAATCACCCTACTGCTCAGTTGAACTACAGCTTTACTATGATCTGATCAAGCCATTTTTGTTTGATAAAAATAAAGTTTTTACAAAAAATGGTAATCATGAAAAAGAGGTAGTCAAATTGAATATAACTGCAGCCAAGCTAAATCTTCATAAACTGGCAGCACCAAAGTATAAATCTGAGTTATTTTTAATAAGTGTAATGTGTTTCAAAGCGACCACTCGTGCATACTGTAGCTATTGCTCTGTGGGATAAAGTTTTTTTAAAAGTATACTGTAACAGTGTAAAAAATGTTTGGTCTTCTCATCTTCTTTAAATGGTAATCAAAGAAACTAGTGCAAAAATGTGCTGATGTATCTGATGTATGAGGGTGGCTTTAATCGGCACAAGTGAAGGCATTATTCTTACTTTTTTAAATTCAAATTTAATTTGCCTTTGGTCTGTACTTTGGTTGGCCTTTTAACAAACTTATATATCACAGTCGACACCAAATTGTAGTCTAAGAAATGCTTTTGTCTTTTTTTGCCCTCTTTTAGCTGTGGGTCCTAATGAGCTCATGTGGGTCCAACCACAACTGTTATCTAGCTGGTGACAGTATGTGGGGGATTACAAACAACCTTGAGACACATGGTGGAGGTTTACTTCTGTGAATAATTTACAGGGTATAGAAAAAAGCATCTTCATTACTTGGTACAAGAGAATTAGAGTTTTCTTTTTTACATGGGAGTTTCAAATGCAAGCAGCAGAACATGACGAGGACAGATTTCTTGTAGGAGCTGTTTTGTCACATTCAAACCCAAGCAGCAAATTCTGTCTCTACCCTTACAGCAAATATCAGTGACAAAAAAAAGAAGGTGCTTTTGACTTCAATAAACCCTTTCAGGATCTTAATGGCCACAATGAAGTGCATATTCATCATGTTCTTATCCTTATACTTCCAGGTCTTCCAAACACAATGAGCCAGAAGGGCTCAGGGCAAAGGCAGTTAGAATGTTAGACGTTCCTACCATCAATCTGTGTAATGGAAGCTTAAATAATGAGAGTTGCATTTAAGAAACGTTTTTGAACACACAAATCAGAGTGTAAGACCATCCTGTTAGAAAAGTAATTAGAATAACTGGAGTAAACTCCTAAAAAGGAACTAATGATTATTTTGCTCACACTTTTTATACTTGGGTATGATTCAGGTTGCCCATCTCTAGTGACTGATATACACATTAAATATCTTCTGTCTCTTTTTACATCATTTCAATATTGCTATAGAGAAATCAGACATTGATCAGAAGGTTTATATATGGCAATGCGTTATAGATAACTCTTGTTCACTGTCACATCTAGCTACCTGTTTGCCTTCCACTGTCAGTTTTATCCCTGTTTAAATAGAAAGTTCATGCTGTTGCAGCAGAAATTGGCAATTCTATTCATTTTTTATCAAGTGGGGCTCTCAAGACAACATTTTATGTACTCCACACTCCAACAGTCATGGGAGACCAAGATGTTAATTTAAGAAGCATGTTTTCAGCATGGTGGCACATTTTAGAAGAAAGGAATCCTTCCACAACACTGGAATGAGTAGCACCTTTGGAAAAGTGAACAGAACTTTCACACCCTCTGTTGCAACAACTACTGAAGTGCTAATACTGCAAATTCAGCTCACACCCCCTCCATATGCTACGTTTAGGAAGTGACAATATTTACACACAGCAGGATTCTTTGTTTTAGTGTACATGCTGACTAAGGTGAGCTTTCTCTGATGTTGCAGAGATGGAAATGACTTTTCCTAATTAGGTGCTTCCTAGCCTTTTCTGTTGGAGACCTTCTCTGGCCCTCTGTGACAGCTAGTATTCCCACAGTGCACAGCAGAGAAATTAACTTTGCATCATTCTGCATTACTGTTTCACAGCATTTGCATACTATAGATAAAAACCTCTGTTATTTTCTAGTCCACGTTTAGTGCTTTCAGATCACTGTAGAACCCCACCATTGGCGATCTAGCAATTCATTGTTTTTTCTCCTCTCTTTACTAGATCACTATACATAAAGATGATTATATAAAATGCTGTGTAGGAATGCTAGAAATTCATCATGCTCTGTAAAAAAGTTACTTTTTAAAATGTACATTAAAATGTTTGAATAGAGGCAGGCGATAACCTATTTCTTCTGATTACTGAGCTGTGGAATAGGTATACATTCACGTATTGAATCAGAGGCTGTCCAAAAACATGCACTGTTGAGAACAGGAAGATGAAAAATTGATGAGGAGACTGCTTGTTGATGAAAAATTCTGTTTTGCTCTTTGGGATGGTTGCTTTTGTTCTCTGCCCTGGGGTGCAGACTGAGGCTAAAAAGCTATTTGTGCCTGGGGTGTCTAGCATCTCAAGGGGCTGCCTTTCTTTTAAAGATTTCAAAGTTGCCTAAGTGCCGGGAACATGTGGAATAAATTGTGGAAACGTGGTATTACCTCTGAGGCGATGCATGTGTCCAGTCATTTTTGAAGATGACAGCAGAATTACCGACAAATTAACAATATACTGTAGCCCTCAAATTGAAGATTTATGTGGCACAATACTTTAGCCATACTGCTGTAGTTTGTTGAAAGATCTGGAGAAGACACTATGTTGTACAGATTGTTGCATGTCCTTGAAACAGCACAGCCCATAAGAAGATGCATTTCCTGTGGTAATCCTGCTTCAGTAACTCTTCTTAGGTTTCATGTTCTGTCCTTTCTTTCGGCAGCATATCCTTTACACATTAGGGTCAAATTATGAAGCTACTCAACACTTACAAATCATCCTTTCAATGTAAAAATAGACTTTTTAAACCAATACAGGAATGGCTGAATGGTCACTGTTTGATCATATCCTTCCTGTGTTTTTAGATTCCTTAATTATAACAAAATGCAACAGTTTAACAAACTTTGGAGAGAACTATGATCCTTCATAGTTTGTTGAGACCTCATTTTCTCTGATTTAACTTGTGTTGGTTTCTTATTGTTAATCTAATTCAATGCATCCATCTAAGGTGGTCTGATGAACCATACAGGAGAGAAATCTCATATTTATTCATAGTTGTTTGATAGAAAGCAGCTTACAGTAGACTTCGAAGAGTTATGGGTTAATGTCTTTATTTCCTCAAAACCATCAAGTGTACCATCAGTCAGACTATCTTGCCCTCCAGCTTCTTAGCAAACTGCATACTAATAAAAAGCCACCAGTGCATACTCAAATCGATCAATGAAAATGAACAGAAATGTTGTAGAAGAACAAATCCTGCCCAAAACATAATTAATAAGAAAAAACTATTTGGAAAACAAAAAAAAACACTCCAAGTTAGCAGACCAGTTACTAATTGTTAATGTGTTTTTGAACTAATGTTAAACACATCTCAAATAAACAGTGCCTGTGAATGGGCTCACTTGACCTCTTGACTTTCTTTGACTTTAGGTCTGCATTAAGCATTTAAAATGAAACCTCCACAGTGACCTTAGCATGCTATGAGCTTGGTGATTTGAAGAGCGCTCAATGTTTGAGCTACTCATCAATACAAATTCACCAAAAGGTTTTGTATAATTCTTCCACCTCAAGAGATTGAGGCATTTTTACAGAGTTTCTCGATTTATTCTTCTTCAGAGGCCAAAGGTCAAATGCTTGCCTGGAGACATGACAAAAGCAATGTGAAAAGTAAAGACTTTACAGCTGCAAGCAGCTCTAAGTACCAATACCACAATAAAACAACAGCACTCTCTTTATTATGCATGATGAATACTGCCAGTTTAAAGATCCTGTAAGCATTTGTCATGAATGTTTATTCTATGCTTGTAGAATAATCATTCTTTCTAACAAGCGCTAGTAAAGGTGTATAAATAATTAAAGTAAGAACCGTGGTTGTCAATTCTAGTATTTATATATTTTGAAATGGCAGATAAATATTGCATACTAAAAAATTCAATAAAAATATAGGAGTTATCGTCACTATTACATATCTATGTCTGTTTCTAATATGCATTATAATATGCATGGGTGTGTTTCAACAGTGACCAAGACAGAAGCGTAGTTTTGCTGGTTTCTGCATGTAAGCTTAGGGGTGCCATCAGACTGCTGACTTCATCCTTCTCTTGAAATAATAGTGACTGGATGTTAGGGGATTCTCCAGTCTACTCCTGCCGTGATCCGGATACAAATCGGAGTTTTTGCTGCCACAGCACAAAATCCTGAGCACTATATGATCAGGACGAGCTGAAGAGGCAGACTCTTGTCTGGATGTTGTCTACTTATTATTTCACATGACCCACTATGGTTTCCATTCTCGAGTGTGTTTTTACCCAGTTCAAGTGCTACACTGCCCCACTACACAACCCCACTACACAACAACACAGAGGGTGTGTGATTGCTGAGTGGGCCCTGGGCTTTTATGGCAAAATATTTATTACAAATGTAACCTGATTTTTCAAAACTAAGCTTTATGTGTAAGCTTACGTTCAATTTTCTTTCTTACTAATGCCCTGCCCTTAAAGCTTTACAAATTAATTAACATTAATAAAGAAGAAAGATTTGGATTTGGACACTCTCATCATTTGACTTTGACTTTAATTCATATGAGCTTCTGTTCGCAGTCCTTACATGTGTCTGTTTGTCTCTCTCGGCCCCACTTTGTTGAACCTTACTGCAAATTTGTTAATGAAACGCTGTTGTCATTCACAAACATTATGTCCTGCCTAACAGACTCTATACAGGTGCCCCTGTTCATTGGTTTGACAATGCAAACAGAACATTTTCATTTAAGAAAAGTAAAAAAACAATATTATTAACTATGAACACAGCTGTATATTGATGCTCTGCTCTCAAGGACGAACAGCAGTTCTGAACCTGAGATGTAGTTCCCATCATGCTAGAGATGCTTGTCTCGGCTTTATTATCTTTGCATCCTAGCAGAATATACTGTACATTAGGAAGCAAGAATCAATAAAATAGTTGTGGTAAGCATACTGCACTGGGTATCCAGATTCAGAGAACATCCTTATGAGGGACATTTAGAAAGGCCATGCAAAACAGAGGTGAGTAACTTATCATTAATGATCATTTATCTAACAGCAAGTAACAAAATGATTATAGATTCAGGGTAATTACATAATGCAATACAGTAATTCTCAATCTTGAGAATGTCTCTCTATACAAAAACACAAATTAAGATATATCTTTATCAATCTTTTTTGAATCCCTTAGCTCCACAGTCCATTTCAGTTCTATAAATTGCAACATAGCATTAGTAAACACTGAGAAATTATGCTATTGCCACATTCGTCTCATTAACATGGTGGATCTGTAGTTAGTATAGCATTTCCTATAGCAAGGCAATGGCTTTCTCTCGAAAAGTGCCTCTCCTACAGTGTGATGCTTTTAGAGGCAAACATAGCATGATCTCCTGAGAGCAAAACCGAATGCTTCATGTTCCGGATTTCAACAGAACAGGGACTGTTCGTTATGGTTTCCTCATTACGTACACCCTGCTGCCTGTACAGCAACAAAGGCAGGGCCTATAAAGGAACTAGGGCACGTTATTTGCTTCTGCAGAATTAATTGAAGACTCTGACTTGCTTCACAACATGGCAGAGCAAAAGCAACTTTAGTTAAAGCTGTCTGTAAAACGGCTTCTGAGTTACTGAATCCTACATGATGGCTTATCGCCGATTCTGTGACTTGAGCTTCCATTAAATACATCGGGAGACCATATTTTATCAGTTGTGAGGGTAAAAAAAAAAAGCACTTCCGAGGCAGGATATCACTATTCCACAGGAGTCGGCATTTTAGCTTCCTTATTGTCCTTGACAAAATAGGAGACATGTCTGTTATCAATTTAAAACATGTTGTCAGGGGCTAAACTGAGACGACAACAAAAGAATGAGACTAACACCTCTGTAGTCCTTCAAATAATACTGCCAGAAGGATTGACAGAACCTTGAGTTTGAAAGGATAATATAGGGGAGATCCTCAACAACTAACAGTCACTGCGAGAGTCAAGAAAAAGATGCTTGCACACAGTCTATGAAAGACAATTCAACTATAATGTGTCACAGGCATATATATATCACAGGGCTTTTACATTATAATGAGGTTGTTAAAATAACATTAGTCCACTAGGCTCTTAATTTTAATCTCCACCATTAATGGACTGATATTTTAGGTTTGAAAGCTAAGTGGTCAGGGGCTCACAGTAAGTCTGAATCAGCAAATCAAATCTAGGGATCTCAGTGCTGAAACTTGGGTCAAATAGATCTATGCCCATCCATTAATCTACTGAGCTTGAAACAGGGGAATTGCAAAAGGACTCAGGATGTTATTATGAGCCTGTTACAGAGGCGTCACTCTCCAGGGCTCCAAAGAGCACTCAGATCTCTCGAATCGCTGCACAGATTCTGTGCCATTTCTCTGCAGTGGGATCTTAAAAATGGCAATTTAAATCTGCCAGTACCAGTCAACAATCTATGCATGAGGTGCTCTCTTGACTGAATGCAAAACATGAAGCTGTATATCAATACACCATTTCTATGCAAAAGGACAAAATACAAGAATAACAAATTAAAGCATTGTTAAATGCAAATATTCCTATATCATGGCCCTGAGTTATGATGTACTCCCTTGATCACAGAAACAGTAGCTTGACAGTGTTTTAATGTTTGGGGGGGAGAGATTGGAGAGTGCCAGAGAATGCTCTGAAATTGAGTCATGAGAGTGATATCATATCTACTGCTTGGGATAGAAAAAGCTCAATGTGTTTCCTCTGGGCGTCTGTCATTTCTATTTTTATGTCACTCATACTTGTGCTCAATGAGGTAAATAAAAGCACAGGACATTATTTTAATGAGTAATTGGAGTGATTATTGTTAATATTGAATTTATTATATATATATATTATAATGCCCAATAGCCAGCCCTTTATAAACTGTGGTGAATAGACATTGTTACCTACCAGTGGGGAGTACTACAAACAATCTTGTTACAGTGAAATAATAATATCTGAAATAAAAGGTCAGTTTTTCAGAAGTATGGTTTTTGTTTTCATGATTTATTTTTCCATTATGTATAATTTACATTCGTTATTGTCAGTCTTTTAACGGAGGTATAAAAGATAACTTACAGGTATTCATACAGTACAGTTCTGATTCACTGTGTGAGTCCTGAAAAATGTCTTTGTCAGTCTATTTAACTCTGTCTGAAATAAGTGATTTTATTCCCTCAAAGGCAGTTTAAAAACAGTTTCAAAGCATTCCAGATTTATGGGCCCAGTAGGCAGTTCTAATCATATTATATTGTAAATTCTGCCTAGCAGGAGTAAATTCAAATTTAGCAAAAGTGAAGTTTGCCAGTTCACTTAAATGTGGAGTTAATTTCATAAACCTGTCCTGTCTGATATTATGTGCAATACAGGGATTGCCATTTTTTTGGGCTCATCTTTTTCTCCTTTAAAATGCTCATGACTCAATGCAAGGATTCTTCCAAGCAGTTAAAATTAGCTACAGACAGCTTTTACTCTACATTAAACTGCTTAATTGCTTTGCCAAAGATCATATAGTCTGGTCTACAGGATTCAGGTTAGGTTATGAATGAATACTGTAGAGTTAGATCTATGTGTTTCTGTGGAGTCAGTTTCCTAAACTTTCTTCAAGTTAAAGAGGACAGATCACCTCTCCAGGGTTCTGGGGAATCCTTATTTAACTGCCAAGAACAGTGTGCGACATATTCAAACAGTTATCAGAATTTACATTTTGTGTTGGTGTTTAAAATACTCTTATACAATGCATGCATTCTCTGTTTAAAATATATGTTATGTCTTTGTCTTAAACACAACCTTTATGGTAAGGCAAGATGTTGATCAGGGATGTGCTCTGGGAACTGCTTGTGTTTTAGCGCTGACAAATGAGAAACTGGATATTAGCGACAACAGCTCTGTAGTGTGTGCGTCATCAGTACTATAAGATGTCTATATATGTATGACTTCTTATTCAAAGGCATTACCAATTGCTTTGTGAACTAAATGAGCATTTGCAGTACAATATGGTTGGGGCAGTGTAGCATAGCATAGTAAGTAAACCTGACCTGTAGGTTCAAGTCTCCGCTACAGACATGGCTGTTGTATCTGGAGTAAGGTACTGTACCCTAGTTGCTCCAGTTCACCCAGCTGTACAAGTGGGAACCAGCATTTCTGGGAAATCATCCCTGAAACACACTGATATCCATCCAGGTGGGGGATCTCTAGTGCACTTAAACCGAGAGGAGGTCTGTCCCAATGAGTCACGGTAACACTGGTACAGACTTTGCCTTTACCTTTTACAGTGAAATGAGGAATTAAGAAAATAATTCCGTACTACGAGGAGGCTGGGATTGTCATTATTACTTAAAATTCTTAAATGCACAAGCTATATTTTGCTAACAGTGCTGGGTTTGGTAAGTGATATGCAAATGCAATTGATTAATCCCAATTCTGAATTAGTGGAAAAATTAGATAATATGAGTCAGAGTTCATTTGATCTCTAGGGAAGAAGGACTTGCCTACGTTGCATAAAAATCAGCATTTGCTCCAATTGAGACAGGCCCATTGCTGACCATTGCCTTTGGCCTACAGTATTCAGTAAGTATAAAAATAACCAGGTGAGGGCTTGGTTTTTATCCAAAAAACTGACCAGTTCCAATTGCCTGGAGCCTAATTGTTAGATTCAGGATTTCACCAAGATTTAACCAAAGATTTGATTTCACTTGGGTGCTCCGGAATTTTTTTCAACTACTTCTTCATAGCTTAGAGTGGCTAAAAAATAAATTTGTGCTGTGGGAATGCTCCACAAGCGACAACATTAAGAACCGTTCACTCTGAGACAGGGATGCTTTGTACATAACAATACAAAAGCGTGGAGAGAAATGTATGTTGCCCCAAGAGGGATATAAGGAACGTCCTGAGGCTTGCAAGCAATTGACATTTTCTCTGCATTGTTCAACCTGTGTGTTCGGTTTTTTTTTCCTCGTTGGTTAAAAGCAAAAAAAAAACATTACTAGGTCACGGATGTGCTTGAAAAGTAAAGAACTTTGAGTAAAGCTTTAAGTAAAGAACTTGTGCTGTAGATGTAAATTACTTTTTTGCTTTGGATTTCTTTAAAATGTAGCAATGGCAACATTCACATAGATAATAATTAATAATTACTTACATTTATATAGCGCTTTTCTGGACACT